>NW_023416284.1:24102313-25336724 GCF_014176215.1 Rousettus aegyptiacus | reverse complement strand
ACCAGATGTTAACTAGTCAGACTCCTCTATCTCCACCACACTTTCTCTCTTGGTAATCCATCTATTCCCATGGCTTTAAGTCCAACTTATTATCTAGTGACTTCCACATTTAAATACCCAGTGCAGAACTCTTTTCTGAGCTCCAGACCACCTAACTGTGCACCCCATTTTGATGCCCTGGAGCATTTCATATGAACACACCCCACAACAGAGCCTTTGCCCTTCCCCTGCAAATTCGTGTGTCTGGGGTGACCACCAGGACCTCCTGGGGAAGCAGAAGCTGGAGGTAGTGACCGCTCATGCCAGCTGTGTGTCAGTGTGTGTCAGTATATGTTTGTGTACTTGGCCAAGTGGTTGTGTCTGTGGACATGGGTAGAACAGAGCACGGGAATATTCTTTCCCACAGCCATAATCAAGTGTCCCCAAGCAGGTCTTGCTGTGGGGGTGAAAGTGCAGTCATTCTCAGATGACCAATTCCACTCTTCAAATAAAGGGGTGGTTTCTTCTGGGTCCTGGTGGGGAGTCAGAGGGAAGGACTTCTCTGACCCATCACATCAAGCCCATCTTCCTATCTCCTCCTCTCTGTCCATGAAGTCTCCTTTCAGGATGTTCCCATCTGCTTCCTTCTGAGCCTTAGGGGTTCCTCTGAGGTACTGGCTCATGAGGATGGCAGATGCATCTCAGAATCTTCTCTGAGTCCCCCTCCCAAAGGAGCCTCACACTAAGTAAACAGTTGGGTCTGTTAGGGAAGCTCGAGGGTGCCTTCCTGCCCCACTTTTGAGGCCAGTGCCACAGCTTCAGAATGAGCCCTCCAGGCACTCTTGGCTTCCCATGGTAGCTCCCCTTTGGTGAACTGGGAACCAATTCCCACAGGCATCCCCTGCTCCACCATCACCCAGTCAGGTCTCTCCAGGGACCTTGGCCAGAGCCGGTCCTGCTCAGGCAGTGCGGCCACAACTTCAGCTGACCCTTTTGGGAATGACAGCCACTTCTCATAGTTCTGACTACCTCCTCCCCAACACACACATGCATTCCATTTGCTCTGGACCCCTATGAGAGAAACTGCTGGGGGATTCTTGTCGAGGATCAGGCCACAGCCACCCCCACCAACCTCACCAAACCGGACGTGTCTGCCGCCCTCAGAACCCCAGGAGACCGAAACTGGAGGGGTCGACCTTCGCAGAACCTGGGGCAGTGCGGAGCAGCGCCTCTACAGACAGGCAGCGCCCCAGGAGAACTAGGGACAGACTAGGACCCCTGGCTTCCCTGGAGGGGAGGAGGTGGCTGCAAGGGCACCTGCCCAAGGCCACCCAGCACGCGGCGGCTGAGCCGGACCTCCCAGCCGTCGGTGGGGGCGGTGACTGCCTGGGGCCTTCCCACGCCTCGGCCGGCGCGTCACCGCGGGGGCGAGGGGGCGCCGGGCCGCCCGGGGCTGCGGCTCAGGAAAGGGCCCTGGGAAAGGGCGGCGGCGGCGCCCCCGGGGCGGGGCCGGGGCGGGGCCGGGGCGGGGCCGGGGCGGGGCCGGGGCGGGGCCGACTTCCTAGCTAGGAGGCAGCACAGCACAGCGGAGACCTGGAAGCCTGCGCTCACCATGAAGCGGCCCAGGGAGCCGAGCGGCTCTGACGGCGAGTCGGACGGACCCATCGACGTGGGCCGCGAGGGCGAGCTTAGGTAAGGGCCGAGGTGGGGCACTGGGCGCGCCGACAGGCTCAGCGAGCATGAGGACTCGTCTTCGATGCGGTCTTGGGAGATGCGGGTGTGGGCGACGGCCCTCAGGTGTGTGTGTTGGGGCGCGGGGCGGGGGGCGGGGAGCTGGGCGTGTGCAGTGTGTGCCGTTACACGCTACCTCCATCCCTTGGCCATTTTAGGGCTCGGGATGGAGGTAGCGTTCAGCTCGCAGGTCTGATGTCCAGTTGTGATTTTCTGTTTAAGTGCCCTGATGAGACTATTGGCAAGGAGTTTTCCCTGAAGCTCTTAGGAAAAACCCTTATAGACTGTTGGCACCACACCCCCTGTCTGGAATTCGCTGACTATGCAAAATAACCATACTTTCCCAATTTTACTCGGACTTGAGTGCACTTTTCATATAATATACAGAGAGCTTCCAGGGGAAGAAAGTCTTCCCTGCCTTGAACAAATTAGATTTTGGAATTAAGATTTATGTATTGAAGAAAATAATAGCTGACTTGCCCGTGGTCAGTACAAGGGCCTAGACTCCAATTCCAGTGCTCTTTCTACTGCATGGATGTCTTTCGCTCTCGGGACATATTACGATCTGCTTCAAACCTGTAGAACAAACTGCACATCTATAGTTTGGCTGCTTTCCTGTTCTGAGAACAACCTAATTCTTCAGGTTCCACATCTGTAATAAGGGTGTAATTAATAGAACCGACCAAATGGGAATATTGGGAAAATCAAATGAGATAGCATATGCCAAGGGCTTAACACTGAGTCTAGCCATAGCAAATGCTTAATTAATGTCAGATACGAAACACATGATACCCAGAACCCTGAAAGAGCTGCAGGGGCTGACTGGCAGTATGCAAGCCTGGGTCCCAGCTCTAAATCGGCTACCAACTCACCATGTGACCTTGGGCCATTGCTTTCCCTTTGTGAGCCTTTTTCCTCAGCAGTAAAATAAAGGAGGACTGGAAGTGGGCAAGAGAGGACTCTCTGAACTCTCCTGATTCATCCAAACCTGACTCCTTAGGATAGAATTGGAAGGGATATTCAGTTCATTTTAGGGATATTTTTAAGGACATTTCATAATTTCAGTTATCTCCATTTTTCTGAGACCAGGGGATCAATCACAAATCCTAGTAAAACGCCACCAGCTTTCAATTATTTATAGCTTATAATAGCTTATAATAAGGCAATAGATATTCCTCTTGGATCCTGTACATTAGGTTTGGGGGTATACGATACAATTTCCTAGGTGGCTTAGTAGCCTTTATAATTGTTTAGCAGAAACTGCACTTCAGAGAAGCAATTCTCTGAGTCTATGCCTGCTAGGAGCAGGGGAAGGGCCTAACACCACATGGTGGTCCTGGAGGGGGGTCTCGAATTCAATGTCATTGGGTCTTCATGACTCAGAGGCACAAAATTGATGCCAGTAGAGCTAGGCTGATCAATGCTGGCTTCGATCTTTCAATAATTTCCAGCCTGGCCAGTGACCTACCAGATCACACAAAGATCACGGACAGCATGGATGATGGAAGGAGAGACAGACTGTGGGTTGTGAAGACACCCAAGCAAGGAGAGGTCACTTACAACTAGAGGTGACAGGGTGGACTTCTTGAAGGTGGTGACATTTGGGCTGTAGCCTGAAGGATTAGTGAGCTGTTTTTTTTTTTCCCTATATAGCATTTTGTCCTTTCAGCCAGAGCCCATTTTTAGAGACTGTCTCAATCCTTAGAGGAGCAGATCCCATCAGAGGAGAGAAAGCAGTTGGCCATCTGGCAGAGCTGACTTATAGACCTCTCTTTGTAGCACTCTCCAAAGGGCCCTCCCCTCCAGCAGACATCAATACTTCAATTCAGGGAGCCTGAACGATGCCTGCTGTGGCCCAGACCCTGGGCTGGGCGTGGGGGGCCCAGATGTATCCTGCTTCAGCCTCTGCCCTCAGGGAACTCTCAGAGAAGAAGAGCTTAATGTACAAAGACAGCCAGATAAACAGTGGCAAGGGCCACAGGACTGGGGCAGCCAGCCTCCTTGGGGTCAGAGACAGGGCGCAAACCCCCACACTCAGAGCCGTGAGAGTAAAGAGCACAGTGTGTTCCATGTCACTGCGGGCATCTGCCTGGTGGTGATATCCTGCCCCATCTGTGGGAATTGCCCATAGAACTCCTATCTGAACCCAGCCCCCTGACATGCTGGGGCCCAACTGAGAATATAGCCTCTCCTCTTCCCCTCTGCAAACATTTAATGAGCAGCTGCCACATGTGAGGCACTGGGTCAGAGTCTGTGGGTTGTTCCTACATGATTTAAGGCACATGGTGGCCTTTGAAGTCAGATGGACCTGAGTTTGACTCTTACCACCATTAACTTGGGCTTTTTTGAACCTCAGTCTTCTCCCTTACAAAATGGGGAAGCTAATTCCTACCTCACAGGGTAAGGCTTCAATAAGGTAATGAAACTAAAGTGCATAGCTCCCTGCTTTGGCACAAGGTAATGTCCAATTAATGCTGTTCTCTAAGGGGTCACAATTCAGTTAGAGGGTATGTGATCATGAGGCATCATAGTCTAATGAAAAGACCGGAAGCCTGAAAACTGGACTTACTGGGCATGATTCTTAACTCTTTGTGTCTCTTTTGCTCCATCTATCAAATGATTATTTTTCCTAAATGTGAAATGGCCCCAATAATACTTATCTCACAGGGCTATTATGCAATAAACAAGAAAAGTTCATATGCATGTTCTGTCTAGAACAAAAAGTACTGGCTGTGTGATATACAAGATGGGACGATGAATATTTGGGGTACACTGGGAAGAACACTGGGTTAAATGCCAGTAGACTTGGCTCTAGTTCTGGAATTTCCTCTAATTTGCTGTGTGGCCTGGAACAGATCCCTTTACTTCTCTGAGTTTCCTCATTTTACTATTGGTCTCAGTGATCTCTGAGATTCCTTCACTGGGGACTTTGGTTGACATAAAATGAGTAGGATTATCTCCAAAGGGGCAATCCCAAGGGGAAACTGAGGATGAGTGCTGAGGGTGGTCAGGACTGGTAGTCAGACCACCTAGAAAACTGCCTCCACCTCAAGAGACCACCCCAGAATTCTGGCTAGGGACCACTCAGGGCCCTATCTTCTCTGGGTCCCTGAAAATCTGCCTTATTTTCAGACTCTTGGCCAAGAAGTTCTCACACCTCCCAATATTAAGGCCAGATCATGGACTGGAAGTGAGCTCAGGCTGAGCTCTTGGGAGCTTTAAGGATAAGGGGACTGGAGGGCTATTCAGAGAGACAGGAAATAGGAATTAAGAGGGAAAACAATGCTGAATTTGGAGCCAGAAGACATGGATTCCTACGTTGGCTTCGCTCCTTAACAGCTGCATAAGCTGGGCAGCCTGCCTTAGCTCTGCAAGCCTCAGCATCCTCATCTGTAAAATGGGGTTTTCATTAGGCTCACAGGCGGGAAATGTACATAGCGATGCCAAGAAAACTGTGAAGTGAGGTTTGCCTGTGAGATAGGAAGTGGGGCGGGGGCGAGGGGATAACACTGCAAAGAACTAGGGACTAGGAAGCTGGAAAAAGGAATGGCAGAGCCTCTTGCCCTGAAAGGGGCGCATCAGCCTCAACAGATGGTCCCTGAGGAAGGATCAGGCTGAAAGGTAGTGACGTGCACAATGATAACCCAATACCCCTAGAGATGCTTTGTCCAGCCTGGGGGGACAAAGGCCGGGTTTCTTAGTATACCTTGGCTCTTAGGGCTTGTCCCTAGTGAAGCTCTGTAAACAAGCTGCCTTAGAGATCACAGGATCTGGCCATCTGATCACCTCACCTAGCTTGCTGGTCCATCTCTCCCAGGAGCTTTCACTGGTCTCTTACCAGCCCTTCTCATCCAGATGTTTGGATGTAGGTATCCTCTTCCAGATGTGGCTGGACAAAGCCAGGAGCTTAGCAGCAGAATCTGACAGATGTTGATCTGGTCTCTCCTGCAGTCTTTTCTCTTTGAGCAGTTGATGAAAATGACCCAAACTCTGTTGCCAAACGGGTAGTCACGGGAGCTGGGACCCTCCCGCCCCATCCCACAAAGGCCTAGGACATAGATTTTATGGTGCCACCTCTCTGTTCCCAGTAATGCCAAAGATGAGGACAGGAGGAGGGAGCTCAACCATGAGCTCTGCCATGTTCCAAGCACTTGCTGAGTGCAGGGGCTACAAAACCAAAAAGAGTCTGACATGGTTCATGGCCTCATGGAGCTTACAGACTTGTTGAAGAGATAGTCATTAATCAAATAATCTTGTAACTATAAAACAACGAACGCGTATTACTGCTGTGAATGCAGGATGCTGGGAGAGTATAGAGCAAGGGATACCTAGTGGAAAGGGGGATGTCAGAAAAAGCTCCCCCAGGAAGGTGACATTTGGGTTGAGCCCTGAAAGGTGGTGTAAGTTATTAGGCAAAGGAGCTGGGGCTTGGGGGTGGGAAGATGGGATGGACCAGAGAATTCTAGGCTAGGGGAACAGTGTGTGCAGCCACAGGAACAAGTTAGCACAATCACAGGCTGGAGCACATAGCACAAAAGGGAGTTGAGTCTGGGAGGTGACAGGGGCCAGCTGGACCAGCTAAAGATAATGGCCTTGATCCAAAAATCATTGGGAAGCCCCTAAAGAGTTTTAAGAGAGCGATGAGATCAGATTTGCATTTAAATGATCACTCTGCCTGCTCATAGAGGTTGACAGGGGTGCAAAGGGACCCAAACAATAGACTCTTGCAGTTGTCCAGATGAAAGGTGATAGAGTCTTGGTGCTGAGAGCAGCAGTGGAGATGAGGACAGTTGTGGGATGTATTTTACACACGTAATGAGTAGATTTTGACAAGGTGAGGTGAGGACTGAATCAGAATCAGAGATGGTGGCCAGGTGTCCACCTTGCAGAACTGGGAGCTGGGTTGGTGTTCCTGAGACGGGAACCCAGGGGGAAGAGGAGAAGCGTCAGGCGGAGGCAAGCTCATGGGCTCCTAAGATGTGTGGCATCTTCCATTTGAAATGGCAAGGGAGTCCCTTTGTCTAAGGTTATCTGTTGATATGGTGCCTCCCCATGGGAGCTGCTCATCTGGAGGGTGGGGCCTGGCTGACCTATCCAGTCCAACCTGGGCCGGAATGGGACCTCCCCTGTGTTGGCCAAATGAATGATCCTCGATGCAACCCATCGAATTCCCTCCATGCCAAAAGGACCCCTGAAGCAGGAAACCTTTAAGAGGGCGAGCAGTTGGGCCCGGGAGGATTTGGGTCAGTCTGGGCAGGAAAAGCCCTCGAGAGCTGAGCCTCTTTCCTGTGATGGGGGCTTCTGGGCTGCGAGCAAACATCCATCCTTTAGCCAGGCTTGCGAAGGGAAGGCTGTAGTGAGGCGGGGTGGGGCCTTCTGGGGGAAGCCAGGACAGTGTCCCGAGAGTCAGAGAGGGGCCTGTGACCCAGATGCCGCTCCCCCTTGCCCCCAGCCGTGCTGCGTGGGAGGCGGCGGCAGCTGCAGCCCCAGCAGAGGGCGGGCGGCCGGCGCGCCGGGCCCGTGGGAAGCGGCGGCATCTGCTCTTTCCACGCTCGTTCCCAGCGGCTCCCTCTGAAACCCAACCCGCCGGCCCAGCCCCGCCGCCGCTGGCCCGTGCCCTCGCCCGCCCCGCCTGGGGATCGGTTTGCAGGAGCCAGAGTGGCCGGCTGCGGTTCCCAACACCCGCCCTCTGGCCGCAGTGAAGAGGGGAGTAGGGCAGGGGCAAGAGCCAAGGCCACCCACCCCCACCCCAGGGGCCCTAGCCGCCCCTGGGGCAGGACACCAAGTGCAAGGGAGGACTTGGCTCAGGGAGAAATGAACTCCCGGGAGAAGGGGAGAGAATGTCCCCTCCCACGCCTGCCCTGCACCTCCTCCCCGCTTGGGAGACCACAGCCGCCCCAGGAGGGGGCTGTGCCCGCCTCCGAGGTCACTCCGGGCCAAGGAGATGATCCCCCATGTCTGAAGAATTTGCTTTTCTCTTCCTTTCCAGCCAGATGGCCAGGCCGCTGTCTACCCCCAGTCCTTCGCAGATGCAAGCCAGGAAGAAACGCAGAGGGGTGAGTGTCTCAGTAGAGTTGCCCAACAGAGGTTTACTCTGGGTCCCCAGGGGTCTGGCCTGGAGAACCCTGGTCAGACACATCGCCTCACGCTAAACTTCCTGGGTTCAAGTCCTGACTCTGCCAGTAGCTAGAGGGAGTGATTTTAAGTAAGACACTTAACCTCTCTGTGCCTTGTTTCTTCAACTATGTAACTGAAATAATGATAGTATGTACCTCAAAATGTCGTTTTGAAGATTAAGTGAATTAATCTAATATACTTAGAACAATACCTGACACACAGTTAACCATTATTATTTATTCCAGCCTTTCTCCTCTTCTAATAGAGCCCAGAACTTTCATTTTCTATGTGCCGAGGGGTGAGCGAGGGGTCAGACAAAGGAAGAGCCCCTGCTTGTTTGCCATCTTCTCCCAGCCCCAGTTTCCCCCCAAGATGCAGCTGTGCTTCTGCACTGGGAGCTGAGAGACCTGGGATCTGGCAGAGACGAGCCCTGCTACTCACTAACCATAAAACCTTAGGCAAACCGCTTCTGTCCAGCCCTCGTTTTCTTTATTGACGAAATGGGGGTCATAATTTCTGCACCGCTAGCGGCATTCTGCTACCAGTACTGTGAGGGGAGAATGAGATGATGTGAATGAAGGGCCTTGGCAGCTGGAGAGGGCAATGCCTATGACTCCTCGGACCTCATGGCGCAGCACCTGAAGGGGTACCACTGGCCCAGCGGGGGCCTCCAGGGCCTACTCCAGTGCTGTGGCAGGTGTCCCTGTTCTGATTGGTTGGTGCCCTGCTGTACCAAGAGTTAAACATTTTGAAGATTCTCCCGGCTACAGACCCAGACGAGAGATCTGAATTCTCCTCCCAGTTTTGCACATCCTTGCTGTGTGACCTTAAACAAATCACTGCCCCTCTCTGAGCCTCGGTTTCCTCCTCCATAAATTTTGTGAGGATTTATCATCCTCACAAAAATATTGTGAGAGAAGATATGAGTCCATGTCCATCAAGGCACGCTGGAAATTCATGAGGTGCCTTTGTGTAACTTCTCGTCATTGTTTTTTTAGATCATAGAGAAACGGCGCCGAGACCGCATCAACAGCAGCCTTTCTGAATTGCGGCGCTTGGTCCCCACTGCCTTTGAGAAGCAGGTATGTGACATTGCTGATCGTGCTAGAGGGAAGGCTGTTTGGATGGCAGATAAGGCTCACGTCTCATGGCATCTCTTACTGACTGGTAGTAGCTGCCCAAAGCGCCGTGATAGCACGTACTGCTATCTGTCACTGGCCCCCTAGGAATAAGTGGAATGGAAATTTATACTTCCTGAGGTGTCTCAGGTGTTATGGCTTTGTGTCCATCAACCCATTGAATTGAACCCTCAAAATGACCCTGAAGGATAGGGATTATTATGCCATTGCACAGGTAAGGAAACTGAAGCACGGAGAGGTGAAGTAACTTACACTGGGTCATACAACTAATAAATAAAGCGCCTTATTCCTCTGCACTACTCACATCTTCGGAGCTATTAGAAAGTGGAACAGGCTTTGCAGGGAGTGAACACTCTCCCATTGAGCATGTTGGGGCGGAGGGATGACAGTGAGGAGTCGCGTGAGTGACAGAGTTCAGCTGGGGGACTTCACCCTTCTGTCTCCCCTCCACACAGGGCTCCTCCAAGCTGGAGAAAGCTGAGGTCCTGCAGATGACGGTAGATCACTTGAAAATGCTCCACGCCACTGGTGGGACAGGTACTGATGCTCTGATCCCCTGGGAATCATTCATGCAGCCAGTATTTTGGGGCTCGGCCCTGGGGATACACTGGTGAGCAAAGTAGAAGAGGTCCCTACCCTCATGGAGCTCACAGTCTAGAGAGAGACTGAAGTAAATGCAGGTGGAACATTTATAAAGTTTGCCTGTCCTCTTTTTTCAGCATCTTCTTCTCCACCCTCAGTGTCTCCATTCCTTCCAACCCTTTCCTCCACTCTACTCCTTCCAGTCTAGACCTTGGAGGAGGTTTTCTCCAACAGACTATTACTACTGACCTTACCCGCCAGGGCCTCGTTAAGCATTAGCCTGAATGAGCTCATTCTCACTGGGATCCTGGTGGAATGGGCCTGCCTGAGATTTTTAGCCACAGATGGTTCACTGGCACGCCTATCCACTGGCCTAGCCTTCTGGGCTGTAGTGTAATTTGCAGTACTGAGCTGACATGTCATGCCCACCGCTGAAGATCAGTAGCAGGATTGTAGTAAAATACAAATGTAACTCCTTCCGTTATTTGGAGCTAATCTATTACAACAGACTCATGCAACTGTGGCTTTAAACTCTGGATAAATAGAAATTTTGTCTACATGAAGCCTCTTTGTGTATTTTGGCGATTTCATAGTAGAGAAAACCTTGAAAGCTCCAGAGACTCGGCCACAAAAACCTAAGTCCTAAAACCTTAACCTGCTTGCTCCCTTTGGAGGGGACGGTCACATTTTACGTGGCCCAACCTGGTGCTCCTCAGTGTGCAGCACTGTCACCCGTGAGCAGGCAGAGTTGTGGGTCACACCCCAGAGATTCTGAGACAGTGGGTGTGGATTGGAGTTTAGGAATTTGCAAGATTAGCAAGCTCGCCTGATGACCCTGATGCAGGTGGTCGC
This sequence comes from Rousettus aegyptiacus, assembly GCF_014176215.1. Taxonomy (NCBI): domain Eukaryota; kingdom Metazoa; phylum Chordata; class Mammalia; order Chiroptera; family Pteropodidae; genus Rousettus; species Rousettus aegyptiacus. The sequence continues at coordinate 25,326,324 of NW_023416284.1, read as the reverse complement.
TCTGAGAACTTCTGCCAGAGGAACACAGGGTCAATGGTGCAAACTTCTGTCTCTAAACAACCCGTGGGGGAGATATTTCAAACTACATTTGTGGTCATCCAATTAAAAGGAAAGTCGTACTTTGTACTTTCGAAATGCTTTGACTAACGTTATCTCATTTGGTTCTCTCAAGAACCTCGTGAACGGGGCTGGCTGCTGCCTTCCCTATCTTCTGGCTAAGGGTTAATGTGAAAACAGAATTGTGGTTGAGAGCACTGGCTTTGGACTTGAATCCTGGCTCTACTACTAATTATCTTTATGACCTCGGACAAATGATTTAACTTCTCTATGCCTCAGTTTCCTCATCTCTAAAATAGGAATAATGAAAGGATTCTATGAAAATTAATACAATACAGCGAATATAACTTAGACAATATTGTCTTTGTAGAATTGTCTTAATAAAATTAAGACAATACAAATTAAGTGCTTAGTAAGAAGTCAACAATGCTAGTTAAAAAAGAACAGTGAGCACAGAAGGTGTAGGGTTTTACTCGAAGTCAGCACAGCTTGGTATACTACAGAGCCAACATACTTGCTGCCAAAGAGGCCTGACTTCAGACATCATCTCCTGCCCAGCTGTCCCTCTGTGGAGGCCCCAGCCATGACCCAGATGTTTGCTGCCATAGTCATGAGGCCATTGCTCACCCAGGCTGTTCTGTCTCTGCCCAGAAGGTGGTCAAGAGAAGGGCAGGGATAAGGAGGCAGTGAGAATACACCTGTGGGTAGTCCACCTGATCATTCCTCACCGACATCAGCCAAAGAGAGGGTCCCCAGCCTGATGGCAGCAGCTGAGGACCAAAGAGGGGTCCTGCTTTCCAGACTGCCCTTTGGGCTGGGGGACAAACTGTAATTCCTATAGGAGCCAAGCCAGTAATATAAATGATAGCTAATTTTTAATTTACTGAGCATTTCTGTGTGCTATTTTATTTCACCCTCACAATCCTCTGTAGCAGGTACTGTTATATGTCCATCTAATAGCTAAAGAAATCAAAGCAAAGAGAGATTAAGAGACTTGTCCACCGTCAGGCAACTAGTGAAATGATAGAACTGGGATTCGGACCCAGCTCTGCTGGCCTCCAAGGACCTCAGGCTTCACTGCTCCACTATGCTGCCTTCTCCAAGGGGTCCCCCGGCCTCTGCCCGTGTCAGCAGGCAGGATTGTTCTCCACCTCCATGTGCACAGCCCTTGCACATCCGGAAACTGTCTACTTAAATGACATCTTGATCACAGAGTTTCATCTTTGTATTAGTCATGAACTGTGCTGAAAACAATACTTTACATTTCATAATGCTTCGTGAGTTAGTGAACTCATTTGATCCTCATAACCTACCCCCTCTACCCCAGTAGGATGATGATTCGCACTTTACAGGTGGGGAGACAGGGACTCAGAGAGGTGAGGGGACATGCCCAAGGGAGTGAGTGGGGAAGGCGGGTCTAGAACTCAAACAGACTGCTTCCAGGCTTGGTAGGTATCCCCTGCTGGCATGCCCTCATCATGCCTCACTTTGCAGGATTCTTTGATGCCCGAGCCCTGGCAGTCGACTTCCGGAGCATCGGTTTCCGGGAGTGCCTCACTGAAGTCATCAGGTACCTGGGGGTCCTGGAAGGGCCCAGCAGCCGTGCGGACCCCGTCCGGATTCGCCTTCTTTCCCACCTCAACAGCTATGCAGCCGAGATGGAGCCTTCGCCCACGCCCACTGGGCCCTTGGCCTTTCCTGCCTGGCCCTGGTCCTTTTTCCATAGCTGTCCAGGGCTGTCAGTCCCAAGCAGCCAGCTCGCCATCCTAGGAAGAGTGCCCGGCCCCATCCTCCCCAGCACTTCCTCTCTTGCGTACCCCATCCCAGCCCTCCGAGCCACTCCTGTGCGCAGAGCCGCTGGCACCATCCTGCCAGCCCGGAGGAATTTGCTGCCCAGTCGAGGGGCACCTTCTACCCGGAGGGCCCGCCCTCTGGAGAGGCCAGCTGTCTCCCTGCCCATGGCCTCCAGCAACAGGGCTGCCAGGAGCAGCCACATGGCATCCCTCCTGCGGTCTTCTTCCCCCACCCCCTCTGGAGTTACGGGGTCCCCTGCTTATACAGCTGTTCCTGCCCCCAGGCCCTCTTCCCCGGGGCCAGCCGGGAGGCCCACAGGAGCTGTGCTCTGCCGCTCCTGGGTCTCCGAAATCACAGAAGTTGGGGCTTTCTGAGCTGGCTTTCCCCCCAGGAGTGAGGAGAGTTCCTTTTGCAGGAGCTCTGAAAGTGGCACTGCCTTTTCTGCCGTGCCCCCTGGACTGGCTCATGCATGAAGGTGTCTTCTTCTGACAGAAACCCCCTCCTCCTTTGGCCCATCTCCCCTCCTCACTGCTCATCCAAGCCTGTCCACCCAGATCTCCTGGAGCTGTTTTGATCTCAGAAGCTGGTCTCGCTTCTTACCTGGACAGAGGAGTCCCAGGAGACCCCAAAGTGCCGTGCCCAGACTCCTTTCCTACTCCAGTATGCATGGGGCAGCTGTCATGAATCTCAGTTCTGGGAACAAAGATTTGACCTAAAAGGTATCATAGCCTGAGGCTTGCTGCTTCCTTAGAGAGATCAGACCCCAACCAGGAACAATGACTGACTGACTGGCTGAAGCCTTCCAAGGCCCAAGGGGACAGAACTTGGTGTCTGCCTCGCTTCCTGAGACAGTAATGGAGCAGGGGCCACAAAGAGGTCTCCTGAGAACCCTGTCTGCCCCTGCCCGCCTGTCTTCAGCCTACCACATCACAGTGAACCACAGGATGGACCTGCAGTCTACCACGGCCAGAGCCTGGGGGTTGGAGGCCCAGCTGGGCCTGCTCCTGCCCTCTTCCCAGCTTCAGACACCCACCCTCCAGCTGACCAACGGTTCCCTGCACACAGCTGGGAGGTTTCCTGGCAGCAGTTAGGCTCCATGACAGGACGTCCGTACCCCCAGGCCTGGGACGGCACTCACAGACAGAAGCCAGGATCCAGCAGAGAGCCCAGTTCTCTGCCTCTCACATCGTCACCATCCTCCAGGCATGTAGTCCCTATTGGTTGCACAGTGTGGAGAGCTATATTCCCACGTGATGGCGCCCAGAGAGGAATCCTCTTGGGATTCAGCACCAGACACTTGTACTGCCTGGTTTGCATCCGGCTCATGGAGCCCAGACTGCTAGCACAGCCAAGGGCTGTCGGGCTGGACAAAAATAACTGCAAGGAGGGGCAAGAGGAAGGACTGTCAGGCGGCTCAGCCCTGCAAGGTCACACAGTGGGTTGAGGGCCTGAGATCCTGTTCACCCAGGATTCCATGCGGCTGGCTTTGCTCAGAGGCCATTTCATTACCCATCTCCAACTCAGGCCACTTTTCCTCTAACAGAGGGAACAAATATCCCGGCTGCCATTCCCGGTGGAAGATCAGAGGCCGGACAAGGTTGGAGCAGACCAAGGACTGGCGTTCAGCGGGACCAGTGTTGCCAGACCCGCTGTAAAATGTAGAAACACTCCTGTGCTCGTTGGCAAATACCTGCTTCCCCCGAGCGCCCCCTCCACCAAGCGGCTTTGCCCCCAGGACCTCCTTATGCCTGGCTGACCCAAGGCCGTGGGGTCCTCCAGCTGGCAGTTCTTCTCTGGTGCTTATTCCACACTTGTTATTAAATATTTTTTGAAGGTCACCCCTGGGAAGATTCTCCCACTTCCACCCTTTGGTGGAACTAACCACCTTCCCTAGAAACTGAATTGAGGAGACTCCATGGGCTCAAAAGTAGAGTTTGTAAAAACCCTGAGGAAAAAGGGCCCTTTCAGAGAAGTGGGTCAGAGGGCAGAGATCATTTAAATGACCCAGAAAGCTCTTTTGAAAAGGAAAATTCCTCAGGAGGCATAAAGAGCTAAGTAATTCTTTCGCTTCTCAGTGTTAGTTCCCTCAGATTGCTGCCCTCCTGGACCCATCCATCTGAGTTGTGCAGCAGTGAGGAGAGAGGGAGTCATTTCAGGGAGTGAGTCACTGGCCTGGGGTGCTGCTGGGGGTGGCGGGGAGGGCTGTCAGCAGCGTCCCAGGAACTGGGAGGAGGACAGAGGGAGGTGGCAGAAGGCTCAGACCAACTCCACTTTCTCAAAAAAGGCTGGAAGAACTCTTCCTCCCCCTCCCCCTCTTCCTCTCCTCCCTCCCTGTCTCAGGTGGTGGCTCACTACTCCCAAGGTATCGGGTCAGTGCTGCAGTCCTGGCGACTTCCTGGCTTGAGAATCCAGCATTTACTCACAATGGCGCTGTAGGAAGCCCGGTTTTGTTGTTTCCAGCGCCCAATTCCAAAAGAATCTGTTCACATCACTGAGTGAGGTGGGGTGGCCCCAAACGTTCAGCATCTTAGCTGATCTCAGGTTTATTCTCCTGAGAGATTGTGGGGGGAAAGGCGACTGGATGTGTTTGTTTCTGTGGTTGAGGATTCGTATCTTTTGTTTATATTTCTGAGCCTCACTGATACCTTCGACTCCTACCCCATTGCTGGGGTTGTTACAGACATCAAATAAAGTTTAGTTCTTCTGGAAACTTCTGAGTGATTCTACTTCTTAAGTATCTAGAGTCCGTCCACTTCTCTCTGGACCCACAGCCATCCCCCTGGTCTGGCCACAGACACTTAACCCCCAGATCACTGCCCTCTATAGGTCGCCTTCTTCCTCTCTTGCTTTGTCAATCAGTTCTGAACAGCAACCAGAGAGAGCTTTAAACATGCAAAGTGTATCATATCGACTCTGGTTTAAAACCGTTACTTTTGTACCCTGTTATTTCAAGGATAAAATCCAAGCTTTTCCTCTTCTGGTTTCGGCCTCACTTCCAGCCTCATTTCCTGCCAATCCCAATCTTGCTCCCTGTGCTTCCGCCGCCCTGGCCCACCTTCATTCATTTCCTCAACGTTCCAACTATGTTGCCACCTCCCCGACTTTGCACATGCTGTTCCCTTACCTAGAATGCTCTTCCCCTACCCTTTGCATGCCCTCTTCATACCCTCGGGCCTTGGCTTAAAGGTCACCTCCTCAGAGAGCCCTTCCCTGACTACTATGCTTGAACAGTTAACTTGTCTCAAAGTCCCCTATTCCTTCCCTTCATAAGGAACTTGCCATTGCACATCCACTTATGTGTGTGTGTACTTGTTAGTTAACCGTCTCTCTCACCAGCATGTAAGCTCTGGGAGGCCGGGACCATGGCTGGTTTGCTCTCTACCCTATATCCAGAGTCAAGCACTGCGCCTGGCTCAAAGTCGGTGTTCAATAAACATTTGTTGAATAAATGAACTGGGGAGGCAAGGAATCTTCCGGACTTTGGCTGCTGGATCGTTGTACAGGCCCCTGTAGATGTGAACCTTTGACCAACTTTGTGGGGAGGCTGGAGAGTGAAGTGAGAGCCAGGGCCAGGGGACTGGAAGTTCTGACCAATGGTGAGGAGGCACTGGCCAAAGAAAAGTGTGAGTGTGCCGGCTCTGGAATGCACGTGACAGCCGAGAACAGGCAGGCGTCCCTGCCAGCAGGTATTGTTCTCTACTCTTGGCCTGGTTCTCTCTGATGGATTTGGCTTGCAACAAATCCAACAAACATTCACGGAGGTCTGCTCTGAGCCAGGGGAGGCATGGCTGAGCCAGAGATGACAAGGACACCGTCACCCTGAGGTTGTGTAAGTGACAGTTTGGTGAGGTGAGAGTGGAGAAAGAGGTCTGTTGAAAAGGCTGAGGGGACATAGAGAGGGTATCTGCCACTGCCTAGGGCGGTCATGGGGGAGGGAGTGCTGGGCAGAAGGCTTCCTGGAGGAGGATGAAGGGAGGCATTCTAACAGCAGAGGGAACTGTATGTGCAAAGACTGAGCTCTGGAAGTTGACTCTAAGTTGAGCACAGGCCCTCCACCACAGAGAAAAAGGTAGGCTAGTCTGGGCACTGAAGCCAGACTTCCTGGGTTTAGGCTCTATCTCCGTCACTTATCAGGGTTGTGGCCTTGGGCAAATTACTTAACACCCTGAATCTCAACTTTTTCATCTTTAAAATGGGAATGATGCAGTAATGGCTACCGTTAACTGAGCGTTACCTATGTACCAGACATCGTACTAAATGTTTTTCTTGGAATGTCCCCATTTTACAGATGAGGAAACTGAGCCAAGGCACCGTCTCCTCAGCTTAGGTGAGAAGTGAATGGGGTAACACACATAAAGCCCTCGGTACCATACCTGGGTCATATGGAACGCTCGGTCAGTCATAACCATTCATATCATTAATGGAATGAGGCTGGATCCAAACTGTGAAAGTTGTCAGTGCCATGCAGAGTCGGGCTTCAGCCTGTAGGTGATGGAATGAATCCATGGCAGGTTTTGCCAGGCAAATGCCAAGGTCAGACCTTTTTTAGGAAACACCCGCTTGGAGTAGTGTGCTCGGCTGACTAGGAGGAGGAGTATTCAGACTTAAGTCCACCCTTTTGTTGGAAACACCTAGATGTTTTTTAAAAAGATCAGTGCCCAGGCCCCAGAGATAATGATTTAACGTATGCGGTGGGGCTTGGGCACCCCGTAAGGAGGTATAAGTACAAGAGTCAGGATTTCTTTCCTAATTAAGGTCAATTTCCATTCAGTAGGTGAATTGAACTTCAGCTTGTGAGGATGAAAAGGGCTGACACTTTCGGAGAAGTGAAGTAGAAATTAATTTCCACAAGAGCGTCTCTGTCCCCCAGCCCCAGCGCCCCCCATTCCCCTTCCAAGCTCTATTTTCGGCCATCTTCATTACTCATACTAAGAAAAATACAAAATTTTTCTTATTTTGTTTGTTGTTGAGCTGCTGCAGGAGGCAGGGATGTCTCTGTGTGGGTGTGGTTGTTCTGCCCCGCCATACCTACAACAGTGGCATTAAACGATAGCAGTCAATAAACATTGGTTGAGTTAATAACAATAGCTCACATTTATTAAGTACTAAGTGCCAGATGCTGTTCCAAACACTTTTCGTGTATCACCTCATTTCACTTTTTCAATAGTTTTATGAGGCAAATCCTAACATCCCCATAGCCAGATGAGCAAACAGGTGTAGGACTCTCATGGTGCTAGTGAGTATGTGATGGAGCCAGACTTTTAATCCAAGTGGTCTGACTTCAGAGACTGAATTCTTAGCCACTTTGCTATGGTGCTCTCAAGTGAGTGAGTGAATGAATGAATAAAAGAAAGGGAATGAAAGAAGAGTAATTGTTTATTGAACTCATACAAGAAACAATGGATTTTACGGTCTGATAGATTTGGGTTAAAATTCCAGACTTTCTATGTTTTGAAATACATGATTTGGACAAGTTTCTGAGTGTCTCTAAATCTCAAGGTTCTTATGGGCAGAATAGGAAAAACCTACCTTTTTATCTACCAAATGTTAGCATTTATCATATTGTCCCCATTCTTGATCCATTACTGTCCTCTAGTGGTCAGTTAAAATAATGGCTTCGTAATGATTATGCTAAATTTAAAATCCCTAAATAGTGTAGCCCCAAAACCAGCAGTTTCTTTAGATAAAACAGACTGTGGTTCTTGGTTCCTTTAGTCTCCTGGACCCTATTAGTCTTCAGGGACTAAGGGAAGATCAGGCTTCCTCAAAGGGAAACAGGAAGGACTAGCCGCATGCGGGTCCCTGCAGGGCAGAATGGCTCCAAAGAAATGATCCTCATGAAAAATAAGTTAGCCCAATTCCCCACCTGAATGAACACACAAAAAGGATAATACACTTGATAGATCACAGAGCTGAGTTTTCCAGGCCTTAAAACAACATATTTTCTCTATGTGGTAGTTAATTTTATGTGTCTACTTGACTGGGCTATGGGGTGCCCAAATAGTTGGTCAGATATTATTCTGGGTGTATCTATGAGATTATTTTTGGACAAGATTAACAGTTACATTGGTTGACTGAGTAAGCAGATTGCACTCCATAAGGTGGGTGGGCTTCATTCAATCAGTTGAAGACCTGAACAGAACCAAAGGCTGAGTAAGAGGGAACTTGGCCTGCCTGATGCATTGGGCAGGGACATTAGTCTTTTCTGACCTTCTTACTCAAATTGAAACATCTGATCTTGAGCCTGATGGCTTTTGGACTGAATATTACACTGTCAGTTCTTGTGGTTCTCAGGCTTTCATACTCAGAGTGGAACTACACATCAGCTTTCCTGGGTCTTTAGTTTGCACCTGCAGATTTTGGGACTTCTCAGCTTCCATAATTATGTGAGCCAGTTTCTTGTAATAAGTCTTCCTCTCTTTCTCTTCTCTGCCTGTCTCTCTCTGCGCGTGCGCGCGCGCACACACACACACACACACACACACATCCTATTGGTTATGTTTCTCTGGAGAACCCTGACTAATATACCCTATTTTATACAAACTGTTTTAGGGGATGGAAAAAAGGGAAAGTTACCTAACTCATTTTCTAGTACTAGTATAACCTTAACATAAGGCCCAAGCAAGGCCAATTAAAGGTGAGAACACTATAGAACAAGCTTAGTTATGATAATAGATGCAAATATCCTAAATAATAAAGCAAAAAACAAATACATTTTATATAAAAATATAGAAATGTTTAGTAGATTTTAACCAAAAATGCAAGAATGGTTTAACACCAGGAAAACAATTCCTGTATTCTGAAACTTAATACATTAAAAGATTAAAAGCACACGATCACTTTAATAAATGCATTAAAATCACTCGATGAAATTGAACATTCATTTTTTCCCTTAATCTTGGCAAATTAAGATTAGTTGGGTAATACATTAACCTGATAAGGATATTTACCAAATACCTAGACATCATACTTAAGGATGATGCAAAAGTCAAAAACAAGAGAAGAATGTTCTCTATTCACAATTTTATTGGCATTCCTAGCTAATGAAATAAAATAATAGAAAAAAATGAGAAGTTTAAGCCATAGAAAAGACTACTTCTAAGGGACATGTGCATCCATATGTTCACTGCAGCATTATTTACAATAGCCAAGATACGAAGGCAATCTGGGTATCCATCAGTGGATGAATGGATAAAGAAGAGGTGGTACATATATCCAATGACATATTACTCAGCCATAAAAAAGAATGAACTCTTGTCACCTGCAACAACATGGATGGACCTAGAGTGTATTATGCTGAATGAAGTAAGTCAAAGAAAGACAAATGTCATATGATTTCACTCATATATGGAATCTAAAAAACAGGATAAACAGACAAACATCAGAAACAAGCTCATAGATAAAGAAAGCATTTTGATGGTTGCTGGATTAGGGGTTGGGGAGATGAGTGAGGGGAGGAGGGGATAAGAGGTATAAATTTGTAGCTACAGAATAGTCATAGGAATGTAGAGGAAAGCATGGGGAATATAGTCAATAGTATTGTAATAACTCTGTTTGGTGTTAGATGGATGCTGGATTTATTGGGATGCTCACTTTGTAAATTATATAAATGTCTAATTACTGTGTTATATACCTAAAACTATGTAATATTGTATGCCAACTATAAATGAAAAACATAAAAATTATTTTAAAAAGAAAGGAAGAGTTAACACCATCCTTAATGTATGTGAGTTATTTTTTTATCTAGAATATAAAGAAATCTCAATGCAAAGTATTAAAACTAATATGAATATTTAGCAGAATTGCCGAGTACTAGATCATCCTACATAAATGAATAGCATTCTTATTGAATACTTATTAGATTAGCAAAAACAAAAAAAAAAAAAACAAAAAAAATCAAAAGATACTGTTTCTAATAGCAACAAAAATTATAAGATGCCTAAGAATATACATAACAAAAAACTGCTAGATCTTTCCTCAGAAAACTGTAAAACTTTTTTATGTAAAAGAATACAAAACTAAACACTCTTATATGTTTCAGCATTTGTGCTGCTTGGTATTTATCCAAATGAACTGAAAATTTATGTCCATTCAAAAACTTGCACACAAATGTTTATAGAAGCTTTATTTATTTTCGCCAAAACTTGGGAAACAACCAAGATGTCCAGTTGGTGAATGGAAAACTGGTACATCTGGACAATGGAATATTATAGCTCTAAAAAGAAACAAGCTATCAAGCCATGAAAAGAAGTAGGGAAAAATTAAATGCATATTACTAAGGACAAGAAATGAATTTGAAAAGGCTACATACTATATGATTCCAACTATATGATGTTCTAGAAAAGGTAGAACCAGGAAGACAGTAAAAAAGTCAGTGGTTGCTCGGGGTTAGGGGTGGAGAGAATAGGGATAGGCAGAACACAGAGAATTTTTATGGCAGGGAAACTATGCTATGATATTATAATGATGGATACATGTCAATGTACATTTGCCAAAACTCATAAAACGTACATCAAGAGTGAACTCCAATGTAAACAATGGATTTGGGCTATGTAAGTCCATCAGTTTTAACAATTCTACGTTCTGGTGCAGGATATGCAGATGTGTGGATGTTGATAATGGAGGAAGCTGTGCATGTAAGGAGGCTAGGGATATATGAGAAGGCTCCATACTTGCCGCTCAATTTTGCAATAAATCGAAAACCGCTCTAGAAAATAAAGTCTGTTTTAAAAAGTAAAGGAATACCTACATAAATGAAAATAAGTCATTTGTTCATGAATGGGAATACTCAATATAGTAATGATTCCAGGGAACCTGCACATAAATCTATGATTTCCAAGCTATTCCAATAAAAAACCTAACAGGGTTTTTCATGGAACTAGACAAAGTGATTTCAAATCCATAGGGAAATATGAAGGTTCAAGAATAGCCAGGAAAATAGCAAAAAGGAAAAGAAGAAAGGAAGGAAGGAAAGAAGGGAAAAAGGAAAGAAGGAAGGGAAAAAACAGAAGAAAAAAATAACTGGAAATAAAGGAAATACTAATGTGAATTAAAACTATACAACCATTGGTAGGTAAAAATCAAAGTCTGATAATAGCAACCGTTGATGCGGAGGATTTGTGGAAACTCATAAACTGCCAATGAGAGTGTAATTGATACCACCGCGCAGAGAGAAATTCGACATTTTGGAAAGTTGTATTCCCTACAACTCAGCAATTACTCTAGGGAAAGTCTCCCAGATGTGTACCCCAGGAGACATCGTCAAGGCCGTTGGAGGCACCACTGCTAGTAGAAAAAAGTACATCACCTGCGATGTTGCCTACCAGTAGAAAAATTAACTGCAGCATGTTCCTACAATAAAAGACAACTGAGCAGTTAAAAGAAATGAACCAGATCTACATGTATCAATATAATGCTGAGTGAGTTAACAAAGTGTGGAAATACAGCTACAGTATGAGGAAACTTAGGAAAATATTTTAAAATCACATTGTTTTTTTTTTTAAATTATTATTAAGATAATAATCACACAACAAAATTCACCATTTTAACCATTTTAAAGTATATACTCAGTGGTTTTTATTACGTTTTCAGAGTTATGCAACTACCATAACCATCTAATTTACAGCATTTTTCTCACCCCCAAAAGCAGCCGCATATCTACTATGAAGTCAGTGGTCATTCCTCCTTCCTCAACGTTCATCCCCTGGCAACCACTAACCTCTTTTCTGTCTTTACGGATTTGCCTAATCTGCATATATGAAATCCTACATTATGTTGCCTTTTGTGTCCGCCTTCTTTCACTTATGTTTTCAAGGCTGGTCCATGTTAGCAGAGAGTAGCACTGAATTTCTTTTTATTGCTTAGTAATAGTCTATTATATGGATAAACCACACTTCATTCACTCATCAGTTGATGGACATTTGGGTTGTTTCCACTTTTTGGCTGTTATAAATAAGGAGGCTGCTATCAACACACATTCTGTTTTGTGCCCAGAAGTAGATTAGGAGGAACTATCAGATTAATAATAACAACTGCTCCTGGGAACGAAAGGGAGGGAGAGGAATTGGATTGGAGAGAGGAACAAAGGGACTTTCAGCTTTATCTGAGATGTTCTATTTATTTTATGTAAAAATAAAAGTATGTCTGGAGCAAAAATATTAACCGTTGATGAGCACAGGGTGTTTGTTATATTATTCTCTGTGCTTTTCTAAGGAATTTTTTAAAATTTCAATTAAAACATATATTCTGGACCTAAACCTTCCTATAGCAAAGATCTGGCATCGGGGAACCACGATATCTGAAGAAAGCAAACACTGAGGTGTAGGGAAAGCCCAGGAGGAGGAGGCCAAGCCCAGGGCCTGGGAGGAACCGCTGGGGGCCCTCAGAAATTTGGCACAGAAGCCCTTGACCTTGCCTGCCTGTCTCTCCAAAGAGCCCCCAGGAAGAGGGCCCAGATCCAGTCTCCATGACCCTGGTAGCAGAGCCAGAACCAGGTTGAGGGAGAGAAACTGGGATTCCATCTCTCCTTCCTTCTTGGCCATGCTTCCGGAATGAGTCATCCACTCCCCCACCTCACCCCTATTGTCCTCACTTCCTAGTTTCCTCAAATCCTTTGCTCCGGACCAGCTACATAATTTGTGAGGCCTGATGCAACATGAGAATGTGGGCCTCATTCAAGGGCTGGTGCCAAGATGATTCCTAATTCCACAGGGGAAGCCACAAGCTGGAGGAGCCTCTAGGTCTGGTCACTGAGTTCATTCATTTGCTCATACATGCATTCATTCATTCATCCATTCATTCAAATGAATATCTGGCACTGTGGTAGGTGCCAGGCATACAGTGGTAAGACACAGTCCAGCTTCAAGAAGCTTACATTCTAGTGAGGGCCACAGATTTAATCCCAGACACAAAATAGATCATCACAAAATGCAGGAAGGGCAAGTAGACAGGCCTGTGAGATAATCACACCAGGGATCCTGGCCACAATATACCCAGCCCACACCCCAGGAGAGAGTAAAGCTGGAGTAGAGATCTGAAAAATGAGTGGACATTATCTTAGCAAAAGATAGGGGAGTAGTGGAGGGGGTGAGGCTGGGAAGATGAGCAGGTGGCATTTTCAAGGCCTTGCAAGCCAGTATAGCTAGAGCCAGAGAGAGAGGGACAGAGAGGCTCATGTGAGGCTGAAGTGGGGCCTGGATCATTTGAGTACCCCCTTCATGCGACTCTGCTTATACTGATATTTCCTTTAAAATTGCCTTTAAATTGACTTCCTTTATATCCATATCCTAAGCAAGAATATTCATGAAATCAACAGATTGACATATCATTCATGTTTTTTCTAATACAGCTAATACATTAAAAAAATGCTTTTCCATGTTCCACCTCAAATCATCTCCCCTTACTACCTCAGTTTGGAAAAGACGTGAAGAGTCGTAAGAAGCCTGTAACAGGATTTCAGCTGGTGAGGCCGGTGACATGGTCTCATTTACATTTTCGAAAAATTATTCTGGCTGTCACATGCAGGGTGGATGTCAGGGGTGTAGGAGGGAGATGGATGAGGAGGAGCCATGGGAATCTTCAGGAAGGGGAGCTTGGCCTTCCCACCAAGACCCGTACAAGCCCCACCCTCCACCCAAACCAAAATCTTTCTTTTATCTCCCTTTGCTGATTTGAGGCCTTTCCAGATAAGTGGATTCTTCTGTGATCTTCTCATCTCAGTATCAGTCCCGGTACCACAGACATTCCAGACAGTGTGTCCTGTGAGAGCCCAGCTCTGTGGGCCTGTCAAGCTGGCCACATTTAGGACTTTCGGGTCATGTCCAATCAGGCCCTGTGGTCTCCAATCCAACGAGGGCTCCCACAGCCGATCACTCTGTGCATGTTCAGGAACTAAGTGAGTTATGTGGTTTTTGTTATCTAAATGACTTGTAAACCTACATGGTCCCAATTCTGCACCCTTTACCACTGGACTGCACAGCTTCATTAACCCTCATGACCCACCCTCCACAGCCTGCGTCACTCTGAAACCTTAGACCTTCGGGAAGACTTGACTCCTTCTGACATCGCTTCAGAGAGAGCCTGTTCATACCCCACCAGAAGTGGCTCTTCCTCATTGCTGCTGCTAAACCAACACCCTTCCTCTCTTCTGCAAAACAAAACCTCTCGACTTTTAAGACCTCTGTAAAACTGCCCTTTATGCCTCCCGTTCATGAGCTATATGACGAAGGTGTTGGGGAAGGAGGATGCTCTAAGTGCCACCCTGTGCTAAATACCAGGAATATAATGGTGACACAACCAAGCAGCCCCGAATGGTGGAGAAGGAGGTGTTTCCAGCAAATCCACACATCCACTGGAGAAAGGGAAGGGCGGCTTTCTAGAGCAGACTTCTGAGCCGAAGATTTCCAAAAGGCTGGAGCTATACCTAAAGGTGGAGGAAGAGGATAGCAGAGGCAAGGCTTTAGGAAGTCTCCGTAGCATATTTAAAGTTTATTCTAAAGGCAAAGGAATGTTGCTGAAGGGATTAAGCAAGGGATTAAGCAGGACCAAATTCAGACTCGGCAAAGATAACTCTGGCTATTGCGCTGAGAATGGAAGGGAGTGGGGAGGAGATCCAGGCCGAGTGACCACTTAGAGTGAGAGAGTCGGGGATACTACTGGGTGGGATCAGGATTTTTGACTTGGTGATTGGCTGGATGTGGTTAGGGAAATGGGATGAAAAGAAAAATGGGACGATGCCCATGTTTTTCTGTTTTGGCCAACTGGGTGAGTGGGAAGGATGGTTGAGCACCTGCTCTATGCTAGGAACTGAAGATACAGACCTGCTGTGTCCCTGCCCTCATAAAACTCACACTCAAAAACGAGTACATTCTAGATTTTAACGCATTCTGTGAAGATCATAAGCAGAGTGCCATGACAGGGAATCGCAGAGACACCTACTAGGGAAGGTGGCCTCTCAGGGGAGGAGAATTTACTTGAGCTGAGACCTGGAGAATAAGAAAGGCACTATCCAGGGAGTGTGGGTCCCAGGAGAGGTCCCAGCTAATGTGAAGGTCCTAGAGGGTGAAGGGCCAGTGCTGCGGGAGTGTATGCAGGAAGCCAGGGAGGAGCGCTTGCAGAAGAGCCGGAGATGTTGACCCTTCATCTAACCTAGGGGAGGGCCGATGAGGAGATCTCATTCCTCTGTCACAACCTAATCCCTCTACCAGGGCCCCAGATCCCACCCTTTCTCATTCCTTGGGAACTTTGTCTTATGATTCTTTACTCCATCTGGGATCTTCCACCTCTTCTATTGGCTCATCTCCTTCAGCAAGGAACACTCATAGTCACCGACATCTTAAAAACGCTCCCTGGATGGATTCATGGTTTGAAATCCCATCCAGCTGGCACCGCTGTCACTGTTCCCACCTCGCCGTCTGGATACTCCCCAGTCCTCCTCACTGGCCCTTCAACGTGGGCATTCCTCTCCGTTCCAGGGCTCTCCCGTCTCTCTCCACTGATTTCTTCCATCATGTTTATGCTAATGACTCATGTACCTAAATGGTCATTTGTTCATTCAATCAAAATTTATGGAATACCTACTCTATGCCAGACGTCGTGCCAGCTGGGGATATGATGGTGAACAGGACAGACATTGCCCCTTGACTTGGTGCAATGTGTGGTCTAGGAATATGAACAAACTGCAGTTGGCAGACAATGATATGGGCTGTGAAGGAAATTGCCATAGACAGGATAGTCATGAAAGGCTTTTGCAGGGAGGTAGTGTTTAAGGGTACGCCTAAAGAATACTAATGAGCCAGGCAGAGGGGGACCAGGGAATAGCCTTCCAAGCAGAGGGGAGAGCAAGTGCAAAGGCCCTGGAATGGGCAGGGCAAGGAACAGAAAGAAGGGCAGGGCGGCTGGAGCCGCATAAACAAGGCATGAAGTAGGACGAGATTGCAGAGAAAGGCATCAATTAGTGCAGGGCCTTGAAAGCCATCGTAAAGAGTCTGGACTCTATTTTAAGACCAATGAGGTATCTTGGAGGGTTTTACATAAGGGAAAGGATTGTTTAAAGTCTACTCCTCCTGTTTTTCAAGTGCCTGCAGCTCAAAAGATCCAACATGCCAAAGTGGCATATTCTGCTACCCTTCACATTCCATCACCAACTCCTTCTGACTTTACTTCTTAAATTTCTAAGATCCATCTTTTTTTTTTTTTTTTTTTTTTTTTTTTTTTTTTTGTCTGTCCCTGCTGCCACTATCCTCATTTGGGCTCTATTAAATTGCCTCTTCATGAGTACCCTATTCTCGACCTATCAATAACCAATGTTATAGTTGGATGGGCTCTTGCAGTTCTTATTGGGATTGCAAGATGCCCTTTAGCAGTAACCATCAGGAAACTTTGAAAAAATAAAGGTTTATTACTTACAGGACCTGGGAATTATACAGCACACCTAGGAACACACAGTGAGTTGAGGGGGGCATGAGCTTGCAAGGGCCTGGGGTGCTGCTTTTATGAGATTGAGGGTAGAGGCCTAGGGTTTCGCAGGCTCATTCTTCTTTTAAAAATTATTTTTAAAAGTTTTTTTTTTTCAATTACATTTGACATACAATATTATATTAGTTTCAGGAGCATGACATAGTGGTTAAACATTTATATAACTTATAAAGTGATCACCCTGATAAATCTAGTAGTACCCGTCTGACACTATACATAGTTATTATAATGTTATTGACTCTATTCCCCATACTGTACTTTGCATCCCTGTGACTGTTTTTATAACTAGCAATTTGTATTTCTTAATTCCTTCACTTTTTAAATCCATCCTTCTAATCCCTCTCCCATCTGGCAATAATCAAAATGTTCTCTGAATCTGTTTTGCCTATTTATTTTGCTTTTTAGATTCCACATACAAGTTAAATTATATGGTAATTGTCTTTCTCTGTCTGACTTATTTCACTTAACATAATACCCTCTAGGTATAATCATGCAAATGGCAAGATTTCATTCTTTTTTACGGCCAAGTAATATTCTATTGTATGCATGTACCATATCTTCTTTATCTTGGCTATTGTAAATAATACTGCAATGAAGAACATAGGGGTGCATAAGTCTTTTCTGTGTTAGTATTTTAGATTTCTTCAGATAAATACCCAAAAGTGGGATTACTGGGTCATATGGTAGCTCTATTTTTAACTTTTTGAGGAAGTTCCACACTGTTTTCCATAGTGGCTACACCAATTTGCAAAACAATCAACAGTGTACAAAGGTTTCTTTCTCTCCACATCATCACAAACGTGTTGTTTTTTGATTTCTTGATAGCTATTCCAACAGGTGTGAGGTGATATCTCATCGTGGCTTTAATTTGCATTTCCCTGACGATTAGTGATGTCCAGCATCTTTTCACGTGTCTATTGGCCACCTGTATGTCCTCTTTGGAGAAATGTCTATTGAAGTTATCTGCTCATTTTTAATTGGATCTTTTGTCTTTTGGGCATTAAGTTGAACATGAGCTCACTCTTAATTGAGGAATTTAAAATGTAAGAGTGGGAATTTAAAGAGAAAAAACAAGTGGTGCAAATGTTCAATTATTGAAACCCACCGAGATCTCTGAAACAAAGAAGACTCAGCTGGGGGAGGCAGCCTGGTTCTTTAGTCATGCAGGTGGCAATGTGTTTATTTGAGACAGCCATCTTCGAAGTGGAAGTCTGGGCAATCGAAGTTTAAACCAGGTACCTGCATTACAAAAAAAAACTGTCAGGATTTACACTGTATACCCTCTTTCCCATTCTTATTGGTTGAAATGTGTCCCCTATCCCTGCAAAAGCTCACTCTTTATTGGTGTAGAAGTCCTAGCCCCCAGTTTTTCAGGATGTAGTCTTATTTAGAAATAGGGTCACTGTAGATGGAATTAGTTAGGATGAGGTCATGATGGAGTAGGGTAGTCCCCTAATCCAATATAATTAGATTCCTCATATGAAGAGGGAAGATGACGTGAAGACAGAAACACAGGGAG
Source organism: Rousettus aegyptiacus (assembly GCF_014176215.1). NCBI lineage: Eukaryota > Metazoa > Chordata > Mammalia > Chiroptera > Pteropodidae > Rousettus > Rousettus aegyptiacus. The sequence continues at coordinate 25,308,479 of NW_023416284.1, read as the reverse complement.
AACGCTACGCGAAGAGGGAAGATCTGAGTGATGTATCCTCAAGTCAAGGAACATGGAAGACCGCCAGCAAGCCACCAGAAGCTAGACAGAGGCAAAGATGGGTTCTGCTGCAGATTTCAGAGGGAGCGTGGCTGCTGGCAACTTGATTTCAGACTACTAGCCTCCAAAACGGTGACAATAAATTTCTGGGTTTTTAAGCCCCCCAGTTTGTGGTACTTTGTTATAGCAGCCCCAGGAAACTAATACACTCATTATTTCAAACTCCAGACCAGCCGCCTAAGAGAAACTTCAATGGCTCTACCACCCAGGCAATAAAGTCTAACGTCCCTGGGTATGTGGCATGAAAGACACTTTAAGATCTGATCTTCTATCCACACTCCCAATTTTATTTCCTACCATTCTGTAAAGTTACCAACATCAAACCATTTTTAATTCTCTTAACATATTTCCTCCTCTGGGTTATTTGCATGGAATGTCTTCTCCTAAGGGTTCCATCTGCTTGGTAAATGTCTGTTCTTTCAAAGCCAAGATCAGTCAACTCACAGATAAAGACATGGAAATGGTTAATAACATAAACATCCTGTCAACACAATAGATACTGTTTCTTACCTATAAAATTGAGGAAAATGTTTAAAATCGATGATATTCAGAAGCTGGCAAAGATGAAGAAAACTGGGCCTTTCATGCATGTCTTCTGGGAGACAACAAACTTTTGGAAAATTTCCAGTAGTGCCTTTTAAAATTTAAAATACACGTACTCATTGACCCACTGTTGAAACTTTATCCAGCCCAAATAAAAGCCCTGGTGATTACAGTTAAGATGTTTGTGGCAATATTTTGTTATGGCCCCTAACCTGGAAACAATGGGAGTGTCTATGAGTAGAGAATGGTTGAGTAAATTATGGTTTACCCTATTGACAAGAGCAGGAACAAGTCAGGTTGACCTGAGTGCATGCCAGGTCACACATCACATAATGCTAAGCCTATGTGCACCAGTATGATCACAGTGATTCCATGGGGAGGGGAGAAATTTGCCTTTATCTTTATTCTCTTCCTTAGAGTTTGGCTTATATAAATAAGCAAGCATTGCTTTTTAGTTTGAAAGAAAAAGTAAGTTATACCAGAAAAAAACAGAAAGGCTCAGATGTCCCCTTTAGGAGAGCCATTTTCTGGCGTTTTCAGTTAGTTAATTATTCCTCTATTGCACTTACAACGTGTCCTCTCCCAGGCATTTATCATGCTGTGATGAAACTTATTTGTTTGCATGTCTTCCTCTCATGCCATTCATCTCTTCTCTCCATGTCTGGCATACCATAGCTGTCAGATGATTATTGGATGGATGGATGGCTGGGCAAGTTACTTCTTTTACTTATGATCTGCCTAACATGTTATCGGCACCTCATTCAGATATCAGAGCTCATTAATTTTTGGATTCTTTTGTCTCTTATGCCTGTGTCATTTCCTTCATTAGACTGTGAGCTGCTTGGGAGTGGGTCTGTATCTGCTCCACGGCAGCTCTTCTGGCAGAGACAAGGCTGTTACACACATGGTTTTATTGAGTGCTCACAATTCTTTGAGGCAGACACTTTTTTATATATATACCAGCTCCACTGAGTTATAATTCACAAACCATACAATTCACCCATTTAAAATGTACAATTCAATAGTTTTTAGTATATGCACAGAGCTGTACAACCATCATCACAATCAATTTAAAACACTGTTATCACACCAAAATAAAACACTCTATTAGCTATTACTCCCCCACTTCCTCCCAGTCTCCTCCCACTCCAAGCCCTAAGAAACACTAGTTTACTCTCCATCTTTATGGTTTTGCCTCTTTTGAATATTTCATGTAAATGGAATCCTACAATATGCAGTCTTTTGTGACTGGCTTCTTTCACTTAGCATGATATTTTCAAGGTTTATTGTAGCATGTTCCAGTACTTTTTGCAAAATTGCTGAATAATATTGCATTGTATGGACATCACAATTACCTGGGGCCAGCACAGGGCAGAGTGGACAGTACACTGGGCACAATAGAATGGAGTTTTTCAAACTTTATTGGGGATCTTGATAAAATGCAGATTCTTCTTCAGTAGGCAAGGGGTGGGCCTGAGCTTCTGCATTGCTAAGATGCTCTCCGATGATATTGGGGGATGCAGAGAATTTCTATCAGAAGGGCCGGGAATTTGGGTCTCTTTCTCACAAAAGACATCCACATGGCCTTAACCCTGCAGGCCGCCAAGGTGACTCACCTTCTGGGTGGGTGAGTTTTTTCCAGACATCAGATTTCAGATGAGAAGTTAGCGTGGTGAGTGTGAATTAGAACAAGAGTAGCTGGCTACTTTTGAGGGATGATTTTGTCCAGCTCTGATTGGAGCCTGCTGAATCCTCCTTCTTTTCTCTGGGCCTGCTTCTGTGTCAGAGCCCAACCATGGGTCAGGAAGCCAAAGTGCCACACAGTGTCACTCTGGGCAGCATGCACATCCCCATCCCTCTAAGGTGCCCCTCTCCCTACTTATGGCCATCAGACTTTTATGACAGCTTCCTCTTCCCAAGTGCTCAGAAACTGGGTGGCTGAACATGCTTCTTGTTAACATGAAATGAATCAGTAGGCATGAACTGCTTTAACTGCAAAGGCCATCTGCAAGAGGCAGGGTTGTTAAATTTGTGGCACATGGTCTATGTGTTAGTTTGGGTTCTCCAAGAAGCAAATAACAAGAGGGGATTAAGTGTGTCTGAGCCTATTGGGAAAATGTATGTGAAGGATAAAGGATGTGAGACTACGAGTAGGCAGGGAGAGCCTTTAGACCACGATGTAGGTCTGCTCCCTGTGCTAGAAGAATGGGAAGGAAGGATTAGGTAGAAAGAGCTTCAGACTACAGAGAAGTTTTGAGAAAATGTTGGCCAGATAGATGGCAAGTCTTATTGGGATAGCCATAGAAGAGTTCCATGCCAAGCAGTAATAGGACAGCACTCAGACCTCCACCATGCTCATCATTAGCTGGAGCAGCCTGGGGAGGTACTGCCCTTAGGCAAACAAGATGGCAGAGACAAAGGGCAACAGCTGTCAATCAAGCATACTCCCACAGCAGGTCCCCTTGAAGGAGTTAGGAGCAGCATGCTTTCGTGGCCTTCGATTTTCTACTAGCTACTAGTTGTAAGGCCTTAAAGTCACTCAACCTCCCAAGCTTCATTTTCCTCATTTGCAAAGTGATAATGGCACTGACTTTCATGACTGTTGTGAGGATTGAATGAAATGATGTGTGTAAGCCTCAATAAACATTAGTTATCATTATTTTTAGTATTATTTTAGACAACATGAGAGTTAGAACAAGAAAAAACTTAAATCTCAACCCACTTGCCAGTTTTGTGATCTTGACCGGTTACTCTACAGGGCTTAGAATAGCACCTGACATGTAGGAAACACTTTGCAGAATTAGCTGTTAACATCATTATTTCCAAATACTTGTATTGGATCAATTGCTCTGAGAAATGGCACAGTCTAGAATGGCATTCAAAGACTTCTGCAGGATTCAACTCTACTTTGCAGTTTCCTTCCCCACTATACTACACTACACTCACACACACACACACACACACACACACACACACACACACACACACTCTGCCATAAGTTATAGCCTCAATGGGCTGCTCACAGCAACCTTGAAAATATCATGTTGTAATAATACAGTATTATATTATCCACTGTCTGTCAAATGCTTATTGTATGCCTGGCACTGTGTAAAAGTTTACATATATCATCTCATATTATTTCTATTCTACCAATGAGGAAACTGAGGCCCAGGAGTGTGAAATAACTTAACCCAAGCTAATAAACAGCTTGTCTATCTCTGGACTTCTGTTTGTAGAATGCTTTCCCAGTCTCCATTCCATTTTTACCTTCCAAACACTCCATTGCCACTTCCCTCAGGAAGCCTTCCTTGATCCTTGCTCTTGGTACAGATAATTGCTACCTTGGTGCCTGGAGCTCCTGTCTCTGGCACCTACCTCTGTAGGCACTGTATTGTAATAATTGATCTGAAAGTCACTTGTTTCCACCAGATCGTGACCAGTTTCAGGGAGGGGATAATGTCTTGTCCATCCTGTAGCCAGCCAGCATCCAGCCTGGGGCTGTGAACTAGAAGACACAATTATGAATCTTCTCATTTATGCCCTTGGCCTCCATAGATTATGGTTTTTTTAGGTCAGGTCCAGCTTTTAATACCATGGTCTTTAGTCATGTCACACACTTGTTTAGTACTGGTTTGAAGCACTAAATGATGTCTGACACATATTAGGTGCTCATCATACTAGCTGGTTTATTCTTTGCATTTTCTGACTAGCTATAAAGGCCAGCGAGGGGCCATGCAGATTCACAGCTCTCAATGTCAAAAGGATAGGAAGGGAAGAATGCCTTCTCTCTAGTGGGCAAGTACTGGCCCCTCTTCCATAAAGGGCTTACTGAGCCCATCATACAGATGGGGGAGGCTCAGAAACGTGACTACAGAAATCCAAAGTTTGCAGCCTGTCTTGCTGCCTCAACCAAATCTCTAAGATCTCAAAGACTCTGTCTGTGGACAAAGAAGGGTCTGCCTTCCTGAGGGGCAGGACAATCTTTGCTTATAGGAAACTGAGCTTCTATAGGTAGAATTGGCCTCCTGCTGGGAGGATGGGCTGGGTTTTCCTTGTTTGTACCTTCAAAAAGTCTCTAGATTCAAAGTGCTTTTCACAAATTTTACAAACACATATACACATTTGCTTGTTTTCTTATCTCTTTCCCCAGTAAGCACAGGTTGTTTTGTGAATGTTTAGCTCACAGTTCTGTCTCTTGCACTACCTAAAGCAGGGACAGCCTGGCTCTTAGGAATATCACATTGTGTTGAATGACTAATGAATCCGAAATGCAAAGCTTTTACATTTCTGCTATACTGCAAAATCCTCAGCTGCAGACCTACACCTGCAACTGTTTCCTCCCTTTGAAGGTTTTCTTCTTCTTCCCAACTCTGGATACATTCTTTCTCTTGACACATTATATCATCTATCAAGTACAGACCCACAGAGAGTAGGTTCCACCCCCCAGTGAAACAAAAAATTGCACTCCTTCTATCTCCAGGCAAGGCAGATTTGTGCCGATGTGCTCAGGCCTTCTTGCAGATCACTGGTCTAGCAATTTGTCCGTCTTCCCACCCTGCTTTTAGCCATGATCAAGCTTGTTTGGATTTTGCAGACCTGGAGTCCAGGTGGCTCCTTTGGTGGCTTTGCATACTTTTCCCTTCAAAGATTAAGTAATAACCTTGTGTTTGGTTGTGGGGAATCCAATTTTTTTGATTTCCTAAAAACGTGGGAACCACTTTGACTCCTATTCTCTCAATTCCCACATCCGATCAATCACAAATTATACTAAATTAAAAAAAAATTAAGCCACCTTCTCCAATTTAGTGGCCATCACCATGCAGGTCTCCTGGCATCCACTATCTACTTCTTTTTCATTCTCCAACCAGAGAGATTTTTTTTTTTAATGTAATTTGAGCCAAGGCACTTCCCTCTTAAAATCCTTCAGCTCTGCCCTTTGATCTCAGGATAAAGTCCAAACTGTTTCAAGTCTCCAGAAGCAGACTGTCTTTTCCTCCTGCAGCCCTGCAGTTCGTCTTGCAGGCTCCCCTCTCTGCTTCCGTGCCACCCACCCCCCTCAAGTCCTTTATACAGGCTGTTCTCCCTGTGTTTACTTAGGTAACTCCTCTCTCCTAGTATGATGTGGCTTAATAATACCAATTAACATTTACACAAACAACTGATCTGTGTTTATGTGTATTGGCTAATTCTCACAGTAAGCCTACTAAATGAGTACCTTTATTAGTTTACTTACAGATTGGGAATCTGACAGCGATGTGAACTAGCTTGCTCAAGTCATACAGATAGCAAGCTCTCCTGCTACTCAGCTGCATGAGGACAGGGACTGCCTGGGCTCTGCTCATAGGTACCTAGTAGTCATTTGTTTATTTAACAAGTATTTATTGAATATTTAGTAGGTACCATGTTAGGCACTGTTCCAGGTTCCTACTCTCATGAAGCTTATATACAGTGGAGAAAAAACAGACACCAAACAGGTAAACACATGTATGGACAACATAATTTCAGATAGTAATAAGAGCCTTGAGGACAGGGAGACAGGATGGTGTCGAAGGGCTATAGAAGAGGCCTCCTGAAGATATGCCACTTTGGCACATGAATTATTTTGAGCTGAAGGCAATTGGGACCCTGTGGACTCACGAGAAACTTTTTCCCCTCCCTTAAAGAATTTAAATTGGGGGTCTTGCCCCATAATAAGAGTTATCACCAGAACTAACTTTTATGACCTACCTATAGCCTAGGGCAAACTTCTGATTACTGAACATCTGCTCTTCTAATCATCCTGCTAATGAGCTTGCTCCCTTCTGAAGTCCCAAGGCACCTTACTTCATCACCCTTAGCTCAGAATGTCATATATACCTCATTTTCCCTTTCTTTCTCTTAACCTCTCACGTATGTGAAGTCTGTCATTCTCTCATGTATGTGGATTTCCATACGTGCACATGTAATTAAATTTATTTTTCTCTTCTTAATTTATCTCATGTCAATTTAATTATTAGACCAGCTGAAACGACCTAGAAAAGTAGAGGGAAGTTCCTTTCTCTCCTAGAGTCGGTGCTGTTAGCCGGATACCTCACCGGCTGTGCACTGCTCACCCCAAACTGCTACAGTAGAAAGATCCTGCGACATCTAACATGAGCTGGCAAAGAGAGGTAAGAATTCTTGCCAAACCAGACTCCCAGCTCTGTACCTGCAGAGTTCAGTGGAAGCAGAATGGTAAGAGTCCTTTTATTTTTCCTTTTGTAAATTTACATCAGCAGGGAAAAATATTTCGGAACTAGTTCCTTTGAGCTTAGTGACTTTTGGTTATTTGGTACGAGTACTCTCAGTTTTTATAGATCCTTTCCTCCCAAAGATGGGCACTGTTGTGTCTGTTATGTTGTTTGTCTTGTTCTATGTTTTGAGAGCTTGGTTTTGACCTTCTCTTTGTTCTCTGCCATCCGGAATGTGCACGTATTGGTATGCATTTGGCAGCCAGTCAAATAGATGGGGGAATTCATGTTACAACTTTTGCATAATTTCTCAGCAAGAAAAATAACTCAGTATGATGAAGTCTTCATAAGTAATCTAAACCTAATTAAGAAAAAGTAAATTAAATAGATATAAATAGTTTTTTAAGTGAACTCTTGAGCAACAATTACATTTTATGTGTACTTAAAAATGGTTTCCTTAAAAAAAAAAATGATTTCCTAAAGCTCTTTGGTAACTTGAAACTTTAAAGTTTGCTAAATTAAATCGTATGATGGAAATTCCTTGACTATCCAGATCATTTTCAAATAAGATAAAATAGTGAAATATTAACTACTGAACATAGGTTTACCTACTTTTGGCTACCTATTTCAGAGAAACTAAAGAAATTTGGGTTTGTTAGTAAGCATGTCTTCTATTTCACTGAAAGACTGTACTAAGAAAAAGTATGTCTTTCTAGAAGTCATGGAATGTATTTATACATTTATTAATCTAAAGAATACTGGTATAACGATAGTTTACAATTACTTCTTAGTTTTCACTAGAAAACTAAGGTTTCTAAGGGTTAAAAATTCTAATCGACATGGAGGGAAATAATATATATATTCAGTAATGGAAGGGTGTGGAAATACATTTTTGAGGGAATTAAAAGAAAATGGTTTGTCCTAAAATACACTGGTTATTTCTGAATGGGTAAGAGAACCAGAGAAAACCTAAAAAGAGTAAGGAAAGTTGTAGGTTTGTGAAAAGAAATCTTGAGAAATTGTATATGTGATCAAGCTGGATAAGATTGCATAAATTTGTTAGAAGTGTTTTTTTTAAGCTTTAATATCAATAGTGTTCTCAAACTTAATATGATTTCGTCCGCTAAAAAGAGAAAGTTTTCTTGGACTGTTGGTCTGCTCTTGATAAGATACTGTGAAAAGTTTTCTGCTAAGAAAGCAAAGATTTTGTGTTTTATCAAAACAAATTTCTGTGTTTTACATTGTCTTAATCAGGTCTGAAAACTGAATCTTCTCAATGATAAGAGCTACCTTTTGTAGTTGAAATTCCCTAGTTGATTTTTATGCAAAGGAAGGGGCAATAGAATCTATAAAGATTGTGGCACATGTGAATGAAGTCCATTCTGCTTCTGCAAAAATGACCCCTCGGTGCCAGACTTTTGCTATCTTGATGCCCATTAATATGACAACAGTCTGCTCCTGGATCACAGAAATGAAGGTAGGTAAATGATGGCTATAAGTTAAATGAATAGGGTTTTGGGAGACCCAAGACAGCTGCCCGATTCTTTCAGGCTCCCTAGCAAACCCCCTCCTTTTTTTTTTCTTTTTTTGCATTACTTTATCCACTATAGTGTATTTAAGCTGGAGTTCACTCGACTGCCACTTAGTATGAGTTATTAATATGCTTTTGTTGTATGTATGTTTTCCAGATGGATTGACACCTTGCCCTGCCACAAGGCTGATGCTCTCATAGTGGCAAAGAAACTGTTAGAATACACCACTTTGGGTATACCTTCTACAATTTCTAGTGTAGTGATGGAGGCACCTACTTCACTGAATAAATCATATAAGCCTTGCAAACTTCTTGGGATTATCACTGACTCTATCTCCCTTAATCACCAGGCAAAGTCTAGAGGACTAATGGAAAAATTGGATTGAAGCAGAGCAAGTCTTAATTACATGGCATTGAATGAACTGATGAGGATGATTATAATTTTTATGACTTTTTGTTTGAAAATTTCCAGCTCTTTTTCTTTTTCTAGATATAAGGAAACCTTTCCTCTTGAACTATGACTTACAGCAATTTGGTAAATTACACTTTTGAAACATTTCTCTTTTTCTTCTTACTTGGTCCCTCCAGAATTCAGAAACTCTCAGTGAGTATTCTTATTTTCATGGCAATATTATTATTTGCATAAATTCAATACAAATCTATTTTCCTTGTAGCAGGACACAATTGGAAATTGGGTATACGACCAAGGCTTTGACTGGAATGTCATATTTGAAAGAGACATGCATAGGCTCAGATATTACCAGGCAGCTTTAAGGAATTAAGATTGACTAATGAAAGCCAATAAAACCCTCAGAAATATCGGCCAGCCTGGTACTTTGATTACAGTGTTCCCAGTAGCCTTACCAGGTGAGTAAAGTAGGTCACTTACTGGAAGGTGCAGGAAACTCAAGATATTTTGGGGACCTTGGGAAGAAAGGAATTAACCCAATTCTAAAGGTACTGTAGGCGAAGTCTGATGGCAAGTCCTTGACTTGGCTTTTCTGGCCTCAAGAGATCTTTTAAAGTTCAGTCTGTAGAGTCCTTATGAGAAATTCCAGCAAAGAAGATTTAAAAAAGCCTATATAATCTATTGCTATTCTTGTATTTATACAAATAACAGGCCAAGTTTATTGAAACTAGACTTATTTTGCTAACAAATTTGTCTTAATCTGGCTATCTGTGGTAAAAATGGATGTGGTTTTAGAGTTTCAGGAATATGCTTTCTGGATATTACATTCTAGTGCTGTTTACTGTCTTTTTGAGGTTTTGTTTTCTACCTATAAACTGGACTGGATGTTGAATTCTTCTAGTTTACTCCAATAACTGGCTATGACTCTGCAAACTAACATTTCCAATATTTCTGCCACCCTTCTAACTTGGAATCATTAAGAACTAAAACTGCCCTTTCCCAAAGGCATGCAAACTAAAGTTAAAAAACTCTATATTAACTTCAGAGGGAATCACCACAATAGCTCATCTATGCACAATCTTTGTGCCTATTGCAGAAAAATCACTGGAAACATTCAAACTGTAAATCAGGAAAATCTAACAGATTGTCACTGCCTGCCCTCACTCCATATGAGGATGCTTTGAGCCAGACATCTCAAACTCTTCTTGACTGGCTGCCTTGAAACTCAGAAACTGTGATTATAGTCTGCTGCAAGCATTAAGCATTATTTCGTTTGTTTGTTTACATAGAGATGCCTCTATGCTTGTTTCAATAACCTTGGCCTGTTATTTGTATAAATACAATAAGAATAAATAGAATAGGCCTAAGTTTAGGAGCCCACCTGCATCACTGCCTCCTGAAATGAGACACAACTGTTTAACTGAACTGACCTATTCTCAAAACTGAGACTGGTTTAGTGAGATATGGAACAATCTATTAAACCCAAGTTCTGGAATGTGAAAATTCTCAGGAATTTCAAATTCAGGACTAAAGTCATTCAAAACAGGATTCTCCAAGATATGCCCTGTGGTGCATGAATTATTTTGAGCTAAAGGCAATCAAGATCTTGTGGGTTCATGAGAACTTTTATCCACTTCCCTTAAAGAAGTTAAATTGGGGGCCTAGCCCATAATTGTTATTATCAGAAATAACTTTTTACAACCTATCTGAAGGGTAGGCAAACACCTAATCACTGAACATCTACTCTTCTTATCATCCTGCAAATGACTCTCTCTCTGAAGCCCCAAGCATCCTATCTCATCCTTAGCTCAGAATGTCATATATACCTCTGTCTCTGAACCTCTCATATATGTGGGGGTCTCTGACTCTCCCACGTATGTGGGGTTTCTATAAAAATACATATAATTAAATTTATTTTCATTTTAATCTCTCTTGTCAATTTAATTATTAGACCAACTAAAATAAAATTTCTGTCTCCCCGCAGTCTAGACATCAACTTCTTTTTACATAGAAACAGAAAATATTTCTGCGCCCTAAATGTTGACTAATTTTCCAGAAATACCACTGCCATGTAACTAGAGGGATGATTGTATTTTGTTCTAGAAACCTTTACGAAATTTTTTATCTTTCCAGAAAGTCTCATCGCTCATGGATACCATTGGATTTGTAGCTTTCAATGCCTGAGGATTCAACTCTGTCAGTATTCTGAAACTTCAGAATGTCTTCTATATTTGGGTCCAAACATTTACATATTGGAACACCAATTATATAATTATAATTTATTTTGTCATCTTTATCTTACAGTTAAGCCATACATTGTTTATAAACACTATGCGTGTGAGTGGGTTAAATTATCTGTGGGATCTATTCCTGGAGGGCGTGTTGGTTTTCAATCCAGTACTCAGGTGGCCCCGACCCTTGGGTCTGGCACAGGTTCCCGCGGAGCGGTCCTCCGCGCGCCAGAGGTCGCTGTGGCGCCCCGAGGCCGCGCCAGGTCGCTCTCGCGTGGCCGCCCCGCCTCGGGCCCCCGGGCCGAGTGGGCGGGCACGACTGCGCCCAGGTCGCGAGGCGCCCTTCGACCAGCAGCGCCCGGGGCGGGCGGGTATAAATGGAGCGGTGGCTCCCCCAGCCGCCTCTCTCCGCCCCGGGTCGCCGCAGCTTCTGCTGCTTTCGGGCTCAGTAGCCTGAAGAAAAAAAGAGAAAAAGATTAAAAAAAAACCCGAAAACGCTTTAAAATCTGAAAAAAAAAGGAAAAGAGAGAAAGAAAAAGCTAATCCTCCTCTGGAGAACCCGCAGGGAAGTCACTTTTGCACGCTTCCGGCCTGCCCGCACCCGCTGTCCCCGCTGTCGCACCTGGGCGTCTTTCGGCCCCTGTCCGTCGGTCCGGTGGTGAGCCGCCCGCGTCCACGCGCCTCCACTCCGGCCACCCGTCCGCGCCGCGTGGCAGCCCCGCGCCCCCGCCCCCCGCGCCGGCCTCCCCGCGCACCACGTGTCCGCGCTGCCCTTCGCGGCCCGGCGTGGAGGCGGCTGCGCGCTCAGCCCCGGGGCTCGCCGAGTCGGCACTGACAAATATTTTGTTTCCCTCTTCCCTTGGCTGCTGTAATCTTAAACCGCCAGGAGCCCGAGGCCTATATTTATAAAGAAACGCGTGTCCTGGAGGCCGCGTGGGCACCGTTTGGTTGCCGCTTGAAGAATTTTTATAATTTGGAGGGGAGTATTCATTTTAATTTTTTTTTTTTTTAATTTGGAGCTTCAGACCAGGACAGCTGAAAATTACAGACTCCCAGGGAGGGCCATATTGTTTTTGAGAGCCTTTTGTCTGCAGTCTTGCAGTCTCGAACGAGCTGTCCCTGAACTCCTCTGCCCGCTCCTGTCTCTGAGCCTACTCCAGCTTCTCTCAGCTTCACTCTGCCACCTGTGAGCCGCGGCCCGGGCCCGGCTCCGAGAAGAGCCCTTTTTGTCCTGTGTGGTTCCTGTAAGAAGTCCTCCTGGCGGGGCTTGGGGTAGTGGGGGCTGGGGAGATGAACGCTGCAGCCAGCAGCTACCCCATGGCCTCCCTGTACGTGGGTGACCTGCACTCGGACGTCACCGAGGCCATGCTGTATGAAAAGTTCAGTCCTGCTGGGCCTGTTCTGTCCATCCGGGTCTGCCGCGATATGATCACCCGCCGCTCCCTGGGTTATGCCTACGTCAACTTCCAGCAGCCTGCTGATGGTGAGTAGAGCTGTGTCTACAAAATCCCATGGGCCCTAGGAGTCATCCTCTCTGCAGGTCCCTACCCACCATGGACGGCATCATGACAGCACGTTGCCACAGAAGCCATAGTAGGGAACAGGATGCAGGGGTTGAGGACACGGGATCCTGGCATCAGATGACCAGAGTTTCAGTCTTGCTTCCACCACTTGCTAACTGGGTGACCTTGGGCTAATCAGTGGTGGCAGTGGGGTTGGAGCCCATGGAGGCGGTAAAACGGTTTCAGAGGGAAGTTTCTGTCATTTCATGGTATATATGGTCTTGCTTCAATGGGGCTGGGTTGTTAGAGACACTTGCTGGTCAGTGGGAGTGGGTTCATGCCCCTTACAGGCCTGCCAGAAAGGCAGGACAATTGAAACAATTCCTGCAAAAATTTTACATTGCAAAGCTGCTGCCCTGTTCCCTATCTTTACTCTGGACTGAGTCTGTTTGACTTGGTGCTGATAAGGGGTCTTTCAGGGCAGGTAGGAAACAGAGAAACATTTCTGTACATTAAACTTGAGCAGGCACTTATGTTAACACCACAAAAGCAGCTTGTGCCAGGCCAGCTAGCTCCCTGGTCTGTGTGTTTGCCAGTGGGATGATTTGTTCTCTGGACAAAACCCTGGGCTGTGGAGAATGTTCTCCAGGTAGTCTGGGGAAGTGAGGCTTGGAAATCTGCTGGGCTGGTAGGTATTATTGTCTCACCTGTGAACAGTGCTTTCCACTGGTGAAAACCATCCCATCTGAAGAAAAGACTCCTGAGAAGGAAAAGAAACTGTAAAAGGTTGGAGGCTAAGCTGAGACTACTAGTGTAGTGTTCTGCAAGCCCAAATTGGGCCTTAGTTTGGAGTGGCGAGGTATGCTGCAGGCGTGGCAGGAGTGAGGCCAGAGGAAACCTAATCAGGAGCTGCACGTGACTCCAGATTAAAAAGGAACAACTGTGGAGATCATTACTGGGAGAAACAAGTCATTCTGTGGCAAAGGATCTCCAGGTCTCTATTTTTGTCCCCACTTTGTTAACTGTCCGTGAAGCACAGAGAATATCACTTGCCCAGGATGCAGCTGAGACCAGAGAATTCAACTTGTTGAGAGACATGGGACACAAGGCAGTGCTCCCCACCAGTTCAGTGTACTCTGAGCTGACTTGTGTCTGGCCACAGGGCACAAAGAAGGTAGCTGAGTGTGACCTTTTTATGGGGGGCAGTGGGTACATTGGCTTTTGTCTTCTTTCTTGACTCTTCTGAACAAAAGTCTTGTCACTTAGAGATAGTAGCAGAAGCCATTGGTCAGTGTGTGTGCCAACACATACCTCTGTAGGACCTTTCCTTGCTATAAATAAGTGCAACCAGATTTGTCAGACTAAGCTCTGACTTGCTCTCTGCAGCGCTGTCTGGAAATAGAAGAGGAGCTGTGTTGAAATGGGTTCCTTCGCTACTAATTAATGAAACAGTTTGGGGTTCCAGACTTTAGCTTTCAGCTGGCCTTCACAAGCAAACTCTTCTGTGCCTGGACTTTTCCTGACTTGAATCTGCCCTGTCTCCCTTTTCCTGACCTCCCCTCCCACACTGAGGAGCCAGCCCACTTGAGGAAGGTGGGAAAGGTAGTTGGAAATGAGTGAAAAGAAGATACTCCCTTGGCTGGCTGGGCAGCTAAGCTTGTAGAAGGGCAATTAGGGAATTTAGTCCCTCTTTTAGGTGGGATGGTGTCTTGAGGCTGGAAATGCCCCAACCCCATCCCTTGATGGAGCACATTCTGGGAGAAAGAAAAAACATCGCAAAAGGGAAAGTGGCCACCAGCTCTGGGTCCTTGTTACTACCAGTGATGGGAAGTGTTCTGGCCAGCAGATGATGATACATTTTCGCTTCTTGTCCTTTAAATGGTCTCCACGGTACACACATGGGAACCTAAGGAACCAAGGCGCTTGGGTGGAAAACTTGGTTGGGCACAGCATTCAAAGTCCTGGAATTCCTTAGAAATCGGATTAAGGGTTCAGAAGATCTGGAAACCAGGTGCAGAGCCTACCTGCACTGTCTACTTAAGTAGAAAGGTGTTGCGTTTTTCTTTGATAATGCTAAGAACGTTTCTGTGTGTGACCATTAGTATTTATCATTTTGGTGATTGAGACTTTTTTGTCTGAGTCAATTTTTATTCTCAAATTGAAGATATAAAACTGGGCTGAATTCAGGGATTGCACATTTTTCCCTATCAGTTGCTCACATGTTTTGTCATTTGTCTCATAGACGGATGAGAGCTAGTTGATAATTTTGATGCAATACCTTACTGAAAAAAAGAATCAGAAAATCTGGTATTAGTTTTTAAATCACTAGTTAGCTGTACCTCTTAGACACCTGAACATGTTTGTTCATTTTATAAAATGGTTTTCACCCATTCCACCATGACATAGATAGGCTGTAGTGTCTTTTTATAAATGATTTAAAAAAGCTTAGTCACATAGGAGGTACAGTAGTCCCCTCTTGCCCCTCTTGCTTGTTTTGCTTTTTGCAGTTTCAGTTACTCGCAGCCAACTGTAGTCCGAAAATATTAAATGGAAAGTTCTAGAAATAATTCATAGTTTAAAATCGTGTGCCATTCTGAGTAACGTAATGAAATCTTGTGCCATCCTGCCTGGGACGAGTCATCCTTTGTCTAGCATATCCATGCTCTATATACTACCTGCCAGTTAGTCACTTAGGTGTCTCAGTTATCAGATTGGATCTACTGGGGGTATGCAGTGCTTGTGTTTGAGTAACCCTTATTTTACTTAGTAATGGCCCCAAAGTGCAAGAGTAGTGATGCGAGCAATTCAGATATGCCAAAGAGAAGCCATAAAATACTTTAAGTTTTTCTTTAAGTACAGTATAATAAGATATTTTAAGACAGACCTCATTCTTAGAACTTTCATTGCAGTGTATTGTGATTGTCCATTTTATTGTTAATCGCTTACTGTGCCTAAAAAAATTTCGTCATGTATTATGCATAGGAAAAAGCATAGTATATATAAGGTTTGGTACTATCCTCGGTTTTAGGCATCCACTGGAGGTCTTGGAACACATACCTCACCACTGAATTATCATTTGATCCTGGTGCCATAAAGCCATTTAGATGATTTAGTCTAATCCCCTTAGTGGGGATGAGACTTCTGCCATGAAATCTCATAATTGGCTAGAACTTATTCTACCCTTAGTAGCAACATAGACTAGAGAAATCTGATGCCTTTTAATTTTGAGTTCCCTTTTATCAGAGTGATTACCTTGAAAAGTCCTGGAGTTACCTGTTCTGGGATGGTGGCAGTCATAGGTGACGTTTTAGATCCTTGACTGAAATGTGTTTCTCTTGCAGCTGAACGGGCCTTGGATACCATGAACTTTGATGTGATTAAGGGAAAGCCAATCCGCATCATGTGGTCTCAGAGGGATCCCTCTTTGAGAAAATCTGGTGTGGGGAATGTCTTCATCAAAAACTTGGACAAATCTATAGATAACAAGGCACTTTATGATACTTTTTCTGCTTTTGGAAACATTCTGTCCTGCAAGGTAAACATTGATTAAATGATTTCATCAGATCAATTATTGCATCCTGAAAACAAAATAAATACTAAATGGGAAATGGCCTTGGAATTGGGTGGCAGGCTATAGCAATTTTCAAAATGCTAGAAATGGCTCTGAAAACCTAAAAGTTCCCTATATGTAATCTCGTGCCACAATTCAGCATAACCAGCAGGTGCTTTTATGTCTTTGTTTGTTCTTTCTTCTGCCTGAAATAGCCTTCCTGTCGTTTAACTTTGGAAAGCAGTAAAAGGTTTCTCTTTGGGGATGGGGGTAGGGCAGAGAGGACCAGAACAGGGACTCTGGTTTCCAGGAAGCTGTACATAGTCATTTTAGAAGCATAAATTCATCCTCTTCTTTCTCCATTTACCTGTTCACGTATAGACTTTTGTACAACTTGTGTGGTGATCATTCACATGTCTGACTCCACACTAGACTAAAATCTGTGTGGGCTTAGAAAATGGTTTGTCTTTCTGCAGCAGATCCCAATGTTTTTTAATAAGAAAACATTTGGAATAGAAAGAGCCCAGTAGCGGGCTACCATTTGTAAATGAAACATTACTGGGTACCTGTGCTGTGTTGAGTGTTAGGGAAACCTGACCTGCTGTAGTCTCTTGCTGTTTGACCATGGGTGTGCTAGAGGCCTCAGATGCAGGAGACCCAGAGTAGGAGACCACATGGTTCTCCAATCTTTGGAGCTTCCCAGTGACACTAAAGTGGCCTGCCTTGTATTTGACAGGTGGTGTGTGATGAGAACGGCTCTAAGGGTTACGCCTTTGTCCACTTCGAGACCCAAGAGGCTGCCGACAAGGCCATTGAGAAGATGAACGGCATGCTCCTCAATGACCGCAAAGTGTGAGTGTCCCAGTCCGGAGCAACAGCCATCGCATGAGCCAGCCATGGTCCCACCTCGGTATTAACTGGCACACACAAGGCGGCTACTGGTTCTCTCGGCCCAAGTGTGGCCTGCTCCTACCTCTCCACTCCAGGGCTGGTGAGTCTCCCTGCCGAGCTGTGGCAGCCCTTTTGACTCGCCAAGGTGGGCTTCCTGCCCAAGCCATGGCCTGCCTGCTGCCTATCCCTTAAAAGCATCCAACTGTGGGTTTTGTGAGCATTGGCAACCAGGGCTGGCTGGAAGACAGCTCTAAGCCCACTCTGAGCAGGGGTCTTGGCCAGCGGCAGAGTGGAGAGGGCCCTGGACTGACCAGGAGCTGTATACTAGCTATGTGACCTTGGCCTTTCTGTGACTCAAGTCTGTCCATGGGGTCACTCGCTAGGGATTGATGCCAGATTGTCCCCAGATCTCCATTTGGCTAACTTATGACTCAGTGGCCTTCTGATACAAGGCTGGCTCACCAATAATCTGATTACAATGAAAAATCTTGTCCCATTGTAGAAGATACTGTTCATAATAGACCTTGTTGCTTTAGTGTGAGTATTGCAGAATGGAGGAGGGGATCTTAGCTAAACTATGCAGGGAGAGAAGGGACAGTAAGTCTTGGCTATAACAAGCAAAAATCATTTATTTGTCTTTTGTGTTGTCGAACAGACCAGGGGATGGGTTGGATTGATAATGTGTATGTGTCCAGTGGTCAATTCTTCCAAAGATAGCACTAGAAAGAAAGCTAAAGATTCTCAATGTATGGATACATTTTCCTAATAAGTGTAAACTACACCAAAATGAATAAAGTGAAAAATTAAAGGCAGTTAATTCCAACAATTTCACTCCTAGGATTAACCACTGTTAACAGTTTGGTTTGTATCCTTCCAGACCTTTTCTATGCATTTACATAGATGCACAGAAATGAACGTATTAAAAACATGGTCTTCAGGTTTCTTCACGAAGGCAGTGTGATGTGGTAGGAGTAGCCCTGGTCTGAGCCGGGAACCCTGGGACTGGTCCCTGCAGGACAGTCCTGCCTCTTTCTCTTTCTGTGGGGAGTTGGGCATCTCTGAGCTTGCTCTCTTGGTGGTTGGGTGGGGATTCATGTGTTTTAACTTATCCTGTCAGCCCTTAACCTGCATTCTTTTGGGCCCCCGGAAATCATGTTTTTTTTTCCTTAGAGTGATCACTTTTTTATGGTTTCTTTTTAGGTTTGTGGGCAGATTCAAGTCTCGGAAAGAGCGGGAAGCCGAGCTTGGAGCCAAAGCCAAGGAATTCACCAATGTGTATATCAAAAACTTTGGAGAAGAAGTGGATGATGAGAGTCTGAAGGAGCTGTTCAGCCAGTTTGGTAAGGCAGGTCCTTTGCCCTGTGTGTCCACTTTCACAGTCCACCCGACCTGGATGGAATTCATCTGTTTTTACTTAAGGGATGAGAGCACTTAGACTCATAAGTAAAATACCTTGCACAACAAAGGTCATAGGATAGATAAGATTAGACTCCAAGCCTCTGCTCTTGGCTTTATCCACCTCATTCAAGCCCCAAGGCCATCTCAACAGTGTGGTCAGAATTAGAAGGTCAGGCATGTTGCCTCTTTCTTAAAAATTCATCTGGGTTCAGCAAGAGGTTGCTCCTGTGGGCCCCTGGAGAAGCTTTCTCTCCTTGAGCTGTGGTAGAGATGGTGTTCTAATAGTTCTGTCCTTTGGTAATAGGTAAGACCTTAAGTGTCAAGGTGATGAGAGATCCCAGTGGGAAATCCAAAGGCTTTGGCTTTGTGAGTTACGAAAAACACGAGGATGCCAATAAGGTGAGAGTACAATGAAGGCTGGGAAATATTCGTAGGAAGTGGCCCCAGAGTGTGGGGACAGCCTTGCTAACACAACATGGAGCTGGAAATATCTGAGTATCTAGTAGTGATGCACAATTACTATACTCTAGAATTATTTTCTTAAGGGGTTTTACATGTTAACATACTAGTTTACTGTTTTCAAAACACTTAGCACATACCTGTCACTTTAGCTGTTCAGCCTTATAGGTTGAGCATAAGACAGGTATTTGTTCCCATTCATAGGTGAGGGAACTAAGAGCCAGAGAGTTGTTGATTTGTTAACAGGTCAACAGCTACTTGTGGGTGAAGCATTGTGCTAAGCCCTCAATATATATCACTTAATGCCCACAAAAGAACTTGATAAATCTAGTGATATCCAGATTATCGAGCTAGGCTCTTGCCTACCATGCTTGTATTTATACAACTATTATTTCCCTATATTATTTGGACCAATAATCCATTTAAATATTAACCCCACTTTACTGATGAGGAAGTGTGAATTTGCTTAGCTGACTTCAGAGACAGAGTGAAGTTAGTTTTTAGCCCTGTAGGGAAGATTTCTTTCTTGGACTCTTAGGTGGGACATGCAGACCTCCAGAGCAAGGCCCCTGCCACCGTGTTTTGTTTTAAAGATACTTATTTCCTCTTTAGGCTGTCGAAGAGATGAATGGAAAAGAAATCAGTGGGAAAGTCATTTTTGTAGGCCGTGCACAAAAAAAAGTGGAACGGCAGGCCGAGTTAAAACGGAAATTTGAACAGCTGAAACAAGAGAGAATTAGTCGATATCAGGTGAGAGGTGGTTTTGGCCCAGCCTGCGAGTGGGATTTACTGTGAAATGCGGCAAAGCACCCTTAATGTTTAGCAGGCTTACTCTTTGGCGTTTTGGAGCCAGTTCTTCCTCTCATTTCTCCCAGAATTGTCAGATTTAAAATGATATGCTTAACAGGTGCAGTAGAAATTCTAGAACGAAAACCAGAGAGATTAATTTTGTTCATTTAGGGACTCCGATCTTGAATCCTCAATCTGTTCTTAATTATGTGGATTTTTTTTTTTTTTTTTAACTTAAATGATACCCCTTTGTTTGGAATGGTGGCAAGAGGAGTTCTGCTGGGGTGAGTGGTCAGCCAGACCATCTATGAGGAAAGGTGATAATAGCGTGTGAATGGATTTGATGCTCCTATCAGAATCTGAGGGGCAGTAGTTTCTCAACTTCAAGCCTGCATCAGAATCCCCTGCATGGCTTGTTAAAACCCAGATTGCTGGGCTTCAGGGTTTTTGATTCATTAGGTTTGGATTCTGGCCTGAGAATTTACATTTCAATCAAGTACTCAAAGATACTGATGCTGCTTGTCTGGGGACCACATTTTGGGAACCACTGTCTTAGGGAATATGTGGGGGTATAGAAGTGCAACTAACAGTGATCCTTCTGCTGCAGGGGGTGAATCTCTACATTAAGAACTTGGATGACACCATTGATGATGAGAAGTTAAGGAAAGAGTTTTCTCCTTTTGGATCTATCACTAGTGCTAAGGTATTTTGTATTGAGGTTCTTAGATTGAAAGCAGAAGTTGTATAATCTTTTAGCAGTTTATTGGCATTTGTTTCATTGAAGGAATAGCATCTAAATTATGTTCATTTTTGAGAGCAGCTACCACATTAATCTAGCAAATTCCTCCTGGCGTTTAATTACCCATTTGAACGTATGTTCTGCAGAATGAGAATTCATTGGGTCGTTACTGTGCTGTCTCCCAAGCACCGTAATACGGAGACGAATCTGACCCGGTCCCTCTCTGCACCTGAATCTTTCCCATTCTTTGCTGCTTTGTGCTGGTGTGGGGACAGATGGTGCAACAGTAAGAGCAGAGGAAATCCAGACGGGTTATTTTCCATTTGTCTTGGGGCCTGTCTCTACAACTCTGCCACACTTTATCCCTGAACAAAGGTATTTTGAGGATTTTAAAGTCAAGGAATTTTGGTCCTTGAGCAAGAGAATACTGATTACATGAGGATAGTGTACTATGTGTCCTTGGCTCTTTGAGAGTGTGATGAGAACTGATGGCATCTGAAAGTTTTGGGTCATAGCTTGATGCAGACACTAGTCCTGCTCAGCAGAGGTGCAGTAGATGTCACAAAGTCCTTTAGGTGATGAGGGGGGAGGCCAGCTGGTTCAGTAAAGACTAGGTGACGGTGCCCTGGCCCTTAGCTTAAGTCACTCTCAGCCTGGAAGCAGCAGCATCAGGGTATCAGGGAATTGATCAGAGGTTCCCGGGGGGTGTTTCTAGTTTCTTGCCCTTTCTTATCACCCCCTTGATGGGCTTCCATCAGTGCAAGGAATGCTAGTTTCTCCTTGCTTATCAGCACAGAAGTCAAGTTGGCATTCGTAAGAAGAGGACAAAAAAACCATATCTTGAAATTTCACAGGTATCATTTTTAAGATCAAGGTGACACACACGTACTTTATTGGCTCACCTCATTGGTAGAGAGTTGTTGGTTTGATACACATCTTTACTTCCATGTCCTCCACTTCAGTAGGCTCTCCAGGCAGTGAGCTAAGACAAACAATGGCGCCAAGAACACAGTCATATATTGCTATCAATGCTTCTGAAGAGGTAGGCCAGGGAAAGCAGTAAATAACATTTTCAGTTGAGAAAAAGAGCTATTTGTGAACAACCAACTATCTAGAAAAGGAGTACCCAAACCAGTAGACAGGCTTTGTAGCTATTTACCTTAGTGTATAGCACAACATTGAGGCTCAGAGAAGGCAAGTTAAGTGATTTGTTCAGGAGGAATTTGCAGAGCTGGGTCTAGAATCCAACTGTCTCCCAGTTGGTCATTTTTCTGCTCTGTTATTTCCATTGAATTAATGATGGCAGTCATTGGTTTTAACTCCTGTGGTATTTTAAAAGCATATTCTAATTGTGCTAAGAGCTTATTAAAGTTTTATTTACTAAAGCCTTAGGCAGAAATTGTTCTGCAGTTAAATTGCTTGATAATACTGTTCAGCTCTCTTGTGGGTACCTAGATGTAGCTATACTGCTAGGTATCAGGAAACATCTTTGGGTTCTTGGATTAACCATTAGCCATGTCATAGTGTTCGGGAACTTTTTTTTTTTTTTTAAACACCTACAGCACCTAGTCTTCCTAGGTGGTTTCCCATCCAAGTACTAACCAAGCCCAACCATGCTTAGCTTCCGAGATCAGATAAGATCAGGCACATTCAGGGTGGCATGGCTGTAGACTTGTGTTTGGGAACGTTAGAGTCACCTGGGTATCTAACAAAATACCTAGGTCCTACCCTTAGAGAGCTATGACTTAATTGGCCTGGGGTACATGCTGGGACGGGGCTGAGAACCCCTCTTCTAGAAATGGTGATTCTTGCAGCAGAACCTAGGTTTTCTGGCTCTTCATAGCTGCCCCAACATAGAACACCTTTTTCTTAAGAAGCTGGTCTCTTTTTGTAGGTAATGCTGGAGGATGGGAGAAGCAAAGGGTTTGGCTTTGTCTGCTTCTCATCTCCTGAAGAGGCAACCAAAGCGGTCACTGAGATGAATGGACGCATCGTGGGCTCCAAGCCACTGTATGTTGCCCTGGCCCAGAGGAAGGAAGAACGAAAGGCTCACCTGACCAACCAATATATGCAGCGGGTGGCCGGAATGAGAGCACTCCCTGCCAATGCCATCTTAAATCAATTCCAGCCTGCAGCTGGCGGCTACTTTGTGCCAGCAGTTCCACAGGTGGGTCTGCTATAAGTTCATGGCTCTTTGGAGCTTGCCCACTCACAACAGCTTGTGTAGTCTGCAGTCGTTGGGAGAGGGGTTATAGGATATCAGAATTCTAGAATGTCAGAGTAAGGGTCCTTAAGGTAAAATGAAGAAAGACTTATTCGTGGTCACATACACAGGCAATGGTAAAGAATCCCCACTGATTTCCCCCAAATAATTAGCCAGGGCCTGGTAGTGAGTTGAAGTATTTCTGTAGTGTAGACTCAGATCCTTAAAATGAAGAGGCTTGGGTGCTCTTTCTTACAGGCTCAGGGAAGACCTCCATATTATACACCTAACCAGTTAGCACAGATGAGGCCTAATCCACGCTGGCAGCAAGGTGGGAGACCTCAAGGTAGGTGGTGGGGAACAGGGATTTGATCACCCAGAATATATCTACCCTGGCCTCCCCTGCCTCTCCTTGCTCCCTCTGAGGTGCAGCCTAGGTTCTGACCCACATCCTTCATCAGTGATGTGCAATTTTTGTCTTTCACCAGGCTTCCAAGGAATGCCAAGTGCTATACGCCAGTCTGGGCCTCGTCCAACTCTTCGCCATCTGGCTCCAACTGGTAATGCTCCGGCCTCTCGTGGCCTCCCTACTACCGCTCAGAGAGTCGGTGAGCAAAATGGCCTTGAGAAGTGTGGCCTGGGGAGGAGGGAGTCAGGATAACTAGGCTTTGCCCAGGGTTGGTCACTTTGCTGGGCTCATCTTCTAGCCCTGGTTCTGTAATCTTAGCTGTGTGCTTAGGTAGGTACTTAAGGGGCAAAGAAATAACATTCTAGGAGTGTTGGCTACTTTTAAGAGTCTTTGCTCATCGGCGACACGTGTGAAAGAGGTTTATTGTAGAACTCTCTTAGCTGTGTGACTACAGAGGCAGCCCATTCTTTTGGATGGATTTGGAAAAGTTAAGGAAATGTTTTTTATTTTTTCAGACTATGTTCTGTATTCTGAGAGGTGGAAAGTTGTATGTTATCTGTTGGCTGTTCCTTGAAAGTAGCTGTAGAGGCCCTATGTGTGATGTGTTGTGTGAACATGCTTTGGAATTTCTTCTTCCGTGGGACGTGGCCAGTTGGACATCTGCTGCCAACACTGATGTGCATTTGCTGGTCTGTTGTAGGGTCTGAGTGCCCGGACCGCTTGGCTATGGACTTTGGTGGGGCTGGTGCCGCCCAGCAAGGGCTGACTGACAGCTGCCAGTCTGGAGGTGGTATTGGATGCACACAGAATGGGGAAAGATGGGATTTGACGGGTCTTTGCCCAGACTGATGGGCTTTAATTTTACTTGTTCTTTTCCTAAGGTGTTCCTACAGCGGTGCAGAACTTAGCACCTCGTACTGCTGTGGCCACTGCTGCTCCTCGGGCTGTTGCACCTTACAAGTATGCCTCCAGTGTCCGCAGCCCTCACCCTGCCATACAGCCTTTGCAGGTGAGGTCCACCACACAGAACACTAAAAGGATTTCCCCAGTTGCCACACTATTTAAAAGATGCCTTGCTTTGATTCCATCAACAGGTATTAAGTGGCTGCTCTGTGTCAGGGTGTTGTGTCCTGTGTAATGACACTGCCTTTGAGGAGCTCTAGTGGGAGAGAAGGCTTGCAAGTGTTCTTCCCAGTAGCAGGTCACTCAGGAATGCCCCAGAAGAGATGTCCAATGATTCCTGCTCTCCTTTTTACAATATACATGTGCTCATATAGCTCTTCGAGCTTTCATTTCACTCTCACCTCCACTGGCTTAGTTGATCCTTAGCTGCTCTTCAAGGTGATAAGTACATTAAGGCAGGAAAGAACTTTATCTTTCAGAAAAGTTCAGCTTTAGAGGTGTTGAGTTGGGGTCGAGGAGTTGGAACCAGATAGCAGATTTTCTAAGCTGGAACCTGCTATCTCTGGAGCTATGCCTCCCAGGCAAGCCACGGTGCAACTAGTTTGTTGAAAAGCTTAGTAGCACTTTGCGTGGAGTAGCCACACTCAGCCTTGTGATCAATCCATGAGCTGCTTCCTCCTGCTCCATGCCAAGTTTGATATTTCCCAAAACTTGCTATGTGAAATATTTTTTGCATACAAGGCTCTACTTTTAGGACTATGACTAGCATTGACATTGCATGTTGAGGTTCTCAAGCATCTGATATAATATTTGCTACAGTAAAGATGATGTAGGGTGTAATTATAAATTGTTTGATAATCACACCTTTTTCCTCTAGGGAATTCACCCTAGAGGAAAACTAATTTTCAGGAAAAGGCTACACATACAGATGTCCTCTATACCTTATTTATTAACAAGGTTTCGAATTCTTGGGTAACCTTGGGTAAATTATAAGCATTTTAGGTTTTATTGTTTGTTTCTCTTCCCTTTAATTGCGTGCTGTTATTGTAATTGGCTGTTTTATGCCCACACCAGTGTGTCCCTCACCTCACCTTGTCCATCCCTTAACACTGCAGTTAGTTCCTTGATGGCAATTACAGACCTCTGTCTCTTTCACACAGAGTTTCAGATGTCGAATGGTCAGCCTCTTGACCACTGTTAAGTTTCCTTTACTTCATGCTAACCCACTGCCTCTCCTGGTTCCCAGGCACCTCAGCCTGCAGTCCATGTGCAGGGCCAGGAGCCTCTGACCGCCTCCATGCTGGCTGCAGCACCCCCCCAAGAACAGAAGCAGATGCTGGGTGAGTGACCTATGTGCTTGTGAAAGGGGCCAGAGCCTGGTACTGACCTGGACACTAGTGTCCATTCTTTACTGAGATTAGACCTGGTTTTTACTTAAGTATCTTCCCACAGGAGAACGTTTGTTCCCACTCATCCAAACCATGCATTCAAATTTGGCTGGAAAGATTACAGGAATGCTGTTGGAGATTGACAACTCCGAGCTGCTGCACATGCTAGAGTCCCCCGAGTCTCTCCGCTCCAAGGTGAGCCAATTGGTCCTCGGACCCTGTGACTTAAGTTCAGGGGGAGGATGACAGATAGCCTCGGACCCCTAGGAATTGCAGAGAGAACGGGCTACTGTAGTATGGGTATTTGTGAAAGTGATCACCAGGAGAAGGGGTGGAGGGGCTCTTCTTAGTTGTCACTGACCACCTAGAGATTTCTCACAGGTGGATGAAGCTGTGGCGGTTCTACAGGCTCATCATGCCAAGAAAGAAGCTGCCCAGAAGGTGGGCGCTGTTGCTGCTGCTACCTCTTAGACAAGGAAAAACCGTATGTCTGGCTATTTTTGTTTTCTGCAATGGTTTTGATATGTGGACAGTGTGTAAAGATTAGGGACAATGTGTAAAGCCATGTTTCTGCCTTTTAACCTGATAACTTGGGCAGGCTGTCACTTGGGTTTTTTTCTGTCATCTGAATGAGTTAATAAGGAGAAAAGTACAGATTGTGAATTACAAGGAACAAACAACAGTTTTCTCAATAAAGAGCATGTAGTTAGGAGTTCTGTATGGCTTTTCCTTTCTTGATGGTTATAAGCATACTTCTCAACAATCACCTTTTTTGTTCTGGAATGATGACATATACCAATGTCGTAAACATCCCACAGCTGCATTTCTATGAGCATCTTCCTGGTTTGGCTTGAGATTGGTGAGGTCAGCCACTGCTTAGCTCTGGGAACACAGTGGTCACAGGACTTGGTGTCAGAGTGGGAGAGACAGACACACACTTGACCAGTTACAGGGTGTGTTCCAGTTGACTTCTGGGCTTGGGAACCATGGCCCCTATCTGCACGGGACTGGGTGAGTGAAGCTAAGCTAAGACCTCTGACAAAGACGAGCAGGTGCCTTCAGATGGGGAGAGAACCAAGTGAGCAGAGGCAAAGGGAAAAGTATGTGTGGTAAGGGCTAGAACTACCATTGAGGTTTGAGTTGACTTGGCATAGCAATGGCCTCTTGGACTGTCATTTGGAATTTTAAGCAAGAGAATTGTAAAACTAGATGTATTGAGTACAAAATGGCCTGGAAGGTTGAGGGGTGGGCCCTTACAGACCATAGCTAACCTCAAAATCAGTGGTTCTAAACCAGGAGTGCTCCCTCAGGACATCTGCCAATGTCAGGAGACATTCTGGGTTCTCACAACTGGTGATGTGTCACTGGCATCTAGTGAGGAGAGGCCAGGGATGCTGCTAAACACTTTATCTACACTGCACAGGAGACGGCCTCAACAGAATTTTATCTCGGCCAGAATGTCAGCCCTGAGGTTGAGAAACCCTGCTCTACAATACCTTCTTTTATCATCCAGAGATTTCAGTGAATCTCTGAGGTTCTTTTGATTATTTGTATTGGTGCTTTTCTTTTCAGGATTCTAAAGCCAAATAACCCCTCATGGAATTCAGCTCAAGGTTTGAAGACTTCCTAGCTTGTCCTATGGACCTCAACACCAAGAACCACAAATTGCAAATTTAATAGGTCATTTTGTATCAAAAGGTCAATTATGAAGCACCTAGAATTTTTCAATTAAAAGAATATATCCTCTGGGTTCTGCTGTGACCCAGACAGTGTTAACTTTTTTTTTCTATCGTGGGTCTTGATTCCACCCCTGCCAAATTGGTTTTATTTGATGTACCCAAGTCTTAAGTTTCTCAATAAAGAAAAAATCTCCATAAAACTGCCTCTGTCTTATCTGTTTTACTCTGACCACACAGTTTTATCCTAGAAATCTCTTCTCACTGGAAGTAATTTTAAAATGTAAATAGGATCAAATGAAGTTCTGTATAACCTAGCATCCTTTCCTGACAGTTATAAGCAAGCATTTTATTAGAACATGTATATCAGCCACCATTTAACTTAATGGAACAGGAGTCTGATCACAGCAGACCTTCGGTCTAATGCAGAGTTGGCACATTTCTGGATGTATGATGAGATATGCAGAACTTGGCCCATCCCTCCTTGATGTGTTGGTGGAGGGTTGTCAGTCCCCTCTATCTTCAGGACAATTTGTCCTACATACAGATCAGGAGGTCCAATTGCCCAGATTCTACAACTAGTTTCTTTTGGCAGGTTGTGGAAGGCTTGGGAGATAGGTCTGAGTGACGAAAGCAAACAAGTGCTGAAGTCCTAAGTGTTTTGTGGTTCCTTTAGTCTTCAAATTGACCATAACCTGGCTAAGGTCAACCAGTCTACTTGCCCTCCCTGTCCTCCAGGAACACTTCCTTTTCTCCTTCCTTGAGCTTGGCAGGCAGTCCTTCTGCAGGTCCTTCCGCAGTCCCTTGGCTTGGAATGTACCTACTTTTAAGAGGGCTCCCCTTAACTAATGTAAAGGCGCAATCTACATTGATCCCCACCCCATTTCCTGATGACCATGGTTACCGCGGCTGTAACTAGCAGGACCTGGTCTCATGCGGCAGCATCTGCGCTAGCCGGCAAGAGGGCGGGGCGCGGGTGCTGGCTTCCGGCGGAAGAGCCGTGGGGGCAAGATGGCTGCCTCCAAGAGGTGCTCTACGTGGAAGACCCGGTATGGGGGCTACACTGGCGTGGCCTCGATTGAATTGAGTTTGAGGGTGGCCCTAGGTAGTACGCAGCGTCCCAGGCCGGTCTCTTTTGGGGCTTTACCCCCTCAGCCTGGGAACGGCGCTCGCGACCTATCGGCTTCGCGGTCCTAGCGCTGCCGAGAGCCCTTTTCCCTCTGACCTCGTACCTAGAAAAGTAGTGATAATTGTTATTGTGACCTCGGACTGCATCCCAAACTTTAATTTCCATTTATTCCATAAATTTCGCAGACCTGACTCCTTAGATGAAGGTATTCCCAGAATAGCTGGAGAGTTACGGAAGCAGCCTCACCGTGGGGGTTGGCGAACGCTACGATGTAATTGTATGACTGATAGTCATAAAATTGAAGAGGGTCAGGCCAGGGCTTTCAGGGAAAGACCAATACATCTGGAAAGGTGAGGGCAAGCATCCTGGAGGCACTGAGGCCAGAGCTGGCTGTGAAATATCAGGAGGTAGGGAGGCATCCAAAATGGGAGCAAAGCTGTTGCCTGAATGGAGAGCTGCAAGTGCAAAAAGCCCAGAAGGGCGAAGTGGTCTAGCACTTGATGCAAATAGTTTGTGCTGGAACAGTGAGGGAAAAGGAGGCTAGAGAGGTGGTCAGATTACGAAGGTCTTAACATGCCATGCTAAGGAATTTGTGGGCATTGGTGAGCCTTTGGGAATATTAAGCAGGATAGTGATGTAATCAGGTTTGCACTTTGATGGAATCATTCTAGTGGCTGGATATAGGAGTGAGAGAAACGAGGTGGTGAGCCCATATTTAGGAAGCTGTCATAGTGATCTGGTGCTAGATGTAGGTCTAAAGAGGGATGAGGAGAAGTAATTTTGTATACCTGAAAAACTGTAAGGACCGCTCCTTTTCTTCCCTGTGGCTGTCTTGCTAATATTGTTGTAGCAGCATTACCAAGAGTACAGAGGACATTAGTTCAGAAGTTGCTTGGTGTCTTTGCAGGTTGACTTGCAGAATTGGATGACAAAGTTCTTCGTGCTGCTTTTATTCCTTTTGGAGACATCACAGATACTCAAATTCCACTGGATTGTAAAACAGGTCAGTCTTTTTTTTCAGTGTCTCATGTTCAGATTCCTAATGCCAGGGAAGGAACTTGAAAAAAAAAATGTTAAGTTGTGCACTGTGTATATTTGGTATGTAATGAAATTCAGGATAATGTCTCTGTAGGTCAGCATCAGTGGGATCTTGGTGATGGAAAACGATTGTTCTGAGGACAACAACACCAGGATGGTGGTATGATTGGGCAGAAATTTACAGAGATTGACAGTTTGTTGGTTTTGAGGAAAGGCTTTCTCCACGTAGGAACTATTTGGGGGTTTCGATTTCTGATCATTTAATATATAAACTCTGTAGTAAGAATCAATAAGAAGATAGTCTTAGGAAAATCTTAAAAAATCTGAGTGTTGTTTCATACCACCTGCTTGGTAGCTGTACCCCCACCGTATCTGCTGACCAGACTTCCTGTCTTGCCAGCTGTAATTTTAAATAGCAGAGGGCAGCAGGAAAGCTCATCCTCAACAGTGGAGTCTTGGCCGCTGCTCACTTGGGTGAGTTTTCCTTCAGTTGGTATCCCAGATAGAATACATGTTTCTATTTGATCCTTGGTTGTTATTTTTTAAGATAGGAGTTCTAGCCACTTTGTGTGTGACACTTAAACTCTCTGAGCCCTAAGTTCTTCAGTTCTAAAATAAAACGGTAAGACTGGCTTTGGGGGTGCCCTTCTACCTCTAGTTCTAGAAATTAGTAACTCCTATTGCTCTTGTTCTCTCCCAACTAAAATAACTTTTTCTGAAGACAAGCACTGCGCTCCCTTTTTAGTAGTTACCTGAATTGTGAGGTCAGTGCTCTGGATGGTTAATGCTCAATTGGAATGAAAAATTGCTAGATGAACAACTTTTTCTGCTTTCTGTAAGTTTTGTAAACTAAGGTTATCAGAATGCTTGGAAAGTAACTTAAGGCTTAAATTCTGTTGTGGTAGAATTGGATACTACAAAGTTTAAAAATATAGTCACTGTTTAGGTATATTGACTTAAACAAGATATCTTTACTATTTCTGGAAGCTTTGTTAACTAAACCAAGAAAAATCTAAAAATTACATTTTTAATTTTTAAACGACATCCAGATATGGCATGTTTCTCCCTATTGCCTATATATGTAGAAAAGGACCAAGGATTTGCTTCTGTTGAATTTCAGTTGGCAGAAGAAATTTTCCCTGTTTAGTATTTGACTAGTGAGTGTTGCTGTTGTCTTTGGTTAGAAAAGGTGCCACTCTTCATTTGGGTGGATTAAAACAACAGAAATTTATTCACGCAGCTCTGGAGGCTAGAAGTCCAAAATCAAGGTATCGGCAGGGCCATGCTCTGTTTGAAGGCTCTGAGTAGAATCTTTCCTGGTTTCTGGTGGCTCCTGCCAATCCTTGGCGTTCCTTGGATTGTAACTGCATCACTCCAGTCTCTGCCCCTGTTCACATGGCCTTATTTCCTGCATGTATGTGTGTCTTCTTCTTGTAAAGACACCACTCATTGGATTTAGGGCCCACCCTAATCCAGTATGACCTCCTCTTAACTAATTATGCCTGCAAAGACCCTATTTCTAAATAGGATCCCATTCTGAGGCTTGGGTAGATGTAAAATTAGGGGGACACTATTCAACCCTCTATAACGACTTGGTGGTGACAGTTGCCAAGAGACAGGAAATTCTAATTGAAGGAAGGCCTACCAGGCCTGGCTGAAAGTTCCCCTCATGAAGTCAACATGTGGAAGACAGGTCCTACAGAGCCTTCTGACCTGGCATTGCTAGTTCCTGTCCCCTGTGTGTTTCCTCTGTCTCTATAACCTGGGCACACATCGCATACCAGCAGTTCTAACTAGTAGTTAGTACATATTCTTTGTTAAATATGTACATATAATCTATGCAGGAAGGAAGGGAAAATGTATCTTTTCCTGTGCTTGTGCTACTGAGTTTTTATTTAAATGCTAAACTAACTACAAGAAGAGTTGAACTGCAAATTAAACTGCAAACATGAACCTTTCCCTTGTTTTCTTTTGGCAGGATGCTGCAGCTGCAATCGACAACACGGTATGTCTGCTAATCTTTGCTTTTTACTAAAGTTGTTATTTGGTGCTACTTTGCAGTACACAGGACCATCATGCACACACACTGTGTTTCCAGTGTCCACAGTTTCAAAGTTCTATAGGAAGCAAAAGTTGTCATTATTTGAAAGTATTCACTATCCACTGGCCACATATGAAATTAATTCTTATTCAGACATCCTCCCTATTTAACATTTTTATAATTATCAACCATCTTTATTAGCTAGTCTCTCCCTGACTGTTTTATATCTACGTCAGAGATCAGGAAACTACAGTCCATGGGCCAAATCCATCCTGCAGCTGTTTTTGTGTGACCTATGAGCTAACTGGTTCTTATATTTTTAAAGGGTTGTGGGAAAAAAGACTGCAGCAGAGGCTGTATGTAGCCCACAAAGCTTAAAAATTTACTGTCTAAACCTATTCAGAAAGTATGTTGACCTTTAGTCTAGGGCAAATACTGCAAATAGAGTATAAATTAATTGCAAGGTAAAATTGTAAATCTCACATAAGAGGCAAGGTTTCATGAAGTGCCTGAAAGGGATTATGGAAAACTGCTGTCATTGGCTCTAGTCCATTGAAAAGTGACGCTCTTGTAAAGTTAAATCCACTAATAACTGAGGAGTATGACAGGTTGGATGCTTCAAAAGGAAATGATTTGAATTTCTATTGCTGCTGTGACAAATCAGCACAAATTTGGTGGATTACACAATACAAATGTGTTATCTTACAGTTCTAGGCACCAAAAGTTCAAAGTAGGTTCTCTCTGAGCTAAAATCAAGGTGTCAGTAGGGCTGTGTTCCTTGTGGAGGCTCTAGGGGAGATGCTGTTTGCCTTTTCCAGATTCTAGACACCAACCACATCCCTTGGCTTTCAGCCGCTCCCATCTTCAAGCCAGCAATAGCCAGGCGAGTCTTTCTCACACTGTCACTCTGAAACTAGGTGCCTCCCTCTTCACTTGGTGCCCTTTCCACCTTGACAAGGCCTGGGACTTACCTTTTAGCTTCACTTAGTCCTCCTTATCTCATCCACCTCTGCTAAGACCTGGACTTGAAGGTTTGACATTTCCCAGTGAGAACTCTCCCTGCCCTGGGAGTTCCTAAGAGCTAACTGTAGCCTGTGAGAGCCATTTAGTGTGTCTGCTTTGCTGACCAAAGCTGCAAAGAACTGGACATAGCTCATTAGCTGGATGATAGCTTGAATCTCTTACATTCTTTTGATTCTTTCCCTTCAGTTTAGTCAGATAGCGAGTTGTTGAAGAATTTTTCTGGGAAGACTAGAAGAGAGTAAAGAAGAAAAAAGGTCAGAGCTTCCCAGAGCAGAAACACAGAAGGTAAGATTGGAGGCTGTGCTTCAAGAGGAGAGGCTGGCACAGCCACCCAGGGCACTTCTCTTGTGGGTGACGTTGGGTGAATTTAATGGAAAAGCTTTGGGTTTCTCACCCGTGTAGGGCTCTAGGTGTGCTTGGGGATTTGTGATTGCTACTGAGGGGATGTCTGAGATGAGAAAGGACAGTGAGTGACCCTTATCACTGGCATCCGCCATCCTTCTCATCTTTCCCGCTCCCTTACTGAAGACCTTGGCACCAGGCTCACTGTCTTCCTTTTGCTGCCCTGATTCCGGGGAGGCCCCTCCCCTCAGGCTGCATCCAGGTGCAGGTCCTCCCTGCCTCAGAACTTTCTTCTGCATTTTGATACACTGACTTTTACTTCTTGGGATAATTCAGGGACTCCTCCTTTCTCCCGAACAGTTGTGTTTCTCTGTTTTCCTTCCTCAGCCCTTTTCGCCACACTGTTTTTGTGCAGTTTCAGCCACTTTTGTCCCCTGTCTGTGGTTATCACAATCATTCAGTATTCTGATGATTTCCTGGTCTCTAGTCCTAACCCTTACATCTCTCTCCTGAGTCACATATTTCTGCCTGAATGTCTCAGTCATCATAAATAAAGCATATCCCAAGTAAATTTTCTCTTTCCTTTCACTCTGGTCTTCCTGTGTGCCTGATCTTAGTTAATTTTTCTGTTTCCACATAGTCACCCAAACTAGAAATCTCAGTGTTGTCTTAGACCCCCTCATATTTCATGCCTAATACATTGCTATAGCCTGCTAATTTTATCTTTTAAGTCTTACTGAATCTCTACTCTCCTGTTTTGTTCCTGCCACATTTTCTTGGCTTAACTTCTCTCATCCCTCCCGTGAATAATGACAGTAGCTTCCTAACTGGTCTCCCTGCCCCAGGCCTTGCCTTCCTGTCCTGAGCACAGATCTGATGATACCGCTCTCAAGTATTCTAGGGACCCTTCATCTATAGGATTGAGTCCATGCTCCATCATGAAAGAAAGGCTCCCCATGTTCTGACCCTGCTCATCTCTACATTGTATCCCATTTTATATTCTAGGAAACAAGAATTTGTCATTACCTATAAATCTTCATATTTTTGCATAAGCAGTTCCTTTACTTCACATGTCCTTCCCAGCTTTTTTATCTGTATAGTTCCTACTCATCTTTCATAACTGAGCTCAGTTGCTACCTTCTCCAGGGAACTTTTGAGAACCCTCCATCTCAGTGAGATAGGGCCTCTTTTGGGCTTCCATGGCCTCTGAGCTTCTGGAGTACCCTCTATCCTAGCATTTGCTGCATTGTTTTGACATTACTTATTGAGTAAATGTTTATTGCTCAAATGCCAGGCACTGTTCTAAGTGCTTTGCAAATATTTAATACTATTGAGAATCTTTTAAGATAAGTACTATTATTATTCCCAATTCTAGGAGACAAAACTGGAGCGCAGCGAGGTCAAATAACTTGTTGAACCTTACACAGTTTATAAGTGGTGGAGCTGAGATTTGAAGCAAGGCCGTATTGGTCTAGGATCTGTGTGCCTCTCACAGTTGTGGCCACCCTCCCCCACTGGATAGCCAATTCACCAGGGGTAGGAACCATATCTTTTTGCTTAATAAACCTAGTGCTTGGTCTGATAGTTCAGTACCTATATGTTGACCTATCCACACCACAGAGAGGTCAGAGTCAATAGAGTTTTCCATATCAAATAAATGGGAGGATTTGTATTGAATGTGTTATTTAGCCTTGTCTACTTGGAGCACAAAGCAAAGCCTAACCTCCTCCATTGTTTTCTGAGCACTTAGGCCCAAACAGGAAGCCCACTCACTTCTCTTCCATTTCAGCCAATCTATGACTGTGTAGGGTTAGGCACAGAGGAAGAAGGTTATGGGTCCATTTAACTGGACTAAGGTGAGTGGCTTGTGCTGGAGTCTGCAGCTGTTGAGAGTTTTGTATTGTGGGCCAGGAAAATGTTCTTTGACTGCAGAGCAGGTTGAAACAAGCCCAGGTGTCTGAGGGTGAGTGTGATGAGATAACATGCCTGCGGGGCGGGGCTCAAGTTGGGCAGTACAGAGGTCTCTAGATGTCTAGCTGGGTGCTGTGGCCATGGCCTCTTTCTTCTGCAGCCCCATCAGGGCCCAAGGCCTTCCCTGTCAGCACTTCGCTCCAGCCTGCTCACTGCAGTTGGGCTCTGGGCGCATGCTCAGAAGAGTACTCGCTGTCCTACTCAGGGACTCAAGGAGTCCTCTCTAAACTAATGGTGTCTTCCACGCCTAGGGAGAGCCCACTGCAAAAAAGGCCCAGTTGAATCCTCAGGTGTACATGGACATCAAGATTGAGAACAAGCCAACCGGCTGTATCCACGTGCTCCTGCGTTCAGACGTTGCCCCTAGACAGCAGGTGAGCAGGACTCCAGTCAGGTGGGCCAGGAAGCTGGTGGCTGAGCAAGCTGGGGAGGAAGCTACGTGGAATCCTGGGCCCTTGACACTCTTTCTACCTGGGTCTATTTGAGGCATCTTGGATCCCAGCATCTAGTAACAAATAGGGCAAAGCAGGAATTTTTGAAGCTCTATAAAGGCTTATTAGGACCATTAGAAAGAATAAGCAGTTGAAAGTTATTGATTGTTTAAATTACCTTCTGGTTTGGTTTTATTGGCTTTTTTTGGTGTTAATTTTGTTTTGATATATTTTCAAACAGATACATAAAATAATTCTGTAAGACTAGTACTAGGAACTGTCATATGTCCTTTACCCATTTATTAATTTACTTTTTGCCTCCTGTACTTTATTATTTTATTTATTTACATATTTTTTTCCAACCTATACCAGTTGAGAGGAAGTCGAAGACATTATATCCCTTGACTCCTAAACAATTCAGTGTATTTCCTGAAAACAAGATTATTCCCTTACATGATCATAGTACAACTGTCAAAATCAGGAAATTTAACATCAGTACAACACTTAGCTAACCTCCAGGCCATATTCAGATTTCATCAGTCACTGCAATATTGTCCTTTATAGTAGTGTTATCAATTTTTCTTTCTTGATAGGGATTCACACATTGCATTTAGTGATCAAGTCTATTTAGTCTCTCAGTTTTTCATTGTCTTTCTTGATCTTGACATCTTTGAAGAGGACAAGCAAGTTGTTTTAAGATTGTTTTTCCATTTGTCTTTGATACTTCCTCATGATTAGATTTAGATTATGTATTTTGGCAGGAATACCACAGAAGAATGTTGTTTCTTTGTTAGTGCATCATGTAAAGAGGTGCTTGATGCCACTTCCAATATTTGTGATGTTAACTTGGATCGCTTGGTTAAGGAGATCTCTGCCAGATTTTTCCTGGAAAGTTATTATTCTTAAGGTTGTAAATTAAAAGTCAAATTTTTTTCCCCTCACTATCTGCAGCCCATCTCCTAGAGGTAACTACTATTTATTGACAGTTTTTGTATTTCACGTTTTCTTAAATATGTTACTGCTACTTGATTTTATTTTCAGTTTTTGGCTATTTTAGGTTAGTTTTTCTGGGAAACAGACTCATGGGGATTTGTATGAAAGAAGTCAATTGGAAATTGATCTCGAACAACTCTTAATACTTATAATTTTTTTCTTTACATTTAGATATATGATCCATTTGGAATTTATTCTTGCAATGGGATGAGGTGTGGGTCCAATTTCACCTCTTTTAAATGCTTATTAATTTGTTTCCACACCAGTTTGTAAAATGTCTGTCTTTGCCCTGGTGATATTAAGATGCCAACGTCTGTGAAATACTGAATTTCCACATGTTCCTGGGTCTGCATCTGGACTGTCTGTTCTGTTGTCCGGTCTATTCAGTCTGTTTGTGTGCCAGTCTCACACTAAACGTTTAACTCAAATAAACATAACATGTATTTTTTTAGATTCTGAGAGCTAGAGTGTTAACTATCCAGTTAGAAATTTTTTTACTTCAGCACTTTGCTCTTTCTCAAACCCAGAGAATTTCCGTTGCCTGTGCACCCTCGAGAAGGGCTGTGGCTTCAAGGGGAGCAGCTTCCACCACATCATCTCCAGTTCATGTGCCAGGGCGACGATTTCACGAACCACAGTGGCACTGGGGGCAAGAAGTTCAATGATGAGAACTTTATCCTCAAACACAGGACCAGGTGGGACCTGATCAGTGAGTGGTGACAATTGGGGCCAGGCTGGGGCAGGATGGCTGTGCAGGGTGGATGACAGGCTGTGGTTCAGTCTGAGGAGTCAGGGGTCTGGAAGAGACCCAGCTAGTACACGGAGGAGAAGCAGTCAGCCTGGCTAGAGCTTTAGGTTTCTCAAGGGTTTTTTAAAATTCTTTTTTTATTTTGGATTATTCAAGTTCAGGTTTGCCTCCTTTTAAGAAGAAGAGGCATAGTAGCCTGGTTCTGCTGCTGTGGTGTTGTGTTGTCATTGTTTTTGTAACTATTTTATGTAATTTTAAGCTTACAGAGTGGTTACAACAATAGAACAAGCATGCACCCCCCCATAAGCCTTTAGGTGCCTTTTACCCTAATTCACCAATTGTTTACATTGGTGACCATCGTTCCCCACTTTTGTCTTATACTGTGTATATTTATAGATAATGTTTATTTTGGGGGGAGTCATTCGAGAGTCAGCTGGAGACCTCTCGTACCTGTGCCACTAAATACCTCAGCGTGTTATCGCCACAATATAATTATGAAACTCAGAAAATTAACACCGACAGAACACTATAATCTATCATGCATACTCAGATTTCATTACTGTTACAGTATGTCCTTTCTGAGGTTTCTGTAGTTGGATGCATCACACATTTACCATGCAGTCACTGTCCACCTGCCCCCACCCCACGTCCACGCTTTGTCTCACTCACATCCCACGGCCCATCACTGGACGCGCTTCGCTCACCCTCATCTCCAGCCCCACCGCCTTTCGCTCTCTCCTCCTCTCCTAGTATAAGACTGTTTGCTGGAGAACAGCGCACGCAGGTGCTGACTGGTCCCCTTTGAGCTGAGGAGCACAGGTCCGAGGGCGCCCTGAGCGCAGCCCAGCAGTCCTCCCAGGTTGCTCATTGATTCTCATCCACAGTCTGAGGAGAAAACCCTTTCTTTCTTTGCTCCGCAGACCTCCAGAGGTGCCCCCCTACAGTCTCTCCCTCAGCCGATGATCTTGCTTCTTATTTCCCTGAGCAATTGAAACAGCAGAGAACTGCTTTGTCCTCCCGCAGACGCTGGTCCCATCCCCTCCCTCTCTCGCATCCTCCCGTTCCCCCTCTGCACCCCTTCCACTCCCATCAGCCCGCGAGCGTGCGACAACGCTGGCAACCTTTAAAAAATAACTGTTTCTATCCGTGTTTCCTCTACAGCTATCACTCCAAATCATTGGTTTCTTTTCAGCAAAACTTCTTAAAGGAAAAGAGTTATGTAGCCTCATTGCCTCTGTTTCTTTCCTCTTGCCAGCAGTCAAACCTCAGCCCTCTTTTTCCACCTCTCAGCAGCGTTTGACACTGTGCTTCACTGGCGGGCAGGGCACGTCTGTCTTCCGTTCTCTTTGTACCTCATTGGCTGCTCAGCCTCTTTTCCTGTCTCTTCCTTCTGCCAACCTCCGAATTGTCGGAGGGACCCAAAGCTCAACCCTTGATTTTCTTTTCTATCTATACTCACTCTTTACTTGATGGTTCTTAACCCATTAGCCTAGCGCCCACCTCTTAGAACTAGTAATTTCCTAAGGTGAAATGGAAGTCAGAGCTAGTACATCCTTCCAATACGTAATTTAAAAAAATAGTATTAGGTCATAATCGTGAAGGAAAATTTAAAGGAAAGTAACTTATAATTAAATGATATACACTTCAGTATTTAGACGCTTGGACACAACTACGGCTATGAAGTCCTTCAATGTATGCCCTCTGCCTGGAGCAGCAGTCAGCAGTGTGGCAGATGGGTCGTGTTGGCAGAGTCACGTTAAGGTGACTTTCTGAAACAGTCAAAATCTCTTCATAAAATTTAGAACAAAAAAAATTAAATGTTCCCTCAATTTACATGGTAGGTTTAATTTTAGGAAAATTCAACGCAGAAACAAGTGTTTGGATTTATATGTAAAAGGGAGTTGGATTCTAGGCTCAGATCATTATACACAGATTTTTCTCATCCATGTACGTGAAGGTTTGACAGAGCATGAAGTCTGACAGGATTTAGAATAATTCTTCATGAGGTGGCTCATTGCAGGACATCTCGATTCCCTGCTCCCTTCCCGCTGATGCCAGCAGCAGTCCCCGTTATTACTGACCAAAAACATATCTTGAAGTTTGCAAGCAGCCTGGAGGGGGCAGTGTCTCCCTGTTTGCAACCACTGCACTAGACAATCGCATCGTACTCCAGGGCGCTCAGGCACATCTGCAAGTTCATCTGCCCACATTTCCGACTCTGTGCCAGTCCCTTCATGGGGAGAGGACACCCCACGCTTCTCAGGCCCTCATAGCTCTTGCTCTCCTCCCCCAAACTCTTCTCCCCCTTCCCTATTTCAGTCAGTGACACCACCGTCCACCGAGCCCATTAGTCAGAAACTTAGGACTCATCCTTGACCCCGCTCCTCCATCACCCAAACGTCAGGCCCACCTGTCTTCAGGTCACCTCCTGGTCTGGCCGCTCTCTCCCCGCACCCCCACCCCCAGGTTCCTGCGCGCCCACTCCCTGTTCCTGCTCTTGCCTCTTCGCCCTCGTAGTCTGATCTCCGAGGGGTAGTCAGAGCGAACCTTATAAACAGAAGTCCCATCACATCGCTCTGCTGACAGCCCCTTGCGGCCACATCACTCGTAGGATCTGGTCCTGTGGGGCCCACTGACCTGGGACCTGGCACTTCCCCACGATCGCTGACTGCGTGCTCTGCCCCGTGCGTCCCGTCCCCGCTGCAGTCCCCCTGTTCCTCACACACCCAGGGCCTCGGCAGATGCCGGGTCCTCTCCTGGAGTGTCTGTCCTCTGGTTCCCACACGGTTCACCCCTCACTTCCTTCAGGTGTCACACGCGGGTCACCTCGTCTGAGGGACTTGCCCTGACCTCCCTCTAAATGGGCTTTCCTGTCATCTCATTCTTTTTAGTCAACTTCATTTCTTATCACACTTATTACTCGAAGTTATGGTACAAATTTGTTTTTCGTGTTGATTTTCTGTCTCCCTTCCGAGAATGTCAGCCTCATGAGGGCAGGACGCGGGCTCTTTTCAGCACTGTGCTCTGGAACAGCGTCTGACACATAGTGAACACACAATAAGTATTTGACTGTGTAAAACAGGTATTCCCAGGGCCGGTCTGTCATGTGTCAGACACCCTGTTCTCCTCTGGCGTTGAGAGTAGAAGGGGACATAGTCCCCATCCAAAGGGAGCATACAGCACAGAGGCCCAGCCATGAGTGGGCTTTCTCACCGCCACAGGTCAGCTGCAGCCCCTCCTGCCCCTCAGCCCCACCACACCTGGGCCTTTTAGACTAAACTCAGATGGCGCCTCCACCAGAAAGCCTTCCACGACAGTGACGCCAGCCTACACGATACATTCACACACACTCTTACGTGACTGCCCCTTGTGCTTCCGTTCCCCGCACAGATGTCTGTATCAGTGGGCTTCGCTGTGTTGTGGCCGTCACAGCACAGTTCTCCTGAGTGATTTTTCCCCTAGACGGTGAGCTCCACCAGAGCTGGGACCAGTGTCACCAGGGCTCAGCAGCGGACAATAAATATTTATTGAATAAATGAATGAATGAAAAGACAAACCAGTATCAAATGATTAAAACAATGCTGATTATCATTTTTATCGACTATCATTTGAGTGACAGACAAGGCATCTGCATGTACATCCCGGAGTCTGCCTGGCTGAAGGGTGGTTGACAGTATGACCATTCGTACCCTGGGTGGAGGTAGCTGACATGCTCCTTCTGTCCCCCAGGCCTGCTCTCCATGGCCAACTCTGGCCCAAACACCAATGGCTCCCAGTTCTTCCTGACGTGTGACAAGACGGATTGGCTGGATGGCAAGCACGTGGTATTTGGGGAGGTCACAGAAGGCCTGGATGTCTTATGGCAGATTGAAGTGAGTGGCCGCCTGGGCCCTTGATGCACAGCCCGGTGGGAGAGCTGGAGCGGGCGCCCTGTGTCCTGGAGAGAGGGGCCGAGGCTGCCTCTGCTCAGGCTGGGAGTTGGGGGCTGTCCCTGAGCCACCTTTAATCTTTACCCTCCCTCCCCTGGTTTCCCCTCTTCTGTTCCACCCACAAAGGCCCAGGGCAGCAAGGACGGAAAGCCAAAGCAGACAGTGATCATCTCCGACTGTGGGGAGTACGTGTGAGAGGCACGTTCTCTACGCTGCCCCTGCGTATCCAGGAGCAGTCAGCCCGGGGAACCAGCACGCGAGGGTGTCCCGTTAAGCAGTGGCCTGTGTCATGGCCCTTTGCAGGGTCAGCTTGGAGCAGCTCCTCTGCAGGCATGGCCTGGGAGCCAGCGCGGGCGCCAAGCCACTCTCCCCGCTGTGGACGGCTGTGCATGGCTGTTGCTCTGCTGCCAGGGCGTCTCCGGGGCCCACCAGTGTGTCTTCTGATAAAATAAACCCTGGTTCTTGTACTGCTGCCTGCCAGCCAGGCCCTAGGTGTTTCTGGGGGTTGCAGCTATGACTAGGCCATCCTGCTAGGACAGGCCAGAGCATCTATCCTACTGCTTCCCTTCCCCTGAAGGCTGTCCCCGAGGGCACACCCTTGTCAGCCCACTGCACGGCACAGGGTCAGAATAGGTGGCAGAAATGCCTGTCCTTTCTCTCGCTCCTGCTACCAGGCAGGTGAGTCAGACTAGCCAGACTGTGTTCCTGCCTTTACACCTGCTGGCCTTGTCTAATGGGCACCTGTATTCAGTCTCAGTGACCCATTTACTCATTCATTCATCCATTCATTCATTCAATCAGTAGTCAGAATCGTATTACTGTAGAATGCCCAGGGCCCTTCTTTTGCCAGGCACTGTGCTTGGGACACAGGAAACAAGCCAGAGGTGGTTCCTACATCCTCCCCTCACCCCAGTTCCACCTGGAAATTGAAGTCTGGTGCTACAGTTCATCGCTTGTACTAGGCCGGCCTCTCACTCTGCACCATTTTTCAGCCAGCCACGCCACCACCTCACAGGACCAGAAACCATCAGTTCCTAGAAACCTCCTCCAGAGCTGCTGCCGGCTCTCCGGCTGCCTACAGTGTTCCCAGCAGAGAGCCCTGCCCCTTAACCTAGATCCCCTCTCACAGGTGGTCAGTCAGAACTGTCAGGACAGGCAGCAGTGAGGCCAAGAGAATGGCAGCTATTCAGGGCTGGTGTGACATCCAAGGGAGAAAGAGGACATATGTACTCAGCATGGCCAGTCTGAGTATGACATGCGGGGACATGAAGGGTGGCCTCAGGCCCCAGGAGGGAGACTGATCTTACAACACTGTGAAACAAAGGGAGAGGTTGTTGGGGGGGGGGGGGCGCTTTAACACTACTGTTCTTCCCTGGTTGCCCTGGGGAGATGGACCAGTGGACTGTCCAGGAGGCTGGTGGGTTGGGGACTGGGGTGGTATTACCCTCTGCTGTGCAAGAGCTTTCCCAGAAGTTACCCAGTGGGTACCACCCATGACCCTTGTATGGGCGGTGACCTGAGACGCAGAGGTGAGGTGCCACATCCAGGGATTCTGGGCTAATGGTCAGCCCAGTGACCATGCAGGCATCTCCTCTGGATGCTGGGCAGGGCTCGGATGGGACGGTTGTGGGGCCCCACACGGCCCTCTAGGGAAGGAGCTGTGAGACCCAGATTGTCAGTGAGAAAACTGAGGCAGAAGTCAAGGGATAGAATGCTGTATCGTAAGTTATGTTTTCAAAGATTGTTTAATAAATTTTCAAAATATATATTGAATCAGATCACCAAGCAGTGCATAGAGTATGATCCTAACTTTGTAAAATATCCATGTTATGTATAAAGGCAAATATGTATGTGCCAAGAAAAAGACTGGAAGGCAATATTAACAATGGTTTTTCTCTCTGCTGAGATTATGTTTGTATTGTTTCTTATTTTCAAAGATTTCCCTGGTGTAAATGTAATATTTTCTTAAGTGAGGAAAAACTTAACAAAGAGAGTTAAATGGTTACTCAGGGCTTCCCAGTAAGAAGAGAAACCTCAGAAAATTTCTCCCTTCAGCTTCCTGTGAGGCTGCAGATGGGTGCCACGCTCCCTCGCAGGGCTGTGGGGGAGGTGGGGCCGTGGGGCCCTGCGGGTCACTGCCAGCCTGGGCTCCTTCCACGGGCGGGGGAGGGCGCCAGTCACACTTCATCCCAAGAGATTGCCAAGTTTAGATTTTTTAGGAAAAGCACGGCTTTGAAGTAAATACAGCACCACCTCCTGGATACATTCTGGGAAGAGCAAGTTTTAATAAGGCACACAAGGAGGCCCACATTTGCAAATTATTTTACAAAATAAGCACACGTGTTAAGACGTGGTGCTAAGTGCTCTGGACAGACCCGATCCCCGTCATGGCTTTGTGCATGGTATGTGCATGTCTAAGTGAGAGGTTATGTAATTTACTCACTTTAACAAGAGGCAGAGCCAGGATTTAATGCCAGGTCTACTGACTGCAAAACCCGCCCTTCTGTTTAGTCTCATTTCCTGTGAAATTGTAGGGGATTTCTTGGAGCGTGTTACCCACTTTCCTACATAGACACACAAAGGAATAGGGCTGTGCCTGATAACCTGGCATCAAGGCCAGCGCTGAGTGTGATTGGGAAGATGAACACTGGGCGGGGTGGTGAGGCGGACAGAGCAGTTTGCCCCACGCTGAACGGCCCCAGGCTTGGCTGTTCCTCTGCATCCTCCCTTCCTGTCAGCGTTTACTTTGCTGTCAGTGGGCCTGAGTTGACCACCCATATTTATGCTACAGTGCAGCCTTGAATGTAACCTGGGTTGCCAGGGGCAGCCAGTTAAACAAGATGGCCTTGATAGCTGACACTGCCACCTTGTCATCTTTGTATCCAATCTCCCTTCTCCGAGGCCTTTTCTGTTGGGTTTCCCATGGTGGCCGCCTGGACCACCGAAGATGCCAGAAGTCTCAGGAAGGCCATGGTTGCCATGGCTTCACTGCATGAAGAGGAAATCCTGTCACGGCCCTCACGGCCCCAGTCTGCACACTAGTGGGTGAGGCAGTCCGCGTCCTTAAACCTTTCATTTCAGACACCTTCCTGGTAGCCCAAGCCATGCCAGGCTCTGTGCTGTAGCCATTGGAGAGATCACACATTGCCCCTGTCAGGTTTCCAAGCCTCCACGGCCTTGATGTTGGGAGGAGAGAGTTGTTAAATAAGGTCCCAACATGGCGGGTTTTGTGTCCTACAGCAGCTGGGCCCTTAGCTCTGAGAAGGGTCGGGGCGGCGAGCAGATTCTCTGGCTCGAAGGACCTTTGCAGATGAAAAAATCCTATGTCCTCATGTCATGAATCAGAAACTAAAGCCTGAATCAGGAAGGGGACTTGTCCAGACACCAAGCAGGTCAGTGGCTCAGTTGGAACCAGAATACAGGTCTCCTGACATCCCAGCCGGTGCCTGGTCCAATCCCTGCCAGCTTGAGCACAAAGCCCAGGCTAACAGGGAGCTCACCACCTTCAAACTCTGGGCCCACCCTCTGAACCTGGGTGCAGGGAGTCTATTCCTCCGCACTTGCTCCCAGAGTCTCCTGGTGGGGGGACAGCTGTCCCACAGCATGGCCCCAGCCGCCACCCCTGCTCTAGACCTGCTCTCCGGGAGCCTGTCTTCAGGTGCAGTGAATTCCAGGATGCGTGTCCTTGGGCACACGGGTCGTGCTCCCTCTGCGGGCTGTGCCTGTGGGTTGGGGTGGGCCCAGGACCTGCTTTTAATGACACAGTATTTCAGGGTTCAGGCAGCTGGACTCTGTGTGCTCCAGCAGGTAAATTACAGGCTTAGCAAGTCAAAAATCAAATAAACCCTCCAGCTGCCTCGGCTGCTCCAAGGAGAACAGTGGTTTCCGGGAACTTCCCCACGCAGCTCAGCCTAATTACCACCTGTCACACCCCCTGGGACAGGGGCCTTTTCTTTGGCTCAGAGGCCCCAAGAAACAGGACAGGACTTGGGCACATGGGGTGACCAGCCCGTTCTTACCTCCTAGACTCCAGCAGACACTGACAGTGTCTGGCCAGAGGCGGCCGAGGCACTGGGCTCTGAGGCAATGGATTGCTCCTTCGCACGGCAGGAGCAGGAAACCCGTTCATTTCAACTCTGAACCACTGGTGGCTGCCTAGAGTTTTGTGCTGGGGGTCCTGAGGCCCTGTCCAGGTTCAGTGGAAAAAACACCCAGGCTGATTCTGATGGCCATGGGCTGGGGGATGGGCAGTGGGGCATCTGCTGTATCTGCCAGGACCACTCGCTGCACAGACTCCTTGCTTCTGCTGAGAGTTAACTCTGACTCAGTGCTGAGCTCCACGTGGAGACTGAGGGAATTGGAAGCCCCCAAGGCTCTT
This sequence comes from Rousettus aegyptiacus, assembly GCF_014176215.1. Lineage (NCBI taxonomy): Eukaryota > Metazoa > Chordata > Mammalia > Chiroptera > Pteropodidae > Rousettus > Rousettus aegyptiacus. The sequence continues at coordinate 25,263,527 of NW_023416284.1, read as the reverse complement.
GCTTCCCCAGGGGTGGCGCCTCTTTCCCAGGCAGAAGGGCAGGCCCAGGGCATGAGGACCCCCCGCTTGTCCTTTTTCTAACGTGCTAACGGCCAGCGGGTCAGGTTAGGAACTCAGTCATGCACTGTGCTGGGGGCATGCACGTGTGTGACTGTGCCCAGAAACGCCCAGCATTGCCCTGGGAAGGGGCAGACCTGCTCCCACACCCAAAGCCTGCGGTGAGTGGCGCGGAGCCCAACAGCCGCACTTACGCTCCAGGTGCAGCTCAGACCATCCCAGGTCGGCCACAGTGTGGGCCAGGACGGCCAAGGACAGGTCCTAAGATAGGCCTGTGCTGACCGCAGACAGTGCCGTCAGCACACCAAGGCTGCTGTGTGCACCAGGCCCTATGGGATGGAATGGGACAAACCACAAACCCAGGGGAGGGGGCAGAGGGGCCTGGAGAGGACCAGACCCTGGCTGCACATGGACAGAGGCATGAGGGCCCTCCCTGTGGCCCGGCCCGAGCTCTGCTGGCATTTGAGGGTCTCCTGCCCCTGGAGAGGGCCCGATCTGGGTGGCGCTGCAGTGGCCGGCGGGCAGGGCCTCAGTGGCAGCCGCAGGCCTTGACCACCATGTTGCGGTGCTTGCGCAGGATGACGTTGTTGCTGCTGTCATAGTAGAGCACGGAGGTGGCGCTCAGCTTGGTGGGCGCGCAGCACGCCTTGGGGACGGCGTCTGGCTTCATCAGGTGCACCTGGCCAGGGAGAGGGTGGCAGGCAGAGGTGAGCACGGGGGCCTTCTCCCAGGACCCGCACAGCCCCGGCCGAGCTCCTGCCTGCCACTCTCCCCTCCCCTCCCCTGCTTTATTCTCAAGCCAGGGCAGGTGTCACGTGCACATCAGCTCCAGCCCTGACCTCCTTGACCCCTTCTCTACCTGAGGCCCTCAGGGCACGGCCTGGGTGCCGGCTCCCTGCCACATGGACTCCTCTCACCTGAGGACCCCACTGTCCCCAAACACAGTGCAGTGCTCCTGGTGGCGGGTCCCTCTGCCTGATGCCCCTGGAGCACCGCCCCTCTGGGGTCCCCTCTGCCCCTCCCTCTTCTCTGCGCTTCTGTAACATCCCTGACCCTGTCTTGTCCGCCTTGGCTGTTTATGGTCTTTCTCCTCCTCCTCCACTGAGCCGAGTGTCCGTGGAACAACTGGACAAAGCCTAGGATTCTAGGTTCACCCCTGGGTGTTCACACTGTTATTTCTCAAAGTGCTTTTCACCCCTCATGGCAGATTCTAAGGGAAGTATTATTCTGGGAGATGAAGAAACGGGACAAGGCCACGTGACCTGTGGCGAGACTTGGACCCGGGGGTAGTGATCCCACTCCCTCCTCCTAAACAGCTTTACCCACCGAAAGAGAGCCTGATCGAGGAGCTATTTCAGCCTCCATACAAATATTTATCCTGGGACTTGGCAGGAGGAGCCGAGTTTACACTGGACTCCTCGTCAGGGCCCCACATGGACGGGCCCTAAAGACAGCCCCGAGCTATTCGGGGCAGGAGGGAAGAAAAGCCTGCTTCCATCCGTGAGCGTTGTGGCCACTCAGAGGGCCCAGGACTGCCCGGGCCTCACGGAGGCTGCTCAGCAGGACCTGGATGAAGCTGTCTGATGTGGGGACCTGTGCGGCAGTCTGGCTCCCATTCCCCAATGCCCAGCCTTGTCCCAAAAGCCCCGGCTCTGAGCCAGCCTGCCGGGGGGGCCGTGAGTGGTCACTGGGCTCGCTTGGGCCAGAGCCTGTCTGCGGCCACAGGGGAAGCTGAGGCCTCTGCGGGGATGCCCAGCCAGACTGGGACGTGAGGGGCCACTGCTCCCCAACTTCCCAGCCTGCACATGTGGTGTCTGGCTTGGCATTCATGGGCCCACATGTAAAACCGGGTGACACCAGCCTTGTGAGCCAGCCACAGGCTCTAAGTGGCTGGAAACTGGAGAGGGCTTTTCCTGAAAAACCGGGCCCACAGGGCTGCGGCCATTCTGTGACCCCACCCCAGACCAAGCTCGATCAGACCAGCGACAGAAGAGAAACAGCCTTGCATTCCATCTGGCACCAAACAGATGGATTTGCAGAGTCTGATGTGCCATTCCATTAGATTCGCTTTTGAGCCCCTAGGCGACCAATCAGAGGGCCTGTTACTTTGGGTACAGTTCGCTCACTGCCGGCCTCAGTGTTCTCCTCCGCCAAAGGGGTCTAATGGTGCTTTTCTCATTTCCAACACAAACGTATCTCGGACACGTGTCTTGTGCCTGTCGTGCCCGGAAGGGAGCACAGAAATGCCCCAGACATGGTCCCTGATCCCACCCTCGGTGGGGTGGGCAGGGGACACGGGCAACACTCCGGGAAGCGGCCGGGACCCACGGAGTGGCGCGACGTCGCGGCAGGCCCTGAGCGCTGCGGGAGCTCGAGCATGGCGACCTCTCCCGGCAGGGAAGGAGGCAGGGAAGGACGGCCGGCGAGGCCGCGGGGCAGGCAGGAGTCGGCGGGGCCGGGGCAGAGGGGGAGGCCCCCCCAGGCGGGAAGGCAAGTGCAAAGGCAGGGAGGTGGGAACGGGCACGCGCTGGGACGCGTGCTAGGGGGCGTGGGAGAGGTCAGCGGGGCGGCTAATGAGGGGCCCCGTCCCAGGCTCAGACTTCCTCCTGGAGATAATGGGCGGCAAAGGGAAGCTTCTCAGCTGAGAACAAGGTCAGCTCTGTGCCTTAGTGAGACCGCCCTGCGCCCAGCTGCTGCGTGCAGAACGGCCCCAGGGTGAGCCTGGAGGGTCACCTTCCTTCTCTTGGCCCCCAGGACACCCCGAGGCCCTCTCACATCGTTCCCCCAGTCTCCTCGGGGCTCCTCTTCCTTCACAGGCTTCTCCTCCCCTGGGCCTGCTGTGTCCCCAGAGAATCTCATCTGCTCTCGGGACCCAAAGGCCAGGCACGGGCCACGTCTCTCAGTGCAGAGCTTCAGCCTGGCCTCTGAACTCCAGACTCAGGGATCCAGCCACCTGCCTGACTTGGTCACGTGGGGTCTCGCTGGGCCTCAAAAAGTGGTAGCAGAAACAGACAACCATTCCCCCAGTCCCTCCTCCTACCCCAACAACTCTGCCCCCCAGGCCTCACACAGCAGGTCACTGGGCCCTCACCTGGAGGCCCCTGGTTCCTCCCCTTGTCCCTCCCTCCACCATCCCTGTGGCCTCAGCCACTTCTCACCACCTGCCAGCCACCCTGGTCCTCTTGTCAGGTGGCCACAGCAGCCCCCTCAGTGTCTCTTGGCCTCCTCCAACCTCCACCCATGGTCCAGCCTCCCATCCTCCCACTGCAGCTAGAGAGATGCTTCTCGAGAGTCAGGTCATGATGCTGTCTCCCTAAAATCCTGCAAAGGCTTCTCACTTTACTTGGGACTAAATCCACCCACTTACCACCTTACCGGGGACCCCAGGGCCTATGTTAGGGCCCCTCCGCACCCCAGTGTAACCTCCCTCGGCCTTCCTTTGCTCCCCTGCAGCCTGGCCTCCCCCTGCAGGGCCTGAGCCCATCCAGCTGCTCCTGTCCTGGGGCCTGGACCCTTCTGCCTGGAACGTTCCTCCTCCTCATGGAGGCCCAGTCTTCCTTTCTCACAGGACCCACTGTCTTGGCCTGTGCTTGGCTCACGTGTTCACTGACAGCCTCCCCGAGAGGGCAGTCATTGTCTTGTTTGTCCCCAGCACAGCCCGAGCGCTCACTCCTGCTGACCTACACCTTGGGGACTAAGGGCCGGGGTCCGGGCGGAGGCAGGAGAGGGACAGCCCTAGAGATGCAGGTGTGGCCGTCAGCCCATGTCCCTCGCAGGGGCCGGGAGATGCATGTGCTTGAAGAATGGAAGCCCCGGTGGCCATCACACAGCGTATCGCCCCTGAGCGTCCCCAAGGAAGGCGGCCCCTAGGGTCTAGCGAATCCCATTTGATGTTGAGAAAGGAGGCCTTACAGGGTCAAAGCCACTCTTTACAGTCCTTTACTCTCACCCTAAGGCATCACCTTGACAACCTCTTAGGAGATAAACATAACGCTAGGGATACTAAGAACTAGGAGTCTGCGTAAATGGTCTAGAAAGAAGTCTCAATATAACAGACATTTAAAACACTGAGCGATAAGCAGTAGCCATGATATTCCTCACAGAAACTAGTTTTCGGCATTTAAAATTACCTCAGACACCAGGCATCAAAAACCACAGCATCCGTGGAAACGCAAAGAGCTGTGAGGACCAGGGGAAAGAGCCAACAGGGAGTAAACAGAAGGCGGAGCCCTAGTCAGAACTGCCAGCACTGGGCACACAGCGACTCTCCCTGCACACGTCCTGAAGGGGACGGGAGAACACACACCCCTGTCCCACCCTGTGTGCACATGTCACAGAAGGTCGGGCACACCCGTGTGCGTGGATGCACTTGTGTTCAGAGCACACAGGTGCCGAGGTGGGATACACACCTGTGTGTGCGTGTGACAACAAGTAGGCTGCCTTCATGAGTCTGGGTTCCACCACCCGTACCTACATGTCCCCATGTGCACGTGTGTGCACATGTGTGTGCACCAGCAGAGTCTACACACGGCGCGGCCCCACAGGGAGCAGCATCCGCACAGGTGTGGGAACCCGACTACGCGTGCACGCAGCAGCAGAGGCTCCACGCCGAGGGAGCTGCCTGAGACCCGAGCAGGCGCTCCCATTGCCCCCTGGCTGTCTGAGACCCTCTCCCCAGCGCACCCGCCCCGGGGGTCCGGGCGGGACAGGTGCGGTACTGACCAGGGACTGCAGGATGGCGTGGTTGGTGGCGTTCATGCAGGAGTCCAGTGGGAAGGAGCACTCTCCCTCACAGTAATAGGCTGAGTAGCCTTGGGGGGCGATGACCCAATCCTGGGGGTGAAGGGGGAGAATGGAAGAAGGTGCATCCCACCAGGTGGCCCCTCCCGAGCCCCTCTATCCGGCACCTGTCACAGATGACTCAGGGCTGCCCCTTACCTTCCCCCATCGAGCCACGCTCGGGCCCCTCCCAGCGGGCTGACAGCCCTTGAAGACCCTCGGCAGGCAGGACTGGAAACCAGCCCTGTCCCCTTCACCTGCCGGCAGCGCTCGGCATCATCCTCCCAGCCCGCCCCCCGCCCCGTCTCCTGTCCCTGCTGTTGCCGCGAAGGCACGGAGGCCCCGCCACCTCGGCCTTGGCTTCCCTGCTGTGGTGCTGACAGTGTATGGCTTGGGATTCAGACTGTCTCCATTTTCATGGTTTTTACAGAAAAGCACTTTCTCACTATAAAAGAATAAACTGATGACTGCCACGGGGGAGGGGGGTTAGGGGCTGGTGAAAAAGGAGAAAGGACGAAGGCCAGATTAGTAGTTACAAAACAGTCACGGGGACGCAGAGGACAGTACAGCAGGGGGAATAGAGTCACGTTACTGTCACGGCTGTGCGCAGTGCCCGGGGTTACTAGAGTAATGGGGTGTAAGTTTAATAAATTATGCAAATGTCCAACCATTGTACTATGTACCTGAAACTATATATTTTTTTAAAAGTAACACATTCTCCCTTTTTGAAAATGTGGAAAACCCAGAAGAAAATAATACACAACAAAATGAAATCCCCCATGATGCTGCCTCCTCCTGGAGACACATTCACGATCTTTAGGGGGAGATTGTCATTTAAGGAAACGGGGGGGCGGGGGAGAGTAGGAATTACCAGCCAGCCGAGGTCCTGGAAGCTGACATAGAGCTCGTGCCGACGGCAAACATGCCGGCCGTGGGAGCCGTGGATGTCATCTGCAGGGGAGAGATGGTGCGAGGTCTTTTCTGGGTCCTGCTCTGTGCAGCAACCACGGGCGCTCCCAGAGAGGGGGATGCCCTGATAGGCACGTTTGTGGAATGCATCAATTACGGGAAACTCAGCCATTTGGTCTCATAAAGCCCATCCCTGCAGCTCTGCCGGTGCCATGACCCAGCTCAAGCACCTTCGATGGCTCCCAATGGCTCCTGATGGTGCCAGAGTGACTCCACGCTCAGCTCACCTCCCCTGCCACACTCGTTCCACGGGTCATGTGGCTCACACTGAGGCCAGCTGAAGGGCCGACTCCAGTGGAGGAAAGGAGGGCACGGAGTCAGATCTGGCCTGGTGGGGAGGCCTTTGCTGCAGGGTGCCCGGGGTGAACCGAGGGCCGCCAGGGGCCGGGCTGCCTGGAGGAAGGGGCACCTGATTCTGATGGAGATTTCTGAGAAGGCCTAGTAAGCCAAGGAAGGGCAGAGAAGGGACAGGGTAGTAGGGAAGCCAGAGAGACAGTGCAGTGGCCGGTCCCCAGGGTGCATGGGACAAAGGAGGCTATTAGGAAAGGTGGCTGGAGGGTGACCACCAGCTTGAACCCTACAGAGCTGGAGGGCTCTGTCACCACCACTGGTTCTCGGCCGAAAGCCTGCGGGCTCCGACCCGGGCCCGACCCGGACCTCACCGAAGATCCCTGGGAGCCTGTTCGGCTGCGGCAGCTCGTTGGTCTTTTTCGGCAGCCTCCTCTTCAGGGGCCTCACTGCCCGAGGGGCTCGGATGGGGCTGGAGCTTGCCCTGAAAAACGTGACCATGAAAGGCTGTTTGGAGCGCGGCGCCCGTTGCCCCAGCAGACCGGCCAGGCCAGGATCCACGCTGTGCCCTGAGACAGAGAGAGGAGAGAGGGCGGTCACTCGAGGGCAGTGGCCAGGCGCGCGGACACAGCAAGGCCCTCTGCCGGGCCTGGGGGGAACCTGAGCGGGACCCACTGTCCCCTCAGTTTCCTCCTCTGAAGACCTAAGTCCCACGTCCAGCCCCGGCCCCCAGGCAGGCAGCTCTGAGGGAGGTGGTGGGAGGTGGGGCTCGTGAACCGTGGGCTCAGTATTAGTGACAATTGAGCACACTGCCATTTGTGAAGCATTTTACAGGTTTCAACGTTAGTTCGCACTGATGATCTCACTCATCTTTACAGTGATCCTGGACCTCGTATGTCACCGAGAACCTTCACAGTCACCCCCAGCTGGCCTGGAGCCACATGGTCAGGGACTGTCAGAACCAAGGTTCCCACCTTGGTCTGAGGACTCCTAGGCCTGAGGTCTACCTCTGCCATCCATACTTTCTGGGGTGTTAACTTAGGATTTTTAACACCCTGCAGACTGGAGCGGCTGCCAGGGCTTGTCGAGTGCTCGCTCTGCTGAGCAGGGCCCAAGAGCAGGACACTCACTGTTCCCTGATGCCACAAATGAGACACGAGGCTCACTGGGGTGGAGGCACTGGACCAAAGTCCTAGAGCTGAAAGTCAACCCACTTTAGTCTATTTCCAGAGCGTAAGTTCTTATCCACAGGTCCGGTTAGTGGTTAAAAAGAGAAAGAGAAAGGGAAGAGACGTTATGGGGGCCTTGGCCCTTGGAACGGTGATGCCTGTGAAAATGGGATCGTACTCCACAGCAGCTTAAAGACCTAGGACGCCATGAAAAATACACTCATTCGCCCTGCAAATGTCAGCTCCAGCTAGGAAACTATCTTTCTGGACCTCTGTATTCCCAAAAGACCTCTCAACGTTTTAATTGTCGAAGCAATATAATAACACTCTAAAGAGCCTTTTGAGAAAAAATATCAGTTATACACCATAATTTGCTTAGAGATTATCTTATTGTTAGACATTTGAGCTATCTCTTGGCTTTCATTAGAAGGATGAGAATGCAAGAGAACCTCTTCATTTTCTCGTGGAATTTCTTTACACTAAGCATCGGGAGCATGGTAACTCATTTTTCTGTTTCCTAGAACATAGTGCCAACTGTTCTGTGTATATTTCCCCTCAAGTCTGCATTACTGGTACACACACACACACACACACACACACGCACACACGTCTGTACAGAAATGCGTGCATTTATATATACAGTGTACATATGCACACATACATAAGTATATGTATTTGTTCTATTAACAAGTCTAATATGATTCTCCATAACACACCACTACCTGCCACACTTACAGTCCTGCTCAAAGGTCGGCTCTTACGTAGATGTGCTTTTAGACCTGCGTCCATAGGCCTTACTGGATTGAACAATTAATCAACCCTGAGATTAACCTTTGACATCACCTGCCACAAACCAACATGCTGGGCCATCAGCAGCTCCACTCAGGACTGATCATGCTAAGACAGGATGTTGTAGCTGCAGGAGCTGACACTGGAAGGAGCCCAGACGGAAGCCATTCGGGAGAGTTTGGGTCATGACGTCACAGTCATGAGGTGCAGTCCACAAGATGCCTGAAAGCTCTGTGAGCAGAGGGGAAAGGCCAGGACGAGGAGGAAACAGAGTGAATGGGAGCAGGCAGGTGACTGTCGTCAGTGTGGCACTGGAGTGGAGCTCCACAGCCTGGCTGACACAGCCTGGGCCCAAGCAGCTCTCTAGGCCGGAGTGTGCTGCTGCCTTGTCCCTGCTCCCCAGTGAGCCCTGTCCACTGAGGGGCCAGGGGGACTGATTGGTCCCCCGAGGCTGTGTTCACTGTTTGCTTTTCTTTGTGCAACTGTCTGTTCGAGGATCTTCTTGGGGTCTCCTGGGAGCAGAGACAATGATATATTAGATCAATTAGGCACCAAGTCCTCACAGATGGCTGCTGAGCCAGGCCTGTGTGGTGTGCTGGGGAGCCCTCTGGAGGCTCTCACCAGCCTGGTGAGCCTGAACGAGGATGCTTGGAAGCAGCTGATCCTGGATTCTCATTTTACAGAAGCAGAAACTAAGGCCCAGTGAGAGTAGCTTCTGTTTAAGCAAGCTGCAACAGAGTCAGGACACTCCTACCCTTGGCCAGCATACTGTGCAGAGGCCTGGCTGGGGGTGAGCCCCCTCCCCTCCTTCCAGAGTCCAGAGCGCCCCCTCCCATTCAGCTCTGCTTTTTGCTCGACCCAAAGCTCGGTCAGGCTCTGTGCCTCCATCTGGTTGCAAAAAGGCCTGGGATGTCTTGTTGGTGGCCCCTAGGCTGCCCCACTGTGGCAGGTCCCTTTCCAGAAAGGCAGAGGAGGGACCTTAGAAGCCTCTGTGGCCCAGGATCCACACCCGTTTGAACCCTTGGGGGCAATCCCCACTGTGAACCACGTCTGCTTTTGTCTCTTAGGGTTACTGCATTGCATGAGCATGAGGAGCTCAGTCTTTTTACTTTCTAGTATCTCAACAGCCCTGTAACTCGTCTGCCCCCGAAACTTCTGTCTGTTTCATGCTGCCGCTGGAAAGTTCTCTTGACATTCAAGGCACATCAGGTCCCGCTTCCGAGAAGTCCCCAAGGGTCCCACTGTCCGCTTGATGACATTCCTTTCCAACCCACCACACACCTGATCATGATCGCTGGCCACTTCCCCCCATGCCACCAGGCTGTCCCCTCAGTGAGCTCCGTTTCCCATCTCTTCAATCCAGGATCTGTCCCTTCCTTCGGGTGAGGCCCCAGCGAGCCCTCTCTGAAAGGCCTTCTTTGACCAGCTGGAATTTCCTAGTGGAACCCACGTGCTCCTGACGATTGTGCGCCCCCTAGAGCTACACGGAGGAAGTGCGGGCTCCTTTATGTTGAAGCGGCGAACCTGCGGACGCCGCCCTTGGCCGCAGCCGGCAAGCAGCGCCGGGTCTCGGCCACCAGGAGCCGTGCGGCCATCGTTTGCTCCGGCTCCTGCTGCGGGCCCGGGACAGGTGGCGGCTTTGTGCGTGCGGGGCTGCGGGTCACAGAGCAGGGAGGGTGCCCTGTGACGCGCCGACCCACTGGTTCCCCCACGCTGCCCGGTCTCCGTCCCTCACCCAAGGGTTATCCAAGGCGCAGAACCTCGCTGCCTGGGAACAGCGGGCGGCGGCGGGTCCTGGCCCGGGACTGTTCCCCCCAACGGAGAGGCTGCCGCCTAGTCACGTCGGGACGCTTTAGGCCCCGAGTTTAGTCGGACGCTTAGGAGACGACTCAGCCGCGGGTCCCCTTCCTTGCCCATCACTATTGCGCCTCACCAGGTGGCCTGCTCCAGTGCCACAGCGTAAATCCACTTAGATGTCAGTGGTTCCAATACCTGTATCTCCAGCATCCATCTGCTCTGGAGTGACATTTTCTGTGGATGTCTGCCAGGGCTCTCAGTGATAAGCCCCAGAGAGAACTCTTCATTGCTACCTCAAACCTGCCTCTCCTTTATGTTTCCCCAACTCAGGTGAAAAATAAAGTAAGATAGACAGACAGACAGGCAGAGACACAGACACAGAGAGAGACAGAAAAAGAAGAGAAGAAAGATCTGCTGGCTCTGTCCACGTTATCCATGATTCCTCTATCCACCTTTGTCCGCTTCTGCTGCTGCCAACACCTCTCACTGGGACACTGTAGCTCCCTGGGCCTGACTTCCCACAATTTACACATCCCGGCTAAGTCAGGGGGTGTTTATTTTATGTAAATGACAAAGCTTTTACAATAGTCAAGATTTACAGAAAAATTGCAAAAATAGTATAGCGAATTCCCATATACCTGTGCCTCTTAGGAAATGTTCACTAGTGAACCAATGTTTGTATGTTATTAACTAAACGGCACAATTTTCAGATTTCATTAGTTTTCCCAAACTTTCTATCCGCACTGCCTGGGATGAAGGAGGCTCTCCCTGCCTAACACCTGGTGAATGAATGAATGCGTGAACCCTCCTTCTACAGATGAGAAAACGGAGGCTTGGAAAGGTAAGTAACTTGCCAAGGTTACAGAGTTATTAGAAAGCTGAAGAGCCGGGACTCACACCCAGGCCTCCCTGATCAGAGCCTGAGGGCGTAACCAGTTGCCCTTGTGCCCCACCCACTACGGAAACCCCCAACGAAGGCTCCTCCGTAGAGAGAAAGAATCACCTATTTCTTGGGGAGAGAACATGGACTCACTCCCTTAGCAACTCCAGTGCTGGTCTGCAGAAGGAGAGGAGGCAAACCACCGCCGCCCGGGGCCTCCAGCCGCCTGGAAGTATGGGAACCTCACACTCTTTACCCCACTGAGCCCTGCAATTTCGGGGGGACACTATCACCCCGGCGGCAGAGCTGGGAAAGGGGTGGCCTGCAGGCCAGTCGAGGGGGCTCCGGCTGCGCCTGCTGCCAGCAGCCTCGGAGGACCCCCCTGGAGAAGGTCCGCTGCCCAGGCCCTGAGTCCTACCGTCCTCCGTTTCCACATAGAGGCGGAGTCCCAGGTCCTTGTTACGGTTCAGCAACCAGCGGTCACTGGCTGCTGTCACGTCCAACACCAGCCAGCCCTCGTCCCCAGCTCGGAGCGTCTGAAGATCCAAAAAGAACAAGTCAGACTCCCTGTGGACACGAAAGAACAATTAACTGAGGGCCGGCACAGCTGCCTCCGTGTCTCCAGTGCCCGCCTGGGGGACCCTGAGTGGGGCGTCGACCCCCCCGGCTCTGGGCTGGGCGCCCCGTGTGCCTCCTCTCACTGTCTCTACCGCAGAGAGGGGTTACTGTGCCGTGGACAGATGGGGAAATAGGCCGGGAGCTCAATGGCCCGTTCCAGGTCCCACAGCCAGGGCGGCAGGGCAGGGACTTGAAGCCACGACTGACACTGGGCCTCTCCCCAGGGTGCCGGGGCCTCAGGCCAAGCATCCCTCATCTCTGGGGTGTGCTCCCAGGAAGCTCCCCTTCTGTCCTCTGGGAAATGTGCCCCCGAGGGCTGGGCCAGACACACCCCCAGGCTTGACGGGAACTGGGCGCAGGGCAGGCACCTGTTGGCCCGCTCTCTGACCACCTCGAACATGCTGACGTGGAGGGTCCTGTTCAGCGGGTGGGTGCTGGGCAGCTTGTAAATCCGAAACTCAGCGGCTGTGACCGCCTCCCCGGCCGGGATCTGGGTCAGGTTGAAGCGGAACTCCTTCCAGTGAGGCTCCTGGGGGCCCAGGGCGCGGTCGAGCTCCACTGCAAGACAAGGCGGGGCCGGCGCTCAGCCCTGGCTCTGGGCTCGGGCTCTGGGGTGGCAGGGCCTGGTGGGAGCCCAGGGCCGAGGAAGCCTGGCCAGGGGGGTCCATTCCCTCCTTGGGAATGGGCTTGACCCCAGGCTCTGCCCCACGGGTGCTGAGGGGGTGCTATGAGGCCTGTAGTCAGGGGCCCAGCACAGCGCCTGGCACATGGCGGGTGCCAACAAAGGCAGCTTCCATTGCTGGCCCCCAATCCCCAAACCCTGAAGACCCCGGCTCAGCCCCCACTGGCTCTGGGACCCACAGATAAGGCAGAGGACAGGTCCCTCCTCTGGGGAGATGGACGTCAGACCCAAGGTAGAAAAGGGCCAGCCTGGTGGGCAGAGACATGACTGAGTACTTTTCAGAGTCTGCCGATGTGCGTGGATGGGCGTGGGGGAGAGTGAGTGCTCATGGCCTTGAGGGGTGACAGTGAAGTTGCCGGGACGCCATGGGAGAAGGACACTCCAGAGGAAGGACCAGGGCGAGCAAAGGTTAGAGCCGAGGGACAGACGGCACAGGCGGGAAAACAACAGCCAGAAAACACAGCGCGGGGGGGAGGGCGGCAGGTCCCTGTTAGAACAAGGTGAGGGAGGAAGGGCCAGAGGGGGAGGCGGAAAGGAACGAGAAGCGAGGCAGGGGTGACCTCTCCCGGAGAGGCCTAGTCAAGAGCTGAGGAAGTCGGAGGCTCCCGTGGCGTGCTGGGATCCGAGCAGGCTTCCCGGAGGAGGGGACATCCGAACTGGCCTTGAAGAATGGGACAGAGTCTTGGAGGACGGAGGCGGTGGTGGGGAGGGCATGCTGGGCAGGGGGCACGTTGTATGCACGGATTGGGGGTGCCGGGCCACCCACAGATCAGTGCTGTGGGGACGGGCAGTGAGCCTGGCTGAGGGCTGGAGCTCCGGCCTGGGAGCGTGGGCTGCGGCCCTGGAGCAGGGGCCAGGGTTCCGGGCAGCAGGGGAGCAGGTGGTTGGGTGGAGTGGACTCTGTGTGTGGAGGCGAGAGTAAAGCACAGGCGGGAGGGGACCCGAGGCGGCGGGGCCTGCTGCGTGCGACACTCTGGGCAGGAGGCCGCGGGTGCGGAATAAATCCCACATTTCCCCAGCTGCCGGGAAATGCCCGGGACCGTATATTTAGGGCCATCTCACTTTAGCCTCTTGTCACTTTCAAACACTAAAAATCTGTGTTTCCGGAAAGCAGGGGTGGGAGCCGCCCAGCACCTTCCCCAAAACCCAACACTGAGATTTTAATTACACGTCTGTGAGTCTTTTTAAAAATTCTCTCTTTGGCTACTGGGTTCAGTGACCACAAGTCACCAGGCTGGTGGCAGAGGCGGATGTGGGGAGCACTTCCTGTCCTTGTGGTAGGGACACGGTCCAGAGATGGACAGGCAAACAGCTGTGCTGGGTGAGGCCAGTGGGCACACTCGTTTGGGCAGGAGGGATGAGCGTATCACCCCCAGACTGGGGGGGATTAAAAATAGAACGCCCATCGTCAGACAGGGTGCTGGACGCAGCAGATGCCCACTCGGAGGCAGGCTGTTTTAGGGGCAGCGTGACACAGGGTGGCACTGGGTCCTACTGCACAGGTGTGGAGGGCAGGGTTCTGGACCTTCTCCGAGTGATGCCACCATGAATTTCTACACGAGTCCCTCCTCCTCACAGACACACTCACACACACACACAACTTGGGTGACAATTCCCGTGGATTCAGGGGCCACACAGCCCACCTCCATCCTGTGGCTGTGTAAGAACCCCCCATCCACGGGAGGGAGTAGGTCCAGACTGTTGGCTGCCACAGGGTGTGGCACGGAGGGTAGGGAAGGGTCACTCCACCATGCCCTTCTCCAGACTCCTCTCAGAGCATCATTAAGTGTATCTGACCCCACGCACAGCAGGGGTGACGGGTGGGTCCCAGAGGCTCGCTGGCCGTCTCTGTCTGCAGACCTGATGCTGATTTCATGTTGGATCTGGGGACCGAGGAGATAACCCACAAAACTGCCAGCTCCGTGCGGGCACCCAGCCATGCGGCCTCTCTCCCTTGCTGGGTCAAGAGCGCCTTGTTCACCTGAACTGACCCCATTTCCAAACTTCCATTCTGTGGGTTTGAAATCGATAAAACACCCAGTAGTTCCAGCACAGGAAACTGCCCACCCCGACTGTTCCAGGCAAGTACCAGAGGGTGGGACATTTTTGAGAAAACAATGCTTTTCAACAGAAACTGATAAAACTTCCTGGGATGCGGCATTAAACGACATTCTGTAACTGGCCCCGGGGAGTGTCCCCTTTCGTTGCTGGAACCGTGTGGACGCATGGCTTCTCAGGTATTTCTCCCTTGGGTTAGGGAAGATGTTTTTCAAAAATCGCATATGGGCAAGCATTTGTTGGGACCTGGATTGTCCTTTTGTCAGTTCCTGGACAGGCTGTGCCTGCGTTCGCCTCTAAAACGGCACTAAGCAGTGTGGGTGCTCTGGCCTGCAGCTGGGGCTTCTGGTCCCAGCCCTGACCAGGTCCTTTCCCTATGTGGGTTCAGTCTCCTCATCTGTGAAGTGGGGATACCAGGAGCCTTTCCACGCAGGGCTGCGATTGGCTTTGTAAGGGCGGGAATTAAGAGATAGGGGCAACGGCTGTTCCTGAGGAATTGGGGGGTGGGTGGGCAGTGCTGACCTCTATTTCCTAACTTAATCATCGTATCAAAGTGATGACATCTTGCCAGTACCATCAGGAGTTTCACGAATGAAACTCAAGAGCCCTGGGGGTGGAGGAGAAGAGGGAGACATGCCATCTCCTTTTTCTGAATAAACTATGAAATGAAAGATTACATGACATCAAACATATCAGTTCAACTGGAAGGCAGTTGGGCAGCTTCACGGTGCCTCCTTTCTCAAGGCACCTGATCCTCTGGGCCTCAGTATTCACATCTGCAACATGACCCCTTGATACCGGGTCAAATGAGACTATAAAAAGCCATGTTTGCTACTACAGCTGGGGCTCGGTTATGGTCCAGGGAAATGCTTCTAACACCTTTTTCAGGAGCATTTTTTTTTCAGGGTCCCTTCGTGCCTGGCCTCCAACTTTCCCATAACCAGGGTCTGGACTGCCCTGAGGATGCCCAGGCTCGGAGAGGCAGCCCCTCAGCAATGCCTCCGGGCCTGCTGCTCCATTTGTGGCTCAGGGACAAAGTAAAAACTGACCCTTCCTTCCTGAAAGTGCTAAAGATTCCAGAAGAGAGCTCAAAGGACAGGGATGACCACAGACATTGTCCTCTCATGTTTATGCACATGCGGAGATGGCACCCAGGAGTCCTGACCCCATCTGGGCTCCACCACTGTGGTGGACCTCCCTCCATCCACTATCCGATGCCGAAGGATGGCATGAAAGCCCAGCTGGCCTTGGCCCCTTCACTGCTATTGTTAGATGGTCCACAGAGGGAATTTCTGGGAAAGGCCAAGGTCTGTGCGCGTGATTTCTCGGGGTTTCCCAGTAATACTTTGCTGCTGGTTGTGGGGTTGGGAAATTCATCCCCGACACCCCTGGCAGATTCAGACATGCAGCTTGGGGGCCAGGGGGTGCCCCCTGCCTGGCCTATGTTCTGGATTCTGGCCATCTGAGATAGGTCCTGCCAGGAGTCTTCTCTTCATGATGACACGGGGGGTGAGGGGTAACCACTGATGTTTGAGCAAGGTTTCTGGGTAGTAAATTATTTCCCCCATCTGCAAAATCTGGGGCAGGGATTGCTATGGGGAGGTTCCCATAACTTCCCCTTTGAGCGCATGGGAGATGACTCCTGACTACGCTTCATTCTCACGCTCTGGAGGCTTTCTAAGAGCCCTCGTTTTTTCCATTCATGTTTCCTGGTCACGTCCGGGAATACTAATTAATTCATTTCTTCGACACATTCGAAAGCAGTGCTTATTGAATGCCAGCCAGGGTTTGGGCATCGGGGAACCTGCGGACTGAGACAGACCAGCCCTAGCCCCAGCCCATTTACAGTGCAGTGGGGAGGTCAGGTAGCAAACAAGGAAGCAAACAAACAAGATCATCGTACGTGATGAGCACTGCGAAGGGCGTCAGAAGAGGAACTGGGGGTGACGCAGGGAGGGCGTGTGGGAGTCACTTTATGTTCAAGTGATTTTAGATTATTTAGATTCAGAGAAAAGTTGTTACAAGAAGAGTAAGAGGCTCCTCACATGCCCTTTACCCAGCTTCCCCTGAGGATAACATCTTACCTAAGCAAAGCGTAGTATCATCATCAGAACCAGGAAACTGATATTGGTACAACACTGTTACCTCTAAAACTATAGACTTTTGAGTTTTACCAGTTTTCCCACTAAAGCCCTTTTTCTGTTCCAGGATTCAATCTAGGATTCCGCATGGCATTTAGCTGTTAGGCGTCCTTGGTCTCCTTCTGATCTGTAAAACTGCTAAGTCTTTCCTTGTTTTTCATGACCTTGACACTTTTGAAGCACTGGTCAGTTATTTTGTAGCACATCCCTCAGTGTGGGTTTATCCGATGTTTTTTCATGATTAGACTGAAGTTATGGATTCTGGAGAAGAATGCCATAGAAGTGATGTCTCCTTCTAAGCGCATAAATTGTAGGACAAACAATTAGTATGTTAATATTGTTAGGACCCAGTTATTCAGTGGAAAAAAAAAAAAACCAAATATAAAATTTAAAAATGTAAGTAAAAGCATAAAATTCTAAATTTGAATTGGAAATACCAGTTTGAAGTCCTGATTCATTTTTCTCTTAGAAAATACATACTCCCTAGCTTTGTCTACTGAAAAGACCTAGAAACAGTGGCCAAGCAGTGCCCTAATGCCCAGAGTGTGGTCTCAAAGTACCCAATCCACTCCCAGGCACAGGGCTCTCGGAGAAATGGTCAGTTTCCAGCCCAGGGCAGGAAATGCATGAGCAGAGCCTGGAACATCTCATACCAGAGGGCAAGGAAGCCTCAGAAACTCTTAGGAGAGAGTTAAAAGTACTCAGAAGCCAACGAAGAGGCTTCGTCGTCATGGTCAAAGAAGGGACGGAAAATTTGAGCATCAAAGAGAATAACAGTGGCGACAGACTGAAACACGTCACCTGGTTCATCGTCACCGTTATAAAACATTGGTCAGCTTTGGATGGGATTTCTCAATCTCGGCATTGTTGACAACTGAGGCCGGATACTTCTTTGTTGTGGAAACTGTCCTGTGTATTGTAGAAGATTAAGCAGGATCCCCAGCCTCTGCCTACTAGATGCCGGTGGCACTGCCTTCCCCTACCCTGTTGTGACAACTGAAAATGTCTCCAGATATTGCGAAGTATCTCCTGGGAGGCTGAGAAATACTGCCTTGGTGAATGCTACAAATCAATTCATTATTCTAAAATCTGGTAAATGAAGGGGAAAATAGTCAAGTCTGGAGGAGGAGAAGGGACCAGTCATGTGAAGAGGTGGCCCTGCATGTTCCAGAAACATCCAGGAGGCCATCGGGACTGGAACCTAGTTGTCCAGGGATGCAGTGTCCAAGATGAGGCTGGAGTGACAGGTGAGGTCAGCTCATACCTATGAAATTCTGTTTCTCAGCCCTCGAGAATTCAGCTTTGGGGTTCAAAGGGTCTCTTTGACTCAGGAAGAATTCGATGAAGTTCAAGTGCTGCTGATCGTGTGACAGTGCATGACCTTGTGAAGTGGGCTGGAAGTCCCCTGGAGTTGCCTGAGGCCAATGGGTACCTGACAGCCAGCTCCACGGAAATCAGGGCTGGAGGGGCATGGGTGAGGTTCGGGGGCAGAAAGTGCCACCGCTGCTTCCATGGTACTTCGTTTTCTATAAAGCTCCACTTGGGAAAACACCCAAAGAGTTTATTTTCTTAACCCCTTTTCTTTGTTCCAGGAAAACAGAGAATCACAAAACCTCCTCCTCCAGCCCCTGGTTAAACCACCTTTGGGTCCCACGGTTGTGGGAAGGGCCCACCATGGGCATGAGGTGGCCTTCACCACCATAGCCGCCGTTCACCTTCTTTCTTTCCACTTCTGAGGCCCTGAACCCACCACCTGCATGCTACACCTCCACATGCCACACCACACTCTGCGTCCACCAGTCCAATACCAGCAAAGGCTTCGGCTATTTTTGAGCCCTGGACAAAATTCAGAGTCACCAAGATGACCTAAATCGATTGTGTTTTTGACTAAAAAGCAAGACTTCAAAAGAAAGACCCCCTTCCTCGAGCCAAGAGCTGCTGTTAAGAGGACAGAATCCCCAGGAAGAGCCCACAGCCCGTTCTGTGTTCCAGGAACCCCTGAGCTGGCCCATCCTGTCCACATGACCTCCTGGGCTTCCTGGTTGCCATCACCTCCCCCAGTCCCTCCCCAAAGCCTCTCTCTCCTGGGTGGCCACCCTCCCACCATGTCTAAAGGCTGCTTTCCTCTCGGTCCAGCTGTAAAAGCCCCTTGTCCTCCTCTGACCCCACATAGATCAGCCCACCAGTCTCATCCTTTCCCTCAACCCAGGAGTCCCTGTCCCTGGTTCATCTGCCCCACTGGACGGCGAGCAGTTCCAGGTCAGGGACTGAATGATGTGGGGTGGGAAGGGGAGGCTGCAGCAGTCCACTTCCAGGGGCCCAGAGGGAGGCTCCGGCCCCTTCTTCCCAAGGGCTCATGTTACCCTGAGGAGTGGTTCAATGTCCAGCATCTACGGGTCCTTGGGCAGCTGCATCTCTGCTGGCCTGGGAGTGGCTTCCATGTCATAGCATGTCTCCATCAGAGGCCACTCATGTTTTTGCTTTGCTGCGGGACTTGCTCCCCCAGGGACCCAGAGGCAGACGGGCTGGGCCTGTCTGGCTGGTCCTGCCGGTCACAGAGGCTGAGGGGCCCACTTCAGAGCTAAAACAAGACCCGGGTCCCCACGGCCTGTGCAGGCCCACAGCGGAACTGCAGAATTGATTACCTATCGATTCCGCACCCCGAGGGCTTCCTCCCACCCAGAAATCTCAGTGCTGCCGAGGGGAGGCCCAAGCCTTCATTTCTGAGGTATTTTTAGGCAGTTCTCATTACTGACTTCTTTCAGAGCTGTTTCCATAAATGGCTCTGCACTCACAATTACCGGTCTGGGCCTCAGACGGCTTCAGACCGCAAATTAAAAGGGAACACCCGCGCGCTCTACCACATCAAGCCCGCCAAGGCCGAAAATAGGTCCAAGGAGATGTGAGCAAGAAAGACAGGATTTCTTCAGTTCAAACAGGGGGGAAGAGCTGCACTGTGGGCGTTGTCCAGAAAGATGTGACCCCTCTCTCCCATGGGGATGGGCTCCCGTGAGGAGGTGGGCCAAGTGTGCCTCCTGCCCTGTGCCTCACCCCGGAGGAGCCCTCACTAGGAGGCAGGGAGTGGGCACATTCTCTGGTCAGAGCTGGAAAGGCCTTCAGGGCAACCCTGCGTAGATGGGAAAACTGAAGCCCCGAAGGGGTAGAGACTTGCCAGGGGTCACATGCCAGGTTAAGGGCCCTTCATGTGGACTTTCAGCCTGATGTGAAATGAGTGGTCATAGAGATCCTCTGGGTGGCAATACCGGGATGAGGGATCAAGGTTCTGTCAGCAGGTGCCCTGAGAATGCCTGCTGAAGCCCCCTTCCTCCCTGCAAGGACTCGGGGTCTCAGAGGAGGACCCAGGGAGATGCTGCACCCTTTGTTGGCTTCTGAAAGAAAGGGAGAGCTGGTCCCGCTTTGCCCCACCTACCAGGCCGGCTGCTTCACCTGGTCCCAACCCTGCCTCCTGCTGAATTCCTCTTTCCTTCATGCAGAGGCTGGAGTGCACGGAGGGCTGGGGGGAATCATAAAGAGTCTCAGGTTGTTTGTAGTTCCCTTAAGAGGAGAAAGAGGGGCAATGCCCCTGAATCTACAGGCAAAAAGCATCTAGAATCCCAAGAAGAACACACACTGAAGCCTGGGAGCTCTAATCATGGAGGATGCCTTGGAGAAGAGACACTTGTCTAGAAAATATATTTGAATGTAGTGGAAGAATTCTGACAAGCAGAAATGGCGCAGATTATACCAGACAAAGGCACAGAGGTGGGAAATAACGTGCCAGCTCCCATTTTGATCTGTGTCAGGCACCGTATTGGGTACATTACACATGCCATTTCTGCTCATGCTCACCCAGGCGGCCGGCTCCTGGAACTTTGCTCTTTGCCACTTGGCTGCAGGTCCCGAAGCAAATGATGGGGTAGAGTATAGGCACACACAGCAGGCTCTTCCCTCATCACACTGACTGCCATTCTGAGCAGGCATTTGCTACCTTCTTGAATGCTTTACCTATTTATCCATTCTACTATGACACAGGTATTATTATCCCAATTATAAAAGTGAGGAAACTGAGATGCAGAGATTTTAAGTAAGCTACTCAATAACTCACAGCCCTGGAGTGGCAAACTGAGGATTAAAACCCAGTGTGTCCTATTCCAGAGTAATTTACCATCCTGGTGGCCAGACAGGGTTTCGGAGAAATAAATACCTTTGGAAACAGACCACCAGCAAAATGAAAAGTCAGCCTATGGAGTGAGAGAAAAATATTTGCAAACCACATACCTGAGAATATCCTAAATATATAAAGAACTCACATAACTCAATAGCAAAAAATAATAATAATAATATATTTTTTTCATTTAAAAAAGGGCAGAGGAACTGAATAGAAATTTTTCCAAAGAAGACATACGAATAGCCAAAAGGGACATGAAAAGGTGCTCAGCATCACTCATTATCAGGGACATGCAAGTCGAAAGCAAAATGAGATATCGCCTCATACTTCTTAGAACGGTTATCATCACAAAGACAAGATAACAAGTGTTGGCAAGGAAAAAAGGGAACCCTGTGTACTATTGGTGGGAATGGAAACTGGTGCAGCCGTTATGGAAGTCATTATGGAGTTTCCTTAAAAAAATCAAAGATAGAACTACGATATGATCCAGCAATCCCACTTCTGGGTATTATCCAAAGGAAATGAAAACAGGATATCAAAGAGATATCTGTCACTGCATGTTCATTGTAGCATTATTCACAATACCAAGACATGGAAACAACCTAAGTGTCCATTGATGAATAAACAG
This sequence comes from Rousettus aegyptiacus, assembly GCF_014176215.1. Classification (NCBI taxonomy): domain Eukaryota; kingdom Metazoa; phylum Chordata; class Mammalia; order Chiroptera; family Pteropodidae; genus Rousettus; species Rousettus aegyptiacus. The sequence continues at coordinate 25,242,504 of NW_023416284.1, read as the reverse complement.
ATACAATAGAATATGACTCAGACATGAGAAAGAAGCAAATCCTGCCATTTGTGACAATACAGATGGACCGTGAGGGCATTATGCTAAGTGAAATAAACCAAACAAAGGTAAATACTGCATAGAATCACCTATAGTGGAATCTCAAAAAAACAAAAACAAAAACCAAAAAAGTCCAACTCATAGAAACAGAGGAGAAAGTGGTTTTCAAGGGCTGGGGTGTCGGGGAAATAAGGAGAGGTTGGTAACAGGTTGCAAACTTTCAACTATCAGATGAATAAGTTTTGAGGATCTAAGGTTAAACATGGTGACTGTAAGTGATAACACTGTGTTTGTATAATTGAAATTTGCTAAGAGAGTAGAACTTAAATACTCTCACACACACACGAAAAGAATAAATATGTGAGGCAATGGATGTGTTAATTAACTCGGTGGGGGAAATCCCTCCGCAATGTATACACATATCAAGTCATCATGATATACACTGAATATCCTATAACTGTATCTGTCAATTATACTTCAATCAAACTGAAATAATTAATTAGCTTTTTAAAAAGAAAAATACCTTTGGGGATGTGGTCACTCTAATACTAAGCTTTTAATATGGATAAAGGATTTACTGTTAAATAAAACACAAAGTAGCAAAACAGTGGGCATTTATGTCCCACTCTGTAAAAAAATAATAAAATGTGAACATCTGTAGTGATAAAATACCAGGGCTGGGTGTGGGGGTTACATCAAAGGATTAAAATGCTGGTTTTCTCTGAAGTAGAGGGAGACTTACTAGGGATTTCCATATTATGTTTCTAAACATATGGTCTGAATTTTCTATAATAAAATTCTATAATACATCTATGAGATTTCATAATAAACATGTTTTAGTACTATAAATCCCAAAATAAAGTTTTTTTTTTTTTAAACAAGATTCTCAGTTTTCAACATACATTTGGTACAGTCCAATTCAGCAGCACTTACTGGACCTAATGATGAGCCCGGCCTCAGGGTGGTGGAGAGGCAGCTTCTGGGTAGAAGAGCAGAGACTGTGCAGGTGCGGAAACGATCTTGGGAAAGTCACCTAACTTCTCTGAGCCTCACTCTCCTCTTCAAAACAAAGATTGACAGTAACTGTGAGATGCAAACGACAGAGCAGACGTGGAGGTCCTGGGCATATGGTTATCACTAGGTGTCATTTCACACGACACCTGAGCAGCCCCACAGGTAGAGACTGTGACAGTCTCCATTTTACAGAAGAGGAAACTGAAGTTCCAAGAGGTGAATTGGAAAGTCCAGATCACACTGAGAGTAGATGGAGGAGTCAAGATGCAAATTCTGTCTGTCTGCGTCCTAGATCCGAGCCCCCGCCCCGGTCCTGTCTGCTCACTCACAGTCCGTCCTCTACTGGTTTCCGGATGGGGGAATGGCAATGTCTAGACCACGTGACGATCATCTTTATGACTTATGTATGTTATTTGTCTCTCCCACTAGGTCAGCTCTATGATGGCAGGGACTTTGCTCTATTCACTGTCATATCCCAGAAGCTAGAACTGTGCCTGGCACAGAGCAGGTACCACATGACTTTATTAAATAAATTAATGAAGAAAATGAAAGAAGCCCTTAGGTAAGTGTCAGTCACTCATTCAAGGTCATGGGGCTGAGCAGGACTTGGGCCAGGTCCCTCACTGGGTCCTGACTCTCCTAAACCCAATATCCTCAGCTTGTCAACACCCCTGCCCTTGGCTGCCTGAGACCCCAGCAATAAATTGGTCTGGTGCAGGGAAAGGTCAGGACAAAAGTGAAGATGGCTCCATTCATTTCTGACTGGACTTCTTCCTGCATGGCTGCTCCCGCCTCAGTGTCTCGATCTGGAAGATGGGCACCTGCTGCTCCACTGATATGTGAAGAATTTAGAAGGAACAAGCAGAGTTGGTCCTTCCTGTCTCTTTCCTCCCTCCAGAAGAGCTGGACCAGCCAGAGGTACAGCCAGCCAGTCACACCTGACGGGGGCGAGGGGATGACATAGTGTTGGAAGGTGCTGGGGGCCCCTCATTTTTCTGACACTGTAGACTGGACGAGAAACCAGAAGCCCAGAGAAAGGAGTGCGGCATGATTTGGGACATGGAGAAATCGATGGCAGGCCAGACAGGACAAGAACCTGGGTGTTGCCTCCCTGCTCAGGACTCTCCCCTCCCTGAGCACAGACGACACCAGGGGCAGGCTCTGTCTGCTCCACGTGGGTATTGGCCCCCATTACTGTGTCCTGGCCAAGGGCAGTCAAGATTCTACAAGGCTGAGAGTGATAGGCCAGCAGGGTCTCTGGTACTGACCACAGAACCCTGACCCATGTGCCAGAAGCCTGAGCGAGGCCCACGGCCTCTGGGTCCCACAGGCTGCCACTGATGATCAGGTACTAGGCCGGCACCAGGCCTGGCTTCTCTGGAGGCAGATGAGGCCGATAGGAGAGGTGGAGCTGGAGGCAACAGGTGTGGGAGCCTGAGCGTGGGTGCTGATAGTGCAGCGACTCTGCTATTAGACTCCATGGTGGTTTAAGGGCCTTAACCTTTCATGGGCCTGGGGCCAGGGCCTCCAAACGAGGAAAGAATCCTGCTAGGTGTCTAATCCCCCACATCAGCCTAGATAATTACTAGTAAAAACCACTCTCAATGAGAGCTCTGCTAGTACAATTAGTATGTCAGAATTAAAAAGGCCCTTCTGACAGCTGGCTGGGCCCATCCACAACTGGACTTCCACTGAACAAGGACCTGCTTGTTGATCCCACAGAGTCAGAGGCCTTAGGTCTTAATGAAACACTCAGATGGCAGGGGAAGAAGCTGGGGTTTGGAATCCACAGCCTGGATGATGCCATGGACATGCTGTGTGGCCATGGGCTGGCCATTTAACCTCCCTGAGCCTATGAAATGAGGCTGGTAAAACAGTTTCACATCGTGCTGCATATGAAACGAGGACTTTTATAAGGATATAGAACTTCGAAAGCCACCTTTGGTTGGCTTTCAAGATCTGTTTCTGGGTTTCATGTGTGTATAAGACACGTAGGGACATTCCTGTCACATCTGCGCCAAGGCTGGGCAGCAGCTGGGAGGGACCAGGGCCAAGTTCACTCTAAAAGAAGGGCTGAATTTCTGTTCCTTCCACCTATCAACCAATCGCATGACAACTCTGAGGATACACTGGTGACTTACAAGGAGGTACCTGAGGCTCAGAGGGGCTTGAGCTCACATAGCCGTCAGAAGGGGAAGCAGACCTTCCTGAGCTCAAGGCGCTGCTTGATTCACAGCAGCAGCTCCCACTACGGCTGTGCACGCCTCGACCCAGAGGATGCTAGGGGAAGCAGGACATGGGCTGGGCAGTAACTCACTCTAGTAGATGACTCCCCTGGGGCCATTCTCAGAGTGATTGCATCCACAGCTCTTCTTGGTCCTGAGTCCTGGGTCAACATGTCCGGAAGACAGAGCCTCAATTCAATTCTCTGTCCCAAATCCCCACGCCTGCCCTCTACAGGAAGGCAGCATACAAAACCCACCGGCTGGAGTCCTGTGCCGGGCACTGGGCTCCCAGCAGAGGTTAACAGCTGCTTCCTGCTGTTTACTCCCCAACCTCAGTTCTGGGGTGGGAGGCACAGAGGCCTCCTTGGCTGTCCTTCTTTCTGTTCTTGCTTAGGAAGCAAACAGCTGAGGATCCTACAATATCTGTTGCTGCTCCATGTCCCCTGGGTTCCTCTGCCTAAATTGCTCTGAAAGCTCCCTCCACCCTGAAAGCCCATCCTCCTGACAGCAGAAATGTCCTTGAGGACTGGATATAAGACCAAAAGACCTGGGTCCGTCCCAGCTTGGCTACGTAGAGGTTGCGCTATCCTGAGTGTGACATGGCCTCTCTGAGCCTTGTTGTCCTCATCTGGGAGACGGTAATGAACATTATGATGTTAACTGGGTTTTCGAGAGGATTGAGAGTGATACTGTAGGTGAAGGGAGGCTGGTGGCCTTGGCAAGGGTCCTCTCCCTGCTCTCAGCCCCAAGCTCTCTCCACCACAGGCTGAGTTGCAGTTCTTGGGTCCCCAGGTCCCAAGCCCAGACCCCTGCCCCTTGCTGGCCACAGACAGGAGGAAGAGCGGATGGGGGAACAAATATTCATGACTGTAGATTAAAGTTTAGCGATGGAAAAATATATCTTTGAGAATTTTAAGGGTAAGTGGCTCCACGATTTGGAGTGAAATTTCTGCAGAAAGGAAAAGCTGGGCTTTGCCTGGAAGAACAATGAGGGTCACAGCTTCCCACAAGGTCATTCCACAGGCCTGGACACTCAGCGCATTTCAAGCTATGTTCTGGGTGCTGGGCATGGGTGACAAGACCAGGGACTGCCCCACTGAGCTGTCTGCTCCTTCTCTGCCTGCTCCCCTGACAGCCACACCTCCACCTACAGGCTCCCAGGCTGTGGCTATTGTGGACTCAGGACATCTGGGTTCTCCTCTCAGCTCTGGTCATTTTGGTGATGTGACCGGGGATTTCCATGCTGGACTTTGTCCCTCTCTTCAGTACTGACCTTATCACAATGACAGCATCGCAGCCTCTGTTTACTCATCCATCTCCCCGGGACCAGACTGTCTTCCTGGCACTGCCCAGGTCCACCCGACATTACATGATTCCTACTCTTGGGTGTGTTTGGGAGCAGGGTGACTGTACACATCCCTGGGGCTCACATTCCTGCGTCTGTCCCTCCCCACCCACAGCTCGCCGAACCCACACCCCTCAGATCTGGTCGCCCTGACCTGGCCACCCTGGCCTGGCCACTCTAACCTGGCAGTAACCACTCCCCTGAGGGGCCCGGTCCACCACACAGCCCAAGGTTGTGCAATCTCCCCTGCAGCCCGTGTTCCTCCCCGAGGGGGCGCCCGGACACTTGGGTCCCTGTCCTCACACGCGCCTTCTCGCGGAGGTCGCACGAGCACAGCAGGGTCACCAACGCCCATCCCCGGAGCCCGCACTCACCCATGTTGACGAAGCTCATGACCAGGTCGGCGCGGCCCAGGAGCCGCTCACGGGAGCCGCCATCCTCGTCGTCGTCGCCGGCCATGGCATGGTAGAGGTCCAGCATGAAGAGCGGCGCAGACGCTGGCAGCCGGGCGCCGGCAGGAGGTGCGCGGGGCCGGGGCCGCCCAGGCAGCCCGAGCACCGCCAGGATCTCGTGCTGCAGGTCGCGGCGCTCGCGCGGGCCCAGGCGGCGCTGCGGGCAGCCGGGCGGGGGGCGCGGGCCTGGACCGCCGCCGCTCAGCGCGCACAGCGCCAGGCCCAGGAGCCAGAGGGGCCCGGGGCGCGCGGCCATGGCGCGCTGGACCGGACCGGACCGGCGCTCACCGAGCGCTCATCCGCTCCGCCGCCGGCCCGGGGCCCTGGATCCCCGACGGCGAGCTATATGTCGGGCTCCGGGACGGCGGGGGACGGCGGGACCCGACGGGAGTCGTCCGCGGCCGCCGCGCAGTGTCTAGAGCGCCCCGCAGGCGGCACCTGTCTTGGCGATGGGTCGGGTGGCTGTGACCGCCACCGCCTCGGGGCAGAGGCTACTCCGGCGACTGGGGCCCGTCGGGTAATTTGTATGTCGGCGCCGTCCCCTTCAGGCTGGTTGCCGGGAGCCCCGCTCAGCCCGCGCGCCGGGAGAGCTGCCGTCCGCGCCCTCTGAGGCGCGCTGCCGCTGGCGCGAGCTCAGCCGGACCTGCTGTTCGTGGCCAGCGCGCCCGCAGCTGCGGCCGTGGGTCCCGCGCCCGACAGTCGGGGCCCGCCCCCTCTGGGCATGGCCAATGGGGACGCGGGGGCGGGGCCGAGGCGGTGGAACGCCCGTCCTGAGGTGGGCGGGGGGCTGGTTGGATGAAGGGTCGGCGGCCCAGGCATCGTTGTCGTCGGGGGAGTTAGGGTCGTCCCGGGTGCCCCTCCCATCCTCTGGCCGCGCCGTTAGCGCGGGGCCTCGGCCTCAGGACCTCAGGGTTGGGAAAGCGGCCCGGCCCGGTGCAGGGAAAGCAGAAACCTGCGCTCCCGCGGGGCGTGTCCTTAAGCGCGCTCGCACGGGCGGAGATACCGAATCTCGGTGCCGCCAGCCCCAACTTGTGCGTGGAGTGTCGCCCCAGGACCCAAAATGAGGCCTCAGTCCCTTGTGGAAGGGCCCCGTTGGGCCAGCCCAAAGAGAAGTCTTCCTCTGCCAGCAGCGGCCGCGCCCGAGTTCCCAGCCACTGCAGCTCCTCGCCAACCATCTGGCGCTCCTCCCGCCGTCCCCTTGCGTACCCTGCTAGGGGCTTCTCCTTCCCCAGTGCCTACTCGGTCGCTGCTCCCGGCGCGCCCACCTTCCTGACTCTCGTGTGCTCCCGACCAGCACCTCCACCACCCACCTATGGGTCCAATCTCCCAGGCGCTGACACTCGCGACACCAAACACCAGCGCTAGGGCGCCCGCTGTGGACTCTGCGTGCTGATCCAGCCATGTGCAGCAGACGCGCGCACCCGCCTCCAGCCCGGCCAAAGAACTCTGGGGTCCTTCCTGCCTGAGCTCCTGCGGACTTTGCTCATCTTAATTGTCAAGGTCCTTCGCGGCTTGCAAGAAGGCCCGTAAAGAAACTTCTGGATTGACTAGCACGCTTCTGCAGCAGCCCGCTCTTCCCTACTCTTTCGCGCTGTGCTTATTCATTTACGGTTGGGCGCTGCCGCTGTGAGGAAGTGACTCCTAGACTGAGTTCGGACTGTTGGAAGGAATTGACTGGGACAACAGGAAAGTTCAGTGGGAAGAGAATGTTCCACGCAGAGGAAATAGCTGTCAAGGCCAGAAGATTCTAGGGAGCATAACAACAGCAGGTAATACTTAGCACTTACACTTGCCGGGCATAACTTTCCCCGTTCACACATTGTTATAGGGTAGATACCACTTAAATTCTTTCTTTAAACAGATGAGGAAACTGAGGCACACAAGGTTAAAGGATTCCCCTGGTCACACACAATGGAGCTGGGTTGGGGCCTCTGTGCATGTGCAGGTGAGCTGTTCAGTGGAGCCTGGAGAGTGTGGGGGCATTTGGGGAGGCTGAGCATGAAGGGTGGTCAAGCTACAGCCCCAAAATGGCCTTGCAGGGAGGGCAGATGGGGACTCTGTACACAAGGCATTTATGGTGTCTCAATGTAGATTCAAAATTGAACCTCAGAATAAACATGATGTCCAATCAAATTCATTTTCCTATGATCACTTCTAACTTAAAAAAAATATCATCTTAAATCTAAACAATCATTTCCTGGTGCCTTAATCCCATACCTAGTCTACCTTTTACCCAGCAGATAAATTCCCAGTTCGTAAATGCAGGTAAAATGCTGCAGATTAGCCACTGAAGGTGCCCAGGGCAAGGCCAGAGCCTGGATACAGTGGGGACTAAGGATTGGAGGGAGGGAGACTAGAGTCAGGCCCTTGGCTGGAGGCAGGCACTGAAGTGGGAAGGGTGGAGAGGGATGATGACTGATCCTCTAATGGTGATGGGGTGAAGGGCAGAAAAGCTATTTAGGAGGCTGAATCCACAGCACTTGGTGACTGCATGCAGAGGTAGGGAGCAGAGTAAGGGGGGTATCCCTGTATCAAGCTGTCAGATCTCTGAATCTCCTGCCCGCTTCACTGTCCTTTTCTGTGTCCCTGGGCATCCCTCTGCACTCCCCTTTGAGTCCACATCACATCTTTTGGGGCCTAAGACATAGCCTCTCTCAGGTTACGTATTGTCCAATGTTGGGCTCCTGGCTAGTCTGGAAACAGCCCAGTGCTGGGCTGATTCTTGTAGTAACAGGAATCACTTATCTCAATTTAGGATGAGTGGAGATAGCTGTGTTCTTTAAACAATGACCTCACATTCCCACAATGTGGGCTGTTCTGTGCTATGCCCCAAGTCAGAGATGAAGCAGACCAGCTCCCTGCCCCCAAAGCCCCCACTCTAACAGGGGTGACAGGTGAACATAGTCCTTTTTGAAGGCAGAATGAAGGCTGTGCTGAGGGGCCTGCAAAGTGCCTGGAAGGGAGAAGTAGGGGTGTGCGATGCGTGAATGGAATCCTGGAACTCTGGAACTGGAAGGGAACTGGGTGGGGGTTTCTTAGAGAAAGGTATCGAACCAGGGCCTTCCCCAGCCACCTAGCAACTGTGACTTTGGGCATGTTACTTAATCTCTTTCAGGCTCAGTTTTTCATCTACAAATGGGGATCTCGATTATAGGATTGTGATAGGGACTAAATTGAGATTGTATGTAGAGTACTCACGTGACTGGCATACACTGAGCACCCAATGTTAGCTATTGCCATCCAGGGCCTCAGGAACCTCCATTCATCTGCTACCCTACACCAAATTTGCATTATTGGGTGTCACAACTGATGACTTTACTTTAACCTCTTTTCTGGCAGCACTTTATTTCCCAGGTGGTATTGCATACAAGTGTTTGTTGAGTGAAAATATACTTTCTGCAGATTCCACCACCAGCTGAGCTTTGTCGCAAAGACTGAGAAAACCTGAATTACTTGGAAAGAAAAACAAACGACCATGGTCTAGACTCCTACAGATGGAGGTCAATCTGTTTTCAGCATATTTCTTCAGCCGGGAGGCCTAGAGAGGGAAGCAAACTTAGGTGAAAACACTATCCTACGCAAAGTTTTGGCATCCGTTCCTTGGAAGAGTAAGCACTTCAAGATTCCTTTTCATCTGGATACATGGTTCCAAAAGCTCTGGCAAACATGGCCCATGTCACCAAATTCTGCCATCAGGAGAGGAGTATGGCCTAGTGAATAAGAACACAGATGGCTGAGTTTGAATCCCTCTTAACCTCAAGTTCTCTGCTTATTTCCTAGTCAAATTCCTGTTTTAGAATTAGTTAATATTTGGCTTTCTAATTATTATAAAGCCAGCTAGGAGCTAGAGGAAATAAAACTGCCAGACTTGAATAGGGAGTCAAGGATTAGATTCAAGGTCCACATTTGCCATTTATGCTGTGATCTCGGGCCAATCATGTTCTCATCTACTTTCCCATTCCAGTTTCTCCTTGTGTAAAACAAAGGAGCTAGATTCGATAACCATTTTGATGTCCACCTCTGAAATTCTATCATTTAAAGAGAAATTTCAGTGTACTGTGGGAAATTGTCCCATTTTCTCAAACCCCAAGATCTCTGTGCTTTAAAATTTAAGAAATTTTACATATTGGTATTTGTTTAATCACATAGGTGGGGGAAGATTCCCTATAGATTTACATTAATATTCTATTTCTTTGTTGCCTTGTTAAATGAGGATAAACAAAAAAATCTACTAAGGTCCATAATCTATCCATCAAGACATTTTGATTTGAATAATGCATCGAAAGACCTAAAGCACAATCATATCCCAGAGTAACATGTTATATATAAGGTAATGGTTGAGAAGAAAACCAGCAAATGCAAAATATTTGTTACTGCAAGCAATTTTAATACAAAAGTGTCTTGTTTTTAAACAGTTCATTGGTAGAGCTTCAGTTTCTGCCTCAATTAAAACCAATTGAGATATCACACAGCAACATGGTCGGAGCTGAAGAGGAACAGCAGCTAAAAACAGGAGCCTCAGGCAGCTCCTCTTCATGGTCACTTGGTCAGTTGACTTTATTACGCACAAAAAAAGACGGAAGCAAACGGGACTTGTTAACAAGTGTGCTGGTGAACTCCTTTAAAGGACGAGCAAGTGTTTATGTCCACATTTTCAGAATAGGCTTGTGGAATTCATCCCTCAGTTTGTGGGAAGTTGATCGACCATTTAAATAAATAGAAAAATTGCAGATAAACGAATCTATAATTCACAATGCCACCAAGGAACTGCCCCTTGCCAAGGGCCTGGTCCTGGTGAGCACAGGAGTTATTGGAGGCCGGGCTGGATAGGAAGTTACAAACCAGGACTCTTAAAAACCCCAATGTTCTGACATTTTCTGAACAGTTACAGTTACCCCTGAATTCTAGCAGCTATTTGTCCTTTAAACACCCATTACTGAAACAGTATTCAAAGACAGTATTGCAATGAAGTCCTTTTGCTGTATTATGTGCAAATATTACCTAGATGAGGTTCCCTCTCTTCAGCTAAAATCACACATTAAAAATAATGGAAAAAGCAGTTAGAAGTGCCCTCCCCTCAGTTCTTGCTAATTGAGGTGTCTGTGATTTACAAAAAAAGAGTTCCTTAAACACTGCAGGATTCTTATTTTTTTTTTAAATATAATTTATCTTGCTGAGATAGCAAGTCAAGTTTATAAAGATGCATTTAGGAATAATCCTAAAAGATAAAGCAGGTTTATAACCCTGCACCACGCAGAAACCCTATTTAGAGGCTTTTTTCCTTTTTTTTTTTTTTTAATACATATTTGTATCTTGACCTTTTCACTTGTTTTTCTCAAATATTTCATTTCTGGGCCCTATCCATTACAGGGTTACCAGGAGGCAAATTTTATCTACATAAATATTCACATGAAAATAGTAACTTACAAAAAGAAAAAAAATAAGGCAGCTTCATAACACAATTATTCTTTTACACTTTTAACAATATAACTTCTCCCATTCAGAATAAATATACACCCAATGTATGGAGCAGGATTCAAAGTGGACAGAGGCTTGGGGCTGCTTCTACAGTGTTATCGCTTGGGACCCAGAGTCCTGGGGGAGGCAGTGGTGGTCTTCTTAGATATGGTTGGGATTTTGGAAGGCTTGCTCAGCCCTCTCCTGGAGTTGCCCTGGCCCCCAGCGGCACTGCTTTCTGAAGTATCTGAACAAGCAGACTGCGTCTCTAAAAGGTCAAAGTCAGAGGCATCACTTCCTCGCCGGCTGCTGGCTCGACTCCCGGCTCGACTCCCAGCCCGGCTCCCAGGGCGACTGGCTGACTTTTTAGGGTCTGGAATTCAAGAATAAAGCAGCAGCCTTAATAGAGATGTCAGGTTTCTGTACCTAATACCACCGTGCAACCTCAGACAGAGCCTTTCCGAACTCCCATCTCTTCATCTACACAGAAGTCGCTAAAAGCTTTTCTGGCTTTGTGATTCTACTAAAGAAGCTTGTCTCCTGACGATTAAAACCAGCTTCTACCAGCGGCACTGTTAACCTCATATGTCCCCAAGGTGGTGTTAAGCAGGGCTGATAACTAGGGTCCCCCATGGGCAGACTGAGAATGGGGGTGAAGTGATGGCAAACAGATGTGATCTTCCCTTCACTGCTCACCAGCAGTGATAATAAATAAATATGGGGTATTGGAAAAAATAACTAGAAAACGGCCAGTTGCAACACTGGACAGGCTTCCTTGGAAGGTCCTACTTCAGGAAGCCCTTTCTTCCTTTTATATTCTCTCAAATATGATCATTTCTGACCAAGAAGAGGTGGTTTGGCTTTGGCTGTGGAAGCATCTGCTCTCAGAAGGCAACACTGAGCTGGCTGTAGTGACAGGAGAAAAAGTAAAGGTCGGATAATCTGCAGGTCTGTCTTTCTGGGCATCACACCTAAGTGCTTCTCTCAAGATCTGCTCCTTGCGGAGCAGTGAAGCACTGCCGATGGCCTGCGGTTTCCCAATCCCGGGCCTGGCTGCCCCCCTCCTCCCATGCCACTGCACAGGTACTATGATGGGTACTTACCTGCCCGATTAGTTTTGGCACCTGTGGAGGCTGGGGAAGAACTATTGCTAGTATCACCAGCAAGGGATGTTCGACTAGAATGAAAAGTTGGTGTTGGCCGTTTCAACTTGCTGCCTGTTGATGGAATAACCTTAAAAAAAAATAAAAAAGTTACACTTACTTGGTGAAATCTCTGATAGAAACTAAAATTTACAATTAAAAATTTAAAAGACTTCCTTATGTCTAACTGAAAAGCAAATTAAAAGTCCAGGAAAACAAAGATTGATTTTGAGAGTGTCCTAGATCATGTATTTTGATGATTCCCAAAATAAAGTTTCATGTTCCAATTTAAAATTTCAAAATGCTTCCAATACTCTTTACCTTACTGCCAAATTTCCACTAGAAATGGAAAAAGAAATCTTCAAATGGACAATAGTTATAATGAACAAAAATATGGCGAATGAGTAAAGGAAAAAAATCCAAATAATCCCAAGCATCAAAGTTTTGGGGTTAGAATGTGAAATGAGTTCTAGTCCCAAATATTTAATATGGAGAACCAAACATTAATTTCTATCACTAGGTAGGTGCAGAAACTTTAGTCAAAGTCTTTCAATCTATTTACTCACTAGTTAAATGCAGGGAAAATTACCTGACTTGTGGATTGAATGAATGATTAGGAGTACACCAGAGGGGGTGCTGCGATATCAGGAGCCAGAAGGCCTGGGCTTGGGTCTGGGCGCCATGATTCCCCTGAATGAACAACTCTGTCTTTACTGCTCTCTCAGGAAATCAGGGCTAGGTACTGCCTTTCGGACTTCATTTCTCACCTACTCTCTCTGGTTCAATCCATCCCAGCAACGCTAGCCTCCTTGCTGTCCCTCCAACAGCCCAGGGAGGTTTCCTGTTTGTTGTCTGTCTTTCCTGCATTAAAGTATAAACTCCATAAAAGCAGGGATTTTGTTTTGTTCACTATCACACCCTCAGCACCTAAAACGCTCTCTGGCACAGAAGAGGGGCTCAATAAAAACTTATTGAATGGATAAATCATGTGTTGAAGCACTTCCTAAACTGGAAAAGAGCTGCTACCGGTAGGAGCTACATTTCTTATCTGAGAGTTTTTTTTTTTTTTTTTTTAATAAATAAAGACAATAGTAGACCTTCTTTGGAGAAAGAGTATTTTAAATTTGTTTAAAGTATCACTTTGTGCCACAGCATGATATTCTATTTTTTCTTTGAAATCAACTTTGTAAATTGTTTTCCAGGACCTTTAAAGATGTTTATACAAACAGAAGAGTAAAGCAACCCATTTCATTGTGGTTCTTGTATTTCTTTAATTTATAAAGAAACAGCAGAAGCGACAGAAAGTGATTAACATTTAAGCGAAACCCTCCTGGCCCACACAGGAGGAAGAGCACCAGTTTCAGAAGCTGTCATTGGTGAGGGCTGCCTCTGGGATGACCACAGCCCCGGAGAACCCGGGCTGGGATCTGCAACAGGAGATGGCCTGGCTGCAGAACACCAACAGGCAAGGAAAGATGAAACCACAAAATGAAACAAAAGTAACACCATAAGACAAAACAAAAAGGGCGGCCTACCAGAATCCTATGAGAATTTGCGGTTCATAATTAAAACATTTTAAATTTTAGAACCTTTGGAACTTTCATGAAACTGGAGCCATTAAGGAAGAAGGAAAGCAAGAAAAGCAGGTTGCGTCTTGGGGGTTTAGTGGCAATAGGTCCCCAGATCATGTTCTAAACCAGATCTGTCTCTGAACTGGAGTTTTAGCTTGGAGCGGGTGAATCCCAATGCAGCGGTCCATTCACAGGCATTGGCTTCTCGTACCTCCTGAAGTTTTGGGCTGAAGCACTACATGACTGAAGGCAGTGCAATCTTCGGAGGCACGAGAACCCAATGTTTCCCAGCATGAGCTGGAATGCAAATTGTCCTGCTATCAGATAAGCTGCTAGCCCATGTTTTGTTTCTGAAACACTGCTTTCAAAATGCTTGGGCATTTTAATGATCGCACATGAACATGCTCAATTGTTCATATGCATTCAAATTAAGGCTACAGAAACCCAGGTGCCTGGGCCAAGAAATCCAGAAGCTAAATTCTGAGCCTCAGAGCAGTGTTCACTGATAGTGCGCTTGGCTGAAGTGGGCAACACCCATGTCTCGAACCAGTGTAGCGACGCCAGCCACCCTGGGGATGTGGTTCAGGGAAGGGGCACTAGTCACTCTTCTGTTCTCAGCAAAGACAGAAAACTCTTGAACATGCACCATACTTGAATTTCAAGTGTTCATAACTCATCTGTATATCTGATAACTGCAGGTTCCAAGAGGCCTGATTATAAATAATACTAATAAACAAATCGCCAGGAATGACCTATGTTTATCACCCTGAACAAATATCATTCTAAAGACTATTAGAAAGTCGTTAAACAATCTAGTTTTAGGTATCTCTTATTCATCTCCAATTTTGGTGAATGTGAGTTAGAAACACCTGAAAAACACTTGACTAGATGAATCGGCTGTGAGAGCAAGCACCATAAAGATGGAACAGAGCATGGACTTGTGTCAGGAAGAGCGGCTGGTCAAGTTCTTGGCATCAGCGAGGGCCTCGCCTCAACTGTGTCTTTTAGTCAGCAAAGCCATACTCTACCTCGGGGCTGGGCGGCTGGAGGTCAGGATAATGACTGTCCCTGACAGGGGTGCCAGCTTTACTGTTTACCAACCAAGGTTTGTCATAACAGCGAGAGAGCTGAAGTGGCGTCTGCGAAACGGAAATCCAAAGGGAAGGACGGGAACAATTGAAAATGGAACAGAAAGGGAGCAAATTGGGAACATAAAAAAACAAATAGAAGACACTAAATTTTAAAGAAACAGAAAACAAAACAATATGCACATCAGTCCAATGGGATGAAAATAATCAGGCAGAAAGGTAACAGCATCCTTCACACACAACCCATCCTAACGACAAACTTTTCTGCGAGCTCCAGCTGCACAGACAGTGCCTGGATTTTCAAAATCCGTAACTCTGGATGGGCTGAAATTCAATCTGAGAATATGTGAAAAAAAGCACTTCTGACTTAATGATGGGAGTCCGTATCTTAGTGAATGTCCTTTGCAGTCACCTTAAAGGCCCTCATTTGTGTACCGCTAGGGCCTGGTCGGCCTGGCCTACGTAGAGCTTGGTGTGTATGTCCTCATGTTCCTCTCCTCCGCAGTCTTTCAGAGGCTACACTGAACAGTGACATCTGCAAAGACGGGGGTGGCGAAGGCGGCCATAGGGTGTTCAGTACGTACCTTAGTACCACTTGCTGGGGTGGCTGGAGAAGACGGCATGGACGTACAGCTGTGGTTACTCTGACTAGCACTTGAGCTGGAGCGGGTAGGGGAAGCTGCCCGGGAAGATGGTTTGGACCTTCGACCCCGTGACCGGAAAGGTGTCATTCCCTGGGACGCTCCCTCGGGGAGGATGAATTTCTCTCTAAGTTCAATGTTAGTTCTACCTCGTGCTATAAAAGAAAATAAACATACACACATATACTAATGTTAATCTTAAAAAATATATATCTTTGATGGTCATATAGCTGCTTGACCCCATAAGTTATGGGTTTAGTACTATCTGTGGAC
Organism: Rousettus aegyptiacus; assembly: GCF_014176215.1. Lineage (NCBI taxonomy): Eukaryota > Metazoa > Chordata > Mammalia > Chiroptera > Pteropodidae > Rousettus > Rousettus aegyptiacus. The sequence continues at coordinate 25,227,257 of NW_023416284.1, read as the reverse complement.
TCTTCTAAAATAAAAAATAAATCCATGAGCTATTAGCCTTGTCATGATTATTATACACAGCAGACACATTAACTATTAAGTCCTTTAGTTTGCTATAATCAGGAAATCTTTGTATACAAGGTGCCATCGCATTCTGTTGTCACGAGTGTGCCTTGCCACTGTCACCTGGGGTAAGCACACTGTGACTAGTCAGAGAGAGCAGATGCAGCAGTACAGACTTCTGAAATCAAACTCCTTTTCTCTCTCATAGGACATGTGTACTTTTTATTCAGCTCTTGTGGGATACACGGTAATTAAAATGCGGAGAAAAACAGATCATTGAAATTGACATTGTCCAGACTCTTCTATTTGAATTCGGTTGATAACAATCCTAAAGAAATGGGCCCAGGAACTCGGGACAGTAAAAAGGTCAGGACAGAATCACTAAGAAGTAAACATGTGGGAGGAGAGAGAAAAAGAAAGATCAAGACCATGCATAAAACTTGCCAGTGAGGAACTGTTAGGTTAAAAACTGAAAGCTCGAGGGACAACTACAAGTGAGAGAGAAACAAGGCAGAAAGCAATGGAAACGGCACTGAAGGCCAGCGGGTGCTGTCTGAGGCTTTCTAGAGCTGTAAGACCAGAACCTAAAATGTGGATTCAGTCGGAAGAGACCAAGTACGGCCAACACAAATGTTAAATGTGAAAGACATCAATTCAAAAGAAATAATTCCTCTGGAATATGTTCTTAGATTATTTCTCACTGAAAGGTGTTATATTCCAATAACGTTCTACCTCCTCGTCCATCCTCAACTATTTGCTTTTCAGAATGTAGTAGATAGATCTACACAAACAGGACTGCTGGTGAAGCTGGGGAAAAGAGAACCATTATAAACAAAATATTTGTGGTTCTTTTTTATATTGAGATTTTTCACTTTGGTCTGAAACTACAAGTCTAGAAGGTTACAGTCAATTGTGCCTACTCTCGCTTTTGCCCAACCCAGTATGTCCTCCAGAAATCTGAGGAATCTTGGTAGATTCGGATTTTAAATCCGGTTGTATGGGTATCCCTGAAGAATGCTTCCATATTCCTACATTAAATCCAAATTCTTCTCAATATATTATGTTGATATGACGTACCAAAGTGTCGGGTTATAAGGGCTAACCTGGATGTCTGAACCTCTGAGTTTACAGTCCAGACTGTTGCCAACCAGGTGTTCCTGCTCTGGGTGGCCTCGGTTTCCTCAGGGTTATGAGAGGTGATCGGGTTGACTGATCTCTAAGACTAGGGTCTTCCTTGTCTGCACGATCTATGATTTAAAGAAATGCTAAGCTGTTTCTTTCTTTCTTGGGCCCCAACAGACATGCCCCTTGCAGTTCCTTCCCTGGCCCTCAGTTCTCTAACAAGCCATTTTCTGGACTTGAGTGCTATACTCTGTGCCTACACTAATGAGTCTCAAAAAGAATTTCCTTCAGCACTAACTTAGGTACATCAGTAAGACTTCACATCGCTAAAAACTTATTTATCTTGTGTTTGCTGAAGTGCCTGGCACAATGGTGGACACAGAGTAAGCAGCAATATAACACTGATGAATGAAAATCTTTACTTAGCTGAGGGCTCAGACATCCCAAGAATTGTTTATTGCTTTAAGCCATAAAGAACTTCAGATGTGTTGTTAAGCCTAGTAAACATCTAATAGTTCACTTCTGAATCAACTCTCCCAGAAAACAATAAGAGTGATTCAAGAGGAAGACTCTGAAATGGCATCTCAGATGAGGGTAATGACATTTTAAATGTAATAACATAATGACGATATCCTGTTTCCATGCTCTGTATAACTTACGAAGTGTTATCAGGGGCAGCAGTACACTTGACTGTCACCAGCAACCAGTCAGCCTCTCTATGTCGAATGCAAAGAAAGAGCAGCACTCACAGAGGCTGAGGTCAAGGAAAGTCGTGGTAGAGCTGGGACTAGCACGGATGTCGTCCACCTGAGCTGTCCCCCTCTACCCCCTCGGCTTTTTACATCGCCTCCACTAGTTGTCTCCACTCTGCCCTCACCCCACTCAGGCATAGTTCTATCCCCACCATGCCACTGAAATCACTCTGGCAAATTAACACTAATAACTTAGGAGGGAACACTTCTAAATTGTGTAGGTTTGCAACAGACAAAAAAAGTACAGAGGGAATAAAAATTGCTTAATCTTACAACCTAGAGGATATCACTATTAACATGTTGGTGTGTCTTTACTCCTTTGCACAACTATATATAATACTTAATACAGAAATATGAGAACATTCTTCCATGCTCTACATGCCATGCATAATTTCAACCAGTGGCAAAGTATTTCGTCATATGGACGTCAATTGAACCAACCTTATGTTGTATTTTTAATTTGCTTAAAATTTTTTAAACATCATATACAACGTGATAAACAACTTATAAAGTTTTTGCACATATCTTATGTTTTCCTTATAATAAATTTCTACAAGTGGGTTTGCTAAGAAGAAAGGAGGCAGACTTAAGGTTTTTGATACATGTCAACTGATCTCTAAAATTTTATACCAATGTACAGTCTCTAAAATAATGTATGAATATATTCACTTTACTTTACTCTGGCCAATGCTCCTGTATTATTGACAGAGAAAGAGTGAGTGAGTGAGTGAGAGAGACGGAGGGAGGGAATGCACGTGTGCACATGTGTGCAGGGGGAACACATGTATGTGTGCAGGTAAAAATCTACCACGTGACTGACGGGTAAAAACAGCTCTCTGCTGTTGTTAATATGCATGGAGGGTGGGGTGGGGGAGTATTAACTTCTCTGTTCCTGAAACACTCCCCTCCCTTGGTTCCTAGGATACTGCTCTCTTGCTTCTCCTCCTTGCTCCTTCCTGCTCACTTCTTAAACACTGACATTCCTCTGAGTTCTGTCCAGTCCTGTTCTCCCTCTTAGATTTTTCAACCTGGTGATGAGGTCATCCACCTGAGACTTCAGTGCCATCACAAGTCATGGCTGACTCCCAAATATATCCCAGCACAGACCTTACTCCTGGAGGTCCGAAGTTTTGCCAATCATTGATTAGACATGGTCAAAGCCAGAAACCTGGGAGCCAATGCAGGTCCCTCCCTCCTGATGGGAGTTTGGTCTACTGACGACCTTCTAAAGCTTCTTGAGTCCTGTAGTCTCTCTCTCTCCACACCCTCCTACACTGTGTGGTTCAAGCAGCATCTCCTCCATCCTGGATGCTGTAAGGGGCTTCAAACTGGCCTCCTTGGTTATCATCTTATTCCCCATTCCGCCCTTACTCCTCACCCCTGACTGCATTTCTCAATAAAAATCTGATATCTGTAGACGACTCAAAAATCCTTCCATGGTCTTTTACTGCTAACAGAATGAAGGATTTGAGGGATTGCCTACGAAAACAAGTTTAGTAAATACTGTATGCAACATTTCCCCAAGGAAAGCCCTAGTGCAATTGCCATTTTGTAAGCTTTGAGAAATCCTACAGTAAAGAAATATGCATTTGACCATGATTTTTTTGTTTTTTTTTTTTTTGAGGATCACATCTTGTGGACCAGATTCTGAAGGCAGCCACTTCAAGTTCAGTTTTCAATTACCAAAGAGGCCATCATTTTCTAAGGAACTTATGCTAGCCACCTGATGCTGGCTGCAATAGGCTTGCTAACATTTGATTCTAAGCTATTGTTCAATGGGTATAGTCTTGGTTTTATAAGAGGAAGTTCTATGGATAGGTGATGGTGACAGCAAAACAGTGTGAATATACTTAAATGCCACAACGTAAAAATGGTTAAGACAGTAAATTTTGTTATTTATGCATATTTTATCATAACTTAAAAAAAAATCAGTTCTAAGCCAAACTGAGTCTTAAATCTTCATAAAGTTTTTCTAGATTTTTACTAAAATTTGAGAGAACTAATTGGTGCAATGCTCGAAAACATACAGAGTACCCTAGGATAAAGGTATACCTATTCATTAGGTGGGGGCATTGTTTTTATCTCCATCCAAAACATCATGATTTCTTTTGCCACAGATGGATTCAGAAGCTGAAATCTCTCATTCTGGCAGTACCAGGAAGCTACCTAGTTGAAGATTTTCACTTTTTACATTTGGCTGAGGCACTGTGTAGTTTGAGACATCTTTTTAAACAGTTGCATAAAAGGAGATAAATGATTGTAAACACTGGTATTATAACCTTGTCGTATATTTTGTACTGTCTTCAGTATAAGAATCTCTATGATCCAGAGAGCCAAGGAAAAGCAACGAATACAAAATCTACCCCAGTGGGGCTTCCAGAAGCCACAGTGACCCTCACAGTGATAGCCTCAAGAAACAAAATCTACCCCAGTGGGGCTTCTAGAAGCCACAGTGACCCTCACAGTGACAGGTTCAAGAAACTTTTCTCATGATGCTCATGTCTTTCCAAGTCACTTAAACCACTCGAGCCCTTAAGTGTTCACCTCCTAGCACAATTTTTATTTGAATAGAAGTAGCTCATCCTGTCCATCGCTGGTAAGAGTTATAATAGCTAAGGCTGCTGGTGAGTTCTGGATTCTGCATCCAAAGGAATTGAGATGATTACTGAGCTCTAGGAGGGCACACCTATAGAGGCACAGAGGAAAACCTTACCTTGTGTGCTCCAAGGGATGCTGAAAAGGGTACTATATTCCACAGAAAATAGCTACTAGATGGCCCTCCAAATTTCCTTGGGGTTCCAATTTTTAGCTAATAAGGACAAAGCAAGCAGTGTTCTCCTTGGCCAGCAGCATAATGTTATCATAAATATAGCAAGAAGAGCAGGCAGCAAACAGGCATCCAAAGATCCCAAAATGTCACATGCAAGTATCTCTTTTGTTTAGTCCAATCATACATGACACAAAAAATAAAACCTCATTAATATATTTAGAAAGGAATAATGTTGTTTTACTGAGTTAAGGTTAAAATGATGTCTACTACTTATTTAAAATAATGAAAGAGGACTTTTATATCAAGGAAATTGGTTTGCAATATAATTAAATTCTAAAACTTATTAAACCCTTTCCAGTTTTGATCAGAGGTGTTTTCACTATTTTCTTAAAAAAAAAAAAAAAAAAGAATTAATGAAAATTGTTACTCTGGTTTAGTAGAATAAATGCAGAATGAGTTAAAATAAGAGGAACTATTTATGGGAATATCTGAATTCATGTGAGAACTGTACCTTTTAGATCTAAATGCTTCAGAATATGACTATAAACCACTTCTAAAAAAGTTATGTAACCATACTGTAAACATTTTTGCTAGGTTTATAAATAAGCCTTAATAATTTAATTATGCAGGCTGAACCAGTAATGCAAACAAAATGGGGGAGGTGGTGGGTATGTCAGTTCCTGAGACACACAGCATATTGGTCAAGAGCACATACTCTACAGCCCAACTGTCTTGGATTTGAATCCAGTCTCTGCCATTTATTACTTGTCTGTTCTTGCCTGGGTAAGTTATTTAACTTTCCTATGCTCTAATCTCCTATTATTATCTCCGCAATGGAGATAATAATAATAACTACACCTTGTGGGGGTGTAAATGTGTTATTAGTTGTAAAGTGCTTATAATAATATGTGGCATATAAAGTTATATGAGTATTTGTTAACTAAATAGAACTCAACGAATTCTATGGGTTTTGGCTCAACAAGAGTATTATATGCTGTCAACTTGCAGTCGTTAGAAAAGCTATGATTTGGCTATTTCAAAGCATTCATAAAGCCAGCAAATACAGAGCCAAGAGGTGCTACAGTTTACGAAGCAAAGCCATTCTCAACAGGATGGGGTATGGGCAAGACAGACAAAGCTTAAAAGCCGACCTATGGGAGACTGACTGGAAATCGAAGAGCTGGAATCAGAGTGCTTTATTTTATTCCCAGGATGGTGAACTAGAACAAAAAATATATAAACACAAAGAAACAGAGCAAGAAATGCAGAAACTAGTCCAGAAAGACACACTGGCAGACAGTGGGGGGGAGGGGGTGCTCCTGTATACCCACATGCAGCTTGGCTAAAAGGAAAAAAGAAAGGACGCAGTTGAGAGGATTTAGCAACTGGAATTTGGTTATTTCTCCCCTTGCTGCATTCCTTGCACGTCTCTAGCTGTAGGTGCCACCACTCATATTAGATGTATTGTTTTCTTTTGTCTTTGGGCTGTAATGCCAGCCTTTTCATGTTTAGCAGACATACTCCATGGTCTTGCTTAGGTAATCATCAGTCTTAGAAGTGTTCAGGTTCACTGCTAGGTGTTCCTTATCTCGTCTCCTGGTCAAGGGAGTACCCAAGTCCTTTCCTGCATGGCAGGGGCCTGATTCTCTTCCCTAGTTTCAGGTAAAGGGGTCTGGAGTATAACAGGGACCCTATAGGGCTTCATCAGGCTCCTTTCTAGGCTACTGTTCAACAAAGTAAATGAACAGATCCTACCACCAACAGTTTGTATAAGCACAAAAGGCCAGTGGTGAGGGCGTACCTAACATATAATTCATGTTCAGGATGGTTCCTTACCTCGGCAGGGGTCGTTTTTCACTAAAAATTCGTCCAGGGCCATCCATCCTCCACCGACGCGGACCATCACGGTGCTGCGCAGGATGCGGACCAGCCGCAGCTGCTGGGAGTCCCCGAACTGCAGGACCAAGGAAAAGCTGATGAGTGCACGCCTCAGCGCAGGGAGACCACCTGCCAGAGCAGACTGTATTCAGATGCAAAGGCCATCTGACAGTGCGGAGAGACCTTTAACTCTCACTATTTCACATTTTTCACAAAAGAATTTAAAATATGGAAAAGCCAAAATATCAATCTAAAGGCCGGTGGCTTGATATATCCTTTCCACTGGGATAAAGTTAACTTCTGATGGTTATGCCCCAAACCAAAGGGGGAAGGCAGAGGGTAAACAAAATGTTAGCTCACTTTGATTCTTTTAAAGATTCTGCCCGAATTAAAACTCAGTAATAAAGTTTTTCATAAAAGGTAGATATAAGGTAGATGTCAACTTCTGAATACAGTGTGCCCCAAAGTTAAATGGAGACCAGTAAATACTATTTCAAGCCTTAAGGAAACCCTTGCAAAATCATCATTATTATTATAAGCTTAGAAGGAAATTTGATTTTCCACATCAGGTTTTCAGAAATAAACCCAAAGTATTCTCTAATTGTGATGTCACCAGCAGAAAAGTTTCTTCTTTTGAAAAAATGATTAGGTCTAGTATTTATACTAAAATTTAGTTGAAGAAATCAAGATTTTAATTTACCATGCTGATTATAAATAGTATTCAACATCATTTGGGGATGTAAAGCATGACTTTCTGGTATTTATTTTTCCCTTTTTTCTTGCCTAACATTTGAAGTTGCCCATTGCATAAATTATGCTCTTCCCAAAATAAACTATAAGACAACAAAAGAGAATTATGCTGAGATCCCAAAACAAAAATTGAACTCTTGGAGAAATAGAATTCCTAAAGTTATTTAATTCAAGTAAAATGTTGTGGGGAGAAGAGGGAAAGGGACTATTTAATCACTTAATTAGGATTTTCAAAGTTATAAAGGAGAATCATAACTTTGAAACAATGCACAAAAACCTAAAATGCCAGAAAGGAATGTATATTACATTGCACTGACTTAAGTGCAGTTTATATAGGTAAGGTGACTAAACAAATATCCCTCTTCCCAAAACTTTACTTTGAAAATAAAGAGTCCCATATCTTTCATCCCATACAGTTCCAAGTTTTTATACAAGGTGACCACAGCAATGGCATGGTGTAGTGTGAGGAGCACCGAAGTGGGGACCGAGATGTGAGGGAATAAACGTCCTGTCCTGGGAAGGAAGCTGCCCCTCTGGCTTCTTCAGGAGTCTCCCTCAGACACTGGCCCAATGAGTGAAAATGGGGAGACCTTTTAAGAGGAATTGAAGATTCCACCAGACCCAAGGGCAGTAACAGCATGACTCAATTTGGGGTCCTATCCAGACAGGTGAGGAGAGGAAGGAAATAAGGGCCTATGTGTTCCAGGGTGAGTCAGGAAGAAACCCCAAAATGTACTTTATTCTTACATTACTGTGCCCTGCAATTTATTTTCAGTCTTTAGAATTACTCCATATATTTCATTCTTTTTCCCTTTAATTTCTTACCAAAGCTCCCTCTGAAAGATTCTAATATGTTTCTGCTGAGCTATGGGGAAAAGGAGGTTTGACCCAAGCCAGTAGCCAAAGCGGCTGGGGAAGCTGAGGACAGAGTGACGAGTGGTGGAAGGGGTTACAGCAGCTCTAAAAATGGGGACATGAAAACTAGCAGAGCTGGGCTGTCAGTGAGGCAGAGCTCAGAACAAAGCCTGAGTTAGAACAGTACCTTGTTTCCTTCTCTTAAATGGAATTTCCCTTGCAGTGACATGAGTTTTTGCAGTGGTTGTATTAGCTTTGTGACTGTTGGCATGTGACTCTTTAGGCCTCAGATGTTTCATGTATGAAATAAACTTCATAATTCTGTTCCCAACAATGGAGCCAACTCATCTGATCCTCTGCTGGTCAACAGAACAGCAGGGAAGGGCATGAGTGCCGCTTTGAAGGGGCCCTTGGTACCTGCACGCAGGCATCAGCAAATGGGCATATCTTCTAGGTACTACTTGGTACTCCTATGCAATGATTTATTTAAATCAAATTTCACTGTTCTTGTCTTTAGTTTCTTTCTATCCTGTGCTCCCCACTGGCCCAGAAGGTTACTGTACAGCAAGTGATTATTATTATAGCGCCTGGAATTTAATGGTGGCTTAGGGCCTCAAATCAACTTGATGTTTCTGATTTCATATCACAAGACAAATTTTACTCATGCAACTTCCTTCCATTTGAAGACACAGGACCCCAGAGCCCTCAAAAAGTCTGAAAGGTTAGTGTTACCAAGTGGAGTCAAAGGCATTCAATCTTTCTGCAAGTCTAATTTGATCTCATTAGATTTTGGCTGGCGGGCATAATTGGCAAACTTTAGGCTATGACCAATTACAATTTCCACACTATACTTCTCAGGTACCTTATCAGTACCATATAACTGTTAATATTATTAACATTAATGTAAATATTAATAAAGTATTTAAACAGACGGCATTTACTCCAAGGCTTTTTTACTTAGCGTACATTATAAAATTTGTGTTAACTATCAAAAGACTTTGGTATAAATCAGAACTGTGCTATCTGGTATTGACTTCCAATATAGAAGTACAAGACCAGGCTCTTTTAAGAAGGATAGATTGATACCACAGCTTCAATTTCCCCTGAACCACACTACTTATAACTCAGTCCAGCATTAATATCATCATCATCTTTAGCCAATCCAATTGAATGGAAAATTTCATCTTCTGCTACTAAGACAGCTCTATAACAGTAGCTCTGTTAGCAGTTTCTCTACTTGGTAAGACAACCATATGTGATGCAGGCATGCTTCAGATTACAACCTCTCCCCACAGCAAAGAACAGGCAGCATTAGCTACACCGACCATTTCCACCAAGGAGAATGTTGCAAGGCACACTGTACCTGATTGCCGAGGAAGAACTACAAACAGTTAAGAGTAAAGGATGAAGAAAACGGAAGGAAAAAAAAAAGAACATTTTTATCAAATTAAGACTATGGAATGAAAATCATGTAATCACGTTACCAGTCTTCAAGCATAATGACATACGCTAATTATATTCTTACCAACCTCCTGCCACAGGGATGTGGTTATACAAAGTAAGAACTAACTTTTCCATTCTATGTTACTCTTATTAACTCATTTCTCTCATAGGTAATTAAAAAGTCCCCAGCAAACAAAACTCAATAAGCAAGCATAAGACTGCTTGGAGCTTTATTAACTAAATGCACTGAACTGGTCCAAGGCAGAGTTAGCCAACACACCCCAGCTAAGAGCAGCACCATGCACTTTGGTGTACTTTGAAGACATTTTCGATATACTAATGGAATCTAGTTTTTTCCTGTTTCTAACCTGGTGCCTGTAACTGTAATCTGACACGGCCATCTAAATCAAATCCTCTTTGCCAATCCTAGATTTTCCTTAGGACTTCAGAGAACACCTGATGAGCTGCTGAATATATTTTAGGAGGCCTGTTGCAGACCTCTCCTATGTTCTGACTCTGGTCCTAAAAAAAGCTAAACACAGCATAGTTAACTGTCAGTTATGGCTGTACTCAGCAAAGCTTCCAGGAAAGACTACTGAGCCCAGCACCACACAGCGCATCCAGGCTGTTTGTAGCCCAGCTCAGAGTCGGCAGAGTGATCCTTGGGGCCTTGACACAGCTCCTCTGGCCCTCTCTGAGCCCAGAAGCTACTCAGGCTCATAATGACCAACTCTTTGGTTGGTTATCAAGTTATGATCAGTCATTAGATAACTGCTTCCTTATCTTACAGTAAAGGTGTCTTCATTTCCCTACAGACTTTGGTCACCAAATGTCTCCTATATTGAATTCAAGTATAAGCTACTGTTAGCTAGATATGGCAACTCTTTTTCAGATGGACCTGTGTAGGGCACTAAGCTTAGTCCAACACAACACCTGCAAGTTGGAATCCATAGAGACAAGGGCCAAAGAGTGACCATATCTCATGCCCCACTGTCTCTGGTCCTCCAATCACCAGCATGGGAAGGAAGATGGAATCGTTGAGTCTGCTGTGTGTCAGGTTGCTTTCACCTGTAAGGGACATGTGGGTGGAATGACTACCACAAAGGACTGCTTTGCTCTTCCTTACCCGGTATTTATTCTCTCCAATTTGCTCCACCTGAAACCTTTTTGCACATTTGCATTGAGCCACTTGTCTTGTGACCTATTAGTTGTGAACAACAAAAAAAGAGTGTAAAGGGTAAAGCAATACTTCTTCAAAGAAACAAAGATTTTTACATGTCAACAGAAAAGCTATTCATTATATATTTTTAAGGCATTTCAGGCTCTTGGCACACACACATTTATCTTCTATTCTGAATTAAAACACATTGTTCTTACTAACTGGAATACTTAAGGTATCCAGAGAGAAAAAGTATAATAAATTCTCAAGTAACTATAAAATGCATTCTTCCATCTTGCTTCAAAATTCCTTCAGAAATATGTATTAATATGCATGCATCAAAATCAACTAATGAAGCAAATTATAAACTGATTTAAATTTCAACCAAGAAGTCCGAGATTCCCCAGAAGTCATTCCTGGGGAGTTCTAAGCTGCTTCTCCTTTCTGGATCAACAGATCCTGGGATCTTTATGTGGTTCTAATCAATTTGCTGTTTTCAATGTGGTACATATAGTTCTTAACTAGGCAGAAAGCTTGGTGGGTACACACCATCTTAAACATTACATTTCACCCCTTAAATGCTACATTTGAAGATTCACTCCCCACTCCTCTCCCCAGAATCCTAAGTCAGGATGCTCAGCACTGAGGGGAACCTGGAAGGTTCTCTGTAAACTGTAGACCACCACACAGATGTGACTCACTTGAGTGAGAAGTCATTTAGACTGAGCTAGAGTATAACAACCAGAGATCCTCTGGGGCAACGCCACCCAAAAGGGGACCCCCAAATAGAACTCCAAACAATCACCTCCTGAGAGGTAAGTCACAGGGCTGATACAGCAATAACACCCGACCAAACTCAGGACAGTAGAAACCTATGGTCAAAAATGTACTCAAGATACAATTATTTCTCATACCTCATCTTCAATTTTATCTGCATCAGTTGTTGGTCGATAAGCATCTTTGTTGGGATGAAGAGCAGCCACAAATTCATAGTAATCAATGTAGCCATCTCCATCTCGGTCAAAAATGTCGGCGACAGCCATCATCTCTAACTTGGTAGTAGGGAACTCTGGAGAAAGTTAATCACATTGGAACATTAACTAAGAGGGCTTACTTGGTTGGTTGGTGGTTATATAAATACTACTTGAAAGAAAAAACATTTGTCATGATTTTTTTCCTGAAGAGCAAAATATGTTCTACTTTAAAAAACTTAGAAGATAAACCACACTAAAATTTTTGCTTGCCCCCCATATAATTAAAAAGGTAATATTTCAGATATACCAAAAGGGATAAACATAATATCACCAATACTCAACTTAAGAATTTGTTTAACCACTCTACTATCATTAGATTATTTCAGAATAATGACAGTTTGGAATAGGATAAAGCTTTTTTGTTTGATAATTGCCTTAGAGTCTCAACAAATTAACCAAAGAAGGTTAATATTTAGTTTTATTTAAACTATAAATCAGATTATACTGTCTCTCAGCTGAAACCCTCTCGTGGCTGCCCATTGTCCCACTATCTCTAGAATAAAATCTAAATGCTTCACCATGGCCTATGAGGCTCTGAATTAAGCTATAGCCTACCCTTTCAACTTCATCTCCTACCTCTTCCAGTTATGTTAACCTTTCCATGCCTAGAATTTGCCAAGTTCATTCCTGCTCTCAGCACTTTGTATCTGCTGTTCTCTCTGCCTCTCTTAAATCTTGAGGTGGCTGGATCCTTTCTCATCATCTAGGCCTCAGTTCAAATATCACCTCCACAGACAGACCTTTCCTTTACTACTTCCATGTAAAGTAGTAGTACAGCTGTGGGATGTGCTTTGTGATCCTGGCAAATCACTTAACTACTTTATGCCTCAATTATTCCTTTTGGCAAAAATAAATGAGATCATATACTTTGTAAGCTGTTACATAGATACCAGAAACTGATCTAATGAAAAACTTGCTTTTTTCAAACATTTTACTTAGAATGTCACTCACAAAAGTTAGCTCCTTATCTATACCTCAAATATGTTTTGCTTGCCACAATGTGTCAAACAAGACCTGCTTTTTTTTATTCTCAGTAAAATGAGGTTTTCTGTTCATGAAAATAGACTAATTTTAGTAAGCAGTTACATTTATTTCCGAAGACTACAGTTTTAACTTCAAAAGGACTGTTTAACCAGATTAAAGTCTGCTTCTTAAAGATAAGGAACCTAGATGTGATTGTGTTTGGAATTATGACTGGACTCACTGGATGCTAGAATGCCATCGATAAACTCCTGACGTGTTATTTTCCCATCCTGGTCCTTGTCAATCCGCCGGAAGAAATCCATCACCCGAGACTTTTTGTGATTCATCCAACGCATATACTTTTTCCTCCAGACATCAAAGTCAAAGTTGGCAAACTCTTTCAACTAGACAGAAATTGGAGATGTCAACATGACCTATTGTATGGCCCTCAGACCTGCCCAGAGCACACTACAACTTTCAGACACTCCAGAAAGCTATGCAGGCCTTCCGGAGGGGCACCAGCAATGACATCCACGTGCTGCCTCTTTTGTGAAGGAACACTCTGGCTCCTTCCCTTAAAGCCACAATTACACGAGCTGTGGTATAATGGAGCAGTGGGAGAAACAGCAACTGAACAACCACCATGGGAAATATGGAGCACAGAGAACAAGAATGGGTAGAGTCAGCCTTGCTTTCCCTCTGCACTTTTTCAAAAGGCTCACCCTTCTAAATGTAAGGGAATGAATTCTACCCCAGAACAGATGTGCTTATTAGCACTCCTCACTTACGTGATTTTGGAAGGAACTGTGCTCACACAGAGGGCCATGTGAGAAGGCTCCATGTTTCCCATCACTTTCTGAGATGAGAGTTCTGGCTAGAGGCATTAAGAATCTAACCCTGTATGCAAGCATGTTTCTCTGGAATGGCACCAGAGATGGCAAACTGCCCATCTCACCTCCATGTTAAACATTTGGCTTTTACAGACAACAGCAGACCCATGATGTAGGCAAGGCAATATTTAGCTCCTTGGATTATGTTAGTGATACTGACTCAGAATGACTTAAACAATGCAGCAGTTTTTCCCCCGGTCTTTCAAACTCCAAAGTTGGAAGGAATGGGGAAAAAAAAAGCCAAAAATCAAATATGCTTAAAGCTCAACTGCCCTACAGAAATAACAACAAAAAACACAGAACACTCACTTCTGGGCAAAGCTGCTTTGATATGCACAAATAGAAAATATAAGATATTAGAGGTTTATTTTAGAAACTAGGAAATGTGGTACTGTATTTTTTAGACTGCTTTTGATACTTCAAAATATATTTGCCTTTCGTAATCTAGTGAAGACTAACAGAATAGCAAGAACATAAAAAATTACTCTTATTTCATAATTGTGTAGCTTATAGCTTTACCTGAAGGGCACAATCATGGTCATTTTTGTGATAAGCTCCACACCTAGAGGTCACTTTGCAAAGTCATGGTCCCGAGTCCTGACCACAAATAGGTGCTGAGGGGGTGTGGGTCACAGGAATGGTTGCTTGCTTTTCACAACCAGGTACTGTGGCCTATTCTGTTGTGAGTGGTTTACTCACGGGCTGTCTTTTCTCCTACGGGGCCTGAAGGATAAGAGTACTGGCTCAAACTGGTCTGTTTCTACTTCTGAAGGAGTACGTCAAGACATACAGGTGAGATTCAGATAGCCCCAGAAAGGCTGTCTTTGATAAAGTCACTTCCCCCGAGGGATGGCTGCCCAGCAGGACCTTACCTCCTCTAGTCTATCCAAGGCATCATTCAGCTTTCGCTGACGCTCTAGTGCTAACAGCCACACCTGCTGCCAGCGGGCAGAGAGCTGGTTAATGCGCGGGTTTTTTGCTTCAGTTTGTGAAAGGATTGGCATGGGAGGAGGTGTGGGCTGACTCAAGGACTTCCCTAAAAGGAAAATAACCACGAGATTAGAAAAGCTGGTTTCGTCAGTTCAAAGAGAAACTGCCATATGTATGTACTTAGGAGAGCTCCAGAATGATAGCCAGTCAGTAACTAAGAAACATGGGAGCAATATTTAGCTACAGAAGCTTATTACTGACTCTCCTCCCAGCCGACAGGTACTTGTCTCTTATTTTCAATCAATTCTGTCCTACCTCAGTGAATGGAGGAAATGTCAAATCAACTAAAAAAGCAATGGTTCTATAGAGATTCATTTAGTTTATAATTAAATTAGTACAAACCAAATGTAAAAAGCTAGCACTGATGACCAAAACAATGGAAAGGGTACTGTAAAACAATGTTTACAATATTTTATACCAGTCCCCCAAAATGGAGTATAGTTACTGTATGTCGATGTAAGAAAAGAGAGTTTCAAAAAAAAGATTTTAGTTCAAATCCAATATGGTTTTTGAAAATGGAAAAGATGTTGATATTTGGAAAGCGCTCATCTTCAACTTGCGGGAACTAAGCATCCTAAAACAGTGGGCTGGAAACGTACTGGTGCTACCGCGGGATTTCTCAATGAAAGGCCCATGGGAAGGCTCTACATTTTTCCTTTTGTATGTCTTGGTGACCCGGTCCACGTCAGGCTGTTTGCGAGTCATCTCCTCCATAAATGTCTGTTAAATACAAATGGAAAAAAGAATTAAGAATTTTCTTGGACTAAGATGGAATCAGGCAACTTCTTACTAACAAGGGCCAAACCCGTGACAGACAGACCAACTGACAGATGACTGTACACTGTCTCAACTCATTTCAAGAAACACGATTGAGCAAGGCACTTCATCAGGTGCTAGAGGCCTGGTGGAATAAGATGTGGCTTCTGCCTTCAAGATGCTCACAGTTGAGTGAGGGAAACCAGGAAGTCAGAGCAATGAGTGCCACCTAAGGTGCCAAAGGAAGACCTAGCATAGGAACGCTGTAGTCTGAGGTAGCCTGGATGCTGGTGCTTGACCTGAGTACTGAGGAATGAAGAATTAGTCAAAGACTGGGAGGAGGACAGTCCCAGCAGAGGGGGCACAGTGTGGACAGACCTAGGGAAGTCTGACAGTGACATGAGCCAGGGCTCTTCTGATCAATGGCTGAGCTGAGGCTGTCATCAGAATGGCAAGAGGGAGGGCAGGAGAAAGATCCAGAAAGGCCTTAGGTCAGTGTAAGGGATTGGGATTTTGTTTTGGGAGCAATGGGGGGCAAATAAAGGATTTTGATCCAGAAGAGACATAGACATGATCAGATCTAGTTTAGTGCTTTTGCTCTGGCTTCAGTGTAGAAGGTAGAGCATGGTGGGGGACAAGTAGGAAACAATTGCAGTAATGGAGGCAAGATATGGTGAGGGCCTGAACTAGGGCAAGAAAGATGGAGCCAAGAGGTATTTTAAAAGTAGGACAGATAACACCAGTGGCTGGTTAGATGTGAAGAGTATAGGAAAGGGAGGAGTCTCACATATCACAGGCTTCTATGTTGGGTGACTGGGTGGATGTGAGAGGAGATAGGTTTGGAAGGGAGATGGGATCAGGCAAGGATAAAATGGAGATTTAGAGCTGCCCCTGGTTTACTACATGTCTGGACTTTAGGAGACGATGGTGCTGGAAGTAAGGAAAGAAATGCAGAAGTCTTTGATTTACAGGTGATGGCTGAGGTTGGTGTGAGCAGAAGGTCAAGAATGGAATGTCAGGGAAAGACAATATTAACAAGTGAGTAAGAGAAGAAGAACCAGCTAAGAAGACTGATAAGAAACAGAGAGATGGGAGGGAAATAAGATGAAAGGACACATGAGTCAAAAGATGAGTTGTGAGAAGGAAGGACGGGGCAACTATGTTACACACCAAATAAGATAAAGATTGAAAAGCATCTGTTGGATTTAGCCAGTGGGATGTGACTGGGACAGTGTCAGTGGTCTGAGGGGATATGAGAGCCAGACCACAGGGCCTGGGTAGAAGACAGGGAAGAAGCAGCTTAGCTGAAAAGGAGAGAGGAAACAATGGGGGTAACTTAAGGGGATATGGGATTGACAAGACATGTCTACCAGATTCAGAAGAAAGTAAATAGGAGAGCTTGAAGATACAAGGAAGAGAGAGGATAACAGAAACAAGGACTGTCCTTGAATTGGAAGATAATTTCTTAGTCAGGAGAGAAGGTGTCAATGTAAACAATGTAGGAAATACAGGGAAGTCTCACTGATGAGGTGAATTATTTATATACACACAAAAAGCTATGTGCCCATAGCATAACTAAACAAGACACATGCTTGTATTCAATGTAAATAATCATGGTTAAAAACCACATTTGCCTCTTAAAGGTATTCTGTAAAGACAGCTCAACTGAGCTTTTCTTTCTTCAGTTTAGTTTTAGACCCTAAACTTGATGTATTGTCTTGGTCCATTTCTGAGTTCATGCAAGAGTTCTTTCTGAACCCAGGAGTAATGGAGACAGACTAATGGGACCTTGGCTCAGAGAAAAGTCAATAGAAACAGGATGTAGTGGGCAGATTTCTGAGATGGCCCCTAGGATTCCCACTCCTGGTGTATATATGCCTTGTGTGATCCTCTCCCCTTGAGGGTGGGTAACACCTGTGGAAAGGATGAGATAGTCGCTCATTCCCTTGATCACATTTTATAAGATCTGTCAGAACAGACTAGGGGCATTTCTCCTGCTGGTTTTGAAGACCTAAATTGCCACACTGTGAGTGTCAAGTAGCTAAGACCTGATGGTGGCCTCTAGGAGCTGACAGCAACTCCTGGCTAACAGCCAGCAAGAAAATGGAGATCTCAGCCCTACAACCACAGGAAATGAATTCTGCCAACAACTTGAATGAGCCTGGATGAGAACTGTAGCACTGGCTGATACCTTATTTTTAGCCCGATAAGGCCCTAAGAAGAACCAGCAAACTCATGTCCAGACTTCCCCTGCCCCACAGAATCTGTGAGATAATAATTGTGTATTGTTTTAAGCTGCTAAGTCTGTGGGGATGTGTTAAGCAGCAGTTTAAAAAGGATGCACAGGGCAAAGGAAATGGGCTCCACAAGTGACACAGGAAACAACAGTGAGCACACAATGCGGTGAAGATACCTGATGCTCGGCAATAAGGGCTTTAACTCGGTCAATGTTCTGAGGGATCGGCTCCTGATCCCGCTGGATGAGGGTGGTCTCTGCCCACTGGATCCACGCCAGAAGTTCTTCCAAGAGTTCGGCATTAGCCACCAGTTCTGACAGGGCTGTTTCAAGACGCTGCTGATGCTGCTTAGCCCATGTCAGGACCTGGGAAAGAGAAACCATCACCTATTTTAGTCAAGCACATTCCTTTGCTTTTTTCAAGTCCTTTTCATCTGATCCTAACAGTGACTTTTTAGGAGAAAGACCATCCAAGTAGTCTAGAGATTTCACTCTTATTCAAGTGACATAGCTGGATTAAGAGACAGAATAAGGAGCTCTTCTGAAAGCAAGCCTAGTATATCCTATTAAACAAGATTTCTGAGGAAGGAGGAAGAATTCACAACTTGTTCACTGGAAGCCATCAACTACTAACACATTGCTACACTGGCACTTGGTCTTCCAGATTTCTGCACATTACCAAGCAAACAGCCATTACTAAAATGCTAGCTTAATTCTTGTTGAGGTTTTCCCAGTGAGTGAAAGATTGCTTATCTGGGGGAAGGAAGCTCTGTGGTATTTTATCTTTTTATTGCTATAACCCATTTTATTAGGCACATGTAGTCTTCCTCTAAAGCCAAGAACATACCTCCTCAAAGCGGGCCCGGATGATGGTGATCCAGTGTTTGATGGTAGTGATGCAATCGGGATGGCAGACAGCCAAGATGACTTCTCCCATCGTCACTGCTGTGTTCACATCCACTCGCTTTTCTTCCACTTTTTTCATGAATTCCTAAACATAAAAGATAGGAAAACAAAAACTTAAGAAATCTACTCTAGCAGAACTGTTAGTTTATACTGTCAGGGGGAGAAATTTTCCGTGCATTTTTTTCTTCCATGTGTTTGTAGACAGACATCTAAATGCCTGTATTTAGGTGTCTCTTGCATTTTCTTTTCAGTTCTAAAAGACATGAGAAAGTGAAAGGTTTATACAAGAATAACTTTCTCTGCTACAGATGACAAGGACTAGGGACACTGGGTATGCCCCTTTTCCTATCCTGAATTAGTTTCTCTCTTCGAAATTCTGTTTTTATTCATTTCCATATGTGTAAGTAGTACTAGTTTTGACAAATAACAACTATAAATAACGCTACGATATTTTTAAACTGCCTATACAGAATACAAAAACAAAACCAAGATTTAAATTTCCCAGTGGGTAACAAAAATTAAAAAGAGAACACTTCCCACCGCACTAGGACAGTCACACACTGAGGCCCCAGATACTGCATCATATTCTGCAGCTTGGTAAGAGGTTCTAGGAAGGCTGATCAGGCCTGAAGCTAGTAACAATAAAGAAAGTCAACAAAGTCGTGGGCAGGTAGGGAATAAAGAAGGTGGAACAGTCTATGTTTTTTCTTTATATAATACTATGATATTTGACTTGTTTAAACCAACACATACTAGTTTTGTAAAAACGAATGAATCATGACATTTAAGGTGTCATAAAAACAACCAGTTACTTCCTTCTCATTCCTGCTAAACCAACAAGCTGGGCCCATTCTGGTTCTGCTCCTTTGCACATCAGGTCTGAAATGTACAAGCAAAAGCTGCTTTCCTTTAGTTTGTGTGTGTGTGGGGGGGGGGGTAGGGGGGGTCAGCCCTCACCGAGGTGGCACCCTGGGGGCTGAAGTTACCTTATGGGTGTCAATGAGAGACTGTAGGGCCTCTGCGTCATCAGGAAGTGCTCCCCGAAAGCGAAGCGTTTGCTCTGCTTCTGAAAGCCATTCCAACAGCATGTGGACTGTGTCCCGAAACTCTTCTGCCTGAAATAACCAAGCACAAAGGACTGAACCTCTCTCTCTACAGTCAACGTCCTGGACACTGAGAATGCCAGAAAAAGATCTGGGTCTGAATTTGTTAGTACATCATAGACATTTGAAGACCCTATTAGAGCCCCACAAAGGTTGTCTTTCATTTGTAGATCTTTGAAAACCAACTGAATTTGTTACTTATCTAATATAAGCGAGTATGAAAATCTTGTAGAACATTCAGAATATATATATTTGAGTTTATGTTCATTTTGACATGGGCTGGAACTGATCCTAAGAAAGAAACTAGAATGCATCTGCTCAGTCCCACCCTTGGGTTGTCCCCTAACGACTCTGACCTGTTTTAAGGCCTGCTCAAGACGACTTTGTTTGGAGACGGAGAGTTTACACACAGTGTCCCAGCGAGTGCTCAGTTCCTGGAGCTGCCCTTTCACCCACGTGGTGTCATCGCGACTATTCTCAATCAGCTCGCGGCCTGACCGCTTCAGTACCTGAACAGTTCCTGTTCGCTTTCCCAGTTCCTTCTGGAACACCTAGAAAAGAAAACAGGTGAATTAGTTTGTCTGAGAAATGTTTGAATCCAAGAAGAAAACCCACAGAGAGAGTGATCTTTTAGAGTTCAGTGTTCTTTGGTAGGTTCCAGCCATGTGTCTTATGCACAGAAAGAGGCAGGACAATGCATAAGAAAATTCAACCAGAAAAGGTGGCTCTAAGTATGAGCAGTGTGACTTTGGATAAGTTGCTTAGCTGGAGTCAAAGTTTCCTAACCTGTAAAGCAGGAATAATGTTATACCGACATTTCTGGAATTGTGACAGTTAAATAAGGACATGTATGCCATGCACATAAAAAGAAAATGATTTAATTTCAAGGTAAACTGAATGTTTTTTGCTAAAGTGGGAAGACATCATGCAGCTCAACACGACAGGAGTAGGTTACACCAAATACTGGTGCACACGGTGCTGGGCTTGTTAGGTTCAGAAAAAGTTAAAAAAGCACTCGTTTTCATTTTAGATGTCGGTGGAAATGGATATCTTAAGGGGCTCCTGAATTTACATCCATTCTGTGACTCAACTGAGAAATACAAACAGGAAGGGGGTGGGAGAACCTCAAAGTGAAGTTTACACATTGCCAAATCTGAATCAAACCAATTTTGGTCAATTCTATATGACCAATGTAGAAATCTGGCAGCAATTTGTTTAAATACAAAGAGCAAGAAGCTACACCTCTGACAAGCAGGAATCCAAGCTCTTTCAGGCTTCCTTCTTTCCCTAGAAGGCACACATAGGTGGAAGTCCCAATGGCTGTGCCGTCCATACAGCCCAGATTTCACCACTTACCTTATGGGCATCCATGAGGTTCATGACAAGATCGAGGTCTCCATGCACGGGCTGGTCCTCAGCCAGCTGCGGCTCCACTTTGTACAACCAGTCAACCAAGGCCTGCAAAGCATCCATGAACTGGCCTGAAAACAGCAGGGCCTCCTCCAACTTGTGCTGCCTGAGAAAAGCACACAAACCTCACCATTATTAGAGATTCTATTATGAAAGGCCCACAATTCTGGCTGCTGAAAGGGAATACTGCTTGAATTCTACATAGAGAGGAACCTCCATGTTGGAATGGTTAGAAATACAGTAAAAAGTGACTAAGAGAGATGCCTAGACATTTTTAATCAAACCACTCTTTAGAATCAATTAAGCATAGTGCAGGAGACAGATGCCCTTCTGGCACTTTCGAGTTGACATATGGACACACCCTAATGACCACAGTCTGTGTTCATTACTTCATGCCACTTCAGTAGAGATGATGACGACTTTGGTAATGGATTGGAGACAGGAGTTCAACTCCTAGGTCTACATCACCCATGTTTCTTTACCTCTTTGAACCTTAGTCGCCTCATCTAAAAATTGGGAGTATAAATAATATAGAGATACTATAATACTAAGCATAGCATAGTGGGTAGAAATGGAAGAAAGTACAACTTTTAGAACCAAACTGAATGGCTTCAAAGCCCAGCCCTGCTTCTGAGTAGCTGAGTGACCTTGGGGGCATTAAGAAACCTCTTTATGACCACTTTCTCATTTGTAAGATGAGAATAATGGTACCACCATAGTGGCTGTTGTGAGGGTTAAATGATTAGCAGGTACATACACAGTAGAAGTTACTCAGTACGGGTCAGGTATTATGATGGTTAAATCAGACGATACATGCAAGGCTTTGCATAGCATCCAACATATGGTGAGAGCCCTAAGTGAGAGAGCTACTAGTATTACAAATTAGTGATTTAGTTACTGATCTTTTATGATTGGCTTGATTTTATGGGTCTCTCTCTTCCTCATACAATCAAGTTTAAAATGAGAGAATTTTAATATTTTATTCAAATTATTTCATAACTCTCACTGAACTAACTGGAGATACTGAGATGCTACAAAACTTATTACTGATACATTAGCTTTATTACCACTTATGGACTCCAATAAGAGTTTCTTAGTTTTGGCATAACATACAGACCCATGAAGGGGACATTCACGCTCACCTCTCCACAGACTTGCCACATACAGTATCCCATTTGTCTCTGACTTCTCCTAGTAAGTTGTCAAGTTTCTGAGTGTCATCAGAAAGCAAAGTCTTTTCTTTCAGGGCTCTGCCAGTTCTAATTGTGGTATCATATACAGGCTGTTTGCCACCAAGAGTTTTCTGAAATTCCTGTTTCCAAAAAGAAAAGAAAAAAAACATGCTAAAGTGAGAAGACATCTTGATTTGGAACAAAGAAAAAATTTTTTGTGTGTGTTTTCAGGTTGGTAATTAGATACAGTATAAATGTCACCACTTCCTGAACTACAAATAATAAGAGCTTATCCTTAACAGATTCACGAATTTGTGCTTATACTACATACAGCGCTGCGTATTTCTAAAAGCCTACGATTTTAACTGGTTTACTCCCACAACCAGTTGTTTGAACTGTTATTTAAATGAGTAACTGTCATGGTTAGACACTGTCTAGATATAAAATGGAATGCCGGCTTCATCATCTTGACTTTTTAATATTAACCGATTAATTTTCTTTTGACTAGCTCTGATTTTCACTTTTAGCAAGCTACAATCTTCAGTGAATACCAAGCTCTGGACCTAAAAGAAACAAACTGCTTTACCTTATGCTTAGAGAGCTGAAGTTTAATTTTGTCTGGGTCATTGGATATCTCCAGTTCTGAGTCCAGGTGACTCTCTGCATCTTCTAGCCAGTCAATCAGTTTTTTCCAAGCTTCATGGAACTACAATTATGTAAGAAATAAGTTATAACAGGAAAGAATATGCAAACTATACAACACTTTTATGTGAACCAATCCAAAGACAATAATACATGTAGCCCAAGGTTGTTCAGTAAATCAGTATCTTTCTTTTATAACTTACTTGTTTTGCTCGCTTCCTGGCATCATCTAGTGATCGCCCTCTTTCAATAGATCGCTGGACAACTTTCTCCCATCGAGACTGGACACTAACCAACAAATTCTTGATCAGAACAACGTCCTGCTTTTGGCTAAGGAACTTTAACTGATTCCCGGTTTGATCCAGCTCAATGATCTGGTCTCGATGAGCATTTACTTCATTAGCAAAAACCTGAGGGAAAAATATTGCTTTTAAAACTGAAGACAAAATAGTGGAGCATCTCCTTCAACCAGCCCTTTCAAAAGAAAGGCAACATCATAGTGTCATAGTTACCTTGTGCTCCTCTATCTGGGAAAGGACAGTGTTTAGAATCAGGCTGGGAGGAGAAGCGATGTTTAAATTCTGCTCTGCTAGAGTGAGCCAGTTGATAAATTCTTGCAGAGAATTCTGGAATTCTGTTGCCAGGTTGAGGGCCTCTTCCAGCTTTGACTGAATTTTAATTAAAACACACACAACACACACAATGAAAAAGTGCCAAATTCAGGAATTATAGCTTCGAGGACAAAGGCATGAATTGTATACCAAATGAAATGACCTCTAAAAAGGAAGTCTCATTTAATCAACTGCCAAATGTTCTTTGTTTGCAAAGAAGGAAACACTTTAAAGTTACTGTCTGAAACTAAAAACAACTGTATGAAAAAGGAAAGATCACAATTTGCAGCTGAGTTGCCTTCTCTGCCATTTCCTACTTTCTAGGACATTGAAGACTAGGATAAACTATTCAACATGTACTAAGTGAACAGACCCATTAGTGGTGATAGAATCTGCAGCCTACTTTGGACAAAGCCTCATTTTCTTTTAATGTTCTTTTTGTGGCATAAAAACAACTAAATGAAAAGCACTTTACTATAAAGATGATGCTCACTGCAGTGCTCTCTGTTTAAATGTTTTCGGAAAACATGGCGCCTAAAAATGTCTAGGTCTGAAACTTATTCTACCCTACGAATAGCAAAGGTAATAATAGATATTTCAATAATGTACAGGCATGGAAAAATAAAATCTACCTCAAATCTACTTACTATAAAATGTTTAGGAATATATTGCCAAATTAGGTGGCAAGAAATCCTCCTCACATCATTTTATTGATATATTCTTTAATATAGCACTACACATACTTAATACATGATTTTAGTGAACTTGAAATGTAATGTACTTGTGAAATCAGAAATAACTATCTTTTGCTTGACCAGTTCCATTGATGATGGGTATATCTTGAGGCAACATGCTCCACTGTTGGGAAAACCCTCCAGAAACTGATTATAAGCCAGAATCTGCTTTGGTTTCTTTAATTGGTCTTAGTTCTACATTCTGCAGGAACTGTAAGCAACAGCCTGTCCAAGAATTAGAACACGGCCATATACCCAGGTCCTCTAGCTATTCTTTGTGTAACCAAATTATTAGACCCTATGTTAGAAAAATTGTAGAAAATTAATGATCCCAAATCACTTTTCTTTTGAAGAGAATTTGATTTTTGAAGAAGTGGGAAGAGGCCATATAATTTATTTCTCTCTTGATTTTTAGTACAATTCTTTGCATACTATACTTATACTAGAATCCAAATTCCTTGTATGGAATTATTTATTAGTCATACTCCCTGAATGCTCTGTCCCCATCCTCCTAAACCTAAGTCACCGGTTCCAACATAATCTTGTTTTCAAGTAGGAACACAAATCTGAATAACAATGGATACAGGGTCCGCCATCAAACAGTAATGTCTTAACTGGTAAATGGGGGGAAAAAAAAATGAATAAAAGAGGCAAATATTGGTAGAAGCTGGTACCATCAATGCAACTTGGCATGGATGGAAAATAGAAATTTAATGGCAGAAAAGATAAGATGATTAGCACAAAGGAAATTCTGAGACTATCAATTCTGCAGCTTCTGGTATAATAAACTAGTCTTAAAAAAATCCTCATAGAAACCAGATGGTAATTACATGCCACCACCAAGCATACCACACACTACACTGTATTTTGTGGTGATACCTTTCTTTCTTCCATCTTACTGCTGACGACATGCCACTTCTGTTCCAGGAGTGCTACGCTCTGTTCCGTCTTTGAGCCAGACCCAGAATCATCACGGCTTAGAAGCATGAGCCTTCCCTTGTCAAGTAGTTGATTATAAGTCTCTTCCTTGGCTTTGAGCTGGGAATAAAGTTCCTATAAGAAAAGGCAGGAAAGGTATCAATAATGCCAATTCCCTGAAAGACAGTCACATACAGATTATGAGCACAGCATGGAAAAGTCCAGGAAGGTCTCATCTTGATTAAAATCCTTTCTTTTGGATTCAGTTCAACTGCTGAGCAATTAGGGAAAAAAAAACCCCACCAATATTCCTTAATATAATATTAAAATAATCTGCCACCAAGTAAAAAGAATTGTTTTTAAGGATCAGAGATTATAAAAATAGACTCCAATAATTTATTGCTCCTTTTCCTGAAGGACTTGCCTAGAAATTATGTTGCTTTTTATTCTGAGCCACTTCCTTAAAATACTGCTAGTATCTATGGGATTTCCCTAAATCCCACCTAAGTAGTCTTTTTCTTATGTACGACTGCATTTGAGTTGTGTATTTGTCTTCTTGATGCTCTCACTTCAAATCCATATTCTTGTGCTCACTGAACTGACCAACTCAAAATTTACCAGCTCACCAATGTATTTCCAGCCAGTTCTTCCCTGTCACCACTGGAAGCCTGTCGCCACAGGCTTTCAATACCCCTGTCTGTGGTAGGGCATTAAAAGCCTGTATATAGGCAGCAGTCCGTACGGTTGTACTATACTGTCACTAAAAAGGTACTACTTTGTAGACTCCCAGATACATATCTTTCTGTGAACTCAGAAAGGAGCTACTGAATATGAAATGCTTCTGCTCAATTACCATATGTGTATCAAGTTGTTCCCTAGCAGTTTCAGGAAGTCCTCCTGTGGGCTTAGATGCAGAAAGTTGGGTCTCCATTCTAGTCAGTTCCAAGAGGAAGTCTTCAATTTCACTGTGGAAACCCTGGGCCTTTTGAGAAAAGACATATCAGCAAGGTCAGTAGTCAATTCTAGCTTCAAAAGTAAACTTTCTAAATGACCATAAGAATAATTTATCTTGAGGGAAAAGTTCTGAGCTGCTCGCAGGCAGAGCTGCTCTGTTGCTGGATTAGCACAGGGCCAATATATTTATTTACTTTTAGAATCTAGCAGAATCTTTCAGACCTCACTGTAACATATTATAGATGTCTGAAACAGTTGATAAACTGGTTGACTAGGGTACTGTTGAATATGGATAAGGAGAGACCTAACTTGATAACTGAATCTGTGGATAAGGTTTTTTATAGCAAAGATCTACTAACTTTGAATAGTAAACAAAGAGACTGGACTACATACTATCCTCCCAAGCCCATCAAGTCAAAAGCTGTTCTTTCCAGAAAAGTTACAGCACAGAAATGACCTTCCTGTCCAGACACAGGGGGCTCCACCCCAAATAGCTTTCCTTTTGTTGATTTAAGCTTTCTTCCAAATGTTGCTATGTGCACAGCTCCACCTACCGAACTGGGACGATGCACGTACCTGCTGCAGTGTTGACTGAAGCTGCTGCTCCCTCTCCTCTGTTTTTTGTAACACTGACTCCCAGCACTGGTTCATAGTTTCCAAACGGCTCCTTAAGCTGCTAGCATCATCTCCAGCACTAGACTCCAGCAGTTCATTGCCAGCTTTGTTGACTGTTTCCACTGTGGCTTGATGCGCCAACACATCATTTTTTAGAACCTAAAGAATGTTAAAAACATAATTTATCTCTGCAGATAACCTCAAACCTGGTTCTCTAGGTACACAAGACTTCTGGTGGCAATATCTGGTCTCAAACCAATAGGCTTAGAGATGAAAAATAAAAATACTTACATGGTGCTTCGCGAGCTCAACTTCGATGACTTTTGGATCTCCACTTATTGGTCTCTGAGCATCTAACAACTCTTCAGTGTGAATGAGCCAACTCATTAGTTCTTCTAAGGCATGCTGGAACTGGCCAAGGGCCAAGAGAGCACCTTCTAGCTTATGCTACTCAAAAAAGATATAAAGAGAACAAGATATTGTTAGAAAATTAGAAAACAGTAGCTAGTAGTCCATTTACGTACTCCACCATTTGCTTTACCTGTCTGTGGGCAATTTTTTCACCCAGGTTCTCCCAGAGGTGTTTGAGTTCCGTCAATGGTTCTCGTATAATGTCTCTATCTGTTTCGTCAGTAGCTTTCTTTAACATCAGTTCCCCCTGGTGATTGAGCTTTTCCATCTCAATTTGCTGTTGGTAAACTTCCACTTTGAACTCCTATCAAAAACATACTTAGTGTTAGCATCCAACCAAGTCTTTAAAACTAAAAACAAGCAAACCTTCTTCAAAAAAGCCATTCCCAGATACGAACCTTCATTTCATTTAACTGATCTTTAACAGTGTTGAGGTCAGTGCCGACAGGGGGCATGGTGCAGAGTTTAATCACAGTGTTATCTAGCCAGTCAAACATAGCCTAAAATAAAAATACAAATAAGCGATCAAAAAAACAAAAACGTAAGGAGTCAGGAGAGAATTAGCATTATTTCTGCTTATTTATCAGAGATAAATCAAAGTACCATGTGCTGCTTGTTTTTAGGTGAAAGACAGAGGTAATTAATTCTAGTAATACGGGGATTTAAGAATAAAGGCAACATTACTGAGATAATATCCAAAATAAACTATAATCTGAAATAACTAAATGTGAATAAAAGTTGACATTTCTCATGGTCAGCTAGCAAGCTCATAGTGTGCCAAAGCTACTGTGCCAGGTTGTACTTCAGGATAACCTGGGTTTGGAACCTCTCGCAAGCAATGATTTTCACAGCAAGGCCATCTTCACTGCATAGCCACCATGAGGATAACTACGATGAACACAAGATGATGAAAAACATGTCAACAAGGGTAGAAATTTGGGTATCAGTACTTTTTACACTTAGAAGTCGGAAACTGGTTAGAAATACAGAAACAGGTTGTCTCAGGCTTGAGAATGTTGTGGTTCTTGTAAAGGTGGTCCACTCTCATGCTGGATTCAGAATATGCCAACACAGAACCTGTTATTTCTGTGGTGATCACCTTATGGTTTCTCACCTGAAGAGTATCCTGATACTGCACAGCGGCTTGCATGGCATCCTCAAGCTTTTCTAGCCTCTCTTTCCATGTTTTGTTTAAGTTCTCCCAGGCATTATTCATCTAGGGGAAAAACAGATTCTTCAATTAATACCATTCTTCAGTCTGAGTCCCTAGTATTTCATCAGAACTCCTTATCCATTTCTCCACACCTCATCAATGCTTTTCTTCACTTCAGGCTTCTCAGTTTCTCCACAGGCAAAAATCAAATCTGCTCCAAGGATTCGAATAAACTCCAGTTCCTCATGTAGACCATCTGTCTCTTCCTTAATAGTCTACATGTAAATGAACAGAACATAAGCCAAAACAGAAGCAGAACAGAACTTCCCAAACTTTGCAAATGTAATTATATCTCATCAATAGCAGATGTTAAACAGGACTGTCAACTTCACCAAAGCCTTTCAATGTTCTTATAGTATTTCATTTATCTAAATAGTGAAGTTTCAGACTCTGGTTATTTATCATATACATATACAAAAAATATATGTTTCAAGTTTATTTAAATATATAACTATAATTAACAGTCTGTGAAAGGTACAATGAGCTCCAATAATTTACCAAAGGTTGATCCTTCCTTCCTCCAAAGAGATTATAATCTATAGCCAGAAGTCTATTATAAAGACATACATCAACAAGAGTAAATAATATAACACGAGTCACAAATTTAATTGAGAGACTTGCATAAAAGGAATGCTAGGCTATATAATTTTAAAGAAAGCCAGTTCTGTGCCAGATCCTAAAAAGTGGTTCATGAACTGGTAATGACAGGGGTGGGGAGAGGGAGAATGGTTGAAATAAGACATAAGAGAGACAATATCAAAACAGACGTGGCTTGAACTAGACTGAAAAAAATGAGAGGATAAATGCATTTAGTAAAAATAAAAATTAGGCCCCCAAAAAGACTAGAAAAATTTATGTCAAAGAAGTGATCGTTATCTTTGCATGATAAACAGAGAATTTATTTTCTTTTCCACCTTCTACTCTTTTGCATTAAAGAAATTTACTTGAGAAACAAAATAATGTATACTATAGCAAGGACTAAATTCAGAAATAAAAGCAAAACTGGATTTTCTAAGTATATTATATTAATTTGAATTAAGTTTAAAACTGAGAAAATTAGTTTTGTGTGATGAAACTGTTCTATATCAATCTATAAGCAGCAAAACTTGTATATATAAAAAAGAAATCTATTTACAGATATTTCCTTCAAGTAGAAAACATCCCATTGAACTTAAAACAGCTTTTAAGGCTAGGCAGTTAGTTAACACAATATACTTGGATAAAGCGCTTTTCTAGAGGACAAACACATAAGGGTGTTTTTTGTTTTTACCTCAGCAGCTTCAACCTGTTGTTTGATGATGGATGGGTCAATGCCTGGGCTTTCTAAGTCATGGACGATGTCCTGGGTGTCTTTGATGGTGGTCAGGAGAGCTGCCATGTCATACCAGAACTTCTCTGCTAGTTCAAGGACATCAAGGAACTTAATTTCTCGCTCTTCAGCCCGAGCTTTAATGTCCTCCCAGAAGAATACCATTTGATCCAATTTGTCCTGGATTTCTGAGGGTGTAAAGGAGGACTGCTGTAAGTACTAGAAATCAGTTTCATCAGAAACACTATCTAATTTTACTCACATTTTCACTGAAATTATCTTTAAAAAAGCTCTAAGGATTTATAACTAAAAGATAGTTTTCTATCTTAGTTTTATTATTTCCACATTTACATTTTCTGCTTACATTGGTCTCACATATAAAGAGATCACAGTGGTAATCTGGAAATGAATTATCATCTAATATAAAGGTACTGGAAAGATACAAAACACCTAACCTACTAACTTATAAAGGGACTGAGATTTCCATTTCCAGTGTTCTGTGTTGAATTTGCTGTTTTCCATGAAGTGTTAAAAAAGGTAGTTATGTTCTATCCACTATTGATACAGCAGTTCACTCATATTAGGGGTTAAAGGAGCATTTGTTTCTTGGTCTGGGAATCTAACTACCAATTATAACCTTGTTTCAATGAGGAGATGTGTTTTGAATTCTAAATGCCTTCCGAATGACTTTCTGGAATACTCATTACTTGGGAATGATCTACATTCAGTGAATTACTTCTGGTGGGATGCTGGAAATAAACACAGCTTAGAATTTCTTCCATTGGTTTTCCTTAAAAATAGTTGGATTTATTAAGCACCTTTTGCAGCCAGATCCTTGTCAGCTCCCTGAGATCGCCCAATGAGCTCTTCTCCACGGCGCTTCAGGGCCTCGAAGGACGGCTGCAGTTTTTCTAGCTCCATGGTTGCACTCTTATTGTCACTGATGCACTCTCTGATCTTCTCTACTTCAGCTGGGATCAGTGGTGGCATACGCAGGCGAGAGGAAAGATTCTCCAGAGTCTCCAACATGGGCTCAATTTTATCATGGAACTAAACAAATGCCAGACCATTAGCCATCACAGCAATACTTCGTCATACTTTTGGGGGAAATGTTAGGGGAGATAACACCAAGGTATAAATCTACTTCTATTTAGGATGACCTACACACAGCCACGCCCAGTGGATGTTGTGTTCGGCTCAGGAACTGTTTTGGGCACAGTACGCTAGAGCTGGCCCATCAGAAAAAGAAAGTAAATGTTTAAGAATCAAAAAGATATTAAGTAATATACTAGAAATGTGATGAGAAAGGGACAAGACTATGAAACTGGTGAGAGTCAGTGTGTCAACATCTCAGATGACAGTTGCATGCAACAGATTAGATCAACAAGTTAGATGCCCTCCACCAACTATGTAAGTAGATGGGGAACTCAAATATGCTAAATAACTTAGAATTTTAAATTATCATAGCATGCAATTTAACAGCCACCATAGATAACAGTGAGAAAGGAAAATGTTGACACGATGAAAAAAAATTAAGGAAGGCCAAACCTAACCTTATTCTAAAAGAACAATTTCCTCTTTTCTGGTACTTTGAATAAAGTGACTATAATGGGAAAATTTTCATTTATAATCTGAAGCAGAGAGGGGAGAAATGGAAGCAAAATAGCTAAGCTTGCCCCCTAAAAAAGCTATCTAAAACCTACTTTGGATTCATTAATTAGAATAAGGCTTATCCACTGTAAGTGTCCTATAGGAAATATGTGGTGGGGTTTCCGTAACAAACTCACTTCCCATCACGCCTTCACTTCTAGGTTCCACCCCAAATGAAACTGGCCTAATTAACTGCACTAATAAAATTCATTCCACTGAAGTTTAGGGAAATTTCCTTATAGTCAATCCTCTCAATTTTCAGCTTCATAAGAACACTCTAATCCCAATGGGGGTGGGTACCTTACCTCTGTAATCTGTAATGGTGGGCGCGGTCAACACAACAATGAAATGTGACGATGTGGGGAAGACAGGAGCAGGCAGCAACAACACAAAGTAACACATTCCACAATGTGAGTGAGAGATGGGACGGAAGGTGGGGGGAGAAACTTGAGTAAGTACAAATATTAACCAAGAATATTGACTAAACATAGGAAATAAAATACCCAGACATGACAAAAGTACCACTCACAGTAATATATTAGTTGAAAAGTATGTAGTTACATGCTTTAAATTCCACTGCTGGTGGTTTATGCTTCTCTTTTACTCTTACGCCTCCCTACTTAAGCATCTTTCTCTGAGCTAGGAGCTAGCAAGCCAGTGGCCTCTTGAGTAGAGAACTAATGTGCTGTCTTCTAAATCTCAAAAGTAATAGGCCCAATAGTAATCTGACTTTTCTTTCTTTCTTTTTCTTTTTTTTTATGCCTTCAGCACCTGGTATTCCAAGGTGGTCTCCCATCCAAGTACTAACCAAGCCCAACCCTGCTTAGCTTCCGAGATCAGATGAGATCAGGCACATTCAGGGTGGCGTGGCTGCAGACTTAATCTGACTTTTCTTAAGGCATTTATTACTTTGAAATGAATTTATAAAGAATCATCCCTACTAAAGGATTGTCACAATATAAAGTCTTCAAGGAAAGAATCAACAGACGATATATACCAACTGAGACACGTTTAACCCTCTTGACAAGTGTCAGCATACCCATGTTCCTTGAATGAAAATGCAGACTGGCAAAGGTTCCTAGCCTCTGATAATGTATCGCCAACATGCTGGTCTAGATACTCCTGAGCATAGAAAATACCCGATACACAGACTCCTTGCTTAGACTAAAGGATAGTGGAAGGAGTTTATGACACACACGTACCTGAGCTGACTGGGAAATAGCCTCGTCCAGAGCCAGGGCCCGCTGGCGCACCTCCTCTTTTATTTGGGCATATGTGTTTTCTGCCTTCCGATATTTTTCTTCCACCATTTCTCCCTCTTCAGGATTTAGCTCCTTTAGTTGTGGGCCTATCTTTAGCAGTTTATCAATATGAGGTTTGTGTTCAGCAATGGATTCCCTTAATTGCTATGTGAAGAAATATGGATTAAAATGAGCATGTTTTTATCAGTTTATTTATTTAAATATTTGGTCAGAGTTCACGCCAATTTTGGGAGGAACAAAATGAATTACTAAACACCAGCAAGTCCCAGCATTTCATCATTTATCGAGAGGGAAAAAAGCATCTAAGTCTTGGGCTCTGGACACTACCTGATTCTCTAACTGTTAAAAGCCAGTGATGTCTCATTGCCCAGGGAGTGTTCCCAGACGTATCCTCTCTCACTTTCACCCTCCCATATAAGTTTATCCCATCATCTTCTGTACTCATAAACACTTATGCACACTAACAGTAATTTCTATGGTTTAATACCTGTACCCTCCCCAGGCTGAGAGACACTAAGCAGGACGAGCCACAAATAGCAACATTTCTGGTATTCCAATCACTCCTTGACTTTACTGCTGACTATTTCTAGTTTACAACTTTCCACTTATAGGAATACAGAGATAGGAATAAGCACAGGCCATGAACAAATAATATAAGCATTAAAAAGTATCTTTATACAGTGGTAATAGCATTTGTTGAAGTATCTACAAACTTCTCTTTCATCTCAACTATATGCAGCAAATGCTTTCTGACATTCCTTCATGGCTCTCACTCCAGCTGGGGCCTAACTGAATGGAAAGAGCCACTCAACTACACCCCAAGTCTAACATCACCCTATTGTCACTGGAAAGATGTTAAATTCTCTAGATGTTTACTTAGTTCTTTGTTTACTTCTGCAATATCCAGGTTCCTGGTATTTCCAAAAAATGTTCTTTAACTGATTCATATTAAAGGACAAAGGAAATAATTCAGATATGTATTTTTATTGTGTAAAGAAATTCTAACCAATTAAGCATTTTATAACATAGACCTCAACACTCAGTAGGGACTAGTAAATGTTTTTTAATAGATTGTGGAGCCCATTTTCAGTTCTGCAGTTAAATAAAACTCAGCATGCTCCTCACCCTCATTTCCTCTTGCTGTTGCCTGAGCTGCTCATGATCAATAGCAGGAGGAGGTAACTGTGCTATTAGTGCCCGAGTTTCTTCAATCCAGGGGCTGAGCTCCTCATAAGTTTCCCAAAATTGGTTCACCAAGACCTGTGCCCGCTCTAGACGGGCATAACGCTCCGAATTGAGTAGACTAACATCTTCGTATTGCTGTATTAGAGACTCTGTCTTTTCCTATGAACAGAAGAATATTACTATTATGAACTCTTCTAGGAAAAAATGTAGGTATATATACATTAAAAAGTCTAAAGGACAATATGATTTCACTCATATGTGGGATATAAAACTGAAAGCAATAAACAAAGATGACAAACAGACTCATGGATAAGAATAGTAGATTAGTGGTTACCAGAGGGAAGGGGTGGGGGAGGTAGACAGGAGTAAAAAGGGTCAAATATTTGGTGATGGAAGGAAATTTAACTTTGGGTGGCAAACACACAACGCAATATATATATATGACATGCTATTGATCTGTATGCTTAAAATTTATTTGATTTTATTAATTGATGTCACTCAATAACTTTTAGTTAAAAAAAGTCTAAAAGAATATATAAATATTTAAAAATATAGAAAAATCTATCATAGAATCTTGAAAGGTAACTCATGTACTGAGAATAAGTAGTAATTTCTCTATTATAAAAAAGATGGATTTGTAACATGTTTCACATTACATAGTACAGCTGTTTAGACATTTGTGAAGACAAGGTTAGGAGTCTGAACTTCCCAGAACATCGCTTATGACTTTAGTACCACCATTAGTAATAGAGAAAAAAAACCTTCTTAAACTATAATTTCACAATTGTACTTCTAATTCACCATCAAGACAAGACTATAGTGAATTAATAAATGCAATTTACCTGTAATACGGCTTTTTGCTCCTCTCCACATGTGCCAAAGATTTCACCACGATGACTAAAGAGTTCATCCATTGAATCTTTGTGTCGAATGATGTCAATGGAGAAAGCCTTTGAAAAGTAAGCTACAGTTAAGAAGAGGACCCCAAGCCTGAGTCAGTGAAAAGTTAGATATAACCTATGAAAAGTTCTTTGCTTTAATAAAGCCACATCAAAATTATTCTTATAAAGTTTGACACTTTGCCCACCCACACATCTTCAGTGTTTATCTTTTAGTAGCTAACAAAAACATCTTTCCTCCTGAAAATCATCCAGAAAATTATTAACCTTTCCTAGATTAGTGAGCCTATTACTCCCTTTTCATAAAGCAAAAAAAATCTCTTCCTCATCCTAACCAAATATAAAATCAATCTCTATCCATACCATGACATTGAATCATTCCACTTGACTTGAAACTCTTCTAGTCACTCTAAGAGACTGATGATTATACTAGCTCGGGACACAGTGGATGTGTCATTGTTATACTTACCTTCTGTACCTGCAGCTGAGCTGTGGTCTGGTCCTGTTCCAGGCGAATTGGACCCAGTGCCATCAATTTCCGTTTTGTTTCAGCAACCCAAGCTAATTCTGCATCAGCAGCTTGCTCATACTAATAGACATATTGAAGGAAAATGAACATATTATATATGCAGTCAGGGTCTACCTTCTTGGAATTCTAATTTATTCAACACAGAAAAGCCTGGATTTTCAATGACACAGTTTATATCTCACAAAGTAAAGCCAAAACTAGGAGAATGTCATAAAATCACAAGTCAAGATGAAAACAATTTAGAACCAATTATACTTTGACATATATGAGTTGATCCTATTTCAACTTTTTTAAAAGATGTTAGAGAACCCAGTTAGTGGTCCTACAGCTAGCAACGATAATGGAAACTGACATCTTAAAAAGAAATATACTTCTAATCAGAGTTTTTTATGAGGCTGTGCTCTTTCTGCCAATCCTCTTTCCTACTCATACACTGAATAGTAGGTTTTAGTCATGTTTAAATATAAACTTAACATAGCAGCAGACAGCTAAAACAAGTGAACTTGAAAGCCCCAAATTCCAAAAGAACATCAAATCTTTAAACAGTTATGCAGTAACAAAAGAAAACTAAGAACATGTTCTAATGTGACTGCCATTTAATGAGGGTCCCTCAATCTTTTATTGCTTCCTCTGCCAAACTACACTAATATTTAGAGAGGAAAGAAAGCTTCTCCCAAGCACAGTAAGTTTCATACTGAATTCTGGCCAAGATTAGGGTTATCAATAGACACACTAGGGATGCAATTAGATCAGAACAAACTTCTATGTGGTTCACAAACCATTTGCTTATCATTACAAACCCAAAGAGTTGTATTATTTTTTTGAACCATAGCACATTAATAGGTGCATATCCAGATACAAAGAAAAGTAAATAACTTTTTCAAGAAAGCAGGAAGAAAAAAGATCAAGGGAAATACGACACCTGTGTTTACTGGGAGGGTTCTATTTTGGATGGCTTTGCTATTTTGGTTAGCATATTTGATGGTAATTATAGTTTTTGATTCCTTCCCCCCTTCCATCTGATATTAAAACTGTTGATTATATCAAACTAAGATTGTAATGCACTTGGATGTTTTGGGTCTAGATATTATATACTCCCATAACCACCTGTCTCTTAGCAGGGCATTAGCTAAGAAGAGGGCCTGCATAGACCTCAAGTTCTCCACTCAAAGGGATCAAGTATTTTGGGTCAAACTTGGAGCCATCTTCACATACCTTTATCCAATCACGTCTCATCACTGAAATAATCTGTTGCATCAGATTTACCTTGATCTCATTTTTCCTATTCCTGAGGCTATATTTTCATAGTTTTGTACATTTCACACAATCTACACTGTCTAAAAAAAATCAATGCATACGTGTTTATAAACATTACCTGTTGTGACCTCTGAATAGCAGCATCAATTTCATCCACTCTCTGTCCAACAGTATCACTGACTAGCTTGTACTGCTCGTTGGCATCAGACACAAGTTTATCCAGCCCTTCTCTGGCTCTCCAGGGCACCAGCTCTAAGAGTGCACGGCTCACTTCATTCACTGTGTCCAACACCAGCCTGTGCTCCATGACCTCCTTCTTTAATTCCTAAGGAGGGAAAAAGAGTTTTCAGGCTAGACCTTGCTAAATTAAGCACATTAGCAGCTGTGCTGGATAGAAAGTGCTATCTCTGCCACACATCCCATAAGGGCTTTGACCTCCTTCCTTCACTTAATTTTTTTTTTCTGAGATTTTGCAATCATTCCAAGGCTGACTTCAGGCTTAGCTGTTGAACTATCCATAAGACTTCTTGAGCCAGACTGTCTCTGGGTAAGATAGTGCTGCTTCTTTTTTTCCTCCTTACTTCAATAGAAACGATAAATACTGCTTTACCCATAGGCATTTAACTCA
Organism: Rousettus aegyptiacus; assembly: GCF_014176215.1. Lineage (NCBI taxonomy): Eukaryota > Metazoa > Chordata > Mammalia > Chiroptera > Pteropodidae > Rousettus > Rousettus aegyptiacus. Next base: position 25,190,209 of record NW_023416284.1, on the reverse strand, counting down.
ATAAGTATCTAAATAGTATTTCTGTGCCTCCAGAACTACACTAGATACTGGAGGAAAATCAAATATAACCATGAAGCACTCTTCAGAGACTGACTCATAAAAGTAAATCCTATAATGTTACATATAAGTAAACCTTCCAGGAACTTGGGAGTCAATCTGTTTTCTTCTTCAGACCATAACAAGTGTTCTTATATTGGTCTGTTTTTATGTCAAATATTCTTGTCCATGAGTAAACAAGAAAGGAGGCAGGCAGAAATTTTTCGTTAGATTTAAGGTAGAGATAGTTGTTCACAAACTTAAGAATTTAAAATTAAGGTTTTAACTAAGAGGGAAACCTCTTTTCCTTTTATAGTGTGAAATGACAGCTCACCTTCTGTCTTTGCTGAAACTGGGGTATTTGCTCCCCTGTGGGAGATTGTCCTCCACTGGCTGCCAGCTCTTCCTCCACCTCCCTGAGCCACCCAGTCAGTTCTTCGTAAGTAGACTGGAACTTGGTAGCCAGCTGCCGGGCCTGCTCTAATGTTCTGAGGGCCTTGGAGCTAGTGACTGTGATGTCTGTGTAGCGAGTCTTTATTCCGTCCAGTTTCTCTTGGATAAGCAACACCTCTTCACCTGTGGGAGACCGCACACAATTTTTCATATTTAAGAGAATATGAGAGAGTCTCTGAGGATGAAGGAGTCCCTTAAATCCCTTTTTTCAAATCAAGAGCGTATATTATATATGTGCTCTCTCCCTATAACAGTGATCTCACCTAGCATCCCACACTAAGGGAGGGAAATAAACCTTTCAATCAATAAAAGGAGTCTTTTCTGAGATTATTAAGATCTGAGTTGAACTGGAGGTGTTTTTAGATGTTTTCATAACATTTCAGTGAATGCTGGCATTTGACATATTAGAGGGCAGGGGGAGTCATCATCAGATGTGAGACAACAACAAAATCTTTTAATTTTCAAAAGATTTAGCAGGAAATAAGAACCCAGGCCACCAGCCTCTTGGGGGCATATGATAACACAATCTGTGAATACTAAGCTTCTATATACAAAGAGAAATGGTAAGTGTAAGGTGCTCATTTCCCTGGATATGTAATTATATGGCCACAGAGGTGCCAAGAGATGCATTTTTTTCAAAGTACCTGTGGTTTGTTTTAGAAGAGCCTGACCATTTTTAATTGCTTGATCTACATTCTTCTTTCTATTAACAATTTCTTCATTTAAAGCCTGAAAGGAGAGAATATCATTAATCCTTAAATTATGGAATGATAAAGAGAAAGAAAGGAGACCTCTTAAAATGAAATTTAAAGTAAGGAGATGAATACCAATTTAGTTTAAACAGCAGATATTTGATTCCTTCATTATCTCTTTGGTTACACCATTAATTACTTAAAATAATTAAATCGGATACTTATAGGGAAGCTTTCCTTTGTATTGGATAGAAAAGTTTTAGGATTAAATCAGCTTTACCAATCTACTGGGACCAAACCTGGACTCAAGAAAGGTAGAGCAGAATTCAGCAAAAATGTCTACTATATCCAAAACGAAGAGTAAGACAGAAAGTTCAAAAGAAGAAAGTCAGCAAAAACGGGCAAACTGAAATTGGATCCTGGTTAAAAACTCTCAATATATGATATCAACGAAGCAGAAGAATTTGATTAAAAACAAAAAAACCCCACTTTGTCTATTTTTACCATCCCAAAAGAAATTTCATAAAAATGAAAAGGGCAAATTCTAGAAATATTTTAAGTTATAGAAATGTGATCAAACCCTGGGTACTAGTTAAGCAATCTAGTTTTATGAAAATTTCTGCTCAAATGGAAACTGAGTGATACATTATGTAATGATGTAAAACATGAGCAGGAACTGAGATGGCCCCTGACTATACTCTGGATCATCTTCTAGAATTATTCAGTTTGTTAAGTACCAGTATTTCCATGGATTCATTAGAAAACAGATTAGTTCTTAGCAACAAGTCTGTAACTATGCACTTGTATATAAAATAAAGTTGAAATGTTTGGAATAAAAAAGAAATGAGAAACATAAATTACAAAATAACTTAGTAACATAACCAATAAGAATGGAAAACATGAATACCAGGTGGTCAGCATGCTGTTTCTGTAGGACATCCTGTCTGTAATCCTTTACGGACACTGAACTGAGCTTGTCCTCAACCTCAGCCAGCCAGTTGAGCACCTCCACCTCATCCTCCCCGAACAGTCTAGCGTTAAACAGTGCTTGTTCAAGCAGGGCTGCTTTCCGACAGCACCGGTCTTGAATCTCACTGAATCGGGCCTGCAATGAGTCTAGCTTTTCTGACAGCACACCCTGTTCTGCAGAATATGTCAGGGAGGAGAGGGAGTGCCCAATTTTGACTGCCTGGTGCACATCTGTTGCATGGCTTTCTATTTCTTCCTCCAGAGCCTGGAAATCCAGATGGAAAAAATGAATAATGGAAACAAAATAAATGAAAAGTAAACACAAAACAATGAATAACAAATGATGTAATAATTAAATAATAATATAAAAAGTTTACCTACTGAAGGCAAAAATAATATAAAAATTGAGAACAAAAGCTATTTTTCTGATGGTAGCTTATTACTTATTATCTATTTTTAAGGATATGACTATTCCATTTAATAATCTGACCATATTTTAAATTAAACTTTAACCCCCCCCCCCAAAACATATCTTTTAAAATGTTGCAGGCAGTTTTGTAAATTTCTAGGATTTCTGACTCCAGTTCTTTGTTTTCATTTATCATAACTCCTTCCTACCTTGTGCCGAATGATCTGCTGCTGTATTTTGGCAGTCTGAGTGCCAACAGGTTCTGAGTTAGCAAGCTTTTTCTCTGTGACAGATAAGAAGTCAGAAATAGGCTCAGCTGTCTCATGGAATTGCTTGGCCAGAACCAGGATATCTTCCAGCTGTTTTTGCCTACACAAATATATAGCACAAGCTGCTTAAGCAAAAAGTCACATTAAGACGAATAACAGTACTATATTCAGTAAAAGACCAATCTTCACTAGGTACATTTTGAATATCGATAGTAAACAGAACACAAATACATAGACAGTACTTTGCAGTTTTAAAGGGTTTCATAAGTCTTACCTTATTTTGAGTCTGTCCTAACCTTGTAAAATAGGCAGAATAATTATCCTACTGTTGTAAAAGAGAAAAACAACCTGAAGGCTTAAAGAAAGATTTGTCCAAGACACCCAGTAAGTAGCAATAATACAATGAGTAGGAGGATCAGACCTTCTAATGCTTTCTCCTATGGAATGTAGCTCATGCATTATCTGAACATGTGACCAAAACAAAGTTTAAAAAAGTCAAAAAATCATCAATCTTCATTTCTTTCTCTCTCTGCCACCTTCGCTTTTGAGTGACGAGGAGAGTATTTGAAGGACAAAGGCAAACTATGAACTAGAACTCCCTCCCCATCTCCTCAAATCCAGTCAGGCTTCTAATAATTTCAAGCCCCAGAAAATAAAATAAGTCTGAATCCAAATTTAAGGCAAAAAATGACCTCAGACTAACTGAATTTACTAACACAAAGGGGAGAACTATGGACTTTATAGCTTACTTGGAATGTTAAATCTTATTTAATATAACATTAATACTAAGCTTAGATTTCAAGTTCCCTATAGATTAAAAGCAGCAAATTACAAGGGAGAAAGGAAGCCTGAATATTGGAGGCAGCCTGACAAGGAAGAGACAGAAAAACAACTATAGAACTGCATTAGCACCCAGATTTATAATAAAAGGCCATAATGACGACTCTGAATCATTAACAGACTAACTGCTATGTCATTTAAAAAGGCCTGGAAATGTATGATGCATTTTAGTTCAGCAAACCTTTACTGAACATTTACTTTGTGCCAGGTCTTACTGACAAATTTTTCTTAGTTTGTTTATGCCAGTCTTCAAAATACATCTTTAATACATCTAAAACATATAATCTTAAAGATTATCATTAAACTAGAATTTCATGCATTTCTTGAATGCATTTATATTTAACAGAACCACAAACTAGCTCCTAGATGCAAAAACATCTAATATTATGATAAGCTAACAGAAAAGAAATATGAAAAATTTCAATTCCAAGTATCAAAGGTGTTATTTATAAATATGAAGAGAGAAAAAAATCTGTTTCGAAAACTCATAAAATAACTAGCTGGATTGTAGGAGTCTGTGTCTGTCATTTGGAACCACGATTATGCTGCAGCAAAATAACACACAGAGGAACGAGCCTTCTAGTTCTCAGAAATTTGTGGAGGAGCTGAGGCTCATTTCCTGAAGTTATTCTGGTTATGAGGATCATCTCTAAGAACGTACCCCTCTCCCTCTTCAAAATAAAAGCCACTGAACATCTTCTAAAGCACTGTATGAATCATCAAGGAGCTTTCAGAGTATCTCAGTAATAGGCATCACAAACGGGACAAAACAAATCTTCTCTGACCCATTCCCAGAACCCCTTTGACCGTACCTGGCTGCTGCTTTGGTGAGCAGTCCAGTCCATCTACTTTCTAGACTCTCCAACTGTCCAGTGATTTTCTCTCTGTCAGCCAGCTCAGCTGACTGGGCTATTCTGCCTCCTTCTGCTTGAAGCATGTCTACTGTAGCCTTCCGATCATCTAGGAGCCGCTGGAGCAACTATTGTACACATGTTTAAAGCAAATAAAAAGTAATAACATGGAGTCACGTTAAAATCTGAAATAAGGATGAAAAAAACAAACCTCCAAATCCCTACCCCACCAAATCTTAAGCTTAATTGAATAAGAGTTTTTTTTCATCCTGAGGCAAAATCGTAAGATATACAGCACAGTCCCTACCATCCCTATAAACTTTACATATTTTTAAGTTCTTAAATGGTAAAGTGACTGTCATTATATGCCTAACAGTAAACTTACTTTGAACCAGGAGAAAAATGCACTGAAAAGAAAGTTAAGCCCCACTGCCAAAAAATAATATACAGACAGAACCTTAAACATGATACACACAATTATTTAGAATATTGCTGACCCTGAAAACACCAAAAACCTCAAGATAAAGCTGTTACTGAAACAATGAAATAAGATACCCAAACAAGTAAAATATTCAGTCTACTATATGCCACACTAAGGTAGTTGATTAAGGTAAGATGATAAAAATAAATTTCCACCTTTCTTTCCAGGATCACACAAAGTAAGTGAGGATTCTACCAAAACTCCTAAATATGCTCCTTAAACTATAAGCAAATGTGTTGCCTGCCACTCCCTGTGGCTGTTACAGTTCACTGTCCCAACATTCTCACTTACCTTCTGTTCTTGGATCTGTGCTTTCACCACTTTATACTCAGCAGATGGAGGTTTTTGATTGGCTATGAGTTCCTCAGTGTCTGCCAACCAGCTGAGCAATGGCTCCAAGGCATCTTGAAACTTCCCACAATGCAACAAAGCCTCCTGTAGTTGTGCAATTCTTTGTGCAACCTGTATCACAAACGCAGAGGCTCATTATAAGAAAGGAGAAAGTGTTTTAAATTACTACTGATCCATTTTTGTAACTACAGATTGCAACTGTTAAATTTTTATTTGCATTCAGGTTCCCTGGAAACCTTGAATTTAGATGTCTCTTTTCTATGCCCTCCATTCCCACCCCACCCCTTGCAACTTACCTTTTTATTCAGTGTGTTCCATCGAGCATTGATCTCTTCCATGTCATGTTCCAAACCCTGCACATCACAGTTTTTTCCAGCACTCTGAATCAATCCCTGGCCAAGTCCATTCACCTGCTGTAATTTCATTTGAAGAGGATCCACCTGTTCTTTCTGAAACATCTAGATAATTATAAGCCAAAGATGATTTAATCTAACGGCAATCGGACCCTTTATACCAGCAGTCCCCAACTTTTTTGGCACCAGGGACCAGTGCTCCTATGAGAATCTAATGCCTAATGATCTGAGGTGGAGCTGAAGTGGTGATTGATGCTAGCGCTAGGGAGTGGCTGCAACTAGAGATGAAGCTTCACTCTCTCACTGCTCATCTCCTGCTGTGTGGCCTGGTTCCTAACAGGCCATAGAGAGTACGGGTTTACCAGTAGCGGTCTACCGCCCTGGGGGCTAGGGACCCTTGCTCTACACCACACAGTGACTGGTTATTCTTGGGAGATTTATGATTCAACAAAGGACAGCCAAGAGTAAAAAGTGAAAACAAGTCATTTGTACAGGGAACCATCAAAGAAAAAGATGGTTTCATATTTCAATGCAGTTGCCTATGAATCAGTAATTACAGAGAGTTACAGCACTATTTAGGTCTTTAGCCCAATGACTCATGGTTTGTTTTTGTTTGCTTGTTTTTTAAAAACTGTTTGCTTAATTTTTAATTCAAAAAATCTATAGAGAAGACAGAAGCATCAGCTTCAAGGTATCATAAAAGTGTGATGTATGTCAATCCTAAAAGGGACAAACCGATACCAAATGACTACTATTTAAGATTAAAAATACCTTGGGGAATAGCTTTAACTGACCACTGAGATATGCAGTGCTCTTCTCTGACTAGGACTGATAAGTCAATTAGCCAAAACATATTAACAGTGTGAAAAATGCCAACCTCATAGCCTAAACCCCCTGTGGCCATTTAACTCCACTCTGTTCGAGGGCCACAGACCACACACAGCCAATAATCTTGAAACAGTACTCCTCTGATTACAAAGGGAAATAGGCCAGTAATGCTGGGAAGTGCCCTTAACAACTTCAGATTCATACTCTCACTAAAATGCAGATATATGTACAATATTTCAAAAGTAATGATACTGTATATCCATGTTCACAAAACAAAAATTTAAAGCAATGTAAAGAAGTGTAACGAACAATGTGCATGCTTCCACTGTAGTTAAACTCCATCATGACTTAGAAATTTCTAAAGGAAACAAGAGAATGGTGTTTTTGCCACTCTAAGGAAAAGAATGAAATGAGTATCTGTCTCTAAGATCAGACTTCTTTCAAATTATCAGAGGATAAAAATCCGCCATTCCTTTTTTTCCATAAAAAAGTTCCCTTGGTTTTAGTAAAAGAGTTGTCAATTCAGACTAAAGGATGACAGAAAATGGAAGAGGACAAAAACAAATGTAAAAAAAAAAAAAAAAAGTTTGAGTAAGACTAATTTTGGCCTATATGAGACCACAGATCACAGGAGGATTGGGAAACTGATTCTAGAAAGAATGGTCTATGGCTGGATGGATAAGTGAGTCACCAGGGAGGAAAAGCCCCAGGGAACAATGAAAAATGAAGGTTACAAAGGTAATTACCAGTGTGCTTCATTTTATACTGTAATTTGATTACACCATATTTTGTTAGGCAACACTACAAGGCATTTCAGCTAAAAATGACTGTTTCCCTAACAGGTTCCCAGAAAAAGCAAGTGCTATGATTTCAATTTATATTAAAGATGTTTCACTGCAGAAAAATCAGAGCAGAGGGACTCCCCCTGCAACTCCCATGTTCTAAGTTGCTTGGGTGCAACAAAACGGTGGTGTTAAGATGGGGGTTGGACAGGCAAAGAAAGCAGAAAGTCAAATGTACAGAGGAAAGATGCCAAGTCCACTGAGGAGCCCCCGTTTACAAATAATCAAATCCTGTCTCACACTATGGCTGACATTTACATTCTTTCTGTGCTGCTCAATATGGTAGCCACATGTGGCTATTTAAATATTAACTAAAAATTCAGTTCCTCAGCTGCACTAGCCACATTTCATGTGGTCAACAGCTACGTGTGGCTAGTGCCTACTGTATTAAGTGGCTCAGAATATCTCCAAGAAGCTCTATTGGATAGCGATATGAGATACAAATTTAAACACAGAAAAGTAAAATGTATTTAAATAGCTTAATAATCTCTTTCACATAGTAGAGTTAATTTTTTTTTTTTAATTTGGATTTACTGTTTATGAACATTTCCTATAGAAGCATTAGATTTCTTTGGTTACCACCTCCAGCCTAGGGATTGTACATTGACAGGGAATGTGTACTGACATATTTTCTCATAAGTTTAAAAATATATGAAAGCAACTCTAAATACATACTATCTAAATATTTATTTTGAACACAAGTGAACAGAATGTTAGAGAAAGTAAATCTGAAAACACCTGCTGCTTTCTTTCAACTCTCAAATAAAACTATTTTGCAAACCCAGTGCTTTAGAGACATTAAAATTCTGACTCCTTAGTATTACAAAGGGACTGTGCCATGCTCTTAACTAACCAGTGCTGGCAGACATTTCCCAGAGCAAAATACTAGTAAAAATCATTGCAAGGATATAAGATACAAAAGGAACATAAAACAGAAAATTTTGCAAAAAACTTCTTAAAACACTTTTATCTTTGGTAATTTCACATTCTCCCAGTTTTCATCCTGACTGATCCTTTTTTGACGCCCTTTGCTCTCTTCCTCTTTCTCTCCTAGACTGCCAAATGTCAGTCTCTGGGGGCAGGGAAAAGGCCCTCTTCTCAGGCCACACTCTTCTAGGCAATTCCATCCATTCCTAGGGCTTTCAGTGTTAACCATGATAAATGCTTACTTATGTCACTAAAACTGTATATCCAACTACTTTAGTACTGCCAAACAAATGAATCACAGGCATCTCGAACCTAACCCATTCCAGTATCAAACAGTACTTCCTATTTTCCTCTCTTTCCAAACCTATTCTTCCCTAAATCAACTACTTACTACAGTACCCATCCGCTCAGTTGTAAAAACCAGAACCTAGAATCCATCCTTGATATCTTCCTCACCCTCCTTCTGAACATAAAAGCCACTATTAAGTCTTGTTGATTCTACCTCCAAAATATTTCTTGAATCCAAACATATCTACTTAAATCCCTCTAGTCCAAGCCACCTGGACAATTGCAGTAACCTAGCAGAACTCTCTACTCTTTGATCCCCTAAATCCATTCTACACAGAGTAGACAGTGTAGTGTGATTTTTTTTAAAAAAGCAAATCATTAAGTGTTCTCTGTATTTACGTCAATTATCTGTAATACAAACTAATAAGACAAATGAGCTCTATAAATACCAAATGATGTTGAGAACGTTTACTGTTAGTGTGGACTTGTTTTCTCTAAGCCGAGAGCAATTAAAAAAAAAAAAAGTAAATTAAATCATTTCACTCCCCTACCCAAAATCTTTGAATACCTTCTCAAGGTTTTTAAGGTACAGATCCTTTTGAGGACATCTTTCTCAGTCCCTGCATCATCTGGCCCCCTGCTTACCTCTCCAGATTTACTTCAAGGCACTCTTCTGGAACCGTTGGTCACTGTGGTCTAGCTACTTGGCCACCTTTTAGTTCTAACATGCCAAGTTCTTCCCATGTTCCATTTCCTTTGTCTGGAATACTCTCCCCTCTGACTCTCTGCCTAAGTAACTTCTACTTATCCTTCAGGTTTTAGTTTTAAAACCCTTTCCCTGACATCACAATTGAAATTAAATATCCCTATAATTTGTTTTCATGGCCTTTATTTTTTATTCAATACATTTACCATAATTTGTAACTACATATTTGTGTCATTTTTGCTTAATGTCTGCCTCACCCACTGTAAGTTCCACAAAGGTAGGGACCATGCCAAATCTATTCACTGCAGGAGCCCCAGTATCTGGCACAGAGTAGGTACTCAATAAATATTAATCCAGCAAATAAACAAGTCCTTGTATAGAAATGGTGTTATTGAAAGCAAACAAATTCACGAAGGTTCTGCTTATTAGCTGAGGATTCAAACCTAATTTTTGCTTAAAAAGACTTCTTTTTCCGGCATATTTTAATTTTATAGAATCCTTATTTTATACAAAAGGTTTTTTTCTTCCATGGTGATTGGAAACAAGAGTAAGGAAGTCTATAAATGAGAAGAGCGTTTAAATAACCACAGCTTGCTCTCAGTGGGCCTAGACTTCCACTATAGAAATAGCAAACAAATTCTGACATTTTGCTTCTTCTACCAAACTCTCTTATTATTAGAAAGCTTATATCTATTTAACCATGCATACATGTGTACATTTATACATAGATACACACACACAGAGGATCTAAAAGAGATCATTCCAAATCACATTCTGGATATAATTACTTGTTAAGTTCTAAGTGTTTATGTATAAAAATGACAGGTTCAATTGCCTCTATGGACCCTTTTGGAAGAAATTAAATCCATACATTTTCTAATATTGGAAAAACTTTTTTTCTTCAATAATATTTCATCAATTGAGCAAAATCTGATACTCATGTTACGTCTATAACGATATTTGTCTTGTTTACATAAATATTTTCAAAATAGACTTTGTACATTCTTTTAGGTTAACAGTCCTGACTGTGGCTATGGCTTACATTTCTCCTTTCATACACAGGCATCTTGCTTCTATATACTTCATAAAGTAGCCACATTTCAATAATGATGGACTGATTACTCTGCTGCTGGCCTACTATTTCCTTTTCCTGTCATTTATATCAAGCAATATGTCTTAAAATGACCACCTCCTGTAGTTGTAAGAATACTTAAATATTACCTAGCCTCATCTACTCATTTTTCAAATAGGGAAGCAGAGGTCCTGGAGACTGAAAGTAAGGGGCTTTCCTGAATTTTTTTTCTTTATGAATATTTGATTGACTCCTTATAAATTTAATTCCTATATTTCACTGATGATTGCTGTGGTCTTTATACTAGAAATACTCTGTATGATCAAGAATGCCCATGACTTTGGACAGGTTACTGGGATCTTGGTGTCAGTCCCAAATTTGCTAAAATTCAGAAAACTGAATCAAATCCATCAATATGAAAGGTGATACATTCTAATTTGATGGGATGCTACAATTCTAAATAACTGGTGAAACCCAAGGTGGAAGGAGGAAGATCTGTGGCAAAATTAGCAGCGTATGGACCACAAGCAAATGCCTTTTCGTTGCTGGCAACGGCCTGTTTAAGTGGTGCTCTAGCTGGCTAAAGCTGCCCTGAAAAGCTCTGCAATGGGGTGATGAGAGAACCCATCTGTCTTTTAGCATCCACGGATATTCAGGAGACTGACATTCATCCAGGGAGCCAGTCAACAGTGAATGCCTACTACAAGGAAGATATCGTTTCGGGTCCTAGGGATGGTGTACAACCAAAACCAATTTTGTACTCAGTAATCCCTAACTACTAGATTAAACTTCTAACTCTTATACGCTCCACTCCTTACCACTGACCAAAGGACATGGGAGCAGTGAACTACAGAAAGATGATCTCAAAATCCTTTCACTAGGAGTGCTCAAGGATGTGGACACTGTTCCCAACAGCTTCCTAACACAGTCTGTTCTCTAAGAATCTCAGAATGAGGAGCTAAGAGAGACCCAGGAGAACACTAAGCCCAAGTCCCTTATTTCATACATTAAGAAACAAGAGGTACAGGAAAGTGACTTGGCTCAGGCCACAAAGTTTTACAAGATGACTAAAATACCTTTTTCATAAACATTATTATGCCTTATTCAGGCTTTAAGAAACAGGTTTGTATTAAAAAGCTGTTATTCACAGATCTGTATACTGCTTTCAATCTGCTTTGGTGAATTCTTTCAACTAACTAACATAACTATTCGAAAGGAGGAGACAGATATTGACAGTAATTGAAAAGGGTTATCTCATTTTGTCCTTACAAATGAGGAAATTGGAGACTCAGAAAATCGAATTTTCCCAGAATGGTTAAATATCCCAGGTCCTAGCCCAAAGTCTACACTCTGGCCTCTACCTGACTATTGACCTTACTGATCAATTAGAAGTCTCTTGATTTAGGAAAGAAAATGCTCACTGTAATTTTCAAAAGCAGAATCATTATCTCCTTCTAATAATCTTTGCCAAAATGTAAACCAATAACTGTTTACTTTCCTGTTTTCCTTGGGCTTGGGTTATCACTGAATAAAAAATGGAATATGAATTCTCAAGTTTGTGCCAGATGAAAGTAAGGCATATTCTCTCCATTCCCCAATAAACTCAATAGAAAGACCAGAAAAGCCCAGGCATTCCAAAGAGAAATAAAGTATTCTGTGCCCTTTGTAATCACCACCAAGTCTGAGAACTTGCAAACCTCATTTTACTCTCCAGGTCCTTCAACAAAATGAGCAACAATTACCTCATTTGAATTTAATCCATCAGTTGCAGCCAGAGGCATTTTCCCAAGAAGCACTGTGCCAGTCACCTCTTTTATTCCAAGTCCTGGGGAATCAAGGTCCTCCTTGATCCACATTCCAGCAGGGGAATCCTCTTCTAGAACAGAAGTTCCTTCTTCTGAGATAGGCACTGAATCAGTGTGGGCAGCATCTCCCAGGAAGGGCACACCAGCAAGGAATACTTCCTCAATAACAGGCACTGCACCAGTTGCAGGTTCCTCTGGGGTGGGCACTGCAGCAGCTGGGGCTGTAGGTTCCTCTGGGGTGGGCACTGCAACAACTGGGGCTGCAGGCTCCTCTGGGGCAGACACTGCAACAGCCAGGGCTGCGGGTTCCTCTGGGGCGGACACTATAACGACTAGGGCTGCAGGTTGCTCTGGGGCAGGGATGGCAGCAGATGGAGCTGCAGGCTTCTCTGGGATGGGCACTGCAGCAGCTGGGGCTGCAGGCTCCTCCGGGGCGGGCACTGCAGCAGCTGGGGCTGCAGGCTCCTCCGGGGCGGGCACTGCAGCAGCTGGGGCTGCAGGCTCCTCCGGGGCGGGCACTGCAGCAGCTGGGGCTGCAGTCTCCTCTGGGACGGGCACTGCATTATCTGGGGCTGCCGGCAGCTCTGGGGTGGGCACTACAGCATTTGGGGTTGCAGGCTGCTCTGAGGCAGGTACTGTAGCAGTTAGAACTGCAGGCTCCTCTGGGGTGAGCACACTAACAGTTGGGGTAAAAGGCTCCTCTGAAGTAGGCACTGCAGCAGCTGGGGTGATAGAACCCTCTGGGACGTAATCCCCTGTGGTAGGCACTGCATCAGCCCCCTCTAGGGCTGATACTGCAGCAGTGGGAAAATGTGCCTCTATGGTGACCACTGAAGCAACTGGCATGTCCTCCTCTGGAAAGGGCACTGTAACAGCAGCTACAGCAGGCCCCTCTGGGTCAGGCACTGTAGCATCTAGGGCATCTTCCATGGTGGGCACTGCAGCAGTTGGGGCAGGTTTCTGTGGGATAGGTATCCATTCCTCCAAAACTGGTTCAGTATTACTAGCCTTGGTAATTTGTTCCTCCACCAAGATATTTAGCAATGAATCTGTATATCTCATTTCTGTCTCCCTTCCCTTCAACGACACCACATTCGGCTCGGTCTTTACGTCATTCATAGTTTCCTCTCTGCTATGTCTCCATCCTCCTCCCAGCAGGTGCAGATTCAGAATCTCTGACTCTGGGGATGTCCTCTGAAGTCCCTGGAAGACCTGTTCTGGGAAGTCTCTATGAAAATGTGCCAAGGCTTGGTCCTCCAAAGGCTGGGGTTCATCGCCCAGCTCTTGTGCCTCACCATGAACTCTCTCCATGGACAACAATTCACAAGGGTCCACATTTCCCAAGGAAGTTGGACTGTTATTTTCTTGATTAATAACTCCTTGCTCAGTTTTCAAATGAATTTCATCTGTTAGTAAATGTGAACCATATGATAACACCTCTACTTCAGTTCCTGAGGTAACATCTGTTAGTTTATAGTTGAAAGCAGGACTGAGGGGAACCCTCTCAACACGCTCTTCAATGTTCCCCTCAATTTGACTGCAGTCTACCTGGGACAAATTGCCATTTTCTTTGGCCAGCTCAGCTTCAGAGGCTGATAAGTTTTCTTCAGGAGAAGCCCTGTGATCAGAGCTGGGCAGTCCTCTCGGGTCCAGCTCTCCTAGAGACTCCAGATAAGCAGGGTATCTGAATTTAAGTTCCCCTGCAGTCAAGGGGCTAAAAGGCACTTTTTCACTCTTTTCCTCACTAACAGTGGAAGTGTCCCTCATAGTATCAGAGTGGTCAACAAGTTCCACAGCATTAGGCACCTGAGAATCATCCAGGGCATGAAAATATTCACAATCCAATCCAGTATCATAGTCCTTTATCCTTACAGTTAAAAGTTCTATGTGTTCCTTTTCTAAGGCAGCCCCTGGAAAATGACTAATTACCAGTGAATTTTCTGCATCCTGGGATGGGGCCGACCCTTCAAAAGAGGCTTGGTTCTCCAGCTCAACTAGAGGAGTTACTCCTTCACATGAACACTCTTTTTCAAGTTCAAGAAACATCTGCACTGAATCTGTGTCAGAAAGCTGCTCTGAATCGACAGGACCAACAGTGCATTCTAAATCGGAAACAAGACCCTCCAGCTCCTGAGCAGTTCTGTTTTTCAGCTCATCCACTACACTCTCACCTGTGACAGCGTAACTGTAATCAAGAGGTATATCCTTGAGAACAGAAGCCAAAGGGTTCTTAGCTTGCTGTAGGTCATCAGAACAATAAACCCGACCGGGAGCTAGGTGGTCAAAGGTCGAGACAGCAGCTGAGCCGTTGGCTCCATCCTCCACCAGTGCTATAGTGTTTGCTTGTTGTCTTTCTTCGAAAATATCTGCCAGACTGTTCTTCTCATCTGCTATTAGAAAAGTCTTTCTTCTCTCTGACAGTTTCTCCTCCTCCCACTCCTCCTCAGCCTCCATCATGATCCATCGCTCATCCTCCTCAAATTTTAGTTCAGACTCTGTTTTCTCTCTCAGGCTGGGGGTTATGAGAACATGCAATTCTGGATCCAGCAGCTCTTCACTCAGGCAAGGGGAGAGAGGTGGCATTTCCACAGTGCAAGCTGTGTCCCCAAGGGGGTGCTGCTTCTCACTGAAGCCTCCCTTAGTCAAACTTTTCATGGCTCTGGGCCAAGTTGCACTTGAGAATCTGTGTTCCTGCATTATATCTGTGTTACCACTTGCTGCTACAGCTTCTGATTCTAGAGGCTGGAATTCATGGGGAGAGCTCTCACTGTGTTGCTGAAATCTGAAGTCTTGGCAGTCTCCACTTAAGTTTTTCACATCCTGCACTTCTGGAACACCTATGGATCTGGACACATGTTCCAGAGTTACTGACTCTGACTGAGGTTCCCTGTGGTCGAAATGACCAGAACTTTCTGTTAATGCAGAACTGGAGTCTTTTTTCTCTTGCAAGGAAGGATTTGAAGCACCAGCTTCTGAAACTTCACTGAGAGAAGCTTCCATCCTTTCTGCAAATTCTGGGAAATTGGGTGGCATGAAGGATTTCCATGATCTCCTGTTAACATTGTCTTTGCGTTCTGCATTTGGTCGCCTTCTGGGTGGAACAGGCGCTGACTTCTGCACATCGCTGCTTAGCTTCAGTGCATCAAATATTATTCTCTCATCCAGTTTTTTGCCTTCTGGTGCTCTAGACTCAAAAACATTAGATGCTGCTCCTAACGTACCATTGCTGGATATACTACTTCCTTCCATCTTTTCCATGGTGCTCTTTGAAGTCTGATTAAGCTTTGACCCCTGGTCAATTTGTTCATTTATCCTCATTGTATCATATATAGACCGCTGTGGAACATAGCAATCCTCTATATAGCCATCCTCTTCCTCTCCTTTCCCCAGGCAGGTGGGGTTCTGCCTTAAACAGTCTGGCCTGCTGAGTGGCTTACCCATACTTTTTTAATCAAGATGAACCATCAACCTTTTAAAAGTTTTTCAAGAGTTCCCCCAAAATGCATTCTGCATAAATTAAAAACCTCTTTACATATTCATAATCTCAAACCAACTGGATTTGCCCTTTAGAAAGGCCTGCAAGACCCACTTTGAAACCATTCTGGGGGAAGTTTTAAGAGGAACAGCTTTTTCCTCACAGGCTAGCAGCCTCATAGTTGCAGGTAAGTGACCATTTAATCAACAAACATAAAATAATTCCTTGTATGGCTTCTGTTTTTAAAAGAGCACTGCTCTTTCCAATTTAGTCAATAAAAAAGAAAATCATGTGATATTGACAAGTCTTATTCAATATCTAGTTTCACTCACTTCTCTCCCAGAGTCGGAAGCAGAGGATTTACCGATTGTGTCCTTTAACAACAATGGCACAGCCCCTTAGTCTTCATGTATGGCCCAAGCTCCCAAGAATTCCTTTCATGTTATCCTCAGTTCCAGCCCTGGATAAGAAGTCCAGCTGGTCTGAATTAGCCATTCGTCCTCCCTAGTTCGGGTGTTTGCATTTGAACTGGGCTGGTAGGCGGATATTCCTGCAACTTTAAACACAGGAAGTCCTTCATTCGGGGCCAGCTTGGGGCTTCCTGTCTCCAAAACATCATGGCATTGTTGTGGCTCCCAGAACAGCCCTTCGCTGTGACCGCAAAACAAGGCGAGTGGAGCCCGGCGCCCGGCCTTTCAGAGGCCAGCAGGCTGCAGCAGCAGCCGAGGGTCTGTTGGAAGGTCTCGCTCAGCGCGGCCCACTCCCCCGCGCCATGCCACGCGCCCCAAGGGCCAAGGTCGCCTCACCACAGGCTGGCAGGTGGCTCCGGGCCGCGGCGGCCTCCGGTCCCGCGCTCAGGAAGTTAGTTTGTCCCTCCGGCAGCTGAGTCCCGCGTGCTGTGGGCGACGCCTCCCCCGCCGCCGCCAGTCCCCGGCCCGCAGCCGCCGTGCCGTGGGCTGCATGTCAAGCAGCCGCCTCTATTCTCCGCCGCCGCCGCCGCCAGTCCCGCCGTCCTCCCCGCCCGCAGCTGTCACGGTCCCGGCATGCAAACTTCTGGCTGGGAACAAAAGGCTCCGCTCGGGCCGGGCGGGGGCGAGCCCTCCTCCCTCTCGTCGCGCCGCGCGGCCCGCTCGCCCGCTGCTCGCTGGAAGTGTTAGGCTGGCGGGCGGCTCTCTCCCCCTTCCCGCACCGCCGCGCCGCCCCACCCGGGCAACCCCCCTGGAAGCCCGGGAGCGCGAAGCGGAGAGCCCAGGGGAGGAGGGCGGAGGCGGAGCCGCGGCGGAGGCAGGGAAAAGGAGCGACCCGAGCGGAGAGAGAGGGAGCGGCGGAGAGGATTGGAGACCGAGGCACCGAAGGAGGGGCTTCTGCGCGGTTCTGGGCTAGGGAGTCAGAACGCCAGGCGCTCGGCTCAGCAAGCCCACGCCCCCCCGCATCCTCCGCGCCCCCAGGCCCGAGGGAAAGCCCCGCCCCCGGGAGAGCGAGAGGAAGGGAGCTGCACTGCGCGAGTCTCGGCCGCGCCGCGCAAATCCCCTGACAAAGGAAAGCCCCGCCCTCCTCCTGCCCGTCAGGCCCCCTGTCGCCCCCGTTGGGTCCCAACCCGCCGGGCTCAGTTCCCAGTTCAAGGGCGAGCAAACCCAAAAGGGGCTATTCTGCCTCCTCCAGCTACCAGGCTCTCTGGTAAGGGCCACTCGGGGCCCCATCTGCCGGCAGGGTCGTGCTGGCTGCAGCGGGCCGCCTGCCTTGCTCTGCAGCCAAAGGCTGCCCGAGTCCCTCCAATGTCACCTTTAGCGCGCCCCTGCCGGGCCCAAGAACACTCTAGCCTTACACTCGGTACTTTCCGGGTGTCCAAAGGAATTCAGTCACGCTCAGAGACCAAGTTATTGGATAAACTCCAGGTACCTTCTCTCTCCTCCTTCCCATGTACATTAGGTTTTGGTCCATTTTCCCACCAGGATATCTCTGCCCGCAGACCTGAGTAGTGTCAATAACTGAGGAATAGGGATTGGGGGAAGGAGGCAGTGGAGATGACAGCTGCAATGCCCCAAACTGAAACACCTGGGCTCCTTTATTGCTGCCCTCACCCAAGGAAACCTGAGCCTCCTTGGGGCCAGCTGAAAAGCATGGGTCTGTATTTAAAGTTTCAAGACGCAAAATACTAAAGAAAGGTGGCTCACAATCCCGGCCACAACTTTTTGGCTTTTAGAAAAGCCATATAGTCAGTCACTTGGTGACTGTTAAAAGTACAAAGGGCAACCCAGGAGACTGTTCACCAAAGGCAGCTGCATTGCTGACGGAGTGCAAAACTCTCCTCCCTTTGTGACGGTAATTTTCTGAAGGGAAAACAAAAGAGATCTAAAATTTCTCAATCTCTGTTGGACCTAGGGTCAATATAGATGGTCAAAATTATGGAAAGCTATTTCTCTTCTTTACACAAACACTAAGTGAAGCCAACAGTTGGTGTATGGAGATCTAACAGTGAAACCTTGAGCTGAGCCTAAGGCCTACTTAGGGAGCCAGAGGGGTCCTTGGCAAAAATGAGGTATGGGCGAAGCCTGTGATCAGAATTAAATAAGTAAAAGACCTTTCACTGGCAAAATGATTTACACTTCATTTCTCATTTCCAAAGAGGCTGCTGATCAATTCTGCCCACTGAAATCCAAAAGACACCCTCCCCACCTGTAAACTGACCCGGGGTGGGGTGTCAGTGGTGCGGACTAGACTGCATTTTGACAGACTTTCTAACTTTAATATTCTTTAGTTCTAAAACTTTTAAATGAGTTGCCCCCAGAATCCTGAGTCCTTATGGTCCTATACTGCAAGACACTAGAAACCCTTGTCCTCTGAGGAACAAACAGCAGTAAGAACCAAGAATGCCTGACTTAAAGAAGGTTTCAGGCAATATGATCAACAAGAAATATCTGAAGGACTGGGTTGTGGGAGGAAGGAAGCTTGTTCTGGACGTCTCCTTAAGCTGGCATATTAAGATCCAAGGGCAGATTTCCAACCAACAAAGAGCTTTCTCATAGCTATTCAAAGAATAAGGTGGCCCCTAAAGTGATGACATTCCTGACACTGGAGGTATTTGAGCAGAAATTCAAGCAATCACTTGGAAGAGATTTGGGGAAACGAATTTACAAATCCTCTATCAGTTTGTTCAGAATGAATTTTAAGGTCCTTTCTAACTGACATACTGCAATCTTAAGGCTTGCTCAATTTACAGATCTGATACTTAACATTTCAGGGAATCCAGGTTTTAATTTTCCTTTAATAATTCAGTACAACAGGGAAAGCAAGATCGATTTCACTAGCAAAACTCCCTAGCCAAATACGCTCACTGAAGTGTTCAGATATCATAACAGACTGTTTATTGTGCCAGGGCCCCTCTGGTTGGAAGAATCTGAGGAATTCTGGCTCTGGACTAAGGGTGGATGGTTATTCTATTATAAAGAGTGATCTTGATTTGGAATCACAAACTTCACGGGCAGAAATTCCTTTCCTGTTTCCTCACCATGTCAGTTGCCAATCAATTCCATCTTTTCTCAATCCCACCCCACACCTATCTACCCTATTCTCACCACTCTCACCAATGCTTCAGATTATAATACAAATAAATAAGAGGAACATTTTAGCAACTATGAAGTTCAGATTCAAATTACTTTTTAGCTTAAGTCATACTCTCTCTGACTAAAGTTTATGACAAGTATTACAGAGAAAACCTCCAAAAATTCAAACACAACCCTGTAGAAAGGATAACATAAAGTTGACCAATTCCCCACCCAAAACAAGAAGCCAAAGAGTGCTTTGCTCCTTATTTTTCTTTTTTCATTTTTTATTCACCAGTATGTTTAGAAAGAAATCAAGAGAGGAAGCACAATGTCTCTTTCCTCTGTGTCTTTTTATCTGTTCATGAGTTTCTCTTCAGTTTTGGTATGTGGAACTCTGCCAATAGCCATTAGAGTGACTGAAATAAATACCTGATATAGCTTTCAGATTCTTGTTACCCTGACAGATCCAACAACAACAACAACAACAACAACAACAACAACAACACAAACAACAACATAAAACATCTGTTCATTTTATATGCTGTGTGTAAACTTTTTAAAAAAGAAGTATGGGGAGCTCCAAAGAACTACTTCAGATGCTTTTCCTACTCCTGTAACCACGAATATATGTGTTGAAGCCAAATTTCAAATTAGTTTCCAGTTAGTTGATTACAGAGTTCAAAGAATTCTCTACTCATTTAGAAATTCCTAAGAAGAGAATTTGGTGTCAGATTTTCCTTCAGTGAGCTTAGAAGAAAGAACAATCCTGGCCCTTCCTGCTGTCTTCCTAATTAAAGACAGCCGGGTAGAGTCTCTACATACCCTAGCACAGCTCTCTTTCCAAATTTTGGACCTTGCACTTTGCCTTTGTCTGCTCCGAACTTAAACCACTAGACCCCCTAGAACAATTTGGAGACCCCAGAGCCACACTTCTTCAGATTTGATAATGCCTTTTCATCCATCCCTTCTCCTAGAGGATTCGTTCTGACTAGAGTAGGATACCAAAGACTGGTTGGATCTTGCACATTTTAAATCTACTAAATGCCTTTCATCTTAGTATCTCTAGACTTTATAAGCATTTATTTAGTAGCAAGTGGAAACTCCACAGTATTAGTCTGTACCTGTTGGGCATCAGTCACCACCACCCTTTGGTGTTTTTATTATATAAAGATGGCTACTGAGTGGCTCATTAAGCAATAGAGCAAGATGTAAAGCTCGCTTTACATGGGATACTATGGATTTTGCTGCAATTTGAGCTCTCATGTATTCCTGAACCCATGAGTAAACTTGCCACATGCTCCACAGGAACTCTCATGACCCCTGTAAGCCCTTTCCTGCTTGAAGACTTTCCAAAAGACAGTATATTAATCCCTCTTTTAGCCACTCACCAAGACAGTGCTGATGACAAAAGCATGGGGCTTTGCAAGTTAGAAAAGACCTGACAAAAGAGTGGGAAGAAGGCAGGCAGGGGACCAGAGAGGCTGTATGAAGAAAATTAAGTTTACTCTTTAGGACTTGTATATATAGATATGGTGAAGATAAGAATTCCTAAGGGATAGAGGCAGGAAAACTAAAAAGGCAGGGACCCTAAAGAAGCAAATCTGAAGTCAGTGTGGCTCGAAAACAAGGCATATGAAAAGGAAAAATGAGAGGTCAGCATGGTAAGTAACTCAAAGTCCGTTCGTGAGGGCTCCTGAATACCAAGCCAAAGAATTTATGCTTTATTCAGAAAACCATTAGTATGTCAAGATTTATTTGTTTAAACCTACCAGGAGTAATGAGAGTTCATTCAACTGCTATTTAATATATTTTTTCTCATTAAAAAAATCCAAATCCTTAATTTATAAATGAAACTTGGGATGGTAAACTTACCTGTCAAAGTAACAATTCCTGGATTTGAGCATATAGGTCTATAGATGCTGCATATGTATAGGATAGATCGTAAAAATGAATACTGAAGTTGGAGCAATCAGTTAGGAGGATTTCAGGAAAGAGGTAATAAAAGCCTGAACTTGTGAAAATGAGGAAGGGGGCCATAAAAGAAATTGCGGAGGCAAGATATTTGGATTTCAAAACTGACCAGATAGCAGGTAGAGGTTAGGGGGAAAAATAAATTTAAAATAATGCTGTAGTATTATTATTCTTGGATTTCCGAGGGCATAGTACTACTATAAAATGGCAGCATGGAGGAAGAAAATATTTGAAGATAATACAGTTAATTTAGAGCATACTGAGTGTAAAGTACTCAAAGGCTACCCATTTGGAGGTGTCTAGGAAGGTCTCACACAAAAGATTGACCTTTAGGGTAGAGATATAGCATTGGAAGCCTTCTCCCACAGAACAGTGAGGGGTCGGATATCCCAGAGTTCACCTGTGCAGTGGGGAAGAAGGCAGGTGACAGAATTTCAGGAATCACATGTTTGGAAGGTAGGAAGACAAACCAAAAAAGAAAGCAGAACAGCCAGAGAAGAGAATGGAGAGAGTACAATGTCAGGAAAGTAAATGGACAGGTGGGTTTTAAGAAATGCTGCATAAAGGATAAGGACGAGTATGACAAGGCCACTAGACTTGGCAACTAGGAAGTTAGTGAATACTCTCAAGAGAACAGTTTCAGCGCTGTGATGGGGTGTGGATCAGATTATAAGGGTTAAGGATAACTAGCGGTGAGAAGTAAGTACTGGTCCTTCCTTCTTCTTAAGGTTCTATTCTTTTGGCTCCCATTGCACTTTGCTATCCCGATGCCTCTTTTCTAGCCAGTCTTTTGTCTCTTTGGGCTCCTTTTTCTGACCTCTTAAGACATGTAATTTCACAAGGTATATCCTTGATTCTTTTCATTCATTCAACAAATATTTACTGGGGTCTACTATATGCCCTAAACTATGCGAGGGAGAGTGATGAACAAGACGGGTCAGGAACTCACATTTTAGTAGGGGAGACAGACATTCATTTTAATTCAATTGTGCCAAGTACTCTGGAAACAAAGCAAACAATGCTATGAGAGCATGGATTAAGGGGCTGAATGTGGCCCGGTGGTTCAGGGGAGGCTTTCTTGAGAAAATGACCATATGGGCTTTCACCTGGGACTGAGAATAATCTTTCAAGTTCAAGGGTTACATGACTTTACGACTTTTACAAATTAAAAACTTCATAAAGTTACTTGGCTATTTCCTTTTAACACGTCCCTGGCTTAGAATCTCTCAAGGAATCTTGCTGTAGGGGTCCTCTCTCCAATATTAGAAAAAGAGATAGAATAAATGATACAGATGAAAAAGATTTCTGAAGACCATCTCTTTCATTTTGTTACTAAAACAATTCTCATCATTGATTACAAACAGGTAATTTAGGTTTGAATTTAAAGAACTATACCAAAATCGGAACTCTTCCTTTGGGAGTGAATTGTAAGATGATAAAGATATTAAATGGTTCACTTGGATGGATGCAATAAATCCAAGCTGGAGAAGACCTAAGTTCAATTTCTTTGAATTTGTATCTTCTTCCCTTGACTCAAAGATATGTATTACCAAATATTTGAAACACATATTTGCTGAAACTATGAAGAATTGAAGCTTTCTTATAAAACATTTTGATGGTATAAATGTTTGGCAGAAAGATGAATTATACCTGTGTTTTTGAGCTGGTTTCCTCTGAAATTAAGATGATATTTTCTTCCTTCACAGCTCAATGGTTTAATTAATGATTAATGTTAAGAGGTGTCTCTCCCAAAGATGCTGACTTGGTAGTTGCCACTGTATGGCAACAGAGGACAAGAACATGGTCTATGTTAAAAACTAATTAGGCCAAGGACCCTGAGATCATTAAAGCTGATCTGATGGGTAACTCTGAGTAACTGGGGAAGTCACTGAGCTGATAACTGGCTTCTGGTTAATTTTGGCTGATATGAAAATAACACTGATCTGTAAGTATATAAGCCAAGGTCAAAAAAGAAGATGTGGGATTCTGATATGAATAAATTAACAATTTAATGAATAAACAAACACAAATGTATATGTATGTATGTATGTATGTATGTATACATGAAGGATATTTAATACTGTGTTACAGAGTCATGAGCTAAACCCACATATGTATTGCTGCTCCAGGATTAGAAACAAGCCCTACACTTGTTCCCCACAAAAACTGCTCAGGGAGGCTATATGTCATCCATCTGTTTCACGGTTTTCATGAAACTAATTTTAGTTTATTCTCATTTGCATTTTTTCAAGAAAAAAAGAATGAACCTAATCTTGAGCTGGGCCTTAGATTAAGTGTTCTGGAGAATGATCATCCCTAGGCAAAACTTTCATTATTTTTAAATATAAGATTAGAAAATTTAATATTCTAATTCATATGTCTGGATAAACTTTTTTTTTTAAAAAAATAAAAGGATATTATCATTTATTGATCACTTAATATATGCCTAGGGCTTGCATCTTCACTTTATTCTAAAGGTATGATTTACCAATACTCCCATTTTATAGTTGAAATTACTATACAGAGGTTAAGTAATTTCCCCCAAGTTCATTCAGGTGGTAAATGATAGAGCCAGAATTTAAAGTGGAATATTTCTGACTTACACACATATTAAATTTTTTTCACTACATCAAGCTAACTGAAATATGAAGACTCTTCTTAATTGCCACCTGATTGCATAAATGGCAATGACTCTAATCTGGCTTTCTTTAAGTACATCTGAAGTAGCAAATTCCTTTCTTAGTTTTGTTTTCTTTGGGCTAATACCGAAATGAAATTGTGTTCCTCTAACATATTCTAACTGGTAGGAAAGGAAGAGAGCCCAGAAGCAAGATGGAGAGATGAGGAATCTAGGCTAGGATTAGAGTTTCTCAGGACACACAAAGAAATACCTCAAGTCTTACAGAGTAGACAGAATTTTGAATCTTCACATGGCTAATGAGAAATAAAGAGCATTTATTTCTCCATTTATACCAATATGCTCACTACTTTGAAGGACACAAAAATGGATTTATTGAGATGAGAGACAAATACATATAATCAGAAAATGCCGGAATTAGGAAGTATATGATCAAGGCCAAATGAGTTACACATATTAAATGATCTAGGTGATCAGGAGTGGTGAGCTGGGAAGATCAAGATGGCTTTGTGGAGATACAGGACTTTAGCTAAGCCTTCAGGTATCGGTAGGTAAAATGTGTAAGGAATTTGGAGGATAAGTGGATGGAGTAGATGGTCTATATAGGAAATAAGACTGGAAAGATAGTGGGGATCAAAAATGTATTTCCAAGACTGGAAAAGAAAAAGACTGAAGGCACAGAACAATTCTGAAGGATGCCACCATTTAGTTCATCAGATCAGAGGTCTCTTGCTTTGAACCGGAGGAAGGATAAACATTCACAGAAAGAAGGGTAAAAACAGAAGCTAAGGGAAAAACCACCTCGGAAGCCCAAGTTTTAGAAGGCTACAGCATAATTTATGTGTTTTTTCCGTGGGAACCATGTGCGTACATACTGCCTGTCCAATCACACTAGCTTTCTGCAATCTGAACAGAGGATCTTTTGTTTCTAACAGCAAGGCTCAAAAGAGACCGTCTGATAAAATCACACTGAGATCAGCACTCCCAGCTGGTGTAGGGGCTGATGCCATTCCATAACACACCCTACAGGAAGCAGCTTCAGATACACAGCTGATTGATTTCCACAGCAGGAGCCTTGTGGCAGGGTGGGGTGGGGACTGGTCAAGCATGGAGAGAATTCTTTAGCCACTGACTCAAATTAGTTTACCAAGATCCTGACTTTATCCAACAGGTCTGTATAAGTCACTCTCGGAACCAACACTATTTCTTAACTAATTCTCGAAAAAAGGGAGGAAAGTTATGAAACTTCCCTAGGCAGTGGAACTATTTCATAGTAAGCTAACTCTTACTTGTCATAGAATCTGAAGAGGGCAAAATATCAAACCCTATCTTTCCAGAAGCAAGCTGAATGATTCTTTGTTTTAAAGGGCTAGCTATCCTGTGTATTATAAGATGTTTAGAGGCAGTAGCAGCCTCCCCAGTCATGACATAAAAAAAAAAAAATGTCTTTGGACATTGTCAAATGCCCCCCAAGGGACAAAACTGCCTCCAGTTGAGGACTACTGGTCAAGCATGAGCTTTGGTGCCAAACAGACCTTTTCATTCCCAGTTCCAACACTTACTTGCTGTATGGTTTGAACAAGTTACTTAATACCTTCAAGTCTGTTTTCTTACCTGCAACTGAGATTTCAAATGTCTGATTTACCGGGGGTAGGGGAGAGTGGAGGGTGGGTTAGAGATCATTTAGACTTGGGTCTCTCTTATTGCACTTACTACTACATCACTACCACTGCAATTCTTTGTGTCTGTCTCCCATACTGCACTACTGTCTTGAGATTCCAGCACCTACCACAAGGACTGGCATAAGTGCTCTGTAAGTATGGACAGAAAGGA
This sequence comes from Rousettus aegyptiacus, assembly GCF_014176215.1. Taxonomy (NCBI): domain Eukaryota; kingdom Metazoa; phylum Chordata; class Mammalia; order Chiroptera; family Pteropodidae; genus Rousettus; species Rousettus aegyptiacus. The sequence goes on along the minus strand of NW_023416284.1, from coordinate 25,164,575 downwards.
ATATGGAACCCCCTACTCATATCCCCCACAAAGGGATCCATAGACCATAACCACGTAGCACTTATTCTCATCCTTAAGTGGTCAAAGTTCTGAAAGGTCTACATTTGAAATCACAGTACTGGTAGTAGGAAAATAGCTTGTGCGGGCCTAGGGAATAAGTGTATCCCATTAATCTTCCCCAGCCAATACCAGAGACTGGTATTTGAAAAGCACTCGGTAGTGGCAGTGTCATAATTTTGAGGAAGGTGGGGAGGAAGCACATTCTCCCCATAGCTAGGTTTTTCCAACCCAGACAGCTGAGACCTGGGAAAAATCTGTTTGGCAGGAGACAGACTTTTGGCGCAGTGACCTGACACGACTCCCCATGGGACTCATTTTATTCCTGGTAAACCAACCAACTCTAACAATGAAGTGCCCTTCAAAGCAACTCATCACACTTCCTAGGGGCTCACAGCTTATAGCTTGTGTGCCACCCAGCTAGCTGGCTTGAAAGTGCCCAGGGTATTTTTCTGAAGTTCCAGGACTAGGCTTAGGCTGAGACCACTTACCATGTATTTTCAGACACAGTGAGAAACTGGCCTGTTCTGCAAGTCTATGTTCATCTCAACCATGTTCTCTCATCGAATACTCAACAATAAACATGAGTTCTACATGTAGTAAATTCTAGTTTTTCTGGAAGCATGTTTTTCTTCCTTCCTGTATAAAGTCATATGAGGAATCTTAGTTGCAAATGCTATGTGCTGACACTATATGTGAAGAATTCCAGTAAACTGAAATCAAACTGCTCAGTCCTTTCTTTTGGTTGAGGATATATTCGTTTAATTGCTTTAAAATCCTCCCTTGCTATCAAAATTTCCAGACGGTTTTGTGAAAGCCATCAGCACTTTCTTGACAACTTTCCATTAGGTTTTCCAACATTCACTGAGGCGTGAGGCTCCTTTAAGATGATGTAAGGGTTGCAATCTTGGGATTTTGTTTGTTGTGCTGGTGTTTGAAATATTAATGGTGATACTTTAAAATGAGGCTGGAAAAAGTTCAACATGAAGCAAACTTAAAGGCTCCTTCACCTTCTCCCCACCCAGTTCCTACGGTGGGTGTGGAGAGGATTATTACAGAGCGGTGGAATTCTTTTGGGAGGCGGGGTGGGACTGGAGGTGGTCACATAAGGGATATAAATATCAGCAGCGAGCTGTGAGCTCCTGGGCTGAGAACAACTGACAGGCTGTAGTCTCCCCTTAAAGGCACAGAACAAGGAGGCTCCCTGAAGTATTTCCACAAAGGAAGCTCCTCTTTAGAAATGCATCATCAACCAACACCTGCATCAACAACTTTAGGCAAAACAAACTGCAGATACTAGGGAAAGTGACTAGGAGGTTTTAAACCAGCACAGATTGATACCCGTAAAAAATAATCCAGGGCCTGGCCTAAAGAAAGGCTGACTTAGGGGCAGTTGTTGCTACTACAGACACATAATCAGATTATCAGAAGTTTGCTTACTACATAAATATTTAACTTAATCAATGAGCACTTTTTCCAAATGAAGGAAAGGAAGGAAAAGACCGACTGCTGTTTCCCACGTATAAATGGCAAATTTCTTCCAAGGCAGTGGTTGTCAATCGAGGAAGTCTGCTTTCCAGGGGACATTTGGCAATGTCTAGAAGACATTTTTGGTTTTCATACTGGGGAAGGGCTGCTACTGGCATCTAGTGGATGCAGATCAGAGATGCTGCTAAATATCCTACAAAGCACAGGACAGCTGTTCAACAACAAAGAATTATCCAGCCAAAAACGTCATGAGTGCTAAGGTTGAGAAACCCTGTTCTAGAGCATTCTTTTTATATCCTTGGAACCTAGTAGTTACTGTTGGAGTTTAAGGAAGGGGAAAAAAATTAACAAGCCAAGCCAAGGGTCAGCACAAGGTGGGGGTAGGCATGCCTACTCAACTTATTTGGCTGCTGTAAAGCTGGAGATACCTAAACCTCCCAGTGACAGACAGGTCATATCAAGTGTGATTTCCTTTCTCTCCAAGGGCAGGTAGCTAATTCTGACCTTGTCTGCTCTATTCTCTAGTGAATCTAACAGGCCAAAATGTAGATGGGCTGATACTGTCCTTGTAATTCTATGAAAGGAAGGAGAAAGTATCTTTGTGCAGATTGGCAGTCTTTCAGGCTCTGTCTTCCAAGGGTTTTCACATGTGTTCTTAGGGAAGACTAAGTTTGCTTTCCATGATGCAAAAATTCAAATGAGGAGATTTACAGGGTTTTCTTGTTCTGGCTCCATAGGAGGACAGACAGTAGCTGTTAAGTATATGTAGTCCCTGACCCTGGGCTCCGCTCAACCTGAATTAGGACAGAGAATAGTCCTAGGGAAGGCTGCTGCACTGACGTCCTGCCAGCCCGGCCTCAAAGACAAGGAAGGAAAAGACCGACTGCCTTAGATGCTTCAAATGCACCACTAAGGAAAGTGAACCTTGGTGAGAAACCTATGGACCCTATACAGGCTCCCATTTTTCCCACTTGTTTTTTTTTTTGTCTCTGAGTGGAAGAGTGAGTCTGAAGCCTGGCCTGAATACACAGTAAATATAAATACATATGAAATACAGAGTGTATGAAGGCACATGCAGGTTTCTTGATATGGCTCACTAGTAGAACACTACCACCACCACCACACACTTTCAGACTGAAAGGCCAGGCTGGTTCAAGGGGTGCAGGGGAGGAGGTCGTTTAAGGCTCAGAATGATCTCAACTCTTGACTACAAAGCCTACATAGGGAGAATTTCAAAATGAGGAAAGCCTCTTATTTTCAGACTTAATAGATTTCTTTTCCAAATTTCAAGTCCTTTTCTACCCTTCCCAGAAAGTTTACCTTGGGAGAATTCTTTGGCTTAAATTTCAGTGAAATAAAGGTCTCTCTCCTTTCTTGCTAGTTTCCTGCTATGTACACACAATTCCTTTTCCTCAATAATTAGAGTCTCTCTTATTCAGAAAAATGGAATTTCCTGAAGAGATTAGCCAAAGTCTTTTCCTTTCAGTTTTCTGAAAACATGCTCAGTATTCTCCTTTACGATTTCGGGAATGATTTCTTCCTTTTTACTTCCAACAGAGAGGTGGACCCAGGAAAGTGCCTTGAAGTCTTTGCCATTCCCATCTGCTAGATCCTCACTGGCTGACCAGATTCTATTAATTATTCAGAAGTAATCGAGGAAAGAGCTTTTCCTAGGAATAACGACTTTCATTCAGTTTTTTTGCATTCACTTAAGGAGGACATAATTTTTTCCATAGGCTAACTGCCTCTCCCTGCATTTATCAGCACTATTGCACAGTCCCAAATAAGACTAAGGTTCTCTGCAGTCTTGATTCATCTGTCTATTCCATCCATCCCCAATGGGGTTATTAGGTAGGTCAAAGCAGAGCCCATGTTTCTGTCTCACAGATTCGTTTCCTTGTCTCTTCAGGAGATTCTGCCCTGAGAGCATGATACCATTATAAAAAGAGCTGAAACAAAGCTTATGATGTTTTTTTTTTTAACAGTTATCTTCATCTCTGTTTTTTCCCCCTATTAAAAACAATTTTAATCTGAAAGCAGTAATAGTTTATGAAGCTGGTGTGAGGGAAGAATAATCTACTGCTGCACAGTACTCCGGGAATTCAGCACACAAATCAAGAATGACTCAGTCCTCAGAATGGGTCCAAGAAAACCTTCCCTCTACTCAGCCCCCAGGGAACTGTAGAACTGACAGCTTTTCCTCTCTCATTGTTTTCACTTCCCATGAGCTCAGTATGAACTAAGCCACAAGTGTGCTCCTCCCCTCATGACCCCTGAAGACCTTTGCTGGGAGGAGGCAGAACTGTCTCCCAAAGTCTTTGACTTTATAAGGTGGATCTTATAAGGTGGAACCAGGCTTCTGATTTGCATCCCCAACTTGGGGAGGGCGGACACAGAGCATTCGACTTTACCACTCTCCTTCATTCTTCTTTCAGTTTTGCCTTCTCAGCACCAGTCCCCTGAAGATAAAACACACTGTGCAGGTGACCAGCAGCTGATCAGTGTCTGGTCCCCGCCTTCACATCTCTAGTATTGATGGTGGGAGGCTTATTCTTAGAAGTCAGTGAAACGAGACTGCTATAACAAGCAACTAAAGCAGCTACTGAACTCTGAGCACTACTATGCAACATATTAGGACACAAATAAAATATGGTAATGTCCAGTAATTTCTCAAACCTTCTGGCAACATCAAAATTCACAATGTCTCTAGAAACCCAGGATTAAATGAAAAGGAAATGATTATTGTTCTCAAATCCAAACACTCTATATGCCTGCCTGTGGATCCTTTTTAAAATTCTAGCTGGTATTTAACACAATTTTAACAGGCTTGTTTACTTCATTTTCTAGCTCACTGAAGGCTGGAAGAAAGGGGTAGGTTGCTAAAGGCAGGCCCAGTGATAGCAGTGAAAATAATAGCGGTAAGAAATAATACCTGATAGCATGGTAATTGAGAAAAACCAGAAACTATACACTGTCCCCACACATATATACACACTGCCAATCCAGCCAGTATAGCAATACAGAGGCCCTAAACAAGAACTTCAACACAGAACTCAAACTGCACAGCTAATTAGGAATATTAATACAAAGCAGCTCCAAATGTTACTAATATTCTTGAAGAATCACCACAGGAGAGAACAGTATCATTTTTTTAGTAATGTTAACCTGCACTCATAAAGAAAAACTTATACGTAATATAGTATCTAGAAAATTAGGCAAATAAAATTTAAAATAATCCCCATATGTCACAATCTAGTTGATAAAACTATTTTGAAGCCTAAAGGGATAAGTTTCAGTTTTATAGGAAATGCATTTCGTTGATTAGACAGTTAATTGTAAGTAAACCGGATCCAAGTAAATTGGATCAATGAAGTGTGCCTGTAGAAGAGTCTTTGCTTTCAAAGAGCTTACAGTGGAAGAGGAAAGGAAATCGCATGTGCTTTAGCAGGGAAGGCCACCCTGCCCCCGGAGCAGAGGTATGGGAGTCTCTAAGACGAAAATACGTGGGCCCATGGGTTTGAATTTTCTCTACCTATCTTTTCCTTATTTGGGTGCCGTAAGAAACCCAAATACAATGACTTGTGTTGCTCCAAACTGCACTATTTCTAAACACGGTAAAGGGCCTTTAGCCAATGTCTCACTGTAATGCTGAATATACCATAAACTCCCAGAGAGGCTCTTCTGAAACAGCCACCTTTCTGCACTTGGACCTTTCTACAAATTTGTGATCTTTCTCAGGACCATGTCGATCTGACCTGGTGACAACACCACCACTCCACCCATGTTTTTAATAGAAAGGATCACGACAGGAAGGGGCTCTGAGAGACAGCTTAACTCTGATGGAGTGTTAACTGTGTAAGTGGGAATAATCAACACTAGTGATGGAAATATAGTGCCAGAAGTATTCTTTCCAAATCCAGTCCATGCATCAAAAAGGAAACAGCCATAGAGAGGTCTCTAGCAGTAGAGTGAGATACTTTTAGGTATTTACAACAAAGTAAACTTTTGAGGCTAAAGCCTCATGCAATGAGAGCCAAGACCCAAAGTCGGTTCTGAGTTCCAAGATCCAGATCCAGCAAACTTGTATGTTGAGAGTCAACTCCTCTCATCATCCCCTGTTGTTTTAAATTAGACTCACAAAATCTCAGGACTTAGACAAAGAATTAAAACAGTTTTTTGCAACTAAGGCAACAAACACATCTCAAGCTCTATAGGCAGAGAACTTGTACTCTTGAGGAAACTGGGGTGTAATCTTAAACTACTTACTCTAAGTGGAAAATTTCTTTCGAGCGTCGTTTTAATTTAATCCTGAGAATTTTGCATTTTATTCTATAACATATTAATAATATACCAATAATTTTCCCTTGAAATCTGTGATAAAAGTTAACACTTTAGATAGGTGAGCCCATGTTTATCTTATGGCTTCTTATATCTCAATTTGAAAAACAGAAACCTGAAGAAATAAGCACTGCTATTATAAAATCAGTTAATTTGAAATCTCCAGAATCTCATAAGAGGAGGTTCTTAAGAGATGAGATTTGGACATTTCTTTCTATATCCTTAATTGGTTATAAACACAGAAATAAATTGTAATAGAAAAATGTTTAAACCAATTGCTCAGAAGTCTAAGAGACTGTTCGGTTTCCAAAAAGTATGCTTTGATGGTGATGGAAGTGAGAATAATGAAACCAGGGACAGAAGAAGTTAAGATGTTTGCTCAATCGGTTACCAAGTTACAAGAAAAGAAATATACGTACTAGATAGGAAAAGACTGAAAAACAAGGGCAAGACTTACTTTAAAGTCTGCTAGTTGTTGGTTGATGATATCCACTTCGGTTCCCACTACCCATTGGAGGGCCTCTCCCTCCTCTGCCGCAGTGGTCATGTCATTGAGTACCTTCAACGTCCTATAGAAGTCCTCTACACGGCCCAGTGTCAGCTCCAGCTGCTCCTGACGAGCTTTACTCCTTTCTGTCAATTTGCCACACTGTTTGTTCAGGGCTTCTAGCTCCCTCTTGAGACCTAACAAATCCAGAGTCCCCTCTTCTTCCAGCATTTGTCGGCATTCTGCTTCAGAGGCCTCTATGTCTAACTTGAGGGCTTGGATTTTGTTAAGGAATAGCCGTACATCCTCAATTTGGGAATGGAGACTGTCAGTATCTCTGCCAATAGCACTCATGCCATCTAGCTCATCGTCCAGGTCTGCCAATTGAGAAAACATCTCTCGGACTCGGCAGTGAAATTGGCCGATTCCCTCCAGCTTGGTTTCCATCATCATGCAACTACTGTTCACTCTTTGCTTCACTTCTAGGAACTCTTGCTGGGTGACCTCAGCTTGATGTAGAAGTTGGGAAGCATCAGACCCATCTGGGGCATCTTCTATCAGGCCCTGAGTAAAGTTCCTCAGATAGTCTACCTGAGGCTCCAGGGCCTGCAGCACTTCCTGTTGGGCTCTGAGCTTTTCCAGGTTCTTGTTGCTACAAGCTTGAGAGCCTAGAGCATCAAAGATCTCAAGTTGGTGTTTGGCCCCTTCGACCTTCTTTTCAATATTCTTAAAGCTTTCCTGGAACTCCTTGAGTCTCTGAGTCATTTCTTCGAGTGACCCGGTTTTGGCCTGTAGCTCTTCTGTAACAGAATCCATGTTCTGGTTGATTCTAGCCTTCTCATCCCGGATATCATCCTCATCTGTTTCTGAAGAATTGATCAGAATATCAGCAGCATTGTTCAATATTTCCAGCAGGGAACGACGCTTTTCCACCTCACTCAGCATAGCCTTTGATCTCAGGAGATTGGACTCTAGCTGCACTGGATCCAGAGTAACCTGCAAATCAGACATCTTGGCCTTACAATCTTCTATCCATGGCCTGAGGTCTTCCACGTGCCACTGATATTTCTGAGCTTTCTGCAAACAGTCCTTGAGCCTGGACTGTCTGTCTGTAGTTTTTTTACTAAGTTCTTCCCAATGGCTTTTGAGCTCAACCAACTGGTTTTGTAAAGTCTTTTTCTCTTCTCCAGGAGGTACAGAAAGAAGCAGAGATTCTCCTTCAGCCACAATTACCTCATAGGAACCACTGTGTTGGTTAAGGCTCTTCTGAAACTCTTCATTCTCTTGTAGCTGAGACTGTAGTCGCTCCAATTTTGCAGAAATTGGGCAGTTTTTTGCTTGCTGACTTTGTTTGTCATCCAACCAGGTTCTAAGCTCATCAAACATTTGCTGGAACTGCTGGGTGCTGGCAAGAGCTACCTGGAGCCTGTTCATGCGATCAGCTGAAATGAGAAAAGTAAATTTAAATCACTCAAGTCTGAACATGGCACTTAAAATGTTTGCTGAGAGTATATGGTCTAATCTTAGGGGAAGGAAACTAAGGTTAATTGAAGGCCTACCATAAAAGAGGCACATAGCTAAGCTCCCCCACTTACTACATCTTATTTAATACTCATTTAATCTTGTAAGGTGATCTAAGTAACAGAAGTAAACTTTTATTTCTAAGCTGGTATAAAGGCACAAAATGTTTCCAGAAAAAAAGGCAATGAATTAATGACAAATTTTTTCTTGTACAAGGCCATGATAAGAAAAGTCCAGAACATGTTCTAATTTGGTAAATGAGTGTGTATGGTGCATCGTATAAAGAAAATAAGCGAGCATCAGCAAGGAATAAGTGTGTAACTCCACCTATAAGTACATCTATGAGCAAGAATCTCTAGGATTATGCTATGTAGTGCTTCACATTTTCCTTATGCCCAATCAATGTGTAATGACCAATTCTCACTGCAGCTGAACAAAGGGATAGGTTAACACTGTTCTGAATCCAAAAGAGACTGCAGGGTCATTCTAGATTCTTGGAACTACCACTAAACCACTTCTTCTTTTGGTTTGCCATTAATAATGGCAGCAGTGTGCTCTTCACCCCGACTCACCTGCAAGGTCTTCTAAGCCTTTGAGAGGCAGTGCAACTGTTTCTAAACGCTTCTTCAGCTCATCCTTGAGGTACTGCTCACCAATGAGCACTGAGAGTTCATCACAGAGTGTCTGTGCCTCCTTAATCTCATGGTCTAATTGTTCCACATCAGATCGAATCTCACTGGTCTCCTCCAATTGCTGCTTTACAGCCTCAGGTTGGGTGCTGATGGCCGACTGGCCACTAAGTCGCTGTCCAACTGCCTTCACTTTCTGTGATAGGTCCTGGAGCAATTCCTGGTACTGGGTGCTTTTGACAATAGCTTGGTCAATTTGGCTGGAACGGGAATTGAGTTTGTCTGTCAGCTCAATCCATTTCTGATTGATGCTCTGGAGTTCTTTCTGTACTTGGCTGGTAGGTGGAGAGACATCTCCAGGGCCTGTTAGGATGCCCTGAGCTGCCTCATTCAGCTGCTCATGCTGTTGTCTGCGTGCTTCAAATTCCTTTAGCATAAACTGTAATAGAAATGACACCAGGATGTTTAGAGAGAAAAGACAGATCTAAAAATGGTGTCAAAACAAAAACTGACTTTGGATTGTGCTTAGTACCAACTTCTTTTGAACATAAACCAGAAAAATCCAAAGACCAGGTTATTAGGAAAATACACATCATTTATATTGACTGCTGAATAAAAATTTGTTTTGAAAGGATCATTATGTCTATTTTATTTATTTTCCTTATCAGTCCTACTCTGTTTTAACATCGGTTACTAAGGTCAGCCTTTGTTGGGAAATTAAAGTTTGTTTTCTGGATTGGTACTTATCAGCTTTGCCAGGCAAACCCAGGTTTCTGAACTGGGCACCTGGATCCCAGAGCCAGCCATATTACTGGCTGGGCTTGCTGTCTAAACTCTCAATACCTCTGTTTTTTTTTTTTTTTTTTTTTAGTTTCTTTCTTGGAATTCCAACAGCACATACAATCTGTATATTATAATATAGCAGAATTAGATAATGCGCTTCTTTAAAGAAAGTACTATGCCTTTTTATGCTTTTCTATCCACTGCTTTACTCATCAAAAGAGTTAGGATTATAGGTTCTGGAGTCAGACTGTCTGGGTTCAAATCCTGACTCCATCCCTCAACAGATGTATAAACTTAGGCAAGTTCTTAAAAAATCTTAGTTTCCTCTTTTTCAAAATGAGGATAATAAAGTACTTACTTGGCTGTTGTAAGGATTAAATAAGAAAATTTATGGAAAGTACTTAGTACTTACAGTGCACAAAAATAAGTAAGACACAACCTCAAGGAATAACAGATGTATAAATAATAAACTATAGTAGAATAAAACAAAAGTAAAAATGTTAAAACACTGATGTGAACATGAAACTGTGAAAGCAAGGAGTAAATGTGATTCATTCTATAGGGAACGACAAAAGTAAAGGTGGGCAATCAAGAAAGGCTTCTTGATTGACATAATAAAGAATATGTAAGAGCTGAGAGTAAGGCTGGTTGAGGGGGAGGCCCTAGGATTAGAAAAGGCACAAGCTGTATGAGTGCGACTTGTTCAGGGAAAAATGCATTATCTGGTGTGGGTAGAAACCTGGGTATATGGGGGAAGAGTTGAAAATCAGGTTGGCAAAATAAACTGGGACTAGATTATAAAAACTCTTATATATCACATTGAGCAGGTATTTGGACTTTAAAAGGCAGTCAAGAGCCACTGAAGCATTTTAATATATTCAGATATGTGATTTAAGGAGATAACTTGATAATTGTGTGGGAAGAGAGACTAGACAAAGAAACCCCTTAGGAGGCTGTTGCAATGGGTTAGGCCTGAGATTAAGCTTACTGGAGGCATTTCAAATGGAGGAAAAGGGACAGATTTAAAACAGTGGTTCTTGAATTATGACCACAGGAGTTCTAAATTCTTTCATGGGATCCATGAGATCAAAACTATTTTTATAATAGTACTAAGGTGTTATTTGCTTTTAAAATTCTTGTTCTCTCATGAATGTTCAATGGAGTTTTCCAGAGACATATTCAATCACAGCCGATTGAATGCAGAAGCAGATATGAAAATCTATGAGAAAATTCTATTAAGCTAGACAGTAAAGAGATTTGCAAAGATATAAAACAATGCCACTCTTATTAAATTTTTGTTTTTGAAAATGCATATTTTATATAAAATGTTACTTATATTAATTTAATCATTTTATCATTATTTTAAAATTAATACGTATTTAAAAAGTTCCTCGATGTTTTAATATAGTAAACATCCATAGATAGTAATAGATAAACACAAGCTCTTTGGGGTCCTCAATAAGTTTTAGGTGTATAAAAGGGTTTTGAGACCAAAAAGTTTGAATACCACTGGGTTAGAAAAATATTTGTAAATTGACTGAATGGGACTTGATAATTAATTGCATGCAGGAGCTAAAAGAAAGTTTTCCTTCAAAAATGACTTAGGTCTTGATTTAGGGGACTTGGTGGATGGTGAAAAGAAATGCAACAAGCTAGGGTGGGTGTAGAACAAGGAAAGGTTCTAGGCAGAATTTCACTGGAAATGACATAACTTGTCTTAAATTTCATGATGTTAGGCACTTAAGCCAATTTTTTTGAGGTCTGGTTAGCAGAAAAGCTTTCTTTCAGGAAAGCCAGAAGATATAAGTTATTGCATTAAGTAATGTGAATGGCTATTACTGGGGATTATAAGTAAAATATGATTCTACAATTTAGTCAGAAGTTCACATTCTCACATCACTCATCTTACTGACTGTTAATGATATTACTAATAATTATTGACTATTTACTGCTTGACCAGCGCCATGATAAAGACCTTAGAAACATCTCATTTGAACTAAGGATCAAGACTCTGAGAGGTTAAATGACTTGCCCGGGGACATATGAAATCTACTTGCTGAGAGTAGCATTCAAACCCAGGATCATGTGACTCCAATTTCTTTGCTCCAAAGCATTCAGCAACACTGCTCACCTGCACCTGCTGCTTTTGTGCATTCAGCATGTTGGGGTCAATAGACAGGGGCCCCAGCACTCCCATCATCAGTTCCTTCTCCATCAGCCAGGGCCGGAGTTGGGATTCTGCAGCTTGGAAGCAGGCCAGATGACTTGCAGATTCCTCTAGCTGCCTTTGCCGAGCCATTGTCACCTCTGTGGCCCTTTCCCATCGGGAATCTGTAGAGAGGAAATGAGAAAATGTATTCCTTCACTCTCATCAACCACAGGCCTGATCCCTAAATTATGTTCCTAATATACTACAGGAAATGACTTATTTATTTAAATGTTTAAATATTTTTTTAAAGTTAAAAATAATCTTCCATTAATTTTAACTAAAGTAACACAAACAGTTTTGTATCTTGATTGTGGTGGTAGTTATATGAAACTAGACAGGGGATAAAACTGCATAGAAGTACAGACACACACATAAACGAGTGCATGTAAAGTATATCTTACACTATAAAGATATTATTTTGTAGCTTTTTTTAAAACTTTCTATATTATAAATATCTACTATGCCAATAAGTTTTTCATACCAATAAAATATTCATCTACATTACTTATAGTTCAATATTATGAACACAGCAGAATTTATCTAATGCTTTCATTGACTAGATTATTTCCCATTTTTCATTTTTATCATCAATACTCTATTTAGTTTTTGATTACAGCAGATTGTCATTCTGACTTGCCCAAGAAAGCCAAACTCCTGACACTTTGAGTGTAAAATCTCTAAATTTTTTTCCCTAATCAAGCTCACTCTTTAATCCTATCTGGGCTTCTTAGTTGCTTATGAAAATTAACTAAAAATAATTCCTACTTTATATGATATGCTAAAATGCTGTATGTGCTTTGAAGATAAGCAATTTAGACAAGGTGAATTTGTAACACCCATGTGATAACTTACTGAGCTCCTCCTGCATTTTCTTCCAGTTTTCTGCTTCTTGTGAGTTGGGATATGCTATTAGTAATTCAGCTAGAGCTTCCTTTACTTTTTGGATTTTTGGAGATTTCTGTTCCAATTCCGCCAGGAAGGCCTAGGAAAAGAACATCATGTATGCCATGAGATTTCTGGATGGGAAACAAAGATGTGAGTGTGGAGGAATGACTGGAAGACTGAGTGGCTATCAGGCTCTAATTCAGATTCTATCCATGACTTGTTTAGTGATTTTAAGATACTTAAACTTCCTGCTTCAATTTTTATTTAAAATAAGAATCTAGATGGTAGGATCTAAATTTCTTTTATGTACAACACATCAGTAGAACCCAAGAAGAAGGAATTATTACACCACATTAACTAAAAGTGTCAAGATACAATCATGATGATGATGACAATAACGATGATGTTTATGTGGTTGGAGATGACATACTATCATCAATTGGAATATAAAAAGTTTTGGTAAACTTTTTTTTTTTTTTTTTTAGATGAGACAACCCTTGGTTGACCTCACAGACTACAAGGACCTTGTCAGCTTACAATGCTTTATTTTTTATTTTTCATGCCTACAGCACCTGGTCTTCCTATGTTGTTTCCCATCCAAGTACTAACCAGGCCCGACCCTGCTTAGTTTCTGAAATCAGATGGGATCGGGCTTGTTCAGGGTGCTATAGCCGTAGACGGTAAAACATTTTTATAGGATTTTCTATATGGTTTTATTTCTTCTGATGTCCTTCCTAGTCCAACGTGTCAATCTTAAGAACGAACTGCAATCACAGATATTTAGATCCCTCTAAGAGCTGGAAAGTCACTTGTATGAGAATGGTTTGGTTTTAGGCATCATACAGAAAATGCAATAACATTCTCAATGAGCTCATACTTCTGAGGAGGGTTATTCTCTTTCTGCAAACACATCTGGTTTTCTTTCTGAATCTGAGTTATAAAAATTTCTAATTTCATAGGTAAGAAGATTCCCTAGGAAAGTTTACGCATATTCTTCATTTGAAAGTTAAACATGCTGCTTGCTCATCATGGTCCTGGGTGGTTGGCCATGTCTCGTTCTCAGGTCCCTGGGCTCAGGCAGGAACACTGGTACAGCAGCCTCTTCCTCTTAGTTTTTGGGGTGCAGTTAATATAAACAGTACCTTGTTAGATTCAGCTTGGGCTTTCACTGTTTCTGTCTTGGTTGGAGATGAAGAGGCATCCATGCCTTTTAGGATTTCCTCTTTGGATTCCAGCCACTGTAGCACTGAGCTTGTCTCCTTCTGAACTTCCTGCATTCTGCTGAGGACAGCCTGAAGGCTTTCCTGGTGTCCCCGAAGTACTTCCCCAAGTTTCTCATATTTCAAGTTCACGTCTGACATGTCGCATTGGATCTCCGTCAGGTCTAGCATCATAGAAAAACACATTAGATTGGGCACAGCTCTCCCAACAACCCCACTGGTTCCTAACCACTAAATTACTCATCAGGATTAAGCATTTCTCCTAGTCCTGCTCGTGAACTAGAGATTATCTTCCTGCTAAATCACATAAAAGTTCCTATTTACATACACAAAGCAAAGAGCTCTCATTAATCTGCTTTTTGATTTCAGCTTTATTACTCACATGTATGAATAAAATGCTAAGCATGAGAACAACAGAAGTGAGGGGAGTTAAGGACCTGTGGCATTTTCCTGCTCTCTCTTCTCTAAACTCCAGAGAAATCACCTGACTGGTAGGTCGAGGGTAGACTAGACTACCTCTAGTATAGCTTCTTTAAAATTCAAAGATTCCCATGTGTTATCTTTAAGGTCTTTCTTCACTGGTTTGACCTAGTGGTATAGTTTTTATTTCTTTAGTACCCGATTTCACTGACTGCCAACCCGTTAGCCTACGGCTGGCAAAGAGGCATCGCACTTGCTTCTTCCTACATTTTTACCCTCACACCCATCCTGGCAGCAGTTCTTCCACACATATATGGAAACACACACAGGTGCAAACATGAACACTGTCCTAACACACCCAACAAAGAGGCACTGTTGAAATGGCATTCTCACCTTTGCAGGTGTGGTATCCGTTTACACTGCCTACAGAGCTTCCTACAGAGGGCAGTATGGAACCTGAGCAGAAGGACAGAGAGACAAACAGGGCAAGACAAACGTGTTAGGAATACATAGAGGCACTGAATTTGTTCTTTGGCACTCACTTTGAGCTCAGGTATCAGGAAGTTAACACAGCACAAGACAACATACTCATGGAAAGAGACAAATCATTTTAGCTGCCAGGCAACAAAGTGTCCCTTGAGGTGTTTCAGCAACTTAGCAGTAATGATTTCTAATCCTTTCTAGAGGAAATCCAAATTCCCTTCTTTAGTCTCCAACTTAAATTCTTTGGACCCTTCCTTCATTTTGTGAAGTACTGGTAAAATGATTAAGTCTTTAAAATGTTATTTGACATCTTTGGAATGAGGATTTATAATAAGGCCAAAAAGGTTCAACTTTAACATTAATGTCTTTCAACATAATAAATAAAAATGAATAATATGTACAATCAAGGTCATAAAAGTATCATTCTTTTAATAATGATATTAAAACCAACTCTTCTTATATTGTTTTAAAAGGAAGATTCCCTATCTTTTCTCTCATGACTTTCTGCTCTCCTTCTTAGATCAGAAAACAAATTCTAATGCCAACAGATTTGGCTCATAAACATTCCCATGAATTCTGCTTTAGGCCTTTGGTTCTGCTTCTAATTACCACAATTTCATGTATGTTCTCCCGCAGTTGATTTCTTGTATTTTGGAAGAGTGTCCCAAGTTAAGTAAATACTAGGTCATTTAATTATAAAGATTATACAGAAATCTGAAGAATATTCATGATATAATGTTACATTAAAAGGACAGAATAAAACTCACGTACACTGATTTTTCACTGTGGAAAAAACTCATGTGCAAGTTATATTGAAAAATGGATCAAACAGAAAGATCATATTCTGTAGTGTGGTGATAGCCGAAGGAAACTGGACTCGTAATTAGGTAAAGAAGGTCCTATATGGAGTTAGTCAAGACAATCACTAACTCCATATGTGAGCCTTCTTCCCTAGGATATGAAGATACTACTACCTATCTTGTCAGCTTTCATGGGGTTACTGGAGAGAGGTAGTGAGGTAATGGATATGAAAGCATTTTATGAAACAAAAAGCATTACACAAATGTAAGGAACTGGAACATTCATGGTTTTTCAGAATTGGAACAGAACTTTGAGAAAAATCAGGCCAGTGATTTTCAAACTGATTTTCAAAGCACCTAAGGAGGTGCTCTTTAGGGACTCTGTAAATGTTTGGTTCAAATTTAATATTCAGAACGTATTTCGAACTACTTAGAAATGGCAATAAAACATGCATATTCAATTATGTTCAACCACATGTTAATCCACTAGATACAGCCAATCTACAGTTGTCTCTCAGTAACCACGGGGGGGAATGGTTCTAGGACACCCGCGGATACTAAACTCCACGGTTGTCAAGTTCCTTATATCCAATTGTATAGTATTTACATATAACTTATGCACATCCTCTCACATACTTTTAATCATCTCTAGATTATTTATACCTAATACAATGTAAATACTATGTAAATAGTTGTTATACTGTATTGTTTATGGAAGAAGACAAGAAAAAAAAGTCTATACATGTTCTGTACCGATGCAACCATCACAGGCCTAACTACATAGTACATGTCAGCAACAATGTGACATTTTCCCAAATATTTTTGATCTGCTGTTGGTTGCATTGCAGAGGTGAATACGGAGGGCCAACTGTATGCTCCTTTTTGGGGGAGAGCAAAGAAGGTCCTGATGGATACATTTAAAGTTCTTTGAGTGTCATCGACTGGAAGGTTGTAGCTCTTTACCAGTACTCCTTTTACAATATTTGAACTTATACATGTCCATTCATGTACAAAGAAAAACATATGGCATATGTGTATTACCTTATGTCAAAAAAGGTTAAGGCAAAAGAGAGAGAGAGAGAGAGAGAGAGAGAGAGAGAGAGAGAGAGAGAAGTTGAGGCCCATCTTCTCAGAGCAGGCTCTCATCAGGGTAGAATTGTGTAATAATAGAATTCAGGTCATAATGATGTTGGGTGTTGTGTTACAGGCAATTTTTGTCCTCAGTGCCAGTTTTAGGTGCCTTCCATGTTTAAGAATATTCTTGTTGAATTAACTTTGAAACAAGAATTTCTCATTACATCACTTTCAAAGTTCTAGTTCGGTTTAATCAAAGAGTATTCTAAGATTGCAGAGTGAAAATTTTAAAAACATTTGTCATTATTTTCAACAATTTATCTGTGTGAACCATATTTTCTGGATGCAATGCAACCAAACAAAATTTAGAAATAAATCAGATGATGAAACTGTAAACCAACAGTCCTATTTAAAAATTTTTTATATTTACAAAGATAAGTCTCAATATTCTCATTAATGGATTTCAGAATAAAGAAAGACTATAAATGAATTTATAAGGGAAATTTATGCCCACAAAATATGTCTTTCTTTGCTTTCTGTAGTAGAGTTCTATATTAAATTTAATTTAAAAAAAAGAGATTCTGGTGCTTTAGAAAGTTTGAACCACCACTGATGTAGTCCAGGAGTTAGCAAGCTATAGTCCACCAGCCAAATCAGATCCTCTGCCTATTTCTATACATAGTTTCATTGGAACACAGATACACCCACACATTTATACATTCTCTGTGGTTGGTTTTGTGCTACAATGGCAGAGGCATATAGATGTGACAGAGACCACATGGCCCACAAGGCTAAAATATTTTTTATCTGGCCCTTTATAGAAAGAGTTTGCCAACTCCTGATGTAGTCATATGCTAAGTCACTGAATTTAGATGTTTATGTGTCAGAATATAAGAATCGCCAATTCCCTGAACTGTTGTCATTATTAAATAATTCAATGTTGAATGCAATTCAATATTGAACTTCTGGGGAGTTCTAAGAGATCTTTAAACTTTAGGATATGGTAGAAAAGTAACCATTCTCAGGAGAAAAAAATAGTGTAAACTTTTCCTTTACTATTTAAGTGACTATAAGAGTATACTAACATCATCTGGTAATAAAACCTACATGATATCAATTAACACCCAGTGAGTGACTGAGTTCATAATGAATTTGTCTGAAAGACTTAATTTGCAGCCAGAGATTATTCAGGTATCTAGGCGCAATCTTTGTATCCACTTCCGAGAAATGTGTCAGCCTCTGGTGCATCCAGACTAAATTCTAAATATTAGCCCCTCCCAAGATATCACACTTATACCATCCAGAGCTGACTCCAGCATAAAGATGATGTGTAGCTATCCATTCACATGTATAAAAGAGAGAAATTCCTCAAGATAGAAAATCCTGTTGTAATATTTATATGGTTCATTTGAAGTTCTAAGTGGGCCAAACAGTCCCTTTACTTTTTCCCATCACAGGAAGAGATTTTGTAAAATGGAGCAATGTTATACAGCAAATGGAAAATAGATCAGGTTGAGGGGGGGAGACTGCTTCATGGATTCCCCATTTGTTCTCATAGCCGACCTTGATTCCGACTTTTATTAAATAAGAAGTCATTACCAAAGTCCAAAGCAAAGAGTGAGGTTTATTCTCTATATGTTTAAGAGCCTGCACTCACCTGTTTTGGCCTGGGAATCAGGTGCTGTGATCTCCATGATGAGATTTTCTAAAGACGTGCCTGTGCAATTTATTTCTTCTACCAAAGTTCCTTTACTTGTCCAGTCATCTAGGAGACCCTGTTTCAAGAACAAAAAAGCTAAATGTAATATTTGGGAGCTTTCTCCTCATAAATGGGGACATCTGTTCTTCTACATATACTCTCTAGTTATAATGAATTAAGAGACCATCCTCATATATTGAGCCATTTCAAGATCTTAGCCAGGTATGAAAGAACGATACCTTGAAATAATCAGGACCTTCCCATTAATTCATTCATTATTTAATGAGTATTTACTATAGGCTAGGTATCTTGTTAGACACTGTGAATACAAAATAAGGATACAGTTCCTAAAACCGAGAGTTCAGATTATCAACTGCATTGTAATATAATATATGCTATTACAGAAATATAGACGATCCGTAAATTCTGAGAACACAAGAGGAGACACATCTAACTCTGGCTAGAGCGAGGAAAGCTCTGAGTTAAGACTAAAGGTTGCCAAGTGGCCAAGGGTAACAGCATGCATGTAAAGAATAAAAAGGAAATGGCCACTGTAAAGTAAAATGAGGAGCTAAACAGTGAAGTGTAGTGAAATACACAGAATCATAGGCTACACTTTGCATTTTCAAGGGAACTTTATATTGGGTTTAACTTGGGAAACAATGGCATCGGTTTTAACACTTAAGTAAGTACCAGGTCATACTGTGTCTAAGATGTGGACTGCCTACCACAGTAATTAGATTTTACTCTAAAACAGGGACACTATCCTTGCCTTCAATCCCTTCCTCCACTTTGAATTTCCCTAATAATTAGTTTGCTTTTGACTTAAAGTTGTAGAGCAGCAACAGAGAAAGACAGAGAGCCATGAACATCTAGCAAGCTCATGCTGCCTAACTTCAAACTGAACTTTATCAATTCACAGCTGCCAATTTTTATTAATTACTCTTGACTCCATAGGGCTATAGTTCCTAAATTATGCACTGACTCACAGGACATTTTAAATTTTTGAAAGAAATACAGTGACATCTGTTGGACACCATATGAACAGCTACTATATTAAGTTGTTTGGACCTGACCACTTAGCAATTGAGGTTTTCTATTTTTGTTTTTGGCCTTGTGCTGCTATGAAAAATTTCTTGAAACTTAAGGGTACTGTGAACCAAGAAACTGGGAAACCTCTGCCCTAGCAAATTCCCTACAGCAAATGCTCCTCGTACTCTCTTCTGTGAAAGCAATCAAACTCTTTTCTTTCATCTGCTCAAGATAAATCCTGCTGTACTAAGACAATAAGGATGAGTGCATGAGATTTAGTTGGAGGCTGGTTTCAACAAGAAGAGATGTGTCAGAGGTACAAGCAGAGGCCAGATGACTACAAATCAAAGATGGTGCAGAAATATTCTGCAAAGGATAGGAAAAAGGAGTCCTACCTTTGAAGGCACCTCCCAAACATCTGATCCTAACCTTTCCTTTATTAGGTGTAGTACTAGTTCTTCCCTCCTTGATTTCATAATCATATATCTAGTCATTGGCTCACATATAATTGTTTAATTCTCAAACATACAATGAGAGGTTAAGTTTCTCAAGGACTGGAGTTTGGAAACTGTCTGTCTTTTTTATGATTCACCAAAGCATGAGAGGCATCTAAGAGATTGCTGAAACTTTACAAGTACTATTCCCAGATTATTGTTTTGGTTTTTTAAATAGATGTTTTGGTGCTCAGTGCTTGGGTAGGGGTGGGTGGTAATTTCTATATTGATGTAGACAAATAAGTTGCATTTCTCATACCACTTCTCCACCACATTTGGAGATGAATCTGTACACACTTCTAAACTGCTCTCTAGTCCGATTCCTGGACATCTTTTGTTTGCTCACCTTTAGGTGTTCAATCTGCTTTTCCAGCTCTTTAGTACTCATGAAAGTCTCTGTAGGTGGAATACTCCCTTCAGTTTCTTTCAGCCATTTCTGGAAGGTCCTAACCAGCTTCCGGAATTCATCCAATTGTTTCTGGCAAGATGACGCATCTTCTTCTCTGTCAGTGAAGACGTTTTGTTACTTGCGAAACTAAGCTTTGCAGAAAGTCAACTTGAACTAAAACAAGGTTCATTCTTGGATTCTAGGCATCAGTTTCCTAACAGGGCCTTTCCTTTTCATCATTTTTTCCACAGCAGCTCTGGCTAAACAACCACATATAATATAGGAGAGCAACAAACTAAGGAATCTGTTGCCCTTGTTTGGACATTTCTGGGGAAAGAAGTCTTCAATCTTACTCTAGGCTAAAGTGAAAGTGAGAAAAACTAAAGGAAGCGTGCTATTTAGGTACTAGGATACAGTGGAAAGAATGCAGGCTTTGGATCCCAAGTCCAGCTCTGCTACTTCTTAGGTATTTGACTCTTTCAAGGCCTAATCAAATGCTAATTCCTTTAGTAATTAAGATGCTAAAAATGAAGCTCTAAGAAGTTAGGCTATGTACACTGATATATAAAATAAATCAAGGAGAAAGGAGAAATCAATTTGGAATTCAGTTTTGGAAATGGCCACATCAGACTTCAATCCAGGTATTCTGGTTCCTCAAACAGCTAAAAAGTCCTTTGCACAGGGGAAGAAACACAAAGTCTTCTTGCTTTTGTCCACCTCCCTTCCACTAAAATTAACCTGCTGCTTATAGTATTGGTTTGAGCAACTGCTTTTCTCTAATCAATGCCAATATTTGCTATTATATTTATGGCTAAACCAAGAGAAAGTCTTATTCGAGCTCTTAAACCTATGTGAGGCTTTCTAATAGAGGAATCATGGCTTTTCAACAATGAGCAGATAACCTGAAATCAGCCACCTTTGTCATAGATTTCCATGTTTGCCTTAAAAGAATATAGACACTCCTCTAAAATAGCAACTTAAATGTGGTTAAAACAAGCAAGGTGAGTGCCAACATAACCTTTAATTATGCCTGGGAAATCTCCTCTAATTTTTCTCTTTATTTCAAATCCTGCCACAATCCTATTTGGTCCCCCAAATTTGTTCTATTTGGTTCAGGTAGCCTGGGCTTTGGATGGTACAGAGAGGAACTGAGCCCCATTACAGAGAAGGAATGTTTTAGTAATAGAAAAACCACTAAGCATCAAGTAGCTTGGGGAGCTGTGGCTGAAAGATGCACTTTTCAACCCACTATGACTCATTGGCAGAGTTCTTGATGCCACTTTTTCTAGTGAAGAAGGAACAGATAATCATTTCACTCAACAGTAAGAAAAAATTAGTTCCCCAACACTGACCAATGTATTTGAGAACTCACCTTTCTTTAACCATCTTTTGGAGCTCTGTGAAGTCCTTTTTGAGGTTCTGTATCCTGTCCTGATGCTGGGACAGGTCGAGTGCAAAGCCACAGGAGCTCAGTTCAGTGACCAGATGCTCGAGAGTCTCAAGGTTCTCCTGTTGGTCTTCCATTTCCAAATTGAGCTCCTGTCAAGCAAATAGGAAATGTATTCAGTCCTCTGGTCCTTATAAGTAAATATACACGAAAAGATGGAAGATATCTAGACAGCATAACAGAGTGGAGGTTTTTGGAGTAAAAAAAAAAAAAAAACCAAAAAAACACACACCCTGAAATTCAATAATGGCTTTGCCAACTTATTAGCTTTGCCACTTATGATCTTAAGCTATTAAACTTCTCTAAGGTTCTACAGTCTATCTCTTCTCCTGTAAAATAGGCAAATATACTCTCTCCATTATTTAACACTGTATTGAAGATATTAGGTAAGAGAAAATAATTTGTGGCATAAAAATTTGAAAAATATGTATAACTATATTTTCAGATGACATGAAGGGATACTTACAAACTCAAAAGAATCAACAATACAACTAAATCAAACAATGAAGTAATTCAATAAATAGCAGGACATAAAACCAACATATGAAAATCAAGAATGAAAACTTCATTTACAATAGCAGTACAAAAGGTACAGCTTTAGGAATCAACTAACAAGAAATGTATAAAACCTTAATGAATAAAACTTTAAAAAGCTTCTGAAAGACACAAAAGCAGACCTGAATAAATAGCAAAGATCCATAAAAATATGCATATGTACATATATACGCATGCATGAATAGCTTAAAGTGATCCAAATAAAAATACCAACTTTTTTTTCCTCTCTAGAACTAATAAAGTTGATTCTGAAGTTTATATGGAAAAACAAATGTGTAATTATAGCTATGAAAAAGCCTGTAAGAAAAAAAAAGTAATTAGAAAGACTGGTCCTAGATATTAAAACATACCACGAAGTTTCTATAATTAAAAAATAGTACACTATATAACTAGGTAGACCAGTGAAACAGAATGGTACAGCCATTCAAGAGCTCGAGTTGGCCACTTCTTGGTCAAATGAAGTACATGCCTATACTATAACCCAGCGATTCCACTCCTGCACATACACATATATCCGTGGTAGGTAATCCTTCTCACCAAATATTTCTAGCTCTGCACCTTCTAGGTACATGGTAAGATTACATTTCACCATTGTCAGATGTGGTCCAGTGAAACTTGCTTTGACTAATAAAATGTGAACATATACAATATCTCCTCTTCCTACTGAAGCGATAATTATGGAAGCTATGTCAGGATGAAGTTTCCATCGACCTGAGTCCCTGAGTGACTGTGATGAGATAAGTAACCTGCTAATCTGGGTTGAACATGTAATGTGAGTGAAAATTAAAATCCAGGCTATGTTTTTAAAAATGGGAAAACAGTGCCTGCTTTAAAGGATGGTTGTGACAATTCAAAGCAGGTAAAGTTTCCAGTACACTGACCGACATATTGTATGCTCAGTAAATGTGGGTCCCCTCCTTGCCCTTCTTTTGCCTTTATTCTGTCAATCTGGGAGATATATCCTCACCTGGATCTGCTGGAAGAAGTGTGCAATATCTTGATCTGGCTGATTTCCAGAGGCCAGCATCCGACTTTTGTTTTCCATGAATTGCTGCAGCTTATCAGAGAGATGTTCGAACATCTCTGCCTGGGGCAGGAGCTTCTTTAGGGAGCTCTCCCTCTCTTGCTGCTGTAGACAGAGCTGCTCAAAGCGTTGGCTCACCTCCGCCAGTTTGCCCTGCAGCACTGCTGCTGTGGTGCTGTCTGCTGACTCCATGAACCGGGTCACCATCTCACGGGTGGCCTCCAAGCTGCTCTTTTGCCGAGCAATATCCTGCTTCAATTTCTGCCATCAAGAACATATCTGTCAGCTCCTGGCTCACTTATTCAAGGATATCTGAGCCACAAACTAATAAACTTCTAAAAACTACATGTTCACCTACTCAAAGAGTGTTGAAGGATTGCATCTGAGCCTTCAGAATACCATACATCTCATCCACTTAGTTCTCTAACCCACTTCACCAAATCACTTTGCTATTACCACTGTTCTTACAGTTTAACAATGGTTTAGAAATTGAGTAGAAATATCTTCACATGGATTAGCCATCACCTTTAAGTCTCATTAGAAGATTTATAGAAATGACTTATTCTGATACTTTTTCAAAATGATGTAATTATAGAATGTGGCAAATATAACCTTTATGGGAACTCAGGGTAGACGTCTCACCATGTTACTGGCCAGGGCTTCTTGGATGACTCCTGAGGACAGAGATGCCACCTGCTCTTCTTCCAGGTTTTTTTCAACTTCCCTGATGGACTGTAACAAGCTCTCCAGGCTTTCCTGGACACTCTGAGATTGAGCAATTGCCTTCTGCAGCAGAGCAGAGCGCTCAGCCAAGCTACAGGAGAGGCTTTGGAAATGGTTAAGTATGAAACCTGGAAAATCAAGGCCATGAGAAGAGAGAGTAGAGACTATTTTTGAGTTGTGCTTTTAAAAATAATGTTTTTAAATTGCACATGTTAATTATAATAACAGATATCAAGACAAATAGAAGGAATAAGCTTAAAGGATATTAATATTTGAGCCAAATTCAATAAGTACTATTTATTTAGCCCTTACGAAGTGCTAGGAATTTCTGTCATTAGGAACATGTCTGTCCTAGATGCTGAGTACTAAAGATAAATCAAGATAAAGTCCCTGCTTTCTATAAACTTAAGATTCTAAAAGAGAGCACAGGCAGAGGAAGGGACATCACAATTAACCATGAAAATAAAATCCTAAGTGCTATTTTGTTACTTGGAATTCTGTACTGGAAGAGCCAGAAATAAGAATGATTATTTATCTTTTATATCTTTTTTGGGGAGGGGGCAGTCATGACTTTATAACTTTATAAAACGTAACTTCTTGGGTAGATTTTGAAGCATAAAGAATATTTCATGATAAGCACTTGATGTTATCAGATAAGCAACGGGAGAAACTTTAGGGGTTAAGTAATTAAGAAATGACTAGTTTACTTTGGAAAGAAGTACTGTGTGGCTAGAAAGCAGAATGCCTGGGGGAAAGAGATTGAAGCCAGATTGCAAAGGTCCTTCGATGAAGCAAGAATGTTCATTAGATGGTGAGCTATTATTCATGTTTATATCCTCAGCACCTAGCTCTCATCAGATACTTGTGCAACACATTGTGATGTATTACAAAACAGAGGTACATACTAGGAATTGAGAGAGCACTATTACTGTTGCTGCTTTATACCTGTAGTTTCTTGAATACACTTGTGGTCTAGGGCTGGCTCCCCTTCAATTTCCATGAGGTCATGAGCTACTTTTTGGAGCTTTTCTACAGGTACTTGGTGCTCAGCCAATTCCTCCTGCAACTGCTGCTTGTCCATGAAAAAGAATAAAAGAAAATATCTGAGTGAGTAACCAAAGCTGGTTCTAGGAATCTGGAGTTACTAAGCAGCTTATAGAGTAATTCTCAGCTTATCCACAGCCATAGATATTAAAATGTTTAGGAATCAGATCTTGTCCAAAGAATCCCAACCATGGTATTTAACCTATGCCAGTATTAGCTTTGCTTTGGGGTACTCTAAGTAATGCAATACAACAATCTGTGTCTTGGCTTACCTTCGTTGTTGCAAGCTGTTGTTGCAGGACCCCAGGGTCAGAGGCAACAGTATCTGAGAGGAGCTTCTCCACGTTGGCCTCACAAGCCTGCATCCAGGCCTGCAGGCTGTTGGCACTGCTCTGGAACTGCTGATACTGGCCTAGTAGCATGTTCAGGTGAGAGCCCAATCGCGTACACTGTACCAGAGAAAGAAGGGAAAGCAGGCTTAAGCAAGGCCAGGCCAAAGGCAGAAGCTTCCTAGGTAGGATCTAAAGAAAAGCCTCCCTTTTTCACAGGGAACTCACTGTCACTACAGTTAGGGACAGTGCAGGGACCTCCACAGACAGGGATAGCAACCACTTTCTATGAGTGGGGTCTTCATTGTTTGAGCCATACTATTTACCTCAACTTTATTATATACTAGGGGAGATTTAGTGAGCCGTATAACAAACCACCAAAGAACTATACATCTGGTTGCAGGCAGAAAGGGAATAAGAGATACAAAAGGTGTTCCTCTTTGGGGGTTAGAGGTATTGATAGAAAACACAAGACAGGTAAGAAGAACTGACTAGATCCTACACCTCAGGAGCTAAAGGGAGTTCTTTGATACAGAAGAAGATAAGGATTTACCCTACATGCTCTCTCCAGGAATATAACCTGTGTACTTGGTTTAAGTTTCCCCTGTACATGTCTCTAGGGAGCCCGCGTCTCCTGGTCAGAACAAAAGAAGGTGAGCACCTCTGCCTTCATCACTGGAGTGAGACATACCCTTGATATTGCTAGGATCAGATATTAGCCTGTGGGTCTCTATGTTTTGCATTTTTGTGCAGCTTATAACGACATTTTGCCTGTAGTTAACATACAAATTAGCTTGCTCACTATGTCCTCAGGTTTCTGAGCCCCAGAAATCATCCACAGTTGTATGAGGGCAGGCATGATCATTTCACTACAAGGGGCCAGAAGTCTCTCCCATACCTTTGCATGGAGAGCAGTGTATCTCTCTGTTGCATCCTTCAGCTTGTCCTTCACTAAGGCTCCAGTTGCTAATGGTTCTCTGCCTTCCTCAAAGCTGTTTTCAGTGTCCAACACTTTCTGTCCTGAGATAGTCACAAATCTCAAGTCTCCTTTGTGAGAAATTACGTCCTCTGAGAAGCTCCCTTGCCGCTTTAGCAGGGAGGGAAGGGCTTCGGGGCTACTGCCCCCCTTATACATATTCTCCAGCTCCTTCTCAGACCGTTCCAGCCAGTTTTCAAACTCTCTATGATCCTGCAGAAACTTCTGTAGCTCATCCCGTAGTGTCTGCACCCGCTTCAGCTCTGCCTCTGACTGGGCCAGGGAAGTCGCATATTGTTCCTTTAGTTCTCCTAGCTTTTCTTGCAACATCTGTCGTTCCTCAGGTGTGAGGTTGTGGCCATGCTGGTCCAGGAAGGCCTGAGCTGACTGGGTGGCCAGGATGAAATTTTGCTGCTGAGACAGCAATTCTTGGTGACAGGTCTGGCAAAATAAATAGAAAAAAAAAATCCCCCAAAACAAAGGACAAAATCAGTAGGGACACCACAATAATTTGGTTACATCTACAGTTAGAGATAGAGATTTCTGTAGGTCACTTTTCTAGCTGTTCGGCAATCACCAACATTTCTCTTTCTCTAAGCATTATGCCATATGCTAATCCCAGCTGAATTGACACATATAGAATCTTATAGTTTTCAAAGAGATTTCATATGTATTATCTCATCTGATTTGTGGTATAATCTGCAATACAGGAAGACAATATTGTGAATACTAAAAAATGTACTATGTTTTGACTGAGGTCATACAGATAGTTAAGGGATGAACTGATAATAATGGAAGGTGAGACTAAGTTGGGTGAGCTATACATATGATAATATAAGAATTTTTAATTCTTAGCTGTGAAACATGTACTCACATATTGATGAAGACTGTCCCTACTAGAAAGATCTAGGAAAATTAATTCATTAAATAAACACTTTATATATTAGTGAAAGTAGACTGTGTTTCTGGACAGTATAGGAAATTTGTATCTTTATGTGCATGTGCTATGTCTATGTACTTATAAACGGAACTTTTTTCTATTCCAATGAAATGTTAGTTCTTTCAGAACAATAGGGGTTGTTTTAACAGTGTTATTCTCGAGTCTTATAGAAGTCAGTAGGAATTCAGTCTGTGTTCCTGGCTATCTGTTTATGCAACCACCTAGAGAAGCACTATAGCCTACTTTTCTTCAGAATATCGTCTAGTTTCTATCCGTATCAATAGCAACCTGACAACTTTGGATTCCAATGTGATCTCAGGGAAGCTGAGATTCCTTCCCAGAATGGAAATGGTACTTGGTCAGGCTGATTGCTGCCAGTGAGAGGTGTCAGGGAGGTCTCTATAACAGCAGGATTATCTCTACTGTGTTGTTGTTACAAGACTGCCAGCGCTTTGGGGGACACATTATAATGAATCTTCCAAGTACAGAAGCGGAATGCCAGAGACGGAAATCCTACTAATACAAAATAGGGCAATAGTCTACATAAGCCCTTCAACAGAAGCACTCCAGCTAATTCACATTTTCTTTGCTAGAAAGGTGTCACTACTAAAATATGTGATCTGTGTGTTTTGTAAGTGCCTTAAATATATAATTATCTTTCAATCATGCAATATAATGTGCCTGCATGTGCCAGTTAATGTCCCAGAATATGGTTTATCTGATTGGTTCACTGGTTTATCTCCAATGTCTTTCAATTAGCAGGTGCTCAATATTTGCTGAATGAATAAATGAGCAGCACTATATAGTAAGAAATATAGTAAGATGGCAATAGGGAGCCATTAATAGGATACACATACACATCTCATTTTAGAAAGATCACTTAGTGTGGCGGATGGATTGGAAGGTAAAAGCCAACAGGCAAGGAGACCAGTAGAGGCTACTACAATAACAGAAGTGAAAGTTGATAGTCGTCTCAACTACAATAACATCTCAGTTGATATGAAGAAGTGTGGCTGACTGTGAAAGAGATATAAGCAGCATAGGATTTGATGACTGATTCGATACAGGACAGTTAGATAGGGAAACGAATCCGGGATGATGTCTAGTTCAGGTAATTAAGTGTGAATACAGAAAACAGAACATGTTTAATTGAGGGAAGGGTACTATAGTAAACGGAAGTTCTGTTTTTCATTTTGAGGTGCTTATGGTGCCAAGATGCAAAAAGATATGTAATGGCTTGAAGCCCAGGATAAGAATCTAGCCTGGAGACGAATATATACATGGAATTATTTAGTACCAATGATAATTGAAGTGTTGTGAATGGATGACATTATCCAAGGAGAGTATATACTGAAAGATGAGAAGAGGCCTTGACTATTAGTTGGAAGCACATCAATATTTCAAAGCTGGCTAGGGGAAAGGAAGTGATTATCAGGGCACGGCAGTGCTATGGAAAGCAAGGGAGAAAGTATTTCAAGGGGTGTGACCAACAGTGTCAAAGCTGCTGAGACATCAAAGAAGAGATGGACTAAGAAGTGCTCACTGGATTTAGGAGCAAGAAGGTTATAGTGACCTGCTCGTGCAGAAGAGAGCCCCTAGCATAGTGTGGACAAGCTAACATCCTTACCTTCATCTTCTCACATTGCTGGTCCAGTTTCTCTGAGGCTTGGTTGACCCCCATGTGACCATCGGTGGTATCCAAGGCTCCTCTCTCCAGGCTAGCTCCTGAGAGCTGCTGCATTTGTCCACCAGATGATCTCACTGAAGCCACCCAATCTAAGAGAGCATCGATCTTACTCCTGTTCTCTGCCAGTTCGTTGGCTGCTTTACTCTGAAAAGCACAGAGGAAGTCCAGTGAGAAAGCCCTAGATACTCAGCAATTAATGTACAGGTTATGTAAAGGGAGAAATTTTTATGCTTAAGAAAAAGAGGAACTCTAAGATGGTATAAACAGTCTTTGAACCCATAAAAAAGAATGAGCATCTTCTAAATTTGTTGAACAAATAATTATTTAAAATGATCTCTAGATTTTGTTGATATCTTATTGGTTTAAAAAAAGGTGGAGCAGGGAAGAACAAACCCTAGGATTTAAAAAGCTTTATTTTAGTAAAAGATGATTTAGTTCTGGCACCTCAGCAAGGCTTCATGGAATCCTTTCTAGGAACACTCAAGTGATACACTGGCTTGCCAGGGTAAGAGCTAGTAGTCACACTCAATTACCTGGCTGCTCCACCCTAAGAGAAACACAGACCTCGCCTATCCTTTTCTCTGCCAAACAAAGCACTGAGTTCTGAACTAGCCTCTCAAATTCTATTTCCTGACTCTTCAAGTATTTTAGTTAATTAAAAAGTAAATGCCAGGTGATACATTCACGTAGTTTAGAATTCATCTTTAGGTATTTCTCGTTTTTCTACCTCCTTTGTTAGCATCAAGAGTCCATGGCCAGACAGAGGGTTCTAATTCAATCTGCTGGCACTGAGTGGGATGCAGAAGGCCATTTGTAACTACTTTCTCCCAGGCTTATCCCAATGCCATGACTCCCACAGAGACTACAGCGGCAGCTTGGAGATAGCTTTTGGCCCACTAAGACTTCTCAAATGGTTCCTCCTAGCCCTCTGAATCACCAATCCAGATTCATGTTAGAAACCTGCCAGTTGCTTTTTTCCCCCCAGGGTAGTATTACCCTTCCTCACCAAGTTCTTTTTGACATTAGTCAGAGTACTGAATACACAGAGGGCAAGATTTTTTTTTTTTTTTTTTTTTGGTGGTAGAGGTGGTAATATGAACTTCCCATCAACTATCTCTGACTTTAAAAGTCCTTCAGGATGTTTCCTATAAAAATAAATACTGGCTCAGATACCAGCTCCTGAAGTAGCCTTTTTTTCATAATTTTATGCTTTCTATAAGGCAGTTTTCCCTCATTACCTTGCATGTGTGTAGGTACTGAAATTTTCTTTTAAAACAAAAACAAAAATCCCAAATATCATAGCAGTCTGGTTACCTTTTCAGTCTCCTGCTGTAAGGCTGAGGTCACTACTTCCTCCAGCTCTTTTTGGGCCACCCGTGTCCGTTCCTGGAGAGCTTCATATTGCTCCTTAGCCTGATGAAGTTTTTCCCGAAGAGCTGTCAGCTCCTGGGGGCTCAGCTTGGTCTGGTTCTCTTCCAGGAACCCTTCAATGTCTTTGACAACACTGGCAAATGAGGCGGCACGATTCTGAATGTCATCCTGCAAATTCTTAACACAGGAAAACAGGGATGGCAGAGCCTTCGACTTTGGTCCTCCAAAGACCTCTAAGAGTATGAGGACAGAATGACTAGGATGACGATTCTGCAATGGGTGCATGTCCCTGACTACAATCTGCTTAAGGTTTAAGCCTAAACTAGTGCAAAAATACACTTAAAAATATTTTTAAGTCATTTTCTAATATTTAATTTTCTAAGCAAACTATAAATTTCTAAGCAGATATTTAGTGAAGACAAAAATAAACTGCCCATAAACATGTTGTAGAACAGAGATTTTTATTTTGTAATAAGTTATCCTCAAAGAGATCATTCTTCTATAAGAAGAGTTGACAACTAGATTATAGGTTGAGTCAAGGCCAGGTTGCTCCTTTATAGTCTCTTGGTTATTACTCCTTATCTGACCCAGCATGATACGAGTACTGCCTAGTCTATAGCCTCATCCTTCACTAATTTCCCTTTGTTTTAGTCTTTGTAGTCTAAATGCACTAGCTTTCTTTTTGTTCTTGAATATGTTGTTCTCATTCCCATTTCCACCTCAAGACTGATGCATAGGCCTCTGCCTGGCATATTCTCTTCCACTTCCTGCCTCTTCATGCATTAACCCTTACATATTCTTCATTTCTCAGTTTCAGTGACACTTCTTTGAGGTAATCTTTTCTGACATCCTAAACTAGATGGGGTCTCTCTGTTACATGTTCTCAGGTAACTTTTCCTTTATAGATATAATAGTTAAAAATTATATGCTCATTTTTGTGATTATCTGTATAATATCTGTCTTTCCCACCAGACTATAAGTTTCATGAGAGCAGGGATGGTTACCATTATGTTGCTGGCACTAAGCACTGTGCCTGGCACATAGCAAGCCTTAATAAATATTTGTTGATGGAAGGAAAAAAAATGAATTAACTCATACTGACCTTCAAGTCACTTTGGTTCTTCTGTAAAGCAGAGAGATCCTGCTGGGTGGCTCTTCCTTGGTGGCCCACCAATGCTCTTTCCGCCTGTTCTACCCAGCTGCAAAGATCCTCCAGTTTCTGGTGACAAGTATTTTGTTGTTTCTGCAGAGTCTAATTAAAATGCAAAGGGGCCAAGAGACAATTAATAATTCTCATTTTGCGAATAAAAGATAACTCCCTGAAATATAAAGAAAGAAGGTTATATCTTAAGAATGAAAACGTTGACGAGAGACTATAACAAGAAAAAGCACAGAAATCATATTCAGAAAGCTCCCCTCATTTGGATAATCTGTTGATCTGGGTCTATGGTCTGGATTCACATCAAGGGTAATTTCAGGTGAGAGAATGCTCCCAGGTTTTGGTCCGGGAGTTCCTTTGCCAGATTGCTATTATCCTTGGAAATGGAGAACAGAGAGCCCAGATACTTGAAATCCACAGATGATAATAAATTAGTGGTTCTGATTAATTCCTCCACCAGAACCAGAGGATGTGGTACATATTAAGTCAAAATATGAAAAATCAGAAGTACTAGACTAGGTGGAAAAATCAAGATACTGGACAATTCATAAGCTGATTGAACTTCTAGATAATTTAGCTGATTTTATAAATCAAACATCTCACAAATGCAGACACCTATTAAACGGAATGATTACATCCCAGACATGAGGAACTTGACTATTCTGAGAAGGAAACTCCCCCAAGATTAGCGACTGGCTCAGTCCTTCAGGTGTCTACATTGACATCAAAGAGAAAAGCCAGGCCCACGGGGAGCGAAGGAATATGTTTCTGTGCCTGATCTTTGGTTCAGATCTCATCTCAGTTGCCTGACACTGAAGCACCTGATTGAGCAATTGAGCATGATGCGTTCTCCTGACCATCCTTCTAAAACCATTTTCCACCAGTTTCTACCTTCTGATGGCGTTTTAGTCACCTGCACTTACAAACAGGTGCCCAAATTGGCCCTCTCTCCCCCTCTTTAGGACAAATAGAAGGGCTGTAGAAGAGAACTCCTAAGAGCTCTTCAGCTGTAAAACAGGATCCTCATGAGTTAGGATGGGTGCGGACTGAATCTGAAAAAAGCAAAGCAAACAAGTTAACACATAGACGTACACATGCATTCAGGGCAAATATAGAGAGAAGCAGAACATTTCTGACAATAACAAGGTTAATAAACATTGTGAAATTAATTACAAGCTCAGAGAGAATGTTCACATGCAGTTCTATCACCTGCTGCAGCTCAGGGGCCTACCCTGGATCTGGGCTGTGTTAAAGTGGCTCAGATCAATGCTATTTCATTAATTGTCCACAGGTTACATATATTCCCAAGTGAGGACACTGCAAATTTTCAGATTTTGAAATTAACCTAAAACATTTCATTAGTATTTTATTTCAATTTCAATTTAATATAGTTGAAACAACTAAGCTGTAATGGGGGACAATGAATTGACTAATCTGATTTGCTTTAAGTCTGACTCAAAAGCTCAATTCTGCTTTGCACAATATTTAATAAAGAAGACCCTGAGATGGACTTGCTAGTGACAACAACAATTCTAATATTGTCTTGCTGAATTCCAACTTATTATTCAAATAGCAGAAATGGTATAAGCATCATTCTTGGTATTCTAAGGTTATTTTTCTCTTAACACAATTATGTTTTGTAAGAGGGCTGTGATAGAAGGTAGTAGGATTGTTAGTTTTTTCCCCAAAATATATCACCCCTGCTTCTACAGTTTTCCATAATTGAATAAGCACTGAGCACTACAGTGTGAAGGTGCTGAAAATAGTAATTTAAGAGGTGCTAAAAAAATATGATTCTGATAAAAATTTCCTTGTCAGCTATTTGAAGGTTGTTAAAGAATCTTACTGTTAATTATTTAAAAAGCCCCAGAATAAAACTGATTTCAAAGCCATTCTTAAGAGCTCAGGGTATCTAAATGTTCCTAACAGCTTTCAAAAGAATGTTGAAGTAAAAAAAGGGCTAGGGATGTGATTTTCATTTCTAAGTCAGAGACAATCAGATACAGTGAGAGTAGAGTCCATTAAAAGAGAAAAAAATACTTGCACAGGCATACACACATAAACACATTCTTTCACACGCACACATAAAACCAAAAACATGGCAAGAAAAACGGCCAGAACAGCTGCCTCCTGGACCAGAACCAAACTGGCCTAAATAATATGAAATTTCAAAATTGGTAAATGCAGGCTCTTAGAATCATGATAGATGGAGTTTGGCCAGAAAATCCAAACAGAAGACATCCCTTAAGACAAATTGAGCCCAGCTGCTGGTTCAGTCTGACCTTGACCTGGGCTGCCTGCTCCATTTGTTGAAGATGGCCCTGTACGGCATTCATCTGAGTTGCAGTCTGCTCCACAAGGTCCTGGAAGGACCTCTGCAGTTCATTCAGAAGCCTCAGCATCTGTCGGTTCTGCTGGGGGGACAAGTCCTGGGCATGCTCAGAGATAAAGAACTGAATATCAAAAGCAAGAGCATCCAGCTGAGATTTCCTTTCACACATAGGCTGTTTCAAATCCTAAGGTAAGTAAGGAAAGAGAGGAAAAAAGAAGAAAGAAATAAAACTTCTAATTCTCTGTTGAAGCCGAAGCTTTTGGTTCTAATCAAAGAACCAACGAAATCACGAGAGGTTAATTTCCTCTGTATTTTTATAATTGACACTGATAATTTCTAGAGCACTGATAGTCTCCCTTACTTCTGGTCTCTCTACATTCTTCATAAATTACAATTAGGTTTCCTTTACTGCATATTGATTTCAGCAATTTCATTTATTCATGTTACAGAATTACAGTACTGCTAATCCCAGATATCTGTAAAAAATATATTTTTTTAAGTTTTGGAAAATATAACAAATTACTGGTCTGAGATATTTCTAATTGTATTTTCTTAGGTTCAAAAATCAATTTGCATTTGTCCAACAGTGAGTTACCGGTAGGTCAGAGGGGAGAAATTACTCAATTTATTTGCAGATCACTAAAATTTGATTTTTACAGTAAATAATGTTGCTTATACATTTTAAAACTATAAAGGATTATAGTCAGACTTTCTTATATAAGTTATATTGCTTCCTTAAAGCAGTAAAAACTGCCTAAACACTAATAGTATCTGTTCTCAGATAATTAAAATTGGGTAATTTTTCCACAAACATTTAGTGACCATCAGCTATAGTACACTGGGTGCAACAAAAACAATTAAGATATCTATAATCTCTACCACTTTGAAAATGAGAGCAGTCAGTAATCCTGCAAAGCACGCTGGGAGGGCTTCTTGAATATTTATCATAAGAACATGCTTGCTTCATCTGTGAACACACAGATTTTGGAAATTATCACTAGGGAAACAAGGGCTTTTAGTCCATAGCTCTCTTCCCATAAAAGAATTCACAGAAGTTATAATTATGGGAAGAAACCAATGCATGATATGCTCTGTGTTTTTATATCTTATACTATGTCACAGAAGTTTTTCTCACCCTTGATTCTTTCCCCTGATTTTATCTTGAATAAAAGGGTATGAAAGAAGAAGGCAGGTCAACTCTTGCAAAATAAAGAGGAATGAAGTTGTATACCAGAAGCCTGACAATGGACAAACCTTTTTGTCTGTTTCTCTTAAGACTGGGGAAAAGGGACAGGATGAAATAGAAAAAAGTTTGCCAAGCTATGAACTAGATCATTGATCAAAAATTCTCTTGAAATTGGTATATGTGCATTGGATTAGATTTTAGGCAAAATAGAAACGAAAGACAGATACTAGATGCTCAGTTATAAAGAGGAGATAAAGTTGATAATAATAAGCTATTCTGTAGACTCTCTCAGAGAATAGCTGAAAGAAAAAATAATCATAATCTCTAAAGCTCCCAGGGGTATGATAACCTAAAAAACTAAACATAGCAGACTATTTCTGAAATAGAAAATCAGACTTTCTAAGAAAGATAAGTACAGATATTGGTTTCCCTAGCTGGAAAATAAAGTTCATATAACTCAAAGGACAAATAAAACATGCCTGAGAATGGGTAGAGTTTACCTCAAAATGTTGGAGACACTGATTCAGGCTGTCAGCATCTGTTTTGCTGTTATACTCCTTGTTTAGAATAAGACTGGTATTGCCAACCCAGGCTCTCAGATCTTGAAGTCTGCCCTCTAGCTGTTCATGCTGATTTAACATTCTCATCTAAGAAATAAATGATAAATTAGATCATAAAAATCTCCAAACCTGCAAGACTTTGTGGATAAAAACAAAAAGTTACCTTTTTTACTTCCACAGCATTCTGGAGGTGAAGCAGTCTGGAATTCCAGGTGTCACTTACAGAGCTAAGGGACTTTTGAAGATTCTTGGCGTCTTTCTCTAGAGCCTTCAGCAGTTGAGAGGGGACTTCCTGAGGCTGGCTGATGATAATCTGATTCACATGCTCCAATTCCTGATTCACCAAGGTAGATAACTCCTTTAGTTCCTTGTCTAACACCTGAGGGGATAAAGTGGCATTACCTCCAAAATCAAGACTAAATAAAATCTTGCCATCAAAAAATCGGCTGTGAACACATTTTTTTTCTTACCTATAGGCTTCAGGGCTTCTAAAATGTTTTTATATATGTTCATTAGTTTATTTGGTTCTCACAATCACTAATCCTTGAGGTAAGCAGAGTAGGTATTATAATTCTGAATTTACAGAAGAGATGCCCTCAGCACTTAAATATAATTTTTTAGAGGGCTGAGGTCACCTCACCCACATCGTAAGCACAGAGCCAGAATTTGGTTCAGATTTTCTGACTCAGTGCAATTACCCTTCCACTACAACTTGCTGCCTCTCCAAGAGTGTTACTGCCTATATCATGTTATGCAAAATAAGTCAATCAAAGGAATGACTCTCACTCCTAATTCCAAGGGGGCAGAATCAAAGAACATAAAAATATCCTAAGCCAACTTTCCCACTCAGCTCGTCTATAGTATTGTGATCCTCAGCTGAGACATCAGAAATAAGCTATGGAAAAGCTACGTAGACCTTTAGGGCATCATCGTCCTCATTTCCCTTTAGCTACTCTACCCAAGGCCATACTCTTGATATCGAGAAAACTGGTAAACCTCTATAATCTCTGCTCTCACTGTGACTCCAAATCTGTGACAATTCTTAACTTCCAGTTCCAATAAAAGAGCTACTCTTCCTCCCTTCTCAAGGCTGTCTAATTCTATGTCATCAGTCATCATTTTCATCTGTCATCATTTTCTCTCTTCTCTAACTTCAAGTTCTCCTTTTCTATTGGTTCTTCCTCCTCAGCTCAAAAATCTACTCAAAACAATCATCTCTCAGTCCATCTCCTTTAGCTAGTGTCCTACCTCTTTCCCTGCCTGCACCACCAAACTTCTGGAAAGAATGATTTACATTATTTGTCCCCACCTTCCAACCTCCCATTTATTCCCACTGCAACCTAGTGTCTATCCTACCACCCCACTGAAACCATTCTTATAAAGATCACTAGTGACCTTCGGGCATTACCCCCCTCTTAGACCTCATTGTACTCAGCCTCCCTACTGTAGTTAATACTGCTGACAACTCTACCAGCGAGCCTCTTCTGCTGTAGTTTCTTTGAAACCAGTATTTCCCAGTGTTCTTCATAGATTTCCAGCTACACCTTTTTAATCAATTTTTCGTCCTTTAAATGGTGATGTTTTTTAATGTGTTTTTCTTCCTGAACAGTCTCTATTTCCTCCAAGCTGGTGGGTCTGGAGGAAATGTCTGGAAACCTACCTTGGCCTGACACAGCAGATCCTGTAGCTCTGCCAGGCTTCGCTCCAGAGGCTGAATCTGTTTAGTCCTCATTTCAATGTCTCGTAATAGAGACAGGTAGGATACCAGCTTCTCATCGTGTTCTAGACAGAGTTGCCGGTTAAATACATTCTGTAGAGGAAAACAACAAACGCATTCAGTCCTGACCTTCTCCTTTAAGTCTGCTTTTCAAAGCAGGCTGAGTCTTATTGATAGACAAATAGAAATTTTTACTACACTTAGGGTGAGATGAAATTACATGTTACTTTGTCTATGCCTTCTCAAATCAATAGAAAAAGACTGATTTTATTAACTTCTGCAGGGAGCAGCTCATAATTATCACTTTAGTAAAATTTCCGGAAGCTATTCTGACTGACTTCAGGTAGCATCACCCAGTATCTCAAGTAAGCTCCAGTGTTCGTTTTTACCTTAAAATCTTTGCAAATTTCAGGAAGACATTCAGAGCCATTGCCTAATTTTCCAACAATTGTGTTAAAAACAGATAATGCTAAACTAAGTTGTACCTTAGAGAATCATCTAGTGACCTGAAATTTAAGTATGCATATAATTATATATGTAAACTCAGTATCCAGTCAAGAGTTTTAGCATTAAACTAGTTATTTTTTTTAAAAACAAGACAAAACAAAAAAACATGTACAACACAACACACGACTGGGAAACTTACTCTAGTTGCTCTGAAGGGCTCTGGGTTTACACTTTCATTTCCCTTTTCCCTGGGTGCAGTCACGAAGGGAGTTTGTTCACTGCCACGGCTTTCTCTAAGCTTTCCTTGTGGTGTCTTCTCATCCATCTTTATTGTAGGGTATATGACGGGCATTGTCCTTTCCTCACTGGTCTCTGGAATAGTGGGACTAATGGTGGCATCCAGTTGCCCTGTACTCTCTTTTTGAGATACATCTTTGAATAATTTCTCTGGAAGCGGGAACGCCAAGACTCTGGGAACTCCCTGAGTCACTACACCTTCAGGGGACTCTGACATTTCTAGAAGTTTCTCTCCAGTTATTTCCTGAGTTGTTACTGTTTTAGACTCAAGAATTCCACAAAGTTCACTATCACTTTTGCCGTTCTGATTATGAAGGTCTTTTCTCTTTGAGAGTTCCACATAATTGACTTCTTCTGGGTCTACTCTAGAAACTGTTATTTCTGATTTAAGAGCTTTTGTTGAGTCAAAAGGTACTTCTTGGTATGATTTTTCTTGATATTCATTAGATGAGCAAATCACATCTTTGGTTTCCTTACTCTTAGAAATAGCACAGGAGTCTTTATAATAGTTGGTCTGCTGTCTGGTGGTTCCTTGGAAAGACTTGTCTGTTTTGGAAATTTGGGATGTATCTGCAACTTGGGCTTTTCCAACCGATTCCTTGTAGTGCAGTCCTTCAGGTCTTGGGGCTATAGAAGAGAATGATTCACTCTGGGCCCCACCAATAGTGGTTTGAGATAAGTTTTCTTCTGGTTTTAAAGTCAAGCAGAGGCTTAAATTAACTTTTCCTTCACTGACCTGATTAGAGTTGAAAAATGGTAAAGCATCTTGATTTCTTACAGAAATTCCTTTGGGTATCATTGGGGAAGAAGAGTCTTCAGCTTTACAAATAATAGAAAATCCCAGCTCCCTCTCAGTTTCTTTCTCTTTTTCACTTATGGTTATTTCCATTGACTGACTCTTTACACTGGCATCACCATCATCTTGAATGGCAGTTTCTTGATTTGACTTTTCTTTTGAAAAAACTGATGGTTTACATGTTTTAACATTTTCTTCTACAATCATCTCCTTCTCTGTCTTCCTTTTCTCCTTGGTGTTCACTGCTTTCTGCATTACCTGCTCACTCAGCAATTTGCCTGAAGTTTCACAATTTGATTCTTGTGCTTCTGGAATAATTTCTCCTTGGTTTTCCCTTATTTCTTTAGGATCTAAACCTGATGCAGACTGTTTCATATGGGAAATAATTTCTATTTCTGGCATTATTTTTTCCTGTGCTTCATTTGTATCTTTTTCCATGTTACCTTTATAATCACGATCTTTAGCAACTGGAAAAGCTCTCCTCTCATCTTGATCCTTGCACTGCGATTCACTTAATGAAATTTTTCTGCTCTTTTTCGCCTGTTCCCCATCAGAAACTCTCGTTTTAACATTTTCTTGTGCAGACTGACTTTTGATTTGAAATAATTTCTCACTTTCTTCTTTGCTACAACTCATTTCAGCAGTCTGATTACAAGTAGTTAACATTTCCTTTCTTAGAAGTTCCTTCTTTAATTCACATACTTCGATTCCATCTTGCTTTTCAATCTGAGTCCCATGATCACTGGACTCTAAAGTATCTATTTGGATTAAAGTTGCCAGTTCAGGGCTAATAAATCTTTTCTCAACAGCTTCCTTTAAAGTCACTCTTTGGTTATTAAATATGTCAACAATTCCTCCATTTAATACCTGATGAGACGCAATAATTCTAACCATGTTTTCATCCACTAATTTCTGTTCCAAAGCTGATGCCAATGTCAGTCTTTGTCCCGTGGCAATGTCTATGATTCCCCCGGTATTTGCCTGAGCTTCCAGAACCTTCAGTGTAGATGTAAAGTCTACCTTTCCAAGCTGAGTTGCCTGAGACAATGTAAGTACTTTGTCACTTACTCCATCTTTAATGTCTGAGAAGGGAATTACTTCTAGATATCTCTGTCCGGATTCAATATCAATCTTACATTTCTTTACTAATTCTGAATAGGGAACAATTCTGTAATTCTCAGGATCTACAATCCCATGCATCATTCCTGAAGACAATATTGCTTTATTAGTTAATAGTCCTTCATTTTTAGCTTCTGCCAATGTCAATCTCTGGCTAGAAATGAGATCCATGAAGTCTCCAGTCAATGCCTGAATTTCTTGGATTTCTCTTTTCAAGTCTGGGGCAACAAGATCTAATTTTATAGCTTCAGGGAGGGAAATAGTTTCCTTTGTTTCAGGATGAATAAACTGATGGAGGCTTAAGTTCTCAACCTTTTTGAGTTGCTTGGCTAAATCTTCATCAATGATGCCATGTTTAAAGGCATTATCAACAGAAAGTCTCATCCCAGATATATGGTGAATGATACCTCCATCTACCACCTGCTTTGTCAACAACTGAATGGCCTCTTCTCTCTCCAAAAGCCCTCTGTCAATGGACTGCATAACTGTTAAAGGGGCCTTATTATCAGGGTCCATAATTCCAGTTGTTTCCATTTGTAAACTAATTAATCTCTCCCTAACTGTTTTTTCAGCACCTCTGCCTTTAGAAGCTTTCTCCAAATTTATAAGCTCTGTCTGGTTAGCACTGTCCACCAAGCCAAGATTTGAGGCCAAAGTCACTGAAACCTTTTTGTCTCGTTTCAGGTCAACGATTCCACCAGTCACCACCTGCCCTTCTAAAATTCTGGTGGCTGTTTGTGTGTCAAGAAGTCCAGCTGCAACTGCTTCCTTCACAGAGCAGAGTGTTTGTGAACGGGGGTCTAAGACACCACTTATAGCTTTGTCTGCCATGAGGACGTTATGTAATAATTTCTCATCCATCAGCCCTTCATTGATGACTTCTTCGGTTGTCAAAGACTCACAGGTCTGAGAGTCAAAGAAGCCCCGAAACATGTTCAGCTTTCCCATGAGTTTCACAGCAGTGTGACTGGGCACAATGCCTCGGGCTATTGCTTCATTCAGTAAGAGCTGTTGACCTGTTTGTTCATGAAAGATACCACCATCTAGTAATTGTGCAGATAATATATTTAAGGTAGCTTCCTCAAGCAAATCTGAAGGATGACTGCATGATGGGGAAGTTTCGCCATCATTACCTACCTCATCCGTCTTTTCTAACATCATCGGACTACCACCTACAATGTTTTCTCCTTCTGGACTTTGTTTATGGTCATCGCTACCTGAAAGCGGTTTATTTAAGGCTTTCTTTTCATCCAGAGAATAAATATTCATGTCATTTTCAGACTTTAGCTCCGATTCTAAATCTAGAGTTTTCTCTACCTGAAATTTTGACTTTTTGCTTTGGGGTTTCATGAGTGGTCTTCCACTTTCACCTGGAATATGTTCAATTTCAAGTGTGTTTGTTTGTTCTTTCTGACACATAAAGGAAGTCTTTCTGAGAGTCTTCCATTCTTCCTTTTGTGTTTCAATAGAAAAAGGATCACTGTTTACCACCAAGGTCACATCTTCTTCCGCAGGGGGTACTGTAAGGAGAAATCCTCTGCTGACATTTTCTTTGGTAGACACTTCTGTCAGGGCTTCCTTTTTGGTACCTAGCTGCCTTTTTAACTCTGATTTAACTTTATCTATGACTTTCAGAGTATCAACATTTGGATTTCTCACTATTTGTTTCCCCATAATAAAAAGGTCCTTTT
This sequence comes from Rousettus aegyptiacus, assembly GCF_014176215.1. Lineage (NCBI taxonomy): Eukaryota > Metazoa > Chordata > Mammalia > Chiroptera > Pteropodidae > Rousettus > Rousettus aegyptiacus. The sequence goes on along the minus strand of NW_023416284.1, from coordinate 25,123,168 downwards.
CAGGGTTGTCTACAAAGGAAACTTCTGTTTCTATAATGGTCTTTTGGCCTTCTGCTTCAGTGCAATTTGCCTGATCAGGATATTCTTTGTTCTGAGAAGAGAACTGGAGCTCACATGGCTTCACAGTCAGCCTCTCACAGAAAGTTTCTGTGGGTTTCACATTCACTGATTCTTGTAATTCCTTGGGAGTTTCTAGTCTCTGATGCTTAATTCCAAACACTTCTGGAGGACTTATTTGATGTTCGCCTTTTGCTGTTAGTGTCTCTATCAGCTCGCTGTCCAGCAATAGCAGCCTCTGTCCATTCTGCACATTAATATAGCTGTGAGTCATAAGCTGAAACAGCAGCTTCTCGCTAGGGTTTGCCATGCTCTCAGTTTGGCCCTTGCTGCAAGACGGACCTGATACTCCAGGATTAATGTTTAATTTGCTTCGTTCTGAAGAATCTGTTAATTGCATGTGGGGCATTACATCAGGTATGCAAATTGATTTTAAGTTATTGGCAAGATCTTTGTCCAATATACCATTTTCTACTGCTTTTTTCCAGGAACAAATCTCTGTGGTTGCTGGTAGAAAAAGAGCTTTAATATGCTGTCGGCCACTAAGGATTTTATGAGCTAGCTCAGTAGACACAATACCTTGTTCCAGGGCATCTGTAATTGGGAGGATCTCACCAGATTCAGGCCATAGCAACCCCATGAATGACCAAAGGGACTCCAGAATTACAAGAGCAATCTTAGCAGCTACCAGATCATTGCTCACTGCTTCATCTACTGTCAGCCTATGCCCAGTGACAGTGTCTATGATGCCTCCTGTCTGAAGCTGCCTTATGAGAATGGCACAAGCCATATCTTGGTCAATCAAATTATGTCTTACAGCCTCTTCCACTGTAAGTCTATGTCCTGTTCTCGGATCTACTATGCCACCAGCAAAAAGCTGAGCTTCCAGCAGCCGGACAGTGACCTGCCTATCTATTAGCCCTTCCTGAACTGCACGGAAAATGCTAACCTTCCGGCCTGATTTCAAGCTCACCATTCCCCCTGCCAATTGCTTGACAGGTAGCAATTTTAGCCCTGATTCTTGGTGGACAATACATCTCTGCATCAGATCCAGCAAACTAATTTTCTCAGCCGTGTTGGGGTCTATCAAATTCTTGGATGATCTCAAGTGAGACTCTAACACTGAGTGAAGCCATTCAGAAATGAGGCCTTGTTGAAAAGCCTCCTCTAGGTTAATACAGTTCTCATTAGAGGGAAGAATGAAACCTCCGGTTGCCAGGTGAGCTTCTAAGATTTTCAGTCCAACTCTCTCATTGATTATTTTCTTCTCAATTGCTTCCACTACAGAAAGAGGGCCTCTGCTCTCAGTAAGCCTGCTTATTAAGGACAGAGTATCTTGTAGCTCCTGGAGTTGTTGGAACATCTGGGGATTAATGAGGTTTCTGGCTAGGCCCTCCTCCAAAGAGAGCTTTTCATTGGTCTCAGGCGCAATAAGGCCAGACATGATAATCTGGGATTCCAGGAGCACAAGGCCTGTGTCTTGGTCAATGAGGCCCTTTTGCATGGCTCTGAAGATGGGAAATATCTCCACTGTGCCTAGGTCAATCACCCCAGCAACTGCTTTGCAACCCTGAAAGAAAAGATGAAAAAAAGAAGACAAAATTAGAGAAGCACAGCTGTTGAAAGGAATCATTTAAATAACTATAGTCTATCAAACTCTGACAATAAGAAAAACCCAGCCTGGGATGAGCCCTAACAGGAAGGGAATACTCTGAAGCCTGGCAATGTTAATACTAAAAAAGAAGTTGTCTAAATTGCAGAATGTCTAACATGGCCAGAAGTTCATAGATTACTTGAGGGATGGTAGCATTAAGCATATCTGAGTGATCAGCTCTACAAAGTAGCAAGCAATGAGAGGACAGCTATCTCTAAGACTAAATCAAACAAAAGTTCTTACAGACACATACCAGTTCCCAAAAGTGAGAATTCAACTTTATATAGCAATTTCAAAGTGTTGCAACCCATGCAGAAGACTCTTGAAGCAGTACTTCCCTGCTGATGAGTTCAGGACTGGTCCACAGGATTAAGAGATATCTAAGCAGCTTGACAGCCACACAACAGATGTGTATCTCAGTAAATGCCTGTGTATGTTACTCAAGCAGCTGTTTAGCAGCTGGGGCAGCCATACTCTCAGTGGCCAATGCTAGCATCTGCCAAGGCAACAACTCAGTTAAATTAGTTCTGGGAATTGGAAGTAGCAAGTCAAGGAAGGAACAGACTGAGGACCCTTGCCTGTGGAACCACTAATAACTTTTCTTCTGGTCTAGGCTAGAATGGTAGTAACCACCATGATTATAGGTACCACTTGTTGGGCACTTAATAGATTTACTGAGCATTTAAAATGTTTATTGAACACTGATATTTAACCCTCACAGAAATCCTAGAAAAGTAATTATTTTAATCTTTGGTTTGCAGATAAGAAAATGAGGCACAGAGAAGTTAGGTAACTTGCCCAAGGTCATAAAACTAGTGTGCTCCAATATCAAACCAAGGTCTGACTCTAAATCCTGGGCTGTTCTTCTGCCTTCCCAGTCAGATCCAGAAGAGCATGAAGGATAAGGACAGTAGAGTCACCATCTTACATAGGAATTAGGTCCTGAGGTGAGTGAATAAAGCATACCTTATACATGGTTTAATTTAGCCTTGCAAAAAAAGCCTAAAAAACAGCTCACAAAGAATTCCTATTTTGAAGACTTTTATCACGAAATAATGATATTCAGAAATTAAATCATTCACATGTTTTACCACTTACAACACTTCATCACTTTTACTACTCTTGAATTTTCTAGCTCTTGTTCACATTCATTATCTTAATCTTCTCAGATGGTTTCATCTGTCCATCTTTGGTCAGTACTAATTTCTGATCTGTATTTAACTCTTTGACTTATCCGTGGAGGATCTTATTGAAGCAATTGTCAATCACTTCCCTGCCTCTAAAATAATGCATTTTACTTCTGTCTCAGTGAGAAGTGACATAAGAGCAGGTACTTTGCCTGTTCAGTGTCTACGAGCTGTACCAGCAATTCAATAAACACTTGAAGAATAAAGAGGTTGATAAACGGTAAAGAAATCCTTGATATCATTAACTTATTTCCCCCCAAATTTTAGAAACGTGCACTGAAGATTTCAAGCCTGATTAATAGCACACTCTAAGAGATGCCAAATGGATAGCAAATGAAGGAACAGATTTGGTTCACTTCTTCATCTCGCTAGATTTGTTCAAATAATGGAACGACTGACAAACTGTCCATATTATTTAAAACACGTGTCAGTCCCCATCTCGCCCTCGTTTTCTGACCCAGAATGTCGAGTTTAACTTGTATAAGGTAAATGTATGTTATGTGAATCTACTAGGTATCTAGTCTATCGAGATTGAAAGAAAAATTGCATTGCCAAAAGACTCTTCGAGATATATGAAAACACTTTTGACAAAATTCATGTAAAGACTATTGAGAAGTAGATAATTCTTTTTTAAACTTCTAATTTCTTCTGTGAGATTCACAAATGCTGATACTGAAGAAAGGCCTGGAGTCTAGCCAAAGAGAAAAGACTACACAGGAAGCACTGAGCTGGGACATAATCCAGAGAAAAACCATTACAGTCCCACCAAACCTGGGCACTCTGACCTAAAAAAAAAAAAAAAAAAAAAAAAAGACAAGAGGGAGAGGAGAAAAGAAAACATAAAAGGCTTCTACTTACCAGAGTTGCAGGATACGCCTTGGGCAGATAAGAGACAGAGCCTTATGGAGCAGCTCAGCCGTATCGCACACACAGTGTAAGCTTGGTGTTAGCGTCCAGCATGCGACTGTTTTTGTTTTTGTTTTTGTTTTTGCAATAAAGAACCCCAAACAGGTCGTCCTCTTTTCCCTTTGTGCATTTGTGCTTAAACTCCAAAGGGTTAGTGAAACTTGTAAGCAAGGATGTCAGTTAATCAGAACAATACTTCACATGAAACACACACACGGTAACAGGGACACATCATGCTCAATGTAGTGGTGCTCAGCAGCTTGTCTGTCTTTCTTTTTTTCCCCTCCCCTTTTTTAACCTTTCAAAATGAGAACTGAATGTTCTCAGCAAGCAATTGTTAAAACTTTTCACATAATCCCTTATATGGTGAAGCAACAAGCCATTAAAAGTGGGCCACCTTACATAGAGAATACTAAACCAGCACATTCTTTTGGAAATCTACTCTCAAATAAAGCATAGCTGGTTCTGTCTTGTGGTCTTTTCAACTCTAGCTTCTGCTGCACAAATTTCATATCCATGGACCAGAGTCAAAGTATATTTTGTCTGAATATCAATTCAAGCGTCATCTAGACCAAATTTGGTTACCATACGAGCTTTAATTTTGGCTTGCCACACATAAGTTGGCCATTGCTTCACAACATAGGAAATAAGCAGGCAAACACACATATATATCCCAGAGACACATGTATATAATATGGTAGGTTTACATATACACACAAGTATCCAGGAAGAACTTAGGACAACCAGCAGGAACTTAACAACTTTCATGTGGTCCAGGAAATGAACATGAGTGGGAGCTGGTGAAGATGTCACATGATAGGATGACTATGGGTAAGGGGAACCAGCGTCTCAGTCAGTGCAGCTAATCTATCAGTTTGCTTTGGAAATGAACACTTCTCATTTATTTCGTAGATATAAAAAAAAAGTAGAGGGGAAAAGGTTCATGGCCTTTCCTTTCCAATATTTAGAACTCTTGGCTATCAACTTGTGAGTGACAATACAACAAAGGAATATTCTTATTGCTCTGTATTCAGACATAAAATTTATGTTCTCTTCAAATGCAGTCTGCCACAAAATGGTAGACGACAATAACAGTAAACCAGGTCAAAAGGGTTAGCCTTAAGTGCCTTCTAGTGCTTTTGACTGACCAACACATCATGGAACCCCAGTAAAGAAACACAAGACAAATGGCTGCTATGGTGAGGTTAAAAATTAAGTCACACTGCTCATGGAAAGCTAGTGAACATGACTCTCAATCAGCAAAGCTGTTTTCATACCATTCAAAGGTACCCTCCCAACATTTGGAGAGTAAAACCACAAGTACCTTTTGCTCTGTCTGCTGGGCCAACTGGCTCTGAAGCTGCTGAAGCTGGTTTGCAGAACCGTCACAAAGATCATGGTAAGCCTTATTCAGGGCATTCAATTGCTCAGATATCTGTTCCTTCTCTTTTTCTGAGAGCCTACAAGATGAAGAATTGAAGCTCTTTTAGAGAAAAATCTTTCTCTAAAATGTCCTTTACTGCTTCAAATGCATGACTCCTCCATCTTGGATGGTATTCTTAGTCACTGTTGACTCCAGATCATCTAGTAAGAGTGCCACACTCATGGAACACTTTGGCATCTAGGTCAACATTTTCTTGTCCACCTTAAATCAAGTCATGATTCTTGGTGATGTTAATGTTCGTGTCACCAACTGTCTAATACTCTACGCTTGTAGTCCTGCAACCTCTCAATCCAAATGGTCTCCACCCCACTTCAGCCCCACCCCACACATGGCAAACCTGACCCTGCCATCATCTAGAATTTTTCTACTTCTGAAATTTTAAACTTCAAGAATCTACTATTTCATTATAACTTCTAATTATAACACTACCTTTCCAGTTTTTTTTTACTCCCATACCTCTTTTAAAAATATTTTAAACAGACCAAAGAGAAGAATATATCAAGCTCTCATTTACCCAACTATTCAGCTTTACCATATTATTTTACCAGATTTTCTTTAGATCTCTTTCTTAGAAATAAAACATTAAGGATATAAAGTCCAATGAGTATTTGTCACCAACTCTGTTACTTTCCCTTTTTTCCCAAAAACAATCACTATCTTGAATCTGGTGAATTTTGCAAGTTCCTTTTCTCATTCTACATTGTTTTTGAGAATAAATCCTATGATTCATATTACAACTATCCATCAACTTACTGAGATTTCCTAAGTCTTCCTTGATTCCTCCATTTTCTCTTAATCTGTCTTCCCTATAATATTCAGTTTCTTCTCTTTAGAGTCCAGATCCCACAGTTCATCATCTCAGTCACTTCCTTACTATTATCCTTGCATTTTCTCCTCACTAATCATATGAAACTCTAGCCCAAGACTAATCAAACCACTGGACTTTTCTGTTCCCACGTACAGGCTGCTAAGTATGTCCAGTGAAGAGGGTGGGGAATTCCACAACCATGTAGAAGAGCTCTTACTGGTTTCCAACCTGTACTGGACCCCAATGCTTTCTGACAATCCTCTTGGAGGCTTCCTATCCATCCTTCCTTCCTTCCCCTCAGCATTACTCTAATTTCCATCAAACAACCTCTCTATTTCAAATTGAAAATACAAACCACTGGGTACTAATTCTCTCACTTTCTGGCTTCACTCCTGGCTTCTCAACCTTTATCCATACCTTTCTTAATCTTTCCCAGACCTCTGAGAAAAAGCTGTACCAACTATTTAAGGTTGTACTTCCTACCCACTGATGAATTTTATCCTCTGGGACCCCTCTCCTATTATTTCAATACCTTTCTCCCTTTGGTCCCTGAGACGCAGTCCATAAATACAGTTAACACCCTCTGATATTTTAAGAAAACGAAACTATTACTCTGATCATATATATATTCTACTTTAATAACTTACTGTATTATTTCTTTCCTTTCCTATGGCTAGCTTCTTGAAAGAGTAGTCTAATTTCACTATCACTACCTTCCTACCTCACTACATGTGCTCCCTATCATACTAAATCTGATACCACCTCCCAAATTTTCACCTAAAACTTGCAGTTCGCCAAATTTAACAGATATTTCTCAGTCTTAACCTTCTTGGGATCTGACCATTCCTTCTTTTCGGAACTGTTCTCTTTGGTTCTCAGATATATTCATAATTTTCTTTTACTTTTCTAGCTTTCTTTACAGGCTGAGAAGCACTGCGAAATCCTTGAGCCCTTGTTAACTAATCTACTCTTATGGTTTCTACTAAGCTGATGACTTGAACCTCCATCACTTTAGACTTCTCTCATCAATTCTAAATTTATATATACAGCTGCCCTTTGGATAACTTTAACAGAACTATGTAAGGCATAAATTAATGTATTAGGTGCTTCCTAATACATACTAGGTATTTCCATTCTGATGTCCTGTGGGGTCTTCACATTTATAACATCTAAAACTAAAGGTGTCCTCTTCTCCCTCAATCAACACCTTCTCCTTAATACCTCTCTTGGTTAATGGTATCACCATACACCCAGTGACCTAATCCAGAAACCAGAAAGTTATATCTGATATTTTATGTTTGTCACCAAACCCTGTAAGTTCATCATCCTTAATATCTTTTTAATTTTTTTTCCCTTTCCATCCCTTGTCAGTTCTTGCCTATATTATCAGAACAACCTCTTAACTGGTTTCTCAGGCCTCTACTCTTGCTCCATGTCAATCCATTCTCTATTAATAAACTGTTCTAGAAACCTTTACTAACAAAATCCAATCATGTTTAATATCCCTCCACATAGATAAAATGTGAACTCCTCAGCATGAACTACAAAGGCTCTTTATAATCAGTTCTTGCTACTCTTAATTCTCCAGACTAAATTCTCATCACAGCCCTAAGTTTTAGACAGGTGGACCTGGTTTCCCAGATGTGCCATAATCTCTCATTTAATACTTACTTATGACTATGCTTGGCCAAGAAGATCTGTGAAGTTTTAATGGCCTCAGAAATTTGTTCCCTCTTGGTTGCCAGCTCCTCTGTCAGAATCTATTTAGTAGAAATACAGAGAAAAACTTTATAACCTTAACAATTAAAGCATCAAAAATGATTTGAAATAACTTTTTTAAAATCCTAGGGAAAAACCTAGCTTAGGTTAAATTATTACCACTGAGCTATATATATAGCTGATAAACATGGTAGAACTATAAATAAGATGTCTCCTTAAGTTTCAAGTACTGAGAGTTAACATTTACTGTAATAACAATTGTTCCTGGGTGGCTCATATGTGACTTGTATTATTCCACCTAATGCATTATTATATGTTACTGTGACAGATGGACCTTCTACTCACCTGCTGTTCTAAAATAGCTTTTTCAATGTCTGTTGATTCTTTGGTCTGAGATGAGGTAGCTTTGCTTTGTGTATTCCTTGCTAGGGTAGACACCCAGCCCAAAAGTTCTTTAACCTTCTCCACATGTTCCTGTTTTTCCTCTTCTACCACTTTCTAGAACAGGAAATAGAAAATCAGTATGTTGGTCAATGTCTTATTAGACTGGCCTGAGTTCAGATTTCCTAAAATAGAGACATAAAAATTACCCAAATCAGTAACCAACTAAAATAACCTCAAGTTAAATATAATTTACCCTGTCTACAGCACTTCTCACGTATGCCTGTGTGATACTAGTAGCTAAATTCATTATACCAATGTTAGCACCTTTCTAAAAAACCACACTTTTATATATGACAGGTACTCTGTAATTATTTACTGATTTAAAAAGCCCTTCACAAATAGCCTCTTACTTATTTTCCTAATTCTTATATTTACAGGTAAAGAGATTAAAGTCTATAGAGATTAAGTGAGGTAGGTACTGACATAGAGGAAGATTATTGCTAAATTTACCCTGGCAAAAGTTGGTATGGGTCAATGCCTCCAAAAGCATTTCTTTTGTGAGTGGTTGAATATGTAAAAACTTATTTTACAAAGACGGAAGATTTTTATAATTACAAAAGATTACATACTCATTACAGGAAATTCAAACAATCTGAAATACATAATATATACTTCCTTAATCTCATTTCTCCAGAAATTTGGTATATATACTGCTAAACTTATTTGTATGTTCATGTTGTCTTTGTGGTACACACAGTTTTGTTTTTACTGAAGTCATAATTACACACAGCATTCTAACTTGCTTTAATTACCCAAATAATATATTATGAATAACTTCCTATGTCAGTTCATTTAGATTTACTTCATTATTTTTAATAGTTTCATAATATTTCATTGTATAGAATTTGGATGTTTCCGATATTTCCCTTTAACAAATTATACTTTGTTAAGGATCTCTGTTCATATTCCATTCTTCATAGTCATATTATTTCGGTAATAAAGATAGGTGGAAGTGGGAGTGTTAGTATATAGTCAATCCTCATAATTATTAAGATTCCCTATTTGTGATCTACTAATTAAAATTTATTTGTAACCTCAAAATCAATACCTGTGCATTTTCGGTCATTCCCAGACATGCAGAATGGCAAAAAATTTTGGTTGCTCGATGTTCCTAGCTGGGGTAGAACAAAGTGACACTCTACCTTCTTATTCCAGCTCTTATACTGTAAACGAGTGTCCTTTTCACTGTCTATTTAGTGCCATAGTTTTCCTATTTTTTGTGTTTTTGTTGGTGATTGTGCTGTTTAAAATGGACCAAGTGTAGTGCTGTCCTATGTAGGAAGGCTGTAACATGCCTGCCTTATAAAAAAGTGTGTGTTAAATAGCTTTGTTCAGGAGTGACTTAGAGTGCTCTTGGCCATGAGTTCAATGTTCATGAATTAACAAAATATACTTAATAAGGTGTTTGTAAACAAAAACACAGAAAATAAGGTTATGTTTTATTTACTGATGAAAAAGTTGTGATTGGAGGCTGTAGAAGCCTAACCCTATATTCCCCCTAGGTGCAGAAGTTAAGTATTTGATAATGAAGCATTTAGAGCAACCTCGTAGAACAGGACAACTGTGAATAATGAAATCAGCTGTGTGTACTTTAAATTCTGGTAGATAGGCATAGGGTTTTTACTTCCAACTATCCTCACCTCCTCCTCCTCCAGCCGCCGGAGTGCATCACTGATATACTTTACATGCTGAGTTGTTAAGGTCACCAGTGCTGTGTAGCGAGTTCTTAAGTCCATGAACTATGGTTTGAAAAAACAATTTAGATAAGTTATCTGCCAGAAAGTAAACAGAAATAGTTGAAAATATGAGGTAGTTTTCCTCAAGTCACATGCTTAACGGAAAGGTGAGCCCTAAGTCAAACTGCAAGGCCTCAAACAAAGGAATCTTCCTTAAGGGAAGACAGTGGCTTATGTCCTTCCCCGCCTTTCACCTCTTGTGTGATGGCATCTGAAGAGGAAAGCATGCGACGGCGCTTGCCAGGAGATTTCTGCTGTGATTCCACAAAGGCCTTGTATGTCATCAGCTGCAATTCGTAGTCCTGAGGAAGAAGAAATTTCACTCTGTTTACATAGGGCTTTATAGCTCACACACATCATGTAACAGTATCATAGTATTTTACTGCTAGAAGGCATTTTGCTGATTTTTTTAAATTAGAGGTTAGAAACATTTCCTGTATAGGGCCAGATGGAAAGTACTGGGCCATACTATCTGTCAGAACTACTCAACCCTGCCATTGTAAATGAAAGCAGTCAAAGACAATAAGTAAATGAAAGAGCGAGTCTGTATAACAATAAAACTTTACTTATGGACACTGAAAGTTGAAGTTCATATAGTATTCAGGTGTCATGAAGTATTATTTGTCTTATGATTTTTCTAGCTATTTCTCATGAGCCATACAAAAATAGGTGTGCAGTCTGGATTTAGCCTGTGGCTCAGAGTTTGCTGACCCCTGAGTCTGCAGTTTGATGTTTGCTGACCATTCCTTTTCATCTCACATATGGGAAAACTAAAGCCTAGAGACAGAAAGTGAGTTCCTGTAGTTAATTCAGTGGGTAAGCAACAGAATCAGTCTTCCAACCTCTAAACCAATGCCTTTCTCAGGTTGCCATGCTACTGTCAGTTCTTCTGCAATCCTGAGAATGCTGCCCTAGTCCAGGCCCTCTTCATCTCTTACAAGGATGGGTGCAAGAAACTCTTATTTGCCACCAGAATAGCTTTTCTGAAACACAAAGATAACTACTGTGTTCTGCTTGAAAGCTTTCAATGACACAGAGCTTCTTAAATATCAACATGCATAGTAATCATCTAAGGATCTTGTTAAAATGCAGATTCTGATTCAGTAGGTAGAAGATTCTGTAGACCTGACAAGCTCTTAGGTGATGCTCCTGATTCAAAGACCACATTTTGAGGAGAAAGAATGAATAGAAGGCAAAGTCAAAGGAACTGAACAAGGCCTTTCATAGGTTGGCCACAATCTCCCTTCTCATTTTCCAGTCACTGCTTCTTATGTACCATACACCTTCTAGCTCTACTAGAATATTTGCTATTTCCTCACATAATCATTGTATGGTCATTCCTCTGTACCTCTGATTATGCAGTTCCTTTTGCCTAGAATGTCCTGTTTTCTGTTATCTCCTTAGAAAACTCTAGACATGAGGAACACATGGAATGAGTTCCTTGTGCTATTAAAAAAATAGTAGTAGTAGTAGTAGTAGTAGTAGTAGTAGTAGTAGTAATAAAAGCATGTGCTACCATTTACTGAATGTACTTTAAGTTTGTGGCATTGTCCTATGTATACATTATCTCATTTAATCTTTACAATTACTTGGTGAGGTAGTTACTGTCCCTATTTTGTAAATATAGCAATAGAAACTCAGAGAAGCTAAGTGCTTCCTCAATGTCTGAAGCCTGGAAAATTATGAAGCTAGGATTTGAAGTCAATTCTTTGTGACGCCAAGTCTTCCGTTATTAACTAAAGAAATTCATTCGTTTGAAAACTATTTGTTGAGCCTGTACTATGTGCCTGTCATTGTTCTGAGTGTTACACACATAGTGGGGAACAAGTCAGAAAAAAACCCTGGAACTGACATTCTAGTGAGCAGGCACATAGTAAATAAGGAAATATATAATAATCTTGGGCCATTTTTATTTAAAGATGTTTTCAGAGAAGTAGGAAATGGGGAAGTAGATCATGCATAGCCTCATAAACCATATAAGGATTTAGAATGTTATTGTGAGTATGATATTGGACAGTTTTGAGCTAGAGGGTGACAGGATCCAATTAACTATGTTTCGCCTATTATAAGGTCCACATTGTCTCCACATTTTAGTATCTCTAAAATCAATGGCATTTGCAGAGTTGACAGTTTTTTCTCTTTTGGTAGAGCATAAAAGAACAGTAAGGCTTATAATCAGTGGTGTCTGAGATTCCATGACATGCAGTACATTCTATAAATGTGAGTCTGTCTACAATGTGGGAAAATGGCCTATTGGCAGGAGCAGAAGCAAGAGATCTGCTCAGAGGTACTAAAGCAGTCTAAGGAAGATTCCTGACTTGGATAAAAACCAGGGAAATGGTGAGTGGGTGGGTAATGAGAAGCAATCAGATCCAAGACATATTGGAAGATGAAGCAAACTTGTTCACAGACTGAACAGAAAGTTTAAGGCAAAGAGAAGTGTTAAGGATGGCTCATGGGTTTTGCCTCAGCAAATAGGAAAATGATGATACTATATCCCGAGATAAGCAAGATGGTGAGAAGCATATTTGAGAAGAAAACCCAAATGTTGTATTTTTGACTTGGTAAGTTTAAGAGGCCTGTGGGTCATCCAAATGGAGACTCCTCAAATCACAGCCGATGTCTGGTACCTCTGAGCATCCTCAAATGCAGAGCCACGAGAAGTATACACCCGCACTAATGGAAAGACGGGGCCGCCTCTAGTAGAAGAGCGCTGCTGATGTGCAGCAACAAACCTATAGTGACAATGCAGATCTTCCTAAGCTGGAGATCATTTACATTCCTTTTGGGACATGTAAAGTTACCTTTACAATAGTGGAGTATTGCTGGGAAAATTTTTGACACTGGTCCAGTTTTGTCTGATTTCTCTCAATCTCTGCAAACAAATCCTAGGAACCAAAATATCATAACATTATTGTTGTCGTGACCATCACTAAAACAGCTGAACATCTGTTAGGTTCTAAGGCAATAGTTTTCAAACTATTAGCTGCATTGGGAATCACCTGGAAGACTGCAGAAAACACAGATTCTGGGCCCCACCTCCAGAGTTTCTGATTTGCTAGGTCTGGCTTTGGGTCTTGCATTTCTAACATGCTCCCAGATGATGCTAATGCTGCCAGTCTGGAGTCCACAGTTTGAAAACCACTATTCTGAATATTTTACATGTAACACTTTATTTAATCCTAATGACAATAACCTTATGAGATTGGTTGAACAAATAACAGACTATGACTATTTTATTGATGAGGAAGTAGAATATTGAGAGATTGAGTAATTTATTCAAGGTCTCATAATATGTGAGAAGCCAGGACTGGATCCAGGCAATATAACTCAACTTCATACTCTATTAATAATAACTATAATACTAAACAACAAAAACAAACAAACCCCAAAATACCAACAAATAAAAACTGCTTTGAATGAGATCATTTTCTTCCGCTCACAGCTTTCCCTGGGTTTTCATTCTCCCATATTCTAACCCAAGTAAATAAAACGTAATATCAAAGAAAGTAAAACGAGGTAATTTTAATCTGTCCATCTAGTGATTTTAATACATACTACAGAAACTGAGGATTAAAAGGGACCTTATAGGTCCTCTGGTCTAAATGCAAAATCAGTATCTTGAAATCATGCTGCTTGAACTCTTCTGAAAAGGTGGCTTGAATGTATTGCCATTTGAGGGGAAGCTTAACTGCTAGCATATCATCATCTCCTTGATCTAACCTCCCCTACATCCCCTGCCAGACTGTGACTTCCATGGTGCTACTGCCACACCCACCGTCTGCTGGCTGAGCTGCTCCGATAGCACTCTGCTATCCTCTGCCTGGCCTGGTTTCATCATTTCCTGCTGGGCAGTTGTTTCCTCAATCCATCTGATGAGAGTTCCATGGCAGGCTCGGTAATCTCCTAGAACTTCCTGGATGCTTTCTAGCTCAGATTGGCTGGAGGAGCACAGAAAGACTACTGTCAGATATCTTGGTATCAATACAATAAAGTAAATGAAGAAATTCCTTTCTTAGCTTATGCCTCCAGTTAAGCATGACCACAGAGGATACTTCTTCGAGGGGAATAGCAACGCATTGCCGAGGGAAAGCTAGCTATGCATGTACCCAGTGCCTCACCGAGTAAAAAGTGAGGAGAAACCAGCTGTGTCCTGCTGGCCTTGGAAACTGCCTGGGGCCTAGCATCTCATGATAATCCTTGTCAAATTTTTTACTTAGGTTGCCTAAGTCCTCTTGGGAAGACTGTGGGGATGGGGTCAGTAAAAAATAGTAGTTATTTACAGTTAATTTCAGTAACAGTTTCTTATACCACTTTTGATAGCCTAACCAGCCTTGGCATAATAAATCAATTTTGGAGAATCAATTTGTACTTACACAAGTTGTGATAACTCCTCTCTCTATATATTTGCCTGCCTAGCCTAGCTTCATATAGGTTGATTTCTGTCTTTCCTAATTCAAATCTGTCATCAGAAACAGGACGTTAAGTTACAGAAATAAAAACCACTGTATTAACAAATGAAAAGGAAGCAAGAAACTCTGCAAAGGTCGACTATGAAAATGGCTCATATTTAGATTCCAAACTAATAAAAAAAGAACTATAACTTAGGTTCTGTCCTTGAAAAAAGATCACTAGGACCCCTTTCCAGTCTATATCCTAAGACACCATTGTCATCATGGCTTAACTGGGTAGGATCAGGGACACCACAAGAGAGGCACAGTTTAATAGGACCATCTCTGCTGATCCAAAAGTAAGCCTCAAGTCTGCTTCAGGGTTGGTGATCCCAACTTCTCTTGCCCAGAATTAATGCTGTCATTTAATTTCTACCTCTCTCTATCAATTCTTACCTTTAAATGTGAACGTACAGATATAATTCAATTTTTGTTTAAAATCTAGTCCCTGAACCCTAATAGGAAAAAAGGTGGGACCACCACTTACCGGGTCTCAAGCTGGGCAATGACCCGGTGCCAACGCTCCTGCAGTTGGGAGCCTTTTTCCTGACAGCGCTCCAAATCCAGGTTTCGCTCTGGGGTCAGACGACTCAGCTGCTCTGCTACTGCCTTGGCTTTGGCAATTTCCTCATCCAAGACTGAAAACACTGAATTCTTGTCCTTCACATCACTAAGCCAGTGCTATAAAAACATAAGTACAGGTTAAATGCATTACATGCTAAAAAGTAAAAAATCTCAGACTAAGGTAGACCTTAAGGACATGGTCTACAGCTGGCTTTACATTATATTTGTGACTCAGAAGCTACGCCCTACAAAGTTTGTGCCAGAAATGCCTCCACAGTCCTCATGCACATTGGGCAGCCAATGGCAGGCAGTACAGTAAAGAGAAATGAGCAAATAACTTGTGTGTGAAACCTGGCTCCACCACTTATAAGCTATGAAACCAAGACAAAACATTTACCCAATCTGAATCTCTGTTTTCTCACCTGTGAATGGAGATGAAAATTTCTGCCCTTTCTACCTCACAGACTTGCTTGAGAAAATCAAATGAGATAACAGCTAAGTGATTTACAAACTTTACAGCAAAACCATTACTTGTATTCAATTATGCCTTGATTTTACTGGGGAGAAAAGAAATTGGCATAGTTCTTTATCTCCCTTTTCTAGCTAGATGTATTTCTCAGTCTCTTCTTTGAATCCATATTAAAATACATTAAATATGATACTCTGCCTAGTTCAAATGCAACCTTAAGTCGGTGTCATGCCATCCAAAACTGTATTTCTCTGCTAACCCGAAGTAATGGGTATGTTAAGTCAACCTCTAAGACACTCAGAACAACCAACCCGTAACGTAGAATGATGGGACTCCAGAGCTGAGAGATCTGCTGGTACTGCTTCTTCTTGACTTAGCTTAATTTCATAGCCTTTGACCAAGAGTTCAGCGTCCTGTATGCTACGCACTATAACATCGATGGTCTTGAGCCTGTGAGGGTAAAATCACCTTCATTAACACACTCATTTTAAGAACTGGGCCACAGACCTGGAGCACTATAAAGAAGTTCAGAAAACATAACTGCCAAAATCAATTTCATCATTACTAGATAATGACAGTTTCATAAAAAAAAGAGAGCATGGTATACATGCTGTCAATTAAAGTTCTAAGTCGCACTGGGACATGCACACATGTGATGAACTCACAGGAGAAATGGCATGAGGCCAGAAACCCACTCAGCACACTGAAGAGTCTAAGATCTGTTATTCCTCAAGGTAGGGATAGGTAGGTAGAGGGAAGACCTTCAAAAACCAGTATTTAGTTTAGATTAAAATTTTTCTTTTTATTCTTTAATGTCCTTTTTTCTTTCTTTTTTTCCAGAGGTATCTAATTAAACAGAAATGAGGTAGAAAATAGTCCTAACACTGCAAATCAACTCCCGCACTGGCATTTTGTTCACTGCAGCCCATATGAATCCACTCCATACTTAGAACTAAAACCAAGGTCTCTTGTCATGCGTGCATGCTCTTCAAGATCTGCAATCTCTCTGGATTGTTCATGAAAAACTCTGGACACTTTCCCTTCTCATCCCAAAGGATAACATTGCCTTTTGGACCCAAATCCTCAGCTTACTCACTTGTTCAGATAAACAGTGGAGAGACCAAATACATGGTCCATTTTTTCCACCACCAGATTGAGTTCTGTGCGCAGAGTTGGGACACTTGAACCAGATGGGGACTGATGGAGAAAGCTGTTGCATTTCATGGAAACAGCCTCCAAGTCTGACCTCAGTTGCTGCAAATCTTCTTGGGTACGCTGTCAGGAATAAGACATACGATAAAGATGGAAACAGAATGAAACAAAGAAAGTAAAAAGAAGTCCTTATTTGTAATAGCAAAATATTGGAAACAACCTAAATGCCAAATATAAGAGAATGGTTGAATAGACTATGAAACATCACTGAAAGGCACAGAAGGGAAAGAATACGAACAAATTTCTGAACAAAGTATCTGGATTATCAACATACCTTTAGGCTAATGACAGAAAGAACTAGAAATAAATGAACTTCAGTTAACTACTTGTTTTTGTAGTAGTATGAGTTAGCAGTTCTGAAATTACTATCTGTACGTTAGAATTAAGCAATAAGTAAAGTTGTTGCAGATAATGTGAAGTAGGTTCTTTAGTTTTAGGGAAGGGAGAAAGGAAAGGTGAGAATAAGTTCTGTGGTATTGGTTTTTGGTTTGGAACTGGGTGGAGATAGGTGTGGGTGTGTGTGTGTGTGTGTGTGCGCGCGCGCGCGCGTGTGCAAGAGAAATATACTGCTCTACCTTTGTGATATATGTATATACACATATGAGCAGATGTATGTATAGATATAGGTGTACGTACGTGAATAACAGGGTGTGTCTGTATGTGTGTATGCATATATGGTTTTAAGTACGTATTTTTTCTAGCTCTATTTGCTGAGCAGTCCTAGAGCAATGACACCCCATCAATAATGAGCACACTCAGCACCAAGATCTTGGTTTCTAAATGATATTCACCACCTAAAGGAAGTAGGACTCCTTGAAGAAATGGCTGATTCCAGGGTTGGGGCTGGCAAGATGAATCTAGAATACCCTGCTTTGTTGAGAAATAATAAAGCTCTCAAAGAATAATGATGACATGTTAAAATGACATAGAAGCCAGTTTGAAGGGGTTCCCACTGGCTAAATTTTGAAATATTTGAACATCAAAATAAAGATAGTAGCAAATTATAAACCACTAAATAAAATAAGAATCTGTAAGTCCATACTGACATAAAGAAGGAAACAAGGAGAGGGAGGAAGGTAAATTCTTCTCTTTTAATAGAATGGAAATTTTAAAATGTAAAAGGAATAACAGAATTAGAAAATCACCTTTTGGTAATAGACTAAATCAGTCAAGAGTCAACAACAGATGCTAAAACTAGTTGGTGAAACTTTGATGTAAAACAGGTTTTTACACACTCTCGAGATATCGTCCCACAAGATACTTAGTAATTATAAAGGGGAAAATAGCAACAAGTGATAAAACTTATCACCACTAGTGGGACAAATCAACATCACATG
Source organism: Rousettus aegyptiacus (assembly GCF_014176215.1). Classification (NCBI taxonomy): domain Eukaryota; kingdom Metazoa; phylum Chordata; class Mammalia; order Chiroptera; family Pteropodidae; genus Rousettus; species Rousettus aegyptiacus. Next base: position 25,105,180 of record NW_023416284.1, on the reverse strand, counting down.
CCTCCTGATATTATGCACCAAGGACACAATATCACTTCTGTGGTATTACTGCCAAAAATGTGTAACTTGTATCTAATCATGAAGAAGCCTCAGATAAACACAAATAGAGGGACATTCTACAAAATAAATAGCCTACACTCTTCAAAAATGTAAACTCATGAAAGATGATGAAAATCGAGACACTGTTTCAGGTTAAAGAAATCTAAAAAGAGAGCAACTAAATGCAATGTGTGATACTGGATTGAATCCTGCACCAAAACACTTTTTTTTTTTTTTTTGGCAAGGGGGAGAGGGTGAGGCAGGAGGGGGGTGCTACCCTAAAAGGCATTATTAAGTCTACTGATAAAATTTTAATAAGGTCCTATATCAATGTTCATTTCTTGATTTTAATCATCCCACAGGAATGCAAAAGACTATTCTTGTTTTGAGAAATGTACGTTGATGTATTTAGAGGTAAAGAAGCATCATGTCTGGAGCTTACTCTTAAGAAAATAAAAGATTATTATTTTGTATACATATATGTAGAAAAAAATAATAAACAAATATAGAGAAATGTTAACATTTGGGGAGTCTAGGTAAAGGGTATATGAGAATAAAAACTTTTCTGTATTTCTGAAACTATTTCAAAATAAAAAGTCCTTTAGAAGATCTGAATATTACTTTATTTTTTAGAATGGCCTTGCCTTATTTTGTAGGATCCATACTCTCTTGCCATCCTATTCACTCTGAAAGCATTTACTTGGCAACCAGCACCTATCTTGCTTTAGGGCTTACCTCTTGCTCTGCAATCCTTAATGCACTGTCCTGCCGGGCATCTTTGTCAGTTCTAGAACTAGCTGGGGTCTGAATTCGTTTAACTAGCCTCTGTTCACACTCCTCCAGGTGCAGTCGGATATTCTTCAGCTCTGAAATGTACATCTTGGCCACAGTTTCCTCTTTGTCTTCTGTGAATGCACAAGCACAGACCATTAAGCACCACACCAGATATCAGAAAACTTGGAAACAACAGATTCACCTTCAAACAGAGGACACCACTGGTTCCAGCAGACCTGATATTCCACCAATGAAAGCAAGGCCTTATATGGAGAACCTTATGCCTGATTCTAAATTCCCTGCATTATATAAAGACCTTTAAAAATCCGAACATGGTATTTCCACAAGAAAACGATAGAGATTGAAATATGGCCTCTTCTTCCATGATCTGATTTTGAGAATTCATCTCTACAAATTTTTCATTTTAGTGGTGATGGTACTTTCTAGGTATTATGATCGGTCTAGCGGCACCCTTCAGGGCTCTCATTCCACCAGTCCTCTCCCTCTTCCCAAGGCACACACCATTCTCCATGGATTTCATCAGGTGCTGGAAGTGGGTTTTACAAGCCTCCACCTCCTCTTCCAAGCGCAGACGATCAGCCACTGAGAAGAGCACCGAGTCACAGCTATCTTGCAGAAAGTCATCACAGTGGGCCTGAAGGTTCTTCATAACCTGGTGGCACTCCCCTGGTGCTGACGATCGAAGCTAGAGAGGGAAAATCATAAGAAATTTCAGTAGAATGGAAACACAAACATCTTTCCCTCTCTTTTATTGACATTTAATATAGATGCAAAATAGTGCAAAACCACAATTGTAAATATGTTGATTTTTTTCACAAATTGAACTTGTCCACATAATGAGCATTTAGATTAAGAAATAGAACATTACTAGCATCCCAGAAAGCACCCTTTGTGCGCCCCCTTGGTCATAACCCTTAATAACGGTTATTTCACCAGTATTCCCTTTACTGCATATATCTGTGCAAAAGAAATGCTTGTCCTGCAGTATGAAGAAGACTATGGCATTCTCCCACCACCAGGAAGACCAAATATGTTATGTATTTCACTGGGAATTTGTTTCTAGTTCCTAAGATCCTTAGGCTCCTAACCCTGAAACACTATCCCTGACTCCCCATTATTCCAATTGGGTGGGTAGATATCCTAACATAATGAAAAAAGTTCCCTTTGAAAAAAGCGTGGCAGTAGGATGTGAACCTGGGGTTAAGTTTTCACAATTACCTTTTCCAGATTCCAGGTCTTTACAAGGTCAAGGTCCTTCCTTAGATAGTTCCAGGAGATAAGGCTTTTGGTGTTAATGTGTAGCTGATGCCAAAGAGTCATCACCTTTTGATAAGACTGCTCCACTCTAGGAACAACACAGAACCTGGTTATAGCTTTTACATGACTTGAGCTATATATTAGAGACCCTCTAAGGAAAAAACGTGATTGCCTTAGCAGAACTGAGCTTTTATGCTAAGCAGAAAAAGGCAACCAGTCAAACCTAATAGCACAGGAATGTTTCGAACTAAATTGAGATCCCCAATCTGAATTTGCTACACTATTAGTTATAGTATGTCAGCAATATTTAATAATCTCATAAGTGTTACCTGAATGCAATATAATTACGAGAAGTCAGAAAAGAAATACCCAGGGAAAACAATAATAGAGAAAAGTCACGGTAAAATAACTACATTTAGAATTGCTGAAAATAATACTATCAACCCTTAAAAAGTGATTTGCTATATTCTATATATTTACAAAACTGCTAAAATATTTGGAAATTCATAGCAATTTAAGAAGCTAATCTGACACATAAAAAGGAAACTGCAGTATGAAGACCGTGAGAAGAATTTTTTTAAGCATTCATGCCTAATTCAATTTCGACTTCTGGAAGACTTACAAACACAGAGATACACAGATATATTCAACAAATACCAACATAATTTGAATTTCTTCAAGTTGAGAAATGTTGATATTAAGAATAGGATGGAAAAATAAAGCCAGGATTGTCAGTTAAATAAAAGACATTAGTTTATCTTCCCTTTTTCCAAAACTTCCACTAAAATATCAGCAAAGTTGAAATAAAAGTCAAGAACTCTCAAAGAAGAATAAAAATACAAAGAAAAATAAAACAAAGAAAATTAGAGAATCTATTAAGGAGGTCTAACATCTGACAAATTAGAGTTCTTGAAAGCAAGAACAGAAGAAACACAGAGAAGGAAAATAATTAGATAATCCAAGAAAAATTTCCCCAGATCTGAAAGATATGGGTTTCCACCTTGAGTTCAGGCTTAGCATGAAGACTACCCTGAACACAGAGCATTCCCTCCACAGATTAAAGACAAATGGAAGAATTTTAAAAGCTTTAGAGATAAAGATTTCATTCAAAAGGTTCTGTATCATTTCCTTCAAACTGTTGTGTATCATGTCTGTAGTGGGGGATACACAATTCAATGCATTTGTCAGGACCATAGAATTGCTCACTACAAAGGATGAATCTGACAGGCGTATAAAGTATTTAAAAAAGGAAAGATAAACAATGAGAATGGTACTGTACTTCTCAACAGCAAACACTGGAAACTAGAATCTCCCCTCAAGATTTAGAGTGAAAATAATTTCCAAAAGAATTCTGTAAATGACCAATTCATTATGAAGGGAAAAGAAGGACGTTTTTAGATATGAGAGGTCTCAAAAAAATTTACGTCTCATGCACCCTTTTTTCAGTAAGCTACTGGCTGTACTCTCTTCAAACCAAGGAATAAACCAATAAATAGGGCTTGGTTTCTGGGAATCAGAGGGTCCAGCACAGAAGAAAGGTAAAGAAAATCTTCAGGATGAAGATGAAGTGAAATGCCAGGAAGGCAGTACTGAAGCAGGTCTACACAGCAGGCCCAGGCTGGAAAAGGAAGCTAGAATGATCCAGAAGAAAAGTTCCCAGGAGAAAATGAAAATTATCTGTGGTGTTTGGTGATATTGAGAAGCCTTTTACAGTAAAGTAGGAGAATTAGGGAATAAGTTCATAATATGCAAATAGATAACTAAGCAAACTCAAAAACAAAAGGATTATCATTTCCAAGGAAACAAAAAGTTACACAACAAAATAAATGAAATGATTTATTTGTTCACCCACCCATTCATTCTTTTCTTCAATAACCACCTAACTGAGCACCTACTGTGTGCCAGGAATGGTTCTAGGTGCTGAGGCTATAGAGGTAAACAAAGCAGACAAAAATCTGTTCTTTTGGAACTTCTAACAGGAGGGGAAAGGCAATAAACAAATACATAATCGTTAGGCAGTATTAAGTGTTCTGAAGAAAAAAAGATAAGTAAAGGAGACTGAGTGACAGGCAGTAAGTGGGTGGGTGGGAGGGAGGCTGCATGAGGGCAATAACATGAATTGAATGAAGTAAGAGAGTGAATCACGCAAATATCTGAAGTAAACAGAAGCAGCACAGAGACCTGAGGAAAGAATATTTGTGTGGTGTTTGAGAAACAGGAAAAAGATAAGCGACTAGAACTGAGCACAAGCAAGGAGACTGCAGAGGACGAGTTTAGAGAAGTAAGGCACAATGGGTGGGTCTTAGCTATAAAGAGTTTAATATAATAATAGCAGCACAAAAAGAATCAATTTAAACAAAAATTGTGACGTAACTACATTTGGAAGATGAGAAAAGGAAAAGTGTATGCAGGTGTGGGTGCAGCAAGCTAAATGTTAATTTCCTAGAGTAGGAAACTAGAGTTGGAAAAATCACATTATTTAAAAATTTGGAGTTAAAACCAGAAAAATCTGCTCATTTAATCTGGGAAGCAAAACTCTGGGGTGGGAAGGTGATTGCTAGTTTTTATTATAAACTTTGTGGTATAATTCAACTTTTAAAAATATAAATAAAAATAAAGTAGAAAATATATTACTTTAATAAAATACAAATTAAAGAAAATTGCTATCACTGTAAAAATTAATCTTCCAAGAGTAAACGGTTTTATAACCAAGAATTCTTTTTAAAAGAATTATCACAGAATATATTTCAATTGAATATCAGCATTAACTGAAAATCTACTATGTAGTTGGTAGTGCAAGACCTGATATCCTTAATATTAGGAGGTTTTTCCCTAATGAAGCTTTAACACTTGATTGCTCTGTTCGAGGAGATCACAAGTGGAGATTCACCCCTCCATCAGTGGACCCAAGGCAAATAGCAGAGGTGGCAGGACAGAGTAGAAGCTGAGCAAAGTTACCTGCTGGCCATATCAATGGCATCCTTATTGGGTGGAGGGATGAGGAAGCAGACCGATGGCACCATTGCCTCATTCCCTGTGGGGCTGATTACTTTCCACTTGGTCCTCTGTGAATTATCTTCTAACACACATTCATCATTCTTGCAAATAGTGATCTGAAGAGACAAATTTATAAGTTATTGCTAATGAATAAATCAACAACCCATTATTACCTGGCGCCTGATCCCAAGGCTATGAAATCTTTAAGAAAAAATCATTTTGGAAATCTGTCACCACTAAGAGTTCTTGATTCTGACAAAAAGATAATGCATAAAAATACATAACACAGGAAAGGCTGTGTACATCAAATAAATCAAGGAAGCAAATGTTTATTAAATGCCTGTTACATGTCAAGTAACTCAGTATATGAAGGGTAGAAAGAGACTGTAAGATCTCCAAGAGCCATCTCTGCATCCATAACCATTAGGGTAAAAATTAAAGGGCCATCAATACAACTTTGCTTCTGTGATACTTCCTCCTCTTCCCTTCCTGTCATCCCACCTGAATCCCTGAAAATGTTTAAGCATTTGGAATCAATAATTCTCTCCTGGGAAACAAGAAACCAATGGCATTATCCTTATTTTACAGACAGAAATACTGAGACAGAAAAGTGTAGAAAAGTTCATTCTTTTATGTAACAAATATTTGAGCCCACTGCATATCTGAAAATATGCTAGGCCACCAGAGACAAAAATGGTAAAATGGCAAGCTGACAAACATTGTTTATATTCCACAAATTCTGGTGGGGTATATAGTTACAATATTGTGTGACAAATGAATTTACCAGGGAATGAATACAAGGAAGGGATGTGAATCTTGGTTAGAGAGGTAAAAAAAAAATTACTCTGTCCTTGAAGCCACATTAAGGAATTTAGACTTTCTAAACAGAAATGGGGAATTACTGTAGGACTTTAGCAGGGGAGTGACATTTTTTGTAAAAGATTGTGCTGGTGGTAAGATAAAGAATGCATTGAATGCGGAGGCTGATGAAATGATCCAAATGAAAGAAATTATGGTGTAACTTAGGGCAGCAGCAGCACGACGGAAAGAAATATATCTAAGAGATTTTTATTTACAAATTAGTGTTGACTTGGTAATCTTACTAGCTATGGGGTTAAGAGGGAGGAGTCAAGGATATCTCTCTTAGATGCTACAAGGTACCATTTCTGTCACTATGTAGGTAACTGGGTAGAGGGCAATGCCAATCACAGAGGCAGGGAGCAAATCAAGATTGTAGAGAGGAAGCATTTTTTTTTTTTTTTAATGATAAAGATTTGAGCATTTATTAAGTTCTAATTTTTAAAAACTCTATCATTCGATTTTTCCTTATTATCATAAGCATAACTTAAGGCTTCCTATTCTCCCTTCCTTTCACCCAGAGCCAGAGGTACCCCTTCTGCCTCCTTACCTCGATCTGCCGATAGTCACAGATGGCCTTCACAGAAATGGTGCTCTTTAGCATGTGGTCGGGACTGCGTGGCTTTAGTTGAACAATGGTTTTTGATCTTCCAACAAGACTGGCAACGGAACTCTTAGACTGTATAAGCTGCTCCTTCTCATCCTACAAAATGAGAAGAAAATCCAAAGGACATTAATGATGTTACTCAGGGTGACTAAGTCAACAAAGAAAACTGAATGCTCCACTCCCTCAGAGAATGCCATTTCTCATAGGGATCCTTGATGGAGCCACCTTAGAATCACAAGGATAAAAAAAGAGAGAGAATATTTCTCGTCTTCTACCAAGTACTTTTGGGCTCAAAATTTGCAGCTTTCTCCCTGTGCCCTTTCAATGAACCATAAAGCCGCATGCAAAATAAATAAGTAAATAAAACAAAGAAATTTTAGCTGTTAAATACAGCTATAAAGCTAACAAAGGATTTCCCCAAATCAGATTCAGAGAACATGTACGTTAAAAACAATAACGATGCTGTTATTGTTTTACTATTATTCAATTTCTCACTGGTAGAAGCCGGTTCTTGCCTTTTGCTTTAAAGTTTTGTTTTTTTTTAATTATATCTCCCAGGCTCTACCACAAATGTTTTACTGTCTTCAATTGAGTCAAAGTTTCTACAGAAAGATCTTATTTCTTCAATCAACCTTCTACAAACCAATACTGTTGGTGAAGGCATGACAAATGATTTAGGGTTTACTTTTTAGTATCTTACTATGCCATAGTCATGTAAATTTGATTGTTTTGAAAAGCAATGCCATGCAAAATTGAGACTCTCAAGTCTCTGCAAACCCAATTATCCTAAAAACTAATGAACTTCTTGTCAAAAAAATTGGTAGCAATCTACTACCAATTCCATTAGAGTGAAAGATTAACCAGGATGTTCCAAGCCCATTTTGAGGTATAAAAACTCCCCAGAAGAGGGCTTTCTTAGGATGGAAGTAGATGTAATGAGAGTAAAGAGTTAATAATGTTAAGAAATGCCATTAAAGAATTAAGAATATATAAGTAAAGAAAAAGAAATGCTTAAATAAACTACCTGTGCCTGTCCCCGGGAGCATGATTGGAAGAAATACAACTTTAACTTATTAGTTAAGAAAGAGGAATGGAATATATCAGGGAGACAGCCACATTGTTCCATACTTGAGAGCTGATCTACCCATGTCATTGTCCTTGCAATAAAGATGTCAATTTCTGTCTACCCCACAGCCAAACATCTCAAATTCCAGAGACCAAGTGCTCAGCGTGGTAAAAGTTCTGAAAGAACCAGAAGCCAGGACAGATGCTCCCGAACCTGACGGACAAGCTGAGGACAAGCTGAGGAGCAGACCCAGGTGACTCCATGCCCCGGTGACGCCGCCAACCTGATGCCCCTGACCTGGAGAGGAGGGAACAGAGCAGCAACCCTCGAGAAGAGAAGATATGACAATTGCAGAGAAGTTACCCTATGACAGGAAGGTATTCTGTGGGAGGGAGGAGATAATAGCCAAGGATTATTATATTCCTCCTTCATATTTGAAGTACCTCCAAGAGAGAGACATTCTAGAGACAACATCTGAAAAGTCAGGTTTTTACCCTTCATTCCAAATTAATTAAATTAACAGGTTATTTGCCCAGGTGAAATACTGAATGCAAACCCATTCATAGGTTTACAATACTTGAAAGTATAAGAAACAAACAAACAAACAAGAAAACTAACGTTCACAAATGCCCAAATTTCCACCCATGAAGAAACAACACTGTTTTGAATTATTCTGTTTCTCTTATTTATAATATTTTATCGAAATGTGAGAATCCTCTAGCTTCTCGTAAAATATAATTCCTCAGGAAATATAATTCTCTATTACATACATATTTCTATCTCAATTTGAGATGCACCTTGAGCCCTGTCTTGGCAACTCTATATAATAGACATTCAATAATGTAAGTAGGCCCGTTGCTGATTTCATTACCAGCACTCTTGAAGGAATAATTCATTGGAGAAAAAAAAATATAAAATTGATTTGGATTAAATAGTGGATGATACTATTTTTAAAAAGTAAATATTGCTACATAAATAAACTGGATACTATTGCATTACATCTAAATAAGATTTTAATGTTGTCCTCAATTAAAATAAATTTTCTAGTACTTCACATTACCAAAAGAAAACTGCCAAGGAGGAAAAATTTGGGTAAGGTCTAGTTCATTGGAGTTTTTTTGTTTTATTTTAATTCTCTTTGCATGTGAGAGTGAAAAAGAATTTGATGTCAGTTAATCCCTTTTAACCCTATTTTTCATGCTCTACACTTCATCTTTGGCTCCCACTATTGAATTAAAATAGATAAGAACAATGCAAAAGAAGCATGAGGAACACGAGGGGGAGATGAAGAGGCCTTTATTTCAATAACATACCCCCAAAAATCTTATTAGCAACTTCTCTAAAGAAAGAAAGGAAAAAAGGAAAAAGAACAAATAGATTAAATTCTATCTGCATGTGACCCAAACATGATAACAACAACCCACTGCCCTGGAGCTTTCAAGGATATAAACAGCAGCCGCTGACAGTATTTACTCTGTTTCTCAGAGTGTGTTTCTGTAATCATCCCACTGATACGACACCCACCATGGAGTCCTGAAGCAAGTCCTCAAGGCGGGATAAGCTGGTGTTATGGTCACAGGAATATTTTCGTTTGATGGAGTCTTGGAGGTTCCTCAAGAATGACTCCAGGTCTCGTGCATCACTGAAGAACTGTGGAGATGGAAGGGAGGGGTGCCTTGTGCTCAATATGTCACAACACCAAGATCTTAACTGAGCAAGAACAATCTTACTGTGCAGAGCTGAGCAAAGCTGATCACTCTCTCCTGGGTTAGTGATGGTTCATTACAAAGACCACAGAAGTATAAACTGGAGGTTTTATAATGCCATGACTGGGAAATGTTAGTGGTAATGAGCACAAAGGCTACTGAACTCTGTGGGAAAGTCAGTCTGTTTCAGCCCCTCAGAAATCGCTGCTGGTTCCTCTTGACTACTGGCTACTGACAGCACTTGGCTGTGAGATGTGTTTTACAAAAGTCTAATGGTTGAGTGATTAACTGTTTCAATTCATTGATAGGATTACACTGATAGGGTTATTTAATTTAGGACAAAACCAAATAGTGATAATAGCTTATTTCTTCCTCTCACCCTCACCTGAAAATAAGTAGTGTAATCTTCATGCTGTGATAGATTGTAGGAAAAAAATGGTCCTATTTTACAGCTCTTCTTATCAAGAAATGGAGTTTATTTCTCTTCCCCTTGAAGCTGGGCATGGCCACATGACTTCTTTTGGCCATTGACACATTGATAAACGTGACAATGCAGAAACAAGTACATTGGGGCTTACTTTCTCTTGTTGCTATGGAACACAGGCACTCTATGAAGAAGCCTAGGATAGTCTACTGGATGCTACATACTTATATATAGACTTGTACCCTACATACCCCAGCCAACTGTCAAACATGACTAACTAGCCCCAGCCTGCCTCTCAGCTGCCTGCAGCCATGCTTAAGCCAGGCAAGATGAAAAAAACCACTCGGATGAGCCCAGCCCAAATTGTCAACCCACAGACTCATGAGCTAACTAAATGATTATCGTATTAAGGAACTAAATTTTGGGGTGATGATTTATACAATAGGAGCTAACTAATGTAAACGAGTTTTTAACCTCTCCTTTCCCATGTATATGCATGTACACACACACACACACACACACACACACACACACACACACACACAATCTCTTGCCAGAATAAAAACAAATATTCTCCTCATCCTCTCTGATGCACACATATGCGTACACAGACATGCACACAGACACCAACACAAAGTCCACATACCTGAAAGTAAGCAGTATTGTCTTTCACATGCTGCTCAACACATAAGCACAGCTGTTTCATCCACTGCAACTGGGACTGGACAGCAGCACTATAAGCCTGCAACAATCAAGCACACAGACGGAAGAGCATGAGTTTAACAGATCCAATGTATATGTGCAATGCTCTCTTTTAAGTACAACTCTGCTAATGATGGAGAGGCCAACAGAAGATAGTAGAAATACTTGACTAGCAGCTGATCAATGCTTCCCATAAGAGGTTTGCTTTTAGCCAACATGGATTTGTTAGAAAGAGTTACATAGAAAAGGCCTTTTCCACATGTGGTTGCAACCAAATGATCTGGCCATCAAAACCCAGGCATGAATAAATCCCTCCTGGATTACTCCACTCTCTCTCTTCTCCATGCAAAGGAGCCACACCAAGAGGCAGAATCTGTCTAGATAGTTATTTGAAAAATTATGATCTCAGTCACTTTTCCCATGAAGTTAGAAGTCAATATCTATTCTTGTTTCTTGTAGTATTCTCCTTAGACCATCAAACTGTTTGTGGTCTTTTGGTGGCTGGGAAGAAAAGGGAGAAGACCCAAGACAAGTGATCTTGACACTTCCTCTAGCTCTTCTGGCAGAACAAAGCCTCTGATCTGAATACTTTCACAACATCCACCTCTGAGCACTTGACCCTCACATATTCTCAAGTCACATACCTCCACAGTCTGCTTGGCTGGATGGTTCTCAAGCGAGAGCAGCTCTGCTGTATCTTGTAGAGACCGAAACACATCCTGTTTCTCCTCTAGTTCCAATATCAACTCCTGAAAATTGAATTCAATTTTATGTAATCAGTGCTATTAAGAGAAGAGTAGCAATAAAGAAAAGACTGTATTCTCTGCCCTACTTTAAAGAAGCCTACAGCTTTTTGGCTACTGGATTAGTGCCAAAATGAGATGTATACAGTACATGCCAGAAGATTTCAGAGAAGAGCAAAAATGCTGGAATTATTGGAGAATGATTCACAAAGGATATGGGACCCATGCCAGACCTGAGAAAGTGGGAGAACACAGGACGAGCATTGGAAACAGAAAAAGAAGATAACCTGGCTAGTGTGGCTAGTTCATGTCAGCACCCAGCTAACAGAGCACCTGATACACCAGTGGATCTGTATTACTGACTGGCTGGCTTTGCTCAGACTATTCCCTTAGCCTGCAGTGCCCTCCTCTGGCTCTAAATTCTATTAACATTATGGACCCAATTTAGATGCCAGCTCTTCTGTGAAGCTGGGTATTGATCCTTACTATCATATCTGACCCCTTCTCCTTGATGCTTTCCAAGCAGATTCTTTATATCACTACCACAGCCTAATTTCTGTTCTCATACAGACTGGTTATTGTATTACTGGACCTAGTTTTTCTTCTTTTCTTCAGAAGGATCATATGCCACTCTCTAATAAGGAGAAGCCTATTTTTCCTTTTTAAAAATTAAACTCTAATTGAATTAAAGTATCTAAAGTATGTGTTAGTAAAAAAAGTTTCCTTTTGCATAAAGTTTACAAAATGTTTAAAAATCCTGAGATGTAGAAATACTAAAAGGAGCAATACTAACTGCCCTTACTTGTATACATCTTTCACTGAAAAGAATACAAAGCATTGTCCTATAGTCTAATGTTGAATTTTCCTTCCCATTTACAAATGAAGAGATTGAAATCAAAAGATTATTAAATGAATTTAAGAGAATTCAGCATTTGTGAGAAGAGTACACCTCAGTTAAAAAATACTAAGCCTTATACCAAGTCCTTTGCTATTTTAGCTTATTAAATCTTACTCAATCTTTTACATAACTCTTTGAAGTAGTACTATTATCCTATTTTACAGACATCAAAGGAGATTAAATGACTTGCCCAAGGTCACAGAGCTAGCAAATGGAAGAATAAGAATTTGAAGTTAAGTCTGTCTTGCTCCAAAGCCTGTGATCTTAACCACGAAACTATATTGCTTCTGACATAACTCAACTTGCAGGCTGCTGCTCTATCCACCCAAGACGCTGCCTTTCTAAATGCATTCTAAATAAATTCTAGGGCTTGATTTCCCTCTTTTCATGTACACTTCTCACATGTACAGATGCATTAAGTAGGGTCTCTATTTCTATCCAGCAGAATGCAAATACAGAAACCTAAGCTCTCAGCAGACTAGCTCTTCTGTCTCCTTCTGTTGGCTATTACATAAATATGACAGGCCTGTTGTGCTAGACTCACAGAGAAGTAATTTCTCTTGGCTGAGATATTAGGATTGTTGTCACTCCAATCATATGCTAGTTCTTCCTCCTCCTTCTCATTCAACCAAATCAACTCAGCTGTAGCTCTGGAGACAAATTTATGCAGGCTCTGAAGGTGCCTCATTCGGAAGCTAGAAGTTTCCTAGACAAAGCAAGGATTAAAAGGTTAGACTACCAGCCTCTCATCAATAGCAGATAGTACATTTAACATCAAAGTAAAGAATAACTCAGGAAATAAATTTAGCTTTGCTTTTTAATCTCTGGGTGATTCTTCATGGACTTAAATTTAGTACAAGTTTGGTATAAGACTCCCAGAGCCTCTGTCAGTCCTAACTAGAAGTCAGAACCCACCAGGACTTGTGGGGCTCTCTGGAGAAAGAATGATCTTGGGTCAGTCCTACTCTGGACAATCTGGAAAGACAGGAATGAAGAACAACAGATAGAAGTCCCCTCCTTATCGATCTCAGACTTTTAGTTTTGGTGTCTCGAAGCACATATAGCCACTGCTCTGGTGAAGCATGACAGCTGGGATAAGCTCTATTTACCTACAGTTTTCTGAGGCAGTGGTTTCTGATCCATTAAGAAAATGTTATAATACATCTGAACAACTGCATAGTAAATGATATAATCTAATAAATAGGAAAACAAAACAGGGCCAAATCAAGAACTTTCTGAAGTAGGGAAAAGAATTGTTTGGACAAAACCAGATTCTTCATGAACAAACTGTAAGAGAGTTAGTGAAACTTACCTTCAACTTACAATACTGTGTCTCCAGCTTTCCAAGAGTTTCAACATAACTAGTATGAAAATTTTGGGACATTTTTCCCTGATAAGAAAGGAATGAAATAAGAATACATTAAAAAAAGAGTAAGTACTAGGAATACCAGGTGCTGTAGATACTAAAAAAAAAAAAAAAGAATAAGTAAACTATACTATGGTATGGTTTCAACTATGTAAATGCTATGTCTGCACATGGGTAAAGATTGGTTACTCTAAAAAACAAAACAAAACAAAATAGGCAAAAAATCTCTTGTCTATTTTATAGCTGAGAGCAGCACAAAGTGCGGAATAGTTCAGGATGAATACAACCAACAAACCTCACTATCTTGTGCTTCTAGTAATTCTGGAAGGTTACTAAGCAAAACCTATGCCTGATGATTCCCAAACCACTCAATTGCTATTTTGAAGAGGAAAGCTGAAATAAAAAATGAGAAGGTAGAATGAGTGAGGGAGAAGAGAGACTGTATAGTTTCTCTCTACCAGCTCTCTACTGAAGACGGAAGAAGTGGAAAGAGCATCAACTTTTGGAGCAGAGGGCCTGAGTTTGAAAACTGCATCCACTACTTAATAATTTTGACCTTAGCTTTCAGTATTACTTTCCAGTGCATACTGTTCTGGTTACCCGCCCCACCCCACTTTCCATAATGGATTCTGACTGCCACATACCTCATACAACCTGGCCTCTTTGACACTTAAGCCCAGTTCTTCGACACTGGTGTGAATGTGCTGCTGCGTTTCCAGCTGCAACTCCACACTAGGCAGGTCATTGCCCCACTCTGCTCGCTCCAGTTTCATCTGAAAAAGAACAAATATGAAAATAATAATTTACTGCTAAGTTGGCAAAAGAAGAAAATTATCAGAATCAATGTTTAGACAAGGGGACTTGGGGTAGAGGACTGGGCAAAAGGACATCTTAACCATCTCTGTCACGGCCTCTTACTTGAAAATATGCCATAATCACCCCAAGAAGCTGGGGACTAAATCCCATCAGCTACAGCAACGAAGGCAGCCTTTCGCTGCTACATTATGGGAATACATCCCTAAATTTACCAACCAGAAAGGTGTTTCCATTTCCCTTTATAGAGTCTCTTCATCTCACAATCGGAATGAATATAAGAAATATCTGAAAATATAAAGCTTCATTCATGGCATCGACTGCTGGCCAACAAATTTTAAAACATTAGCTTGTCTTTGAATGTTTTATTTATTGCTACATGGGGAATCCATTATCAGGAGATGGGAAGAATTTTTCTTTTTTGCATTTTTTTTTTTTTTAAGGCAAGGCAGCCCTTGGTTGACCTCACAGATTGCAAGGACCTTGTCAGCTTACAATCTCTTTTTTATTTTTTATGCCTACAGCACCTGGTCTTCCTAGGTGGGCTCCCATTCAAGTACTAACCAGGCCCGACCCTGCTTAGCTTCTGAGATCATATGGGATCGGGCTTGTTCAGGGTAGCATGGCCATAGAGAGGGAAGAATTTCAAACAAAACAAAAGGGTTAGAAAAGTAGGACAATATTGAACTTGAACTAGAATACATGTAAATAGTTCCCCTTAGGGATATAAAGTACAGCACAGGGAAAACAGTCAATAATATTATAATAACTATGTATGGTATCAGATGGGTACTAGGCTTATTGGAGCGATTATTTCATATGTTATGTAAATGTCTGATCACTATGCTGTATACCTGAAGTTAATATACTGTATATCAACTGTAATTGAAAAATAAATTTTAAAAAATAGTGCTGTATTGTGAAACACAGCAGCCTTACTTAAATGTAAGAGCTAAGGCCAAAACAAAAAATGAAGAATAAGCTTCTCTGCCAATGAGGAAATTTCAGAAAAGATAACTAAGATTTATAGACTCTGCAACTTCTCCCACAAGCTCCCATTTAGAGCACAGTTAGCTGAAGGGTACCGAGTATCAAAGGGCTTCAAATTAGAAAAGCCTAAACTATTTGGTGTGAGATTTTGAAAATTTGAACTAATCCTACCCATTTAAAATTTAAGAAGAAAGATGTCTGGGTCACAGACAGCATCGATAAATGAGGGAGTCTATACAAGCAGCGTGGAGCAACTTGGTCCCCTTAGACCAAGCTGCTGGACCCAGTAAATCTTAGCATGCCATATAAGCATTTGGAACATACACCCACCTGCATTTCTTCTACCCAAGACAGTAGTTCATACACAAATCGGAGATTGCCTTCATCTTCAGAGGACGAGATAGACACAAGTTCAGCCCGAGTCATGGGCTTTCGGAACCAGGAGGTAGAAGAAGAGTGAGTTCCCTTGGTCAAGGGTTCCGCCTTCAGATGAGTAGTGGTTAAAGTAGAGGGTGGAACCAATTCAAGTGAAGTGAAATGGCCCTTCCGATACAAGTTTGTGCACTCTAGACGCAAGGTGACCAGCTCATCCTGCAGACGCATGACCCTGAAATGGAAGAGAAAGAAGAGATATAAATTTACAACATACTTTTTAAAATAAAATCTTCCCTATCCATTTGATAAGGATAAGGTAAAAATAAAAATGAGATCATATCCGGAAACATGTTTTGTGAAAGAAAAAGTGTTATATGAATGCAAGATGGTATTATTAATATCTTCATCATTTAGAGTTGCCTTTGAGGCAAATACCAAGTTATAGTGTTAACTGGAGGGAAGCAAATCAACACCAGTTCTAAACAAGATGTGGTACCAAACCCCTGCAGATCACTTGGAAATAAGTAGGATGTGATGCCACAATGACTCGGAAATCCTGCAGGTACTTACTGGCCAGGGCCTGCAGAAGAGAAAACTGTTATCCACCATGGGAATTTTCCTGCCAAAATACCTGTAGTATTCCCACTGAGGCACTGGCCTCTAAGGTTCAAGTTACAAGATTTACTACCTGATTCTTGACCCATGAATCTCAGCAGTAAGCAAACCCTCAGTTTGAGTCCCATGTTCCTCACCTAAAAGCCAGCTCTTCTAGCTGGTAATAATTCTCATCCCGTAAGATCTGGAGATCCACCTGTAGTTGCCTGATAAGACCTTCGCATTCCTGAATGTACATGATGACATCTGACTCGCACTGTACTGGTTGTCCTGATTCCAGGTGAGCAGCATCCTGAGAAAGAGAGAATTAGAGTAGGGAACTCCCATTGCCCCCACCCACTAGGACCCGAGGAAGCCAAGGGGCCCACTGCAATTCCAATAGTAAGAAATTAACACAGCTGGATTCCTCAATGGTTAACTTTGATCATGAGAGCCCAGGGTGAGAAGTGGAAAACATATGACATAAGAAGTGAACAAAACAGAGGCTTACGGCCTGCAGTGTATTCTTAGCTAGTGTCAGTTTTTCTTCACAGTTCAAAGCACCATTCTGGATTTTGTTTGCAATCTGTAGCAGCAATTCCAGCCTTAAATAAAATCAGAAAACCATGGTCAAGTTATGGCCCAGTCAGTTATGCCGGATCCCCTTCAGGCTCTGGACCCACCTCTCTACAGCTGGTCGGAGTGATTTCTCTCGCTCCAGCATTTCAATGATGAGCTTTCCCCATTCTTCTTCTACATCATTAGGGTGATAACCTTGAGGCAGTTTAATTCGGCCAAATTCAATCCACACCTGAAAAACCCAGAGATACTCTTTCAGTCCAATGCACAGCCATGCCCTCAGACCCCAGTTTTAATTTATTCTTCCCACATCACTTCTTGCTCCTTTACTCAGCCACTCAGCAGTTCCCCTGCGGCCGCCCCCACCAATGTCTAATAAGAGAAAACAACGGAACATTATCAGTACCTCACCTTGAGGCGAGAGCAAAATAATCACCTCTAAAATGCAAGGACTATCTGCTCTAAATTCACCCATTTCTTCTACACTTTACATAACTCTCAATAACCACCATTCTGGAAAGGTCAAATGTCTATCTCTACAGCTTCAAATTCTCTAGGAATCACAGTGTGAATGGGACTCTCTTCCGCTGCCCCCCACCCAATTCTAGGGAAATTAGCTTCCCTCTGAGAAACAAGAAAACTCATCCACAAAACTCAAGATTTCTAAATAAATGTATGCCATTTTTCGATTTTCCTTTAAAAAATACAGATGGCTGCTACTATCCCTTTATCACAAGTTTTCAAGACCAGCCTGACAGTGATGCTAGATTTGTCACCCTGAGAATACTGCTATGAATGCAGGTTGGAAAGAGGATGTAGGGGCTCTGTCTAACAAAAGCAACAACAGGGGAAACCAGCAAACCTCAAATCTCAGCAAAAGATAAGCTTTCTCACCTCTAATAATTTATATAATTCCTCGATTCTTCCTTTTTCTCTCTCCTTGGCCAGAATTTCTGTTTCTTTGAAGTGTATATACTGGTTATAAAGTGCCTACGAAATTAATATTCAGTGAATGAATGAATGAATGTATACAAGCAACCTGACCCAATTTTTTATACCACCTCACCCAGAAACCAGCAGCAACAAGCTCTGAGACTTACTCCCTAGAAAGAATTTATAAAAAACAATTTAAGTACATGACTTTACCTTTAGTTCAACAGGGTTCTGGGGAAAAGTTTTATCTGACATCAGTATTGTATGCTGCTTGATCCAGGGAATAAGGGAGTCCACTCGGCTTTGGTATTCTTGCCACTTGGAGTCTACTTCCTATTGCCAAAAGGTAAATATCACACATTTTCCGATTAGTGGTATGTAAAATGACCACAGGGAGAAAGTAGCTCGAGCCATCCTAAACCACAGAAAATCCTTGCCCTCTAATTGCCTACCCAGCTGCTTAGTTTAATGCTCAGAGTCCCAGTTTCAAAGCCCCTCCTTCATGGGCTCTCGAGATGGGATTCAATTTCCTGATACCTAGATTACTGTAGGCTGGATGCTACAAAATTAACAATATCTAGACTCATTCCCAGGAACCAAAGACAATGACCATATATAAAGACCATGGTGTGGGTTCAGGTTACTCTGCATAAAACTGCTCTGGAACACAGTCTCAGTCTCAGTCTCTCTCTCTCAGTGTCTGTCTGTCTGTCTCTCTCTCTTACATCAATACATTCTACCCAAACAAATCAAAGTCAGAAAATATCTTAAGAAAGTGTTCTTTTACCATAGCATTGATCCCTTCTCCACCCTCAGGAACTTTAGGGAAGGCATCATAAATTGAAGACACATAAGTGATTACAGACTTTTCATCTGGAGATGGCACATCCACATCTGAGAGAGAAAGGGTAAGACATTTCTTAGAACCTGCCAAAAGGAACAGTGAACATATGCTACATACACACAACTTCAGTCGACTCTCACCTTCAGCATCCAGTAGCCGGGTGACCCCCAGTCTTTCTGCCACTTCGAAAGCCTGTTCCAGATTCTCTCGGTTACTCTGGATTTGTACCCTCTCCATATCTACCAGGTCAGGTCTGTAAAAGTTCACCAAGGTACATGAAAGGCCACCATCTACACACCACACACCAAGTCCACACAAAGAAAATTTCTTAAAGTACTCAGAGCTGAAAAACACTCATTGAGTTAGCGAGAAAGCAAGAGGTTTAGAAAGGTACTAATCCTACTTTTAATTACAGCCCAGGAGCCCAGTGCTACCTAATTCTAACCTAATGCAATAGTAACCTTGTTGGATTTCATGGAAAAGGTATCCCAGTACAGAATGAAAACTGGGGCATATGTATGACCACTAAGAGTGTACTAATTTTGATTTTTGTCATTCAAAATTCTTGTCTTCCTCACTAATCTCACTCTAGTCACCCGCTATTTCTTAGCCACTCCAAGCAAGCCCTAGCTTCAGGCCCTTTACACTTGCTATTTCCTCCAAATAAACACTCCCTCATGGCTCTGCTCCAGCATCCTCATCAGAGAGGCCATCTCCAACCGCCCTGTCCAAAATACCACAACCCCATGACTCTCCATCCCTCCAATGCACTTCCCACGGAATTACAGCATATGTTTGTGTATTGCCTAATAAACAAATAAGCTCCATGAGAGCAATAAATTTTGTTGTTTTGTTCACTACTATTTGAGCCCAGTGCCTAGAACATTAGCAGTTCAATACATACGCCTTTTTTTAATTGAATAAAATGAATCAGCTTCTTGATTCTTGGTTCAGGAGGAAAAGTGACATTAAGACTAACTACAGATGAAAAGAAGCCCCTCCAGGCACACTGAAATTCTACTGTATTTACCTGTATCGGTGAATAAGGGCATTAAACATCTTCCCATCACTCCAGCAGGAGGAAAAGTTGGTGCATTTGATTCCTGTGTAACCAGCTGTCACCTTCTGGGTCCAGAGGAGCAGCTTTTCCTTGGCTGACATGTCCCCTGACTCTCCACTAATGTAGATGTCCGAGATCTGCCAAAAGACAGGACACAAGAATAACCTTCTCTTCTTCATACACTATGGTTCTGAGAAGAGGGAGATCCAAGGCTGGTAGCACTTCAGATGACAACCTCAACATATGTTCACTCTCTTTGGTTAGTCAAAGAAATGCAAATTAAAACCAGGACAGGTCACCCTTTCACCTATAAATGAGAAGTTTTTTGTTTTTTTTTTTAATGATACCACTCAGTATTGGAGAGAATATTTAACATTGGATGTTCTCATGCACTGCCACTTGTGAGAATATAAAGGACATAAGTTCTCTGGATGGTAGCTTTGAATCAAAAATCTTAAAATATACAGACACTTAATAGAAAATCATCAGAGACATGTGCAAATTTTATCAAAACATGATAAACATTAGAGCAGAAAGTTATAGAGCTTAAACTCTAATAAGGGATTGATTAATCACATATTATAGTATATATACATGGTAGAATTCTATGAAGCACTTAAAAAGGTGTTAAAAAATTTTAATGACAGAAAAATGATCACCATATTTTATGAAAAGAAAAATACAAAATACATATAGCAACACTGATTTTATATAGATATAAATAACATATATTTAACTATACACATAAATATATGCATAATGTATGTAATAGATGCATATGTTATATGAGTATAAACATAGGAAATATACCAAACTAGTCATCATAGTTATCTCTTAGTCATAACATTATGGGTGATTATATTTTCCAAATTTTCTATATCATATGCATTTTTATAGAAAGGAAAAAAGCTATTTTAAGAAATTCCCAAAATCTATCATAGGCCCAACTTTGAGAGATGACAGTGTGGGAGAGAAGAAAGTACATGCCTTTGATTCCACACAGACCTGGGTTTGAATCTCAAACCCAAACTCAAACTCAAGCTAGAGACCTCAGTGATAACACTGGGAAAGTGAGACAAACACCTACTATTTTTTCAGGACTGCCGTGATCATCAATGAGGTTACACATAGTAAGGCACCTAGGGCTGTGCTCAACAAAGTGTCCCTGTTGCTCTTTCTAGTACAGATGATAATCTTCCTTTAATTCTTACTTGTCTAACTTCCACAGCACTAATACAGCCTGTCATCATTTAATTAAATGTTATCTTGCATTATTGACTGTTATTTCATATATTTCATCTTATCTCTTCAAGACTGTAGGTTTCCTGGGGAGTTGATACCACATCTTAATATTCAGAACCATCTAAAATGAAATAGCAGCCCCCATGAGGAAGAGCTCCTTCACACAGGACATGTTCAAGCAGAAGCTGGGACATCGTGGAAGAAATCTCCTCCAGCCCTGAGACTCAGTGATCACAGTCCTTCTGTGTATTGCCCATGCGCATAGTGTTGTTGTGCTGGTCATGTGGTGAATGCTTAACATGTTTTCATTAATAATCTCTTGGTTTATAAATAATAAAAATAAACAAATGTATTTTGGGGTTAGGTCCACTTAGAACACTGAGATACATTACTTTTATGACAACAAACTTACTTAACAAATTCAAAGCATTATGTATAATCAAACAAGTTTGGGCTAATATTAATAATGGCTATCTCTCCTGGAGTGGGACTATGGATAATTTTCTTTTATTCAGACTTTAAATAAAAAGTAAGCATATCTTACTTTTATAATGAAAACTATAAAATCATTTTGTCAATAAGAAAAATCATAAGCCTTTGGATCAGATAAACATTTGAAAGGAGGGATTTACTCCGAAATGACCTCAGGCAAACTACTTAAGCCTCTTGCACTCCATCTTCCCCATATTTAAAGCAGAATAATGACTTTCTCTTAGGGTCACTATAAGGATTAAATAAGGTGATGTAGGTAAAGTGTCTGGTGAATATGTGTTTCCTTCCCATAATAATAAAACAGTATGCCTAGCACAGTTTTTGGGCTGGGTGATTTGGGCAGGGAAGGCAGTGCATGTCAACAGAACACCTGTCTCTCAGTTGTCTCCATCAGGTACAGCACTGTGAAAGTAACAGCCTCCCTGGTGGCCAGTAAAAGGGACAATCACCAATAAGGCACTTTCGAGTCTCTGAGTGAGTACTAAATTTACATACTCACCTCATAATAGGTTAGATTCAATGTCATCAGAAGACACTGTAAAATCAGAAAAAACAGGGCCAGGAACTTCTACTAATACTTTATTTAGTGTAAAAGAAAGCTGCAGACTAAGAAATCTTACTAATAGGTCTAAAGAAAGACTGAAAACAAAAAAGTATGGGTAGCCTGCATGGAGTCCGGAAAAAGGAAACCAGTATGTGTTTCCTCTAAGACTGTGTGAGAGAGAAATGATGGCCTAACCAGCACATTCCAGGATTCTTGTTCCCTTGACAGGTACATTTCTGCAGGAGGAATCGAGCTGCCAAACTCTGATGATGCCATCTAGTAATATCAGACGGCAAATCTCTTCTCCACCCACTACCTCTCTGCTCTGACTCTATGTTCACCTGACAACCTTCAGATTATGACCTGCTTCCTCTATCACACCCTAAAGCGGCAAAATGCACTGAGTGGCCGATTCGAATACTGTTATCACTTAGCAGTTGTTAAAATTCATATTGTAAATTAATAAATTTATATCAATCAATCTCTAACAAGTATGATCACTGTCAAGTCAATCCGCTAAAACTCAATCTACTCTGAGTACACTGCGGGTAGGGACGGGAAAGAGCTATGGAGTTGCAAAGCTGAGGACCAACCATGGATAATAGTGCCCAAGCCATCATTCTGTGAGTACATGGAAAATAGCCCGACCCTAGTACCAATTCTGTTGCAGTTCGCCTTAACAACATTTCCAGCTGCTTGTTTCAATGGCTAGATATCAACCACCACTGACATATAACAATACTTTGACTGTAGCCACTTCACATACATATTAAGGCAAAACATGGTTGAGAACAGCAAACAGGAAATTTGTTGAACTAAACACAGGAAGAACTTGAATAAGCCAATGAAATCTGAATGTTTATGTTTCTTACCCCAAAAAAGAAATTCTGGTTAATTAATTGACATTGTTATGTCCAGTGCAAGCACACTTTCTCTGATGGTATCGCCTACCTGCAAATCACAGTATCTTTGTATATTGCACTGAAAATGGTTCAATGAATAGCCTTACTTCAGATTTTCCACACAGAGAAGTGTTTGGATCTCTCGGGGCAGGGTGGGGAGAGGAATACCCTGTTAGAATTAGGGCCCTGCCTAGACTGTGAACTTGGTGAGAAAAATGGGATTATTGTCACAACCACCTCAGGAATTAAATTTGGCTTTTGTCCATCTCTTCAGTTAATACTCGCGTGTGATATGCACAGTGTGGTCCTTTGGAATACACAGAAGCTTTTACCTTAATCTCCCACATGCAAAAACCCAGTTTTAGTGTCAGGAAGCTTTCCTCTTCATCTAGATTTTTAATGGAAAGCCATTTGGAGAGGGAGAAAAGCCTCAATACCATTCCAGAGACATGTACATCTACCTGAATTCTCTTTCAGGGCTTGACTAATTCCTCCTATGAAGCATATCTAGAAACTTACTGAGTTCTTAGTAATTAAATAAGCATTTACTGAACAACACCTCATCTGTGCTTAACGCAATTGCAGGCACCATGGAGAACAAACAAAAGTCAAACATCATTTATTCATTCTGCTGTTATTTCTTAAGTAACCACAAATGTTCTAGGATCTATGTTTAAATTCTTGGTATCTCAAGATAAAAGTACATCCCTGAGCCTCAAGCTCAAGAAATTTAGTAGAGAAGATTAATGCTGTGAAGAGGTAAGTAACCCAAACAATGCCAAGGAACTCTTCTCTGAGATAACAATATCTATGTTTAGTTTTAAGATGTAAGTAGAAGTTAGCCAGGTGAAAAGAGGAAACAGAAAAATAGACATGATTGCCCTGTAAGGACTTATTTAAGACATGTTGTACTGGCTAAAATAAGGCAGTCCCCAAATTTTCCCAAATGACAACAGATGGATGAGAGAGCAGAATGGAGGAAGGGAAGTGTGGTCCTCTTGAATAAATAAACTTGTAGAAATTTATTTATACATATACACATATTTAAAATTAAGCAGTATATCTAATGCAATAATTTAGTATTAATGCCTTTTCTACTTTTACATTTCATAAAACCATGTTATTCAAACTCTGCAGCTTTGACATCAATAAAACTACTTAAAAAAATAAAACTACAGTTTAAGTAAATACTCTAGAAAACATCCTCTACATTTCAAGATTTCTGAGACTTGACAGCACTCTTCTGAATCCATTCGGTCACTAGAAATTTTACCCCCAACCATAAGAATCCAGTTGTGTAACATTGTGTTAGTCTTTTATTCATTCTGTTGGTATTTATTTATGATTTCCATAATGTAACCACTTGCTGTGTGTGTTTTCTAAGTGACATGAGTGATTTTTAAAAAGGTTTTAAAATATGATTAAGACTTATATACAATTACATTCAACATTTCAAATTAGGAGGTTATAGTCCCAAGAATAACTAAAATTTTCTTAGATTTTTGGACTCTCTTTTTTGTTTAACTATTATATCAGTTGATCGCTACAAAAATTGGTATAAATTGAAATAGCAGATGGTGACCCAACTTCATTCATCATTTTGATGAATTGACTATGAATTGACCAAGAGCGCAATAACAAGACTTTATAAAAAGTCAAATACAAAGAGATTCTCTTTTTTCCGAAGGCTAATTTCTAGGGGAGGAGGGGATCTTCCCTTATATTTAGTCATATGTGGTAGATCACATGAAAGAGTTATACATAACTTAAGGCTCCCAGAGAACAACAGTGATATAGTAAATAGCAATGTCCAAAAGAAGATCGAAAGAATGAAAAATCAGTATGGCTGGAGTAATAAAAAATATTTCTAAAGAAGTATGAGGTAAACTAATACTCTAAGGGTATTATAGAATAGACCAAAAAAAAAAAAAATCCAGGTAGAAAGTAGATGCAAAAATTAGAAGTTGAAATAAGTTGAAAAAGGAATAGTAGATGGCTAAGGGGTTGACCTATTAAAAAGGAAGGTTCGAACTGGGGACTGATGTGGGAGAGATTAGATTATGGAGGGGTTGGAATACCAGGCTGAGGAGTTTAGACATTGTCTATGTAAGTCTCAGGGAATGAGACTAGATGTAATTAACAAATAGATCTTGATTTCTAGCTGACCTCAACCAACTACAGAGAAGGTATCAGACTTTGAAAACTTTCACTCAAGAAGCAGGTAAGAGCACAGAACGATAGTTCATTACAAATGCTTGGCTAGAAGGACCTAATAACAGCTTTGTTTCACCAACATCGGAGTTAGGTAAAGGTCAGGGGTACTCCATTTAGTAGTATTCCAATCAGAATCTTGGTGGTCTCTCCAGGGAATATAATTAGAATGGAAATCCTAGGTCAGAGAATATGGGTATTTTTCAATTCTACTAAATAGTGTCAAACTATTTTCCAAATAACAGTACAATTTATACATCTACCCACAAGGTATGAAGAGGTTTTCTGCCACTCTATATCCTTACCTACACTAGGTATTCGCAAACTTTTCATTTTCTGTCAATATGATGAGTATCAATAGTATCTTATTGTTGTTTTGATTTCTATATCTTTGATTACTAATGAGAAAGAAGCATGCGTATGAGGCGTTTTTGGTTTCCTTTTTTTGTGAGTTGCTTATTCCTGGGCTTTCCCCTATTTTTCTACTAGGGCATATTTCTTTTTCTTATTTGTAGTGATTCTTTAAATAATATTATTAACATTTCTTGTGCATTACTTGTATTAACTCATGTAATTCTCACAGCAACCCTGCAAAGTATATACTATTCTTAACCTCAGTTTACAAATGAGAAAATTACATCACAGGGAAGTTAAGTAACTTGCCCCAAGGTAACACTGCTAATGAGTAGTTAAACGGAATTCAAACTCAGCCAACTTGGCTCCACATTCTTAACCATTACTCCTATACTGCACTTCCTATATTCTGGATATTAGTTCTTTTTTGGTATATGCATCATATAATAATTTCACCGTTATTTTTCTTAACTATCCATCTGAAATGAAAAATTTCAAATATATACAAAAAGAGGCAGAATGGTATAATGAACTCCTATGTACCCAACACCCATTTCCAACCATTATTAACTCACAGCTCAACTTAATTCATCTGCACTCCACCCACTTCACCCTTCCCCTATTATTATGAAGCAAATTCCACATATATCATTTCTTTCATAAACACTTCGGTATGTATCTCTAAAAGATAAGGACTATTTTTAACATAACCACACCACCACTGTTATACCAAAAAAAAAAAAAAAAAAAAGATTCCTTAGTTATATTTTTAATTAATTTTTTTTTGGAAAAGAAAAAAAAATCTTTTCTTAAACAGTTTTAACTGTAACTTCAACTGCTACATTCCTCCAATAGTATCATCTGCTTAATTTTGCTTTCTTCTTGTAATATAAAGCCAATATTAGTAAAACAAAGTATAATTAAGAGGAGAAATGAGAAAAGGAATACTTGTACCCCGAAAAGGCTGAACCTAGAAAATAATATACCAACTGATCTTTTTCTCAGCATACCTAGCCTCCAATGATAGATCCTACTATCACTCAAAACTGTAAGGACCATAAGCGTTTGTGGAAAGGACACTGGAATAGAGTCAAATTCTTCATTCAACAGAATCCACTAATAGTGTGGGAAGATTAGCAGGAGGAGCCAAGATAGGGAAGAGGAAGGATTTTCAACAATTTTCCTTGCTCACTCCATAAGCCAGGTGTTGTGGACACTGATGGCAGCTGGGAATAGGGAGTCCTCCTGAAAGAAGGAATGGGCCAGAGAAGGCCTTGGTCCAATGTCAAAGTACAAGGCTGTTAATCCGCTCCCATCCAGCTCCAAATCCTCATCTACTTGTCACTCTGAAAACCATTTTTGTCAGCTGGCCCCTGCCATCTTGTATCTGTTAACTACTTCCTGACAAGGGAAGAATTAACTGTATTAGGTAAATAAGAAAGCAGACAACTTATGTTCTATTATCTAAATGCTGCGCTCAGCAAGAATTAGACTCAGTTCCCATTTATCTCTACCCTATAAAGAAACAAAACACATTGCAAAGTTTATGACCAGCCATAGCTGGGTCCCACTCCCATTGACATACCCTGGTCTGATCAACAACAGAGACAATGTGACCTGAGTTATGCCAAGGACAGACATCACCCTAAACTCGAATTATTCTCTAAGGAGAGTTACTACTCTAACATATTAAAAACAAAATGAGCATCCAAAAAAAAAAAATAAAAAAGTCCTGTCTGTTGAGCTGCCAGCTGTCTCCTCTTTAGGAAGGAGCTGGTGTGTGACTAGCAGCAGCTGCTCCTCTGACCCCCATGTCCTCCCAGTGCTCTCACAACTCAGCAGAGGGAATTCAGGCTCCAGTCAGATGCTCTCGCCTCGAGTCTCAACACATTTTACAGGCCTGCAGTGTCAGAAGACGCTGCCTCCATCTCTCCGGCTGCTACCATCCTCAGGCCTTGTGAACAGCCTGCCAGCGAGGGAGCAGCTCCCTGGAGATAGTCCCTTCAGAGGCCAATGAGGGTCTCAGGACCCTTGGTCTTAGGGGACGTGGATTCCTCAGAGATTTTACGCTTATTTTGAGAAGTTACTCTTATCTGTCATATGAAATGGCCAGTCTGTGGTCCCCACATCACGCAAAGGACACAGCCTCAGAAATGCCAGCAGTCTGACAATCAGGTTCTCAGCCTGGGCTATACAGCTGAATAATCTGGCTGTGCCTGCTCTGAAAGGGTAGAAGGGATGAGATGTAGAGCTTGGATGCCCCCAAAATGCCATATACTAATTTGATTCACATACTGAACAGCAAAAGAAGTCACACAACTGTCAAACTACTGACCATGGTCTAAAGGTCTCTCCTACCAATCTTTTCTTTAAGACTCCTCCTCACAAAGTTGTTCAGAACCTTTCCTTCCCAGTGTGAAAACCCCATACTGAAAGTGCCAATGGTCACTTAAGGTCCTTTATCTAGAACTGATTTCCACTAAGAGTCTCTTAAAATTTTACACTCCAAACTTTTTGCAAATCTCACACTCAATTATGAGCATGCATCCTAAATATTATAATGCCTTCACAACTTCAACTTTAATGCTAGTAGTATCAAAAGAGCAATCAGTTTGGTAGTTGGTTTTATCCCCAAGTACTCTATATCCATTCCACAGAAAGATAAAAGCAGTTTGACATTCTCTCTCATTTGATGAAACTCAAATAATTGTACACCCGACCCCAGCTGCCTCACTGCCTTCCTTTCCCACTTTTCTCTGTCTCGGTCTCTCTCTTCCCACACCTTCCCCCCCCCCTCACACACTCACACACACACACACACACACACACACACATTCTCTTTCTCTTTCTCTTTCTCTCTCTCTCTCTCTCATATAGAAAATCTCAAGGAGGTCTCTTGCCCAACCATATAATATTTTTCAATGGCCACTTTTCCCTGCTGCTGTTGGGAGTCTCCAAACTCTATAATAACAAAGGGCACTGAGATGGGCCTAGCCATGAGGGAAATTCATCCCCAAAGAGGGCATTTGAAACACAGATCAGCTTAAATTTTGTGCCTCTCCTTAGCTTCATGCTGTTGGTGATAAGCAGGGCACCGGCAGGGAGGCCACATTCCTGCCCTGCAGACGTCAGGGCAGCTACCCTCAGAGTCAGCAAGGAAAACGCCCAGCTTCATCTTCCACCTCTTGCTGCTCTGGGATCCTAAAGTGTTTATTTCTTCTGCTGTAGAGGCTGCCATGTAGACAAAAGTTCTTCATCACTGGTGAATTATAACTTCAGTCACCTACACAATCACACACCCACATGCCAGACCCTGTGCCACTCAGGGGTCTTGCTGAGTTCTCCTTCCCTCCCCTCTCGGTATATACACCTCTCGAATTCTCACTTGTTCCTTGACCCTGAAAACATTCCCAGCACCCACCACCATCACTACTAACACCACCTATGCCTCACAAACAAGAACTTGTTGGAGCCATAAACAATTTCAATCAGAAAACCAGACCTTCAAACTGTCCCAACTCTCTCCTCTGGATTAATCTCCAGATAACGCTATGTCCCTCTCCTCTAATGCCAGAATTAAGAACCAAAGGTGGATTATTACTCTCCACCTGTACAAATATTGAATGAGAGTTGTCACTAGCAGTGTCCCCGTAGGAGTGGGATTGCGTCAGCTCTCATAAGAACATCATTCTCTCAGGGAAAAGAGCAATAACACGAGGACAGCTGCTTCGACCCTCACCCCTTTGACATCCCTCACTCTATCTCCACTCGCTTCAGGCTCAACTAGGCCTCCATTATCTTTTGTGCCACACCACAAACTTCTTGTGGCAGGGAGGCCGATATGCAGACCTGCCTGAGAGTTAAGTATTAACTAGCACTGAACCTTGAGAGAGAACCCCACCTAACAGCTTGAGCAATTATGCTGCGTGGTTACCCAGAATCAAGGATTCTCCGGGGACAAAACTTGGTTCCAAGCATCCAGGGGCGGACCCGAAATAGACTCGTTTGCCAAGCCCAGGAGTCACTAACTCCCAGTCCCTGACGTAGAGGTAAGCTTGAGAAGAAGCCCCAAGATCCTCGCTGCTCACCGCACTCTAATAAGTTTGAGGGCCAGGAATCCAAACAGCCATCTGCACAGCCCTTGGAAATGCACACCTACCTCCTCCAGAACCCACGATGGGGTGTGGCTTGCCTCCAAAGAAAGGGTACCATCCTCTTCTGAGAAGGATGTGGAGCTCTTTTCAGGTTCGGTATCTTTAGGTTGGATCCCATGTAAGTGCGGCCCGTCGCTGCCATAGCCAGAGGAGGAGGGCAAAATGCTCACAGTCATGCCTCCAATGGACAAATCGCTGTGAGAAGTAGGCAGTCTGGGACCCTGGGGGGGCACTCGACCCACGTGGGCAGGCTCCGTGCGACTATGGCCACTCGACTGGTCCAGTTGTGATGAAGGGACAGAACACTCTGCAATCCAGGAACCCGTTTCAGGGGCACTTAAAATACTCTGGGTTCCTCCCCCCACACTCCAGCCCTCTGAATCTTGATTTCCTGTGTCGGTGGGGCAGTCTGTCCTGGGGAAAGCGCTGCTCTCATATCCAGGTTGAGTATCTGCTTTCTCCACTGCAGTCTCTCCTTGCAAAGGCAGCAGCACAGCCCGGCTACTGCAGGATGCTGTCCTCGGAAATTCCACCAGTTGGCTCACTGACTTCTCACAGTTCCTTTCTGCTGGGTTATCAAGCAGGTGAGCGATGACAGTCATCCCCTCTTCCAGGGAATCCCAGACCCCTCCAGCAACTGAAGACTCATTCCCTAGCAAAAGGTGGGCAGTCTGGATCTCGCCCTGGAATCTCCCCTTCACCTGCACAACCATTCCCTGATCTCCAACCTGTGAGTTGGAAGCCGAGTCCCCAGGAACGAAAATGTCTTGGGGGGGATGCTCTATACCTCCCACTCCTTCTTCCTTTCGGAGACTCACTGTTAACTTCATTGGGGCTTCAGTCTCTTCAATGACTCCAGCTCCTTCTACGGGTTCTTCCTCAGGAGATATCTCTGGAGTAGGGGTTTTCTTCCCCCTCCACTTCCTTTTGAACCGAACTCTTTTCTTAGGAGATATAGGAGCCTTCTCAGGAACAGCTACTGAATCTTTCGGCTCTTTAACACAGCCCAGTGAATTTCCCATCGCTTTCCTCTCCTAATCTCAGCAAAAACGCAGCTAAGCTGGTCCTGGGAACCCAGAGAAATCCCAACCTTGGCTTCATCGGATTAGATGCACATTTAAAAACATGCACTCTGCCGGCAAACCCTCCAATTCTTTCACCCTCCCTCCCCGCCTCTGTCTCTTCCAGCCACTGCTGATTCAGACAGCCATCTTACAGGCTCAGAGCTGCAACAAGACAAATTCAAAGCATCTCACTGCAGTTCAGAAATCACTTGACCTAAAAGCAGACAGAGACCGGATTGGCTGCAGCTCCCTCTCTCCAAATATGAGGTAATTGGAGCACTGCCCTCAGAAACACAAACAGAAAGCAAAAAGGAGCTAGAAACCAAGGGATGGGAGAAATTAGGGAGGGGGAGGAGGAGAGGGAGATTTTAAGAGTAGAGAGAAAAGGGAGGGGGAAAGAAGAGGCCATGGTAGAAGGTAACATAAAGGAAAGAGGAGGAAAAGGAGGAGAAAGAGGGAAAAAGCAAATCAGTGCTGCTGGTACCAACTAGGAAGGGATGAGCCAAGAAGAACCACGGCTGGGATGCTGCAGTTATGGCCCCCAGACTTAAAAGGAAATAGATTTCAATTGTTGCAGCAAGAAGTCCATAAAAAAATAACAAGCAAGACAGATATATTTCCTATTTTTTCAGTTGGCAATAAAATTATTTTAATCAAATTATAACCTAAGAGACCAGAGCCTAATCCTCACAGTTAAGAAACAGGCTTTAAAAATCTAGCCTCTTACAGCATTAAATTAGAGGGGTGGGGGAGGGAGGGAGAGGGAGGTAGAGAGAGAGAAAGAGATCTGTTAAATCTGCTGACCAATGACACACAAAGAAAGCCAGAAATTAGTCCTGAGTACAGTATATAGACACTCGGTAAAAAAGACAACACTTCTAAATACAACAGAGAAGCAGCATCTCTGCCGAACAATATGTGACAATAGTAATTGCTGCTGCTGCCAGCTAACATTTTTTTAGCATTTATGTGCCAAGCTAAGCTATGGATTATCTCATTTAATTCTCATAGTAACCATAAAAGGTCAAAACTATTATTTAACATGTGGCAGGTAAAGAAAGGGAGGCTTAAAAAAGTTGATTAGTTTGCCCAAGGCTACAAAGCTGGTAAGTGGCAAAGCCAGAACATGAATTCCTGTTTTTTAAAACTTTTAATTCCAACCTCATGTCACGCTATCTTCTAACTCTAGCAGGGATGGGAAGTCTGTACTCAGTTAAGTAAAGAAGGAAGATTCCCCACTGTTCTGAACTGATAACTAGACTTATAAGGACCAAGGGCTCAAACAAAGAGATAACACTTGCTATTTGGAGTAAGAGAAGAAGTTGCACAATGAGGCCCAGATGATCTATACTTAAATTGCAACAAGGCAGAAGTCTAAAGTACAGGTCTAAGAAGTTGAATTCAAAAGTTATGTCAATGGGATTTGCCTACTCCGAGTTTTTAGTATAGTGTCTGACAGATGAGATATCACTAAAAATCAAAGGGCTCTGAATAGAATGGAAGGAAAGAAGTTATATAAGTTTCTTGCCAGTTGCAGCTGTTTAGTCTACACCAAAAGGATCCAGACCACACAGCAGAGAGAAATAACCTACCTGGCTCTCTGTCAGCCCTAAAGATTTGTATTAGTACAGTCCTGACCATCTCTCCTGGAAATCTGAAAAATGCCCTCTACAAAAGGAAAGTATTAAGAAGCCCTAAAGCAACAGCTCCTACACATACATTTCTGAGACCCAACTGGTTCCCCGTCTGCTTCACAACTGCAGTGGGTATTTCTTCCCCAAGCCTTTTCCTAAGGCTGACTGCAAAGCTGTAGCACCATCTTATGGCCACAGCCAGAAACAAGACAAGGAGAATAGCACGGGACAGAAACTTAATGACTACAGGAAATCATTTAAATAGCAAAAAAATCTGGCATTCTAATATAATTCTTTAGGCTGGCACCAGGTCTTCATTCCTCCAATAAAGAGAACTGGAACTCTGGAAATTTTCAGATGCATGCCCTAAGGCGTAAGCTTGGATTTTACTCATGAAATACTAGCAAACCAAATTCCTGAAAGTGATCACGTCAGGGCCAAGAGAGACAGCTGTTTTATATGACTGCTGCTACTGGAGGGTTTTTCTGAGAAGGCTGACAGAACTGAGCATATTTACTTCTGGGAGCATTTTCTTTTTAAACTTCTGCATATGTTGGCCAAATCAAGCCTTTATTTCCTTCTGCTCCAAAGGAAAATTGGCCTAGGAAATGAGCAGAGATTTTAGTAGGGTAGACAGACCTAGGCTCAAATTTCCAGCTCTGCTAACTTAGTAGCTAAGTAGCTTAACTTGCTAGGTGATTCAGTTTCTTTACCTGTAAAATACTGATACCTCCTACTTAATGGGGTTGTAAAAACAGTCAATGAGATAATGTCCATAAAGTGCTTGGCTCAGTGACTGGTCTACAGTAAATCTCTTTTCTTCCTATGTGTTATTGGAGCTAAATGGTTTGAGATACTCTGCCACCGCTACCACCACCAGGGTCCAAAGTTTGGGTGCTTGTTTTCCTTTGCAGGCGCTCTTCTTTTACTATTCAAGTAAGTTAACTCTGACCCCAGGACTTTCCCCTGGGCCTTTTTCTCATTTAGCCTGAGTTCTTAACAGGGGACCTGCTGCCTACTGGGAAAGCACTTTTAGGGCCTTCCCATTCTTAAAGTCTCCTCATTTGGCTTTTTCTCATTAACTGTTTACTCTCCATAGGTCTTCCATAGAGACAGCCAGAATGAAGGAGCTCATTCATTTATTCATTCATTCTTCAACTGTGAATGGTGTCTCATCTATATGCCAAGCACTAAGTACCATAAAGTACACAAAAATGTGAACTCTAGTCTACCCAGCTAAGATTACTCCTAACCTGAACTTCCTGAAGTGTTTAAATTTCTGAGTGCTAGACATATACTGTATTAGTAAACATTTGAGAGTTGGAAAACTAATTTTGTCAGATTCTGACTTTCAAGAACTTATCTTTTAGAAAAACTGTAAGTCCTAACATGTTCCTTTAAATAGGCTTGGACGAAATTAAGCAACAAGAAATCCTATTATTAGTATCTGGATGTGTAATCCAAAAAGTCAGTTAATCTCTGTGTTTCAGTTTGCTCATCTGAACAAGGGGACAGAAAAATAGATTTTACAGTCTATTTCTCTGGTCTTCCTACCCCACAGCTTTGAAACCATATTCATAAATTATCCATTCATTTAACTAATATTTAGCAAGTGTCTATTCAATGCCAAGCAAAGAACAAAACACAAGAGACAAAATCCCTGCCATTATTAAGCTTGTATCCTAGTGCAGGGATCCAGACCACAAATAAACATATCAAAGAGTAGTAGGTATTATCCCACACAACAATGTAAGTCATATAGTGCTTCTGAGAGCCATTTGGCAAAATAAAGGAATGTGTACAACCCAGCAATTCCAGTCCAGGTATCTATCCAAAAAATCCTCTTTCCTATATGCATACGGACACGTGTACACAAATGTTCGCTGCAGTAATGAATGCCTTCTTCTTACAATTAAATAATAGACGGCAAATAATAGCTCTGTTGCACAGCTGCAGGGGGCTGCACTCACATTATAGTCTACATATTCAGATGAATATATTAGGTCCTCCTTAATCAACATGAATAAATCTCAAAAACAAAGGTTAGTTTAAAAAAGATAACAGGATATGTAGAAGATACTCTTTGTGTCAAACATAAAAACATACGAACAGCAGCACATATTGTTTATGATTATCTCCTCTGTCATAAAGGTACAAAAGCATATATGGGAATGAAACACATTAACTTCAGGATAGCATTTACCAGGGGCATAGAGGGAGCAAGAAAGTTGGCTGTATCTGAAATGCTTTATTTCTTTAAAGAAAAAGAGGAAAACAATCTGAAGCAAACGTAACAAAAATAGAAACATCTGTTTTATTTTTAAAGTGACCACACACATGAAGATCTGTTGTATACTTTTTTGAGTACCTGAAATTTTCATAACTATAAAAAAGAATCCCTACTATTTAGCATATATATAGATATATATTTAATATGTGTTAAAACATTCTGGAAATCATAAACCTCTTTCTAAAATACTAGAAAACCACAGTGATACATAACTAGCAAGATACATATCACACCCTATCTGAAGCAAGACAAGGAGGCTAAAGGCTCTATTTAATCCTTTATCAGCCAACCAAAAGCTTTGCAGGCAGGGACCCTTTCCCCACACTCCTAAACATGTAGCTAGTCATATAGGCAAAGAAAGGAAATCAGTAGGAAAAGCATCTGAGAAAATACTTTGGCAGCAAAACTTCCCTCAATGAGGAGACAAAACAGGCATTCAGCTAAGCTGAAATAGCAAACAGAGAAAAGCAAGTAGCCAATATGCATCCAGAAGACAGTCTGAGCCAAAGCTGTTTATATCTTTCAACAAAACTGGTAACAGGGCAGAAAAACAGTGGGCTAGGAAATTATAAGATCCATCAATAATTATAACAAGTTGCTATGAATTACTGAGCACATACTGTATTCCATCTCCCTGTCCCATACCTCCCTAATTCCTAAAACCTCTATCAAGTTGTGTATGTCTCTTCTCACCCCCTTGAATTATATAGTCAAACTGCATTGAGTCTGTGTCTAGTTCAATTCTGTATCTCCCACAGACTCTGCCCAAGACCTTGCTTATAGCTGGTCCTCAGTAAATGTTTGTGCAATTCAGTTAAAGAATACATTTTTCTATAAACAAAAATCACAAGGAAATACCATTTTGTCCTGTGCTGGCTATTATCTAAACGGCAGACAACAAATGTTGGAGAGGATGTGGAAGAACCCACATACATTGCTGGTGGGGGTATAAAATGTTATGACTACTTAGGAAGACAGTTTGGCAGTTTCTTAAAAAGATATACAAAAACATACCATACAACCTAGTAATTCTACTCCTGTGTACATATACAAAAGAAATGAAAAGACCAGTACTCATATATTCACATCGACACTATAATAGCAAAAAAAAAAAAAGAAAACAATCCCAATGTTTATCAACTGCTGAATAGACAAAACATATGGTATGTTCGTACAACAGGATACCATTCAGCAATAAAAAGAAACGAAGTACTGATACATGCTATGACATGGATGAACCTCAAAAACTTTATGGCAAGAAGCCAGACAACAAAAGCCCATGTATTATATGATTCCGTTCAGACGAAATGTCCAGAACAGGCAAATCCATAGGGAGATAGAAAACAAGTGGTTACTTGAGGTTGGGGATGGGAATGGAGAATTGCAAATGAGCAATTGGGATTTTATTGCAATGATGAAAATGTTCTAAAACTGGATTATAGTGTCTGTTGTACAACTCAAAAACCACTGAATAATACAAGGAAAATGGGTTAATTTCATGATATGCAAATTACACCTCAATGAAGTTGTTTTTTTAAAGTATGTATTTTCCTAAAATAAACAAATAATAGAATGATAACCAGAAAAGTTTTTAAAACCTTAGCTAACTATAGAGAAAGGAAAGAAATAGGATGGAGGAAGTATAGGTGGAAGCTAGACTTCTTTGAGTATAACTTGCACACATTTTTTAAAATTTCCCTTTGGAACAATGTAAATATATAATGTATAAAATATAATCTACATAATATAAAATGAAATTGAAAGGGAGTAAAGCAATCCCTAAAAATTGAGAGCAAATAAAAACAAATGAACCTAATAGTGTATTGAATTAATGGCTTAACAACACAGAAATTATTTCACATAACTTTAAATTACATTTATTTGTATGTCCTTAGAAAATAAACACTAAGGACAAAAAGAAATCACATACTTCTTAGTATTCATATTGTTAATAACACTGATATTGTTATTTTGATTCCAATGTATTACATGTATTATACATGATTTTACAGACATATGTGTATGTGTGTATGAAAAAGTGAATAAGTAATATGTTACTGTTGTGAGGATCAAGATTTTCAGCCTAAGAAAAAAAAGGACTATGGGAAATGAACACACAATGTAAATACACACACATACACACACAATATGCCTTACTATTAAAAATGTACAGCTGAAACTTATTGGATTTTGTTAACCAATGTCACTATAAAAAATAAATTAATTTTTAAAACAATGTTAAAGAAAAAAGGATACAAATATAAAGTCAAAGAAGTTAATAAAGCTCTGTAATTCTAAATTTGATTAGAAATATCTGTATTAATTCATGATTTTTTTGAAAGAGAAAAATACAAATAGTGGTTAGCTCTGTCTACAGAATAAGCTAGAAATAATGATCAACCAGTAGCACTCAGGCTGTCAATAAAGAATTAGAATTCCGTGAAGAAATTACTAATTCTAGGCATAGGACAGGAAATAAAAAGAGTCTGGAACATCTCATCACACACAAAAAAAAATTATCAAAGACTATGAGGATCATACCAAAGGACTCAGAGTCAACCTGAAAAGGCTCTTATTGGCCAAAAATGAAGCTATATATAAATAATTTCTGAAATTGATTGAATGTCCAGATTTTTCTTAAATTGATCAGTGTCCAGAGTTTCCCCAATTATCTCATTTTAGAAAAATGGTTGGTCTGAATCAGAATCCAAACAAGGTCCACATATTGCACACATACAAGTACACACACACACACACACACAAATATGAAGTATTAGGAAGCATTATAGCTGATGTGATTGAAACACATTTAAGTCTGTTAAAAAATCCATGAGTCATAGTGATAATAAGGGGGAAAAAATCAGCAAAGAAACTGTCATTAGTTACCTTTGGAGAATCTTAAGGAACCAACTAATTATTCTGAAAACTGGTAAATAGAGGTAAAGACAGTGCATTTATCTTTTTTATCTTGCCTTTCTTGCAGGAGCTTTCTCTCCAGGTATTGTGAAGTTCTTGATACAAGTACTCTAGCTAAACTATGAAGAAAGAATTACAGAATTTGAGTATCACCATTTTGCCAACTAAGGAAATAATAGAATAGCAATGATGATCAATAGCTACT
This sequence comes from Rousettus aegyptiacus, assembly GCF_014176215.1. Taxonomy (NCBI): domain Eukaryota; kingdom Metazoa; phylum Chordata; class Mammalia; order Chiroptera; family Pteropodidae; genus Rousettus; species Rousettus aegyptiacus. The sequence continues at coordinate 25,067,526 of NW_023416284.1, read as the reverse complement.
AAAACTATTAGATGAGAGCTAACAAGGAATGTAGAATGGATGAACCAGGCTGATAACACCTGACCGCATTAATCAATCTTAACATCATGAAAAGAGAGACAGCAGACATTATGTGCCTCTTGATATACAGCAATGAAAGTATACAGCACAGCATTGCCATCCTTGCCCTGCCCCACCCTAATGAACCTGAATACGATTGAGCCTCAGGTCTAGAACTAAACTATCAGTTTATAGGCAATACAATAGAAGGACGGAGGACGCTGTGAGAAAACATGCCAGAGATGCCACGGGCATTTTTATAAACCTTACAGGATAAAAGATTTGGTTACTTCAACAAATTGCAGAGGGAGTAAAGGGGGTAAAAGGAGTGTGGTGGAGATTTAATATAATATGTGGACCTTGTTTTGGATTCTGATTCAAATCAACCATTTTAAAAAATGAGATAACTGGAGAGATCTGAACACTAATCAGATATTCGATGATTTTTAAGAAATTATTAATTGTATGGTCAAAATATTATGGCTTGCTTGAAAAAAGGGTATCTTTCAGAAATACACCTTGAAATACTTACAGATAAAAGTATATAAAGCCTAGGATTTCTTTCAAATTAACCTACTGGGGTTTGGGGAGTGGATCAGGATATAGAAGAAATAATATTGGCTATGACTTAATAATTATTGAGCTAGATGACTGGTAGCTCTTCATATTATTTTCTCTACTTTTATAAATGAAATTTTTCATAACATCACAAATTTTTAAAGAAAGAAAACATTTTCCTAATGGAGCTCTTCAGGATGGAAACAGACCAATTTCCCCCATCTCCTCAGTCCCAGAAATGTTTTAATTAATCAGTTCAGTTCTTGTTCCTTAGGCCTAGAGTTTTCTTGCTAAAGAGGTTCAGTTGTAGTTAGGGTAAACAGAGATAGCAGACAGATTCCTCTTATCTCATACCTATAAGACTAACATTGGGCATTCACAGTGAGGGCAGGTTTGTGGCAAAAATACGGTTTCTCTGAAGAAACAAAAACCCTCCTCTGTTTATAAGAGTTCTAGGTGGGTAACTCTAGTCTCCTACGAATGGTCAACAAAGTTTCTGTTCCAACCCTGGGAAGGAAAACCTTGCCAAATTCATGTTCCTGGTTATCCCTATATCCAAAGCATGTCTGAGGCCATCCCGTGGTTCCAAAAAATACATGTTACCTCCACTCTTCCTAAGCCTAGCCATGCTGCCAACTGCCAGCACTGGCTCCAAACCAGAGCCTCAAGAAATAAGCCCTAAACTCTAAGAATTTTCTCTAGTCCTTAGGAATTCTGGTACAGCGCTCTTCTGCTTTCAACCAGCAGGTGGCGCTGACTCCCCAACTAGGATATGACAGTGGCCTCAGTACCTGGAGTCAGCAGCGCCTTGAGATGTTTCTTACCTTAGCCTTCTTTCCCCACCTGCCCAGCTTTCTTACAGCAATTGAGTATGGGAAAGCTGTCTGAGAAATAGCTTTTTTAGTTTGGCTAAAGTGATTCAAGATTGTCTTTTTATACAAACAGGGCTATACTTACTTGAAAAGCTTTGCCTTCTTACAAGGCCATGTGACCATGTAAACACTACTAAGATGCCACTGTTCTTGGTTGTGATGAATGCTACAAGGTTGCACTTACAAGCACATATACAAACCCAGCTACTAAGGTGCTTGCTATGGACTAAATGTTTGTATCCCCTCAAAATTCATATGTTGAAGCCCTAACCCCTAAAGTGATGGAATTTGGAGGAAGGGTCTCTGGGAGGTAATCAGGTTTATATGAGGTCATGATAATGGAGTGCCTATAATGAGATTAATGGCCTTATAAAGAGACGAAGAGACATGAGATCTCTTTCTCTGCATGCACGCACCAAGGAAAGGTCTTATGAGGATATAACCAGGAAAAGGGCTCTCACTAAGAACCCAACCATGCTGGCATCCTGATCTCAGATTTCTAACCTCCAGAACTATGAGAAATAAAGTCTTTTAAGCCTCTCAGTCTATGGTATTTCATTATAGAAGCCCAAACTGACAAAGAGAGTGCTACAATTAACCAGGCTTATTTTAAGAGCATTAAAGATGAAGGAAAGTCTACATCAAAGCAGGATTATAAATCTTCACTCCACCCTCCTGAAGCATCAAAACCAACCTCTCTTCCCACCCCTCATACTCTGAGTCCCTAAAGAGTTAGTTTTGACTCAGCTGAGCCAACTTCTAATAACCAGACTGCCAATGACGGGGCCAAGCAAAACAAGTGAAAAATCCCATTTCATCATGAAAATGATTAGGAAGTTCTGGGTTTAGGCTGCAACAGCTTTGTCTCCAGGCCAATCCTTATCTTCCTTTCCAACTCCCACTCTTACCCTTGTTCACTGCCAAATACAGAGAAGAAAAGCTCAGTGTGCCTGTGGAAGGCAGTAAAACTTCAAGTTCTTTCTAGGCCATGTCCAAACCAAGCAACAGGGATCCTAAGCTTCACAGACCCTACCTGGAAGTGCAAAATAATGGTCCAGATCAGGCCCAGGGTCAGCTTCGGGTTGCCATCTGTGATGTCATCATTGCGAATATTCACTAGTTTCACCTGAAAAACAAACAAAAGCTGGTCTCAGAGTGCTGTGGCTTTGATTTCATTTTTATAGATTTTCATCATTTATATGCAATTAAATTGATTTTTTTCTGAGTTTTAACACATGTATAGATTCATGTAACTACCACTGCAGTTGGGATAGTAGAACAGTTCCATCGCCCCAAAACGGTGACCTCGTGCTACCCCTTTGCAGTCAAACCTTGCACCCACCAACTCCCAGCAACCACTGATCTATTCCCAGTTTTGCTTTTCCCAGAATGTCATATAAATGGAATCTTTTGATACTGGCATCCCCCCTCCACACCCCCCCCACTCAGCACAATGCCTTTGAGATCCCTGTCCAAGCTGGTGCATGTCTCAACAGTTTGCTCCTTTAAGTAATGGGTAGTCTTCCACTGTATTGACACTACACTGTGTTTACCCATGTGCCCACTGAAGGACATTGTTTCTTGAGGCAATTATGAATAAAACTCATATTCTTGCACAGGTTTTTGTGTGAGCATATGTTTTCATTTCTCTAAGGTAAATTCCTAGGAATAAGATTGCTGGGTCATATGGTATATGTTTAGCTGTATGAGAAACTGCCAAACTATCTTTCAGCGTGACTGTACCATTTTGCATTTCCAGCAAGCAACCTTGCAAACACATGGCATTATGAGTTGCTTTTTTATTACGTCATCATAGCCCTTTTGGCTTTTTTGCTTTTTTAAGGTAAAGGGGTAGGGCTGGGGAAAATGCCTCTTCTCCCTCATCAATCTTTGGCCTGTTCTGGTCTCCATTTTCCCTCCATTTCCATCCACTTTGTCGCAGATATCCCCACCTGCCTATGACTCACTCCCATAGCACCTGCTTTACTCCTAAAATCTCAAGCCAACAACACAATGTGCACAGACACACAGGCCCTCCCCTCTCTAGAATGATCAACTCTTCCAGTGTGCTAGAAACTAAGGAGTTTCCTGGGACATGGGACTTCCAGTACTGAAACCAAGAGTGGCCCAGGGAAGCCCAGCCTACTTCCACCTCAACCCCTGTGAGCTTTTCAACTCCTGTCACACCCTCAGGGAGCTCCCGTTCAATTATGGCAAACTGTCTTTAAGCTGCCCTGCCCTCCCTTTATGTCTTTAATTGAACTGAAATCTGCATGTCTCTAAGAACTCTAGTTTAGACATCAAACAGAAGCCTCACTTCTTCCTTACACTAAGGGTGACCAGTACCATGGACTGAACTGAACATCTGTGTCCCTCCAAAAGGCACATGTTAAATCCTAACACCAATCTAATGATATCTGGAGGCGGGGCCTTTTGGGGTGACTAGGTTATGAGGTGGAGATCTCAGGATGAGATAAATGCCCTTATAAAAGTGACCCGTTAGCCCTTCCATCATGTGAGGACACAGCTAAACAGCCATCTCTGAACCAGGACCTCACTAGATACTGAATCTGCCTTGATCTTAGGCTTCCCAGCCTCCAGAATAGTGAGAAATCTCTGTTGTTTATAACTTACCCAGTCTATGGAATTTTTGTTACAGCAGCCTGAATGACTTAAGACACCTGGGAAAGTTCTTTCCTTTTCTGTGTCTCAGTCACTTTCTGGGGGTGGGAGATGCTGCCCTTCCAGTTTCAGAATGAAGTGTTTGTAATCACTAATCAGTAACAACCCACAGCTGATTAGCTGGCAGTATCGTGGTCCATATTCCTCAGCGCCCCTCCTTCAGCTTTCTCTAATTCTGAAGGCCATCTCCCTGGGCCAATCCACTTTCCACCCTCTGCTAGCCCTTCCTTGATGTCTTCAGCATCTAACTCCTATTCTTCTTTCCTACCTCGTCTTCTGCCATCTTTATTGGCAATTTTCGCACCCATCTGAATGACCCAAATATCACCCTGTCTGCACAATCCATCTGCCCTCTCAATTCTGATGACTTTCATTTTTATTCTGCTTTGACTGCCTCCACAGCTACAACTTGGACCTTACCTTACCTTTACCAAAAACTGTTCTAAAATGCTCTCTGCCCTTCTCTGAGTCTCCTGTGCTCACCTGCCCACATTTTCATTCTATCATAGTAACCAATCAACTGTTCTCTACTTACCTTCCACATTAAGACCCCTTCTGGTTTCCTCTGACTCCATACATAGACATTTCAGTGCTGCTTTTTCCAGCACCCTAAACACTTCAGCCAACAACAGTTCTACTACTTTTCATTTATCAATTTATTTCAACAAATATTTATGACGTGTCGATTATGGACCAGTCATTATGACAAGTGATGAAGATAAAAATGTTAAGTAAGATCATGTTATCCTGTCCTCATAGAGCCTATAGTGCATTGCAGCAAACAGAGAAGCAAAAATAAATATTATACTAGAAGTAAACTGCTGTGGGAGCACACAGAAAGAGAATTTCCCAAGTTAATGAGAATTGCTGATAAGAGTGACCAAAAACAAACTCCAAAAATATGCATACCATTTAATGTCATCTTGACCCATGTTGTTGCCTAGCAACTATAACTATCTCGAATCTTTCCTATACAGCTCTCTCTAAGCAGATGAAATGTCTGACTCCTTCACTTGTCTTTCTCTCTACCACAAACTATCTTTATCCCTCCTTCTTTCCTTTTTTCCTTCTTGTATCTCAGAATAGTGGAAATTTCTTTCACCCACCTCCTCCCCACCCTCATCCCTATCCCAGCCTTAAACCTTTGCAATGACTAACCTGTCCCCCATTTCTATAATTTTGCCATTTTGGAAATGTTACATAAATTGAAAAAAATATAGTATGTAGTTTTTGGAGGTTGGCTTTTTTTTTTTTTTTACTCAGCATTAATTTCCAAGTTGTTTTGTCTATCAATAGTACACTCATTTTTATTATTGAGTTGTGTTTTATAGTTTGAATGTACTTTAGTTTGTTGAACCATTTACCCACTGAAGAATGATTGGACTGTTTTCAGTTTAGAGCTATTATGAATAAAGCTACTATGAAAAATCATGTAGAGGTTTTTATATGAACCTATTTTCATTTCTCTGACATGTGCCTAAGAGTGCAATTGCTGGGTTATTTAGTAATTGAATGTTTAGTTTTATACAAAACTGACAAGTAGTTTTCCAGAGTGGCTGTATGATTTAACATTCCCACAAGCAATATATTTGTGATCTAGTTATTCTGCATGTTTGTCAATACTTGGTGCTGTCACTATTTTTTTATTTTATATTAGTTTCAGGTGTACGGCATAGTGGTTAGGCATTTATATAATTTACGAAGTGAAAAGAGGCATTTTTATTTTCTTTCTCAAAGAGAACCACACTGGCTGTGCTCTGAATCTCATCACTCAATCCCTGGACCTGGTCGCATCAATCAGGAAGCAATGGGAGGAAGGTCGGTCCATAGAAAACAGCATGGAGAGTGGAAGAAGCATTAAACTACATGTCAGGAGACCTGAGTTAAAGTCCCAGCTTTGCTCTAACTTGTGTAATTTGGGGCAGGTCATTTCACCTATCTAGTTTCCTTAGCTATAAAATGAAAAAACTGGACTAGTAGATCTCTAAGGTATCTCTAGGTCTCTCAATTCTCCTCACTCTCATTTTCAGCCTTCTTCTTCACTGGCTTCTGCTATGTCTAAAAATGTGTTGCTGTCTTCCTTTCATCTAGAGAGGAGAAACTTATTTTTTCCTTTCCTATATCCAGATCCAATATACTCTAAACACTTTTCTTCTCTATTACAACTGCTCTCTTAAGTCGCCAATGCTTAACGGCTAAGAGCTTCTCCTCAGACCTCATGTGACACCACTCCCTCATCTAATTTTCATGATAACGTGATAACATGGCACTCCGGTTTTTCCTTTTCCTGGGTGCTATACCTTTTTCCTACCTTCTTTGCTGGTTTACCTTTCATCTTCCTTTTGACCTTCATCTAAGATGGGTCCATACAGTTCAAACCTTAGCATCAAGCTCTTCTGTTAGGTACTCCCTTCTCAGGTAGGCCACAAGCCCAAGGAAGGACCACCAAATGATTTGTCCAGCCATAAAACAATTGCTTGCTAGGCAAGTAAGACTCAGAACTGGGTCAGTCAGATTTAGCAATTACCAAGAGCTTACTAGGGGCACTGAGAACAACCTTAAATAGGGACCCAACACCAATAGTTCCCGGCAGAATGGGGAATGCATGGACACACTCACCTGTCGCTGCTTTAGGAAGTCCAGGGCAATCTGCACATTCTGCAGCCTATGAAAACGCATCCTGCCCTTCTCCCGGGGCTGCAAAAAGCAAAAAAGAAGGAATGTTCATTTTAGCTACAGCAATTTACCCAGGCAGATCACTTTCCTCCTCATACCAAGGACTAAAAGACCACAAAGAATTCATCGTGGTTGAAGCCAGGCAGGAACTGTGTGTGTTTCACCATGCTCTCTGAGGCCTCCAAAAGGCTTTGTTTATCGACATGATTCCCATGACCATAGCATGTTACGGCCACTACCACTGAATCAGTATCGCAGCTCTACAGGTTCTTCTGTAGTCATATGTGGCAGAACTTGATTCTGGATGTGAGATTAATGGGAACAAAGAATGTGGCTCTATAGCCCCTAAAATTACGTTAAAGTCTACTGTAAGGGAAAGGTGGAAAGGCTTAATTGCATATTGTACAGTAATGAACAGAGTCAACCTTATTGCAAACCTGGCAAAAGATTAAGCTAGAGGTAGATAATTTTAAACTAGGGAGTGCTCAATAAACAAGTGAAAAAATCCAAAACAAGAGGCAAAATCAGGAAGAAACCCATTTTCCAGGAAGATGGGTGTCAATATAAAAAAGCTACCTTTTACCCCAGTATGGATTATCCAGAGCAAACAAAATCTTGATGATATAGGGATGTTCAACATGATAATCCAAAGAAAGGTAGTTTCTGCCAGTCACTCAACCCTGAATGTCATACAAGCCACACTAGAGAAGCCCATCTGCATCCGGTGGTTTTCGTGCCCTGTCTACAGCTCAACTACTATCCATCCAAAAGGGCATGAAGTCATCTGCCCAACGAGTACATGCAGGGATGGTTATCTACCTCTGGAATATTTTCTCCCACTCACTTTCCATCATTGCTTTTATTTTCCTAAGACTGGGGCTAAAGCATCACTCTGACTAGATTATACCCAGTTCATCTGTAAATGCCAAATTGGTACTAATTAAAAGTTGATAAAAATATAAAGCAGCTCTTTTGTGAGTGCCTGCATAGAGGAAACTCTCCCCTAGGCTGAAACGGGAGAAAAGTAACCCAACACATGGAAAAGGTAAGAGTGGAAGGATCTCTCCGGGTGCCCCTCAACACTTCTAGGCATCACTCCCAGATTATGATAATCTACAGATGCTGAGGCCTCTCTGGGCAACAGGATAACTTTTTAAGTTAAAAGTTTAGGAAAAATCTTTTTAGCAAAAACCACTTCTCAGTCATTTCAGCTAAATTACTGTGAATATATATATAAAAAATTACTGTGAATATGGCTTAGAGAATGACAGAGCCTAAGAAACTGAAAATTATCAGGCAATGGGAAAGGCGATCAATGGGGTGGAAAGATGACTAAAATGACATGGAATGCGAATACTGTTTAATACCTGTTTCTGGAGAAAGATCAGGGGCTATAATTTAGGGCCTGCAAGCAGGACATGCCCCTCCATCATACTCTAATCTTTACTCCTATGTACACCAAAAATTAATAACCTTAAGAACATGCACGTTAAGTCTCTGTTCTCTATTGCAACTAGAAATGTTATTGACCAAGGCAGAGTATCTCCATGCAGTGAGTGATTTACAAACAGCAGGCTGTTTTGAAAACAAATGACATGTGTGCGGTGAGAACCTAGGGGCTAGCTAGAGAGGTGGAGAGAGAGTACCAGTTAGTCTAGATGAGCAATTAACTGTCATGCTGTCAAATTTTTCAAAATTCTGCAATTTGGACTCACACAACACAGCAAGGCCACCAGAAAGCTATGGGTCTCCAGGTCACAAAGGGACTTGACACCTCCAAACACCATTATTCTTTTTGAGCCAACCATTCGCAGATAAGCAAAACAATTCCCACTTCAAGATCCTCTAATAGTAGTGAGAGGCACAATTAGTTTTAACCACTTTCTTTGGGACCCAAATTCCCAGGTGGACAGGGAAGAAGGCAATTGGTAACTGAGCTACTGGAGACCTAGAGAACTTCAGACTCTCTGATGGCCCTGCAGTGCCAGCTGGGACGCTGGCATCCCCAGGAGGACCTACTACATCATCATCATCTTCCTCCTCCTGCTCCTCGCTGTTTGTATGGCGCCAGGAGGGCATGCTCACCAGACGGAGGGTCTTCAGCCCTGCTGGCTCCTTTGGCCACCAACCAAGGCAAAGACATGACAGAGTAACAGGAAATTTACAACACAAAAATGAAAAGGAAATGAATGCAAAATTTAAAAATATGAAAATAAATATGAAAATACCCTCCCACCTCCAAACATGCAAAACCAGAGCAGATGGTTTTATTGGACATATTTTATGTTAAAACACATCTTCAATTCTCCAAGGGCCACCTACCCTCTCTGCTTTTATCAATCAACTAAGGGATAAAGAGATAATGTGAACAACTGTGAAAGAGATATTTGAATGGTTTTTGGTGATAAGATAATATCCTATGACAAGCTCTATATACACCTGCAGGTTTTCAAAGATTAGGAAAAGAAATAAGGTTGAAATGGTTTTAACCTGTTTTGCAAGCAATGTCAGCAAAAATGTCGCTTTCCAATATAAAATCACTACAAATTCATCAAATATACCAGCCAAGTTGCATGAAATATCACTTGGTGAGCAGTGAAAAGTAAAGTGCAGCACAGTCAAGTTAAATTTCATTTACTTATGAGATCCATAAATGAGAGCCAGAGAAGAACTACAATTCGCCATGTGCTGCCTGTGCTAATAAAAGCATCTGTCAATTGAGGACATTAAAAATTAGAAAATTAATTCTATTGCAAGGCAAAAAAGATGTGAAACCAAAACAAAGGGCCCAGAGGAGGCCAAGCCCAATCCTAGAAGAAGCTGAATATTACTTAAGGAATAAGGTCTAATGTGCCAAATTCTGTTCTAGAAACACAACAAACAATGACTAAGAATTCACCAAAGGCAGTGAGTGGGCTAAGCTTCCCAGACTACTCAAGCTGTGCACCTCTCTTCAGTTCTCTTTCCTCGCAGATGTTTCCAGTATTCAACCCACACAAAAGTATGTTGTCTGAACTGCTAGAGACAGACAGAAACAGCACAGGATCACCTGCTTCCATTAGGCTCAAATATTATGAAACAATGAGACCGCCAAGAGAGGTTGTTTTGATCTTGCAAACAAATCAAGAACTCTCAATTGACAAGCCAAATCACTAGGGATATGCTCTCAGATATGTAGGTGTTTCCTGCAAGCAATGTTTAATATATTTTGAGAGGAGGCAAGCATAATTAATTGTCCAAGGAGCCCAAATGTACTGCATCCAGGGCTATGCTCAGGTATCAACTTCAGCATTTCTCCAAACCTGTGAGACTCAGTAAATCACAGAAGGAAGAAAGTAAGATGAATTGGAAACAAACAAACAAACAAAAACTCTAAACACCTGGGCTTTCATATGTAAACTTCAGGTCCTTAGTTGAATGCAGAAAATTAAAAAATTCACAATAAATGGAAAAATGGGAGAAGTCTATATAGAAATAGACATTAAAAAATGTTTAAATATGAATCTACTATTCCTGAAATATCACTAACATCTATAGATAAGATAAAGAACAAGTGAGGAGAAAACATGAAGTTGTGAAAGGAATATAATTGATACTTGAATCCATCATATAATGAGAATATATAAGATACATCAATGTATATTAAGATAAAATTACATCATTTGTAAACTCTATGTCACCAACAGGGCCACACCTGTGAGGTCACTCATTAGGATAAGAGAGCAGCTCACCAGTTTGATGCCTGAGAGGACCTCCAGCAGAGAGATCAGGTTATGGCCATCACGCAGATCTTCGTAAAGATCGTTGATGTGCTTGCGGACCTGTGCACGAGAGTAAAACAGAATGCTTTTTATTTGATCCTGAATTATTTTATTATTTACATGAGAATCTCTGGTTCAAAGTAAAACACAAATTAAAAAATTTGAAACTGAAAAACAATGATAAAATTCAGACACTTTCAGGTTGTAGTACAACACGTGAAATGGTAACCCTTACCGGAAGTGCATGTGTTTTTAAAATTGAAGCCAGATCTATTACACATTCTGGCCAACCCTGAACAATATTCTAGAAAGTATGGACAAGAAGATGGAGAATCTTAAGCTTCGGGAAATATCTCAGAAATTACTATGGACCAAAATGTGGTACAATGAGTCCAGAGGAGCTAGAAAAGCCTTCCAGAATGCTAGGAAGGAAACTAAAATGTCAGGTGCCCCATGTTTCATGGGCATACATCTAATTTAATCCTTGTCTTACCAAGTTCTCATAGTGAATTTGAAGGTTATTTTCTTTTGGGGAAAAATAATTTCAATTTTATACCTGAAACTAAAGAAAAACAAATCTCATTTTGGAAAAATGTGTGGTTAAAGTTAAACACTGTGCTAAATACACGTTTTCTCATCTATCCGTCACATCTATAAGGCAGGTTTCATTATTATTCCTATTTACACAAGGAAACAAGGCACAAAGCGGTTAAGAAACCTGTCCAAGGTCACAAGTAGAAAAACTGGTCTCACTTTGGCCTTTTGGAGTCTAGTCTTTGCCATTAACTACTATGCTTTATAATCACCATAATCTCATTTTATTTACGGAATCCAAATAACTGCCCTGTGAGCTTTATTACCCATATTCTATAAGAGAAACTGAGGAAGCTGAGGCTCTGAGATGTTGAGGTCACATAGCTTAGGTAAGTGGCGGTAGGTCTTTTGACTCATTCCAAGCCCAGTGATAGCTTTATTGAGTAATAATTACAACACAGAATCAGAACATTAGTAGAAATTACAAGGAAGGGGATTCATTTCAACACAATTTTCTAGACAATGATAAAAAGGGCTACTTTCAGAAATAGTAAATTTCTAGTCACTGCAAGTTTTTCAAGCAGAGGCTGAGATATTGGGATTTCTACATTTGCAAGGAAAACTAAAATGTAGTCCTTTCCAATTGTAATATTCTACCATTCAAAATGGGAAAGAAATCAGAAAAGATAAAGACTGGAAATATCTGGGAAGACTTCCTGAAAGAGAAAACACTTGAAGGATTATCAAATGTTTTGATAGAAAGAAAATGGGAAAGCCATATAAGACAAGTTACAGAGGTAGAAATATGCAAGGTATGCATGCTTGTATGTGTGTATTACAGAACAAGGTGATGGGTAGATTATCTGATTGGAGAAAATGGTTCATGATGAACTGCATAACAGCTTTCAAATACTAAAATAACATTTCTTCAATTTTCTGTGCTATTCACAATGTACTAACTAAAGACATGATACTCTTTTTAGTTTAATCTGTAATATCTACATTTTTCTCTATCACTTTAAACCTAGACAATGAACAAAATAATATGCCCAGCTCAGACTTGTACCAATTGTTCATTTCTAGGACGTAAATATTCCCACCATGATCAATTTCAAGCTGCTAATATAATATCACAGAATGTGATGTTGGGAAGACATGTACAGTAGCACACCATTATATAGTATTTTCATCACAGAGATACAGACATAATTAACTTCAAAAGCACAGACAATAATAACATGTAGTAAAATAATTATGAAGTGATGAGTTTAGAGTAATGTTACTTTTACTTTAAATAGTATTTAATTGTAAATTTAGATAATTTAATTTTCAATAATGGCTGTGCTTACAAATCAGCTCATAAAATTCCCCCAAATGTGATATTTGGCTCTGTGAGCCCACATAAGCTGGCTCTAAGACTTTAAGACCCTTTCCTCCAGTGGGTGCAAGGTTTCAAGCTTTGGGCCTGGAACAGCCACAGTGCACCACTAACAGAAACGAACAGTCAGGAGGGTTAAAAAGGAAATGAATTGGATAAATTCAGTTTTAAACATGTTGAATTTAAAACAGCAACAAAGGAGCGACAAATCGAAATGTTCTTACAGCAGCTGGAAATACTAGACTTCAATTTGGGTCAGCTGAGAACTTAAGTTTAGAAGTCATATGCATAGAGGTGCTAGCTGGAGACATGGGAAATGTTGGGCTTTCTGGGTTAGGGGCAAGAAAGAAGAGCAGAGTGCTAAGGACTGAGCCTGAGGGAAAAGCCGAACTTAGAAAGCAGGAATGGAAAAGCAATCAACAAAGGAAGAGGTGGGGGTGGGGAAGCAATGAAGGAGGTAGGAAAAAACCAAGAAAGTGTAATCAAGGAAGGGATAATCATCAGGAGTATCTAAAGCTACAGGACAAAGAGGATGAGAGCTAAGAAAGGGATTTTTAAAATTTCCTACAGATATGAGTGTTTTGTGAGCATACTTTTCTAGATAGTGGTGGAATGCAAATCAGATTATAAATAAATGATAGATTTTTTTTAAAGTCTGAAAATATTAAATACTTGGTGAAAGAAGAAAACAGACAACAATGAGGGATTTATTTTTAATAATTATTTTAATAAATAATTATTTTAATAAATAATTATTTTAATAAATTCTAGTAGGGTTGAAGACCAAGTGAGATCATGTTATCAATAGAATACTAAACACCACAGAACTGAAAAGAAAAAAGGCATTGTGAAATGTAAAATTAATTTCACACCAAGGTCCCAAAACTTCCTAAAAATTCCAGTATATTTTACACTTGTGAATAGCGAAATTCAACAACCTTATAAGAAACTGAGAGAACTAGCTTATTATATCTCTCAGTATTTGTCTGACTATAATAACCAAATAACTATGAAAACCAACAGAGGGGGATATAGACAGAGGTAATGGAGGAGGGGAATGCAGTGAAATTTATTTTCCTGGAGAATTTTTAACAACAGAGAATAAATAGTCTGTTTCTGAAGCTCTGCCTAGAGAAGGATAAAGAATTAGCTAACATTTACTAGTGCTTCTGTGTCAGAAAATATTCAGATGTAGATATGGCATCTGAAGGAATCAATTAACATTCTAAAATCACACAACTAGTAAATGGCCAGGCCGATCAAATCTAGGTCTGCCTCATTCTAAAGTCTTTACCTCTTCTGCACAGATCAGGCTGACTCTAAAGTTTCCCACAAAATCTCTTAAGAAAAGGTCCCATAGACTAAGCATCAAAAGGTACATGAAGACAAGAGTGCCCAGGAATCATCAATATGTATGTTTCTTTCCAACAAATAATCATGCTACTCTGTCAACAAATAAGATAAGTGAAAAACTTCAACTATCCAGGTCCTTGACAGTTTGCACTCCTTGTGAAAATCACTGTCAAAATTAGTCGGTGCCATAAAGAATGTACACAAATGGCTAACAAATTCATGAAAGATACTCAATATCATCTTTCCCTAAGAAAATCCATAAGGAAAATGTAAAGCAAAACTTTAGTGAGATACCACTTCACATCCACTAGGATGGCTACAATCAAAAGAACAGATAAGTGTTGATGGGGACGTAGAGAAACTGGAACCCTCATACACTGCTGGTGGGAACGTAAAATGGTGCAGCTGCTTTGGAAAACAGTCTGACCGGTCCTCGAAACCCTACACAGAAGTTACCATGTGGCCCAGTAGTTCTGCTCCCAGGTATACCCAAGAAAACTGAAAATATGTCCAGAAAAAAAATTTATACATGAATGAATGTTCATAGCAATATTCATTGTTCATAACAGCCCCAAAGTGAAAATAACTCAGATATCTAACAATCAATAAATGGATAAACAGAATGTGATATGTCTATATAGTGGAATATTATTCTGCACTAAATACTGATACATGTTATAACATGGATGAACCTTGGAAACATTATGCTAAGTGAAAGAAACCAGTTACAAAGGAAAGGGCCACACATTGGATGATTCCATTTGTATAAGATATCTAGAATAGGCAAATCTATAGATAGATAGTAGATCAGTGGTTGTCTAGGGGTGGGGGAGAATACAGGAGGGCTAGGGGTAATGACTAAGGAGTACAGGGTTTCTTTTGGGGGTGATGAAAATGTTCTAAAATTGATTGTGGTAATGGCTGCACAACTCTGAGAATATACTAAAAGAAACTGAATTATATACTTTAAATGGGTGAATTAATATGATGTAGAAATTAAATCCTGAAAAAAAAAAAGCTATTTTGGAAAAGTAATGAATAACCAAATTTTGAGAGGCCGAGTCTATCCTAACCCAGGCCAGTCCTCCCCAATCCCCCGTGCATTAATAAACCAAGGAAATCTCTACTCTCCCAATATTTTAAAGATTGACTTGAAGTTATAAAAAAATAAACAATTTCTGAGTGGCTAGCAAAGGGAATAAATTGCACTTAAGTGCTTGGATCAGAATTTGAGCCCAGAGGACTTTAAAGATTACTTAACTCTAACACTCAGTTGCATATGGGAGAAGTGTGGCCTGGAAAAGTTAAACAACTTGTGTAAGACCATTTAGCTGGGAAGTGTCGGATCACTCTCTCCTGAGTTCAATGTTCTTTCCCTTCACAGGCTTCCTGATGCTTGAAGGGTGAAATGACATATTATTAACCTTATTAAGTTATAAAAGGACTCCCAAAACCCTCCCAAAAGAACTAAGGATTATCATGTAGTATTCTTTAACACCTGTAAAAAATCTGATCTAGAAATGCTTTCCTAAGACTGTTAAAAGAAAGTACAAGCAGCTCAATTTCCTTGATTCAAACTATGTTGAAGAGCAAAAAACAGATCAGAGGAGAAAGTTTTAAAGAGAAAAGTGTGTTAATTACTTTCATCTACACTTATTGAAAGGTACAAGGAGAGTGAGAGTGAGCCTGGTAACTTCAAATGGATTTACAAATTTACAGATTTCTAAACTATGAGAGGGTTATCTTATATTGATTTAATGGCCAAATCTATCCTCGAGGAAAAGCCTAATGTTAAAAAAATCAGATTATAGTTGGCCTAGACGTTTCACTTGGGGAAGAGCTGTACTCAAATGCAGGGAGTAAGACTGGAAGCTGGGGATCCCTGTTGAAGTAAGAGAGAGAGAGGGGAGCAAAGTGTGAGGCTTTTTGCAGAGAAGAATTCTACCATCTCTCCATTTGAGAATTCCTTAAGTTTTGAGAAATCTAACAGTGGTACCAGCCAACCGTGATTAAAAAAATTCTCTGAGGATGAGGATGATTCTAAAATACTTAAAGGGGAGCTATTCTTATTAGGCAGGCACTTACACACAGAGAGTAGAAAATCTAAGCCTAAATGTAGGCCCAAAACTTTCACTGGGGGTTGAGATATGCTTAGAGTCAAATCAAGCCCCCAAAACTCAGGTCTAGGAAGATAGCCACAAACCACCATATAGTCACACTTTGGTAACAAAGGTGACACTCCTCTCCTCAGTGTCTAACCAGCACTACATTGTCAATCTCTTAAACACCACTGCTAGTCTTCTTCTGACCTTTCCCACAGACATGAATAAGCACAGAGGTGTGAAAGTACACCCAGCGTTTAGGGAGCAGTGAGCTGCCTCATGTGACTACAGCAGAGGCTGCACAGGAGTGCCTGCCTGGAATCATCAGAGCTGTCTACTACCCTGTGTTCAACCAGAGGGCCTCAGACAGACAGAAAAATTGAGAACATTAGCAAAAATTTAGAGTTTAAAAACTTTTGCTCATTTGTCAGTAATTTTTAACTAAAATCCAGAAGGCTAGTGGCTTCTAGATTGCATACATGAATAAAAAATGAAACTATTCCATCTGCTAGATTAAATACTGGCCTTTCCTTTCTACATACAAACTTCTGAAGTCAATAGGAACTGACAAGAGAAAGCATTTCCCTTCCTTCTTATAAGCTCCAGCTCTCCATTCTGTCTCATCCTCTCACCCTTTCTTAAGTTCTCTCTGAGGCCATATACTTTATCAGCTACTAGGACCTAGATATATGGCAAGGATAATTTAAACAAAATCTCATTTAAAACCCCAGATTTTTCATTTTTGATGGCCCTGGCATATAAGCAGAATTCTTGGGTTTATAGGCTTGTATTCTAAATTAGGTTATTTATATAATTCATATGCTTACATCTTTAACAAACCTCTTTTAAGACTGAATCGGCAGTGTTCTCAACTAATAAAGAGGAATTAATTTGCTTGTTCCGGAATAGATGGATATTTGGGAATCGGAAAGATCCCAGGTCAACTACATCTAGAACTGGAGAGACTTGGTTGTTTTGATCTTGGTTGTTTTGTTTATATTATTCTACTTGCCAACGGCAATAATAATCTGGGTGTACTTGGAGAGCACAGCAAAGGATGCCTGCGTTATGAAAAACAAATCTCAATACCTAATTCTCAGCCCAAAGTTCAAAAAATTTTAGTATGAGAGAAATGATTCTGATTAGCAGTGAATCTCTCTCTCTCTCTCTCTCTCTCTCTGAAATATCCCAAGATGAGAAAACAGTAAGGCTGGAAGTCTGAGAAGAGATGACAGATAGCTCTGGCTAGCCTCCAATTTCTAACAATGCTATGATATGTTCATCTAGTTTCTCTCTCCCTGGGCCTCCTGTCATCATTCAGCACTGAGGCAGAGGTCCAACAGGCAACATCAGCTACAAATGAACAGCAGGGAACCAGAGGATTTGTATTCAACTACGAAATTTAGGGGGACAAGCTCGAGGCTGGATAGATTCAGTTCTTCCGATTATTAGAGACGAGGTATAAAAGCAGAGCAAGTTGGAGGCGTAGTCAGTAGAAAGAACAAGTACTTTTGGTCAGAAGACTCATGATTGATCGTTAGCTCCATCCTTCACTGGCTATGTGATCTTTCATCCTTCTAACTCTCACCTTCCTTAATTGTGAAAATTGAAAGGAGAAAATACCTTGACTTCCTATAAAGCATTATCAAAATATTATTCACTCACAGCAACAAATACTTATTGGGTACTTCTTGTGTCCTTGGTGCAGTGCTTGCTAGAGAAAGTAGCATAATACAGTCCTAGCCCTCAAGTGTGTGAACACACAAGGCATCTCACCAAAGTGGTATGGAATAGAGATGAAGGTGCAATTAATTTAGTCTAAGGGATGGAGGTCAGTCAGTCTTAGGAAGGTAATATTGGACCTGAGCCTTCAAGGGTAAGTAAGTGGATGATGGCCAAACAGGGAAGCTAGGATGTGCATTCTAGGGGGAGAGAACTGAATAAGCAAAGAGATATGAAAGTATATAGTGTTTAGGGAGCAGTGGGTTGTCTTGTGTGGCTACAAAACAGGCTACACAGGGAGAATGCCTGGAAATAAAACTAAATCAATTAGAACCAGCTGAAAAGGGTTCTGCATTACGACAGAGTTACATGTCATCAAACTAGAGGCAACTGGTACACACTGAAAGAATGGGAGGGCAATAGCAGTTTTTTCCTCCCCTTTCTTTGTCCTCGCACAAAAAAAAAATAAGAAAGAATAGCTACCTTCATGTTACAATCCAGCAGAAAGATAAATGCTACAGGTATTATAACAGAAGTATGTAAGGAGTACAAGGAGGGGTTTAAAAAAAAAGGGTTGTCAATTTCATATGAGAGAGTCAAGAAAACATTTATTGAGGGGGTGTTAAGTTAGTGTGACCCGGGCAGAACAGAGTTGGAGGGGAGCACGAAGGGAGCAGTGAAAGCAAAGATACAGAATCATAAAATAGCCTGGTGCATAATTCAGAAAGAGCTTACGGTATGAAGGGAATTTGATGCTATAACCTGGAAAGGTAGGCAGAAGCCAGTGCCAGTACTGAAAAGGTGAAGAGCGCAGATTCTAAATTTTAGGTCGCCTGAGTTCTAAAATTTCAGTTCTGCCTCTTTGTAGTGCTGTGACCTTGAACAGGTAGGTTACTTAACCTCTCTCTAAACCCCACTGTCCTCACAGATAATATGAGAATATTAATAGAATCCACAGCATAAAAATCACTGAAGGATTAAATGAGATAATCGATGTGAATGACTTAGTTTAGAATGTCTGATGTAAACACTCAATAAACCACAAATATTATTATTATCATTATTATAAAAAACTTTATTAGAAAACTATTATAATGGTCAATGCCAGAGATGAAGAGGTCTTGGACTAGAGAAGAATAATAGGGATGGAGAAGAAAAGTCACATGCAACTCTTTCTGAGTTGGAAGTGATTGACTGGAGTTGGTGACAAGGGAGAGATGATAGGCAAGACAGAATACAGTATGATTCTAGGTTCCAAACTTGGACAGCAAGGTACATGAGTGAAAATATTTAGCAATTTGGGATGTGCTGAGTATGGGATATGCCTGGGTAACATCCAGATGAACATGTCAAGTACACTGTCAAATATACAGGACCTTGGCTTAGGAAAGAATGCAGGAAAAGGTTCTGTCATTACTTCCTTTTCCATATCTTACAGTTTGAAAATCACCCTCACCTACAGTCCTCATTAAACAAGTGGTCCTAGGGAGCCATATCTGATTTAGGCAACCATTTCTGTGGCCATAGTTTACTGAACTGTAGATGGACACCTGACTCGTGGAGGAAAAGAAAACCCCAACCAATCAAGTTGTTTGTGTTTGTGTCTTTAGAATTATGTAGCTGTGGGGGTTTGTATCACCATTTGAGGAACAGTTCACATACAAGCAATGGGAGATATGCAGAGAAATGAATGTAGGAGACATACAGAAAGAAATAAAAATGAGGGACTACAATGCTTCAAAGAAAGAGAAAAAGAGTAGCTACCCCACAATGTTTAGTTTTCATAAAGCCCAGATGCATCCAAATATCAGGTCCTGTGAGATGGGCCTATATCCTTTTCTATTTGTGCTTCCTTGCATTCCGTGCAACCAAACAATCTTCATGACTAACACAGAAGAGGAGTTAAGACAGAGGAAGAAAAGCCAGTAAAAGAGGTAGGAAAAGGCATTCAGAGAGGGAAGAGGAAAATTCAGGAAAAAGCAGTATTTTGGAGACCAACATAAGTGAAGGCTTTAAGGAGTATTAAGTTAGTCAACAGTATCAAGTGCTACAGAGAAATCAAATAAGAGGAAGACAAAACTAGGCTACTGGATATGGCAATTAAGAGGTCACTGGTGACCTTTCCCAGAGCAGTACTTATGACAACTCAAAAGCTGTTTTCAAATCTTTCTGGGGCGGGGTACTTTTTTTGCTCAATATGTCTATGAGATTCATTCATGTTTTTGTATATGCAGGTTTTTTTTCACTGCTGTCTATTATTCTATTGTATAATGATAACAGTATTAACTCATTCTACTTTTGATAAACATTTGAGTTATTTCAGTTTGGGCTCTTATGAACAAAGCAGCTATAAATATTCTTGTACATATGTTTTATAAGTCCTCATTTCCTTGGGGGTATATGCTCATAAATGGAACTGCTGAGTCATAGTGTATACAATTTCCAAAAGTATTGTTTTCAAATCCTGACTGCCACATTAGTCATACTGTTTATCCTTAGGTGGGCCTTTAATATGTCTCTGCCTTGGTTTCTCCTCTGTTTTAAATTAAAAATGAAATATTCCCCCCATATTGTCCTAACCAAAAAATTGATCAGTAAAAGTTTCCATACTGTTATGACTATGTTCATCATTTAATTGGGGGCGGGGGGGAGGCCACACATGTATCTCCATCATCTTGAACACACAGCAAGCAATCTGAAATATCTGAGAGAAGGAACTGATAGATCCAGATTAAAAGCAGCCAGAGGTGCTAGGGCGGCATCTATGAAGGATTCCTACCTTCATCAAGTGCTTGTTGACCCATTTGGTGAATGTTTTCTTCTGAACGCGGTCCCGTTCATCTGTAAAGGAAACACAGAAGGCACTGGCTTAGCATTACCTGGGTAACAGATTCCCATACCTGTTTCTCCAGGACCATGGCAACAATTTCCACAGAACTGTGAGACAGTATCTTATTGTGGGAAGGTGTGGCCTATCTGAACTTCCTCTTCCATAATGACCTTGTTGTTACTTTCAAGGATAACACAATCATGTGCCTCAAAAATCATGTTATGGCAAAGTCTCCTTAGCATCATAATTCTCTGGGAAGCAGAGCGATTCCCTGCTTTCCATACAGCAAGCTCCAAAAAGCCAAAGCTGTGAATACTACCAACAGAAAGGGTGGAGTGGCCTCGACATTTGGGACACTCATGTTGCAGTGCTTAAATCTCACTCTTCTTACACCATTCTGCCTGATCGATGCTCTACTCCTCCCCTCTCCTACCCTAGTATTTCCCGTATTCTAATTTCCTCACCAGCCATTACCAGCCAAACTCTCAAAGCTGCCCAGTGTTCCCTCACTGCACTGCTCCTCCCTCCCCTTCCTTCTCCTAAATCTTACAGAGCCCCCATTTCTTTGTAGGCAAACACTCTTTCATTCTCAACTTTGTTCTCCTCTTTGACACAAACATGACTATCAAGACTTGACAATGACTGCTCCACAGAGGCTCAATCCTGCAGAGGACTCACTTTCTCCCACAACTGCCAATTGCTCGGTGCCATTTTCAGAATACTGGTCAGCCCTACTCCTCTATTTGTTTGAAGCCCAAGCCATTCCCTATACCATCTTGTTCAAATCATCCTCAAAAAGTCATCGACCATTTCCTATTGCCTACCCCTCTCCACATGGCAAATCTACCTTAACCTTCCTTGACAAGTTGGTTCACATTTATTATTTCTACATGTACCCTCTGGGAGGATCTCCAAATTAATTCAATATATATATGCTGATGATGTATCTATTGGAGCCTAGTTGGCTCCATTGACCTTCATCTCCTAATCATATGCAGCCATATCCTTTCTTCAAACATACATTTGGCAGTTACCTTTATTAATTTCTCTTACCTCCTAATCATTCTCAATCTTCAATCACTCCATTCTTATTTTCCCCTATTTATTAAGAGCATCTAAGATTATCCCCGTCTATACCACACAATATGGTTAAGCAACTCAAAGCTGCCTTCACTAATTCCCCAGGGACTCCCACCTGCCTAACATTCTACTACTTTGTTCACCATGACAACCTCCAAGCCTGAATTATCGACATTGATTAACTCATCCATTTCTTCTCCAAGTCAGAAAACATTTCAGAACAAAGTGGTAGAATTATACAAATCTGGTTCACTAGTAATTCATATAAACTTCAGTTAGGTTTTCTCTCCTACTGCCCAGTTATCCCCTTCATTCTAATTCCCTAGTAAAAGCTACACAGGGGCCATTCCAAACAATGCCAACACTCCCTCTCTACTTCCAGGTAAATGCACATCTGCTTACTTTTCTAAGTTTATAACCATTCAGTAGTTTTACCTTCACACCCTTCCTTCCAGCCTTGAATCCTTCCCTGCTTTTCAAGGCACAATGATCTCTTCTTACTATAGACTACAAAACTTAGGAATTGGAATGAACCTTGGAAGTTATCTAATTCCCTGCTGATACACAAATCCCTCAACAACAAAAATTCATATGCTCAGAGTTGAAAAGTCTGTCCAAACCTTGTATACATCATTATATTCCTGATGCTTAAAACTTAGAGAAGTCACTATCTCATAAAGCAACACATACTAATTTAAGTCATAATCTGCTTCATAAATTCTACCTATTGGCTCTCATTTGGAACTATTATAATAATAGTTGATAGAATTCTGCAAGCATTTGAAACCAGGATTTTTACTAGGTTTGACCACTGTCATTCCAATATATGTTGATCATTTGATCTTTTTAGATGCTGATTCAGTTATCCAACATCATCCTTTCCAAGTCTGTATCATGTGCAAAGTGAATCAGCTTGTAACTATAGTCTCATTTAAATCACTGACACGTTGCTCATACTATTCACTTTCTCTTCTTTCTTCCTTTTCACCTCTCCAAATGCTTATTCTTTAAAATCCAGCTCATTCATTCACTTATTTATTCTTTAAATAAATCTTTTTTAAGGACCTAGGCTGCTTGGAACAGACTATGTTACAAAAAGTCTTCACAGTCCCTACTTTTAAAAGAGATGACAGTCTAGCAGAGAAGAAAAATAACTTTAATATAGTCTGATAAATGCTATAACTGACTTTAAGCACAGAGGGCTCAAGAACATAACACAAGTGGTCAAGCCAACTGGAGAAGGAGAAGGAAGCAAGGGAAGTTAGTAAAAGTTTCTGGATAAGTGGCTCCAATTAAACCTTAAAAGATGAGTTGAAGTTGACCAGAAAGAGAAGGGACAAAGTTTTACCTAATGCAAATTCATGGAGAGAAGGAGGAGCTTATGTTCAAAGATCGGCTCAGGATTAAGGATGGTTGACAGACAGGCAGTGTATTAGGTCATGGTGAAAATTAGAACTAGATAGTATGGCATGGGCCAAATTATGACTTTTCATGACAGGCTAAGGAGTCCAAACTTTATCTCCAAGAAACTGACAAGGGGAAGGTAAGGGGAAGCATTGAAAGATTTTAAATAGGAGAATGACATGACCAGATTTGTGTTTAAGAAAAATTACTCCAGCAGTCTTTCCTTTCTCAAAAGCCTCTTTGTTCTCCAAATTTTTATGGTAGTTACTATGCTAATCATTCCATCAGCACTTATATAATTATACAAAAGCTCTGACTTTTAATACATTATTCTTACATCACCAATAAGATCATTAACTCCTTA
Source organism: Rousettus aegyptiacus (assembly GCF_014176215.1). Taxonomy (NCBI): domain Eukaryota; kingdom Metazoa; phylum Chordata; class Mammalia; order Chiroptera; family Pteropodidae; genus Rousettus; species Rousettus aegyptiacus. Next base: position 25,044,171 of record NW_023416284.1, on the reverse strand, counting down.
AGGAAAGAGATCATGCTTTACTTTTTTGTATCTCCCACAGCTTCTAACAGCTAAAGCGCTATATAATAAGACCTAAAACAAGAACAAAAACTTGATTGGCCAATATATGGTTAGAAGATTGACTAAAGAAACACAAAGAATGAAACCAGAACCAATTACTTACAAGAGTCAAGTCCATAGGTTAAAACCCCAACACCCCAACAAGTATCTTCACCTGTGTGCTGAGACATGCAGACGTGACAGAAAAACAAAATTAAAGCTAACTAAAAATTCTGCCCACCACATTTTCACCAATATCAGACTGACTCTGCTTCACTATATTTATTACCTTTATATCCAAGAATATAGTCCGTTTCTAGTTGTACAAAATTCTTACTCTAAAGTCATAAGTTTTCTTATTTTTCTTTTTAGAATTTCTTTTATCACAAAAGTTACATATACTCGCCGTAACAGGTTAACAAGGCACACATAAATGGAAAAGAAAAAGTTAACAGATTTCCTTTTAAACTAATCAATATTTTAAAGAGGTAGAATTCATGTGATTTCTTTTTTAGTCCACTGCCTTATTTCTTTTATCTGAAGAACTAGCAAATTGAGTCTTTTCAATTTTACTATTCATAGTTATTCTGCTCATCACCTACCAAACCCTCTCATGGGGATAATGGATTCGGAAAACCTGATCATCTCATGTCAGTCATACTTCCACGAGCTAAAAAACTGACTTCCAATTGAGGGGAAAGACGTCCAAGTACTTACTCTGAATATAATTGTAAGGGCAACATGATCATAAGTCTTTCCCAAGATCAGTTTGCCTGCTCAGAGCTGAGCCATAAGTTCCTCAGAAAAGGTTTCATAGAACTTTGCCCCAAAGCTGGAAAATTCTTTTTTTAGGGTCCTATGTTACACCCCCATCAATTACATGAAAGTTCTTTCCTGATTTAAGCATCAGGATAAGAGGATATTGCAGAGCCTGGAGTTTAAGATCTATTTTAGCAAGGAAATTCATTAGGGAAGCCAAGGAGCAACTTCAACACAGACCTTCAGAATGCTCCAAACAGCCCAGACTTTCAAAGTTAGTAATAAGTCTAAGCTTTGGCTCCCAAAACATAAATCCCTAATTTAATTCCAGGTCCAGCAAAGATCTTCCTGGAGGTAGAATTTTCAGAAGATGCCTTTATATGAGAGGAAAACAGTCAATCACAGAAAAAGATGTTTCTTGTAAGTTCAGCCCAACCAAGGGCTATAAACTGACAAAGGAGAACCCAACTGCTCACTGGGAAATTCTTAGGTTGAATACACTGAGGCACCAATTAATTACTTGGGTGTTACTTAATTAGAAGGATTCAATATTTGTTTCCAACTTTAAAACCGCTACAGGCCATCAAGCTATCAATACCTACCCTAATTTTCTTTATTTTCATTTTACTGGCAGAGATATCCCTGTGACCCAAGCAAGTCCGTCTACCTAAAATATTAATTCCACTTCTTCCCTTCTCCCCAGAAACCTTAATCCAACAATTATCCCCCAACTTGTATATCTTGTAGTTTCCCCCTCTCCTTTCCCCTTGGCTTCCTGAACAAGTATGATGACAATGCTCACTGTCTCCACTTGCTCACCTCTTATTCTCCCAGGTAACCTGGCTTCCAGCCTCACAAATTCCCCATAATCATCTAATTGTCAACCCAGCAGACACTGATGATCATTCCTTCATCTTTTAAACCTATTCTCTCTCTTGACTCTGACGCTCCATTCTACCCTGGTTTTTGTCCTTCCTCTTTGGTAGTTCCTTTTGTTTTGCCCACCCTTAAATGTTTACTCATCCTTACTTAGCTTTTTTTCCTTTTCATTCCAGATTACAGGTTCTTGGGACATCCATAGATCCAAGGATCCATAGATGGGTTTGGGGAGAAGGGTGTTACAACCCATCTAAAGGTGCATGCAAAATATAATTTTTCACACACACGCACAAACAAAATAGTTAAGTATAGTTGTTCTCTTACATTCTCCCAGACTGATTTCATCTACTCCCATGGTTTCAACTATAGCCTATACAGTGATAATTTCTAAATTCATATCTTCAGTTAAGCCCTTTATCCTAAATACCACTCTGTGTCTCCTTGTCTCCTAAAAGTTTGGATACATATTTTGCCTCCTAAAAATTCCATGCTCATCTCAAACTCGACTTATCAAAAACTTAACTCTTCTTTTTCCTACTTCTAACAAGTTTCCCTGCTATAATCCACCTGTAGTGAATTGAATGTTTATGCCCTCCCCCAAATCCATATGTTGAAATCCTAACTCCCAATGTGATAGTACTAGAAGAGGAGGCCTCTGGGAGACGATTAGGTCATGAGGCTGGAACCCTCAGGAATGGGATTACTGTCTGTATAAAAGGGACCCCAGAGAGCTCTTTCACCCTCTTTCTACCATCTGAGGGTACAGTGAGGAGACAGCTACAACATAACCTACAACGTGGCCCCAGTGCATCATGTATTATTAAAAAAGCAAATGAGAAAAGAGCCTTTGTTTGTTTCCCTAAAGACTAAAGAAAAATCACAAGTGGTTCAAGAACCTCAAGAAGCACCAACCGCCTGGAAATTTAAAACTGAGATACCTGAGCTGACAGAGAAAGGAAATAGAGAGTCAGATAGGCCTGTTCACAGACCTCACGAGGTCTACAATCTAGTGGCAGAGACCAACATGGAAATAATTAACAATAACACCAAGCAAATAATACAACAGATACAAGCTGGATAAAAAATCGTGCTGATACAACACAGAGTTGATTAATTCTGACAGAGGGGTATAAGAGTTCATGGAAGGCATGGTGTTTGAACTAAACCCTTGGGTGACAAGTAGGATTTTGGCAGCTCAAAAGGGGGTTAAGGAATTCCAAACTGAAGGGAAAGCACAAGCAGTGATTCGAAGATATGTAAGTATACAGGATGTGTTTTAGGGAATGGTATAGCTATGTACAGTGTACATTCAGCAACATTATGAGAAAGGAAGCTAGCAAGGTCAACTGAGGTCACATCACTCCAGAAAGCTGGATGACTATGTACTTAATTCAGCAGATAAAAAAGTACCACTGAAATTTTCTGAACCAAACGGTGTTTTGAAAAGATTAATCTTCCATTGGACTGAAGGTCAGACTAGAGTAGAAAGATAGAAAAAGTAGAAGAACCAGTTAGGGGTCTACTGTGACAACCAAGAAAGAAATCTAAGATCTTGAACTAGCACAGAGACAGCAGGAATGTAAAGAGGGCAGGCAGATCCACATGATAATAGCCCTCAACTACAAGACTAGAAGTGTTCACGAAAGAGAGAATTCAAGATAGAATAATTCTAACGTTTCTAGTCAGAATTGGGAGGAATAAGTGCCTTGCCTGAGATAAGGAAAATAAAAGGAGGCACAGACTGGATGAAGGTAGGTTGGGTAAAGGAGGAGAAAAATGACGTGGTTTTAGCAGGATCTTCTGGCGGAGAGTTGGAATTTTAGGTCTATAGTTCAGAAGAGTAGTCAGAATTGAGGGTACAAGATCTGAAGCTAACAGTTGACAGCTGAGATTGTGGTAATGGAACAACCTATTTTGACAAACCTTCCCAAATCACCACTCTGCCCATATTACCCCTCTATTCAAAATCCATTAGTAGCTCCCAGAAGACCAGAGGATCAAGTCCAATTCCTCAGTTTCCATAGACAGTTACAACCCTATGAAATTCAATTCCAGTTTTTATTCACTAAGGGTTAAGTGGTTGGAAGAGATAAAGACATGGCCTCTGACCTGAAAAAATTCACAACCTACTCTTCCAACTTTATCTTTACACTCTCCCCTGTGTGACTCAACTACATCCGATCTGATCTCATTGTTTCCAAACTGGACTTTCACATTCTTGCCTTTGTTCACCCTTTCCCCCCTATTAGAATATCCACCATCTACTCTCCTCTTCTTAGTTTATCTAATTTAGAGCCTCCTTACCAGGTCCTCCTGAAGTCTCACTTCTTTTACACACTTCTGGCTGTGCCAGCTACCTTTGGATGCTTGTAGATGCATGTTTATTCAATTTACTTGGCACCCAGCATATAAATACTACTGTTAGCTATCTCTACACGTAAATCCCATTTGTCTACTTCTCTATCTGAACTCTTAGGGCTTTGGAGTCAAGAATCATGTTTTATATTTCCTTATATATGTAACATTTAGGACAATAGTAGTCACTCAAGAATACTCATTCATTTAACAAATATATACTGAGAGGCCACCATGTGCCAAGGTTACATCTGTAAGGACACTTTAAGAGGGTATTTTCAAAGTCGGACTAAGAAATATTCTCAAATAATAATTAGAAGATGGCTTTTCAGCAGGGAGCAAGAATTTCCATTTGGATGCCCCCTCTACAATTAGCTTTCCTAAATTCTTGCCACATCTGGACCCAGGAGATTTTGCACAACTTAATGTAAACTCGAAAATGGGCTGAAATGGTGATCAAGCAACTATAATGTCTCACCAATAATGCATAATGACACCAGCATTATAAATGATTCCTATCCTCGTTAGTATATACATCAACTTTGGGAGATAAGACTGACCTAGATATTTATTGCATTTACTCTGTGTTAGCATGTACTATGCAAAGCCTGCCTTATTTTGTATTTGATTTAATCTTCATTATTCTATCAAGTATGCATTATTTATCCTTGTTTTATAGTTCAAATTGGTGCTCAGAAAGGCTTCTTGATAATTTGCCCAAAGTCAAACAGTCATTAGAATTAAGATTCAAATCTCAGTCTATCATGGACTTTTAACCACCAAACTCTACTGTCACTATGAAATTATTAGAAGGCAACACAGTATCGTCTTATATAATGAAGGGAAGAGGAGAGGTGAGAGCTATAACTATAACAGGGATTCACGAAAGGCTTCAATCATCAAAGGGTGGTGCAGACTCAAAATGTCTCAGACTTGAGAACTTGAGGAAGTGATAACCCTAGAAATTTAAAAGCAAAATTAAAATTTCATGTTATTTCTTAGGAAAATCTTAACTTTATTAATGATAATTCTTTGCACTATTGGGAATCAGAGAACACAGGACAGATTAAAAAAAAAAGTCTGAAGAAAGCATTTTGACAAAAGAAAGTCACAGAGATGGAGAGAAAGGCATATAAGGGGAGGGAAGAGGGAGAAAAGAGGCATATAAGGGAGGGGAGGGGAGGGGAGGGGAGGGGAGGGAAGGAGAGGGGAGGGGAGGGGAGGGAAGGGAAGGGAAGGGAAGGGAAAGGAAGGGAAGAGGGAGAAAAGCTCAATAGTTTCTACATATTTATTGGAGTACCACATTTAGGAAAACTAAATACTTCACAGATACGAAGAGATACAGAGATTTAAGAATCCTCAAAAAGTTATGTTAAAGATGGAGAAATCGAAGTCAAGAGAGATTTAAGAACTTAATGTCACATAGGGGCAGAATCAAAACTACAACTTAAATTCCTGGCCTCTGGTCTATGGTTCTTACCTTACAGGACACTAATCTCCCCCTCTGTGGGTCTGAGATTCACACTGTAAAATGAGCAGTTTGGGCAAAATCAATGGTTTCCAAATACCAGTTTGTGAACCAGCCATACCAACATTACCTGAGGAGCTTACACTGGGCTAAGTGCTTTAATCTCATATACTATTCACAATGTCTCTACGAGTTAATAACTATTTCAATCTCCTTTCAACAAATGACGAAACAAAGGCAAAGAAAAGTTAAGCAATTTTTCCAGTTCCTATAACAGCTAAGTGGTTAGAGCAGCAGCCCCATGCAGACGATTGATGCCGGAAGTCCATTTTCTTAACTATCAGATCCCACTGCCAGGGGACTTAATAAGGTAGGATGTGCTGGGGATATGTTTTTGCCCTGAAACTTTCAATAAAGATTCTAGACTTCCTTATACTTCTCTGATTACAGGGGAGAAAAAGGGCCCTTTTATCTCCAGGCAGAAGATTCTTTCCTCTAGATCCCAGAGAAAAAATCTCAATGCTGGGAAGATAGAAAGCTAGACTACATAGCAATAACTGACTAAAGCTGCCCCTCCCTGTGCCCCAAGCACTATTATAGTACCAGCTTTGTTTTTCAGAAAGCGCTTAAATATTTGGCAGTACTGGCCTAATAGTCAGGAGACAGGATCAGAACCTACTTGGGTAATAATTTTGTTCTGCTTTAGAGAAAGAGTAGAAAATCTAAAGATATTAGTAGATTATTAATCCAGTAGTTCCCAAACTTAGTTTTCACAAACCAGTAAATTTTCTAAAATAAATCAGAAAACTTAACATTGTCAACTTTTTATTTTGCTAAATAAGGACATCTAAAAACAAGCTACCACTTAATAATTCTTTCATAATTTTTTTAAACATAAAAATAGTAAGAAGGACAATTTCGGAATAAAGGGCAGTTCTTTAGCTAAGTTTAGCTTTATGAAAGACACATTATATTTTCCTTATCTATTTATTTTACCCAGAATCGATGAATTAATATGTCATTCCAGTACCAGTCTGTATGCCCTATAGTTAAAAGCTGAGGAAGCCTCTGGCCAAAAAGGCTAGGTCACCTGCTCAAAGTCACAAAACGTTATTTAAATGAATTCTTCTCCTTTATCAAGAGAGATCTACGTCACAGCCAATAAGACTGGTCTCCAACTCTCCTCAGTGTCCCAGCCCCAGACCATCATCAGTCCTTTCCTCCTCATAGCTGACAGGAGTGTAAGAGAATGAGAAATCCACTCCAAAGAGGAAACCTAAGCCATGACTCCTCCTTTCTCCCCACCCCACCCCACCCCGCTTTCAGTTTGCTCAGGCTCCGTAAGCAACCAACTTCTGCTAAAAATACACCCTGCACTTTCAGAACTGTGCAACTTAAACTTAAAAGTGGTTTCCTGGTATAGGCAGAAGCGTGAGCATGAATTCAGTCTCTATAAAAAAAAGTTCCACACCCAAAGCATAGGCTCTTAACTGCCAGTCACTACAAGCTTAAGAAGTTCCCCAGGAAGTAGGGCTCCCCAGCCTATTCCACTGCACATTTTAACAAGCCCAAAGGTTGTAAAGCCCACAAGGCTTCAAAACCCATGCAATCCTATGGGTCAATGAGAGCAAGGGCTATTTGGGACTCTCAGGACCAGGCAAAGAAAAGAACTTCACATACTAACCCATACAGCACATGCGGCAAACCAGGTGGGCGTTGAACTCGTGTTCATCTTGGTAACTGGGCCACATGGTGTCCCTGTGTCTGCTGACCTCACCTAAAAGGAGGGTGTCTCAAAGGCCCACCGGCTAGTGGTCTGTGTACCCTCTGCAGCTCTTCAAAAAAGGCCTTGAGATGAACAGACAGCCAAAGGGCTGTGCGAGGAATAGAGAAAGACAGCAGAAGTACGGAGAAGTGGCTCCACCTACCACTTCCTACTGACCTCCTTCCCCTCTTGAGGTCAGAGAAGAAGCTCCTCCCTAGGGCACTTCCAAAAACTGGGTCCAGGTATTCAGGCAAGCCGCATCCTATTTAAAAGCAGCACCAGCTCAGTGTTTTCAGACCAACAGCAGCATGCAGAAGTGGCAACTTCACATGTAAAAGTCTAGCTGAGTTATTAAGTGAGGAAGTGAGCAGATAGAAGCTGGTCTTTGAGTTACCCTCAGTTTGCAGAGCAGAAGCTGGTGACCTGGCGAATCTTAAGACAGTGGTAGGAGAGCTGGTAAGGTAAAATGGCTTACTGCCAAGTCAGGAACAGTGCATCCATTGCCCAACAACCCGCTTCTCAGGCTTGCCTCTTCTCAGGTAGAAGTACATATAAAGTGTTAACCAACTGAGAGGATCCCACAATGGGAGACACTATAGTAGAGTGAACCCATACACTGTCCGCTGCCAACAGATTTCCAGATTCCAAAGAGAGCTTCATTTCCCCACATTTCACTTACAGCCGCCCAAAGGGAAGAGTCATTCTCTCCCCAATGATTCCACCTACTTTATAGAGTAGCTCAGTCCCAGCCAGCCTCTCAGGTAGGTTAGCACCGCAGATTTCATCAGCTTCAAAAATACTGTTTGCTTGTCGCTCCATTCTTTCCCCTCATCCAGCCAGGAATGTCATCCCAAAGTCCCCTTCCTCTTCCCACGCCCTCCAACTTTGTATTTGCAATCAGCACACTTAACTCAGCTGTGCCAGAAATCCCTTTATCCATCAGTGGAAGGCTGCTGCTTGTTGTCCAACTTGTTTTCTGAGCCTTGGCTAATTGTACCAGACACTGGAATGCTGACAAAACACAATGAATGGCTTTTTCATTCAGATGGCCTAGCCCATCTATTGCTTCTTCGTAATTCTGACCCAACCAGGGGACAGAAAAGCCTCTCCCAATGTCAGGGAGACAGACACCCTGATCCTGGCCCCATACCACTCAGAAAGGCTCCGCTGAAGATAAGGGCCTAATCACTGGCCCTCTGCTCCAGGTCCCTAAATAGAATGACTTCTTCAGGCTAATGCTACTTCCAATCCTGTTCCTGAAGGCAAGGAGGGAGGGACAGCACCCAGGAAAGCAAGTTTCCAGAGATAATCCCAAAAGACTGTAAGTGAAAAAAAAGTAAACCAGAGTTTGCCTAGCAGGCCTTTCTGATAAAAAACGCCCTGTGACATGCCTCAGGGCCCTGACAGCTTCCTTCACTCCCTACTGGGCATCCCTCCCACCTACAAACTGCTAATAATCCTGTTACCACTTACTAATAACGGGACTCCCAGCTGACTTTATCCCTCCTTGACTAAGCTCCCAGTCACCCCGATAACCTGTGACAACTCTACTCAGTTTGTTCCTCTTAATAAACTCTTCTTAGTCAACCCTGGAGAGGAAGGGTCCTCTTAGATTTTACCTTGTCCTAGGATAAGAAATGCATAAGGAATAGGGAAGAGAGAATAGGAAGAAATAAACATTTCCTGATTCATATTTAGTAACCTTTTCCTTTATTAAATTTAATTCCTCAAATGTAGAGTCTATCTTTTGTCTTTATATCCCAGTCCCTAACACACTTAGAAGGCACTCAATAACCTAAGTTAAGTGAGCATCTACTATAACTGCTATTTCACAGGTAATGTGCTAAATAAACACTTTAAATATCATTTTATTTAATCCCAACAATTCTCTAAGGAAGGTATTACCATTTCTATTTTAGAGATGAAAATACTAAGACTTAAAAAGGTTAAATAACTTGACCAAGATTATAAGCTCCATCCAGCTCCAAAGCTATGCCTCCTGTTATACTCTGCTGTTTTTGAGACGGCCCTAAACCAGAATAACTAAACTGGGGTAGAGGAGTTGTTATGCGTAAGGAGGTAGAATATTCTTAGGGAGGTTAAGAAATAAAAACACTTGACTATGGCCAACTGGAGATTTAGGGCATGTTCCAAACAAACATGTGAGGCTATTTCTAGAATACTAAATAATTTTACAGTCTCCAAAAATCAAAATAATCATTACTGGGTAAGGGTTGAAGAAGGTGAACCAAAGACTGACTGTCTTCTCAGTCTGCTGGCATTCAAGCAGAACCTTGCTCCTGAAGGCACTGCAGACTGAGTAAAGTATGGAAGAGTGCTGGGGATAAGGTCAGTCTAGCTGCCAGGAGACAGGCTTTCCTTTCAGGTTCCTAGGAGGTCCTGAGCCTCAAAAGAGAAGCTGACAGTAGAGAGATGACTTTAAGTCAGTCAGCAATTAATTATCCAGAGGAGACCAACCTGTATAATAATTATCCAGGCCATTCACCTTTGTTTTTGCCCAACCACTAGTCATTTCATAGTTCATTAGATGTCCAAGGATGTTAGAGGTAGGAAAAGCTGAGTCTGGCTGCTACCTGCAGATCTTTAAAATGTTGAGGGGAGGGAAGAGGTTCAGGCCAAGATTTCTACACATGACCAGAAGTTATCTGAGGATTTACAGCTACTGGCTTTCTTACAATAACACAGAAAATTGAAGTTATATTTTTATTTTCTAAAATGCCAAAATTACCTACAATTAAGGATATTAAAGCTGATGCAGAAGTCTTTCTTTCATTCTAATATGTAAGATAATGATTCATAATATAACACTAACTTTTTATATGTTCCCACATTGGCTTCTACCACATTTCATTTTTCACTTAAAAAATTTTTTTACATTCATTATATTAGTTTTATGTGTACAGCAACTTCTTTCTCATTTCTTAATTCCCAATTGTAAAGACAAACACTTATATTTTGTCCCAGCATCCCACAAGAAAATATTGTCAATATCTTTTGTGCAAAAATTATGATAGTGGAAAAACTATATAGTCTTTACCATATGCAAAATGTATCCTAAGAGCTAACTCAAATCAACCATACAGTATTTATTAACCCCATTTTACAGATGAGAAAACAGAGGCCCAGATATATTAATGTCATCCTGTCAGTAAGGGCAAGAGCTAGGATGAATACACGGGCAGTCTGACCCTAGACTCTCAACCTGTTCTCAACCACAACTCCATACTGCATTCAAGTATGGGCCAGATGCTCACACTTCCAGAATCACAGAAAATTAGAGATCTCAGTCTTTTTTCTTCTCATACAGATTGGAAATTTGAAGTCCATGGGAATTAAGTTTAACATCACATAGCAGTGAGCGGAAGTCAGGAGTCAAAACCCAGATATTCTGATTCCAGGTTCAGTGGTCTTTCTACCATATTGCACAAATCTAGAAAAAAATACCTAAAGAAAGAAAAGAACAAAGACTTCACCTTAATTAAAACACCTAATGCTTTAGTTATTTGAGCAAAGATACATTCAACACATGACCACTTATTTAAATATTGAGTGCTTATTACATGCTTAACAAATTTTTAGATAATACAAATGGAAGATGCACAGTTAATGTCATAAATAGAGAAATCAAAGTTCAAAGCAATCTCAAAAAGCTGCATCAAATCTCACAGGAAAAAGTTTAACTAGGATACCTATAAGTCTTATGCTTTAGTTCAAGGAAACCAAATTGTTATCTCTGGAAGAGAGATAACAATTTGTGTACAGGGTTTGGCTATTTTATAACTGATCTTGAGTTTAATATGATTCAACAGTGTGATGAAGTTGCTTTAAAAAAAAAATGGCGATGGTCCAGATCCAGGGATTATAGTTGGTCCTCCTAGAGGGATGTTGGAAATGGAAGAAACCTTAAGAGATTGGGTTGTCCAATCCTTCCGTTTTACAGATGAAGAAAACAAGACCCTAGAGAAGAAAAATTTTGTCCTTTTGCGAATATACAAAAATGCAAATGTTGTTCTCAACTAACTATAAAGTTTTTTTCTTGTTTATACTACCACAACGTGAGATATTAATAAACTAAAACAAAGGGCAACTCTATATCATTCAATTACTCTATAATGAGCACCCACCTCAGGCCACACATCAAGCTATGCCATGCTCTATAAATACACAAATGAACAGGACATAATTAAATTGTTTACATCTAATGCTATCTAAATTCCCTTTTTATTAGTTCAGGTAACATTTCATGACACCTATTTTGTCTGACACTTGAGAAACTAAGATGAATAAGAGTCCTTGTTCTTAAAGATCTTATAGTCAAATAGAATCTAATTAGTGAGGAGAGAAACAAGCTAAGAGAAATGACAATATAGGTTTGTATAAGAAGTACTAACAGTGTGCTACTGGAGCACAGAAGAGTACATCTTATTTCAGTTAAGGAAGGCTTTCCTGATTCTAACTACTTACCTTGAAGGACAAGTATCAAGTAGTCCAGTTAAAAAGAGGGTACAGGCATTTCAGGTAGAGATCTACAAGTTTTTAAATGATGCTAGAATACTAAGTGCTTGTGAGGCCAAGAGACAGGAAACGAAACTAGAGAAATAGGCAGGGGGCAGATCATAAAAACCCTTTCACGTCATGCTGCAGAGTGTGAAATTTCTTCTAAAAGCAAAGGAGAAGCATTGATGGATTTTAAGCAAAAGAGTGACACAGCTCTGTATTTTAGAAAGATCACTCTGGCTACAGTTAGAAGACAGTTTAGGGGTGGGTATGTGGGTGGGCTGAGAATGAATGGGGGAAAGTGATTATTTCAACAGTCCTAGAGGGGAAAAAAATGAAGACACACACTAAAATAGTAGGAAGTTCTAGGAATAATGAGATAATATATATAAATGAGTGTATGGACAGGATGTTTTGCAAACTATTTAAAATTCTAAATACTAATTGACCACTAAACTCTTATAAGTATTATAAGGCTTCAGTACAAACTGTCTGTGTCTTCTGTATCTTTCTGACATCTGCTGAAGAGATGGTGACTTGGGAACACTGTTGTAAAAGCCATGTACTTATATAACCAGATCTTACCAATGGAAGGAACCATAACATCTAGAAAAAAATAGCTGAAGTTAGCTAAGGGAGAGTGATCAGTGATTCCTTCTGCTGCAGTCTCTTCATCTACATGCACGTGCGCGCGCGCACACACACACACGCGCGCACACACACACACACACACACACAGAGAAGCCATCGCATTTTCAAAGCAAAAACATCCAAAGGGAATACTAGAAAGATAAGGAGTTAGAAAATCATATATAGTAAGGAAAAAGAAAGTCTATAGGCTGGAGAGAAAACAGCCTGCAAATACAAGCAAGCCTGACAGCTAGAAGGCTTGATCTTAGCCGGGCTGAATTTGCACTAATGTATATAAGTTACAAAGATGCAAATTTCAGCTTAAAAAAGAATTCCCCAGTTATCAACAAAATGAAGAGCCCACAGTTTGTATGTTCAACCACCATAAACCTTTAAGCAAAGGAAGAATTACTTCTGACAAGAGGACTGAGAGGTTGGGCTGATTAATATGTAAGGTCCCTTCCACCCCTAAGAGCAAAATAGAAGATGTTATCAATTTTAAGGATGGAAGAAATCAGAAATCTATACAGTGAGGATTTACTAGAACACAGTATGTTAGAATTGCAGTGCTGAAAGGAACCTCAGGAATTATCCACATAGGGGTTTCAACTCTGAGATAACACTTTTTCAAACAAATCTTAAAAAACCTGATTTACACAAATAGAAACAATAAGTTTTACAATTTGCTTGGTAATCTCAGGATTTTATTCAAATAAATTAATATAAGAACCTGAAAGAATAGCAAGAACCTGAAAGAACAGCAGAAATATGTTTCGAAATTAAATACTTTCAATATCTAAAAGCTATGTACATTCTTTATGATATGTAAATATGACTAGAAAAGTAGGGCAATAAGCACAATAACTTTTAGTACACACATCGAGCCAATATTACAGTGGTATCACTCAGTAATGTGTTGCCTACTCATTATTACAGGAGTATCCAAGCCCATACAACAGAGCTTTGCCCAGAGCTTAGTAGGCACAGGACCTATGTTCTGCAATAGTGTACACACAGCCAATTAAAAAAAGACAAGAACAGAACAAACAATCTTCATCTTTTTAATCAAGTATACATTTATAAGCGGTATGATAAACTTTATTCTGGTGATGCCTAACTGGTAGATTCTGCATTAGTGTAATTATTTTAAAATATATTTTAAAATAAACATCTTAAAATTGGATTTATAATAAATGGGTACAGAATCTCTTAAGTACTTCTGTGGTAGCTTTGGTGTCCATAGCCTCCAATCGAAATACCACTACTCTAATTTTATGGATAAACTGAAGATAGTAAGTACATTCCCAGTATAAGGTACCAGGATCAAAGTTGTTTCATAGAAATAAAAAGGCTTTTACAAAGTATTTTTCTTCTTATTGCAATATATTTAATGGCTGTTTATGAAATTAATACTTCTAAAATATAAAAAAGAAGTATTTAAAGATAGGACTGTGACTCTTAAGTTCCACAGAAAATTCCATACTGAAGATAAACTTTTAAAATATTAATCAATATTAATGATTGGTAGTTTAGAAATGTCATTACTATAACACAGGGAAAGGAAAGCAGCAGCTTCCGTCTAAATGATATTTCTTTTTCTCATGATGTATGAAATAGTATACAGGGCCAAAAACCTCATAGCTGCCTACTCTGTTCTTTCTAAGCTCGAATACAGGCTTGCATTTCAGGAGAGCCACTTTGGGGTACCTTTTAAAACACACCACCATACAAGCAAACATATTTCTAAATGTCCTTCTGTTTTTGCTGACACAGACACACACTGGGGTCTGAATATTTAGTCAAAAGCTTTTCTAGGACTTACTGGAAAGGACACTGGGAATGACTAACCTAATTCTAATTCTGTCAAGCATTCATGAACTTTTAATAGAAAGCTAAGTAATGTCATCAAATCTCCATCTTAGCTTAAAAGACACCAAGTAACATGTAGAGCAATACTTAGTCTGAAGGTAGTAAGCAGATCACAATGACAATACTGAAGGCACTGAGATCCAACATACTCCAAGAAAAGTTAGGCTTCATTAATCCTCAACTATGAAGGTTCAGAATCAGCCAAACATGGAGCTGATCCCAGCACTGGGTGTTCGAAAGTTAAAAGAATATAAAGAATAGCAGCAATGGGAGATGAACGCAGGGTCTGTTAACATTTAAATTTTTTTTTTAAATTTTTTAAATACAGTACCCAATTCCCTGGGGAAAACACACTTAACTTCCTTACATTGAACAGAATGACTTGGATACACATAAACTGTAGAGGTGCCTGAGGGGAAAAAAACAGTTTCAATCATATCAAAAAGAACACAGGCACCCCAGTGTTCCAAGATGCACCTCAGCAAGGACACCACTCTATCCTTTTCTCTCACTGACCTTTCCTCCTCTGCTTTTTCTCACCCCAAAACACACCAACTCCAAAAACTTCTCTAATCCCATAAGTTTTCCATCTATACCTGGAAGGGGGTGACAGAGTTATTATATGCTTTTGATTAAAAACAAAGATCCAAAAACCACTTCGAGAGTGAGAAAGTAAGGAAAGGAAGGGGTTGATTCTCTAAGGAAAGACAGAAGTCAGTCGAGTTGCCACTTCCCTCAACTTCCAGCCCAGACATCACCTCACCAAATCAGCACCTCCCACCCCCAGCCAGATTGCCTCATAGACCAGGAAAGAGACTGGATCCCAAACTGGTCCCAGGGCAGCCCAGTTTTCTTAGTAGGTCCACACATACATTCAAGTCTGACAGCACTCCAGTTAAAAGGAAGTACTGGCCCTTTAAGGAAAGCAACTGGGAAGATCTCTGTCTCCTACTCCACCCTCAAAAGCCCCACAGTAGATTTAAAGAATAACTCAGTAACAGTTACCTGCTCTGCCTCTGGCATATCTCTTCCAGTACAAAACACCAGCAATTCCAAGAACGTGAGTCAAAATAAAGATGGTTGATGGCAAATAAGTTGAGTCTAAGAAAGGCATTGCCAGGCCCGTCCTTTCTCCTTCGCTGAGTTAGCCACAAGCCTAGAGCTTGGTGAGGGCCTCCTAAATGCCTTTCTCCGGAGGTTACTGCTGTCCTCCACTATCTGCACAGAGGCAGAGGCCGGCAGCTCAGTGTTGTTAGAAACTTCCTGGCGGCTTCTCCTCCATCTCGCCTCTGACTGTTTTTCAGCAACCAGTAGTAGACAGGGACTAAAACTGTTCAGTGTGTCTCAGACAAAGCCCAGGAAACAACTGCCAGAGGGGGAGGGGAAAGGGAAGGAGGAACAAGGAGAGTGAAAATGAGAGCCTAAGCTAGTGTTGAGCTGACTCAAACTCTATCTCTGGCATCCTCTGTTCGGCTTAAACAAACAAACCTCAGACCCCTCTACAAGAAGGGAGGGTGTCAGAGGACGTCACACTCAACTTTCCATTCCCAGCCTGGATGGAATGCCAGACTTCAGGATGAAGCCAAAAGAAAAAGGTCACGGAAGCACTAGGGAACCACTTTCTGGGAGGAGGCAAAGTGCACAAGGATGTGCAAGTGTCCACAAGTGTTCCAACACAGCTGGAGGACAACCCTTCCACACCTGTAGCCCAGGGGGAGGCAAGAGACCTGAACATCACTGCAGAGAGGACCACATACAGAACAAGATCCATGAAACAGATCTGACATCAAAATGTAATGAGGATGAGCAAAGAGAACAAAAATCCACCCAATTTCTACTAGAACCCATGGGAATATTAGAACACTCAATGACAGCAAAAAACAATGTCTTCCATAAAACTAAGGCCTCCTTACAAATGAAAACTTGATATGGATATTGCAGCAGCGGCTGAAAACACTTTACCACTACACACCTACTACAGTGACTAAAATTCCAAAAAGTGATAATATCTAGTCTTGGCAAGGATATGAAGCAACTGGAAATCTCATACACTGCTGGTGGAGTTATAAAATGGCACAACCACTTAGTCGGGCAGTTTCTTATAAGGCTAAGCATACATATACCAGATGGCCGTTTCTTATAAGGCTAAGCATACATATACCAGATGGCCAAGCAATATCATGCCTAGGTACTTATGTAAGAAAAATGAAAACATGTCTACACAAAGACCTGTATCTGAATTTTTACAGCAGTTTTACTCAAAATAACTAAAAACTGGAAACAACCCAAATGTTTCATCAACTGATGAACTAATAAAATTGGGGCACATCCATACATGGAATACCACTAAGCAATAAAAAGGAACAAAATACTGACACGTAAAACGGCATGGATGAATCTCAAAAGCATTATGCTGCATGAAAGAAGCCAAATACCGAAGGCTACATAATGTATGATTCCATTTATATGACATTCTAGAAAAGCAAAACTGTAAGAACAGAAATCAGATAAGTGGTTGCCAGGGGCTAGGGGTGAGGAAATGAAAGTGACTACAAAGGGAGACAGAGAACTTCGGGGGGTGATGGAAACGTTCTATGTGTCGATGTGAAAGATGGTTCACACTGCAATGACGGTTCCACGACTGCATACATTTGTCAAAAACCTAACAAGCACATTTAAAGATTGGAAAGAACCTGAGAAGTCTGCATGACCTAAATTGAATATGCAAAGGTCTTGCAGTACCAGTACAAAGGGTCCTTGATAGAAGAACTAATATAATAAGAACATTTTAATCTGGCATCAAGACCACCTACAATTCTGTTCTAACCTACATTTCGTTAATGAAATATTTACTGTGTACTATGGGCCGAGCCCTATTCTAGGTACTGGAGATATTGTGAACAACACAAAGACCTTGTTCTTGAGGGGCGTATATACTAGTCGGGAAATAAGACATAAAATAAATACAAGGAAATATGTATTTTGTCACATCAATGCTGTGGAGAATAATAAAGAAGATGAAGAGGAGAAAGGAGTGCCAGAGGAGAAAAGTTCCCAGTTTTGTACATAGATGGTTATAGAAGGCATTTCTAATAAGTTGACATTTGAGCACAGGCCTTCAGAATATGAGCAAACAAGTAGAATGGCTATCTAGAGAAAGTACCAAAGAAAAGAGCAAGTGTAAAGGCCCTGAGGCAAAAGCAGATTTGGAATGTTCAGGAAACTACAATGGCTGGAGCTAAAAGAGAGAAAGGGAGAGTGCTAGGAGGTGAGGCCAGAGATGGGGGTCAGATCACCTATGGCTATATAGCCTATTTGTAAAGACTCTGGCTTTTATTTTGAGTGAAATAGGAAACCTTTGGAGGGATTAGTGTGACAGAGTGACATGACTTAGGTTTTAAAAGGATCACTCTTGCTGCTATATTGAGAACAGACTACTGAGAGGCAAGGGCAGGAGCAGGGAAACTAAAATGTCATTATAATAATCCAAATGAAAACTGGTAGCTGAGAAATGATGACAGCTGAGACCAGGGAGTGGTGGTAGAGATGGTGAGAGGTGGACATCATCTGAATAAATTATAAAGAGTCATCGGGGTTTGATGATTGACTGGATAGGGAGTGAGGAGAGAAATAAAAGAGTCAAAAATGGCTCCAAGGTTTTCGGCCTGAGAAACTAAAAGGACAGACCTGCTATTTCCTATGATAGAAAAGACTACCAGAGAAGCAAAGGGTTTGGGGTTCATTGTAGTTATGGGTGTTTGGTTTTTGGGGGGATGGATAGGAACTCCCTTTTGGATACATTTGGTTTGAAATGCCTAGCAAACATTCTAGTGGAACTTTGAATATGCAACTCAATATATGAATCTGTAGTTCAAGTAGAGACCGAGGATGAAGTTTTAAAGCCAGGAAACTGAGTGAGATCACTTAGGAAGTAAACAGAGAGAGAAAGGAGAGATCAAGTTCAAGGACTAAGCCTGTAAACTCTCCAATAATAGGTTGGGAAGAGGAAGAATCACCAAAAGAGTATTAAAAAAAGAGAAACCAGTGGATTAGGAGAATCAAAGGAACTGCTGCCCCAGAAGCCAGGTGAAGGAAGTGTTTTAAGAAGTAGTAATTAACCATGCCAAATTTGTTACTGTGTCATGATGAGATTGAGAACTGACCACTGAATTAAGCAATGTGGAGGTTACCGATGATTTTAAAAAGGGCAGTTATGATGACATGGCAGAGAAAGGCCTGATCGGAGTGATTCGAGAGAGAATGGAATTCATGGGGATGCAATGTACAGCTGCTAATTATAATTAATAATGCTGGATTCCATGTGTGAAAGCTGCTGAGAGAGTAGATTTTAAAAGTGTTCATTACAAGAAAAAAAATTGGGGTAACTATATAAAGTGACAGATGTTAACGAGGCTTTCTGTGGTGATTGTTTCAAAGTGTATACAAAAATCACATCATGTTGTACACCTAAAACTAATACAATGTTATGTCAGTTACACCTTGATTTAAAAATAATTTTAAAAAATTAGATATAAAAAAAACAGAATGAGAGGAAATTAGTGACATAAGTAAAAACAACTTTTTCAAGGACTTTTGTTGTAACACAGCAGAGAGAAGGATGTGGGGTCAAAAAAGAAGAATTTCTCTTGACATGTGAAATATAATATGGAGTTTGCTGAAGGGAATAAGCATTAGACAGGGAAAATTGATAGTGAAATCCAGTGGACACTAAGCCGGAGCTCCCTCTAGAGCAGGCTCTCTTGTGAAACAGCATTTCATTCAATATTCATGCCATTAAAAAATAGAGAGCAGTATGTTAGAGTGGGCAACCAATATGATAAGGACACACCCCTTACTGTGGAGACGCTCCGGAGCTGGGACAGTCAAAGAAGATGGACTTCTTGGAAGAGCATTTATTACAATATACTATACTAACACTATAATATACTAACATTTATTGAGCAGCAACTAGAAAGCACTTTCACATGTTACTTCATTTAATCCTGATAATATCCCCTAAGTATCCTCATTTTAGACATCAAGAACTTGAGGCTCAGAAAATTCAAATTATTTTGCACATTCACAAAGTAAGAGAATGAACTGACATCTGAATTATCTGTCTGATTTCCAATCAATATATTTTACCACACTGCCTCCCTTTGCTAAAATGTTCTGGTAAAATAAGTACACTAACTTGAAATTAAACAATTTTAGGTATTTATATGTTTGGAATACTTTCTCTTTGGAAGGAAGACTTAGACTATACCTTAGCTCTACCTGGCTCTAAGGAAAGAATCTCAACTTCAACTCAAAACATTACAATGCTAGTACTGTCTATATCACCATTATACCACTGTCTTTTTGCAATCTTATAAATATCCTCATCATGTTTCATTTCTCAAAGTGAAAGCCATTTCTCTACCTTATTCTGCTACCAGAAGCTACTGTAAAACTGTCTTAATTAGAAAATAAAATATCATACTTGTTCCACTCAAAAATAACTAGGAAATTTGAAGAAAAAAAAATCCAAAGCACTCAAATATCAAGATTCCTTCTGAATCTACCATTATTAATAGAGAAGATAATGAAAGGTAGCCAAAGTCATTTACTCTTCTTAAGATCGTCATAAGTTGGCATCCTATACCCTGGATACACCATTTTTCTCCATGTACATATGTTTGTTTGAAGGAAGAAAAAAGAGGGGAACTGCCTTTATAAAAATAAATTTTTTACTTAGCAAAACTAAGACAGATCTGTATGCTGTCATTTACAGGAAGTGGTTAGAGGCTGGCAGGAGGGAGTTTCTTTTTAGAGATCATTTATTATACAAGAATGGGCCATTTAAAGTCATATTTAGCACCCCCCAGGATATCCCTTGCTAACAGCCAATGGGCAGGGCCCCAAAGCATCAAAGAAGTCTTGTAGAAGCAAGACTCTAAACTTTGTTAAGATTTTTAGACCAGGCCTCTCTTTAAGATTACTTCACTCACAAGAATTTAGGATGGTCACCCACAACCGTTACCCACAAGAAATCTCAAAACAAGGCAATACCCCAGAATCACTTTAATGGTTGTGACGAGATGAAAGCAAATCTGTGAGAGAGGAGGCTATATGTCTTATTCACTTGGTCCCAAATAGCACATTCATGAGCATAACTTCAGCAGATACAGACTAAAAATGTAAGACCCATCGCAATTAAAATTTCTGAACTCTAGAAAAAGAAAAATAATGCTTATAGAGACTTAAAAATATATATATATATATATATATATATATATATATATATATATATATATATAGCTGAGATTGTGATATTGATAGGATGGAAAACCTTGGGCTTCTGGGACCGGCAAGATCCTGGCATTTAAACCTGGCCCTGACCTCTGTCATATGTATCCTCTCATGAGTCCAGTAGGCATATAACTACAGATAGGCAGGGATGTGGACTTCACAGAAGCTAACTGGGAAACATCATGACTCCTGTCTCTAATGTTAACAATGTAGGATTAAGACAACAATTAAGATGCAAAGGCCCAGAATGCCTTTAAAGACTATTCTACAGACCCAAATGTCAACGAATACAATAAAGTTAGAAAAAGCTCCCAATCTCTTGCTCAGTATCCTAGATATCATGAGCATTATAAAAATATGGCAATTAAAAAATCAATCTTAAGCTAGTCTGCCTAGGTTCAAACCCAGGATCTACTACATGTGTCACATAGCACCTTGGGGCAAGTAACTTAATTAACTTCACAGAAGTCAGTTTCCTGGTCTGTAAAATGATGATAATAATAGTACCTGTCTCATATAGTTGTAGTGAGGATTAAATGAGTTAACTCATTTAAGGTGCTCAGATAGTACCTGGCACACAATATACACTTAATAATTGTTGACTACTATTATCATTATTTGGAGGAGTAGCAAACCACAACTGACCACAAAGACCTCTGAATACTGTTCAGACTATAGGAAACCTTGGTAAACTGATAATTTACCTAATCTAAATTGCCTAAACCTAGTCTCCAATCTGTCAATCCTGTCCTCATCCACGGTGAGATTAATCTCCCTGAAGCATGTATAACTGGCACACTTTAAAAGCTCAGTAAATGTTTGTTTGTAATTTCATTCTAAAACTTTCAATTCCCCACTGTCAGCAAATTAACTCCAAAACTCTCTGGCTTTACAATATTTCCCTAGTTTACCACAGAATGTATATCTTTCCCATCTCCACATGTCAAAATCTCATTCTATGGACCAGCTGAAAGCCAGTACCTCCACAGAATTTTCCACGAGATAGATTCCCTCTATACCAGTTAAAAGTAAACTTCTCCTCCTCTTAAATTTATATTATACTTTACATGTTTCTCTCAAGACGTTTAGCACTTTTACTTTATAATATAGTGTGTGCTTATTTTTACTACCTCACTAAAGTCTGGTAGTCAGTATCTTAAATAAATGGAGAAAATAAAAAAATAAAAAAAATAAAAGAAGCCCTATGGGGACTGCTTCTAAATTTTGCCAAGATTGTTATTTTTGTCCAGAAATATCTCTCATCCCAAGTGAATACAGAGTGAAAGAAAGTGAGTATCTTAATCCTACCCAACCTGCATGCATTTTTAAATACTTTCCAAATAAAAAAAAAAAATGGTCTCAATGGGAATACATTTTTTAGCGTGGTTTGACTAAGAAACACATGATTCACTTTAGTTTTCCTAAGACACCTTAAGTACCAGAGGGCAGGAATGGGCATGTCATTGAAAGGGATCAGGAGCTCAGCAATTAGGGAACCTGGCAGGCTTGAGAATGCCAATAGGTAGCTACATCTCAGGCTCAGAAAAAGAGTCCAGGTAAGGGTAGATAAGAGAGATCAACTTAAACTATTTAACCATGGACACCAAGCTTTGAGCATAAGGAATTAATTTTAGATGTCTGTGAGATAGTTTTCAAGATCCTGGCAATAGCCTTAAATGAAAAGAACTTACCACCTGAAGACAGACAGACTTGTCAGCTTCTGTGGATCCTTGCAGCCTGTCCTAAAGCCTAATCCACAGCACAGTGATCATCTCAGTCTTTGTTAGGAGAGTCTACCACCAGGCTCAGCTTACTTTCTAATAAAACTTGTTCCTATGACTACCCTCTTACCAGGGTCAAAGAAGCCAAGTCAAAGGAAACACGCCTACAAGGATCTCCCCTGGTAGTATCACTATTAAGTGACCTTAGGGAATCCACTTAATAGTTCTGAACTTCAGGTTCCTAATATGTATGCATATAAAAATATCTACTGCTCAGGGTTCTGGTTAAGATTAAGTAAGGAATAAATGTAAAGTAGGTAGGTATACACCACATGCTTAATAGTTTTCTTCTCATCTCCTTTAATTTTTTTTTTTTAAGTTGCTCTTCAAATCTTATTCATAAAACAAATTCCATTCTCAGCTTTGGTTTCTTGCTTCACATAGCATTTGGAATAATCTGTTCTTTAAATACTCAATAGATCCTCAAAGCTCTTAATACAGGTTTGCATCTTTTGTTTCTGCTCTAATATTAAAAAGAAAAAAGAAAAAAGCACTCAATGTACAAAGATGCCACAGTAAAAACAAGGAATCTGATTGATCTCCGTAAAATTAGTGAGTTTTTCTCATGTAGAGCTTAAACCCTAGTGACCCCTACTGGACAAAAAGATACAGAAGACTGAGTTTATAACCAAGACAGATTTTGTGATTGCTTTTATTCTAGTGAAATTCTCACACATAAAACTTTCATTACACAAGCTCAAGCTTGCCTCAAAACCCATACACATCCATAACATAGAAGGCAACAGCAGTCTGCTCATTCCGTTCAAGGGGAACATTATCTTCGCAAAGTTGGTTGGCTTATTGGCAGCCCCAACTGGATCCCCGTGTCCCTAGCTTTGTGATGAGTCCTTACAGAGAAAAGAGCAGGCAGAGACGGAGCAGTCACTGGCACACAACTCCTACCTCTGAATACCCTGCAATTTTTCCATTCCTGGAGCTGACTCACACTTAGCTCGGCCAGACTGCCAGCCAGCAGTCGGGGCCACTACTTGTGCCTGGTGAGTAATATTTCCCCCATGCATCCTCCCAGATGCTCCTGACTTAACAAATCATAAAAGGAAATCTCGGTAACAGTTTTAAGGGAAGAGAACACACGCCCCATCCTGGAAACATGGATTGTTCCTCTCAGATGCCCTGCAGGGACTCAGAGCTATAGTGAATTCCCCCTCACGGCAGCCAGGTGGCAATGCAGAAACAGGCAAAGGCAAAAACACCAATGAGTACAATAAATCCTGACTCTAAAATCTGGGGACAACAGTTTCTACTTTGGATAAAACCAAAAGTGATGGGCATGAGGCGGAGCCCAATCCAGCCTAGGTCGGTTACGGTTCATTCCAACATAAACTGCTTGTCTAACAAAAGCTCTGCCTAGTGGAAACTGCGAGCCAGCCCCAACATCAGACCATCTGCCATTATTCAGCCTGACACTGTGAAGTAAAACCCTAATGAAAATCAAATCTCAGAGGAAGAGAACAGCCTTTTAAGTAACTGCCCACCCACCTTCAAATGCCCAAAGTAGGGGATGAAGAAAAGAATGGCATCTAGATTTTGATTAGTGACTGGCACACTTGTTATTCATCAAATTTTAGACACTAGTTGTAATTCAACATTCTCACAATAGCTATTCCTGGAGCATCTAACACCTTTGACATGACTCTCTGGAGCTATCTCAAACATTCTGGAAATGACTACCAAGAGCTAGACAACCCAGGGAAATAGAGAAGGATCTTTGACAGATAATCTACTTTAAAGATACGTTGAACAATGATCCTTGATGAATTATCAAATAGCAAAACTTCAATTAACTAGGACCAACTTAAATTGGGTCTGTAACCCAAATACATAATATCACTGATTATTAAAAATTTTCCTGAAACCAGAGCACTTTCAGTACAGCTTCCTACATTTTTTTTCTCACCTATAATCCATGAATCCCTGATACCTTGGAAGAAAACTATTATCCAGCTCAATTTTAGACAAAACCCAGAATATTCAAGCTCCTGATTTACCAAAAAGAGAAAGAACCTATGACTATTACCTATGACAAAATTACCTAATTACTAAGATCAAAAAAATATGTACAAAAATTTTCAACAAGAATAAAACAAAAGTGCCCTTTGGTTAACCTTGTATTAACCAGAATATTTAATTAAGCATATATCATATTTTAACGCTACATTTAACAGCTTGAGAATTTGAGAAGGAGGTTATATTTCCAGCTTTGTCCCCAGCTTATTATATGACTGCAGGATCATTTACTCACACTGGATCTGTTTATTCATTCATAAAATGAGTTGACATTCTAGATCTCCAAATTCTTTTCCAGCTCTAAAATCCTGTGGTTCTGTGAAATATTTAGTTGCCTAAGTTCTATGTTAATTGTTAAAATAACAAAAATAAAATTACAAAACCAGTCTTATAATGTACTATACTTTAAGAGCTTACAATTTAACTAGGGAAGTGGTATGTGTATAAACAATTACAGCATAAGGCAATGTATGCTGTGTTATCAGGGTGGCAAGACCGCAAGAATTCAGAGAACAGGACTTTAGGAATTCAGTCGATGGGATGGTCATTTCCAGCTATAGAAATTTAAAAATTAGAAAGAAGGGCTTCCATGGATGAGGCATATAAGCTGGGTCTAGAAGAATATGTAGGATGTTAACAGTCTGAAATGAGAAGAGTAGACATTCCAGGAGGGAAGGTGGCATGAGCAAGAAAATGGAACAAAGAAGGCATGAGTGAAGCTAGAGCACAGGGTTTGTGTATTTAAGAGAGAGAAGTTGGGAAGATTTCGCTTCCGCCAACTTAAGGTTACACGTAGCCAACTTAACATGCACATTTATCTCCATTTCTTTCTGAAACCTTAGAAAAATAATAGTAAAGGAATAAAAATGGCACAAACCCACATGAAAGAAAATATAAACAAAAGTTTGATAACCTGAAGAGTGAATAGATGAATGGTCACCAATTTAAATTTCAGCTTTCTCTTTCTGCTAAGTGCCTGTGGGGAATAAGGAACAATAAGAAAAGAGGTACACCGCGCTGCAGGACTCAGTCTCAGGGACTGGAAGCACCAAGTACCTCTGAAGGCTGATAGGAAGGAGAAGGAGAGCTGCAGGGCGAGGCTGAAAGCAAGAATGGTTGAGTGTCTTCAGGCCCTCAGGAGGTAAGGAGTGAGGTGCCGCACTTAAAACAGGGGTATTAAGTGAAATGTGACTTTATAAACAAGCCTCTCCCTCCTGCCCCACTGCCCTGCTTGGCAATCCCAGGGCTCTCTGGCTGTCTGGCTTAAGAGGCCCTAGACAGGAAACCAGTCAATTCCTCTCTGGAGAAAAGGATCTCTCCTGCCTGGTCATTCATTTACGAGCACACCAATCAACAAGTTCCACCAATTAGATTTTTAGGGGCTAACTCATAAATATGAAGGTCAGCAAAAAACATCGGACATTTTAAGAGAGTTTGTAACATGAAAGACAGAGACCAAAATGAACAAACAGAAACTTGAAACAAATAGAGACAATATTGGATGCAGAGGAAATCATTGAAGGGACTGTAATTAATATTCAGTATTAAAAGGCAATATTGCCACAAAACAAGAACGGGTAGTATAAAAAGATGGATGAATGTTCAGAGAATAAAAACATTACTCAGAAACAAAAAAATATAGCAAAAATAAATAATTCTAAAGCAGTGCTAAAAGAGCTAAGGATCTTTACCATAAATTAGAATCAGAAAGAGAGAGAATTGTAGAGGTGGGAAGAAAAACCAAAAGATCCATCAAAGTCCAATATCCAACTAATAGAAAAATAAGAAAGAGAAAATGGAGAAAACAGAAGAGATTATCAAAGAACTAATAAATGAAGAAAGTGTTTTCAAATAAAACAGACACACAGAGAACTCAACATGGTAAATTAAAAAAGATCCTCACAATCCTCATCATAATTTTCAGAACACTAGGGATTGACAATAAAATCCTAAAACCTATTAAAACTAAAACAAGTCACAAACAAATATCAGACACCAAAATGGCACTGGACTTCTCAATAGCAACACTGGAAGCCTGGAGAGGCAAGCCTTCACAATTCTGGTGGAATGTCATTTGGAACTTAGAACTCTATACCAAAACTCTTTAATCAAATGAAAAGTAGAATAAAGACATTTTAAGATAGGCAAAATCTCAAAAATATTTATCTCTCATGTATCTTTTTCTCAGAAAGCTACTCTAAGATATATTCCAATAAAGAGATAAAGTAAAATGAAGAGATAAAGTAAAATTTTCATTTCAAGAAAAATGAAAGCCTGAGATCCAGGCAACATGGAAGGTCTTGAATGACAAGATGAGTTTGGATTTTATCCTGTAGGTGATAATGGGCCCTTAAAGAAGTCCTTTCCCTCCCCCACAAAACAACAATAACAACAACAACACCTCAAAGATATTCTGAATCCTAGCCACCATATCAATTCCCTTAACATTCTAATTCTAGTTAATTGGATCATCAAAATAGTTCTCCTTTACCACTGCTCAACCTCTTAACTGAAGGCCTTTCGCTCATAACCAAAGGGAGAAAGGAGGAAGAACATGTCTGAATCAAGACTGCTCCTGCACAGACTCAACTGACTCAGTGGAATCAGGTGGTGACTTCTGAAACAGCATTATCACAGATTACCCTCAGGGGGGGCTCCCAAATCAAGCGCACCCCAGGGACATTTTTCCCTGGGCTCTTTGGCATTTCAGGTTGAAAGTCTCTTCTAATAATTTGTTACTTCATGGAGACATAAAGGGAGAAACACAACCAGCAGGGACGAGGAATACTGCTAACTAGGGCCCAGGAAGTCTAGTACCCTTCTTTAAGAAACGAGTTATCACTCAGTCCCTCCTGGTTCATGTCCTTCTTACCCTACTCCAAAGATCGATTTTAGTGCCACAGTGTACCTAATAATACTGTCCAAAAACAGAACTCAGGACCAGTCAGAAGGATGCAACAATTAAAGAGAATGCCAAGTAATATATAAGTAAAGCTTTCCTCCTTCCATTCCAATTTTGGGGGGGATTGTTTCTTTGTTTGTTTTTACTTTTTCATCTTGGTTATGATATATCTTAAAGAGTTAATGTCTTCTGCTTTTTGGTGGTGTCCTATGCTACTTAAAAGTCCCTATCTCCATGCCTGTTTCAGATGAATGATTTATAAAGCACAAAACCAGTAAGCGATAATGTTGTGCCATCTCTCCCCAGATATTCCTTGAGAGACCTGAATCCTGAGGCATTGTACTAGCAATAAATATTCCCTTTTGTCTTTTTGTAAACTGCTGATTTAGCCTCCAAGCTCACAATGACAGAGACTCTGGCAGTGCTAAGGCATAGTAGTGACCTGGAGCACTTTCTTACAACCTTAGTATAAATGGGAGACTGCATAGCTAACCAACTTCGGTGCTTCGCGATATGAAAAAAAATAACAAAACTTATTTATCCTTCCTCCTTACTGTAAGTTTCTCCCATTCTGTGGTTCATCCATAACACCAGGGAGAGCCCCCAAATGAAAAGAGAGAAGAGAAGAGAAGAGAAGAGAAGAGAAGAGAAGAGAAGAGAAGAGAAGAGAAGAGAAGAGAAGAGAAGAGAAGAGAAGAGAAGAGAAGAGAGAAAAGAAAAAAGAGCAAAGAACAGAGAGAGAGAGAGAGAAACAGAAAGAAAAACTTAATTGAGGTTAAAGCAAAGATACAGCTCTTATTGAAACGCTGGACAGAACCAGAGTACTTTTGGCAATAAAGTACCTCAGATTTGACCTCCTGATATCCATGCAAGTTCCTGTATCTAATAAATCAGGGTAAATGACACATCTCAAGCCATCATGAGAATGTGAGGTTCAATTCCAAGACAAAGACCCTACTAGCCATGGGGCTGATGCACAGAATGCAGGAACCCATACACAACTATGCATGTAAAATCCACGCCTGGCACAGGATGCCTCACCCAGATACAAACACGGTACACCCAAGACAGGCATAGACTTGACCAAATGCTCTGAAGGCACATGAACAGCACTGCCCACACCAGGGCTCATAAGAAAGGAACTAAAAAACAGGTGACGTTTCTTATGATCTATGCTAGTCAATCATTCTGACTGCCCAGGCAACCACACTATTCAACACCTCCCTCCTGTGCCTCAATCAAGGTTCCTGTCTCCACCTGCTCTTCTGACATCATCCTGTCATTATATTTTCTTTGAAATTCCATGGATGAAAAATGAGTCATCTCTTCCTGCCAATACAGGCCTAAACCCCTTCCAGGTAAGTCATTCTTTTAAAGTCAATCCTCTGAGGGCAGGGCACCTCCTAGCGGCTCCTCCAGCTACCATTTCCACACCTCCCAGGAAAGATTGCTTCAGACCAAGATCAACAGCCTGCAGGAAAAATGTAAGAAATGAAAGATGTGAGGTTCTTGGCTGAGCTGGGAATGGAACCTGGAACCCAAGACATAAATTATCCATTCCAGTGAGACATACAGTTCAGAGAGTAAGAAAGAACTGAAGTAGGACACAGAGTGTCACACTTAAAACTTAGAAAGACTTCAACCTCAGAGCATCCATCCATCTTGAAAGGTTTGGTTCCTGATACAAAGTGCCATTAATTATTCTGCAAGAACTGAGTGCAAACCTAATTTCTCACCTTGAAGTGCTGAGGCGACAGTAATCTGCCCAGTACTCAAGACAGTGATGCTCTAACTTCAAGATTCACAGTGGCAGGAAAAAAAGGCTGAGTACAAACTGACAAAATACTATTTATACATACAACTCATCCTAAATATTTTTGATAACAGCTTTACTGAATTTAATTCGCATACCATATAATTCATCCTTTTAAAGTATACAATTCAATAAATCTTAGTATATTCACAGAGTTGTGCAACCATCACCACCGTGTAACTTCAGAACATTTCATTACCCCTACAAGAAACCCTATATCCATTAGCACTCACCATTCCAGCATTCCACTGGCTACCACCAGTCTACTTACTGTCTCCATGAATTTGCCTATTCTTTATAATGAAATTATACAATATATGGCCTTTTGTGTCTGGCTTCTTTCACTTAGCATAATATTTTCAAGTCTGATCCATTTTAGCATTAGTACTTCATTTAGAATGAATATTTCATTCCTTTTTATTGCTGAGTAATATACCACATTTTGTTTATCTATTAATCAGCTGATGGATTTTGGGTTGCTTCCACTTTTGAGCTATTATGAATAATGCTGCTATGAACATCTGTATACAAGTTTTGTGTGGCTATACGTTTTCATTTCTATTGATGTATACTTAGTGGAACTGATGGGTCATGTGGCAACTCTAACTTTTTGAGGAACCACCAAATTGTTTTCCAAAGCAGCTGCACTATTTTACATTCCTGACAGCAGTGTATGAGGGTTCCAATTTCTCCACATCCTCCATGTGCCTTTTTGATTATAGTAGCCATTCTAGTAGGCATGAGGTGGTTTTGGTTTGTATTTTCCTAATGACTAATAATTTTGAACATTTTTTTCATGTGCTAATTAGCTATTTATCTATCTTCTTTGGGGAAATGTCTATTCAAATTTTTTGCCTATTCTCCCATTCTGTGGGGTGTTTTTCACTTTTTTAATAGTATCCTTTGAAGCACAAAAGTTTTTAATTTTTTATTTTTTAAAATTTTTGTTATTTATTATTATTTATGCCTATAGCACCTGGTCTTCCTAGGTGGTCTCCTATCCAAGTACTAACGAGGCACGACACTGCTTAACTTCCAAGATCAGACATCAGGCTTGTTCAGGGTGGCATGGCTGTAGACCATAGACTGTGGCTCCACTGAGACATGTACCCAGGACCTTCTGCGTGTAAAGCAGATGTGCTAACCACTACACTATGGAACCACATCCAACCACATCCAAAGTTTTTAATTTTGATTAAGTCTAGTTTGTCCATTTTTTTCTTTTTCTTTTGTCACTTGTGTTTTTGGTGTCATATTTAAGATACCACTGTTTAATCCAAGGGTGCAAAGATCTCTAAATTTTATCCTAATAGTTTTATAGTTTTAGCTCTTACACATAGGTCTATGAGTCATTTTGAGTTAACTTTTGTATATGGTGTGAGGCAGGGGCCCCACTTCATTCTTTTGCATATGGATATCCAACTATCCCAGTATAATTTGTTGAAAAGACAATTCTTTCCACACTGAATTGTTTTGGCACCTTTGTTAAAAGTGAATATACAGGTTATTTTTGAACTCTCGATCTATTTCATTGATCAGTATGTCTATCTTATGCCATTACCACATATGGTTGATTATTGTAGCTTTGTAGTAAATTGTCAAATTGGGAAGTGTGAGTCCTCCAATTATGTTTTCTTTTTCAAGATTATTTTGGCTATTATGGGTCCCTTGTGTTTCTGTATAAATTTTAGGAGCAGCTTCTCAATTTCTACCAAAGGAAAGAAAGGAAAGAAAGGAAGACAGAAAGACAGAAAGACAGAAAGACAGAAAGACAGAAAGACAGAAAGACAGAAAGAAAGAAAGAAAGAAAGAAAGAAAGAAAGAAAGAAAGAAAGAAAGAAAAAGAAAAAAGCTAGTAGGAATTTAAGGGTTGCATTGAATCTACAGATCAATTTAGGGAATATTGCCATTTAACAATATTAAGTCTTCCAATAAGTCTTAACAATATTGTCTTTATGAACATATAAAATAAAAAGCAATGAGCCACACTATTTTCTGATATTTCAAGACAAAAATACTTATATTTCCTTATGCTCTTTCAAATACTTAGCACACTGAAAACACAAGATTTGAGGATCCCTCCCCCCAAAAAATAATATGCTAAAAGCCACAAAGCCACAAAGTATCTTTCAATTTCAAAGCAACAAATTATGCTTTATTTCCAAAACAACTTAGCACTCAAAGACCTAAGACCTAGAGACTTAGTCAAGCATAGCTGGGGCTAAGAGGGATGGCAGAGGCTCGGTGACATGCCAGGCCCCACTGGCCTTGGCTTATTCCACTTTAGTAAAGAAAAAAGGATGGAATAACCAGATCTATTTCCTTACCACAAATGCCTCAAACATGACAAAATAAAGTATTCAGAAATTATCTCATATCTTCTTTTATGCAAAATGGCCACAAATCATTCATAAGGGAAATGAAATTTTTGCATCGGTACTAGAATAGGGAACCAGAAATTTTACATAAGATGGACTTGTTTGTAACAATCTGGTTGGAAGAGGAGAGGCAATCATAGTAAGTCTTAATCTACCATTTATATGACAAACACTTCACTTAAATTTGTTTATGTATGTGGCAAGGGTGGTAGTGATGGAGATTATAGGGGTGCTAAAGGCCCTCTTAGCTCTCCTTTGGGTTGCTACTACACCTACCAGACTAAAGACAAAGAATAGGATAACTTTAAACTATAATATATAAACTATACAATTAACATTATGTAGTTAAGTAGGCAAAAAGCTAACCAAAGGTACTCACTTTAAAGCCTAGCATCAACTCTGACCTTTTCAACCACAAAGCAAAGCTCCCACTTTCAAACATAATTAAATGCCTACTATATGTGCCAGGCAATGATCTGTACATGCATAACTCTAATGCTCTCTCATTCCTACTCTTTCAGGTAGGAATTGTCACTCCCATTTTACAGAAGAGGAAACTGAGATTTACAGAGACTAAGTACTGTCCAAGATCACACAGCTAATAAGTAGCAGAGCTAGGATTCCAACCCAGGCATCTTCAATGCCTTATCTGGTGCTTTTCCCACTAGTCCAGTAGCTTTCCAAATATTCCAAATCTCCTGTCCATGCTTCATACCAAGACTTCAAGGAACAAAAGACACAGAAGGGCAGCCAAGTTCTACTCCAACTCTGTTCTGAGTGGAACTGGTTTTCCTAGGCCAATTAAAACAACATGAGGGGTGGGGGGAAACAGGCAGAGGTGGAGAAGGGGAGAAAGAGAGAGAGGAGGTGAGAAAGGAGGAGAGGAAGAGAGGGAAATGGGGGAGAAGAACAGAGAGAGAAATATGATTAAAGACAAAGATGGACATCATTAAAGAAGTGTGTATGGGAGTTCACCTTGCAGCTAAAAATGAACCTGAATAAAAGCAAGCAACCCTCGCCAACAAAGATAAGATGATTTCAGTCAAAACCACAAACTTTTTTTTCCTGATGATTTCCATTTCTCCCCTGCAAACAGAAGTTAAAATATCATTTAAGCACTGCTTAATCATTCTCCAGAAATTCGCTGTGGTTTAACTTCTTATATTCTGACAGCATCCAGCACGCTCCTAGAAAACCCTAGAAGGGAACTAAAGAGACCATCAAGAGATTGTCTTAAGTTGGGCTAAAGTTGACAAGAAAGCAGAAGGAAACTTTCAATAAGCACAAGGCTCCACTTCACCAAGCCGGAAGTTTTATATTAAGTTCACTGGCCACCTGTTCCTTCAGCTTTCCAATCTGACACCTAATTCATGCCATGGCCATGGCTCATGAACAGATTCCACTGAATAAGACGCCAGACCAGAATTTCACTCCTGAGGACTAGGGCTTTAAGACTACTGGAATGTGCCTAGTAAAGCCTTGGGGGTGTCTGGGCAGCTGAAAGCCTCCACGAGGGAATTCAGTAAGGACAACTGCTTTCCCTCAACCCGAGGCTGTGAATTTAAAAATAAACCTCCGTGACCTTCATGCCTTAAGAATTATTTGGGAAAGAATGTTGTTGAATCCAGCAACTATTTGCCCCATTGGGGTGAACCAGAGAGAGAGAAAAAGAAAGAAATGCTTATACCCCTCTCAAGGAGTCTGATAGGACAAAAAAGATGAGAGAAATCCCAAGTCGGCTTTCCCAAGAGCAAAGGCTCATAAACTACTGTGTATTTCTATATGACTTGGATTTTCCGATTTTAAGAAGGATATTAGAGCATGTGCAGCATCTATGAGGTACTGAGATTATGTTCAGTATGTAAAGTATTTTTAAAAGGAAAAACTACAGTGTATCTATAAAGCAGTTTACTTGCAGGCCCTCTGTGCACTGCCTGTCTTACTGGGGACAAGAATTTGTAAACAGAAGGCAGTGGGGAATAACGGTTTCCCTGACAGCCTAGATACTGCGGAAACCCCCTTCTCAGTGATCCCATTTCTCAACTTGATTAAAATAACTACCACCCAGATTCTTGGAAATTGCCATTTTCCTTATTCAATTGGGAGCTTTATCACCATGGCAGTGCAGCTTTTCTTTACAGCTAAAGAGCTACAGGATTTCAGCATTATTCTCACCCAAATGATTCTTAAGACCTGATGGTCAAAGGGAACAGCCTAAGGGCACTTCAGAAGGCAGTGGCTCTCCCATTCATTATAGCTGCTGGTAGATACAGCAAAGTAAACAGTGCATAGAGCAGAACTGAGATGTTTCCACAAAATCACCTTGTGGAACTGACTCTCTGAAAGGTTATACTACCAATGCCAATTAGAAAGTGGGCATGGGGCTTGCAGTCCTACCTTTGTGCACACAAATCCCCCTACCACTACCACCTTTCCTCTCTCTGTTAGCAATAAAAATGTTATAAATGACATGTGGGGTGGCTCCCTCTCTGATGTTCCTTTACACACAGCAAAGGATGACAGCCAGGGCCTACTGTAGCTATTTGTACTTTAACCACCAATCTGGAAAACTGTTACATTAGAAACTGTTAGTCCAACACCTGAGGCTCCACAAGTCAATCATGGTTATTGACGTTTTTGTTTTATTGAAGGGTTTTAGTGGTTCATTTTTCTGTGTTTTGTTTTCTCTGGGGCAAAGGAAAAACATATGGGCTGGAACTAACCCATTTCCCTTCCTTAGGATTGAGTCAGCAAGGACCCTTCCTTAGGATTGAGTCAGCAAGGACTACAGTTTTGACCTTTGTTACAATGGGATGTTTTAAAACAACAAAAGCTGAAGGAGCTGACAATACTTAAGGGACAGGTTGGAGCAGGGTAGCAATGACCAGAACAACTGTATGCCCTTCCCAGCCAGAAGCCAGAGACTCCTACTGCCTCAATGTCTGAAAACACTTAATGCATAAACTTCTCCCAAGCCTGATGAATTGTGTGATTTACATGCAGCAAGGGCTATCCTTTGCAAATCATTTTTCTAATTAGTTATTTTTTTTTCTGATAGTCCCCCTGCTCAAAAGAAATAGTCGAGATGGAGGGAGGAAGAGAGTGGAAAATAAGGGGAGAGAGGCGGGAGAGAGTTTAATGCTTACCAATAGCTCCTAGAAGGAAGAACACTGGGAAGGAAAGGGAGGAAAGGGTATAAAGAACCCCATTACTTTCAGTGAGTCAATACAACTGGACCTTGAGAAAACTCTACCCTGGAAAAACTCCACTTTGACCTATGTGAGGACCAAACTAGCATTCAGTGCCCTGTATTTTGATTGTTCCAAGGTCCCAATGAACAGTAACACCATCCCTTCCACATCTGTGACCAAATCAGGGCAAAAGAAATTATAGCCTCACTGAGGTATCTCTCCAGATACACATACTACCTTCTTTACTCAAGTTAAGCCAGGGGGTACTGCAAGCCCCTTGAACACAGGGGTCAACTATGTATTCCCCAGCACCTAGTCCTGTGCCTACAGAGTAGAATTCAATGTTTATTGACCTTAAAACTGCCCTTCTGTGTTCCAGCTGGTTCCTACGCTCACCCATCTCCCTTGTCTCAAACCTCTAGGCCAGTGACAGTGATTCCCAGTCCTTCAAGTGGTATAACACAGCCTGTTAAGTTTCCAGACTACCCCAAGAGATTTCAAACACATCTTTGAAATGGAGCTAATTTTAACTCTCTTAAGTTCATATTGTCTAGCATTTTTAAGGAAAGGAAATGAAATCAAACTAAACAAAAGAAAAGTCACAATTCCCTGAAGGCTGAGAAAAAGAAAAAAAAAGTTAAAAGTTCTTACAAAGGGCTGCTCCTATTCAAGGCTTTGAGGGCAAGCAATGTGATTCAGAGGAAAGACTATGAGTCAGGAACCTGGGTCATGGTTTCAGCTTGTCATTAACCAGCTGTGTGATGTGGGGGAAAGTGTCCTTTGACATCGCTGGGTGGGCTCTGCTCCTCATCCATCACTTTAGAATACTATGAATTTGGAGCTGATCCAAGAACCAACTAAATATCTGGAGCTAAACCAGTATTGGTTAATAGGTATAACACGAATTCATTTCTAACTGGCCCAGCACAAGCAGAAATTTTCTACAGGAAAATGACCTAAAGAGGGAAAGTCTTTCCTAATTAAGAAAAGAAAGGATCTTCTATACAAGGGATAAGAATCAAAAGTTAGTAGAGGACCTGAGAGGAAAGTAAAAACTATGACTACAGAATTTAAATGAAGACGACTGTTAGAGGTCTTCCCCTCCCACTCTATTCTCTCTCCTTACTACTCTTTCAAAAATCCTGAACTCTGAAAATAATTAAGAAATGCAACACACAGACACACAAATAAGCTTTCTATACAAGAGAACTGCTGAGAGCTAGAAAACAGGTTTAGAAGAAGAAAATAAGGATTTACAAAATGGAATAAGACAGAAAACAAAAAAGTATACATAGGAGAATCACAACACACATTTAACCACACAAATTTGACCAGAAAGAAAAATAAACATATGCAGAGGTTTTCTCACAACTCCACTAGATGAAGTTTTACGTCAAGGTGAGGTTATGTCCTGGGGTGAACATGAGATGACAGGACTTGAATCTGAGACGTCAGCAAGTCTCAGTTCCCATGCGCCTCTTGCATTGTAAGCACCTGAATTATGAATATGAGTCTAGTCTTTGAGATTACTTATTTTCATCTAAAATGTCCCCTAATTACAGGCCAACTATACACAAAACCATGTTTATATACTTGATTGATGGGTCACTTAAGATATTTTTCAAGGATAATTTTGATTATTTGGGATTTTCACTTAATGTGCTGCCTTTAGAGCCTAACTTCCTACAAGAGGTAAGATGAGACTTCACCTTGTGCGGAAGGGAAGGGGAAAGAAAACAGATGTGGAAATCCTTCCTAAACGCTAAAGACAATATAGAAAAGGGCAAGAAAGAGACAACAAACTTAGATTTCTGGTCACTTCCTTAGCCCTTGCAACTTGGGAAAGGAGGCAGTAGCTTACAAAAAAGCCCAGAGGCTTAGGGCGGATCATTCAGTAGGTCTCTTACTCATGACCAGGGAAATACAGTGGCCAGGCACTTGCTCAGAGCTTTCACTAATAACACTCCAGCCCTGGTACTAAAGTCACTGTGACTAGCCCAGCCCCGAGGATGCCTGCTGCTTCCCTCACTACTGTATATTTGGAGGACCTGGGGCCCCTCTTCTACAGCTTGGTTCACGCTCTCCTGGAATGCAAGAAACCTCACTACCCTCAGACAAAGACTGAGAATATGGATAACTTCCTTAGTCATAACCCGCCCCCACTCCACAAATAGGAACTGCTTTGTCAAAGAGTAATAAGTTCCTCCGAATGAAATAGATTCCCTTGCTGACATTCAACTAAGGAGACACAGAGCCTCTGTGCTGTGTCACATAGAGAATAAACCTGTGCCTTTGCCTCCAACTGGTAAAAAGATGATGCCTAATGTGAACATTTAGTCTAACAAGGCAAAGGCCTGACTCTGCTAGCCCTAGAAAGTCACACTTGGAATTAGTGATCAGGAAAATAAAGCTACACTCAACATTTGCCATAGATAATATTTACTGAAAAAGTCGTAGATATTTCCCGAGCACTTATGTGCCAGGCACAGTTCTAAGTATTTTCTACATATTATTAACTTGTTCAATTCTCATTACAATGCAGGGGAAATGGTCCTATTCTAACCCTCACTTTCTAGCTGAGAAACTCTGGCCTAAAACTTGCCCAAAGTCACACTAAACTGTAGAGCAGGGTTCAAGTTGAGATCAGCCCAACAGGTCCTTCAGGAACTACTGTTTTGGACTGATTTCATAAACACAGGAAGAAAGAAAGGCTAGTAAAAGCAATCACCAAAAATTGGACAGATTTTATTGTTTTTTTTTTCTCCCATCTCTGCATAAATGAATGGCAAAGCACGATTAAGTCTCTCCTAGTTCTATTTTGCTATCTGTTCTTCCCCCAAATCCCTCAAACGACACCTTCAGCGGCTCTGAAGTCTTCCCACAGCAGCTTAAGGAAAAAAAAAGAGAGACAGAAGAAGGCCTTAATCAAAAGCCCTTTTCTTCTGGCAAACAAAAGGCCTTGGTATTTCCACAGACAGACTAGTTTTTCTTAACCCTAACCAAAGATTCTTTGGCAGAGAAAGAAATATGAAAATGTTAGGCTTGGGGGAATGGCTTGTGCTTTAGGCTTTTGTGTCCCACTCAGTAAAGCCAGCCCACTGAAACACAAACACAGCGGCCCCTCAGTAACTCTAGGCCAATTCAGTTAGCTCCAGGATCTAGGGAGAAAGAGAGCAGAGTTCCCATTCCTGATGGTCTAACCTCCCCTGAGGGTTAAATCATTTTAAAAGTACACTAGAAAAAAAATACATCTGAAGATATAGACACATAACAGATCAAATTCCGATAGTGAAAGAAAAGCAGTGAGGTAGGGGAAGAGGACAGAAGGCCTAGCTTCCGTGCTGCCCACCCCAAATAAACAATTCAGAGTTTAAGCACTTTCCTAAGTAAACTGTTAAGATCTGGCAATTGTTTCAAGGGCTTACTCCACTCAACACTGGGTTTCAGAGGCATAGTATGGCACTGAATGGCCTTAAGTGATCGACATTTTCCCAACAGGGTAGAGAGAAATTAAGTCTATTTTATATAACAGACCAGTAAGGGAGGAAAAGAAAGGGAGACAGTCTGCCAGAAGACAAGCAGGCCCCAGCAGCACTAATCCCAGATACAACTAGACCAAACTCAGAATCTGCGACACTCCATCCTTTGAATGAGCACAATAGCATTACTATAGCAAAGTGCCAGAAGCATTTACACCTAGTCAACAGCACCCTCCCCTTGCTGTCTTGCCCAGGATATCATGAACAAAATCCAGTATGAAGGCATCTCCTAGCAGCCAGGTCTCCATTACAATGGGGAACAAAAGTAGCCAGGTATGAGGAGTCTCAGCAGGCTTAGAATCCCCTTGCAGTGAGCAGCCAAAATTAATGTATGATTACTATCTATAATGGTGACGACCCTCCCCGCACCCCAGGTGTTAAACCATGAAGTAATAAGGCTCCAAGTGGCTCAGGATTCTGAATCATCTCTGACTACCCTGGAAGTAGGTCCTACTTGCTCTCAGGCAGTATTAAAGGTCAATAGAGTAAA
Source organism: Rousettus aegyptiacus (assembly GCF_014176215.1). Lineage (NCBI taxonomy): Eukaryota > Metazoa > Chordata > Mammalia > Chiroptera > Pteropodidae > Rousettus > Rousettus aegyptiacus. Next base: position 25,005,476 of record NW_023416284.1, on the reverse strand, counting down.
AGGCACTGCTCAGCCAGGCTCAACCACTGGAGAGTTTCCAACGTCTGGCATATAGTAGGCTCTCACATATATGTTGAATGAATAATGAATAAAACATTTAATCTTCAACTGCTATAATCAGTTCCTTCCTACACCCAAGGAGGTAGAAGGAGTGTCAGAGAAGAATTCTAGATAGTAGAAAGAAAAACTTTTCTTTTCCCTGGCTATCAAGCTTTTCTGTACAAAGTATAATGAATGCTCCCTTCTATATAAAATTCATTACTCAATTGTTCTCTCACAGAAAGGGAAACAGGCCACACTATCTTGATCACGGACAATGGTTCTTCTGCAGCTGGTGTGCAACATACAGAGTCCTCTGAAAGATGGCATAGTCAGGGAGATGTCCACTGTAGCAGTTTTTGTAACAGCAACAACTTGGAAACAACCCCAACAAGCAACAATAAAAGAATGGCTAAGTGAAGCCATTATCAAAATCACAACTTAATAACTTATTATGACTAAGGAAACACTAAAAAACTTATTTGTATATGTTACTATGTGAAAGATGCCAGACACAAGGCCATATGTTATAATATTCCAATTATATGAAATTCCACAATAGGCAAATTAGAAAACAGATTGGTGTTTGCCAGGGGCTGGGGGAGGAACATTTAGGGGAGTGCTGAGGGGCGAGGGAGGTGGATGGGGAGTGACTGCTTAATCCAAATGGATTTCCATTTGGAATCATGAAAAAATTCTTAAACTAGATAGTTGTGACAACTGCACAACCCTGAAAATGTACTTAATGTCAATGAATTGTATTTTTTATATGGTAACAATAACAAATTTTATGTTATATGTATTTTACAATAAAAAAAGGATTGGAAAAAATACATATACAATCAGGATTACAATTATGTACAAGTAAACATGGACCAGAAAGGAACACAGTCAAATCCCAATATCTGTTCAATTAAAATGGGACTTAATTGATGCTGGACGACAAATAAAAATCAGGAAAGAAAAATAAAAATGCCAGAAGCACACAGCCAACCCTAAAGCCATAATCACAAGCCTGCAAATAACTGCCTACGAAGTGGGGGACAAGTTACAGAGCTCACAGAGGCGCCAGAACAGCAGGTGTGTGTGCTATGGGGTAAGGAAGAGAGGTCTCAGGCCCTCCGAAGCCCAGTACTCTCTAATCCCCCTTAAAAACACTCCCTAGGGCAGAGGAACCATCTGTTTCAACCAAGCCTAGAGCCCTATAAGCATATTAACTCTTTCAGTGCTGACCTCCTACAGATGGGCTTCTCCCCATATTAAATGCTTTTAATTTTTAAAATGCCTCTAAATGTTAGAACATAAGCTCTCCAATGGAAGAGACTTGTCCTGTTTTCTTACATATTCTTAATGCTTAGAATAAATTGATATTAGTGGATACTCAATAAATGATTTTCTGACTGAATACATTAAATGCCTTTTCCCTGTTTCATCTATGCCTTATTTTCTAAAATCTCCCTCTTCTTGTCATTTGTCCTCAGAGTCTGACCTGGTTTCCTCAAATTCATTTGACCAATCAATATCTGTCAGCTTACAGTACGGTATAACTAGTCTCCTCACTGTGTGGTTTATTGCTGGATCCCAGTGCCTAGCACAGCAAGCATGGCAGGTGCTCATACATATTTGTCTAATGAAAGAATGATTCACTTTAGTCACCACACCTCCTAAGTGCTCAATAATGAGCACTTAAACTTGATGAGATATGAGCTAGGTCCTGTGAGAGTTGCAGAAATATAACGTCCATGAAACAGTCTCCTCAAAAAGCTTACAATTTTAATAGGGAGACAAAACTAGAATGTGGAAAGTGATATGTCAACATGAACAATGATAATCAAAGTTTTCCTGGAAAAGAAAGACCTGAAGTGGAGAAACAGAGAGATTTCAGTTAAGTGTAAGGACCAGGGCATTCCAGATAAAGAGAACTACACAAGAAAAGGCCAGAGGAGAGAATGAATGAAGTACTTCAAAGCACAATGGAGACATGGACTTGTTTGGAGCTAAAGATGTTCTAGGAAATTATGTGAGACAAGCCTACATAACTGGGGCATGTCACAGCATGAAAGGTCTTTGAGTAATAGAAAATACTACAAAGTAGCTGGTAGTGTTAACTGGAAGAGAGAGACAGGACACAGCGAACAAAATATGAGGTAACTATAGTAATTCAGGCATGAGGTGATGAGTGACTAGACTAGAGTCATGGCAAAGGAAATGGGAAAGAAAGGCCAAACTTAAGAGAAATTCTGAAGAAACAAAAGAACTTGATGACAGATTAAAAACGAGGGTTGTTGAAGAAAAAAGAGTCAAAAATATCTCCAGGGTTTCTGATCTCGGACACTGGAAGAATGTGAGCACAACTGTCAAAAATGGGGAATAAGGGAAGAAAGCCAAGTCTCAGCCTGGTTTTGAAAATATTGAGTTTGTGGTAATATCCAAGTATAGATGTTCTGCAGGCAGCTGGGGGGGAAAAAAAGACTAAAAATCAAGAGATTTTTATGGCCACAATGAAATATTATTCAGCCTTAAAAAAGGAAATCCTGTCATATGCTACAACATGGATGAACTTGGAGGACATTATGCCAGTCACGAAAGGGCAACTACTGCATGATTCCACTTATGTGAGGTATTTAAAGCAGTTAAACTCATAAAAGCATAAACTCGAATGGTGGTTGCCATGGCTGGAGAGAGGGAAATATGGGACGTTGTTGTTAAGTATAGGGTTTCGGTCATGAAAGATGAAAAAGTTCTAGAGATTTGCTGACAACCAACATGCAAAGAGCTAACAATACTGTACCATACATGTAAAAATTATTAAGAGGGTAGATTTCATGCTATGATTTTTTGCTATGATTTTTAAAAACACCTAAAAAACTGAGAGATTTTAAGCAGTAGAAGACAGATGTGGGACTGCGTGATTTCAAAGAAAAACTAAAGCCAAAAGAACTGGCTAGAGAAAGAAAAGAAGGTCAGGAGTAGCATAATAATAATGCCAGTTATGTTTGTATCATGTGTTTATGTGCCAGCACTGTGTTAGAATCTTTCCCTGCGCCATTCCATTAATCCTAATAATGTTATGTGGGAGATATTATTACCCCCATTTTACAGATGAGAAAACTGAAGCTCAAAGAAAGCGAATCACTTACCCCAAGTAACGTAGACACTTGGATTTTAACCCAACCCATGCCAGAGCCAAAGCTCGTGTTCTTCCCACCTCACCACACTGCTTTACTCCTCAGGAAACTACCAGAGTAAGAGTCGGAAGAAAGAAAAGACCCAGCAAAGGCAGACAAACAGCAATCATGATGATAGGTAAAGGAAAACTAAGAAATTCCCTCACTGAAGCTAAAGGAAGAGAATATTTTAAATAGGCAGGAAAATAATCAACAGTGTCCAATGCTAGCATTCCCACACGAAATGAGGTCAACACTCCAAATCCACCTGTAAAGGGTCACATAAAGATGAAGTCTTGGGCCGGTAATGAAGTCCAGAGAATTTCAAAGAAACAGAAGCCCTAATCAGAGCTAAATGGGCTTCTTCTCACCCTCTTTTCACTGACAGACACCTGGGGCTGCCCATCACCCCACTACTCCACAGGCATCATGCTGAAGAGAATCAACTGACCAGTCCCAGGAAATACCAACCCAAACACAAAGCATTGCACAACACAAGGCTGGGTTCAGCTTGAGCTGTGGGAGAGATGGATGGGATCTCCACCCCAGCTATACAGTTCAACGTAAACTTTGTTTCTAAAACCAAACTTCTTTTTGAAAGTTTTCTTATGCTTGCTCTCTTTACTTCTTTCATCCTAAACAAACTAAAATTAGGTACATACTGGTTTACCTACAGCCTCACTTCCCTATTAAGTGATCTTTTATACTTCTTCCAGAGTTATACTTCTCCCCCACCAAAAAAAAATATATATATATGTATATGTATATACATATATACACACATACACACACACATACACATATGTATTTAGTTTATGTCATGCCTCTGCCTGAAAAAATATCTAGTGTCCTGAAATGCCGACCATTATTCCTTAGTCCTTTATAACAAAGACTCGACTTTCCATTCTAGCCTCACCTCCCTCCCTAAACAACTACCCATTCTCCCCAGTTTCCTACTTTACAATGCTTCTCATGCTTCCCCACAGGATACAGAGACTTTCGTGAGTCTATTCCTTTGCACAACCTGCTGTCTTCCCAGAACACCTTTTCTCCCTTAACTGGCAAACTCCTAGCAACTTCCAAATTCAGCTCCAACATTAATTCCACCGTAAAGTTTTCCCAATCACCTACCATGCTGCCCCTACTAATCACCCCATCTCATTCTACAGGGTACCTGCCATAAATATACATTACACACACACACACACACACACACACACACGTTACATTACATATATATACATATACGTTACATATATGTTACATATATATACATGTTACATATATACATATACGTTACATATATATATCTCCCCTCACTAGACTGTATATAGGACTGACAATCCTTCAGGAACAGGGGCTGTCATTAATCTTTGTATCTCCACTGCCTTGCTTAGGGTCTGGCATACAGAAGGTTCTCAATGAAAGAAAGGAAGAAGGATATGACAACTTCCAGTGAAAGATACAAGAAGCATGGAACATTACCAGGGAGTGAAGTAGTTAGTTGATAACAAACTGTAAAAAGTGATCTTTCAAATCAAAGGACTTCAAGATACATCAAACCAGAAGAGGTTCTTGCTACTCCACAATGAGCAAAAGATGCTCTTTAGCAAGTAGTGTGCATTCAGAGGGAGTATCTCCAGTTGTTGTAATGAGTAACACATACAATTAGGATTACTAGCCTGGGGTTTCTCCAGAAGAACAGAGAAAAGAAACTGAAACAGAATATCGCAGATAAGAGCCTTAATCCCTTAATACTAAAGCCTACTTCAAAAAAAACCTCAAGACCTAGGACAGGAAAAAAGTGATCATTTATTTATACTTTGTTAGGCACAAAAGCGCCCTCTTTGAGGAAAGATAGTGTAACACTCATCTCCAATTAACAAAAACCACAGAACTATCCCCACACATTTGAGAGTCCAAACTGCTAAGCACTACACTATGGAACCATATATTCTTCACACATTTCAAACCAGCAGCAAGAGAGGCTAACCCGGACGTGAACCTGTGCTGATGCCTCTCTTCAGCCTCTTCAGTGACAGGAGTAAGCCTAAAAAATATACAATTAACGAGAGGAGAAACTTTAACAGTACAAAACTGTCAAGCATCCAAACAAGCACAGGATTTACTCAGGGTCTATAGGTGCTCAGTGCTGAAAAAGGTGTTGGCAGGTCTCACCCCAGAAGCACTAAGACTCCCAGATTCCTTGTAGTGAAGAGAATTACCCCATTGTGATAGGTTTGCTTAAGGGCTTGGGAATAGGAGGAGCTGACAGTTCTCACTGTAAAGGATGCAATCCAGTTGGTGACTCAAGCGACTTTCCACTATCCTGGCTGCTGCAAAGACATTCTTATTGACCCTCCTGCACACAAAGTCCCACACATGTGCCTCCTTCTCTCAGGCCTCAAGCTAATCTCCAAACACCCACAGTCTATCGTCAGTTAGAAAATCCCACACTGTCTGCTCCAGGATGTCAATTCCAAGTCAGAAACAAGATTGCATTCTCACTGAGTCTATAATTTGACCCTGAGGCTGTCAGTCTAAGTAACAGAAGCTGATTAGTACCTGACTACAATATATTGATTTAAACACACAGCACCAATTCCATTTCTTCCAGAGGCAGGCATCTACCCACAGCAACACGACATAGTAGAATTTGTCAACCTATTATATCAGGTTAAGCTGGCCCAATTTATTAGCTAGGGGCTAACGCATTAACAGCAGGAAAAGAAAAAGAGAATCTCAACCTCATACTAATCTGGGGTTTCAATGTGGTATTTCTAAATAGCATTGATTAGGTCATTTTTGGTACCAAAGTTTCCTGATCAACAATGACAAATCTCTCCCAGTACAAGAGGAAAAGGTACTATGGTTGGGAGGATCAATGAAGCCATTTAAATGTCTGGAGTTTCTGGGAGAAAAGCTTCAGAGTAAAACAGTGCAGTGATGTGATGATGACATGTGGGAGCTGCTGACTAAGTAAAAGAGACACTTGGCACCTATCCCATGATGAAATTAACTGGATAATAAAACATCTGAACTAGCTAGCCATTAGGCCTGAAGACAGGGCTGTCCCTGGATGTCAAGGGGCCAAGAGCTATCAGAGAGGTATTCATAGTGTTACAGGTAACTTTTAAAAGTGAAATAAAGTTCAAAACCAACATCTAGAGCTTTGAATATATGTATTAAGGCCAGTAATTCCATTTATAGAAATCTATCCCAGAGATGCACAGAAAAAATTATTTATAAGGATGTTCACTATCATGTTCTAGTAGTGAAAAATTAGAAATGCACAAATCCACAACTGGGGAATGTTAAAGAAATGATCCTTCCACTTGAGGATCGGCTGTTAAAAAATGATGTTGTAGACAAATACTTTTAACGGCATAAAAAAGTGCTTACAAAATAACAAAGAGCAAGAGAAAGAACGGTATTACAACAATAACAAATATATAAAAACAGCATTTTATATAGATATGGATAGAAAAAGTCTAGATGGAAATACAAGAAAATATTAACATAGTAATCTATAGCATGTAGGTAGGTTTTGGTGGTGTTTTGTTTTTCGTTTTTCCATGCTTTCTATAAGGACAAAATAGTGCATCTACTTAATGGCAGGGGCAAAAAAATATCTATTTTTTTTCCCCTAGCACTCTTCATTAGCCATATTGAAGAGAGAAAAGAACATCCCCATCCCCTAAAAAAGGACTCTTCTGAGGGGTACTTGTCAGGTGTGAGGGCTTGTCCTTCTTGCTCAGACATGGGAATAGGGGCCAGGTTTCTAGGCTGGATGACTAAGTGGATGTTCAAAGTAAAGCTAATAAGATAAAGATGATTTGACAAACACATCAGAACTAATGGCACCTAACTGAGTGCATGCCTTCTCATTAGTTACCTTGTTCAATTAACAATGTTGCCACTGCCAAAAATATACCTGGAACCCAGCATGAGGAACTGCTTACAGACTAGGACCATCTTTCTGATGTTTTCAAGAGCAGTTTCCATTCTTTCAGAATGAATTTAATGTTAATGTTTCAAAACAGCCAGCCTTGGATAATATCATTCTGTAGGTATAACTACAGAGTTTCTTATGGGAGTCATAATCTGGCACTGAAGAGAAAAACCACAAAAAGAGGTTTTATAGATTTATACAGCACAGGCAGCATTGTCAGAGTATTTTTTTAACCTCCAGTGTTGACTACTGAAGGACATTTAGATATATGAGTTTAGTTCAATTCCTCAAATGTTTCTTAATATGTACCAGAAAGTATGCTAGGTGAAGAAGATAAAAGAATAAATGAGACACAGTTCCCACCTTTAGCAACAGTAAAACTACTAAGGTCTCCTGGGCTCTTACGCCCTACCAGATGTTAAATTTACCATTTCATTTAATCCTCATAACATCTGGAGGTAAAGTCTACTATCATCCCCATTTTACAAATGAGAAAACTGAGGCTTACAGAAGTTACAGAAAACTTGGCCCAAAGAGTAAAGACTAGCAGGAAAATTAAATGTTTAATAAAACAACTTTAACAGCAGTTTGTCTTGTGTGATATGCTCATAGTATGTTTAAAGTGCTGTGACAACACAGATGAATAAAAAAGGAATAATTCTATCTAGGAACGCAACAACAGCAACAACAAAAACTATGGGAGGAAATGAGAATGAGCTCGGCACTAAAGGATGAATACAAGTTTGGTACAAGGAGAAAGGATAACAGTCTTGGTAGAGGGAGCAGGACAGTCTATGCAAAAGAAGAGAATGATGAAAGCGCATGGGTATTTTGGGGTATTTTTTTTAATCATTATTCATAGACTTATCACAAGTTTTTCTTAGCAAAGGCTAGAAAACCACTTTCTCATCATTACCACCTCCTTGCCGCCTCCCAAATTAATCTCCAATTACCAATATTTGGGCTCTGCCAAAGAGCAGAACTTGGGCCAACAGTTTGACCAGTCATACCTACAGGAGAGGTCCACCTGGGCAGAAATTATTCAATGGCTATGGTTTTTGTCAGCCTTGAAAAATAAAAGTTAAAGCCTTCTAGAAGCAGTAGCAGCAGCAGCAGCAGCAGCAACGGAATATATTGCACAGCAACTCTGGCATCAAAGCACCAAAGAGTCCCTGGAAACTGGGGACTAGAACTTTAAAAGACTTCTACAATGTCTCCATTCTCCCACTGGGCTCCCTTCAGCAATTACCCACTAGATGGAGGAATGGCTGCAAGCTGAACCATGTCAAGAAAAGCAAAGTCAGTAATTAAATGAAGAGGGGAGCCAACTACCTTTCTGTCAGCCTCTCTGGTACACACAGAGATACAAGTAAAACGAAAAGCAGCAGCTATTCACCATAACCAGGGGACACAGTGGGTGAAACTCAACACACAAGGGAGTTTGACAAAGGCAATGGTTTGTATGTAATCACATGGCAGCCCAGGGTTCTCTAGAATGTTATTTGTCTAAGACCTATAGCAACATTCTAGAAATTATAACAAAGACTAAACTAAAACAGCCACATGCCCACTTCCCAGGAACTCTCCCATCTGGAAAAGATTCAGGAGAGAAAGAAATCAATCGGATGCTTTCTTTGGGTAAACAAGACAAACTGCTGTATATTATCTGTAATATTATATACCTTATGTCATAAAGACTATTATACAGTGTATATAAGTGAGTGAAGAATTAGAAAACAAGACACAGCTCAAGGAGAATAGTGTGGAGCAAAAAGATCTACTGCCCTCACTCCAAAGCACCAAACTGCTACTCTCCCTCAGAGAGGAAGGTGCCCAACTGTGTTTTATACATACACATGGTCAAACATGGGTATTTTCTCCCAGCTCACATGGTCCCCAGCATCACACAGCAGCACAATACAGACATTTTGGCTGCTATACTCCCAGGCACTATTATGTCGTTAGCAGAACAAATGAACCCTGCTCCATGCCGGCCAAGCCTTGGGTATACCACTGTAAACTGTCTATGTTATGGGAGTATTATAAGAGCTACACTGAATACATGTAAAGTGCTTAGGACAGTGCCTAGTCTATAACTAACATTTGCTGAATGCTTACTGTTATTATTAATATCACTAATTCTGTTGTCTTCCAGTCTAAACCATCGTAACTATCCCATGGTGAGATCAAACATGTGAATGGGTGATGAGGGCTACAACTTCCCAGTCAGACAGTGACCTGATCCAGCTTATCCTGGACCAAAGCAGGCACTGTGATTCAAATAAGTCTCCAGGATGGGCAGAAGAAAGAAGAGATAGAACATTCAGTGAATTCTGACTACATATCAGACACTAAAGTAAATGTATATATCTTCTTGTTTAATGCCTATAGCAGTAAGTGTTTCAGAGTTCATCTTAGTGGTACAGAACCAAAATAACATGGCAGAGAGCCCATGTCTGGAGTGGAGTGGGAGCTGTACTGCTGTGGTCTTTTCTCTGATTTTGGCTCCATACGGAACACTCCCCATGATGGCACATCTAATCTGTTATTCATTCCTATAAATGTTATTCATTCATTCCTAGTAAAGACAGGGCAAAGGATGGAGGGAAAAAAATAATCATACAGGTGGACTGAGAAAATAAATGATTGCCAAGCTAGTTTCAATATAGCCTCTTCTAAAAGCAGAAATAATTTCAAACCTCTACACCCCTGAGAAGATCAAATCAAGAGCTGTTTGTTCCATTAGCCCCACTGAGAAAGTCAGGAGAGGTGGAGGAGACTGGGGACCAAAACAACTCCTATTTAGGAAGTAAAAAAGGATTCTTTCCTCCAGGCATGTTTTATGGGAGGAAAACGAGGCCCCCACCACCACCACCAGTCATACCTGCCTTTTGTTCCTGAAGCACATATGGCAGAGGAGGAGAGTTATGAGTGGTACAGTTTCCTGAGAACGTCAGGAATCTACTTCTAAACCTGATCTACACAGGCTGTGGCCATCCTAGTGTGGTTAACTGCTCCTCTAAACACTGACACAAAGGGGAACCAAAAGGAAAAATTATCCCCCAATCCTATGGATAAGTAAATTTCCAATAGTTCCATCCACCACCTGTCTATCTTCGAAAAGTTCTGGGCTTTTATCAGTAGAATAACACTAAGGGTAACAGGGAGCCCAGTGTCCAAGGAGAGGAACTGTTTCTTCTACTGAAGGAACATGCAGGTTAATTAAAGTTTGATAATCCTTCCAGGAGTTTTGTAAACGCAGGAGGGAAAAGGCCCCTGCTATTAGGTGGGCATCATGCCCAGGAATACTGAAGGATCCCTCTAAGACAAGATATAGGGCAAAAAAAGGGGGCTCTTGTATGGGACAAGGGTACATTCTTACACCTCCCTTTGTTCCCCCATAAGGCCCAAGAACTAGAAGAGTCACTGAGAAGGACCACTAGTTTCTGTCCCCCATCTCTCATCATTCTCCATGAGTCTAGATGAAGAAACCCAGACTCTCTGCCCTCTCAAAACTTCCTGTGACAGGAAAGCAACAGTTAATGTCGCTCATTCTTGCTAAGACCTGTCTGATGCGTGATGAGCTTAGAGTCCTGAATCTAAAAGCGGTTGGCTCCAGCTGTCGGAAGTTCTGAAAAAATATCTGTATGGAATGCGGAGAGAAAATGGAAGAGAAGATAACTGAACAGTACTTTATAGCTGCAAATCCTTTTGTGGCATATAAAGGTCTTGATACATATGACCTCTTAGAAATAGTTTTTCAACAGATAAAAAAGTAAAATATCTATTGACCCTGGTGTAACAAGAGTCCAGATCTCCTGCCATTCCCCTCAATTCTAAAGAAACCTACTTTACAACATTTTCCTCTACCTTCCCCTACTCTCTCCACACCCCACGGCTGCTCTGTATACAGAATCCTGATTGCTAATGAAAAAAGGAGGGTTTGAGCACCTTCCTGAACAGATGGAAATAAGACCACCTCTTAATTGGAGAACGGGAAGTAAAAAAATTTCATTCATTTTCCTCCTTAAAAGTCAAAAAGAGCGTTTCATCATCATATCTGAGAGCATTTTTCTCATCTACAGTGAAGAGTTTCCAACCATGCAAAACAAACACTATCCTCTTTAAATACTATTTTAATAAAAAAACACCTCCTTTTTAGTCATTGATTTACCCTTCATAGCAGCATTTCTGGCCTATCGACCTGCCTCCTCCTCCCCCACAACCACTCCTGACTCCCTGTTCTCTCCAGATGGGCCTCTGACTCACTGTAGACACAGGCAAGTGGAAAACCTGGCCCAAGAAACCTAATTACACCTAGGTGAGGCTGCAGAGCCTGATGGCAAGAGCCCTCCACCCACACTGTCTAGGGAGTACCCTGGCCTCTGCTGATCTCACAACAGCAGGAGACATTTCTTCAGTGCTCATTCAAGCCAGAGAACAGGTTGCAGCTGAAGTCGCTGAGAGGATTCCCTCCTTCTCACCCACGATCACGTTTACAAACTCTTTCTCTTCTATGTAATTGCCTAAATGTGGCCAGCATAGAGTAAGAGGGCTTTCTAAGCTGCTAAAGGATTGATGAAAAGTAAAGACCCCATACAATAGACAACCACAGTCAGTGCTCGCACAATGGGCAAGGACAAAAGGCAGGGGGCCAGAAGGTTTGTAATACCTCTAAGGTTGTTGAGTCCCTCCAGGAACTTCTGGTACTTGTAAGCATTCATGCTCCGGCCCAGCTGTGTTGGTTCAGTGGCTGGAAGTAGGCGCCATGGAGCACTGACAGCTGAGAAGTGAGACTGATCTCTACTACTGCGTCTCCTAGCCCCCAAGGACTGGACTTTAACCACATTTACAAGTGACGTCACCAGAGAAGCCTCATTGCATTACAGCCCTTTGTGTACCCTCATTTGTTGCAGTGAGCGGAAATACCTCCCTAAGAGAGGCCAGCCTCTCCTTTGTACAAATGAGACAAGAGACCACAACAGCCCCTGCCTATCATCTGCCTGCTCATCTGCCACCTTCTCTCTAGACCCCAGCCCAGGCTCCACTGGGATTACTGCTCCTCTGGTTTAAATTCTAGGGAGAGAGGCTTAAATGCTTTCAGGACACCAGTTAGGGGCTCATCTAACATTTGAGAATGAAACCTTTAAAGGGCCACACTTGCCACAAAAATGTAACCATAACAGGAGCTCTTGGGCAAATATCACATGGCAATGGGGCAGGTTTTACAAAATAAACAACCAACTCTGCACTCTCCTCACAGCAGTCATGTTTACAGACTGGAATATAGCCACACACACACACACACACACACACACACAGGAGACACTGCACATCAACACAGTCCAAGGCAGGGAGAGGAGAGAAGCAGAAACTGTTAAGTTTCTGAAAGCACAATTCAAGGAGGCAGGACCTTCTCTATAGATAGGAAGAAACTGCAGCCCAAACGACCATCCACCTGCTCTCTACTCCAGGGCACTATTTCACTTAGCTGATTTGTATTTGGTGAGTTCACTAGCTACTACAAATTTCATTCTAGTCCATTAGCCTCAAAAAGATGAGCCCTTCCACCCCCGCCACCACCCCATTGTTATAGGCTCTTAGGATAAGCTACAGATTATAATCAGAGGAGAAAAACATGAAATTTCTACAACATGTTTGTTGTAAGAAATTCAAAGTGGTCCATCTAAGTTATTATAATCATTTTTGAAATGATTTTTAAAGTGGAAAAAAAACCTGTAAATTTTCATTTACAGATGAGAAAATAGAGGTTAAGCAATCTATCGAAAAGTCACACATCAGGCCAATGACATAGCATGGAAAGAACCTAGGTTTCTGAAACCTGAGCTTGGAATCCTGGCTCATCTGACCTTGGCATCCTAGAAAACCATGGGCAACTGAGTCTGACTTTATTGTATAACCCCTCATAAGAGAGATGCCCCTCTCCCAGGTTTAAAATTTTTCAGAGCAATCTGCCATGCAGGCTGCTGTTCAGTGACTTGGAGAAGAACTGAGTGTGCCAAATATAATGTTCCACAAAACTCCCAATTATGCAGGTTAGATGCAAGTGGAGAAACTGTAAGTAACATTGTGAAAACAAAGAGAAAAGGGAATATAGTATATGCCTGTTAGAAAAGATAAGGCTAAATAATATTAACAGCTATTAAGATAATGGGAAGATAAAAATTTAAATGCTACTGGTCAGTCAACAGTACCAACCAGGTAGCCAGCCATTATGTGCAGATCTGAGTATTTATTAAGAGTCATGGGGGACACAATACATGATTTCCTGTCTTAAAGAACAATTTAATGGGCAAGATTAAAAGGCCAAAAAGGAGTTTAACACTTACAGAGCATAAGTTAGACAGTGAAATACAGTTTAAAAAAAAATATATATATATATAGATTTTACAATATACTACTGTGAGAGTCAGTATCTCTGAGGTCACCTAGTTCAACACACCAGATGCTTTTGAGTTCTCATCTGTGAAATAAGGCTGTGGATGAGAAAGACAAACATTAAATAACAGTTCAGATCATGTTTGTCCATTTCCTGGTGTTATTCCACCATTTCTCCAGAAGAATATGGATAATAGAGTATGGTAGAAAGAACTTTGGTTGTAGAGTCATGATACTTGTATTTCAGAGTCTATCTCAAGATACAACTTTGCCACTAATTAGCTATGTGAGCGGAAGTTCCAAAGTCCTATAAAATGCTAGTTCTTAACTTTTTTTTTTAGGTCTCAAACTCCAGTGAGAATCTGATGAAAATTAAGGATACTTTTCCTAGAAAAAGGCAGATATTTACCTACCCACAAACTTTTGTTTACAAGTGGAGAGAGGTCAATGAACCACAGGTAAAGAACTTCTGAACTGATCTCTAAGACCTCCTCTGTGTCGTAATCTGAAAGCAATTAACACAGTGCTGAATCTAAGTGCTGAAAGAACAAGGTGTAAAGGAAGATCCATCAGCCAGAGGACAGCTGCGTCCTCTTGCTTTAATGCCACTGTAAAATTCTATCAGACACTCCTCCCACCTGAGGGAGGAAAAGCAGCCCAGACAACAGCCAGGAGTCTAATGGCAGGAACAACTGACTTTTTAAAATAGCCACTTGAACTAAGTGCATTTAAAAGACAGCACATGCTAGTTTGTCATTTCCTCTGTGTGTTTCGCCATATCAGATAAAAATTAAACAAAAACAAGGATGTTTGGAATGATTAAGTGAGTGACGGTTCCAATATGAGGCTCTTAGGAAAGGGGGTGGGGGGTACAGTGGCCTGGACTCCAGTTCTTGCAGACGATGGACCTTTCCCCAGAATCAGAGCATTCCAAAGCACCACAGTCTAACATGTCTATACGCCCTTGATGGCTGTTCACCTTTTATTCTTCAATGGGTCCCACAAGGGTGAACAGTGAGATGTAACATCGGGTGTAAGAGAGATCCTGCCCTAAATTCCAGACAGAGAGAGACAAAAGTGAAGGGCTTAGGATCTGGCAGTCCAACAGAGACACTCTCTGGCCAGCTGCTGACAAAGGGGAAAAGAAAGCCCTGCTGTCTCCAACAGCCTTTACCAAGGCACAGACACCTAAGAGCTGAGTGGAACTTGACTGAATGCAGGCAGATCATGAAGTCCAGACTACAGTGCATGAGGTGTGGTCCTTAATGGCTTCTGACTCTATAATGCCGATGTCAGTTAAAAAGGAATACCTGCCCTGCCCTGGAGTGGGCTGAGGGATGCCACAGCCCAGGTAAAGAGAAGACCTGAGCCAGGTTCAGGATGTTGCTCCTAAAATAGGCAGGCAAATCTGCCAGCAGAGAGTTATAACCAAGGAGAAAGTTCTAGGCCCATGAGGAGAGAACTTGGAGTTCCCACAGTTCCCTCAAACCATCTAGAAATCAATATCTCTTATAATTCCTTCAAAGCAATCTCTCTCCTAAAAACAAAGGTCCTCTTCCCATAAAGCAATCCCGTCAGCCCCTCAGTGACACTAAATGTGGACAGCCAGTTGAAGGAATTCACCCAACCACTCATTCCACGTACATCTGTTGCACACTCACCATGCACCAGGCACTGACCTAGGTACTGGGAACATAAAACTCAGAGTCTAATAAGAGAGAGCATAACGAAAAAGGATTGCCTCTGTCTCCTCAGATTCAGAGAAGGGTCATGAGTGGTCAAACTGAGGGTATAGCAGACTTCCAAGGGTTCATTCTCTAGA
Source organism: Rousettus aegyptiacus (assembly GCF_014176215.1). Classification (NCBI taxonomy): domain Eukaryota; kingdom Metazoa; phylum Chordata; class Mammalia; order Chiroptera; family Pteropodidae; genus Rousettus; species Rousettus aegyptiacus. The sequence continues at coordinate 24,990,097 of NW_023416284.1, read as the reverse complement.
CCAGCCCTGAAGACAAGAGGCTCAGAGACATGAAAGGTAACTCTCCTCAGAAATACATCCATTTTCTTTGAGGCAGAACTGACACCCAGACAGCCAGTTTCCACTGTTACCCCACTATTACCCCAAAGCAGCTGCTGACCCAGGAAGACAGCAAAAATATCTCCGGTGACTTAAGAAGCCAGTAACAAAAGCAGGTGCCAGGTTCGTGATCCTATTCAGGGAACAACAAAGATCACTTTCTTCATTGTCTTCCCCTGGCAGCAGTGTCTGATGCAGAGAGGGGTTGAATTACACCTTGTCCCTCTGGTCTGCTAGAGAAAATGAGTTTGCCATCTGAAGAAAGAGTTGTGGCCAGGGCCAAAGCTCCCTCTGCAGGGCTGAGGACCAGAAGACAAAAGAAGTCAGATCTTCTATGCTTAGAAAGAGAGGACGGAAATGGCATGACCAAGGGAGGCCTACATGGAAACTAAGTGCTGGTTTGGCAACAGGGCCTGACAATGAGCCCATGCTTTTGGTCGCAGATCCTCAAATCACCTCTCGCTCCTTGATCCTTTTTTTTTTTTTTTTTTTTTTTGGCTATGTGGTCCATGGAGAAATGGGTGAATCCCATGAATCTTCTCCTCCCTACGGTGGTTATGTAATACTATAAAACTAGATAAGATAAAACAAGCTGATCAATTGGGAGGGAAAGCAAAAATACCTGCTCTTAGAGTGAATCTGTACCTTTATCACTTTATATTCTAGCCCTACCTAAAACTAAGGCTCCCTTCTAAGTTTATAAAATCATAGGATAATGTAAATGCCTCACTGCTGGGAATTCTGAGGACCTAAATAAAAGATCAGAGGCAAGAGTCACCTAGCACTGGAATGAGAATACAAACCTCTGGAAGAAAGAAGGGGAAAAAATTTGATTTCAACAAAAGCATACTGAAACAGCTATACGTTTCCAGGTATAATAGAGATCAACAGCTTCCCCACCTCCTCACAAGAATGGTTTCTCTCACCAACTCTACCAGGACCCAGACAGAGGATGTAGCTGCACTTCCAAGTCATTTAAAGCAGGGATCCCCAACCCCTGGGCCACACAGCAGGAGGTGAGCTGAGGACCAATGAGCAAAGCTTCATCTCTACTTACATCCGCTCTCCAATGCTAGTTATCACTGCCTCAGCTCCACCTCAGATCATCAGGCATTAGATTCTCATAGGAGCACCAGTCCCTGGTGCCAAAAAGGTTGGAGACTGTTGAACTAAAGGAAGGCGCCTGCTGAGGAGAGTCACACTTAGTTATTCTGACAAACCTGGGTGTGGGGGGAGGGGTGCTTGCTGACTCAATTCACCTGGCTCCTCCACCACCAAATAAAATAAGTCTCCAAAAAGACAGGCCACCAATTTCTGGCAGCATTCCTTTGTTGCTTTTGAGCAGAGGAAATAAGCAAAATAAATATTTTTGAGAAGTCAGATTCTAGACACTAAAAATAGTACAATGGAATTTTTCTCGGAAGCTGTCTTTTGCTAACAATGAGGTTATACATAAAAAAAAAAAAAAAAAAGTCCAAGATAGACTGTATAGTGTTGACTCCAGGATGGCAGGGTATAAGCTCTAAGAAACTTATTACTCTTGAATTCAATATAACATTCTGTGGGAGAACACTACATTGTTACAGAGATGCTAAAAGTACCTAATTAGCAGAACATCAATGAGGGTGTCAATATTTGTTTAATGAGAAGTGGGTACATATGTATCTGCTATCATAGTATCTCTACTTATCTATATGCTTGAAACATTCAAAATAAAAAATTAAAGCAATGGATGAAACTATCCATCAAATCTATAAATATGTAGATCCTTTGACCCAGTAATTCCACACCTAAGAATTTTTTCTAAAGATATACATATGCGAAGTGACACGTGTAAAAAAAATTTTCATTATAGCATTTTGAAAAAAGCAAGATTGCCAATACACTAACTGTCCATCAATAGGGAACTGGCTAAATAAATGATAGTATATTCATATAACAGGAAATTAGCATGGAGCAAAAAAAGAGGTCTCTATAAGCTAACACAGTTTTTATGTAGTGATATGGATGAAACTTCAAGATATAATAAGTGAAAAAAAACAAGGTCAGAATAGAGTGTATGTTAGCTCTCATTATATTTTTAAATAGAGGAAGAATATATAGAATTCAGATTCCATAAATACAAGGATTTTTACTTGTTTTGTTCACTGTTTTTCCCCAGAGCTTAGCATAGTACCTGGCATATACCAGGTACTCAAAAAAAATTTGCTGAATTAATTTCTTACTTCATAAGACGGGTGAATGAATAAATGCACATAACATGCCTGGAAGGGAGCACAAGAAAACGGATAATACTGATTGTCTTCAGGGAGAAAAAAAAGAATGGCTGGGATGAAAAAATGATTTCTCACTGTGAATCCTTCTGTACCTTTTAATATTACATAATGTGACTGTGTTACCTAGTCGAAAAATAGCTGGAAGTTTAAAAGCCCAAAATGTGAGGTTCTGAATCCTGATCCCAACACAGCCAATCATTCTCACTCAATCATTCATACATTTGACAAGGCTACCCTGTGTGCCTGCCCTCTGCCAAATTTGTAGAGCACTGAGATGAAGGGCTCAGAGTCTCTTTCCCCAAGCAGTTTACAATCTAGTGAGGGAGACAAGCAAGTGACCCAACACATAATATAGTTCAGCTGATGCTGATAAAGGTGCACAGAAGCATAGAAAAAAAAGCACGGAAGCCTAGGGAAGGCTTCTGAAAGGAGACGATGGTGGAACTGGGACTCAGGGCTAGAGAGAAGTAGATTGATGGGGACGGGAATGTTGCAGACAGAGGAAACACTATAGAGACGTGAGAGAACATGATACATTTAAGGAACTTAAAACAGTTTGATACAGGGCACTCTCAATCCTGGAAGAATGATGGCAGGACATGAAAGCTTTGCATGCCATGCTAAAGAAATCAAACTTCAGCCTAAAGACAATGGAAAGTCACTGAAAAGTTTAAACTTGGGAGTGACGATTCCTTTATGATCAGACATTAATCTTAGAAAGAGCATTCCAACAGTAGTGAAAAGAAGGGGAGCAAGGCGAAGGGAGGGGAACAGTTAGGACACAGTTGGGTTATATGCTGAGAAACAAGAAAATCTGAACTAAGAAAGTAGAATTTGGGATGGGAAGAAAGGAAGGGATGTGAGAGTTGTAGTAGAATTATACAGTATTTGATCACTGTTTTATTTGAGTTGGGGTGAAGTGGGGCAGATGGACCAAGAAAAGGAAGATTCTCAAGTTGCTTGTGAAGATAGTACCTTAAATATAGGGACAGGGGAGAGAAAAGCAGGTTTCCTGGGGTGAAGAAAGGTTTGGTTTGGAACATGCTGAGTAAAATATACCTATATACAACATCCCAAAGAAGTCCTCCCTCCAGTACTGAGAGATAATTGTCTGGAGTTCAGGAGAAAGACCTGGCTGGGAGATCTGGCCCAGCAGTTAAGCCATGAGTATAAATAAGGTCACTCAGAAAACTGCATAGAGGGCCAAAAACAAAATCCTTGAAAACATCTTTATTTAGGGAAGATAAACCTGTAAATGAAGAAAGAAAATCAGGGAAGGATAAGGTCACAAAAAGTTAGGGAAGGAGAAACTTTCAAGGAAGATAGAGTATTTTATATCAGTGTCAAGTACCACAGAAAGGTCAGGTTAAGACTAGGGCTGAAAATTACCATTAGATTTGGCAATTTTGGGGTGATTGGTAACCCAACAACAGCGATTCAGGAGAGTGGAAGGAGCGCTTAAGAATCTTGGGAGAAACAAAGAACATGTTTGTAAAAGAGGATTCTCACTTAACATCTCTTATTTTCCACTTCCACTTCCATAATATATCTGAGTGTTACTTTAAGTTAAGTAGGAAAATGCACATAAAATAGTGTTAGCACTATTAGGTGTTGTTATGTATTGAATGATAATGATCCAATGTGCTACTACTTACTACTACATTAAAGTTGGTCCCATTTACTCCATAAATCACCACATATTTGTGGACACTTACATGCAAAACACAGAGCTGGCAATGTGGGAGATAAAATAGTTTATGACATTGTCCTAAACCTCTAGGATCTCATAGAAGAAAATAAAACATATATACAAACAGGATATGAAAATACAATATAAATGTTACAGAAAAGAAGTGACTGTTAGCATTTAGGAAACCAGGAACTTACTTCCAGCAGGGTGATTAGAGAAAGTTTCCTAGAGGGCTTTGAGGTGAGTTGTGAACAATGGGTAAGATATAAAGCAGACAGTGAGTAAAGGTGCTCCAGGAACAGTTTTGTCTGGCTTTGATGTAAGAAGGTAGATGGCAAGGATGCTGGAAAGGTTATTATGGAGGGCTTTCAATACCAGGCTGAGAAAATGGAGTCCTGCTTCTCTGCTAAATGCTGCTCTGCCGTGCCACCTGCCTGCGGGGCATTTCCACCTGGGCATACCACAACAACTAGAACTCAAGTTATTAAAAGTGAATCCACATCTCCACCTCCCTAAGTCAATGCCTCCTTTTAATTTCCCACTTTGAGTAATGGCACCATCCTTCATACAACCCACTATCCAGTCCTATCGGTTCTTCCAAATGCCTCTCAATCATCTTCTTTATTCAACAGTCAACCTCTCTTGTCTAATCCTTACTGCCTCTCACCTGGATTACTAAAATAGCTCAAAAAATGGATTTTCCTCCTTCTTACCCAATTCATGTTGCATGTGCTATGAGAACAATCTTTGTAAAACATAGCCTTAAATCATTCCAATATATAAAACCTCCAAAAGCAACACAAAACCTACCACAGAAAAAAAATCTCAGTGAAGGGCAACTCAACCACATGGTGTAACCTTGGTGGAAGTAGTCTAGCAAAATGTATCCAAATTTTTTAAAAGTATGAAATGACTTTTTACTCAGTAATTTCACTTCTAGGAACTTATATAAAAGAAATGTGATTAAATGTGCAAATACACAGACACGTATACTCATCTCACTGTTTACAACATCAACACAAAACTACCTAAAGTCCAACAACAGGGGACTGGCTTAGTGCAGTGCACCCATACAAGGGACTATTGGCAGCAACAGCAACTATTATATGGATATTTATTTAATTTTATTTTATTATTAGTTTCAAGTATGCAGTACATTGGTTAGACATTTATATAGTTTAAGAAAAGATCCCCCGACTCTTCTTTCTCTCCTCTGCCTCTATACCTAGCCATTACATTATTGCTAACTGCATTCCCTATGCTGTGCTCCCCATCCCCGTGACCATCTATCAATTAGTAATATGTACTTCTTTAACCCTTCACCCCTTTCTCCCAGCTCCTGGATACATATTTTTGACACTAAAAGCTTTTCAGCATATAGTATGTGAAGAAAACAAGTTACAAATGGTATATTTTTGCAAAATATGTATTTACACGTATATATTTGCAGAACAAAACATCTAAAAGAAAATAAAGCAAAATGTTTACAGTGGTTATCTCAAAATGGTGGGATTTTAGGTGAATTTAATTTTATGTTTTTTTAAAATAACCTTCATACAATAAACATTGATATTTTGTGAAATAAAAAAAGGAAGAGAAATTCTACCACGACATCCAACAGTAGCATAGCTCTTTCAGACTTTCCAAACATCCTTTTTCTGGAGATAGCAGGAACTTTATATACAATCCAACAATTCAACCAATTGTTATGGCACCAAAGAAACTAGGATGAAGAAGTACAGTGTGCCTTCAGTGAACTCATGATCTAGAGGAGCCAGACAATTAAACAGATAATTGTAAAATAAGATGACAAGTACTATTAAGTACAAAGGGATGAGAACTCAGATGAGGAGGTACATTAAATTTTTCCTGGTTGGGGTGAGAGGAAAGAAGCTGAAACACCACAAAACGCTAGTTAGTTTTGAGCTAGAACAATTACTTTACTGAATGAACAAGAGTTTGTGCCGCAGATAAAGTAGAAAGAACATTCAAGGCACAGGAAACAGCATAAACAAGGAACAAAACTTAGAATCATACAAATGCTAAGAAGTCTGAACTGTACCCTGTGAAGGAACAGAAGGCAGTGAGCACCGGAGCTTTTAAGAAGAGATATGGCATGATCACTGGTAGTAAGCCAAAGATGATGAGAATCTGAAACAGGGCAGTAGGTCTAGCCAGGATGGATGGGAAAGGATGATGTTGAGATGTTTCTGATCTAGAACAAACAGAACTTAGTGTCCAATCAGATGCGGAGAATAAGGAAAACAAAAAATAAACAAATAAACCAAACTCAATTTCCTAGCTTGGGCAAATATGTGGAGAGTGATACTGGTATCTGAAACAGGGTGTATATGAAGAAAAGCAGGTTTGGGCAGGGGAAATAAGGGGAATAATGGTTAGCTTGGTTTTGAATATATTAGAATTTCTGTTTATTTCAAAGTGGAAAGGAACAATAGTCATTTGGAAACATAAGTCTGGACCTCAGAAAAGTTCGTATTTAGAGATTTTTGATTTGCGAATCATCACTGCACACATAGATAAAGCTGATAAATGGAATCACCAGAGTAAGTAAACTGTCCAGAGAGAGTATGCAGATTGAGGGGGGAAAAGGAGGTCCAAATAGTGTTAAATGCTGTGACAAGGTTACACGACAACTGAGTAATGAATATTGCAGCTCATCACTAGTGAGAGTGAATTTGGTTGGGTTGGTGGGCACAAAAGCCAGGCTACAGTGGGTCAAGATATCTAAAGGAATGTAAGAAAGGCTATTAAAGAGGCTTAGGGTGGGGTGGTAAGGAGGAGAAAGTTAGTTTGAAGAGGAGACCAGCTTAAAATAATTTTTCTTAGGATAGAAAAAACCTGAACATATTTATAAAGTCACTAGGTGGAAAGAGACTAAGAATACAAACTATGTACACGCCCAGAGGCCTGCCCCTGAAATATGAGGAATGAGGTGAGGACTAGAGAAGATCATAGATAAAGTGAGAGGTAGAGCTATGGAAAGTAAAAGGCTCAACGACTTGAGATTTTATGAGGTGGGGTGGAGTAGCAAGTTTGAGGAGAGTGGCGAAAGTATGGAATAGCTGCTAGAGGGAAAGGAATGGGAGCCAACCAGAAGAGAACAGAAGATTTCAGGGCAGAGCCGAAAGTCAAGCTGTGGCTGGAGCTCATAAATATGTAAAGAAGTCAGTCAGCACAATGTTATGCAGTAGAACTCAATAGCCCAGAGAAGAAAATGAACATGGGTCCAGCTTTGGGGAAAGGAAAGATGGGTGTGGCAAAAAGAGATGAGAACGCTAGTCCAAGTGTTGTTGTATAGGACAGGTAGGGAAGGCAAGGACACCGTATAGAGGCTGACTGGGAAATGAACAGAGACCAGGTTTCGTGGCAGAAGTGGAAGAAAAGAGGCTGTGACCAGACTCTGAGATTTCTAGGAAGAGGGGAGCAATTTCAGGCCACCTCGAAGACTTTTCCCCAAGAAACTTAGCCAAGACAAAAACTGATGCCATGCTGACTTCTAAGCCATGCTCTGATATGTAAACTAGTTCTTCGAATGGGGCTGACACATCAAAGGTAGTCTGAAAGAATTACAATGAGAAAGTGGCAGGACTGAGTTCTCCTAAGCTTCTTCCTTCCAGATTTGATCTGGATCTCTGGGTTCAATATCAGTAACTATTCTTTTTATTGACTGAGAGATCCTGAGTTGTTGTTGTTGTGTGTGTGTGTGTGTGTGCGCGCGCACACGCACGTGCGTGTGTAGTGGCTGAAACGAACCTTTAAGAAACTGTCTAATTGCTAGTTTAGCAATTCCCTCAGGGTCCTGGAGCCAACTGATATAGGACAAGGGTCACTGTCCCTCTCAGGGCCTTGGATCCTTCCCCCAGTACTGAAGTACAACAGTAAGGGCAACAAATTGAGCATAATAATCACATTCAACAGGGAAGTAGAAGTTGGAGTCTGCTAATAAGGTAAGTGACATCTAAGATAGAAGTGGGAAAGTGAGTTCACCTCCTTTCACTGCAAAAAAAAACTAAATCTAACCCTTATATCACAAGGACAGAACAGTCTCAACAAGCTACTCACTCATTCCCTAAAGATCTGGACTTCCATCAAGCCTAATATCCCAGCCTGCACAAAAAGAAAGAGATACGATTCCTCTCTGAGGGACTGCAAACAACCAGGATATTGCCACCAAAAGGGACTGCTGCTGGCTTATGGTGCTGATTAACTCTAAGTGCTCCAACTTCCTTTCAAATTTTCTCCTATCACTCAAAAGACAAAAGGTAAAATTATAAAAGGTAACTTCTCTTATTAAAGTACACTAATCGAAGGATTGAGAATTCAAGAGTTGGTTATCTAGATAAGCATCTGGAATTTGGCCTCACATCAGCCTGGTCACTCGCTCCATTTGGACTGAGACAAAAAAAAATCTAACCAAATGTTTGTTTCATGCAGCTCTGGTCCACCTTCTCTAGGGTCACCGCCTTCTTTTGCTCACAAACACATAATTGTCTCTATAAAGTAGGTCAGGGCCTTGTGGAACAAGCTGGAGGGGCAGCTAAGACCCAGCCTATCACTCCAACAGACTTGGAGAGGCCCAACTTGTGTCTACGAGACCAAGACCAGTCAACAAGGCATCATGCCAAGAGCGCTCCAGGTGCTCCAGGCGGCAACCTGGCTATTGTCATTCCTAGGTGGTGATTCAGCAAGCTGGGAGAGCAGAAGACGCCTAGGATTCGGGGCTGAGGCTCATGTGAGTTCCAAGAAATACTTGTCCCACTCTGATAGCTAATGAGGTGTCTCTAATCATCCCTGAATGGGGAGAGCAAGAGGTGAACAATCAGAATGCTAAACTTTCCCCCACTGTCCATATGGTCCCTTTCTTTAGAATACCAAGCATTGCTCAACCATATATGGAGCTGTCTGAACTTCTCACTCCTCCCAAATATTTTCTTCAGGATACCCAAAAATAAGTACTACTCCTTACCCATTGGCTAGAAATACATTCTTAGCACTATAAGATATCATTTGAGCAGACCTGATGAAGAATGGGTTAAAATTTTTTAATAGGATACATCTTGTTCCTGGGCCCAAATACTCCATCCATCCAAAACTCTAAAATGAGAGAGACTCCCTCCCTAGAACCTCCTCCAACCTCTAACTGGCTAGTTCACTAAATATAGGATACTGCTTCAAAGTCAAAAAGAAGGGGCCCAGGCAGATGAGGCAACACAGGGCTGGTAGTTTGGGAAATAACTACCAGAGGGCCAGCTGTCCAGCTGGCTCTGGAATCTGAAAACTTCCAAACCTAACAACTGCCTTTCTCAGCAAGAATCAAAAGAATGTGAATCAGCTGTGGAGGATAAAGACTGTAGAGTCCAACTTCAAAAGCCAATAGCAAACCATTTCCTTAGCCATTGTTCACCACAAAGAGCAAACTGCCATGAATTTCACCTCCAGACCAGCTACCAGCTCTAAGAAAGAAATGGGAAAAGGAGTTAGTTATCTCTTTGACAAACAGAGTGCAGGCATCTCTCTAAATATTTCTCTTTCTCAATATCTATTTCCCTCCCCCTCCTTCTCTCCCTCCAATTCTCTGGTTATAAAATCAAAACCACTAACGACCCCAATCTTTCTAAATTCTGACAATATAAGTTTGCATTATGTTCTACTCCCACGTACCTGTCCTCTTCCTGATCTCCCACTGCTTCTCCTGCCCCACAACATACATGCACTTCACCTCTAAGGTACTTTAGAGTCAGAACCACAATAAATAATACCTGACTTCAAACCATTTTTATTTTTTTATTAGATTTAAGTCTAGTCTTTGTAACTACACTGTAAAATCTACAAAGGAAGGAATGAACCATGTCTTAACACCACTATCATAGCTACCACTGCACGTTTACCATGAGCCAAGAACCATTCTAAGTACTTTACATGTAATATTCCATTCAATCTCCATAAGAATCCTATGATATAGGTGCTATCTGTACAGCCACTTTATAGATGAGAACTAAAGCACAGAGAGGTTTAAGAACTTGTCCACTTTCATAGTAAATGGCAGAGCTTAGATTCAAACCCTTATAGCTTAAATCCAGAGTTCATGCTCTTACTATGCTCTACACAAGCTGTCCAAGACCAGCAGCATCAGCAGCTCCTGGGAACTTGTTAAAAATACAAATTCTCAAACCCTACCACAGACTTACTGAATCAGGAACTAGGGGTGTAACCCAACAACATGAGTTTTAACAAGCCCTCCAGGTGATTCCTGATGCAGGCTAAAGTTTGAGAACTGCTCTACAGAACCTGCTTCTGCTTTTCGTTGAGTCACACCCAAGACAGAAAGAAGTCTAGGAGGAACTAATAGTGTAAAAATATCCTGAACAACTGATTATGCATAATATTGTTAAGGGCGCATGTAGATTCTAGAGCTGACTGTCAATGTAAAACCTACCTCTGCTCCTTACCATCTGGGTGGCCTGGGCAAGTCACTTAGCCTTTCTGTTCCTGTTTCATCAAGTATAAAACAGATAAAAATAGTAGCTACCTTCACTTAGTTGTTGGGATATCTGAACAAGTTAATATCATGTTTTATTAACTATGGCCTTTGGTCCATTTTACAATTAAACAAATTAAATTAAACAAATATTTATTAGGCATCAATGTGCCAAGCATTGTGCTGGGCACATGCATTCATCCATCAACATCTCCCCAAACCATAAGCAGCCTTTCAACACATGTTTATTGATTGATGCCTTATATGCAATACTCTGTACTATGGCATATGAGGATCACAAAAAAACAAGACATTAATCCTTCCTTTACGGACAGCACAAAGTAGTGGACCAGCTACACAACTGTAACACATAGCAGCGAGGGATAAGAGCCATAGGATAGCGTTGTTCAGTGGAAAAAAAACATGGTTTTTTGAGGTCACAGGATTTATACTTAGTTCTAGCTGTGTGGTACCCCTCAGGCCAGTCACTTAACCTCTGTGAGACTTAGTTTCCTCATCTGCAAAACAGATATGATAAACTATCTGTGAGGCTCAAAGAAGCTAACATGTGAAAGCATTTTGCAAAAGGCTGCGTAAATGTTAGTTGAAAGTTATTATTACTATTACTTGTAGGTGAATTTCTTTTAATACTATGTAACTTCACAAAGATATGACTTGTACCTGAGGTATTGTGCACGCATACGCACAATGTGACATTTGAGATATAGGTGGAAGGACAAATAAGATGTAGAAATGAAAGGAAAATCCAGGTAGAGGAAACAGCATGAGTAAGGCACGGAAGTAGAAAAACGCAGGGCATATACAGGAAGGGCACGAGTTCATTTTAGCTGGAATGTAAAGAATAATGGGAGATAATATTAAAAATGTAGGTAAAGGGCAAACAAGGGAGAAAAATGAACAGATCCCCCCACCACAAGCATCTTTGATAATTCAACTAGGAGTAAATGATAAACAATCAGTTAAAATTAGTTTTTCAGAGTTACCTGTGAAGCTGAAGTACCCTGCACATGCTCTGCTCCATATCCCTGAGCTGATTAAGAGCCAGATATCTTGTTATGTATGGAAAATGGAATACCTATAATTATGCAGCTTGGGTGCGGGCCAATCTGAAAACAACGCTGTTATTTCTCATCAAAGTTTCCCACTGGAAACTCGAGAGAGAGAGACAAGCTCACAAAGACTATTTTGGCCTTTAGGACCTTTCGACATCATTATTCAAATAAGAGAAAGCTGTTTATCTAACACCAGCTACTAAAAGAAGTAGAAAGGGTTCAATCCTCAGCCATTTTTAGAGTGTTTGTTAGTACCACTATTCAAATAAATATGAAGTACATTCATTTTGTTTCGGTTTTTGTTTGTTTTCACTCATAATTTTTGTACAATTAAATATTCCAAGAAGGTCCTTGAATGACAGGTAGCACGTAGTCTAGAGTAGTACTAATTTGTTAATACAGAAATTGAGGCTTCCAACAGCTTGTTTCAGACAAACTTTTTAAAAATTTAGGTATGTCGACACTACAGAATGAAATAATGTACTTTTAATCTAGAAATTCTTGCTTGCCAAAGAATATGGGAAAGTAAGAAAATAAATTTAACAAACTTTGAAACAATCCATTTTTAGTCAACCAAGAGTAAATATAACTTCTCAATCATGCCAAATATTTTACATTTAAAATCTAACTGGAAGTTTTGCATGAAGAAAAATGCATTGCATAAGGGAAAAATATTAACTTTCAAAGGAACAAGTTCAAAAATCAAACTGAACACTCTTGTGCTTGTCTTTACTGTCATACAAGTGCCCCCTACTGTCGTTCATATTTAATCTATATTTCTCTAAGATAGATTCTTTTTTACATATTCATTTTCAAATCCTTTCCTGTAGTGGCCTTAAAAACCACAAATATAATTCTTTAGTCATATGTACTTATATAATCATAATTGACTAATACTGTGATCCTTACTAATTTAATATAAAATTCTTTATTATATTGACAACATAAAATCATCCTGAATAGCTTCTGAAAGATAACTAGTATCTAGGCATTGGAGGTTTGAAGCAGGAAATATGAAGGTAGGCCAACTTGGTTGAGGAAGTGAACTGAGGGGATGTGTCCCTGTGTCCATGACACGGTGGGGCAAAAACCCCAATGACCCTGAAGCACAGAGAAGGGACTGGGGGCATATGGGTATAAACCACCCTTTACCCACTACAAATAAACAGGAGAGTCCACATATAGGGATCTAGGAGTTTGAAGGGGCTGCCTCTCCTTCTCAGTCTCCAACCTCTATGTCCAGGACAAGTGCAGGATACAGAACCCTGGGGTTTTGGACTCTTCCGGGTCTAACTTAGGCTTGGTGATGGGCAGAGAAGTCATAGCTGGAGAGTAGCCTCTCTTCAGAATTTTGGTAGAAACTGCAAGAGCCTGTCCTAGCTGTCGAGCTCCTCCTGCTAAGGCACTTTATGCTTCAGTCACCTGGGAGACCTCTCCCATCATCCTAGAGACTCACTGTTGTTAATATTTATTTTCTGGTAGTAGACTGGGTTAAGAGAGGAGCCAGAGGATAACATGTATCTCCTTTATTGTATTAATTGTCAATGACAGACTATGTATGTGCATATACATATGCATATATGTGTGTGTACATATATGTGTATAAAATCCTACAAATCCTACCCTGGCAAGCCAGTCTGGCACACAGCTGGCCATTCACTGTGCTTACCCCATGGCTGTACAGAAATTTCTCCTCAGCCCCTGACCTGTGGCAAAACAAACTGGGTCTAGATATGTCACAACACCAAAGGTCCCATTTCATAGTATGAGCAGATGAAAGAGGCACTGAGGCAAAGCCGTCAAGCTATAAGGCACTACAAAGCAGTCTATCCTTGGGGAAAAAAAATTAGGCTATTAAGCAGTATTTTTTCCCTAAAGGTCTGCCAGGCCCGGGTCCTCTGTACAGGCTCTAGTGTCAAGCTCCTATCAAAATGGGTCCCACAACCAAAACCTAGAAAGATGAAGTCAACACACAACCAATAGTTTCTTTTTTTACTTCATCCTCTTCCTTACGGCTCTGGGAGCTCTAACTATAGAGAACCTACCCAACAACACTACTATTAAAAATAATCATATTGTTTGCAACCCAAGTGTCTATCAATGAGTGAATGAATAAAATGTGGTACATACAAACAAAGAAATAGCATCCAGCTATTTCTTTAAAAGGAATAAAATTCTGAAAACACAGATGAACCTTAAAGACATTATGCTAAGTGAAATGAGCCAGTCACAAAAGTATAAATATTGTATGATTCCACTTATACGAAGTGTGTAGTCAAATTCAGAGACCAAAAACAGAATTTTGGTTGCCAGGGGCTGGGGAAGGGGGTGTAAATGGGGAGTTATTATTTAATGGGTACGGAATTTAAGTTTGGAAAGATAAAGTTCTGAGTATGGGCAGTGATAACGGTTGCATGACAGTGTGAGTGAACTTAATGCCCCTGAATTGTACTCTTAAAAAGGTTAAAGTGGTAAATTTTATGTTATGTATATTTTAACGCAATAAAAAAATCATATATGACTCTTACTAATAAAAAGAAGCTATAGTTACATACCTACTAAGTACCAAGCAATGTGCTTTACATATATTAATTCATTTAATCTTTACAAAAATCCTCCAAGATAGTTATTAATACCAACATTTTGCAAATGAGGAATTAGAAAAAGCACATACAGCTCAGAAAGGTTAAGTGACAGTCCAAGGTCACAGACAATAAGTACCAGAACCAGGATTCCAATGCCTACACCTTTACCACTGTAAAATGCTTTCCATCATCAAGAGAAATTTATCTGATAATATAAAATAGCCAAACTGCAAAAACCCTGGAGCAAGGAAAAAGGGCACCTGGTCAGCAGCAGAGATAAAAGGAAGAATTTACAATGACGCACTGAATAAGGACATTTCCATTAATGATGGACAGCATATGGCATATACAACGGTGGTCTGATAAGATTATAATGGAGCATAAAAATTCCTGTTACCTAGTGATGTCATAGCCTTTGTAACATTGTAGCACAATACATAACTCACATATATAAAAATACAGCACATATAATTAAGTACAGTACATTAATACTTGGTAACAATAATAAACGACCATGTTACAGGTTTATGTATTTACTATCCTATACTTTTCATCATTGAGTGTACTCTTTCGACTTATAAAAAAAAAAAAGAAGTTTGCTGTAAAACAGGATGCCATAAAAACAAAACAGAGAGCCGTATTATGCCAATAGCAGCCTCGTGCGTCTCATGTTTATTGCCTCTCTTGATTGCATCACTTTCTCTTGTGTTTGATTTAATCTCATGATGTTTTGTACAGCAACATGCTGTACAGGCTTGTAACCTAGGGCAACGGGCTATACCATATAGCCTAGGTGTGTAGTAGGCTGTATCATCTAAGTTTGTGTTAAGGGTCCTCCATGATGTTCACACAATGAGGAAATCTAATGACACATTTCTCAGAACCCAGCTCCATTGTTGAGTGGGACATGAGGGTACTGTTGAAAGTTAGGTACATGTTCATTGATTCCACTTATACGGCTGTTCTTCCTCTGATGACCTCAAAGAACTTTAAACACACCATGTAAAACCTAGCCACATAAAACCCCAACAAATCTAGGGAACACCATTTGTGTTAACCACAAAACCCAAAAATGACATTTCTCATAACCTACCAAGCAATGTCCTATGTTGTAAGAACTTCTCCAAGGTCAACAAAGAAAATCTAAGAGTGTGTTGCAAAATTAAACCCCAGCTCTCCAAATACTAAGCAGAGCTCCACTAGAAGCAAAGGGGATCACGATGACTTCCTCCCCACTCTTCCCTTTTCTAGTCCTCAGCTCTCACTCCAGATGGATCAAGAACAGGCTAGTCTAGATGGTCAGACAGCTCTTGGCTAGAAAAACAGAAGCTGCTGTTTGGGTCCACAGGTAGAGCTACTTCTTAATAACCGGCTGCCACCTCCTCCTCCCCCAATCCCACACACACCCCTAGAGAGGAAGCTGCAAGGTCTGCTTGGGAAGACAGGGGACAGGAAATCTGGATGGCTGGATTCCAGTCCCACAATGTGTCATTCAGTCAGGGCTCAGGGGGGCATCCTACCAGGTTCCATTCCAAGGGTGGTGTCATTTTCACGAGGAACTAAGAGTTGCTCCCCAGTTTCAGATTTAGGCACTAAAAGGATTGATCAGAGGATGTGTAAGAGTGGAATCCACAGTATGTAGGTCTCTATGAGCGACCAGGCTTTTCTGACTAAAGTAATAGAAGGGGCTTTACCACCACAGGTCAGGAAGGAAAGAGATTCAAAGCGATCCCTTTAGGTTCTGTGCCTCTCTCAGGGGTACGAGGAAGCCTGGGTTCATGTATATGCTTTGAATTCCTCAAGTGAAAGCCATTCTGCTGAAGACAAAAGCAGCTTCCATCCCACCCCCACATCCCAACTGATTTATAGTCAGCAAGTATCTCCTGGCACTAAGAAAATTTGCTATCAAACAGGAAATGAAAAAATATCCATTTCTTCCAAAAGGAAGGGTGAGGGAACACATCCCTCAGACACAGGAAATCAGCTGATCAGGATCCAAGCCAAGCTTAGGGAAATGACTGCTCCCTTCTCAAGGCAAGGGGGTTATGCAAAGCCTAGTTCCTATCAGGCTTCGGTCCCTCCTTACGTAAGAATTTCCAAGCCTACACCATCTTGTTAGAGATGTTTACTAGTTAGAAGGGGGAAATGAAGGTACCTCATGCCCTAAAGCCAACCTAAAGCACATCTTCACAAACGTCCTACTTTTGGCTCATGGGCTAAAGGAAAAGAGCCAAACAGTAATGTTTGCACAATACTCAGAGAAACCTCAAGAGACATTTGTCAACAGCTGCAGGTGATCCAAATATTTAAAGTCTACATCCACCCAATCTGAGATTGTTGCTTGGTGTGGGATATAAACCAGAGAAGAGGCTGAGACTTTATTTGCCAACAGCAATCATCATAGTAACAGCTTTATATTTCTACAGTGCCTGGCTAACAGGGACTCGAATTTTCTTTCCCCATCCCCAATCTAATTCTGAGCCCCTCTGAATTTGCAGAATCCCTCCATTTGAGAGAGATAGGCAGGTATCTTTGGTCTCTGCTACAAAAAGGTCACAGTGATTTGTACAAGGTTATTAGCTAGTCAGATGAGACTAACACAATTTCTAAATGCTTTCCCATGTAAAGAAAGACTGCGAAACAACTATTTCTCAAGAAGTTCTTAGGCAATAAAAATTTCTGTGTCCTATCTACAAAAATTCCTTTCTTTATCTATTTCCCTTATCAATCTCCACTTTATATTAATATCTCCCAACTCGATATGCCAAATATGTATCTGCCTGTAGTCAATGCATTTAAAGCTTCCCTACACTGTTCAACTCAACATATATTTATAAAGACTGCAAGTTGGGTAATGTGTTAAACATCAGAGACACAAAGATAAATGAGATGCTATCCCAGTTCTCAAGATGCTCAGTCTTATGGAGGACAGAAAGACACACAAATAACTGTTATTCAGAGGGATCAATAACATCAAAAGGGAAAAAAATATGCTTAGAATTCTTTACTTCTCAAGCCATAGCATCTAGGGAGGCTTGGTTTGCCCAGTAAAAAGAGCCTTTCTCTCAAAGAATCTCTGAAAATATTTTTACTTTCTTTATTTCCAACTTAACATCTCCAGACAATGCTGCCCAAAATGCCAAGACTGTACACTGGTACAACATGTAAAAACAAGAACGTCACCATCATGGAAGAGAACTCTTGAGTCAGCTCTCAGAGGAAGCTCTGCAGAACCGCACCCAGGAAACAACCTGAACAATGAGGTGAGTGTACTCACTTTTCCCCCTGTTCACCAAACGACCTGAACAATGAGGTGAGTGTACTCACTTTTCCTCCTGTTCACCCCTCCCAAAGCCAGAGAATGGGACAAGTAGGAAGACTTATCTGAAGGGGGAGAAAGAAGCAGACACCAAAACCCACACCATCCCCATGGACCAAAACCCTCCTCCCACCAAGACAGTCTCAGTAACATCATAATGTTTAATGATCTACAAAAAGTCATTTAATATTGTTAGTCCCTCCAGACTAGTCTGCAGCGAAATCATTCCACAAAAAGTAGAGAGGTATCTAGCTTAAAACAATGTTATTTTTAAAAGGATGTTTTCAAAAACAAAAGCCCAATCATTACGAATGTATTAAAGTCTTGCTATATTTATACTCTGTTCAAAGCACCATTAATTCTCATCTTCTGATAATGAGATATCCACTAATAGAGAAAAAAATCAAGTCCAAGAGTGATCTTTTCGCCTTCAGGGCAGCTACCAACCCCCTACACAAGACTTTCTCTGAGTCCACATTACTCAGAGCAAAAGAATGAAGAATGCGGTGAGGTCTTACTAGCAACAAAAGACTAGATCCTCATATTGGTAGACCCAAAGACCCCTAAATCAAGCAATTGAAACATTCTGCCCTGTAAGGGCAGAAGGCTTAAAACTATCACATGCTATTTCCTTTTCTCTACCTTCCTACCATCTGGAGAGGGCAGAGTGGAGGACAGAAAGAGATTACATTTGATGTCCTCCAGTAGCAACCCTTACTAGCAAATACAAGGAGATCCTGGCAACCTGAAACATCTAGGGCTGGTAAGACAAATGAGTGAATGGAATATCTCCATCTCCATCCCTTGCCTCACTGTGACTATTCTGCATCTCTTTTGGATTTCCTAATTCTGAACCAAACCCTTTCTCCAGACTCACCCTAATGAGAAAGCAAGTAGCTGGGTGGTACAGTTTTATTGCAAAGAAAATAAATGGCAATTAATAACTGGTTTGCACCAGAGAAGCTGGTTTGACTAATCAGCCTACTGGTTCGAAGAAGCTCCTCTCTGCATTACACCATCCTTTTATTTATGTTTTTAATAAAGCCATATCCCCACGTCTAATGATGTATTCTCCCTTCCTTCCCCTTGTCAGCCCTCCTCCTACACCTCTCTTTTCTCCAGTGTAGAATCTGAATCTCATTCATTAGAGGAAGAAACATAACCTGTTACACAAGTATTTCATCGGCTGACACTCCTCTCAATGACACACACCACATTATGACAGGCAGCCAAGACGACGTCATCAGTTGAGTGTTCCCTCAGACTTCCCACTCTGAGCACCTAATCTTTAAAAGAGTGTAAAGTACTAAAAAAATCAATCACATCAACATTTGGTGACTGCTTGCTAAATGAAGGGCACTGTGCTAGGCAAAATGAGGAATAGAAAGAAGACTAACTCATCATCTGTGAGCACCAGAAGCACAATCTATTTGGGCAAATATATGGAAAGTTAAAAAACAAATAATAATACAGTATTACATAGTTAACTGGCTATGAATAAAATATAGCATTACATGGTCAACTGACTGTGAGTGGCAGAAGTTAATGCTGAGTTCAGGATAAGAATAAATTGTCACAGGATTAGTATGGTTTGAAAAGGATCAATAGGAAAGGGAGAACTTGAGCTGAGCTCCCAAGACCAGTAGGATTTCCCTAGGAGAGGTGGGGTAAGGTCTTACAGGAAAGGAAATGGCTCAAGCAAAATTACAAATCCTAAGCACCAAACAAAGGCTCAAAAGTAAGCTAGATGTTCATCAACTAAAATAAATAAGAGGCAAATATAAATTAAGAGAATTTGTCACCAGGAGACTATCCTATAGAATACTGGTAAAGAGTTTTTCAGGCAGAAAAAAAAAAAAATGATCCCAAATGTAAGACTGGACATTCTGGGAGGAAGGAAAAGCAATGTTAAAAAAAAAAGGTACATATCTGGTAAATCTAAATGAATACTGTTGCATAAAACAACAATCATAATTGTGTTTTTATTTACTTAATAAACAATGAAAATATACTAAAACATTTGCATTAAAAATACACTTATTTGGTATGATAAAATAAATAACACATGCATAGAATATTAAAGCAGAGAGAAGAAAGTGGATAATTCATCCACTTAAAAGAGCTCAAAAAGTCATCATTAAAGACATAACATTTGGAGTGCATCTGAAAGGATACATTTTCCAATAGAGTAGACTTAGGAGGATTTTTCAGACAGTCAGAAATGTGAGCAAGGAACGTGGACAAGAAACAATCTGGAGTGTGAGTAAACTGCCAGCAGAGGGGCCTAAATACAGCAAAGGATTATGAAGGTAGCGGGCAAGAAATGCAGCGAGGAGCCAGGGTGTAGAGGGCCATGTCTTCTAAGAAAGTTCGCCTTATGCTACACTGGCACATAATCTACAGTCTCTCTCTCTCACGTGGCCCTTCACAATACAAGACTGCTTTTCACAGTGCATGTAGGTGAAGGTCACCTTCAGAAAAAATAAATAATAAGAGGTCAGAATGTGAGACAAGAGGAGACATGACGACATGAAGGAGTAAAGGAGAGAGAAGGGCAGTTCCAAAACATGTCTGGCAAGAAAAAAAGCTAGAATAATACACACTGAACCTTTACTACTGGTTACCCTGACAAGTGGGACTAGATGGAGAGATGAGAAAAGAGAACTTTTACCTTTTTTTGGTACTGCTTAAATTTATTATAATGAGCATGTATAATTCTGTAGTAATAATAGAGTCAGATAAATATAATAGGCCTATGTTTTTCCTCTTCAGTTCTAAAACTGTTTTAAAGAAACTCCCAATGTCCCACACCTGACTAGGGCCCCTTGGCAAGACTTAAATCACTAAGTAAAAAGTGCCAACTGAAGTCACACTCCCTTTCCCACTCAAACAATAAGAACTTACAAGAATGCAAGTAAAGGTCACTTTCCTGACCCCTAAAGTCGGCATGATTCCAGAACTAGGAGTTTTTAGAGAAAAAAAGGAGACTCGGCCAGACAGTTCTATTCAAGTAAATGAAGGGCAAGTATAATACCATGGTTCAGAGCTGGATCTCTGTTGTCCCACAGAGCTAGATTTAAATGCCTGCTCTACCATTTACTAGGTGCGACCTTGGGCAAGTTATTTCACTGGCTGAGCCTCACTTTTCTCCTCTGTGAAATAATAAGATCGACTTTACAAGGTTTTAATAAGAATTAAATGGGCTAATATATAATATAAAGTGCTAACACAGTCCCTGGCGCATAGTAAAAACTCAACTAATGGGAGCTATTATTATTACTATTATTTTTATTAATCTATTCAGCCAATAAAAGGAAGACATCTCCCATCAAGCTACAAATCAGGTTCATTTCAGCTCTCGTCCCTAAATGCTGCCAAAACCTAAGTGCAGAATTAGCAGGACAGGAGGTGAACCTGGGTTCTTCCTGGATCCCAACCAAGAGAATCTTAGTAAAAAATAAAAAGTCTTAAGAGACCAGCAAAAGTTAATTTCAAATATGCTCTTCTCTCCAGGTTAGAAAGTAGCTAAACCTTCTGTTACAGGTTGAATTGTGTCTCTAACAAGATGCTGAAGTCCTCACCCACAGTACCTGTGATGTGACTTTATTTGGAAATAGTCTTTACAAATGATCAAGTGAAGATGAAGTCATTAGCATGGAACCTAACCCAATATAAGACCAGTGTTCTTTTAAAAAGAGGAAATTAGGACAAGGATCGAGACACATACAAATGATTTACAGGCACACAGGGAGAACACCATCTCCAAGCAAACAAACTCCTGAGGCTACCAGAAGCTAGGAAAGAAGCCTAGAATAGATTTTCCTTTGGAGCTTTCAAGAGGAACTAACCCTGCTACACTCAGACTTCTAGCCTCCAGAACTGTAAGACATAAATTTCTGTTGTGTGAGCCACCCAGTTTGTGGTACTTTGTTATGGAAGCCCCAGAAAACTCATACATCACCTTTTTTAAAAATGTGCATTTATAACATTATAAATTATGTATTTTCAAAAGGAATTTTAATTTAAAATCAAAAGGTGATTTATTGAAAAATGACAGGACCTAGTTATATGCACAGTTCTTTCTGTACTAATTCTCATCTCCCAACAATTAGAATACCATCATAGAAAAAAGACAGTAGGACCAAGAGAAATTCTTACTTCTTTTGAATCTAATATATCTGCTTCTATAACCATCACTGGATGAACAGAAAGCAGGAAAAAAAAGAGAACTCATGTATACTGAGTATCCACTGTGTGCCTCACATATGTTAGGTGCTAACAATACACATTATCTTACTCAAACTTCGCAACGTCCCTGCAAGGAATGAACTATTCTCCCCTTTATTAATGAGGAAATCAATGTTTAGAAAGGTTAAGTAAGTTGCCCTACATGAGATAGCCAGGATTCAAACCTCTTGTTCTCAATTACACCAACTTCAAGTACTTTTGAAGCAATTCCCTAGATATGATTTCTCACCAAATTCTTTATTTCAATCATTATGTTTGAATGAATCAGTGAAGAGACCTTAATAATCTTGTCTAATTCCTCCCAGTTTTACAGTAAGAAAACTGGCCCAAAGAAATTAAGTAAATCAATGTCACAAGTTAGTGGAAGAATCAGGTATCCAACCCAAGTCTCCTCATTTCATTACACCAAATAAGTTTGAGGACAATAGCAAAATATGAAAAGGAAATGGATATTAGAATAAAAATGCTCAATCCAAATCTTGGCTCTGCCATTTACTGGCTGTGTGATCTCTGATAAGTCACTTTACTTTTCTGTTCTGTTTCCTCATCATCTGAAAATCGAGATGATGCCTTTCTCACATGGTTTCTCTAAGTATTGAATGAATTTTTGTATACATAAAATACTTATAATAGTGCCTGGCACATTTATTTGTTCATTGTTGCAGCCACTATTATTAAATAATGCTAAGCAAACACGAGAGAGAGAGAGAGAGAGAGAGAGAGAGAGAGAGAGAGTGTGTGTGTGTGTGTGTGTGCGCATTGACGACAGTTTTATAAAATTGCAGACAAATGCACTCACAGAGCAATGAAAAGAGAAAAAAGAGGAAAAAAAAGATGCTATTTATTCCTGTAAATTTGCTTAATTATTATTAATAATATTTGAGTATTTAATCTGTGCCAGGTCAGTATTTGATGCACTCCGACATTACTAAATCCCAGGCTCAGTATTCGGTGCATTCTGACATTACTAAATCTTATTAAAATCTAAGACACCATCAATTGCAAAATGCACCAATATTTCATTTACTCTCCCCAACAGCCCTATTAGATAGAGTTCCCCTATTCTGTGGATAAGAAAATGAGGTACAGAGAGGTTAATAATTTATTCAAGGTCACACAGCTAGTAAATGGCCAAACCAAGTTTCAATCCCAGTCTGTCAGACTCCAAAGCTCCTTGCACTAAACCACTTAATCACTAACTCAGTGCTTCTCAAACTTTAATGTGCACAGAATCACCTGGGAATCTTGCTAAAATGAAAACTGACTGAGCAGGTCTAGGATGGAGCCTAACATTCTGCATTTCTAACAAGGTCCTAGGTGTTGCAGATACTGCTGGTCCTGGGATCGTCACCCAGTGCCTGGCTATTGTGCTTCCCATTACAACTGCTGCCCATCCTGGGTCTCCATCCCCCTCTCAGCAATCAGCTAATGTAAAGGGCCTTAACTCCCAAAAGGCAGAAAAAACTCCTAATTAAGCCCTTGTTTCTCTGCCACTTTCACTATTCCTCTCCCCTCCTGGGCCACCTCAGCTCACTCCATAATCTCTAAGGTAGGCTACACAAAGCTACCTGAGAGGAAGCTAACAGGGAGTTCAAAATGAATGGCTGTGGTACAAAGGAGACCTCTTAATGAAAATAATGTTAACCTGATGCTTACATGATTTGGGGTGACAAGGAGCCAATTCAAAGTCCACATCACAACTATGACTCTGAATGGTGAGTGAATTCTTCTGGAGTAAATTGGAAACTAAGGTTTATTTACTCCCATCACTTTTCCAAAGATAATAGGTGTGACCTCTCCCTACCCCCACTCTGAGTTCTGGTCTCTGAGCAACACAGGTAATTACGGATCTGCCTACTTACTACAGAAAGAGCTAGTTTCGGTTGGGTTCAGTCTTCCCCTGTGCTACCTGTCCTACATTTTAGGCTTCATCTTTGTGCCTCAGAGCACTACTACTTGGAAGTGACTACACTGCACAAGAGTGTGACATAATCACCTTTCTAGAGTTGTCCTGGATGCCCAGATTAAAAATGAAGTCTGAAATTCATTTATATGTGATATAACTGAGTGGAGGTATATATAGCACCACCCACAGCATAGGATTGTTCAACTCAAGAGCCCTTACAGACTCCTATTATTACCAGAGCACCAATGCTCCATGGGGTTGTCCGTAAATAATTTCTACAATTCTACTTGAGCAGCAGTTCCAATCAGACCATTTTCAAGAGCAGTCTGACTTGAAAATCTTAAAGCAACTCAGACCACAAATTTAAAAATTATATTGTACTTAAGGTAAGAGGGCCTATTGCCAAGTAGAGTTAATCAGGCTTGGGCTCAAAACCCAGTTCAGTCACTTGCTAGCTATTTGACCCTCGGGGAAGTTATTTGGGTTCCGTAGAGTTCAGTTTCCTCATCTGTAAAATCTACTAATGTGACTGGACTGTCACAGGATGTCACCTGTGGTAACTAAATAAGGGAAAGCAACTGTCATTTAGTAAAGGCATCAATACATATTAGTCTCCTCCCTTTTCCTCCCCCATCCATGCTCATAAAAATATACAGTTAAGCCCATAATGCACATCAGTATCAAATTACATAAAGGAAATGAGATTAAGTGTGATTTCATTAAAAAAACACCACTCATCTGGTGAGGTGATCTGGCTTTAACGCTAACTAGTTATGTGACCTTGAGCAAGTTATTGAACTTTGCATGTCTCACTATGAGGAACAAAAGTGAGCTGAACTGATCACTTCTAGTTCATTCATTCAACAAATATTTACTGGGAACCTACTGTATACTAGACACTCTTCTGGTTGCTAGGAATACAAGAGTTAATAGATAAAAAATCTCACTCTCAAGGCGTTTCCATTTTAGCAAGGAGGAAGAATCAGATAATAAACTTAGTAAAATACATTAAATAACAACAAGGAGTTCCAGGTGAAGTAGAATTATAACATTCCAAAAGGAAAAATGAGTTGGAGAAATAGGGTTAGGGGCTTATATAGTTCTAAAATCCCATTAGATGGGAATTAGAAGATCATATTGGCAGATTTTGTTATATTCTGCACATTACAATTCTCCATGTGATTGTAACACTGGCTTTCAGCTCCTGGAAAGGATAGATTATACATTTAGTATATGCAAAGCATTTAGCACAGAAGCATCTCATACTAAATCCCAGCCATGCACTCAGATCAGAAAGCCAGAGATCTAAAAGGGTCCTCAGAACATCTGTTTCAGTTTTCTGTCTTTGGCAAATGAATTAAACTAACTATCCATGAGAGTGCTCTATTTTCTTCTTGAAAATCTTAAGAGCAAAAATGACATACCATCCTAACAATCTAATGTTATTACCCTGAGGCTCACTGGAATCTCTCCTACTATTATTTTAAGCTGTATCCTCTTATTATTTAGATTGATTTCATGCAGTGAACAACATTTATAACAAATCTATGTGTACACCTTCATTCATCAAACATCTCTCCAGTACCTTTATATGTTAAGCACTGTGCTAAGGCTAGGAAACAAAGTATGGAGAGGAGATACCATCTAAACAACCAAACCATAATCCTCTGTGATATGATGTGCATATAAGAAAAATAAACAACTTAGGTACCAGGGAGGAAAGACATTCACCTTATAGAGAGGGTAAGGCAAGGCTTCCAAACAATAACAATGTCTGAACCGTGTTGAAGGGTAAAATGGAATTTGCTAGCAGGTGAAGTTAATAAGTGAAAGAGGAATTCCAGGCAGAGAAAACAACATGGGCACATAGAGATATTCTCCAGCCTGGCATGCTAAGGATGCTAAACATAAATTCATCCTGACAAAATGAAAAATGCAAAGAAAATGAAGTTACAGAAGTGGGCAGGGATTAGACCATCACGGACTTTGTTGCATGCTTGGTCTTTATTGTCTAAGCAATGGCAACCACTGAAGGTTTTCAAGTAGCATACATATTCTCAACTCGGAAAATGAGATGTAACCAAGAGGAGGAGGAGGAGAATGCAGGGACAACATATGTAGGTAAAGGGAATCAGGTAATGACAGCAACAAACATTTTCTGTCTTTATTATCCCCTTAATATTGCCCCCATATCTATCTTCATAGCACCTGTGCTACTGCCTCCACTGCCTCTCCCCTTCCTAGGAGCCACCAAAGGATGATCAGAGAGGAGGCCTGAAAACTGAGAATCTAATGCTCCCTCTATCTTTCTCTCCCCAAGGGAGGGCGGAGGGAAATTCCAGCCCCTGACAGATCCCCATTCTTCCTAATAAAGGCAGTATCTCATGAATACTGTTATTGTATGAATTAATAATAATAACAACAATGAACCTATCCTACAAGAGAGGTGAGGACCTCAAAGCATCCCAAATATACTAGTCTGGTCTGTTTTCCATCTGTGAAACTAACAGAACATGAAGTGGGTCCAACTTTCTTTCCAACTTTCTTTCTCACCTATAGGTGCCCCAGACCAGGCCAGACCTTCTTCTTTCTAACCCAGCACTGACCCCATGGCTCATGGCTCATTTGTGGTGTTTGTGAGCACATGAGTGTCTGCAGTAGGTCTGGGATGAATTTCTTCATGTTACAAAGACAATTGTACCAGAAGACCCAAGTTTTCCAGGTGTTCCAGGCAGAGGTCCCTGGAGAGTGAGGTACCCTGGTAGAAGCCTGTCCTGGCTGTATGGAAAGAGAACATGGCAATACAGTCCTGCATGACTGGAAAGGACATTAGAGAGAAACTGCCTGGCACCAAAGTACTACTGATGGCGGCTCCTGTGCCATCCTAGTTGGAACAAAGATGATCTTGTCTCTGTCAATACCCTCTCCCTCTAGAGTAGGTCTCATTTTCAGGATATCTTCGACTATGAAAATGATAGCTAAATGAGTGGCCATCCATTATTTGTTCAACTGCTTACACATTCTTCATTGTTTTTGTCATTTGTAATGTCTATTGTATACTGTAAACTCCTAGAGGGCAGACAAAGGGTTTATGAACTCTATTCAAGGTTAGACACTACACTACCTGCAAAGAGACTAAATAGAGGCATTTTTGCTGATGGTAATAACAAGGATAGTAGATGGAGTCCCTACATGTTGTGGCATCCCCTGGAATAGACCATCCACTGCAATATGTGAAATCAGAGGCAAAGGGACACACCAGTATGTATGTACACACACACACACACACACACACACACACACACACACACACACACACACACACACACACACACACCCTTCTTGTAGGATAGAAAGAAACTGTACCAGATAAGCCAAGCCAGAGACTGAGACAAGATCAAAGATTCTCCAAATTAGTAGAGACACACCTTCCACTCCCTGGAGTGACTCATGTCAAGTTTATCCGATACAGAGTCCAAATTTACAAAACAAGGAGCAGAAAACAAGCCACACTGTGGAGAATATGACAGTTAAGGACCAAAAAATGCAGAGTATGCCAAAAGGAGTCAGAACTAAGTCAGTTCTGAACTGGACCTAATACATTAAGAAATATCCTCTACACTAGACTTAGGTTGAAAAAAAACAAGCAAGTAGAGGACAAAGGAAAGAGTAACTAAAACTCTTTTTAGATATAAAGGTCAGATAAACCCTGAAGGACACTATCATGATCTGAGAGGTAGTGATTATATTGAACCTGTTAAGGTTATGGCAGGGAGCGTTCTGAGTCATGAGAACAAATACATCACATTAGTTTGCTGTCCGCCTGCCAAAATAAACGAGGAGGAGGCTGCATCTTCTACAAAAGCCACTCTCTCTAGTCTTGCCAAGAACCCGGGTCTTCACAAGCCTGGTCCGATGAGAAAAGGGAATACTAATTCTGCAGTCTTCATGGAAAGCACAAATGTTTCTAAGCTCAACTACCCTGGGGAGAACAAGTGAAGCTAGCCTGTGAGATTTATGCAGAAGCTAAGCCTGGAGTTCACTCTCAAACCAATGAATCCTGTACTCTCCATATGAGATAGTGAGCTGAGGATTAAAGATCACAGGTGAGAAAGGCCTCTTCTACATCAAGAGTCAAGATACCCCTGACCACAAAAGTCAGATTAAGTCAACAAATAGATAAGAATCAATTTCTGCCTTGCACTTTACTAAATGCTACAAAGGGATGCAAAAATTACATAAATGGTTCCTGCTCTGAAGGAGCTTACAATTTTGCTGGGGTGACAAAAACAAGCCAGCGAAAGATCAAGCAGATGTTATACTTTTTATAAGGACTCCTTATTCTTCCATCAAACTTATCCTGGAAAACTCTGATCCTGGATCAATCCACCTGTCTGCTTTCTCAGTATCTACAACCAGGCTGTTGAGTGCTTCTGGTGCTAGAGGGAAAGAGAATGCATGCACTCCCACATACACACACGTAAGCACACACACAAACACACAGCCCCTACTGTTAGCAGATAACTTCATCCCCTACTTCACAGAGAGAATAAGAGCCATAAGGGGAAATCTCTCAAGTTCCTACACCTCTAACCAACCAGCTTAACCAACTGCATTCTTGCCCTCCTCTGTCTTTCTCATCAGACACATGTTTCTTTTGATTCTGGATCCCATGCTCCCATTAATTATTGTCCCCCGTAAATTTTATTATACCTCCCCTTCTCTACTGATTCTTTCCAAACAGCACTTAAACAGGCTAAAGTCTCTCCTATGTTACAATAAACAAACAAAACTCCCTCCACCCTGCATCCCCCCTATATAATGCCTTCCTCCTTTCTGTTGCTTCAAAGTCCAGGCTTCAAAACTGACTCCACTTCTGCACTTCTCATTTACTTCCAAACCCATAGAATTCTGGATGCACTTCCCACAGCTCCACTGAAAATGCTCCATGTAAAGATGACCTTTATGTTAGAGTCCAAAGTCCTTATCTTGCTTGACCTCTGCAATAATCTGACACTGTGGTATAACCTCCTTCTTGAATTCCCTTTAGATGGAACATTTCCTTCAGGATCTACTCTTCCTCTGCTCCCAAAACCACTCTCCCCTTGGAGTTCCCCTGAGATTTTGTTTCAAACCTCTTCACACTGTACACACTCTTAAGCAATTCTCTTGTTCACAGTCCTAAGGTTTTGATTTGATAAGCTGATGGCTGCCTCAACTATAGCTCTCTGAGCTCCACATTCTATACAACCACCTACCTGCTACACACCTCTATAGAGCATCCCACAGAAACCTCAACCCCAAAGCAATCGAAATTGAATGGAGTATCTTCCCTTGCACCAGCACTGCTACCACGTCACTGCAAACAACTTCCCTTCTCTTATATTCCCTATTTTAGTTAAATACAGCACTCACCCACACAGAAACCCAAGCCAGAAACCTGCAAGTCATCCTAGGTTCTTCGCTCTCCCCTAATACACCACATTCAATTAGTCAGCAAAACACTAGAATTTTACTCCTTAAAATTTCTTGATTTGCCCACTTTGCTACATTACTACTTCTACAACCTTAGTTTAATACCTAATCACTTCTTGCCTAAATTACTAACAGCTTCCTAACTGGCCTGTCACTAAATCTTGACCCTCTCCAATCCTCCTTTGTACTGCTGCCATAGTGAAAATACTTCTATAATGTAAATCTAACCATAGCCTTTCTTGCCTAAGATCCTTCAATGGCTCCTAAAACCCCATAGGATAAAGTCCAAACTTTATACAGCATGACAGCCAGTTAACTTTTCCCACCTCATCTCACTTCTCCTTCCCTCGCATCCTACATTCCAACCTTACCAATACCCCATATTCCCTCTCCTCAAGCTCTCTCATTCCCTTACTTTCGTTCATGCTGTCCAGAATGCCCTTCGCCTGAACTGTCTGCCCAGAGTCCCAAATCCCTTAGGTGACAGCTCGGTCATTTCCTCTTGGATGCCTCCCCTGACCCTTTCTCACCCTGGCTGTAGTGGGTACTCTACTTTACTCCCAAAGAATCAGCATTTACCTATATGATAGCACTCGCTACAATGGTGGTAATTGTCGGTTTACCAATATGTTTCCCTCATTAAATTGTTAGATCATACAGATGCAAGGACATCTTAGTGTCCTCAGCCCTTTGCCTACTGCCTGATTCAGAAGAGACATTTAATAAATGTCTATTCATTACATGAATGAAGGGATCCTTCAAACAAGCCCCCTGACATCCTGGGAGATTAGCAGTTCAAGATATAACTGAAAAATTTACAGCAGATTTAAGAGGATTTCTTATGCAATTCTTGGCAAGTATTTCTAGAAGCATATATTGACATTTGCCCAGAGTGGCTAGAATAGGTGTTCTGGGGCACATAGCATTGCTAATTTAAATGAGAAGACGCAGAAACACAACCTTGGGTCATAGGTGCAAATACACAGCCCTATCTAACAAGTTCAAAATGAAGAAAATCTTTAAAAGAAGGTTTTAATACAAGAAAAAAGAAGACTTCCTGGAAAAGCCATGAAGGATAGTTAATTTTAAAGACAAAATATTCTAGGAAAGAGTTAACAATGTTATTATCTAAATTTAAGTCCCTATACCTGCCCAAAATGTCTTTCGGATACACCCTCTTCTCTTTACCAACTATCTCTTAATCTAACCTCATGACTCAATTACAACAGCGGCCTCTTAAAGTACATCTCGACTTTCATCCATCACTTATATAGCCACTGTAGAAAACTGAGTTTCCTCATACTGACATTCAGGATCTTCTCTCTCTCTACCCCTAATCTTAATATCATTCTCTCAACACTTCTAAGTGGACACCCAACTCCCCACTAATGTTACCTTTCCCCAATACAGCATCTGCTTAGAGGTACTAATAGAATGCAGTGTACAAAGTGAACTTATTTCATTGCTTTGACTGACTAAAAAAGTGGCCTCCACCACCCCCCCAAAAAAAAATCCCTTCTTGTCTGTCTCAATCCAGTATTATCCTGAGGGTTGAAAACCATCTAAACTTCAACAGACACTTCAAGCAAGCTCATTCTTTTCATCAACACAAAGGAATTGTGTTTACCTTTTCTGAACAAAAATCATGACAGAAATTCGCTGTGGTAGGAGGAAATTCAGCAGTACAACTGGCAAAGCGCTTGCCCAAAGAAAGATGTTGAGTGACCAATTAACTTGTCCTAGGCGACCACCCAAATCATCCCTGATGACTGGCACATCCCTGGTGACAGACTGACACATGGTCTTGCAGAAGAAACCAATTTTCAACAGAAAAAGAAAAATAAATGTTTGTGCTCAATGAGAACAGACTTACACTATAACACAAATTTATGGAGCCACAGCTATCAGATCCTAAGCTGGCCAAAAAGGGCGTATCCTTGAGAACTCCATTCTGTTCAGGCAGGCACATCTATCTATATTGGTCTGCCTGCCTCTCCACCCTCTCCCTACATAACACCCTCTCACACACACACAACTAAAGAAGGCCTATTATCTAAAGCTCTATATACTTTCCTGTACTTTTTAAATAATTTTCTGTATTAAATACATGCTTTTATAATATGAAAAAGAAATTATTTTAAAATATAACTTGAAAGTGCTGACTGCCCCTTCTCCTGAAGGAAATTCCCTGTCAATCAACTACATGTGAAAGAAATATAAAAAGTCCCTACATTATAAGCACATAAAACCTCAGGGAAACGATTCTAACAGATGTGAGGCAATACAAAGAAAACAAAACAGTATACGGTTAAGAGACTAATTGAGAGGTAGACATAAGAAATCAGAGAAAGGAGAGATCAATGTCTGAGTAATGAGCAATGGGAGAAAGCTGCATGGAGAACACAGGTCTAATGCTTAGCGTTAATACAAAAAAGAGGTAAGATCTGAATAATTGGAAAGGGAGAGAGTAGTCAAGGAAGAGAGAATATAAAAGCACAGAGGCAGGTATGAGGACCTAGGGGGAAGGATTACTACTGAGACCTGTCCAAAGGGAGCAGAGAGAGCTGTGTTGGGCATTAACAGCTGACATAATCAGGTATGCAGAGCAAGTCAAATTATGAAAAGACCTGAAGCCAGAGACAAAGAATAAGAGATTCATTGTAATTTATTCCAGGAACTGGGAAGTTCTGGAAAGAAAAATAATATTTTATTAGAAGTAACAAAAAAAGTTGAAATAAACATTCTTAGATACTACAAGCCAAGTCAACAGGCCTGAAAGGCTTCTCTAGGTAAGGAAATTAGTAAATGCTCCTGGTAGACACAAGACAACAGACTTAAACTCCAATCAAAAACACGAAGAGCAAAAGCAGGAGCTTTAGCACACCACACAAGCTAGTCACAACATGGCTCAACATATAATTACCAGAAACTGAAATGGCCAACCGTGTTTAATAAAAGGAGTAAAGCTTGGGTGTTTACAAGACCACTGAGAAAACACTACAAACTCATTTTCCAACCCATAATTATTTACTTGTGACTTTTGATCTTTGGATGCTTCTTTTCCCAGATGTGTACTCTGAAGTATTCTTTCTACCATGAGCTCTAAAACCTGAAATTGGCACTTAAAAATACTAGGACAATAAGGCGTCAGCTGATGCATTTCCTTGGCCTGTATTATGTCAATTACCAAGCAAGTCCAAGACCAAAGCAGTAGTTCCCATAAGTACTGTTAGCACATGCACACATTTTATGATTTCAACAGCATGAAGGTGGCCAAAGCTTGTGATTTCCCAGCAGACGGACTTGATTCACTTTCTGAATTAACAGTGTTCATGTCCAGAAGTAGCAATTATTTTACTGTTCTATCTAGGAGCTATCCACTCCAATTCAAGAGTCATATTCTAAAATGGAACTTAAAAACTCAGACTACATTTAAACAAGAGGTTGCATCGGAGAATCACTTACTTAGGTAAACAATACCAAATCCTCAGCCTGTATTTTCCAACCAGGGTTTTAACAAAACTTTATCACTTTGCACTTCATTTCTTTTGATAAGAATTTCAAAGTGATTTATATACCATGAAACCTCTCCCATAATAAGGAGACAAGAAATTCTCCACAGTTCATAGATTTGTAAATTGAGGCCACGTAAGGTGTGCGAATATAGATCAGAGACTAAAAACTAATAATAATAATACTGACAAAGCATTTTCACAATTATCTCACTTAACCCAAGTCACTGCTCTGATTTTAAAACTTCCTTCTGTGATACACTGTGAAACCATCTTGAAGTCTGGATTCTAGTGCTTGGATAATAATTTAAGTCCCCATGCCTAAATTTACTCATGTACTTAACACCTTCCTTACAGGATATTATAAAGGTCAAATAAGATAATGAATATAAAACTGCTTTGTAAAATAAAAAGTATTATATACATGAAGGTTTTTCTAAACATTAATGGCCTAATCCTTACATACTCATGAATCCCAAGGAGTTAGTATTATCATCTCCATTTTAACAGACGAGAAACCCAAAGTTTAGACATTAAGCAACTTTTCCAAGGTCACAGAGCACAAAGAGCAGAACTAGGACTGGAGCACAAGACTAAAAAAATTCAAAGCCTAGACTCTTTCTACTCTATCATGCTGCCTTGCTGGTTTTGTACATTAAATAATATGCAGACCCTTTACTCTCTCTGTGCGATGTTGTGTTGTTTTCTGTGAGATGAGCAAAATCAGTCCTAACTAGCTTCATATAACCCATGACACCTAGTAAGAACTCTTTAAGTTTTTAAGTGCCAGATCATCCATGTCACCAATGTTGAAATGTGAATGTTCTCTTTTATTTCTAGTCCAGCCTGGCACATAAAGACTCATTAGTCTTTAGGGCTTTGTGAAAACAAAAAGTCTAATTCCGCCTGAGCCAACTTAATCAACCACCATGAACCTAGATTGTGTTTGTTTTTAAGCTTCTCTTCCAAAACCTAAAACTATGACCATATGTCACCAGCTTCTTCAGTAGACTTTGTCTCCATCCTAAAAGAAGAATCAGGTTCTGATTCTCCTACCTTTCTAACTGTTCCCTTCTTGGTTTCCTCTGGTGTTCCTAAGGACCTCAATGTACAGAGAGGGAAATTTTGAGACTGGTCGATATCATCAACTGGATGGATCAGTCCTCAAAACAATGCACCTCTTTTTTGTCTTCACATTGACCAAGCAATCATCTGATTACTAGCTTTATAAACACTTGGGTACGAGGAAATGGTGCCCCAGATAGCAATGCTAAGTGTTACAATCACTGGACAGGTATGTCCTCTATTATAAATTAATAAAATTGACATACCAATTGTTGCTTTTTAAAAAACTTTCAATGATTGACTCCCCCATTGCCCATAGAATAAAGCCATAAAAGAATCTTTACAAGCTGGATTCAGGGTCCTTAACGGTATCATCTGCTTCCATCAAAACTCTAGCCCTTTAGTCACAACCAACTACTTATGTTCCTCAAAGCCCTCCATTCACTTTCGTACCTTCATGCCTTTGTACATGCTATTCGTTCACTTGACCTTCTCCCCTCCCTACCCTCCTCCACCTGACCAAATCCCATTCATCCATGAAGGTGCTCTGAAGTGTCACTTCCTTTGTCAAGTCTCCCAATGAACCCCAAGCAAAGATACTCATCCCTCCTCTTGCTTCCACAGTACTTTATACATACCTCT
Source organism: Rousettus aegyptiacus (assembly GCF_014176215.1). Lineage (NCBI taxonomy): Eukaryota > Metazoa > Chordata > Mammalia > Chiroptera > Pteropodidae > Rousettus > Rousettus aegyptiacus. The sequence goes on along the minus strand of NW_023416284.1, from coordinate 24,955,729 downwards.
ATTCTAGCACTTAACATAGTATCATAATTATGTGTTTACATATATCTTTCCTTTGCTAAATGCAAATAACCAAGGGCAGGAACCAGATCTCATTCATAATTCTCACATCTCCAGGACCTAACACTTTGTTACCTCTAAGATATTTAATAAATATTGGAGCATTGGAAGAATAAAGGACATATCCTGGCTCTTTTGGTTGCTGCCCACTTTAACTGTTAGGATCCAGAGTTATTACCTAACACCTCCTCTTGTTTGCTGGCTAGTCAGGCTCTGAAAGAGCCTCTGGGATATTTAGGAAATGAGAGAGAGTGTTTATGTCCATGCTGAATCATCTAATCCTGCCAAAACTATGCTTACCACCAATACTCAGGGAAATGGTTGCCAGGCACAATTCCGGAAAATCCATGCTTGACAACCATTCCTAATACAGCTATAATATACTGCTTTACACCCTTACACTGCAAATGCGTCATTTTCTTTCTCGAACCTTTGCCCTTCTAGGGGCAGTTTATGTTGCTGAAAACTTTAGTTCTCCTTCTGAATACAAAAGTCCTGTTTCATTTGTAGAATGAGGTACTACAAAATAATAGCAGCAGAGAGAGCGAGATCCAAGTAATTTGGTGACCAACTGATGAAAGACTAGAACCCCCACATTCATCAATATTTCCCTCTCCAAATCAAATTCCTGGCTTTAACCTCACAAACTACTTCCCTCATCACTCTACTGATTCCAGCTTAGGCAAAGAGTTCTCCTATTAAGGCAGTAAGGCAGATTTCTAAGTCTGGAAAATGCAGGAATTCCATACCGCATAGTAACAAAGGCCCAGCCCAGATGCTAATCCATCCTGGTTTCCCAGTGAGAATGGTGCAATGGGGAGGGAAGAGAAATTCTTCTACAGCTACCATAAAGCAGAACGCACAACCTAATACAGCTCAAGTTAATTTACTTGGACCAGCCATTTTTGATTCATTCCCTACCCCTAAAGAAAGAGATTTGTGCCTGGGAAGGATCAAATTCCTATACACCTGATCAAAGTCCTTCAGAGGAAAGCCAAACTGAGTGAGACAGCTAAAGCGACTCAACACAAGAGGCCTCTCCTGGAACAAGCCCTACTTTCCCCTTCTTTCCTAGTTTCATTTGCTAAAATCCAACTTCCTTTCAGCTGGAGGCCACCAGCAATATGATCCAGTGAGGTACTGAGATTTCTTCACCTGTTTTTGTTTTAATTCTGCTGATTTTTCAAGTTGCCACAGCCTGAGACAGGCCCAGAGTATACTCCCTCTGAAGAGTGCTGTGTTGCTCAAAAGCCTGGAAATGAAACTTAATAGAACCATTCACTTAGCGTTTCTTTTTTTTTTTTCAATGAAATTCAGCAGCACAATCTAACCTCTTTGTGTTCGGAAATGAACCACATTTCTTAAAAGAGCACAGGGGGTTGACAGCAAACTTGCTGCAGGCAGGAAAACCTGGACAGCTTACAGGAGCTGATGCAGAAGGGAACAAGTAGAACTCCTAAGCTGGTCCGTGTTAGCATTGCATCCATCTTTCTCTCTTTCCCTTCTCTCTCTCTCTCTCTCTCTCTCTCTCTCTCTCTCTCTCTCTCTCTCTCTCTGCATTCCCAAGCAGAGCTCCAATGGCACAACGGGAAAAAAAGGAGCATTTTACAGCTTCTTCATTAGTTTCCCTTCACTGGGTAGGTGTCGTAAACAAGTATGCTGGACTCAGTCAAAAGGGCTGAAGTTTCCTTGCCTTCAGATGAAAAGAAACTAAAGGCCCAGTCACAGCTGAATCAAATAGGAGAAAGTGCTGCCTATGTAGTTTCTGGGAAAATATCCACGTTTGTGGAAAGCACAACTGCCACACAAAGCAAAATCCCAGAACTGGCTGTTAAAGATCAAAGCTTGGGCCTCCCAAGGCCACGCATCCCTGGCTTCCACTTCAGGGGCAGCTACAGCACTTAGGGCGATGCTGTCCCCAGACCCTTAGGCCTGTCAAAACTTTCTCGGGTCTACACTCGATTTAGGTGAGGCATTAACTTGCAGCATTGCCTAACGAGAGAGCCCCCAGGGGCCGAAATCCGAGTTGAGACAAATCTTTATTTTTGAGAAAAGAAGTAATAGACCCCAGCTTCGGTCAGGCTCAAAGTCCGCCCCCTCCCGCCGCCCCAAGGGGGATGGGGTGGGGGGAGGCCTCGCCACCAAAACTGCACACTCACGACACTAGCCCCAAAGAAACCATGTGGGTTCACGACCCCGGCTGCCACGCGACTGATGGGAGACTGAAGGAGACAAAAGGGGGCGAGGGACCCTCGGCGGGCACGCAGATGTCCAAGACTGTGCGAGGAAGACCCGCACAGGAGGCAGAAGGGGTGGGGTGGCTTCTCTCCCGCCCCACTCCTACTCCCCGGCAACTCCCCACAGCAGGAGGGCTCCACAGCCAGCTCCTGGTCTCGCCTCCTTCCAGCTGGGCCAGATAAGAAGCAAATAATGTAACTAGCGCTGCGGAAAGCGCCGTCTACTGTTGGAGAGGGGTCCAGATCCTCATCCGGATTCTGTAAATAAACTGGCCCGGAGAAACAGCGCCCAGGGGCCAGCCCCGGCGCTGAGGTGGGCGCGACCCCGCCCGGCCGCCCCACCTGCAGCGGACTTGGAGGGCCACGCCGCGGCCGCCCGGCCGCCCGCGGACTCCGGTTCCCAACGAGCCCCCGGCCCCGGCCCCGGCCCCGGCCGCACCTTTGTAGCGCTCCAGCACATCTTCGTACGCCTGCACGAACTCCTTCTCCTGGCTGCGGTTGGCCGGCTGCTGACCCGGCACGTAGCCAGCCATGGCCGCCCGCGCCGCGCTCTCCCCGGGCCCCGGCCGACGCGGGTTCCAGGCTCGCGCGCTGAGGCGGCGGCGGCCCCAGCCTCGGCCCTTTGTGCGGCTGGGGGGCGGCGGCGGCGCCCTCGCTCTCGGATCTCGGCTCCCCGCCCGCCTCGCCCGGCCTGGCAGTCAGTCGCGTTCCGCTCCTCAGCCCGCTCGCACCCCGCCGGTCCCGGCTCGCGTTTCCGCCTCCCCACCCCTCGGCTCCGCTCCTCCCTCAGCCCGCCCCGGCGTGGCGGCGGCGGCGGCTGGTGGCGGCGGCGGCGGCTCCTCCTGTCAGGAGCGCCAGGCCCGGCCCGTTCCCCGCCCCTCGCACCGCCGCCTCCGCCGCCCGGCGGGTCCTCGGCCCCCCGGTGGCGGCGGGCTGGGCCCCGGCTGCCCAGAAGGATCCCCCCCCGGTGGCCGCTGACCAGCGCCCGCCCGGTACCGAGGGACCTGAGCCCGGGGGGCGGGGAGGCGTTCGGCCCGCGTCCGGCCGGGTAGGAGGCCCCACGCGCGTCAGGACCGGTCGCTGCTGCGGGGAGACTCCAGGGCCGACTCCGCAGGGTGGGCGGAAAGCCACATTCAGCGTTGACCTCCACCCAGACCTGGGACAAAGGAGGGAGCCCCCTGGCTGGAGAGCAACCGAGCTGGGCCTGTGCAGCTACTGGAGAAGGACCTAGAGAAACAGAAGGGAAGGGAGAAAGCAAAAGATCTAGATCCCTGAGATCCCAGGACTAGACAGGGTCAGAATGAGGACAGGGGCAAGACCCACACAGGCTGCAGTGTGAGGCCGAAGGGAACACCGAGACCACAAAGAATCCCAGGAACAAAGGGTTTCCAGAAACGGAAGAAAATGAACTCATAAATGGGAAGGCAGACCAAGCACCATGAAGTAAACCAGGCCAAGGATGCAGAGCCAGAGGCTGAGAAATGACAACTCAGAGAGGAATGAAAACAGGATTCTAACTGCACCATGGGTGAATCGGAGCAGAGACTCAACAGGATTATTACACTGTGACAGCCATTAGAACAGACTTAGATCAAAAGGGAGAAATGTGGGAACCTGAGATTGAACCAGGACTGTTAAGGAACAAAGAAAAGGATTCTAGACCCTTAACTGGTCAGGGCACAAGGGAAGAGAATGATCCTCTCTACGCGGGAGGGGGTGGGGAATGCAAAGAAGGAAAACTGGCAAATTTGGGTAGAGATTTATGTGGGACCATTTTGAGGAGGGTGTTCCCAACATCATCTGATCCTCCATTCAGCTGTGTATCCTTCAATCCCAACATTCTTAAGATTGTGCTACTGGCCAAGAGCTGTGAATGAGGAATTTGGGTAAATGCAGGTGATCTTTGTGCCCACGTATACCCCCAGCCAGCCAACATCCTCTTCAGCTTCATCAAGTCTATTAACTCGATTTTTCTGGGGGTGGAGAGGTGGTTGTGGGTAAAAAGTTAGGCTGGCTGATCTCACAATAACAGCACAGTAACAAGTAAAAAAAGAATTCATGCGACATTGAGCAGCCAAAATTGAGACTTGGGCTTCCATTATAATTCCCATTCTCTAGCTTTTTAGAGAGCAGCTTCTTACCCTGGGGGGCAAGGCCTGCATCTTTGTACACTATGAGTAGTGCCAAGTATTCGGTCAATGCTCAGCACATTAATAACAAGAAGAAATGATGCTTTTCACTAATAGGCGTACACTGGTTGTTTCCACATCACGCCATGATCAGAAATCGGGTGAGCAAGTCATTAATCATAAATTTTTCCATCAAGTTTTGCTGGCCTGCCCAAGTTCTAGGCAGAGAGAGATCTTTAGGGAAGGGACTACAAGAGAGGGAGGTTCTTGGACAAAATGCTCATTTCCTCCCAGTTTAGTCCTTTGTGCTTAAAAAAAGCTAGTTCACAGTTTGGTGTCAGCTGCTAATGAGCTCGGTCTAAGAAAAGGAGGTGAATAAGCTTGAGGTTTATTCTTTTTAAAATAAATAAAAGGCTTTTAGTAGAAAATGCAGGATAAAGGAGTTGGTGATTGATGGCATAAGCACATTTTTCGTAAACAGCAGAGAATATAGAAATGCTAACTCTGGGGATCTTGACTGTGTCAGTGCTGAGTCATCTGCATTTCCCATATTATTTTATACCAGTAGGGCTAAGAAGGCCCAGATACTCTTACATGCACCTCCACCCTCACCCCCAAACAGACATCTGCCGCCTTATTTTTATTACAATAAATAGAAAAGCCCCTTCATCTCCTCCCGGCGCTGCTGCATGTGCCACTTTGTAAGCAGATCCCTTAAGAATTGGAACTGAGACTCACCAAAGGTGAGGAAAGACAGGGCAAGAAGGGGAAGAGAGTCTGTTCTGGGAATCAGGCTTTGTTGAAGGCTTGAGAGGTGTGGGGGTGGAGGGCAAGGTGTTGAGACTCCTGTTAATAAACGTGGTAATCAAGGAAGAAAGTTCTGGTTTGGGTTGTGGCTAGGGGACTCCTCAGACTCAAGGAGCTTCTCAGACTCAAGATTTGCATTTAAAAGCTCCCATGAGATTTGGAAGTAAAGCATTCTTCTAATGAATGGAAAGGGGGAAGTCCACATGTTTGGCTGATGTTCCTGTTTTATTCAGAGAAAATTTTACAAGGATAGAGGAACAAAGCAATTTCTGGGGGGGATGGGAAGAAGGAAGCCTAGGAAAGGGAGGTTTTTTATTTTTTCCAAGAAACAGTCTAAATTTATAGCCTGACCACACAAATGGGACAGCTCTAAGGCATTCTTCTCTTGGTCTATGATTTTCCTTTGCTCCTGATGATGAGACTGCTGTTGCATTTCTAAGGCGGCTGCAATGGAGGAAAGCAGAAGGAGGCTCATGTACTCAGAAGGGCATCTAGTGGGAGGAAAGGGTAATACAAGTAAATAAAGCCCTATTTTTTTTTTTTTTTTTGGTGGGGGGAGTAGCCTCCCCCACTTAATCCTCTCAAGTGTGTTCTCCATGAGGCCCAGCTACTTTCAATTTCTTTCAGCTCCTCAAACATCCTTTCTCACCTCAGAGCTTTCCCACCTACTTTTCTCCCAAGCTGTAACCCTTCACTGCTCTCCTCTTTTGACCTGGCTCTTTCCAATTCCTGCCTCTACTGAAACTCTCGCAGGGAAGCCTGCCTTGATCCCCAGGTTTAGTAGGTCCTAACCCCTATACTCCCCTTTGGTAATATCCTCCAACCTTGAAGTTATAGTTTGTGTTTTTCTTTCTTTCTTTCTTTCTTTCTTTCTTTCTTTCTTTCTTTCTTTCTTTCTTTCTTTCTTTCTTTCTTTCTTTCTTTCTTCCTTCCTTCCTTCCTTCCTTCCTTCCTTCCTTCCTTCCTTCCTTCCTTTTTAAACACCTACAGCACCTAGTATTCCTAGGTGGTGGTCTCCCATCCAAGTACTAATCAGCAAGATCGGGCACGTTCAGGGCGGCATGGCCGTAGAATAGTTTGCGTTTTTTATCCTTACTAAATCATTAGCTCCCTGAGGGCTGAGGCTGTCTATCTTGTTCACCACAGGATCCTTAGAATCTAGCAAATGCCCTGGCACATATAGGACACTCATTAAATATTTTTATTAAATTCATGAAAGAGTAAACCAGATGATCCTCAAATATTTAGCTGCCTGTGGCTTCTGACTAAGCTAGAGGGCCAGGGTATTTAAGAAGAAATTATGCTTCTCTCTCACAACATTGCCTATTTGTGCCTGGCATTCAAAGTCCTCCATATTTTGACATCTACCTTCCTTTACAAGCTTATCTCCCATGATACCCTTATGTGCAGCATTTTCTATAATCGAACTCAGGGCCTTTGCTTGGAATGAACTCCATCCCCCGACTCCACCTACTGAAATCCTACCCATCTTAAAAGCTCATCCTACATGCTTTGAAGTTCCTTTTAATCAACCCAGGTAGAAGAGGCTCCTCTCAAATTCCCAACCGCATTTTCTTTCTGCCATTCCTGGAGCCACCACATGTGTGCATCACTGTGTCTGCATTATTGCCTCCTTAACCTCCTGGTCCTTAAGTTCTCTGAAGCAGAGACATCTATTTCATCTTTCTTCATTATATATAGGGCTTAACATAATGCTTTGCACCTAGTAGATGTTCAATAAATATTTGCTGAAGACATGAACATCTCACTGAAAACATATGGGGATGAGGGATGTGGGCTAGATCTGTGATTCAAGACAAATGAGAATCCAATTCAGTATCTACTCAATGGCCAAGAGCTGAGGGCACTTCATGTGCAGAGACAAAAGAGGGAAGTGCAAAATTATTTCTCCTTTTACTAGTACTCCTCGTCCAACCTCTAGAAGGTTTACTTCCAGGACTTCTTCAGCTTGGCTCATGCTGCATTATTTTACATTATTTTACATTAATTGATGCTTTATAAATAAACTCTTTGCTAGTAGGGTGTGTGTGTGTGTGTGTGTGTGTGTGTGTGTGTTCATTCTATCGGTTCCTACTTGCAGGGATAGGCTGTTTCCTGTGCCTTTTATATTACCCAACAGTAACCGGAACCAAACACAAGGGGCTGCCCCAAGCCCTATCCTCTGGCCAGCTTTTGGAAGAAAATTGTCTAGTCCTAGACTCTGGAGACCTGTCTCCAGCCCCAGCTCCACCAATCTTTCAGACACCTGAGCTTTGGCCATCCCAGCCAAAACTCCCTTTCTGCCCAGCTGCTGGAAACACTAAGCTTTGCCTCAAGTTCCCAAATTCGTTCTGGGGTAGGAAGTCTTTGCCCACTTTCATGCTGCCCTCTTCTGTTCAGAAAGTGCAACATCATTAATTTAAGGGGCCTGGATGGTGCCAGCCACCCAGGAAGACGGGATCTCTGCCACCCAGCAGCCCAGCACCCTGTCACCATAGCAACCCTCAAAATGGTTACTCAGCCATCTGGGTTACCATAGCAACCATCCAAGTCTCCCCACCTCAGCCTCTCCCTAAGCCTTTTCCCCTGGCTTGTCAGAGCCAATGCTAAAGAATCTCCAGTCCTTACTGGAGAAAATGGGCAAAGACTGGACCCCTGATAGGCAGCTGTCCCCAAGGGGCGTGGAATGCCTCACCAGCCAGAGGCTTGGAAGCGCAGTGGAGATAATGGGTGTTAAGGTACTCTGTGAACCTTGAAGTGTAGCGCAGATGTTAGCTATTATTAAACTACTGTTCCTTGTAATGGGGGCGGCAGTTGGATTGCCCTAGGCAGAAATTGTGCCACTCTCAGTTTGGGCCCTTCCTGACTGGGAGACCCTGAGCAAGTTACTGAACTCTCCGGGTTTCTGTATACTGTAGCACATCTGCCTTCTAAAGTTGTTTTGATGATTAGGTCAAATAAAGCATGTAAGATGCTAAGCACAAAGCCTGGCATTTGGAACATATCAATAATAGCTAGAAAAGATATTGGACCCTCTGTGAATAAAACCTCTGTGCATGTTTCTCGATTCTCTGGAGAGAATCGGGCTAAAGTAAGCCCTGCTAACTCAACCATACCCAATCTGGGGCAGGGGAGGGTCTCATCCAGTGTGACTTCCTTACCTATGAAGCTTCTCTCCACTTGAAACAATATCTCCCCATCCAATAATGCCTCAGGATGGACACTTCTACAGGGGCAGTGATGGGAGGCAAACCTCTACAGAGGTGGTGACAGGCAGTACAAATCCTGGAAAGGCTGTTGCTGTCGAATGAGATCAGGGTCACGTGGGACAGTTTACCAGCATTAGGGCAGGCCTGGAGCACAGGTTCCTCTCATAAGGATAGCAATTCTATGATTTTAAAGACTTCAACCTTATTGTGTCTTCAGTCTCTCAAGACTGAATCATTGAAATCCATTTTCAGGGTGCTTTCCTCAATTCCTCTGGCAGGGTCCCAATTTAAACCCAGGATCCAGCCTACCTCTGACCCTGAGCACACTCTAGTTCTCTATGTTCTGGAAGGACTGCAGGATCAGACAAGCAACACTGGAAGGGAAACACTACCCCTGGGGTCCTTGTGTTTAGGATGGACTCTCTCATGATGCCTCTGCAAAATGGGTCGAGTGAGACTGGTTACAGTCCTCTGCTACAGCTGCTGAGCAGATAAACCAATATATTTACTACTGAGGGAAAAGTAGTATAGTAGTTTAAAAGTTTAGGCGATACCAATATGTGACCACTGGAACTTTCGTCTATATAACTGGGGAGGTAGAAGTGGGGTGTGTGAATGAAATAAGCTTGGCCATGAATTGATAATCCTTGAATCTGGGTGATGGGGGTTCATTACACTATTCCCATTACTTTAGTACGTGTTTGAAATGTTCTGAAGAATGCAAGGGATTTTGAATTAGGCCATCTTGAGCCACAGCAATGAACAAGTCCAAAGGGCATACTGCACACGTTGTGTTCCAGGGGGTGCCCTGCACAGTCAGCATTGCTGACCCCCAGCTCCACTCTCTGCTTACTGTATGATCACAGACAAGTCCCCTAACTTTTCTCTTTTGTAAAAAGGGAGGATAGCAACAACTTCCCAGGGTTTTTGAGTATTACATGATATGTGTAAAATATGTCCAACACACAGCTTTTCCAGCTATTATTTACAAGGGGATCCCAGCTGGCATCAGCTCACAGGAGCTCCTGGACTGACTCCAGAGTTCAACTCCCATAACCACCCTCTGGATTCTTTATTCCTAACTTCCACCAGCTGTTCTCTCTTCATTTCCCTTCATTCCTTTCTACTTAGGCCAAAGAGAGGAGAGCAAGAATAGAAATAAGCCAACAGGGATATACCCTCTCTCTTCAGGTTGTTCTAGTAAATCTCTATATTTTCCCCAAGTCCAAATCAAATGCTACCACTGCTCTATTCTAGGAGTGAGAGCAAGGAGTAGGGAGAAGCCCTTATTCATAACTTCCTCATAACTCTCTTTGGGCTTGCAGTGTACATAGCTCATGCCTCATTCTAGCTGTCTTCACAGAAGGGAGCTGGGTTCTGAAGCCCAGTCTGAGCCTAGCACAAAGAAGTCATTGAAATAAATATTTGTTAAATGACCAAGTATATAATCAGTGAATATGCAAAGGGATGAATCAATACATTCATCAATTAGTGAGCAAGTATATGAGTGAATGAATGATATTAACGAGAATAGCTAATATAAACCAAGAGCTGACTGCATAGCAGGCACTGGGCCAAGCACCTTACTCCTACTGCCTCATTTAATCAGCCCTGTAAGACTCTGCACTCTCGGTCCCCCATTTTAACCATGAGAAAGCGAGGCTCAGTGAGTTTAGTAACTTCTCAGGGTCACCTAACTGGCCAGTGAAGGAACCCAGCACTCTAACTGACTCCCAAAGCCATTCCCTTGAGTGAATGAATAGAAGAGTGAGCAAACAAGGAAATTAATAAAGGAAGGAAGAGGGAAGAGTGGGGCCAGAGACACACCCCCTGAGGTTCCAGAAAGAATCCTCCCCTTGACCACAAAGCAAAAGCCTGGTACCTTCTGGGGGAGAGGTGAGGCACAGAAATTTCAGCCCATAATCACTTTCCAAGTTACAGGGGCTCCCAGACCTTCTCTGCAAAAGAATCCAAAGTCCAGGGGGAGATTCCAGCCAGGTGCACCAGTTCTGCTATTGCAGGAGAGCCAAGGCAGAGCCAGGAAGCTGGCCAGCTTCTACCTGACAGGTGGCAATAGGCAGACCCAGGGCCAAGTCACGGCAGGTCCTAGCCACTCAACTGGCCCAGCTCAGGACAGCACTTTGGTCATGATGGGTTATTAATACTCACACCCACGCATATTCACAGACTTTTCTCTAGGGGGAAGACTGCTGAAATAAAAGACAAATGCAGACATAGATCCTGCTGCACTGTCAGCTCCTCTGATGGCATCTAATCTCAAATCCTATGGGAGAGAAATGGCAGCCTTTCACCACCACCAAATTAACCAGTCTTTCCTCCGTTATCCTAACCACAGTCCTTGGCTACTCCAGAACAGAAAGGCATGTCAGACTGCAATTCCAAACCTTTTTCCTTGTCACCTGAGCAGTCACTAAAAAAGCACGATGGTTCACCTCTAGCATAAACACAATGCTTTGCAATGCCGCAAACACCTTCCCTCACCAGCTGGGGTCCCACGGGGACCCTGAGCTCGGAGAAAGGACGGCTTGGCTGTCTTTTCTGCTGCCTGCACAGAATTCTGCCCACATGATCATTTTCCATCCCTCCAACTACTGTGACCTAGATTTACTTTCAAAGAGCAGGGGCTGAGCTGGCGGTGTGTAGCTACAATTCATTCTGCCCCACTTTCAGGAAACTCTCCTGCTCATCTCTCTGCTACTGAAACCAAGCTCCAGGACAGGGCCAGGGACTCTGAGAACACTGCCAGGAAGAAGTAGACAAGCTGAGGAGAAGGGAGCCTCCCTGGGTGCAAAACTTGAAAAACTTCAAGGCAAAGAAGGTTGTCTGTTCAGGAGTAAGAGTTCCCAATGCAATTGTTTTTAGGTCCCCATTTCCCACCCCTGTATTCCCTTCTTCTCACCATGGCTTGGCCAGGAAAATACCACTTTCATATGCTCTCTGACAAAGCTCTAGAGTGAACAAAAGAAAGGGATGGATCTAAGAGGCCTAAAGCCTGTTCCTTGCTTGCCTGGAAAATTGATACCTTTCTAGAGTCTCCACCCTCTCTTTTAGTTACCCGGGGAAGTCACAAGGAATGACACTGCTAGCGCAGTAACAGGCATGTAAACTTGTGTTTGTCATGCACATTCTGATTCCCACTCAATGATCATTTGAAGCAGATATCATCATCTCCCTTTTACAGATAAGGAAACTGAGGCTTTAAAAGGTAATGTTGTTTGTCCAAGTTTTCTAACTCTAGATCCAGTTGTCTCCACGGTGCCTTGCTCATAGCTGGGGCTAAACCCATTTTTTAAATTGAATGAATGAATGAATGAGTTAGTGAGTGAGTGAACAAACACAGAAGTACTTTCTAAGAGCTTCCATCCTGGAGGACAAATGCATGGGCACAGAAGGGTAGGCTCCTTCTTCTGACCTGACCCGGGTGATCAAACCTGTGTACCCCAGGGCAGGCTCTTGAGTGATTACAGTAGCTGAGCTTAGGCTACTATAGCATTTGGGCTACATTTAACCATCCTCACTGAGCTTCTAGATTCTACAGCCCACACTCAGAGATCCTGGGGCAACACAAGGAAAGGTAAGATGGACTCCTGACTATAGTGAACACTAGGATGAGAAAGACTCCTGACTGTAATGAGCACCAGATCTGGGGAGGCAAATGTGCCTATAAGCAATGAACTTTAATAGAAGACCAAGTGAAACAAGGGTTGGGTAGAGATATAACTGCCACCTGACTAGAGAGATCAGGGAAGGCTTCCTGGGGGAGGCAACACTGGAGCAGATATTGGGGATAATGATTTCACCAGTACCTGCTGAGGGGCTCCCAAGAATGAATTCTATAGCAATTTTCTACTGGTTAAATAGGAGCCAGTCCTTAGCCCCGAGTCACTGTGCCCTCTCTTTCATAATACACACAGGAATACAATTATTTTTTCCCTCTATCCTCTCAACTCAACTGAGTTCCACGAAGAGGAGGCCACATCTTCAGCCATCTTTGAATATCAATGCCAAGAACAGGGAGGCCCCTGAATACGGGATGCCAGGATGGATGAATACCCGATTGATAGGTGGATGGTGAATTCCTCCAGCACCCAGTCCAGCCCTGAGCCAAAAGTGATCCCCTCTTCCAGACACTTTACTGCCATCTGCAGGAAACTTGTCATAATAAATATACAAATCTACAATGACAAGTATGAATGGCTCCCCCTAGAGTCGTGCAGTATGCAGCCATGTGACATTGTCCTGCACCTTGTTTTTCCCCACTTCCCACAAGCCTTGAGTGATACAGCCTTCCTTCTTCCCCCATTTTCTACCCTGTGGGGTTGAACTCCTTGTTAGAGTAACTTCCCCCATCTCCTCAATTCCTTGTTGCCTCCTACCAATAAATTATTCACTAATGACAGAGCCAGAGGGGAAGAGATTTTTGTCTCTGCCTTTTTCTATAGGCCAGGATCTTGAAGTCTCTCCCAGAAGTAACCAGAAGGTCGCTTGGGTGAGTCAGCTATTTAGATTGTCACCTTCAGAAGATTCGGGCTGGCCTGGTAGTCAGGTATTACCTAAGCAAATGGAAAGAGCAATATACTTGGAGTTAGAATGTCTGGGTCCACCAGTGCCATGTGACTACAGATGAGTCTCTTAACCCTTCTGGGCCTCAAATCCTAACATGTGTCCTAACACACGTAGTTATTATGAAATCTCTATGTAAACCATAACACTGATCAACAAAAATAAAGCATTCGCATTAATGACTATTGTTACATTTCAGTGTGGCAGGGCTTAGAGAGTTGAGAATAGGGCTGGCAAAGAAGAGGATAAATTGGAGGGAAAGGATGACGATGGGAAGACTCACGTTACAGCATGCATGGAGCCCCTAGAACTTCTTTTGACTTTGTAGAATGAGATTAGCAGTTTTCTAGGCCCTGACATTCCTTTCTACTCTGACATATGTGATCGGCAGGGGTTCGCCATCAGGCGACTCAAGCCCTGAGACAAGCTCAGGACACCAATTGGGCCAGGGAAAGGGGAGGCCTCTGTAACTGCTGAGACTGATTCAGACACCCCCCCCCCCCAACTTGGCTTCCTAACCCAGAACCATAGGGAGGAGAAAACTGCAGAGGCCATAGCTGCATTCCAGTGTAAGACTGACTTCATTTCCTCCCAGAAAGAAATGTCTAGCTTCTGAGAGCCTCAGAGCACAGAGGGTCTCCTAGAACCGTCCCTTCTGCACCTCACAGGAAAGAATCCCTGCAGAGTAAGGCTGCCTGTTTAATTACTCTGCTAGAGGCTCCACCACGTTCTAAAATCACAGGAAGATTGCAGCCAGGCCCTGAAGTAGCAGTCCCGCCTCCTCTGCTGCCTCTCTTCTCTCCTGCTCAGGAAACACGCCCAATTGCAGAGCACAAGTTATTTTTAACCATGGCAGCCTCCCCATTTTCAGCCTCTCTGGCCCAGCCCCCTCCTCAAGACAGTCATTGGCAGTGTCAGGATATAAAGAAGATCAGTATGGATGCCTGAAACACAGCAAAGCGCCCGTCGCCCCTTTGCTCAGTGTTGCCCAGGCACTCCCTGGGGATTAAACCCTCTTGAGTCCACTCCCGTTCTAGACTCAGAATGTTCAACAGCAGGTAAATCATCCCGTGGGGCTCCTCAGAGAAGGCTGGAAGGGCAAATGATCATAAAGGGACTTATAAGTGTGCATGCTTGATGGTGGGGGCCAGGGTGGGGGCGGTGCAGCTAGAGAGCATAAGGAAGGGAGGAGGCCTCTACCCTGCCACCTTCAGGAGAATGAGGGGTTTATGAGCCCAGAGGCCCCTCAGTTGTGGCCCTTCAAGGCTGGAGACTAGTAAAGTCCTTTCTGCACCCAAATGACATCTCTGAAAACTCTATTCACCGGCCAATGCCGCAGGCCCAAAGATCTTGAGAAGAACCAGAGTCCTTCTTCCAAGGGCTCCCTATTGCCCACCAGAAAGAGTTCAAATTCTCCAGTTCATCTTCCAGGTCTCTTTCCTTGCAGCTCACTTCCTCTAAAACACTTTCCTGATTACTGGAGCCTACAGAGCCCTCTCCCTGTCTAGCTTGCCATTACAGTCCACTGCATGTTTCTGGATTACAATCTGTCACATATTGTTCTCTAAACTCTCCTTGCATCCATTCAGTCATTCAATGTTGATTGATTTCCAACATGCACAGGTCCTGTGCAAGTAGCTGGGGGTTAAAACATAAACAAGACACAGTCCTGAGGGAGTGACAGGCACCCTGTGGGATAACTGCTATACTGTACAAGGGAACACAGAGGAGAGAAAAGTATGAATACAAGAGTGGAGGAGGGAGATTTGGATACCACTGGGGCATTAGGGACAGAGGAGGCGGCACTTAAAGGAGGAGGCGGGGTTCCCAGCACCTCACAGAGAAATTAAAGCACAGAGGTCTAATTCTGCAAGATGTACGGTTCTGGGCTCAAAGCACAGTTAAATATGGCAAGGTGCTTGTGGGTACAAGATGAAGCTGAAGAGGTAAGCTGGGGCCTGATTTTACTGGATCTTTATGAGGTAGCCTTTATTCCACAGGCAATGATGAGGCAAAGAGGGTTTAGAAGCAGCTGAGTAACAGGATGAGGTTTGCATTTTAGAACAACATACTGTGTTAGTCACGTGGAAGGAGGGCAAGTCTGGAAGGAGAACTGTTAGATGGTGGATAGAAGGTCCAGGTGAGAGATGATAAAGTGAAAGGGGTGGCGGGGTGCAGGATGCATTATTTGAGAGACACAAAAGCCCCAGCCGACATAGGCCTTGGCAATGGATTGAAAGTGGGTGATGTCACTGAATTAGCTGCAGGCACTGCTCTGTCTATCTTTCTGTCTGCACTCTGGCACCAGCGCCTGCTGAGATGCTGAGCATAAACCATGGAGGCAGCTCTGGATGCCTTTGGTGGGAGCGGCAGAGAGAGCACTTCACAAAGTTCCCCTCCCTGAGCCAAAAACTGTGCTGAGAGCTTTACCTACATTCTTCTCTAATCCTCAAGGCAGCCCTGCACAGAAAGCATTCTTAAGATGGGGAAAGTGAGGCTCGGCCAGGATAAGAGACTTGCTCAGAGTCACACAGCTGGTGAGGGGCAGGGCCACAATCCAGCCCCTCGCCTCTCTGACTCCAAAACCCGTGCTTGTAACCACTGCGCTGCACGGCTCTGCTGCTTGATGAGGAAGCAGGCTATTCCCACCACAGGAGGAGGCAGCCCCAGCCCTTGCACTAAGGCCAGGCTAAGCATGCACCACACCTTTTGAGGGCAATGTGAGTGAAACTGCCCTCTCTAAGGACTTTATCCCCGTCTATTATGGTGAAAAAGTGAAAAATGAGTAGGATTTTTAAAATATTACACAGCCTTTAAAATGTTAACTATAAGCCTAAGGCATAATACGGAAAATTTTTTTGATAATAAAATCAGATCCTGAATGGTACATAAGCCACAAAAGCAACTGCATGGAACACATAACTGCATGGGGACAAAGGCAGGGAAAAAGTTGTGAAAATGAAAACAGGTCTCAGGTTAGCATAGACAAATTAGGGTGGTAAATTTTCCTCTTTCAAGTTCTACTTTAATGTTACTTCATCATCTCTCTAATAGTCAACATAACAAATCTAATTCAGAGAGCCCCGGATTGGACCCCTCCCTTGCTCACCCAGCCAGTGCACACTGGCCCATTCTCTCCTCCAGCCTAAGGCGCCCAGCTCACTCAGGGCCTCTCTTACCAGCAACTCTGACCACGGCACGCTCTGCAGGGTCCAGCACCGAATCCTGGCTTTTCCGCTTTTTCTGCTCATGTAGTGGCAGGTTCCAGGGTAAAGTGTCCCCTGGGGGACAGGGAGACAGGCTCCCTGACCGCTCACTCCTATAAGACCGTTCACTCCGACACGACCGCTCACTCCGGCATGACCGCTCACTGAGCGTTTCTTCATCCGAGGAAGACATGGCCCAGGTGGGGGCTGCAGCAGGAAGGCCTGGGGGCCCAGGGAGAAGTGACCTGGAGGAGAGAGGAGTGCATGTGAACATACTGAAGGGTCACGTAAGGAACCCTGGGACTTGGGAGGCAGAGGTTCTCATCTTGGTTCTGCCACTGATTTTATCTCTTTACCTCTCTGAACCTCAGTTTCTTCATCTGGAAAATGGGATGATGATAATACATGACAAAACTAAATCACAGGGTTTGGGGAAAATCACATGAGGTGATATATGTGAAGATCTCTATACATCTTAAAACACTGTAAAAGTTAGCTCTTATTACTAATAACTGCTATGATTCTTCCTTGGTACATTCATTTGAAGGATTAAGTTTATAGGTCCTATAGACAGAAAGGTGAAGATTCAAATTCTACCCCACTATTTACTAGCTGTGTGACCCCGGGGAAGCCATTTAACTTCTTTGAGCCTCAGCATCCTCATATATAAAATGGGGGCGATGATAGCACCTAACCTGACAGGTTTGTTTGCAAGGAATAAATGGGATCCTGCAGGTAAAGCACTTAATGGTATCCGGTGTCCAATAAGCACTTAATAAACGGCATCTATTATTACATTCCTATTCTACTTACCTCCCAGGAATGTTATAAGGATAAAATAGGGTAACAGATGGGAAGTAGTTTCAAAAAGCTAAAGCATGATCTCTATGGAAGGCATGAAACAAAGCATAAACTAGAAGAGGTAGAAATTCTTTATTTCTTCCATTCTGTCTCTGGCAGGTATATTAGAAAAAGTTCTAAACATGAAGCAAGACAGATCAGGGTATAAATTCTGGTTTGGCCACTTTCAATTGGTGTGATCTGGGGCAAGTCACTTAACCTCTCTGAGACTCAGTTTCCTCATCTGCAAAATGGGGGTAATATTTCACCTTAGATGATGTTTTAAGAACATAGTGAAATGCAAAAGTAAAACTGGCCAGTGCCTTCCATGGCACACAACAGGCATTAGATAAAATATCCATTTGCTTATTCCAAGGGCTGTAGGAATAAATGGCACAGCATGGGTGGTGGGGGAGGTGGTACAGAAAGTCAGTTTTTCAGGTCAGCTTAGCTAGCGGAGTGATCTGAGTGGAAACAATCACTCTGGGGCCAGCTGGGCTCCACCAGCCAGACTGGGCAGCCTTCCCTCAGCCAGGCCAAGCTTACTTCCCAGAACCATCTGCTATATACGGCCCACCACTCCAACAGCCCTATTGGAGCCCGGATGGTGCATGCCTTCAGCTACCAGCCTCCTGGAAGATCCCATCCCACGTCCAGCCCAATTAACCAGTTCTCACTGTAGCTCTAGGGTCCAGGGAGGGCAGGAGGCCGCCGACTTTCTCTTATGGAAAACACCTGCACACAGAGCTGTATGGAGACAGTGAGGTGGCCTAAATGACTGGACACCTTGGGTCTCTGGGCACAGCTCCTCCTGGACTCTGGGAATCTCAGCCCCGAGGCAGCAAAGAGCAGAGACAGCCTCCTGGGTCATTGGCAGATCTCTACCATAGGCACGAAATGGAAACAGATAACAAAAGAAACATCACACTGTGCAGGCAGCCTTGGGCAGACAGAACATCTCTGCCAGGGCACCTCCTGGCCAGGAGCATTTGGGCCCCTTCCCGTGGAACATCAAAAAGGGACCAGGCCACAGAAGGCGGAAAGGAAAGAACCCAGGTCCTGGCACAGCTTTACCTTTTATCCTAGCATTCATCCCCTCGCTTCGAATACCTGCTGGTGCAACTTCCCGCCTCTTATACGCAGGTCAGCAGCAGGTGCTGACGTGACTGCCCTACCCCAGGGAAATTCGGGCCGTGTTTCCATCCCTACCTTCAGCCCTGGGCAGGAAATGCCTCTCCTCCC
Source organism: Rousettus aegyptiacus (assembly GCF_014176215.1). NCBI lineage: Eukaryota > Metazoa > Chordata > Mammalia > Chiroptera > Pteropodidae > Rousettus > Rousettus aegyptiacus. The sequence continues at coordinate 24,937,418 of NW_023416284.1, read as the reverse complement.
AGACCACCTGCTTCATCCCAGAACCGCCTATTTCTCCTCAAGACGCCCATTTTACTACAAAGGCCCTCTCATCCAAGGCGTCCTCCGGGAGAAAGCGACCCTCCCCGGCTATACTCGGGCCAGTCTTCCGACCCTCACAAACACCTGTTTGACCTCGGGGTTCTCGCCCCACCCCTCGGTCACCTGAGTCAATCCATCAATTCCAGATTCACAGGAGCGCGCGCCCACGCCCCCAACCCACTCCGAAGGCCGCAGAACGAGTCCGCGACGGGTACCTCACCTGGAGCTTCCCAGTGTGGCCCTCCCACTGCCTCGCTCCCACCCGCTTCTCCACCGCGGAGGTAGGGGCGCGCCACGAGCCAGGGGAAACACGGGTGGGTCCGCGTGCTCGCCGCGCGCGGCTGACAAAGAGCGGGGCCGCGCCATGCGGACGCGCGACCGGGAACCCAGTGGACGCCGGGGCGAGCGGCCGAGACCTTAAGCCGGAAAGCGACCTAACATTCCCGGCCCTGCCCGCTCCCGCAGGTCTCTCTCCCAGCCCGGTTGGGCTCAGTGTCTCATTTTCCCGGAGAATAAGCCTCCCTTTGGCCTGGGCAGCGCCCGCCAAAGGAAAACCCCAGCTCCGTGCGCTCGGCGCTGCCCGGCGCTGTCCGGCGCCGGCCACCGGGGCTGCAGGTGCGAGGCCGCGACAGCCTCAACGCCCGCGCCTGTCAACCCGCCTTCCCGCTGCCGCTGGCCACCCAGGCTCGGGCGCGGCCGCCCTGCAGGATCTAGCACGCGCTCCGCTGCAATCAGACAGGAGCCTGCATCCAGCCCCGCGCCCCATGCCTTACCCTGGGAGCCAGAGGAAGGAAAGACCGGCCAATGGAAGCAGCAAAGGCGGCGGCGGTGTCGGGGCGCGCCCCAGGCTGGAGCGCAGCAGAGCCGAGGGGAGCCGCTCCCACAATGGCCGAGCTCAGGCGCCGAGCCCCCCGCCCCCCGCGCCCTAGCGGCAGCGGCTGAAGCCGAGCCGGCGCAGCCGCCCAACTCTCTCCCCCACCCCCGGCTCCGACACCGCCCCCCGCCCCCCGATGCACGCTCCCCCCGCCCTGCACCCCACCCGCGGCCGCTTTAGAGCTACCCGCGCGCCCCTGTCAGGCAGCTGCCTCTTGCCTGCTCCACGCTGACCCCTCGTCTTCTTGATGCCCTACAGCCCTATCTCTCGGTCTCTCCCCCGACAACTCCTCCCCTGCGGCCGCTGGTGTCTCTGGGCCAACTCACACTCCCACATTCCCTGTCCTCTGCTCCGGCGCCCTCTCCGCCCGGGCCCCGCGGCCGCTCGCTGACCCTGGCCTGGCTCACCGGGCCCGCCCCCTTGAAGCTCCTCACCGCCGGCGCCCGAGTCGCTCTCTCAGGCTGCTGGGCTTTCTCTCAGTCTGTTTCCCTGCCTGCTCCCCTTTTTGCCCTAAACCCATGTTCGGTTCCGGTTCCTGGAGCTCCCGCTCGCACTCGGGGAGAGGCTCTCCGCCCGTCCACATACCCGCCTGGCTTGGGGAACCGATTGTAGGAGGGACCAGGAGGACCCATCTTCCCCGCAGGGTAAAGGGCAGAGGGGAACCGGGCCCCAGGAAGGAACGAATATTCTTGTTCAGGCAGCACCAGCCCCATTCAAAGCCTTGGAAGAGGCTTCATACGCTGTGAAAACATTTATTGACCTCTTCTGCGTGCTCTGCCTCGTAATGCTGAAAATAAGAGCCAAGAGTGCCTTCAGTTCTCTCATAGTACAGATAAATGAATATGCCCATAGAAGAGAGGGTATTTGCCTAAAGTAACCCCATTAGTAATCTGCATAGCAACAGCTACTATTTGGGCTTGCCTCCTGGGGACCTTGACAGGTGTTTTACCTAGGTCATGTCATATCTAATCCTCACAACCTTGTTCGTTCATTCAACAAATATGTACTGAACATCTTCCACTTGCCAGGCCCTGTGCTTGGTGCTAAGGATACAATGATGGATAAGAGGCATCTGGTCCCTGCCACTGACTCCACTGGGTTTAGCAGTAAAGATAGATAAAAATCATAATGCATCCCATGAGGTATTATTATGATCTTCAATTTCTGGATGTAGAAAATGAGGTTAGATGATTTATTCAGTCATCTAGGAAGAAAATAACCAACACAGGACTGGAATCCATGTCTTCAGACTCCATATCCTGTGTTCTTTTTTTCACTGTAACTGTTGGGAAAATTTGGGTTGGACCAACTTATAGAGGCTCTTGAATGTCAAACTAAGAAATTTAGTCTAAATTATATGGTTATGAGCAGGCAAGGAAGGTGGAAAGCAGAAGAGTGAAGGGTAACCCAAGGACAGGTATGAGGTAGGTGTGAATGGTTATGCCTGGAGACTACTGCAATAGTCCCAGCAAATGTAATGAAGCTCGAATCCCAGGAAGAGAAAGTGGGGGTGGGGAGGAATGATTTCCACACTCTGAAAACTTCTGTGTTTGCATTCATTCTCCCACATCGAATAAGAGAAAGTAACTACTATTTACTAAATTCTTACTAAGCACTAGGCAATGCCTTGAACATTTTGTGTATATTATCTGGTTAAATCCTCTTCATACTCCTATGCAGTAGGTACCCTTAATATCGTCATTTTACAAAGAAGGAAACAGAGACTTTGAGAAGTTAAATGACTTACTAAAGCCCACAAAGCAAACTAGTGTTGAGGCTTGGTTTAGAGCCCGGGCCTGTCTCTAAACCTCATGCTATAATTGTCACTCTCACTGTCTGGAGCCAAGCCAAAGAACCCAAGTTCTCTGATTCAGCTAAGTGTTCCTTGGACCACAGGTATCTCTGAGACTTCCATAGAAAGGCCAGGGGTCTATAATTGTACCCTAAACCATACCTAGACATCACCCCACAGAAGCCTGCAGAGGAGGCTCTGCCCAGAAGAATTCTATAGCCTGATTGGAAAGTTCCTATGGGGGTGGGCTGAGAGACCTTGAGGCAGAAAGCTGACAAGGCAATTAATGAATTATCGTCAGCTTAGAAATGAATGCAAAAGTCCTTCCCTGGTAAGAGAGGAACATGAGTGCCAAGCGGGGAGACAGATTAAAACATAGCAAAAGAGTATGGAGCCTGGGAATGGAAGTGAGTCTCCACAGCTGTGGGGATCTGTGGGCAGGGCCAGCTGGGAGAGCTCTTGGGGAAGAGCTGTCAAATCACCTAGGAAGCCTGCAGTCCCAGCCTCTCTGACTAGAGCGCGCTTCTAAATATTTCTCTCTTCTCCAACCTCAGTGTCCTTCCCTAATCTGACCACCAGTCCTGTCCTGAATTATTCATGCTATGGGCTGTGAGAAGGTGAAGCTTCTGGAAGCTTCCGGACCTCAGGACTTAGGACATTCATTTGTATTTCCCTTGAGCTCTAGCTCCAGCAGTGTTACCCTGGGATGGAGCTGCTAGTGAAATGTGCCAAGCTTTTTGCAGCTGGCAGCCACCCAGTAACCTTGGGCTACTGGGCTTAGATTCATTTCGGCAATCTTTTATTGAAGAATACTATGTGCTGGGGACAGTACTGGGTTTTGTCGGGAACACAGAAGTGAATCAGATCAAGTCTTCGTCCTTGAGGATTCACAGGATGATAGAGGGGGCAGGCACTTAAAAATTATTCTCTTCTACAATGTCCTCTGGGTCTTATTAGTGTTCCCCTCTACTGTCCCCCATTTCATCAATTGAAGGCTTCTGCTAGTTCCCTCCAGAAGGTCGTGAGTGACTTTGGAACTAGAGAATCTTGCACCCAAACAACTGAGCAGAGTTCTCTCCTTGGAAGGATGCCGAAACTTCTTACCCATGCACATATTTGGAGTCCTGAACTAGGCCCCCAGATTGCTGCTTTAGCCCCCAGCTCTCCAGTTGCATCAGGAGAATGACATTCTCTAACCCATCCTTTCAGCGAGCACTAATTTAGCATTGACTCAATGCCAAGTGTTGAGCTTTGTGCTGCTAGTTCAAAAATGCATCAGACAGATATGGCTCCTGTCCTCATGCTGCTCACAGTCTAGGTAGGGAGATAGACAAGCAAAAGGGCAGTTATACTTCAGCTGATTCCTTCTGAGATGAGAAAAATACAGAGTACCCTGGGAGAGAGCACTGAAAGGAAAAGGGATACTTCCTAGAAGCCTGAGGCCGGGTAATTTTACTTACCAGTCCTTTCACCCTTGTCTTTCTAGGTCCTTGCTTGAATGGAAACTTTTAGTCTTCTCTCTTCACTCTTTCATTTGGCTTCTTCTTCCACTATCTTCCTCTATCCCAATCTGTTCCTCTGGACCATCTAGAATCAGACAGGTGTCCGATTGAAGGTGAAGGTGAGAGAAATATGAGCATGGGTAGACTGGAGCCCTGTGAAGGTAAAGCTATCCAAACAATGGAAATATCGCAGAATCCCCAAACTGGGAAGGACCTTAAGGATTTCTAAACTCTGCCTAGAATATTTTTTCTCCCACCTTTCTCTGATTGATTCCTCCCATCTATACACTGATATTGTCCAGACTTGTATACCATCTGAATCTCCATCTCTCATCTCTCTCCTCTGAACTCCAGACTCATATATAACTGCCTCCATGGCATACCCTCCCACCTGGATGTCTGATGGGCATCTCAAACTCAAATTGTTCCATATCTCTTGATATCTGCTCCCACCACTCACGAAACTTTCTCTCTCAGTCTTTGCCATCTTACAAAATGGCTCCAGTATCCACCCATGTACTCAAGTCAAAGATCTAGTTGTTACTCTTGCTTTTTCTTTCTCATTTCCCTCATCCCCATCAGCCAGATCTGACAAACAACCTCCATAATGTATCCTGAATTCATCCACTTCTTCCACTTTTTTATTACTACCTTAATCCATTGCTCACCTGGACAACTGCACTAGCCTTCTGAATGGTCTCCATGTTTCCACTCTTGCTTCCACCCCATTTCAACCCATGAAGCAGCCAAGAGTGAATCTTTTAAACCATAAATCATGTCATGTCTCCTAATACACAGTTCTAATTTTCACTTAGGATAAAATACGAACTCCTTATAATGGTCCATAACGCTCTACATGATCTGACCCTTGCTTAGCCCTAACCTCAAGATGCCTTGGTTACTGGATTCCAACAAATCTGTTTCTATGAGTTTAGCTTTTTTTTTTCTTTCTTTTTTTCAGATTCCATATATAAGTGATACCATGTAGTATTTGTCCTTCTCTGTCTGGCTTATCCCGCTTAACATATTGACCTCAAGTTTCATCCATGTTGTGGTAAACAGCAAAATTTTCTTCTTTCAAATGGCTGAATGATATTCTCTTGCATATATATACCACATCTTCTTTATCTGTTCATCTGTCGATGAACACTTAGGTTGTTTCCATATCTTGGTTATTGTGAATAATGCTGCAATGAGCATGGAAGTGAAGATATCTCTTTGATATCATGTTTTTATTTCTTTTGGATACATAACCAGGTATGGGATTGCTGGATCATATAGTAGTTTTATTTTTATTTTTATTTTGGGGAACCTCTATACCGTTTTCCATAGTGGCCGTACCAATTTACATTCCCATCGACAGTGCACAAATGTTCCCTCTTCTCCACATCCTTGCGAACACTTTTTATCTCTTGTCTTTTTGATAATAACCATTCTAACATTTTAAACAGGCAAGGGACTTAATCCAGTATCCATTGTAGAAGAACTCACTTTGGGTGCTGTGAGAATAGACTACAAAGAGGCTAAATTGAGTGTGAGAAAGCCCCTGGTAAATGCCAGTTAGAAGACATTTAAACGTGTCCTTGCAAGATTGAACAAGATCTTGGACAACAGTGGTAGTGAAGATAGGGAGAAGTTCATAGCAAGAAAGGTACTTAGAAGAGCATAAAGAGGACTTAAGGATGAACTAGATGCGAAGGGTGAGGGTGAAGAGGTGCTAAGAATTACTTCCAGATTTCTCCCTCAGACAGATTAACAGTGTCTTTCTCTAAGGTAATATAGAAGGAGCAGGTTTTGGAGGAAGATGCTGTGTTCATTTTTAGACATGCTCCCTTTGAAGTGTCCTTGGGCTACTCAGTGGAGTTATCTAGGTCCAAAGCTCAGGAGAAAGGCTAGGGCTGGGCATAGACTAGGGAGTTGTCTGTGTAAGGATAGAAAGTAGATCCATGTTGAGCTCATGGGGCAAGTGCGAGGAGTAAGGGGAAAAGGAAGAACCCTGTGTTGTGTCAACAACAAGGGGTAAGTTGGAGAGAAGAACTCAGACAAGTAAGAGGAAAACTAGGAGAGTACCATGGGACAGGGGAGAGGTGACTTTCAACAGGAAAGAGGTGGCCGAAAAGTTGAACACAAAAAAGACTGAAAATAACATTGCCTAAGCCAGTCAGTGATGGGCTTTTCCTCTGTCCACAGGGACTGGTTTTGGCATGGACATGTGGCCACTTCAGACTGGAGAGACGCAAAGAAGATTGGTAGATAAGATTTCTTACTGCCAAGACAGTAGTAAGGAAGACCCTCTGGCTGATGCTTTCCTCTCGTTGTCATTACTGCCATTGCCATTATTGTCATTCCAGTTACTTGGCTCAAGAGACCTTTGGATTTAGTGACATTGAGATATGTCGATTAATTAAATAAGTATTTATTGGGCACCGACTATGTATCAGGAACTGTTAGAGGAGCTGGAGATACAGTGATAAACAAGAAAGAAGAAGGATTTGCCCTTACAAAACTTAAATTCTAATGGGGGACACAGACCTTAAACAAATAACTAAATTCGCAGTGCATTGTAGTTATTAGTAAGCATGAGGAAGAAGAATAAAGTAGAAAGGGAAACATGACAGTGGGAGCTATGATTTTAAATAGGGTAGGGTGGCCGGGGAAACCTCACTGAGGAGGCGATTTTGAGCAGAGACCAGAACAGAGGAAGAAAGGAGACCTGTGAACATCCAGAGCCATGCTGTCCAATAGAAATACCACGTGAGCCAATGTGTGATTTTAAATTTCCTAATAGCCACATTAAACAATAAAAAGAACAAAGATCAGTAGTTGCCAGGGGTTTTGGGGGAAGAAGGGATGAATAGGCAGAGCACAGAGAATTTTTAGGGCAGTGAAACTACTTTGTAATGTAGATAAGTGTCTTTATACATTTGTCAAAACCCATAGAATGCACAACACTAAAAGTGAACCTGAATATAAATTATGGACTTTACATGATAGAGACATATTAATATAAGTTCATCAATGATTAAAAAAAAATGTACCACTGTGGTGTGGGTTGCTGATAGTAGGGGAGGTTGTATGTTTAGGGGGGTGGGAAATATATGGGAACTCTGTATTTTCCGTTCAATTTTGCTGTGAACCTAAAACTTCTCTAAAAAAAAAAAAATAAAGTTTTTTAAAAGTAAAAAGTAACAGGCAAAATTAATTTTAATAATATTTCAATCAAATAGTTCAAATATCAACATATTTAGTCCTCGCCACAACCTACATATCTAACATATCTGATATATTATCATTTTAAAATATAATCAGTATTAAGCCAAACCAGTAACTGAAGATTTTATATTCTCTTTTTTGTGAACTAAGTCCTCAAAATTCTGTGTGCATTTGACACTTGTGGCACATCTCAGTTTGGAGGAGCCAATTTCAGGTACTCAGAAGTCACACATAGCTAGTAGCTTCCATATTGGACAGCGAGCACGAAGAACATTTCAGACAAAAGAAATGGTAAGTGCAAAAGTGCTGAAGCAGGAATGGCAAGAATAAGTTTTGTGAGTTTGAGATGAGCCAGAAGGACAGAAAGGAGTGAGGGGCGAGTGGGTGGAGTGGTAGATGAGGCTGGTTAGAGAGAAGGGCAAGAGCCAGGCCCTGGATGGCCTCGTACAAAGCAGTTGGGAATTATTCTAAGTGTGACTGGGAAACCACAAATGGGATCTAAGTAGGGAACATGTTTTGTCCCTTTGTGACATGAAATACACTGCGGATATTCTTTATCGTTATATTGTTTCTAATTACAGAGGAGGCAGTGTGGAGCTCTATATCCCTCTTGGGCTGCATTAGGAAACCAGCTATCCAGTTTCATGTTTGCAGACTAGAGGCCCAGAGACAAAAAGGCCTGCACCAGGATGCACAGCAAGTCTTTGTTATTGCTGATTGGCCATGAGCAGAATCAGCAGACTTTGCAGGGTAGAAGCAAGGCTGGAGTGGGTTGAGGAATAAGAAGGAGATGGAGAAGTTTGGTAGTAAAGGGAAGGAGAAACGATAGGGTAGTAATGTGGGATGTGGAGTTGGGGGTTGGTTTGCTTATTTGTTTTTAAGCAGGGAAAGATTTGGGCATGTTAGAATACTGATCTGAAAATAGTAGTAGAGAGGGAGAGGTTGGAAAGAATGGATCGTGGATGGTGTGAGGTTGCTGAAGAGGTGGCAGGGACCACTATAGAGTAGGGAAAGGCTCAGCAGTAATGGAGGTAGACCTGGGGACTTGGTGGCAGAGAATCAGTTGCCTCTGTTCCAGCCTTCCACAGCCCCTGTGCCTCTGCCATCTGGATCCCTAGGACCTGTGTGCTGCCTTAACCCTGCTGCCCACTCTTCCCTTTGCTTGTCAATCTCAGGCTCCCCAGATCAGAGATGATCCTGGCAGGGGCTGCTACCCACCATCTGCCACTTCTCTATACGCTCTGAGTTCCTGCACTCCTGCTAGGAAATGCTATTTAGAACCTGCTTTTCTTTTACACTCTTCTATTCTCTTGTCCCAGTTCCTGGATGCTGAGTCACTCTCCCTTCCAAGCCCTCTGCATGAGCCTCCTGGTTCTGACATACAAAACTCAAAACTACCATGTGTTGAATACTTACTGTGTAGGCACAGTACTACATGCTTCACAAATATCCGTCTATTCAGTCCTTACGACTCTACAAAGTATGTACTGTCATCATCCCATTTACAGATAAGGATAAGGCTCAGAAAGGATAAGTGTCTTATACAAGGTTTCATAGTAACTGCCACAGGAAAGATTTGCCCAAGTCTGTAAGCTCCCCAAACTGACCTTATTATATGATGCCACACTATCTTTTAGGTGTTAGGAATAGAGCTAGATGCTTTGCAGATCTTTTCCCATGTGGACAATGGGCTATGATATAAGCAGCAAAAAATGGGGCTTAGCCATGGCGATTGGTTCCAAGAAAGAATGTAAGCTCTACAAAGACAAGGATGGTGTCTGTTTGGTCACTGCTACAACCCCAGTTCTCAGAATAGTATTTGGCACATAATAGTGCACAATAAGTGTTTATTGAATGAATGAATGGATGGATGAACTCTGGCCTTTGAAAGGGTTGATCATAGTACTGAGATGAAATCTCATAAGAGTACAAGGCAGGGATCAAGGGCACAGCACTGGCCCCTAACCAAGGTAAGGCTCAGTTATAGGAAAAAGACAAAGGTCCAGCATTCTTCCCCAGTCCAGTGGGAGAGATCTTGTAAGCTAAGCCTAAGCCAATTAAGGAATTTCATTTCTTGACCACAATAATCAATTCAGAGAAAGCCACATAAATAGCTCCTTGGTTCTTTATAAATAACTTCATATAATTCCATTATGTATATGGATCATAATTAATTTCACCAGTACCCTCCCTATTGATGGACTTTTAGGTGATGTCAAATTTTTGCTATTACAAACCATGCTGCCATGAACCTTGTGTAAATGTCAACTCTCACTGCTATGTCATATCTGAAATATAAATTTCTAGATGTGAAATTCTCAAATCAAAAGGTGTATGCACTTATAATTTTCATAGATATTGCTAAATTGCCCACATTATGATTGTACCAATTTATACTGCCTTCTAAAATGTGTAAAAAGATCTGCTTACGATATTCAGGTCAAAATGATATTACCAATATTATCCTTGATAGTCTGATAGATGAAAAACGAAATGCCATTCCAGCCTCACTTTGCACCACTCTTATGAGTGAGTGTGAACATCTTTTCATGGGGCTCAGAGGGTTTTTTCTTTAAATCCTACTGCTTAAAAAAATCTCTACAGCAAGAAGTAAAAATTTGCTTCTACTTCCAGATTCCAAAAGCAATTACTGTCAGCATGTTATTGTGTATCTTCCAGACTGTTTCTTAATTTCACATAAATATATTTGTACAATTTCACTTAAAGAAAATGTGTGTGTTTATATATAAAAATATACTTGAACTCTGAAACTTGCATTTTCTTTCTTTTTTAAAAATCTTTTGCCAATATTTTATTTGTTATTTTAGATGCTTTGTGTTTTTTTTTTTAATGTAGAACATTTTTAAGGTCTGCCTCTCCTTTTTTTTTTTTTATGGCTACTTAAAATGACATTTGGGGCATGCCATAATATAGTTTACTATTTACTCTTTGACATTTTGCTTATTTCCAATTTGTTAAATCCAAACAACACTACAACAAATATTCTTCTTCATGAATTTTTATGTACATATGCTATTATTTCTTTAGGCTTATTCTCAGAAGTGATCTTTTGTAGCTTTAAATAATAAACTGGTCTGAAGCTAAATAGATTGGTCTGGGATGGCAAAAGTTCCATTTAAATATTTTATCTGCTGTCTTCGGCACATAAAACAGGTCCACTTGTCAATTTGTTCTTAAATATGAACTTCCCTTCATATCATAAATAGCTGTATATTCCCCTGAACGAATGGCGTTACAATTAATCAGTAGCGAAGGATTCTTAAGTGGCTGCTAGGTTCACTGTAAGGATGGAGTTAGACCAATAGAAACATCCTGCACTCTAGCTCACAGTCTAATAGGGAAACGGGGTGTAGAAAGAGAAATAGTAACCCAAACGATACAAAGATTAATTGTCTCTGGTCCAGACTTTCTTCTCCGATGTCCTAGGACAGAAAGGATATAACCTAAGGTTGGTTGGTTGCATGTGCTTACTCCTTGGACTACAAGGAGAGGAATGGCTCCACATAAGTTAGCAAGAGACAATCTAAATTATGCCATTATGCCGGAGGCTAGAGCTGCTATCTCCTCTCCAACATTTGATAAACATGTACCTGTGTCTATTCTCTATCAGATGCTAGGGAGGCAAAGGAACACTTGCGTTGAAGTGCTAAGTAATCTGTGTTGCTTTGTAAGGTATTGGGTGGCAAAACTCAGGCTGAAAACTGATATATTTTGTTTGCTCCACTTACTTTTGTTTTATTTTTGTTTTTTAACTTAAAAAAAAACAGCTTTCTTGAAGTGTAGTTTATATACAATAACATGCACTCACTCATTTTCAGAGTCTGGTTAGATGAGATTTGAGAGCTGTATCCACCCATATAACCACTACCACAATCAAAACATAGAACATGTCCATCATCCCAAAAAGCTCCCTCGTGCTCTAAAACTTTTTAAAAACTTGTTATTTTGAAATAATTATAGATTCACAGGAAGTTGCAAAGATAGTACAGGAAGGTCACCAGTTTTCCCCAATGGTTACATCTTATATAATTATAGTACAATGTCAAGAGCAGGAAATTTACACTTGTACAATGTGAATATGCAGTTCTGTGTAATTTTATTACCTTTCAATTCCAGCAACCACTGTTGTAATCAAGACACAGAACTGTTCCATCACTACAAAGAGCTCTCTCGTGCTGCCCCTTTATAGTCACACTACCCTCCCCCACTCTCTCTATTCCCTGGCAACCACTAATCTGTTTTCCAGCTCTATAGTTTTGTCTTTTCAGTAATATTATGTAAATGGAATTATATGGTATGTGACTTTTTGGCATGGCTTTTGTCACTCAGCCCTTGGAATCCATCTACATTGTTCCTGTATCAAGCGTGGTCCTTGTCATCAATGCATAGTATTCCATGGTGTATTCGTTTCCTACAGCTGTCATAACAAATTAGCACAAACTTGGAGACTTAAAACAACAGAAACTTATTCTTTCATCCTTGTCATTGGATTTGGGGCCCACTTAGATAATCCAAGATGATTTCCTCATGAGATCCTTAACTTAATAACAGCTGCAAAGACCCATTTTCCAAATAAGGTCACATTCACAGATCCAGGAGTTAGGACATAGGCATATTTTTTTTTGCGGGGTCCCCGTTTAACCCACTATACAAAATATGGATGTACCCACTTTGTGTAACCATTCACCTCATTGAGAGATATTTTGGCTGTTTTCAGGTTTTGGCTATTACAAATAACGCTACTGTGAACAATTGCCTATGGGTTTTCATGTGGCCATAAGTTTTCATTTATCTGGAATAAATAACAAGGAGTGAAATTTCTGGATCGTATGGTAAGTGTACATATACTTTTTTAAAAAAATGTCAAACTATTTTACAGAGTGGCTGTTATCATTTTACAGACCTACCTACAGTGTGTGAGATTCAGCTTTTCTACAACCTCACCAGCATTCAGTTTCCTCTACAACCTCACTATTTTTTATTTTAGCTGTTTGCATAAGTGTATAGTGATAGTTCATCATAATCTTAATTTACATTGTCCTAATACTGATGTCGAACATCATTTCATGTACTTATTTGCCATATGTATCATCTTTGATGGAATGCCTCATCAAGTCTTTTGTCTATTTTCTAATTATGTTTTTGAGGGTTTTTTTTTTTTTTTACTGTTGAGTTTCAAATACTCTTTACACATTCTAGATTAGAATCATTGGTCAGATATGTGATTTGCAAATATTTTCTCCCACTCCGTATTTTATCTTTTCATCCTCAACAGGATCTTTTGCAGAGCAAAAGTTTTTCATTTTGATGAAGTTCAATTTTTTTCTTTTTCGAAATGTGCTTTTGGTGTCATATCTAAGAACACTTCACTGTGCCCTAAATCCTGGAGATTTTCTCCTATGTCATCTTCTAAAAATTTTTATAATTTTACAATTAAACCTGTGATCATTTTAATTTTTGTATAAGGTGTGAGGTTTAGTTAGTAGAGTTGTCATTGTTTTCTTTTTTTCCCACTACCTTTCCTCTACTGAATTTCATGGGCTATTTCTGGCCTCTCTTTTCTGTTCCATTGATCTAAGTATCTCTCCATTTGACAATACTGCATAGCTTGATTACTATAGCTGTATGATCATTCTTTACATTGGGTACCATGATTCCCCCCAGTTTATTCCTCCTTTTCAAAATTGTTTTAGCTATTCCGGTTCCTTTGCCTTTACCTGTACATTTTAGAATAACATTGTCTATACCTATGAAAAAAATCTTGCTGGGATTTTATAGGAAATTCATTAATCTTGTTTATAGATTTGGGGAAAGTTGACATCTTTACTATGATGAGTCTTCCAATCCATGAATACAATATCTTTCTATTTATTTAGATATTCTTTGATTACTTTAAAAAACATTTCGTGGTTTTTATCATCTGAGTATTGCACTTGTTTTATTCTATTTATATCTAAGCATTTTTTAAGTGGCCAGTATTGTATTTTTAATTTAATTTTGGTGTCCATGTGTTCATTGCTAATAGGTAGATATACAATTGATTTTTGTATGTTTATCCTGTATTCTGGAACCTTGTCAAATGTACTTATTCATTCTAGGAGTTTTGTTTTGTTTTGTTTTTGTTTTTGTTTTTGTTTTTAAGATGCCTCGAAATTTTCTATGTAGACCATCATGTCATCTACAAACAAGAACAGTCTTATTTATTTTTTTCCAGTCTATATGTCTTTTATTTTTTTCCTAGTCTTATTGCATTGGCTAGAACTTCCAGCTCTTTTTTGAATAAGATTGGTGAGAGTGGACATCTTTGCCTTGTTTCCATTCTTAGAAGGAAAGCAAAATGTATTGAATTTTGTTAAGTGCTTTCTCTGTGTTGATAGATTTTCTTTAGCCTGCTAATTTGTCATATGACATAACTGATTTTTGAATATTAAACTAGCTTTTTGTTCCTGGAATAAACCCCGCTAAGTCATTGTGTATACTCTTCTTGTACATTGCTAAATTCTATGGGCTAGTATAAAGTATTGTTGTATTTATATTCATATTGAAGGATATCAGTCTGTAGTTGTCTTTTTTCAGGGGATATTGTCTTTTTCTAGTTTCAGTATCAGGTAATACTGGCCTCATAAAATGAGTTAGAAAACATTTCCTCTCTTTAATTGGTGTTAATTTCTTTTTAAATGTTTAATAGAATTCTGCACTGAAACTATCTGGGCATGGGGATTTCTTTTGGGGAATTTTTAAAATAATAAATTCAATTTCCTTAACAGTTATACTGCTACTCAAATTATCTTCCTCACATTGGGTGAGTTGTAGTGTTTTGTGGTTTTTGAGCACTTGGTCCATTTCATCTAACTTGTTAAATTTACATGTGCAACATTGTTCACAGTCTTCTTTTATTAGCCTTTCATATCTGCACATCTATAGCGATATCCTGTTTTATTCCTGATATTTGTAATTCCTGTCTTCTGTTTTTTTTTTTTTGTCAATCTTGCTATAAGTTAGTCAGTTTGATTAATCTCTTCAAAGAAACAACTTTTTGTTTCATTGATATTCTATATTTTCCCCCAATTTTATGGATTTCTGCACTTATATTGTTTTCTTCTTTCTGCTTCTTTTGAGTTTTGTTCTTCTTTTCTACTTTCTTGAGGTGGGAGCTGAGATTATTGATTTGAGACCTTTCCTTTTTTCTAACGTAAGCATAAATTGCTATAAATTTCCCTCTCGGCACTGCTTTATCTATGGCTCAAACATTTTGATTTGTTGTATTTTCATTTCATTCAGTTTAATGCACTTTTTTTTTTCTCATTTGAGACTTCCTCTTTTACCCAAGAATTGTTTAGAAATGTGTCACTTAGTATCTAAGTGTTTGGAGGTATTTGGGGAGATTGTCTTTCTGTTATTGATTTCTAGTTTGAGTCCATCATGGTCAAACACTCTGTAAAATTTTAATTCTTTTAAATTTGTCGAGGTTTATTTTATAACCCAGGAAGTGGATGATCTTGGTGTATGTTCTATGGGTGCTTGAATAGAATGTGTACTCTTCTATTGTTGGGTAGAGTCTTCTATAAATTTTGATTGCATCCTGTTGGTTAATGGTGGTGTTGAGTTTTATATCCTTATTGATTTTCTATCTAATAGTTTCATCAATTGCTGACAGAGAAGCACTGAAGTCCCAACTATAATTGTAGATGTGTCTCTTTCTCCTTTCAGTTCCATCCATTTCTGTTTCACATATTTTGCAGCTCTGTTGTTTGGTGCATTTACATTTGCATGTGTTCTTGAAGGAACTGATCCTTCTTTCATGATGTGACATTCCTCTCTTGCCCTGGTAATTTTCTTTGCTTTGAAGTCTATTTTATCTCATTTTATTATAACCACTCCTGCTTCTTATGATTAATGTTTGCATGCTATACCTTTTCCTATCCTTATACTTTTAACTTACCTCTATCATTATATTCAAAGGAAGTTTACTTTTGACAGCACATGGTATTTTTTTTAATCCGCTCTGCCAATCTTTGTCTTTTAATTAGTGTATTTAGACCACTTACATTTAACAAATCATTGATTTGTTAAGGCGTAAGTATGTTTTTGTTTTGTTTTCTGATTTTTCTATTTTTCCATTTCTCTGTCTTTTTCCTGTGTCCTGTGGGTTACATCAATTGCTTTTAGAATTACATTTCGATTTATCTATAGTGTTTTGAGTACATTCTTGTATAGCTTTATCAGTGGTTGCTCTAGGTATTACATTATATATACATAATTTATCAGTCTACCAGTGTTGACATTTTACCAGTTCAAGTGAAATGTAGAAGTCTTACTTCTCATTATGTCCCTTTACCCTCCTTGTTTATAATGTAATTGTCTTAAGTATTGACATACATTGAGAACTACATTAGAGGTTATAATTTTTGCTTCTACTGTCAAACATAATTTAAACACTCAAGAGGAGAAGAAAAGTACATTGTATATTTACATATTTGCTCTTTCTTTTGTTCTTTTTTCCTACCTGATGTCTCAAGTTTCCTTCTGTTACCGCTTCCTTTCTGTTTGAACTTCCTTTAGCAATCCCTATAAGGTGAGTTTGCTGGCAATTAATTCCCTTAATTTTTCTTTACCTAAGAATGTTTTAATTTCTCTTCTTTCCTAAAGGTTGGTTTCACCAGATATTAGATTCTAGTTGCCAGTTCTTTTTTTTTTTCAGCGTTTGAAAAACGTGCCACTTCCTTCTGTTCTCTCCGGTTTCTAACAAGAAATCATTTGAATTTTCTCTCTGGAGGTAATGTATCATTTCTCTTTGGCAGCTTTCAAGATTAATTTCTTTGTCTTTAGTTTTTAGTTTCCTAGTAGGCCTTCACTGCTACCACACTGGCCAGGAGTGGGTGGGGTACCTCCTTTCCTCTCCCATGTGGCCTCTGTGGGCATCGTGGGGAGAGATGGCCTTATTATGACTGATCGGTGATAAAAGTCCTGCGTAGATAACTAGGCCTCTTATGGCACTACCCTAGAGTGGAGGGGAAGTGGTGCCTCATTACAGTCTGGCAAGGGTATAAATCTAGTCTTTCCAGTTGGCCTTGGCTGATGGGGGTAGACATAGGGCTGGAGTAGAGGGAGTATTGTCTAAATGTCTCTTTTTCTAGGCTGCTGCTTTTCTAATGTTTTGACTAGAGAAAGCAGGTTTTCCTTAGGGGCTTTTGTCTGTATCCATTGGCATTTTTTGGGTTGCTGGCTTCTCCAGTACTCAATCTGATATATATATGAGGCAAAAATAAAACTCAGGGAACTCACTACTGAGTTATCCCTAGGGTCTTGAGGTGCTAGCCAGTCTGCCTTCTTCTCCTTCAGAATCTCCTTGTGTTTGTTTTATATATAATGTTCAAGGTTTTTAACTGTACTTAGCAGGAGAAATAGTGAAAAGTATATCTGTTCCATCTTTTTAGAACCAAAAGGTGTTCCACATACTTAAAAAAATTAAAAACTATATTTAAAAATCACCTATTTGTCATAAACACATAGACTTCTGATTTTTCATGAAATCTTGGAAGATAAATCATCCTGGCTTGTACTTCTGCTTGGTAACAGCTGGCTGGAGCTGGGTATCTACTGCCCCTGTAGATGGGTGATAATGAGTTTACCATAGGTCCTGTCGGTCTTGAAATGAATATATTTATACTTACAAAAGTCTTGTATCCCGAGTTCTTACATTACCATAGAAGTCCAAACTTGCTACCTCTGTGTCAGAACTTGTGTTTCATCTCCAGGAAGTGTTGGCCACAACAAAGATTGAATGTGACACCAGAAGAGGAGTCACTGGCAAGATCCTTAAAACATTCTGCTACATCATTGCAGAAATGTTTTCTCTCTTCCAGCACAAAACTCTATTTTAGCACAGAGTGTTCTAAAGTGGTTACAGTAAAAGAAAAAAAAAAAATCCCCTCTCTCATCTCAGGAAACAGCTAGCTCATTCCTCCTCTTCAGAAACCCCTAATCATGAAATGACCCGTAGTTAAGCTCTCAGCCCATTCTCGTGGAAGCACTACAGAGCGAACCAGTTGGCCCATAGAAACATGCTAAGTCAGCATACGCCTTAGATTCTCAGTGGCTGCAAAGTTAAGCCCTGAGGGGAGGTAGCTTTGTGTTCTAAAAGAGCAAAGAATGCTATTTGGTAGCTCCAGCCAGATTGGTGATCCTGGCAATGTGGAATTTTCAGTAGGTCCAAGGAGAGGACTGAAAATGACTTATTTCTCATCATGGGTTCAAACAAGTAGTTGTTAACCTGCTCAGCTCTACCATTTCAGTGCCCGAACTTGTCAGCACCAGTGGGGAGGCAGAATCACTCTCAAGGCAGATGTTTTCAAACTTTTGCGTTCACTGATCCTTTTCAGGGACTCAAGACTTCATGAGCCACCTGGCCTCTTTGATCTAGTGCAGTCTGGCATCTTCCTGAGAAGGAACTATCAAGAGGAAGTCACTGATCTTCTGCTGCCTGAATCCTCACTTCTCCCAGTACCCAGCTTATCACCTCTGGAGTTCTATGTGCAGGAACAGCCACTGCTGCTTCGGACCAGAACTGAGAAATGATGAACAACCTCTTTGTTCCTAAACCTACAGGGGCTCCCTAGTGCTGTCAGTAAACTCTTGTCCTTACATTCATGGCTCATCTCCTGTATTCAGTCAAGTCTCTCTCTTTGTTTCCCTTTGGCTATTCCACATTTGGCCCCCATGGTTCTTGAACTTTTTTTGGTTGCACCAAATGCTAACACATAAACCATTTCACAATGGACAACCTCTGGTTAAAGAGGAATTAAGGGATCTGCTAATAATCCCTTCTCCCCTTCTGTTTGAAAGCCACTGCTCGAACCAAATAATTTTGATCACAGTTATTCTTAAATACTTCTATGTTTTTGCTCATGCAGTATCCTCTGCCTATAATACCTAGTATCTCTCATGTCCAAATCTTATGTCCTTTAGGGCTCAACATGTTTGCCACGAAGCCTGCAGCACATCCCTTCTTCCCTACCCCACATCCACTCTCACCCTGCAGGCTTTCTCTTTTCTCTGAGCTCACACAGGACTTGTGTTTCCCCTGTGGAACTGAGTACTTTCTACCATGAACTGATTATTTGTGTTCACATTCCATCTCTCTTGACCAAAGATGCCATTTAGAGAGACCTGCTTTAAGTCAAACACAGCACTTATGTTGAGTAAGACTGCAACATCTTTCAAACTGGGGACCTTTTTTCTGCAGGTAAGCATCAAGAAAAGGGACATACTCATAGAGAAGGACTAAATTTATTTACCTGTTTGCCTTTCTTCTGCAGACATTTCTAGAACCCTGTACTCTTGGGTAAGATTCCTCAGCCTGGAGGTCACTGCCCCAGTTTGGAGCCTCCTGCCTTTTTAGGTTTTCTCCTTACTTCACTCCTCCCATCTCCCCAAACATCTAATCCTCATTCCAGAGGATGGGGCTCTTGCTCTTCTCTGAGCAGAGCTTGTGCTTGCCAGTGACCACACCTTTGCCCTTCGAAGCTCTGCCTGAACAGCCACTCTCACAAGTTTACCAGTGGAAATCCTGGCCACCTTTCAAGCCTCAGTGCAACCTGCATTAGATTAGCTGGACTTTCATAGATCAAAGACCTTTAGTGCTGAAAGAAAACTTAAAAACGATTTAGTCCAAACCCTTTGTTTTAGAAAATGGTGATTCAAACTGGCTTATGTGACTTAAGCCAGAAAGATCAGTAGAAGGTAATTCAGGAAAGAGTTCCTCTTCAGAGTCTTTTAAAATTTCTCTCTAGTTGTTATTTATCCTATTATGTTTGAATTACAGTTAAACTTCAAGTCCCTCGGACAGAATTTCCTTTTATCTCCATTACTAAGTCATAATGCTGTGACCAGAGAATATAGATAGATGTGAATTCAATATCTTTCAAGAGTGTGAGCTTTAGAGTCAAATAAACAAGGACTTTAAAAACCGAGGTAACATTTACAAATAAAATGTACACATTTTAAAGAATATAGTTCTATGAGTTTTGACAAATATAAACATTTGTGTTAACTACCACCGTATAATAAGAATGTAGAACATTTCCTTACCCCAGAAAGTTCTCTTGTGCTGACTCCTACTCAGTCCCCTTCTCTCCTCCCTCCCCACTACCACTGATCTGCCTTCTCTTTTATTAGAGTTTCTCATAAATGAAATCATACAATATGTACTGTGTATGGCTTCTTTCACCCAGCACAAAGATTTTAAAATCCATCCATGTTTTTGCATGTTTCTATAGTTTATTCATTTTTATCGCTAAGTTGTATTTCATTATATGGGTATACCACAGTTTATCATTTGGGTTTTTCACTATTATGAATAAAGCTGCTGTGAACATTCATGTACAACTTCGCTTAACATACATTTTCATTTATCTTGAGAGAATATCTAAGAGTGAAACTTCTTGTCCCAGCACATTTGTTAAAATGACTATTCTTTCACCATTGAATGGTCTTGGCACTCTCATCAAAAACTATGGATCATAGATATATGTTTATTTCTGGACTCTCAATTCTATTCCATTGATCTATATGTCTGTTCTCATGTCAATACCACACTGTCTTGATTACTATTGCTTTGTAGTAAGTTTTGAAAATGGGAAGTGAGGGTCCTCCAATTTTGTTCATTTTCGATTGTTTTGGCTATTCTGGGTGCCTTTTAATTCCATATGAATTTCAGGATCAGCTTGTTGATTTCTACAAAGGTCTCTCAAAGTTTTCTATAGTTAGAAGGGGAACTCTAGACCTAGATTCAAATCCTGCTTCTAGTACTTACAGATGTTTGATATGAGGTACATTACTTCACTCTTCTAAGCCTGTTTCCTAAAGTGTAAAATGAGGCAATTTTGATACATTTGCTATTTACTTGGGCCTTTTTTCATTGATGAAAACCCAACCAACACTGGCTTAGACAAAAAAGAATTTTTGGCTCATACAACTTCCAAGTCCAGGGATAGGGCTAGTCTTATGAAGGATCTGATGCAGAACTCTTATTACCAGGAAGCAGTTGTTCTCTTATTTCTCAACCTGGCTGCTCCTCTTTATCTATTGCATATACCTTTATATTTCTCTTCTTACAGTAAAGTGAGTGCTTAACAAATATTTGTTAGTTGAATGAATAAAATATGTCGTGAGCATCTATAGAACTTAAACCTCCTTGGCATTAAATCCAGAGGAATCCTCCCTAACCAGGATTCCAAGCAAGTCTCGTTTATTGGCCCCAATTAGATTATGTGCCTGACGAAACATTCCTGAAAATACATTAAGGGAAGAAAGCAAAATGCAGGAATTATGTACACAATTTGCCACCAATTGTTTTAAAAAGGGCAAAAAAAAAGTGTATGTGTGTGTATGTGTATATGCACAGATTATCTCTAGGATGATCAAAAACACTGGTTGCCTCTGGGGGAGGAGAACTAGATGATGGGGGAGGGGGGTTCATTATGTATCCTTTGTACCTTTGAACCATATAAATTATTATGCAAAAAAATTGAACATTTTAAATGTCGTTGCCAAAGCACTCAGTGGCCTCCCTTGTGCATTGGGTTGAGCCAGTCAGGGTTAAAAAGCACAAGTCAAAGGGGAAGTCAAAGGGGGTTAAAAGTCCCATTACCAGAGTGCAAAGAAGAAAGGGAGCAAGGGCAATAGTGATGTTGTTTTAAAGGAGTAAGTAACCTGCTCTCTCAGAGTGTTTACTCATCAATTGTAAAGAACTTCAGTTTTCTGACCCTCCTGTCCCCCAATCTCAGTTCCATTCTGTACCACCTAGGTGGTCAAAAAGATACAGTCCTAACTATGCTTGTTCTTATTGAATAGGGGGTCTGGGAGCTGGCTCCTTGCTTTCACTGGCTCATAACACTGTTGTCCTACTTTCTAAAAACAAACAAACAAAAAACCCTGCTAAAAAACAAAAACAAAAACAAAAACCCACTATAAAGGCACAAAGTTGGCCACATATACAAAGACAAGAGGCTAGATTGCTTTGTCCCACAGCTGTTTATGGTTATGTGATGTAAATGAAAGCTCTCCATATTCCATAAAGACATCAAAGCAATGCTTTCAACAAACAAAATTAAGTGTTCCCTATCACTCATGTTTTACCTGTAGGTAAATACAATCTAACAGGATTTACCTTCCCTTCATTCTACAACCCAGAGAACAGGAATAAAAGTTATCTTTGAATGAAAGGGCATGTACCTACTTTAAGCTTTGATTAATATTCTGCTTTCCTCTCTGGCATTTTCAATTGGCCTCTGATTTTCCATAAGTATGTATGTGTTTAAAGCCACTGAGACTAAAAATTCAGAAAAGTTTGTGCATACAGAGCACAATTTAAAAAATCTAACACAAGGCCACAGCACAGAATCTTGCTGGAAGGACTCCAGCTGGCTTCTCCACTGCCATTGATAAGTAATTCGTTTAGGAAAATGCTGCTTGGCTAAAAATTTGCTCTTTAATACAAGGAATGAGGATGATCCTGGTCAAATGCCAAATCAAATCCCATATTTCCAATTTTGAGACTAGGACACAATGTACTTTTCCTTTTGAGGAGAACCTTATTTTCAAGCCCTACTGTTGATATATATGACTCAAAATGCTGCAAGACTATAACAATAAACAGTCTGAAAAAGAAATTACAAACAAAAAAACAAAAAATAAATCCACATAACCAACCAACTTAGGAATTAATCTAACTAAACAGGTGAAAGACTTGTACAATGAAAACTACAAAACACTACTGAAAGAAATTAAAGACATAAATGAAAGCTATCCTATGTTCGTGGCTTGAGACTTATTAAGACATCAGTATAACCCAAAGTGATCTACAGATTCAATTCAATCTCTATCAAAATTCCATTATTTTTTGAACAAAAAACCCATCCTAAAATTTATATAGAAACTCATATAGAAACTGAATAGTCAAGAGTCTTGAAAAGAACGAAGCTGGGGGAATCACACTTCCTGATTTTAAAACTTACTACTAAATTACAGTAATCAAAACAGTGTGGAACTGATATACAGACAGACATATGGACCAACAGAATAGAATACAGAAATAAACCTGCACACATATGGCCAAATAATTTTTAACAAGAGTGCTAAGACTATTATGAGGAAAACAGTCTTTTCAACAAATGGTGCTGCAAATCTGGATATCTACATGCAAAAGAATGAAGTTGGACCCTTACCTAACACTATATTAAAAAAATTTACTCAAAATAAATCTATGACCTAAAACTATAAAACTCAGAAAACATAGGGCAAAAGCTTCACAACACTGAACACTGGATTTGACAATGGTTTCTTGGATATGACATCAATGGCAAAAACAACAAAAGAAACTGGACTTCGTAAAGAACTTAAAAATTTTCTGCATCTAAAGACAGTATCAGTAGAGTAAAAAGTCAACTTACAGAAGGGAAGAAAATACTTGCAAATCATATACATCATGCACCACTTAACAACGATATGTTCTGAGAAATGTGATTTTTTCATTGTGCGAACATTATGGAGTGCGCTTACACAAACCTAGATGGTACAGCCTACTACACACCTAGGCTACGTGGTATAGCCTATGGCTCCTATGCTATAAATCTATACAGCATTTGTACAGATCTATACTGTACTGAATGCTTTAGGCAATAGTAACACCATGATAAGTATTTGTGCATCTAAACATATCTAAACAGAAAAGGTACAGGAAAAATATCATAAACTAAAAAATGATACATCTTTAGAGAGCACTTACCACAAGTGAAGCTTACAGGACTGGAAGTTGCTCTGGTGAGTCAGTGAGTGGTGAGTGAATGTGAAAGTTGAGGACATTACTGTGCACTACTATCGACTTTATAAACAGTGTACACTTAGGTTGTTACACTAAATATATAAACCAACACAAGATTAAATCAAACATAAGAGAAAATGATGTACTCAAGAGGTGCAGTGAACATGATATATGAGGTTGCTGCCAGCGTAACATGGCACACTGCTAAACAGCAAACATTTTTTTAGGAGTATACTCTAAATAATAAAATACGTAAAT
Source organism: Rousettus aegyptiacus (assembly GCF_014176215.1). Classification (NCBI taxonomy): domain Eukaryota; kingdom Metazoa; phylum Chordata; class Mammalia; order Chiroptera; family Pteropodidae; genus Rousettus; species Rousettus aegyptiacus. Next base: position 24,913,875 of record NW_023416284.1, on the reverse strand, counting down.
AACATAGTAATTTATTGTCAACTATTAGATATTGTACGTAATTATATGTACTATATTTTTATGATTGTCAGCACAGGTTTATACCAGGTTTGTTGTTATGTTACAATGGCTACAATGTCACTAGGTGACAGGAATTTTTCAGCTACATTATAATCTTATGAAACCATCCTTGTATATGTGGTCTGTTATTGACTGAGACGTTATATAGCACTTGACTCTATCTGATAAGGAATCTATACCCCAAATGTGTAGAGAACTCCTAAAACTCAACAACTAAACTAGATTCAAAAATAGGCAAAGGACTTGAAGATATTTATCCAAACAAATTAAGCAAATAGGCAACAGCACATGAAAAGATGTAACACTAATCATTAGGGAAATCAAAACTACAATGAAATATCATGTCACTTCCATTAGAGAGTTATTATTAAAACAATAACAACAACAAAAGAAAATAACAAGTGTTGGCGGGGATGCAGAGAAATTGGAACACTTGTGGACTTTTGTTGGGGATGTAAAATGGTAATAGCTACTGTGGAAAACAGTACAGCAGTTTCTCAAAAAACTAAAAATAGAATTACCTTATTATCGGGCAATTCCACTTCTGGGTATATATTTAAAAGAATAAAAAGCGGGGTCTCAAGGAGATATCTGTACACCAATATTCAAAGCAGCATCATTCACAATGGCTAAAACATGGAAGCAACCAAAGCATCCGTCAAGAGAATAGATAAGCAAAATGTGGTATATACATACAAAGAGATATTATTCAGCCTTGAAAGGAAATTCTGACACATTATGACATGGATGAACCTTGAAGATATTATGCTAAGTGAGAGAAGCCAGTCACAAAAAGAGAAATATGGTATGATTCCACTCATATGAAGTACTTAAGAGTAGTCAAAATCACAAGGATAGAAGGCGGAAAAGTGGCTGCCAGGAACTGCAGGGGAGAATGGGGAGTTATTGTTTAATGGGCAGTTTCGGTTTTCCAGTACGAAGAGTTCTGGAAATGCATGACAGTGATGGTTGCACAACGTGAATGTACTTAATGCCACTGAACCACTTAAATATGGTTAATAAATTTTGTTATATTTTGCCATAACAACAAAAGTTGGAAAAAAAATGCTGCAGGATATGAGGTTTCAATTATATTTTCAACACATTAATTTTCTAAGGTTCATCTCTTTCCGTCTATATCTGAACTTTTAAAAACATTTTTCTAAATTTGTCCGTTAGAAGTACTAATAAATATACCACTGAGGTCAGATAGCAAATTGAAACAATGGCAGTGCTTCTTCAAAATTAAATTATCTGAACTGGGCATTTTCTTAACCTTACAGTTAGACTTCACAGACTTTATAGTAAACACACAACCACCCTCTCGGCTCGTCTGTACTTCATGGAAAATAAACCAGAATCAAAGCGTTAAAGAACACTGTAACTTCTTGAGTTACCATTTTTAAAGTACCTCATACATATTAGGCATTCATTAAATTCTACTTATTATTCCCTAGATTCTAATTTTTAAGGCACAGGTAGAGGCATTTTTCCAAACGAAAAATTGGTTGCAGTCTCATTATAGAAAAGTATGATCCAGAGAAAATAGAACAAATAGAATGAAACAATCCTTTATTTTTAGACACTTTCACAAAGAGGTTGTCAGTACGTTAACTTTCCAGTGGAGAAGAATAAACACGAAAATCAGCCCCCAGCCATCAGCAGCTGCTCTGCTCAGGGCTTAGAATCTTCCTTCCCCAAGTGGTGGGGTGGAGGCGTGTACTTCCCCTCCTTTATTAGCTTATCCCGTTGCTTTATGATGGCTCTCAGACGTTTCATCTGCCAAAGGAAAAAAGTATTTAAACTAGGGGAAGATATGGACCAGAGAGTGAGGGCTGGAGAAACTGAATGAAAATTGGTTTCATTTTTAAACTATAGAAGCTTTTCATCCTAGAGGGCCTCTCAGATGAAACTCAGAGTCTTTAAAGAAATAACTTTAAATCATGTCTCAAGCTTTTAACAAATAAATTTCTAATATATATACTATATCTCTAAACTAATAACGAAGATGCTCCTGTTATATATGGGAATACAGTATTTACAAAAACAGTAACAAATAGATACAGGTCAAAAACCTTCAAGAGGCAAATTTGTGCACAGTAAAATTTTTTAAATATTAAAAGCTGAGATCATCTCGCGGCATATGTATTCCTGACTTCTCCATGTGAAGGTGGCACTGCTGCTGGTGACTGTTCGGTGGGTATGAATGATGCAGAAATAGACAATATAAAGTCTCTTTTTATCATATTGAAATGAAAGATCTGATAAGTGCTCAGCTACTAGTCATTACTAGTTGAGGCCTGAGTTCTGCTTCTTCTCAGATAGGACATTCTCAGCAAATGAAAGCCATGATATAATAAGACTGTGAGAGCAATAATTCAATGGATCCTGTGACACAGAAAATATACTCACTAATCCTGACTGCATTATTCATCTGCTCCAAACTCAATGGCTTCCCATCTTACTGAGAGGCGTACCTCTCTGACTTTATGTCTTAACACTCTCCGTCTCGCTCTCTCTTCTCCAGCTCAGGGACCTTTGCACTTGCCGTTTCCTCTGCCCAGAACATTTCCCCCTTGTAGCCACATGGCTCACTTTCTTCAAGTCTCAGCCAAATGTCTTCTGTCACTAAACTCTGTGTGACTGCCCTATTTAAAAGAACATCCACTCAGCTCTCATGCCCAGAGCTTTTTATCTTCTTCCTGTTAATTTTCCTCACTGCATTTATCAACACCTGACACACTATTTTTTAACATGTTTGTTAATTCTCCCCCTGCCCATATAAGCTCCATTAGGGCAGGGTCTTTTTGCTGTTTTCTTACTGCTATGTTCCTGGTGCCTAGAATAGTTCCTGATATAATAGGTGATCCAAAAAATATTTTTTAAGTAAATTACCAAGTTTTCACAAAACCATAAAGTGTTAGTATATTCAGTTAAACGTCCCATTAACCTTAAAGAGACAGTCAGGATATAACTTTGGTAGAATAACTTTAGGTATAATAAATACTAACATAAACATTAACCATTTTTAAAAGACTGCATTCTTAACATTTCTTTATTAAAGAGTTTCCCAAAAGAGGACTAGTCACGGTTGAGCTATAAAAATAACATGTACCCAATTTCTCCCTGAACTAGAACCAATCACCACTTAGGTGTTGATATATAAGAACAGGCTTCGGAGCCATCATTGCCAGGTTCAAATCCCAGTTCCACAACTTACTAACTAGATGACCTTAGGCAATGGCTCAAATTTTTCCTCGCCTCAAGTTTTTAATTGTGTAGTGGGGAACATAATAGTAAAGCATCTCAGGATTGCTGTGAGAAATAAATGCATTATTACATGCTAGGCACTTAGAACAGTGCTTGATTCTAATTCCCTGATTCACTAACTTCTTTACCTAAAGGGAAGTGTTTAGTCATTTGGGGTGACCTCTAAAACAGTAACATACCTATTCATAAATTCATAGGATTAGGAAGTGACCTTGGAGCAACTCTTTGATATTTCCAGATAAAGAAACCAAGACCAAGAAGTGACTTGCCCGAGGTCACAAAACTAGCACTGGCAGAATCGGCATCAAAACCCAGCTTTCCTAACTCCCAATTCAATGTTCTTTCCACATCACCACACTGCCTCCTCCCGGTGTAAATTTTCCATGATGAGTAGTAGTCTTAATCTGAGCAAGAAATAACAGGTTCGCAAGAGAAGTTAAGACATGTCGTGAACTAAATTGCTGGTAGGTGGCCAACCATGACCCACTCACTGTCCTATAATATATACTACACTATAATATTACTCACTTAGTAATCAATATTCCTGCAAAGATCAATACAAAATTATTACCTGGCCCTCTCTCATTCCTTCCAAGTTTGGCTTCACTTTATCCAAATGCCAATAGTAGATGTTAAAAGATAAGAAATTTTAAATTTTGATACAGATAATTTTGTTATCAATTTAACTGAAAATCTAAATTGTTTTCCTAAACTCTAAGGAATTAGGAGTAATAGAAACATTTCTATTTGTTATATCTGGAGCACAGAAATAGGTAAAATGACAGTCCACACTCAAAACTTTTTCTAAGGGAAAATTGGGCTCTAGATATTAGGCAACTCATTCAACCCTTGAGGAGGGAGACACCATGCTGTTAGCATCCTCCCTTCCCCTGCATTTTTGGTTAGGCTCACTGAAAGCAATCACATTAACATTTCCATCTTCCCCAGAGTAGAAACGAATCCAGAGATTGTTATATCAGGTTCAGTCCAATAGACCTGCCAGGTTTTAACCTCTTACCCAATGAGGGTTCAATGAATTTGAAAAATTGTTACCCAAAGATTTTCAAAGACAAAAATATCCAAGACTGGTTGATATTCTTTGCTTTATGGCCTACTGCAAAAGTAGAAAGAGACACACGTAATTTCTAATCCAATGGCTACAGCAAGGTACAATGCTAAGGATAATATGTGCAATGAAGAAGGACACTGAGAACAGGTCCTCCTCAGATCTGAAGGCATTTGACTTCCTTGACATGGTATCTAAGTAGAGGCATTTCACCACAAAAGTCTTGCCAATTCACACTGGGCAAGTCACTACCCAATGACCAATTAAAAACACTGAAAATAGCCCCAAAGAAATAAGGAAGTAATTCAGCTCTCATCACCATCACTCCCTCACCGTTTTCTGCCGAAGCAGACATTCTACAAAATCATCATATTCTATCTTGCACTCTTTCTCCGCACGGATACTACCAATTCCATGTGCACATTCTATCCATTCTTTTTCAAAAGCATGGCACCGAGATGAAAGCTTGTGAGGCTGCTCAGCACTTTGGATTGACATCCAGCGGTCTAAGTCAACACCCAGCCTTTTCTGTATATCAAAGAAAGGCATGGCTGAAATGGAAGATAAGAAAGATATAATGTCAAAAAAGTGCAATTGAATGAGAAATTTCTAAGTAAAATGAGATAATTATGATAAATAGCCCTCTAGAAAGATATTTTACAATATTCTCCCAATTTCTTTTCACCATTTTTTCATTAGATTCTTCAGTTTATAGTAGATAATTTCTGTGCTTTCACAAAACCCAAGGAAAAGAAAACTAGAACTAAAAAATAATGTATAAAAATCCTCTCTATATTGATAGTCATTTTTATCAAAGTCAAAAAGTTTGATTTAATTAATCCCAATTCTTTCACACAGATCTGAAGAAATATCTGATAAGAACATAAAAGCATACACATAGAAACATTTTATATTATTCATTATCACTTAAATGACTCCTCTCCAGAAAAGCCATCCTGACATTGGTGTCCCTTCTCTTGGTTGTACATCATTCTCGACTTCCCAGAGGAGTGCTTTGTATGTCACTGTAATGGACTATTTACCTGAATGTCTCTCGTATGGAACAATAAATGCTTTAAGAGCAGGGACCAGGTAGGGATTCAGTTATTGCCTGTTGAAAAAAATTAATTTCAAATAACTTGAGTGTGCAACAATATACAGATAATTAAACCCAGTATTTACTAAGTAGAATATGATAGATATTGGGGAAAAAAAGATAATATACATGGGACATACATTTTAATATCAAATGAAGAAGGACTATAAAAATGCCAAAGAAAAACTGTCTGAAAAAGAAGACTAGAAGGAAGCACACACAAAAATGCCAATACAGCTATGTATGACTGGTAGATTTACAGGTGAATTTAATTTTAAAAAATTTGTACCCATTCCTTCAGTGATTTACTGAGTAATAACGCTTCAGGCACTGGGATGGAATAAGCAGCTGCAATGTAAGTGCTAGGATAAGATACACAGCGAATTGGGAACCCCAAGGAAGGAACACAGCAGGGTTCAAGAGCTCGAAGGAGGAAGCACCAACTCTGCCCAGGAAACTTGAAAATGCCTTTTAAGATGGGTTGAATCTGCCAAGTGAAGGTCAGTGGGCAGATTATTCCACAGCATGAGTTACACCCAGAGGTGCTGGGTATGTCTAAGGACCCAAACGTAGCTGGAGCGCAGAGTGCAGGTCGGGGAGAACGAAGCTAGCTGAAGCGGTAGGCAGGGCAGAAATCACGCAGGGCCTTGAAAGCCGGGACAAGGAGTGTGGGCTTCAGGTCAAGGAACAGAATGCCAACGCATTAGTTCCGCAGAAATCTAAGTTACCCTGGAAAGAGACCGAGAGAGGTGCGGTCTACAGGCTTTGGTGACATTGGCTGTGTGGACAAAGGAACCTGGGAAAGCGGAAAATAAGCCCCCGGCTGGAGCTAGGGAAAACGGACACCCAGCAAGCCAAGAGGAAATTAGTTAAAGATATCTCGGAAGAAAGCTCCGCAAACGAAATTACCCCGCAAACATATGCAGGCCCTACCGTCCACCTCTGGTGCCCTTGTCTCCTCGCTGGCCGCCGATAGGGGATGATAGGCTTGGGACACCGAGAGCTGCCGCAAAGAAGGTCCGCCGCGCGACGCTTGCAGCGCGACTCCGGGAGTAGACCTTCCTTCCGCCGTCTCGCCCCGGAAACCATAGGAACCAAGTCCACCGATCTGCGCCTGCGCGGTTGCGTGCGTTGACCTCTGGCGATATCGACTGTGTGAATAAGCTGATCTTCCCTAAAGAGCTGGGTTAGAGGCAGCTGAGTGGTTATTCAGTTCCTGTTGCCTCCTCGCACTGGGCCTAGCGCTCTCGCGACAGCTTTGACTCGTGAGAGACTTGACGAAAGCCACACGAGATAAAAAAGTGTCCCCTCCACCTCTCCAAGCGAGGTTAAGCTCGTGTACTGTGGGCCCACCACCCGGGTGGGTTCAAATTCTGGCTTCGCCGCTTGTGTCTGACCCTGGGAACGTTTCTTAACTTCACTATGCCTGTTTCCTTAAGATAAAAATATTTTCTTAATGGTATTAATAATACCTACAGCATAAGGTTGCTTTGGGGATTGAATAAATTCTCTGTAAAACAGAGACGGTTCTTGGAACGTGGAAGCATTCTAAGGCAAGCTTACTTAGTTCCCTGATGTCTCAGCTTCTCAAGTTCGCGGATTCATCTAAGTCGACAAACACCATGACCCTCCTGTTTCAAAACCTCCAGTGGCTCCCTTTTACAGCTCCCCCGCCCTTCCCGCCCAATGGAGTGTATGTATTATTAGTACCATAGGATGTGTGCGATGATACATTGGGGTGTGGGAAGAAGATACCAGAATCTCTTTAACCTTTTTTTTTTTTTTGCCATTTTTGTTTATAAAGTGGATTTCATCACTGCAGTTGTATATATAACTTGTAAATAATTATCTATTTGGAGATTGAGCAAGAAATTTTTCAGGTGATGTGCTCCTAAAAAACGTTTAGAGAAGTCCAGCCTTCCAACCCTTTCCAACCTCATGGTCCCAAATCCCTTGCCTAATGCCCCAAACAGGAGCTCGGTTTTTCCAATGTATGACGGTAAAAGTCCTGCCATCCTAGTATCTTTGATTCCTCCCCTCAACCTCACCGCCCCTTTAAAATGACACCATTTCCACACCATCTCCATTTTTGTATGCCAAATTCCTGCGTCAGTTTGGGTGTGAGGGATGTTGGTATAAAGTCTTCCTCTACCACAAATTTTGGGAAACTACAATCTCCAGAAACCTCATCCCTGACTGAGCCTGCACTGTTGCTCCAGTGACCACGCCAGCCCTTTTGGATTGCGTTTACTGTAATGTAACTCAACCTTAGAGGAGGGTTGTTGCCCTCTTCTCTACTTCCTTCTTCCCCTTTACCTTTCCACTGTTTTGCAGATTCTTTGCTTTGCTTTGTGGAAGTGTAATTTTACAACAAAATTAAAGGATTTTATGCACAGGGAGGCAAGCCTGAGTGGTTGCTTCTTCCATTTTCTATTTGGGGAAACTGAGGCTCAGAGACCTGATGGAACACTACGCATTCACTGCTGCGATCTGTCCTTCCCAAACATAGCCTTGTTTCCATCTTTAAAACATAAAAATGTGGGAATTGAAGGCACCCATTCCCATCCTTCTGAAAACTAGCCTCAGATGCTGTGTGAGCGTGGGCTGTGGACAGTCATAGGCTGTCTGAAGGCCCCAAGGTCTCCCATTCATGGGACTTTTGGCTTTAACCGGTAGGATCTCCTCTTGTTTACATACCTGAGTCATAATCTGAGAAAAGCATTAACACTACCCTTCCATAGATAGGCCATCTATCATTTAGCACACTGGGAACTTTAGGCCTGTATCTGATACCACTGCCACACACATTTAAATAAATTGGGTAGCTCATGGATCCTAGCACATTTAGGGAAGTTAGTGAGTTTGTAAATGTCCCTCTTGACCCTCACCTGCAAGCTCAGAACTGTAAGGTAGAGGCAACAAAACCAATAAGCAAAGTAACCTGAAGGACAAAGTAACAGGTTTAGAATATAATGGAAACCAGAGTGATTGTTTAAACTAAAAAAAGAAATGCCATTTGGGGATGGAGAAAATATCTAGTTAGAGATGAACAGAATCGGGAACCACTGAAGCAAAATGAAGTGGGGAGGCAGTCTGTGTCAGGCTCACAGTGGCAGAGGTAACTCGATGTTGGTAAACACTCCATGCCTAGAATTAACTCCCCCCATTCTGATATGTGGAGCTGCCTCTTGGCTTTGATTCGGCTTCCCAAGGGGTTGATTACATGAAGGAAACACACTATTAAGGCAGTCTGTTACAGCTGAACGTATTTCTCATCATAATTTAGCACACTGGAGTCTGACTTTGTAGACCAATATGGTTTTCAGATCAGGGTTACTAAACTACCTGGAGGAAACCTGCCAGGGCAGCTGAGAATCCTTCCCCATGAAATACCCTGCTCACTCGCTCTCCAGATGCACAGAACACTTATTGAAGCAACTCTGATCACATTTCTACTTAGAATGTGAGCTTCTCTAGAGTAAGGATTGCATCTCTTGCCCTGGCTCTAAAAAGACAACCTGCAGAAGGCTTAAAATTACTTGACCTGAGAGTTAAGGGAGAGTTTCCGGCAGTGCACTGGCTGGAAAAGTAGAGTAGCCGCCCCCTAATTCATTTAGTCATTCATCATTTAGGAACCAAAAGGGATTAGAGGGATTAGATAATAGCTCAAGGTGCTACTAAGAGCCACTATGAGTGGAAGAGTCATGTAGATACATAAAGCATTATACAACTTTAGAAAGACATAAAATAAAGTGCTAAAATGAAGTGCTATATAAGTAGTACATCTCCTCAGAAAGATCCTCACAATCCAATTTAGGCATCCAGTTACTCCTATTGCCATTTTCTTCCAACACTTTTAAATATTAAATGAACCTGTTGACTAGTTTGCCTATTTTGCCTCACAAGAATGTAAATACCACAAGAGCATGGACCTTGTATGTTGAGCTCAGTGGTATAGCCCTAGGGCCCAGAACAGTACTTGGCAAATAGTATGCACTCAGTAAACATTTATCAAGAACTTAGAAGATATCAGTAATGCTTGAATGACTAAAAAACCTCAAAGCCAATATTAACATGTCTTTTCCAACTTAACTCCCATTAACACAAAGGAATATTGAATATCAAACCAAGTTAACAGCCGTCACAGACAAAACCTCCGATGAGCAAAACGTACCTCGAAATTTGTACTTCTTGAAACTGAACATCAAGAAACGTGGAACGACCTACTGCTAAGGCCAACTAAAAAGCAGCAGAAATATAAAAATCATTTTCTTAAAAGCATATAAAGTCTAACTAGGTAATGAGGAATTACTGAACCAAAATCTGTATCAGTGAACCGAAAGAGCATAGAACTCAAAGCTGTTCTTTCCCATAAGGCATTTACCAATCTGGAAGAAGCCTGAGATGCATTTTTAGAAGGCTCATAGACTGAAGAGGACAAAAATCAAAACTAAGGCCAATGAAAGGTGGGAACTCCCACCACCTTAAAGCTAGGATTTAAGTATTACACTTTTGAGATATGGATAAAACAAAAACCAGTCCTCACATAGACTTGATACCTGGTTGTGTGCCATCTGGATGATCTAGGGAGCCTCTAGCCTTCGATCTGAATTAAGGTTGTTTGGTAATATTCTCAAGCACAGGCAACCAGAAATCCTTCCTAGAGGTAGATACTTCATCCTTGTCCTATTTCTACAAATAACTTTCCAAATATACTCACAGATAACCTGGCATAAAAAGAGACAAGACACTGTAAAAACAAGTAAAAACAAGAGACCCATGAAGTCTTCAGGTCTTGAAATTTTAGAAAAATTATCACACCTTCCCTCCAATGAAGTGCTAATTATGTGAAAGTATGATAAACTTGCTCCTTTCTTCCTGAAGGTGTCAACCTTACCCAAGGTCCAGTTTCACTGTAGCTACAGAAGACTGTAGGACTCTCTGAAGCTATTTTAAAGGACTCGCCAGGGCAGCAGAGAAGTCATCATTCCTTATGAACAACAGTTAACTATCTTTAAACTCATGTTATCTTCTGAAAAAACAAAATCCTCACAAACCACTTTTGTATCTAGAATTTCAAAATTAAATATGCCAAAGATGAAATAACTAGTCATTGTAAACCTCCCCCACCTCCAATAGTATGCCGTCCCTATCCCTGAATTACTGCTCTATAAAGTTATTCACTAGCTTTTTTTGTAACTCACTTTGGCAGTTTTCACTTGTAAGCGGTGGATTTATCACACCTCAACCTGAAGTTTAACTCCCCTAGGAATGATAAATTAGGGCATGCACCAAGCTGACCTTGTTTGTAGGCTTTTTCAAATGCCTATGAATGCTACAGTGCAGGGGCCTACATACTTTTCGGTAAAGGGCCAAAGAGTATTTTCAACTCTGTGGCCCATACCGTCTCTGTCTCTGGAGTTGCAGTGTGAAGGCAGCCACATGCAAACTCACAGGTGTGGCAATGTTCAAATAAAACTTTATCTACAAAAACAGGCCACGGTTTGCTGATCCCTGATATAGTGAATAACAAAATGCAGATTCACTGAAAGGCATCACTGAATTCATTTGTCATTCATCTTTTATTGTTTTCTTAGTAGAACACTTAAAAGTACAAATTCTAATAAGAGAATGTGAAACTTCGATGTTAACAAGGGGCTCTTCATACTGGAAAGCTGAGAATTACTGCTGTTGAAAAGAAGATTTAGGTCTTCTGAGCTGATGAAGACCACTGAAAGAAACCTACTGTAACATTTTCAAGTGCATATTCTATATCCCAAGCTGTGCTAAATACTTTCTTTACATGGACTATTTAATATAATCTTGCATTTGAAAACAAAACCCAGTGATGTACATACAATTACCCTTGATTTACACATAAGGAAACTATGGCTCATAAAGTCCAGTAACTTGGCAAGGCTCACATAGCAAGTTAATGGCAGAGCAGACTAAACCCTAGGGCTACAAACATCCAAAGGCCATTTCTTTAACTATGATATTAACCAACCAATCCTTCCTGGTGGGCAGAGAAGACTCACCACGTGTGGAAGTTGGCCCAAATTCTTACATCTTCTAACGTTCTTCTCCTTGGGGAGCTCCTAACAATTGTCACTGCCTCAGAACTTTGGAACTCTGATGTACCCTCTGACCTAGGCAGGGACACTTACTCCTTTCATTCCCCTTAAGCTTAAGACTTCGCTAAAGATTACGAATAAAATTAAAATGACAAAAAAAAAAAAAATTAACTAGCTCACTAGATATGGCTCTTCTGCAACCACAGGTTTTGGTCCATCCTTATAGGTCTCTGTAGGTTTACTTCTTCCCTGGGCATTGACCTATCTCCATGGGACAAAGACACTTCTCTACCTGGAAGCATCCCTCAATTCAAGTCCTAGAAATCAAGATCTAGGGGGAAATCCCTTTGCTAGTCTTTTAAAACCTACCTTTCAGGTCCCCGTAAGACAGGTCCTAGGAAATGTCTTAAAACAGTAAACATGTCTAGTCCCTTTGGAAGAGATCCTAAAACCCAGCCATGGTGGTGTGGTTTTATCCTGTGGTCCAAAAGGGCAATCATATTATAATACAACAGCCTGTCATTTTCCTTATAGAAACTCACTCTACTTGCCAGCCAGAAGCCACTCAGGAGGAATGGGGCTGACACTTGCAATAGTGAGTGGGCATATCACACTGATTTTGTAACAAGACTTTAGTCTGGTGGCATTCCCTATACCTGGTCCCTCCTTCAGGACTTTTGATGTCCCCTACAGCCGCCCTTCCTTTGTTCTGGTGCAACTATCCCACTGTAAGGCCACTCCCATTACTGCCACTGCTACGCTCCTCTCAGGAACAAGTGACTACCCTGGAAAGGGAAGAGATGAAACGAACTGCCTTTCAAATATGAAGTATAATAATTCTTTAATTATCAAAAGATCACTGCTGGGCTTTAAAAAAAAAGGTCTATAACTCTTAAATGTAGTGTTGAACAGGGGAAATGGTTATAGCAGCCTCACATAAATTATTTTAATAAACATTATCACAGTATTAAGAAGGCAAGGTAAACAAATAGCTTAAGTATTTTATTTGTTTGCAACTAAGCTTGTTAACACTATATAATGAAAATGTACAAAGAATAACGTTGCAGTTTTTGGTTAGATTTAAGTCAAAGACATTCATTAATAAGGAATCTTCCAATGTGAATATCCCAGAAATTTCTCTAAGCCATCTCATCAGAACTGTCACTGAATATTACCTTACTTTGGAAGGTATTGGCATACATTTGAATTAAACTCAGAATTTTGCAAAATAAGCCCTAATTACAAAAAAAAAAAAAAAACTATCCTATATTCGAACTAAAACAATTTTAATAGAACTTTCTTTTCCAGAAACAATAATAAATGAAACAAGGCATTTTGTAAAATGTGGTCCTGAACAAGTCACAGTAAAAAATAAATGTGTACTTAACTTCCACCTCCTAAAAACAGAGGCTACTTTCTGTTCCTCAGGCCTTGGAAACAAGGTGAAGAACAGTCTGTAAGCAACTTCAGGTAGGGGGTTGCCAAAACAAAGATCAAGCAGTTGAACATGGACACCTGTCAAAAGAATTTGGGGGAAGCTGACCAAAGGATCCAAATCTACCTGTGATAACTGATACAAAGGTGAAGTGGCTCCTCCCAAGTAGCAGTGCCATTGGGGCCTGGCCTAGCCCCGTGCTCAACCTATGGTATGCTCCCAAGCAAACCCAGATGTTTCTGATTCTGGGGAGACTTTTTCTTTTCAGAGGTTCAGTGTCTAGGGGAGCTCTTTGTGTGAATGAGGTGAGCACAGACTCCATGTGGGTATTTTAAGGCTTGGAGTCAAAGTATTTTTCTAACACGGCTAGGCAGAGTCCATGTGTCAAACGGCCCGTCTCCGGTTGGTTCTAATTCCTCACCACACATCTGTAGACCTAGGACCACAGAGCTATGTCATCATAATCACATCTAATGTCCATCCTAATGTATGATTCATATTCTGTGCCTGGAAACAGTCCCTGTATTTAACAGTAATACCTACACATAAAACAACCCACTGTTACAACTTATATGGTCACAAAACATTAATGATCTTCTATAGATCAAGCAAATGTTTTTAACCATAATTGTCGTGCATCAAATTCACAGCCAGGATCCCCAAGATCAAAAAAATTTGCACAATACAAATAATAACTTAAAATACACATACACACATATACACACACTCTCACACACACTTCTTACAGAACTGTGCTTGGGGAAACTCCATTTGTTGAGTGCCACTGAGGGCATATTTTGCTAAACTGCTGCTCCAGGTATTGTTTGGAAAATCTATCACAGTAGGGCACAGCTGTTTATTGGATGAGCAGAAAAGAAAGATATGCTTGTGGCAACCAGAAAGTTTTAAGGTCTTTCAAGTTGTATAAAATGGACCTGCAGAAACATTTAAGTGTTCTCAGGATGCAAAGTTGGAGTTGAAATGTGATATCAAACCAGTTGCAAAAAGTGTACAGCAGCCATCTCTTGAGGTCAAACCTGGTACCCAGATATGCAAGAAAGCTTCAGGACACATCTATAAAGTAGGAATAAAAACAACAGAGTGTAAGAATAGTAAAAAATATAGTTTTGTGCTTTTTAAATATTAACTAATGGTAAATGTGATAAACTGCATGAAGGATATGGATCATCACTTAAATTCTCAAGAATTGAAGAAACCTGGCTCAGTCGTTTTGTTTAGATATATAGCTATTTATAAATTATGCGTTGAGTAACTAGTAGTTGCAAGATGTTTAGAATTAAGAAATTCTGACCATACACTTGATAAGTTACCCTAAAAAAAAAATCAACTCCCACAAATTAACAGTTGAAACTACTTTTCTGGGGAGAAGGTCACTAGCTTGGACAAATTATAAACTTCTTTGAGTGCAATCTTTACCTGTAAAATAGTTCCTCCCTCATAGGGTTATTGTGGCTGAAATAAACTTAGTGAGGATTTAAACAGCTTAGCACAGTGTTGTGCATGTACGTATTCTTTACATGCTAGCTATTATTTTACTTCATAAGGTCTTTTTGCTCTTAGGATATAAGGTACTGTTTCAAATTTTTGCTCTTGGAAGTTAGAAAATTCAAAGGAAAACTTGGTAATACTTACAGCTTGTGGGCCTTGTCCCATATCGTCGCATTATCTGATCGTGTGTGAATTTCACAAAAGATTCATATTGTTCTGTGAGGGGAAAGACAGTATATACTATCCCCTGTAGCTCACCCCAGTTTTTCAAGAATCAAGTGTCAGGATTACATCTAGCTTCCCTGTTTAATTCATCCATTCTCAGACTCTCCTTATAATAGTCACTCTGATATTTGTTACTTTCCTCTTAGATCCCAGAGCCAAATCCCTGGCTCCTAGATTTGGCTATTGATCATCTATAACATAACATTTTCCTAATAATCTCGTCCCTGCCATAATTCTATCCCCTACTAATGGCTTTCCAAGATACAGATATGCTCACTACCACAGACAAACAAATTTTAGGACATCACCTATACAACCTGAAGCTTGAAACTCTTTTCTGCACTTTATCGTGCTATAAATTTCAACATACATACTGAGTGAAGGGTGGGATGACTATAAATCTAAGAGAAAATACCTAATTGTAGAGTTCCACAGAAGAACCTTCCTAAAGGGAAACTCATCAGACAGAAGGTTGTCTAACATCTGTGAACACAAAAGTGACTTAGAGCCAGCTGGTGTGAACAATTTGGGAGCGGGGCAGGAGAGGGGTATGACATACCAGTTTCTTCTCATAATACATGTTAGTATATTAAAAGATCAAAAAAGGCCTACTATAAAGAAATCCATTTAACTCTGTTGTTAAACCAACAGTTCCCAATTTAAAGCAGACTTATTAACATTCTGAGGAACCATGTGGTGTGGGTCACCTGATTAGGAAACAAGTTACAGGAAGATGATGTTGCCTAAAACCTCTCTCTGATCATAACACTGGTCTCTTTCACTAAACAGGTACTTTCTATTCCTGATTTAGACCCCTTCCTTTCACAAAAGGCTCTAACTTGTTACCATCATTAATCTCTCTCTCTGTTCTTTTCTGACCTGTGCTTTTCAAACTTTAATGTACCTCCAAATCACAGAGTGCCTGACTTCCCACATCCACAAAGTGACTCCCACCAGGAAGTATGATTATGTTGGGATACTGGACTATACACCCCGTTTCCCAACCAGTTTACAGGCCAGCTAGCCCAAATAACCTACTCAATGCCTTTGTTCATATGGGAAGTTCTCAACAGAAAAGTTTGGTTTATCTTATTTTAGAAATATAAATGAAAAGTCCTCCCATATAAAATATAAATGAAATATTTAGAACCATCAAGGGGAGTAACTTAATACAACTCATTAAACCTTCTTGTGTAATGTCCAATTCCTATATTACCATTTAGTTAACTGGGATTAATACTCACTGAACCTCATTAACAATGGCATAACCACTGCCTCAGCCTACCTGCTAGTTTGGTATTGAGGATTTGCTCATACTCCTCCCGAATTTTATCTTCATAATCTTTTAAGAGACGCTCACATATTATGCCAACTTGTCGGAGAGTAAAGGTGGGCTGGTCCTTCTTCATCCAGGAGGAACCTGGCCAAAAGACAAATCTAGTTTACATAATAAATTTTAGTTCTAAGGTTCTAACATCATACAAATAGTCCTAATATATATAAAAAGTGTTTAGAAATATATTTTCCACTACTTTACATGGAATATTTTCACAAATTTTTCTGAGTTTCTGACATCTGTTTCACAAAGCAAGGACAAAAGTAAATTTAGTAGGAGGAACAACATGTATCCAGTTATACTAGCTGATCTGCATACAGAAAAACAGTTCTGATGCCATAACAACCTGAGCTCAGATTCAGGGAACATTTGGTAAAGGGCAAGAACAAAAAGTTTAAAGCTGATATAAAGCCTCTATTCTGGATTAGGGAAAGTAGAGTCAAAGCACAAGAGCTACCCAGATGCTTTGAGAACATCTAAACCTATGTTTAACCAAGGTGGTGCATCATAATTGTCTGTGAAATTAACAAAAAAAATACACATTCGGATTTAATTCTTGGGTAGGGCTTGGACATATTTTAAGTTCCACAAGTGATTCTGATAGGAAAAGGTTAGAAGTTTGACACTTAGAAGACCAAGTAACTTGCCCAGTATGAAAAATTGTAAGCCAAGTCATGGAAGTATGAATGAAGACACTAACGCACTACAAATCTCATCCTTGATCCCTTTTAAAATGTTCATAAGATAGTAAGTAGGAACCAAAACATCCACTGGAATGCCAGAAAACATGAAAATTGATTTCCTGTTCATGATAAAGGCAGCAGCTCCATTGACAGCCCAGTTCTGAGTTGTTCTTTAAAGCTTGACCTGGAATCTGTTTCTTTGATTCTTAGTGTATAAATTATTTAATACCATGAAATTTATTTTTTGCTTAAATCAAATTTTTTTCTCTACAAATGAAACTTGACCAAAACATCTAGCCCATTATTATTTGTAACTGCTTCTCTACACACAACATATTCTATTACTTCAAAATTATATTACTAAAATCTTGAGAGAAAATGGAGACTTGCTAACTATTACCATTGAAAGGTCTGTTATTCATGTACGTGCAAGAGCAGTTAGAAAGGATGTTGTTCCATAGTCAAAACCTTTGGGTTATAGACAATTTAAAAACTTATTTGGATCTACGACCATGCCACCCTAAACGTGCCCAATCTCATCTGATCTCAGAAGCTAAGCAGGGTCGGGCCTGATTAGTACTTGGGTGGGATACCACCTAGGAATACCAGGTGCCGCAGGCGTCAAATAAATAAATAAATAAATAAATATCTGATTTGGTGAAATTCACATAAATTTAACTATTTTAAAGTGAAGAATTCGTGGCATTTAGTATAGTCACAATGTTGTACAACCAGCACCTCTATCTAGTTTCCAAAGTAACACCCTTTAACAATGAAGCAGTTTCTCCCCATTCCCCTCTTCCCTTAGCTCCTGGCCAATACCAATTTGTGTTTTTACAAAGAGACAATTTTTAATCAAGGTAATTTTAATTCTTATAACTACTAAGAATACTTTGTGAGCAAATAAACTACTCTACTGTTAAAGGAGACAGAGTTCACCACCTCTGGGGATGTTCAAGCAATGGCCTGTTGACTCTTTGCAGGATATGGCAGGCAAGACTGGTGGCTAAACTATATGACCATGAAGATTCACTCCAACCCCAAGATTCTATTTTTGAGCACATCCTCTCTAATCACTTGTCAATATTATATAGCAATGCCGTCACACAGCTTTCTTCGACGATAGAAATGTGCAATAGTTGTGCTAATACAACAGCTACACATAGCTACTAGGCACCTGAAATGTGGCTACTGCATCTGAGACATTAAATGTTAAAATTTTATTAAATTGAAATTAATTTAAAAATAAACAGCCACTTGTGGCTAGTGGCTACGGTATCAGACATTGCAATTATAGAGGGCACTGTTGCACTGGGCGGATGGAAGCCCAATCAAATAAATCTAAGGTCTATTCCAATTTCATGACTCTATGGTTTTAAAGTATTTATCAGTAGTAATACAATACATACACTTTACCAATTTTATTACTTTAGACAAAATCAATTCTAGATTAGAAAACCATCATTTTAATATCATTTACAAAACCTTAAATGCGTTGGCCAAACTAAGTGTGCTTACCTGGAGAACTAGGTGCTGTGAGTGCAGAGGAATGAGGCTGACTTTCTGAAGTACAAGCTTCATTTTGATTAAGAACAACTTCTAAATGTCTCCACCTCTGATAACGACTATATTCTTGTTTTATATTCTGAAAAATTTGCTCTAAATAAAAAAGAAACAAACCTGAGCATTCTTCAAACTTCTTACCCCCCCCCAATGTTATAAATATTAACAAGAAAAATGTTTATACTGACTAAAGCACTCTTCCTAGGACCTCCAAAGTGTGCCCTCTTATTGTTGCTATTTCAGCAAAACAGAGAATAGCAGCTATTTTGGCATAAGCTACCCAGACAGTTCCCTTTGCTTGTTTCCTGTGATGACGAAGACCAGATCTGCTGTTTGCTATAGGATTAACTAGAACAACTTACAGGGGGAAAAAAAATCCTTCACCTAATAGGGAGCTATTTTTTTTTTTTTTTATCTCCTTTCAGTTGCACAATTTCACAAACTGGAGCATTAGGGGTGAGTCTCTTACCACCTAAGACCTTCTAACAGTGAAGCTTTCATCTTGTTTGGGATTCGAGATCTTTAGGGAGGAGGAAAGTAGAAATTACTATGTTCACAGACAAGGGAAACCCTGAGATTTGTTGCTTGGAATTGATGATCTGTACTTACAAATTTTCTCATCTTGTAAGAGGCAATATGTGGTAGGATTCAGATTACTATTCTGAGTGAAGGTAATCACAAACCAAATTTAACATTATTAAAAGGAGTCCAGGATACACAAATCGCTAATCACTTTGAAGTACACTCCTAGAGACAACAAAGAACCTGGAAGAATGTGGTTTTCACATGTTTTGCAATTTTGTGGCAGAATATATATTCACTTTCCAGATATTAAAGCCTCCTTGTCAAACAAAAGCTAGAAAAATTTAGCAGCCCCTCAACTCACATTATTCTAATTTATATTTTGCTATAGCCATATATATTTTTTTTTAATGGGGGAAGTGTTAACAATGCCATTTTGCTTCTTCCCAGCTGTGTGACTATGACCTTGGGAAGTCATTCAGGCTCTTAGGCTAGTTCTGCAATATAAATGTTAAATGCCTGTGCAATAAAGTTGTGATAATCAAAATCAAAGATATTAATAATTCCACGAGTGATGGTACAGCCCAGGAACTGACATGAACTCACAGTTGCGCCACATACAGCTAAATTCTGTAACACCCAGCCCAAACACTGGAACAAAATAGTAGAAGCAAAGCTTTCCTTTAATACTATGAAGTTCATATTTTAGATCCTTGACTTTATAAAATCTTTGCTCCATCTTTAAAATGTATTATTCTCCAAGCATATACTTGCCAGATATGATACAAGGTTGTAAGGAACTGCAAAGACTTGAAACAAGAAAGGACAAGTATGAGGACAATTCTCGTGAAAACAGAAGGCCTTTGATAAACCTCTAACTTGTATGGCAAAGTTAACAAATGGAAAGATACAACTTTGAAGCTGGTAGAAGGACTAGGAAGTCCAAGAATCTAAACATGGTATGCACAGGAGAAAAAGAAGGAAGCAGAGGTGATTTTCTTTTCAGGAAGACCACATAAAATAAGAAAAGGCATTTTCTTTTTAATAATGAATAATTTTAATCTTTGCCTCCCATTATTATGAGGTTGTGCTTCCAAGTTATATCAGACTAAGCCCATTATTTTTCCAGTTCCATCTCCCACTACAACCCAGTTGCATTAAATTATCCTGAATTTGTGGGTTTTCTGGCCTTTGCTCAAGCAGTTTTGCTTTCCTTGCAATGGGGAGCCACAACATTAAGACCCAGCTAAAATGCTACCTCAATCTGCAAGTTATTCCCCAATCCTCAGATCATGAGCAATTAATTGCTTTGCATCTAGACTCACTCCATGTTTACAGACATATCCGCAAGGTCAGCAAGCCCCTTGTATGCTTGGTATCCACCTCACTCATTTAAGCAATAAAATACTTAATTTTATAGGTCCTTTCCGCAAAAAGTGCTATGACACATATCATTTTTTAATTGAAATTTTAAAACATAGTTTCTTGACCACTTCTGAGAGAACTTAAGAACCCTTGAGGTAACAACTAGGATGTTACGAGGCAAAGTCACTGATTTTTAAATTCACTTTTCTATTGGTTGGCTTTATTCTATTTGTATAGCAACTAATATTTCCTACCCCATTCTTCCTTTTTAATTCAGAGGCATCCTTTTCTTAACCTAAAGCATCAAATGAATTGTTCGTACTTTCTTTCATGACAGACCCATATTCCAATAAGCATTAAGAAACAAATGAATATTTTAAATAAAACATTTTAACATAAAAATGTCCAAGAAGTTAGTTTGCATAATCTATGCAAAGACTGAATTTTAAGATTAATTAAAAATCTAGTGCCCCCATTATAGCACTCTACGGTATTCAGGTTTCCATATACATGCAACAGTCATTTATTAATTATTTGCTGTAATGTGAACTACAATAGAATTAGTCTAGAGGGTGGTATTGGAAGAAATAAAACATTTATATAATATCCATTGAGGTAGATAGGGCAAGCATTAATTTTATTTGCAGAAGAGAGATCCAGAAAAATTATATGGCTATCCTTGGGTATCTGTAGGAGTGGTGGAAGAAAAAAAAAATCACTTTAACTGGGCATCTACACCCCCTGCTTTTGAAGAGCTCTTTACAAAGAACTTCTGCAAACATTCTCATTCAGTACATAAGGCTTTTTGCAATACTAGGTGGTTGTGGAATTTAAAGTGGAACAGAGTTCCTCAGAGAGCTGGGTTAGTCAAGTAAGAGATGGGAGACTTAAGGAAATAGAAGGGGAACGTGATGGAAGGTAAGGATTCAGACAGCCAAGAAGGTCTGGGGGAAAAGAGCAAAGGCAGAGTTTGGAAAATGTATAAAAGACTGATTAGGTAAGATATGGTTATAGTTGATAAAGCTTTCCAATGTCAGCATAAAGAAAAGGTGAACATGAGTAAGGATGAAGTGTCTAGGAGAGCTTGGCTGAGAACTGCAAGAATCTGGTTGGAGAGGATGAGGGCCTGAAAACTGCATTGTGGATACAGGAGGAAATAAAGCCTAAAAACACTGGTAACTGAAAAGAGGTGAGGAAAGAATGATTTCAAGGCAACCCAAGGTTCTGCTTATGCTTGAAAAATAGAAAAAAACACACAAAGAAATGCCTTGCTAAAGTCCAGTTTTGAGACTCCCCCCATTTCCGGGAGAGCTTTAAAACTGCTAAATATTAATTCTGATGCGCTTTCTCCGCAACTCCTGCACAATGGTTAGGGGTTTTTTCCTTTTTTTTTTTTTTTTTTTTTTTTTTACTTTATTGTCACACAAGCTCTCTCCCCTTTTCTTGGCCAATGTGGAATCCCTCAGCTACGGATTGTTGAATTCCTGCTTCCGGAACCTCTGTATGTTTAAGGATACTCAAATTCTAGCTAACGACCTACCAATTTCAAGCCATATATGGTACAAGACAATAGCCATACAATAAAAGAACATGGCCAGTCCCTTAGAATTAGTCAGGTTGAAATCGGATTCCATGACTTCTGCGGCGGCCTCTGGTCCCTAAAGACTTCTAGAAATTAGGTCCGCCTATTGCTATAGTAGAGTGCTGAAGAGCATACACTCGGGCCCATTTCTAGTAACCAAACCCCAACCCCCATCCTCAAGGCCGGATTCGTGAGTGGAATCCAATTTTCCTGCCCACTGGATCTGCAGGGCGCCTCGTGCAGGCCCAGGCAGCAGAGGCAGAGGGGGCTAGGGGAAACCGGGAGGGCCCCAAGCGATCAGAGATATTTCCATCTTCTTGATGCCGACCCCTCTAGGCTCTCCAGCTCCAGGAAAACCGAAAACCGACACTGTGGCCCCACTACGCCTCCCGGATGTCTCCCATCCCCGGAAGCGACCAGGCCCAGCGGCACCCCAGTTCCCTTTTCTCAGGGCAAAGAAGGGGGTCTGTGGGTGAATTAGACTAGCGTCCATAACCCTCTTCCCACCCCCAAATGCCAGGGCCTGGCTTCCTGCCAAGCCCGCAGCTTCGGTTACCCGGAGTTGGAAGGCGCCGCTCGCTGCCGGGCGGGGCAGGCTGCTGTAGAGCCGGCGGTGGGGTCTGCATCTGGAGCGGCGGCGGCTCGGCGTCCGGGGGCCTGAGGCCCGGAGTGGGGCCGGGCAGAGGGGCGCAGCGCCGCCGCTTCGGGGAGCCGGGGCTCAGCAGCGCCGCCTCGAACTCCATGGGCCGCTTCAACGTCGCCCCACACGCCATGCCGCTGACCGGCCGGGGACGAGGAGCGGCCGCGGTTGGAACTGCGGCCCAAGATACAGCTCCTCAGCCGAGATCGCAAGCCAAGCCGGCTCCAATGGCGCCTCCAGCACCCGGCAGCGGCGCTGGCCCGCCTCCTGTGACGTCACGGACTTGGCCACCACCCGGCAGAGGGAGGAAAGCCGGAAGAGGGCCGCTCCGGGTGGTCCTTTAGCAACGGTCCAGCCCACGGCAACCCCTCCTGAAGAAATGGAACGGCCTAGGCGGAGAGCTTGGTCACTAAGCAACCTGGGGAAGGCCCCCACCCCCGCCTCCGCCCCTCCCAGGGTCCCATCCCCCCCACTCCTTCCCAAGCTGTCGCTCCCCGGTGGCCCCTTAGGTTTTCGCACCTGCGCGGCTTGGGCATGGGGGAGGGGAAGGCTCGGAGGGGCCTGTTGAGAGCCCGCGAGGGTCAGTGTCCTCAGGTCCAGTAACCCTCCCCTTATCTCGTTCTAGTCCTCGAGATAAAGGAGAGGGTGATTCTAAAAGGTCCTCAAGGGCATTCCCCTGATTCCTGGGAAGTATTCACTTGAACATAACCCGAGATCTGAGGATGAACTTTAGGAAGTACACCAATCTCGTGAGATTGTGTGCAATATTGTGTGTGTGTGTGTGTGTGTGTGTATTTTAGGATAGATGACCAATACCTTCGTCAGCTCATGAGAGGGGTCCGTTACTGAAAAAAGTTAAAAACAAGCAGAAAACACCAACTACTTTAAACCATCCAAGTATGGTGTCAGTGTTAACAACTTCAGCTGATAGCTGATAAGCCAGTCTCTCCATCCGACCTGGCAGCTCAGGTGCTTCCTCAGTTCTTTCCGAATTCTCGACAGCAATGCCACTGCAAAGTGTTTTTGATATTGAAGAAAGGCACATAACAGGAGGGTTCTGCTTTCAGAAACTATGTGCTTGTATGGTTATTGAGGAGCAGATCCAACGCTTTCAACAAATCTTGAAAGGGATCTTGGACCCCAAAAATAGTTAAAACCTTTTCATAACTATTCACATACAGTAAATAATGATGACTGCTGGGGTCTGTGTGCTTCAACATATATCTGGGATTTTCAAGAATAATCTAAATTTCAGATACTCTCTTCAAACAGGTGATATGTTGAATCAATATGCCCCAATATTTGAGTTGGAGAATATGGACATACCATCTCAGTCCCATTCTGGGTCCCTTTCTGTTACTTTTCTCTGGGCCCTCCCATTCCTCCAAAGTTTATAAGATGCAAACATAGGTCAAGGGTTTTGTTTTGTTTGTATTTATGTTTGACAAATAGCAGAAATAATTCTAAAATCCTTATAGATAAAAGATGTAAAATTTATTTTATCTCTTTTCCATAAGGACATAAAGAAGTTTACAATAGGCTAGAAAACTAGAAATAGAACCTTAGGGCCAAAGAAAAAGATTATAATTATCTTTTAATTATGATTATTGGGGATTGCACATGATTGAATTTGAAATTTAGTTCTGAGCTTCCTAACTGCCAGGGTAAAAATTAAAACAGTACATTTTGAATAGATTTTGTCATCTGAAAGGAAACAGTTCATCAGGGGAGACAGATCATAGGTTTTTTTTTTTTTTTTCCATAGCACTAAATTCTAAGGTAGTTTCTTATATGACTTTATCAGGAACCAGTGAATGACATAATAAAGTGGTCCAGAAGATTTGAACAACAAATCCAAAAGCAAAATTCATACAGATATTTCTTGTTATGTCCAATAAAAGCCAAAGGCCTAAAAAGCAACCTAATGATGGTTTTTTTTTTTTTTTTTTGAGGGACTTATCTAATGTGGTCTGAGGAAATTGCTTCCTTGTGGTCTAAACTGGTTCAAAGTTAGAGCTTAGAAGGTTTAAAAGTTTGTCCCTTGGGTCATTATTCTAAATAGCACTTCTAGCTTGGGTTTTGCTAAGTGCTTTGATAATCACACTTTTCTCTGTGATCCTTTAAAACTCTGACCATGCCTTGTAATATTAATATTTTAAAACGGGAAGTTATAATTTGTTTACAAGGCTGTGCTTCAAAACTAGAAATTCCTTGAAAATGATAACCAGGCTTCATTCTTTTGTGTTTCCCCATCCTCTGCACAGTGTTTGAATACAGTAGGGGTAGGCACAGAATAAATATTGGTCGAATGAATAAATGGTAATTATTTCAAGGTTGTTCTCTCTGTCCTTGAAGCTAATAGTTCACATTGTTGAATGAGGGTGGGTTCAGATGATTCAGAAACCAAATAAGTGGGTGGTATATCCTATTATGTTGCAGTCGACAGTAGCCCAACCAGAGAGATGTTCTTAAAGGAAGCAGATGGGCTGCTCTGACAGCCACTCAGTGTGGTGTCTCCTTATGAGGTCACCACAATTCAGATCTGCTTTACTTTGTGTATCCAGACACTTGACTAGTCATATACACAAGCCATGCGCGTGCACACACATACACACACGTTACTAAGTACCTTTCATGTGCCAGGCACTATACTATTAGGGTTGAGGTACAATGGTATGAAAAGAGACACAGTTCCTGTCCTCCTAGGGCTTCCACTCTGTTAGAGATGATACACATTAATCAAACAATCACATCAACAAATATACAAACTGTGACAAGTACTATGAAGGGAAAAAACAGGGTATTTTGAGAGAGTACAATGGAAGTCTTTCTCTGTCTTGGAGAACAATGAAGACTTCCCTGAATAAGTCTGATTTGAGCCAGGGATTAACTAAGCAAAGAGAGGGTGGGAACATCCCAAGCAGAGAAGGCAGTATATTTTATAGTCCAGTGATAGAAACAATAGTTTTTATCCATAAGAAACCATAATGTGTTTGAAGAATTAAAAGAAGTCTAAAGCGGCTGTGGTACAGAGCATGAATGCAGAGTCAGAGGAGAAAAAAAAAAAAAAAACTGTCGAGGAGTGAGGAAGGCAGGAGCCTGAGCATTTAATGCCCTGTTGGCTGTCATGAGGTTTCTTACCTTTTATCTTAAAAACAGTGGGAACAAAGGAGCTTAAACATGATCAGATTTACTTTGGAGAAGATTCCTGAGAACAGGTTGCAGGAGAGCTGGGGGTGGATAGAAGAGAACAGTAAAGAGGTTATTGCATCTGTCCAAATGCATGCCTTATAGTATTAGTTTTACACTATTATAAGGAAACTCCCACTTCCTGGCACACAAAGATTATTTCATATCCCCACCTCACGGGTGTTTTTATGATAGTGTACCCTCTAGAGAGCTCAGCAATAGGTCTGAGACTATTTACTGGTGCCAGCAGTTGTCTGACCCAGGGGCATAAATGGCCTAAAGTTGGGGCTGAGAATGAAAGGAAAGAAGGATATCATCTTCTAAAATCTTCCAGGATTCTTTGCCCAAAATTTCTGAAGGAGTTGTCTTTTTTTGCTGTCTCCTTTTGCATACCTTCCACCCACCACCCATCAACCCACATCCATCTGATTTCTGCCCCTCCCATGCTACTAAAGCAGGTAAAGTCACCAGTGATCTCCAAGCTGTGGAGGGAAGTAGACCGAGCAAAGTTTAGAAGATAAGATGAATAGATGTTGGTGAGTATTAGGTAAGGAGGTGAGAGAGATGGACTCAGGCATGACTCAGAGGCTTCTGGCTTTCTCAGCAGGATTTTCTGAGAAAGTTTTCATCAGACAAGGACTGGACTTGAGAGGAATATATAAATGTGGTTTTGGACATTTTGAGTTATAGTTTCCTTTATAGTATCACTTGGGATTCTCAAAGGGGTGTGTGTGCGTGTGTGTGTGTGTGTGTGTGTGTGTAAATATGTGGGTCTGGAATTCAGGAAAAGTCTGGATTGGAGAAACAAATTAGGAGAGCCATTGGTGTAGAAATGAAGTTATAGGGGCAGTTGGGTTTGTCTAGGGGTAGGAATTCTTAGCCTTTCCTGTGTGTGCTATAAACTCCTTCTCTGAATGTTTTTAAGTGTATATAATAAAATACATATGATTACAAAGGTGATCAGTTATATATATATTTCTAGATAGTCTATTGATATCCATTGGATATTCATTTGATACTGATAGGCTACTTGGAAATATGTAATATACATATAGTAGATATTAGAATATTAATAAATTTCCTAGAACTGTATAATATAAAGGGTAAAAAATGATTATTGAGATGGGAGAAACATACTGCAAAGGACATTCCAATTACAGTCTGAAACAAAGAGTACCACATTATGTGAGCAAAACTTGGGAACCAAGGTGGAAGTAAGGAGAAAAAAAGTGGTAAAAACCCATCTAAAGGTTTCATGTGACTGGAGAATGGGGAAACGAAAGTATTCTAAAAGATTTTATCTTGTTGGGAGAAGGAAAGGAAAGGAACTAGGCATCTCAGGGCAAATAGTTTATGTATTTTTTAAAAATATAACAACATTAGTAAAATATGTGTGAAATAATAAGCATATGTAAAATGGAAAAGTGTGGTAGAACTCAAA
Source organism: Rousettus aegyptiacus (assembly GCF_014176215.1). Lineage (NCBI taxonomy): Eukaryota > Metazoa > Chordata > Mammalia > Chiroptera > Pteropodidae > Rousettus > Rousettus aegyptiacus. The sequence goes on along the minus strand of NW_023416284.1, from coordinate 24,886,819 downwards.
AACTAATAAGAAAAAGGGAGAGTAATGATAATTTCATAAAACCAGAGGAATCAGCAAAGTAAAATAAATAATAAAATAGTAGCGTTGGCAGAACTAAAGTATTATCAACTGCCATTAAATGTAAATATACTGGACTATTTCATTGAAGGACAGAGGTTGTCAGACTGAGTTCAATATAAACCCTATTAGGTACTGTATATTTGAAAAACAGATTTCAAACACAGTGATAAAGAAAAGTCAAAAATAAAGGAGCAGGAAAGGCATATCCAACAAATGCTAAATAAAGGGAGAGTAGAAGAGGCAATGTTAACATCAGGAGAAATCTAAAAAATAGCCTTAAATGGGGTAATATGATGTAATAATGAAAATATAATTTAAGAAGTTTTAATAATCATAAACTAAACAATATGACAGCTAAATTTATACAGCAAAAACTATTAGAAAGGCAAAGAGAACTTAATAGGAATATAATCATATTAAGATTAAACAGATTTTGTACTGAATTATAGGCAAGGACATAGAGGAATTGAATAATTGAATAAACAGATTGGATTTACTAGTTATTTATGGAACCTAACGTCTATGGAATAAAGAATATCCTCCCCACACCCCAAATCAACATGTGTCTTCTACAAATTAGACCATATACTTGAGTCACAAAACATTAACACATGTTTGAAAAAGCAAGTTTACAGGTCACACTTTAATCACAATTCAATAAAATTAAAAATACATGATAAAAGGTAATAAGAAAACTTTTGGATGCCTAGAAATGAATAAGCATACTCTTAGATAATATCAATATCAAAGAGATAATTAAAAGTGAAATTGTAAACTATTTAGAAAGCAATAAAAAAGAGAACACTTCAGATTAAAACCTATAAAACTGAAGTCAGAGGAAATGTTATAGATTTATTGTCTTTATTATTGAAAATGAAGTACTAAAAAAATCATTAAATTAAAATTTGTCTTAGGAAATTAGAAAAGGAACAAATAAACTAAAAGGAACAAATAAACTAAAAGAAAGTAGAAACATTATTGATAAAGGTAAAACTGAAAATAAACTAAAACACAAAAAATAGTAAAAAGAATAAAAAAATCTGAAAGCTTTTTAAAAAAGGTAACAAAACAGATAAACTCCTTAAAAGATCCACTAAGAAAAAGAAAAAAATATTTAAGATTAGAAATGAGAAAGAAGACAATCACAGATGCAGAAGAGATAAGAAGCATTATAAGAGAATACTACTTCAACTTGATGGCAACATATTCAAGAAGTTAGAAGAAATGGATAATTTTCAGTTAGATTATAAATTATACAAATTAACACACACAAAGGTAACTAAGTGAAGTGATGGTGAGTCAGTGTGTTAATTAATCTGACTGTGGTAAACATTTCATGATGTACACATATATTAAATGATCACATCATAGGCCTTTAAAAGTCATGTTGTACAACCCAAGTAAATTTTTTATTTGCCAATCATACCTTGATACAGCTGAGAAGAAAAAAGACACTTTATCTGCAAAGTGTCTGTGTAAACTGAAGGTGCTGAAAACATTTTGGTAAAATTTGAATATGTACATGTAATTTGAGGAGAAAAACATTTGGAAAAAAACACAACTGTTTTTCTTTCATATATAGTTTTAAAAAAAGAAATAAAAGAAAGAAAATGTAGGAGACCGTAAGTACGGCCTGGGTATAAGGGTAGACCAAGGTGGTAAACTCAGAAAAGAAAGATCTACTTGACTTAATGACACTTTTAAATAAATTTAAAAATAGGCAACAAATTTGGGATAAAATGCAATAGAACAGAAAATTAATATTTATAACGTAAGATGGATTCCCACACACCGGCAGGAAGGGGACTAACAACCCAAAAGAAAAATGGACAAGGGATATGAAGAAATAATTCACCAAACAAATCTGAATGGAGAAGACTCATATGAGAAATGCTCAAGCTTCCTAATAGCCAGGGAATTGTAAATTAAAGTAACAATGAGATATCACTTTAGACTTAGCAGACAGTGAAAGTTTAAAAATTCATATGTTTATTGCTGGTGGGATTGCTAAAAAGAGGCATTATTATATGCTGCTATAAATTGGTACAGCCTTTTCGGAAAGCATTTCGGTAATATCTATTAAAAATAAAAACATACCCTTTCACCTACAAATTCCACTTCTGGGAAGACACCATATAAAAGGAAAGCGCTGGAATATATTTACATGGAATGTTAATTGCAGCATCGTTCGCAGTGGCCAAATGCTGAGATTAAAGAGAACATTCATTCGAGCAGTGATTGAACGAAGTATGGTACATTTAATGCAGCTATTAAAAACAATGGATCAGAAGTATATAAATTTACATGGTAGGATTTTAAAAAAGGAAATTACGGTATAGAAAATTTATGTAATTCACTAAGATTGCATAGCTACTAAGGAGTAGGTCTGGGATTCAAAAAGTCTGGGTCCAGAGTCCAGGAATTTAGTCACTATACTATGTTGCTATTGAAGGGGAATTGAATAGGAAGTTGGTAGAAGATGGCAAATAAAAAAGAGAAAAAGAGAGATATAGCTAAAAATCGTGAATATCAAAGGAAGACAGAACAAAGGGGAAATAATCATCTGGTAGCAACTGTTTTCTCCTAGCCCTCCGAGACAAGACAAGACAGCAGAAGCCTTGTTCCTAACTCTCAATATGGTATGGTGACTTCATAGGCCACCAGAGGTCACTCCGGCTTCCTTTGTTGGGTTCAGACCCTGTTGAGTCTTGGCAACAGGTACCACAGTGCTTTGGGTCTTCTTGCCCTCTCGCCCTGAACTACTCCTCTGTTTCCTCTCTGCTGATGTGACTCTGACTGCCACTTCCCCTAGCTGTGGCTGGTTCAGCTACTACCCTTTCCAGAGATGGGAGGTAACAAGGCCTCTCTTCTCCCTTCCATATAGCAGTGATGTGGTTAAAACACAGGCCTGGCGATCAGGCATATGTAGGGGCAGGCAGCCCTGTTACTGATCACTTTAAGTAAGCCTAAACCAGTTACATCTTCTCTGAGCCTTATTTTGCCCACCTGTAAAATCAACCTACATCACAGATTAATTATCAGAATTAACTGAGATAAAGTATCTCAAGTGCTTAGCACAGATCTTATTATTAACAAAGTCAGAAAGTTTTTCTCAGTGCAGGCACTTGTATTCAGCTAGTTTTCCTTTACTTTTCAACTCATAACCTTTCTTCCCAGCATTTGCGATAAGACTCCAATAAAGAAAGAAGTTAGCCAATGAGTCAACTGTTTTGCATACCCTCTAAAATAACTTTGAAAAACTGTGTACTACTGTGCATTTGTTTAAGCTGACATTACAATTTTTGTCATTCTAAGATTAAATCTTGCAAAGGATAGTATATCAAAATTATTAAATTAAAAAATTACATAACTGTTTGAGTATATTGAGTGGAATCTAAATAGGATGAAGTGGCCTAAAATGAGCGCTCTGACCAATAAGGGCACCAAATCAGTGCTCGACCCACCTAAACATATCTCTTTATGAGGCATTTGACTATGCATGAAACAGCAGACAAAAAGAAGGCATAAGCAAAAACCACGAGGTACTAGCATCTGGGAGAAAGAAGAAATCAAGAGAGAGATGTAAGGAGAAAAAAGAGAAAAGCCACTAGTAGAAGTAGTAGGGAGAAGTAGGGTTAAGGACAGAGATGAAATCTCAGGAGGATAGAGGAGAGACTTGGGCAGAAAGTAATAAATGACCATCTATGGGTGGAGGAAGGGAGTGATGAATGGAGTTGTTTTTTATGCATTAGAGCTGTTACGTATCATAAGTAGCAAAGAACAAGGCTTCAGTTGCATAAAGCCTGATTATCCAGTCCCAGATGTTTTTTATGGTCCTTATCTCTGAATCTTAACAACAATAAACTCCCATTTCCTGAGGTAAGCTGGAAATGCCTTTGTTTCCTTTGGCCTGAAAGAGCTTACAATGTAGAAATCAGCACCAAAGGTGAGGTTGTAAGGAGTAGACCTTCAAAAGTTGTGAAGAAGTGAATGTGGTAACCACAGGAAGGTGGTGAACAGTGAGAATCTTCTTTCTGTTAGTTGCTGGATAGTGTGGCCATTAGGAGCATAGACTCTAGAGCCAGATAGCCTGAATGTGAATCTGGCTTTGTTGGAAGACTTCAGGAAAGTTTCTTCACTTCTCTGGGGCTCTGTTTCATCCATAAGTGGGATGTATTAGTTTCCCATGGCTGCAGTAACAAATAACCACAAACTCAGAGGCATGAAATAACAGAAATTTATTCTCTCACAGTTCTAGAGGTCGGTTGTCTGAAATTCATTTCACTGGGCCAAAATCAAGATGTCGGCAGGGCTATTATCCATCTGAATACTCCAGGGTAGAATCTGTTCATTGGCTCTTCCAGTTTCTGGTGGCTACCAGCATTCTTTAGCTTGTGGCTACATTATTCCAGTCTCTGCCCTTATGGTCACATAGCTTTTTCCTCTTCTGTCTGTGTCAAATTTCTTTCTGACTCTGTTATACAGTTATGTGATTGGATTTAGGGCTCACCTAGATAATCTAGGATAAATCCTCTATCTCAAAAGACTTAATTTAATTATCTTTTTCCACATATGGTAATATTCTGACACTAGTATACTGTAATACAATTCTGGCACTTCTCATCCAGAGTTACTGTAGAATCCATAAGTTAAAGGGTGTGGTTCCCAACAAAATTGCTCTCACTTCAGGTAACAGCTGCACTTCAGTCATTCCCAGGTCACTTGCACTTTTGATCAACTGGCCTTAAATTTTGGGGTTCCCATAACCTCCTGAAGTTCATTAATAGGTAGAATGACTCATATAAATTAGGAAAGTGCTAAATTTACAATTACAGTTTTATTATCAAGAATACTAGTCAGGACCAGCCAAATGAAGAGACACATAGGGTAGGGCCTGGGACAGTCCCAAGTGCAGAGCTTCCATGCCCTCTCCCTGCGGAGTCAGGGCACGTCACTCTTCCGGTACAATGTGTTTGTCAGCCAGGAAACTCTACCAAAGCTTCCCTACCCAGAGTTTTTATTGAGGTTTCATTATATAAGCGTGATTGATTAAATTATTGGTCATTGATTGCCCATCAGTCATTGGTTGAACTCGATGTTCTTCCTTCTCCTGTTTCCTTAGAGGTAAGGCTGATATCACATATGTATGCAATGATATCAAATTGTTGTTTCTGATTTGCATTTCTCTAATGACCAATAATCAATGATGCTGTACCTCTTTTCATGTGCTTATTGGATATTTGTATCTCTTCTCTGGAGAAATTTTACTCAAAATCTTTATCCAATTTTGTATTGAGCTGTATGTCTTTGTTATTGAATTATAAGAGTTCTTTATATATGCTGAACAAGTCCCTTATCAGATATGTGATTTTGCAAATATTTTCTCCCATTTTGTGGGCTGATTTTTTACATTTTAGTGGTATTGTTCATGGCACAACATTTTTAACTTTGAGGTGCCCAATTTGGTCTATTTTTACTTTCATCAATTGTGCTTTTGATATTGCATCTAGGAAACCATTGCTTAATCCTAGGTTCAAAGATTTATTACTATTTATCTTCCAGGAATTTCATAATTTTAGTTCCTTCATTTAAGCCTATGATCCACTTTGAGTTACTTTTTGAGTATAGTGGTGAGGTAGGGGTCCAACTTCATTCATTTGCATATGGATATCCAGTTGTCTCCTGTAATATTTGTTGAAAATTAGTACATTTTGAGCCAGATGTTCAACAGTTAGTTCTAGAGTGCTAGCTAGACACAGAAAGTCTTCTTGCCACATTTCATGATGGTTCTGAATTTTAAAATTTGCTTCGAATTGTGAAAACTGAACTAGAATTTTCCCTTTCTTGCTGTCGGTGATGTAACCAATTAACTCTATCTTACATGTTTCAGCTTGTAAAATTGTTCTAATCAAGTCCTCAATGTCTGACCTTCAGAAGGCACATCACCTGGATGTCAAACAATTACAGTTAATTAACTGCCGTAAACAGCAGATCACTATAGAGTGCTAATCAGGATTGTTGGTTGCAACAAAAGAAGCCAAAAGTGGCTAACTTAGAGGTAGAAAAGGAATTTGTCAGAAGAATATTACGTACCTCATAGAAAGAAAGGAAAAAAGGGAAAATCAGGCTTGGAAAATGAACATAAAGCCGTTTGTCTGGCTAAAAGAAGCTAGTCAGCTTTAATCATCTCTTACCACAGGAAAAGTATATGTACTCCCACTGCACCACCACTGGACGTTTGTTGCTGCTAGATTCTTGACATCATTGCTGCAGCCCTTTATAATCTCAAATTGAGTTTTTGTAATACTCCAGTGTCCCAGGTATGAGCGTCTTATTAGCCAAGCCTCAAGTATTGGCCCATGGCCTAGACAATAAGAGAGAGGGAAGGCACATACCTATGTCTCTTTAAACTTCTATAATACAAGTTGGGCTTCTCCCTCAACTGAGACCCATAAATGAGACCTTCCCTCAAAACATAAAAGGTATTCAGACATGAGATGGCCAAGGAACAGCAAGGTACATAATAAAAACAGTAGCCAACATTTATTGAGAGCTATTTATGTACAAGTTTTACACGTGTTAACTCTGTTAATGCTCACAACAGCATTATGAGTAATGTTCCATTTTTATCCTGTGTGGTAGATTAAATAATGGCACCTGAAGATATTTATTTCCTAATCTCTAGGAATATGTCTGTGAATATGACAAAAGGGTTACTATTACCTGTTTATAATAAAGAATTTCACTGGCCTTTGTCTCTGTTATGTGAATTATATGTCAACAAAGTGTTAGAAAAATTTATTAATACATGGTAAAATTGCTATGGAAGAGAAAACCAACTTCACCATGAAGGTGGGCCTGTGGCCGCCAGCAGTTCCAGACGTGCATAATCACAATTTTTTAACCAGAAAGAAAAGGAACATCTTTCTCACAACTCTGCTGTGAAAAATCTCAGGGAAGATGCTGATTAACCTGTGCTGGGTTATGCTCCACCCCTGTGTCCCAGGGAGATCACAGGTCTGTGATCAGAAGAGGGAGATGAGCCTGGGAGGACAAAAACAGGATTTTACTGCAGCAGAGAATACATACAGACTAAATTGCTGCAAAAGTTGCCTAGGGAATTTTGGCAGAGTCCGAGAGAGAATCCAGGAGCTTGACTGTGAAGGGTCTACCACCAACAAACAGCAAGTGCAGTTAGATCAGGCTTGTTTGTTTGCTTTGAGGAATCTCAGTAGAGACACAAGATTTAAGGGATTAATTAAGGCTGTAGCCACATCCTTAATAGCTTGCAGGGCTGTGACGCAAACTTGGAGCCAACACTCTAGCCAATGAAGATTTTGGAACAATGTAGAGGAAGAAATTCAAAGGCATAAAAACTATACACATAAATTGCATAATGTTATTAACCAATATTACTCCAATAGATTTATTTTTTTCAATTCTGAAAAAAAAAAGAAGAAAAAACTTTACACATATATACACATGGGCAGATAGATACAGATAAAGAGATAAACTATTTACAGCAGTTACTTTTTGTAACTGAACTTGAAGGAGATTTTCATTTTTCACTGCTATCTTTTTTGTACTATTTAAATTTTTAAAAAATATTTTATAAGAAATAAAGAAAGATTTTTTAAAAGAATGTGTGAAAAAGAAAAGGAGTTCTCATTGCTTTTGGATTGTCCCTACCTGGTGTTAGGTTCTCCAGGACTCCTCTCCCACTGCTGTTAAAAGTAGATGAGAAAAGAAAAACAGTATTTTATGCTCCATATATGTAAAACAAAAGGGAGGGTTATATAGACACGCATGCATAGATTATTTTTGGAATGATAAAAAAGGAAACTGGTAAAAGTCAATGATTCTTGGGTGGAAAACTGGGGGATTGGAGGACAGACGTGGGTAAGAGACTTTTCATTGTCTAGTAGTGATAACGTTTGAATTTTCTTTACCATGTGAATGTATTACTTATTAAAAAAACCTTTTTTAATGTGTAGCATTCAGAGATTGAATAAGGTGAAATGGGTGGGATATGAGGCAGATAGAGTAGGTCGCTTGCTCAGTGAGCGCACCAACCCCTTCCTATCTTGCCTCTCTATACTGCAGAGACTGGAAAACTAAATTGGATTTCCTAGACCTCCTTCTAGTTAGGTCTCCAGATGTGTTTTAAGTTCGCCAATCAGATCCATGCCAAAGGGGCTTGAATCTGGAACTGAATTAAATGGGGGGAAATGAGGGTTTAGAATGTCACGGTTCTAGAGCCGACAGCTCTGGCAGTAGCTTCCTGTTTCCCAGGTCTTGGCTAAGATGGTGTGTTCTTAGAACCAATAGTTAAGACAATGGATTCCTAATTTCCCAGTTTTCTGTTGTACTGGAAATAACAGTTTTCTTACTGGTAGCTTGATCCTGACCTAAATCAACCCTCATTCAATATCCAGCTCCAAGTACAGGTCATTACGACTTGTGAGTCTTGTTTACAGCAGCCTCTGTGAGGTATACTGGCATCAGTCCAAAGTTGATGCCCCTGGCAGGGGTGGTCTTGAAGGTTAAGGGTGTAATGGACACTGCTGGTTACTTCTTTTGGGCCCCCAGGATTGGAACACCCTGTCCTACATTTAGCAAATTCCCTCAGGTTATATCTGAGATATAGGGCCTATTATCCTCTGCAAAAACTGAAAGTAGTGAGGGCTTCCTTTCCCACATCCCTTGCTAGAGCACTGGCATGTGTCCTGGGCTCTGCCAATCAGGCACAAATACCTCAAAGCTAGCTAGACAAACTGGTTTCAGGAAGTTCAATTCCTGGAAAAGCAGTGACTGCAGGGGTGGTGATGGGTCCAGTATTCAATGCTAGTGGCATCACTGGTATAAGTTGCAAGTCTAGAGCTTCATAGCTGTGGTAGTAGTATCCTTATCACTAGACCAGTTCTGCAACTTTGGCTGTTTCTCATTGTGTAGTCCAGAATATGACTCTTCTCTTCAATCCTCCCACTGATTCTATGAGCTACTTAATACCCTTTGAATATATATATTTTTTTCTGTTTAAAACACCCAGGTTTGGTTTTTGTTACTTGCAGTTAAGAATCCTGGTGCGTACATAGAAAGAAGACAAATCCTCCCACTTGGGTAGGGTTTCTGCCAGCAAGATTTGCAGTTTAAGAAACACACTTTGCATTAACAAAATATGGCAATAAGTGATAGCATATATTCGCTCGTGCTATCATATATTCTACTTCTATTAGTCGGTGTTCTCCAAATGTATACATACATATGCATGACAAATTGGCTCATGTGATTATGGAAGCTGAGAGGCTCCACAATCTGCTGTCTACAAGTTGGAGACCCAGGAGAGCCGGCAATGTAATTTAGCATGAATCCAAAGGACTGAGAACAAGGGTTGCTGATTAAATCCCAGTCCAAAGGTCAAAGAGGACAAGATGAGATGTCCTAACTCAAGCAGGCAGGAAGCAAAAGGGGTGGATTCCTCCTTCCTCCACCTTTTCTTCTATTCAGGCCCTCAATGCACTGGATGAGGCCCGTTCACATTGAAGAAGGCCATCTACTTTACTCATAACTTTTCCCTTGGTTGTACTTTTAAATTCCCTCTTAAATTCATTTCAACATTAAAATTATATTTTATAGGTAATAATAACAATATTTGCTGCTTCTACTTGTTGGGATTTGTTTTCTTGTGTGGTTAGAGTCTTTTTTAAAATTATTTTTATTTTAAATTTGAGTCACATTACTTGAAACTCTGTGGGAATCTTTGAGGCCTGGGTTGAATGGCATTCTTCAAGAGAGAGTTGGAGTTTGCTTCTTCCAGGCACCTATCGGTCCTTACAATCCAGAAACAGTTCAAATTTTCATCTTGGAGTATTTGAGGATACACAGATAAGGTGAGTATGTTGCTAGGTCAACACACATTAGTGGAGGTGTGAGGAGGAGAATTCTCAGGAGAGATAGTTTTTCGTTTGTTTATTTTTTATTTTACCCTGATCCAAGGCTAGGACAAGACAGGCCCACATCCCCACTGTCTCTCTAGTTTGGTAGGGTTTTTTTGTTTGTTTTAGTTTACTCACTGCCCACTGAGGATATTAGTGGTTTGGGGCTTAAGGAATCTCAATCTTGTCTTCAGATTTTATTTCCTGTATTCAGGTTAAAGCTCCCTCACCTCCATGAAAATATAGGTACTAGATCACTAGGGACCCATACATGCCCCCAAGGCAAGTAGGGGTCTCACAATTGCTTACTCCTACAGATTCCTTACCTTCCAGCCAAGATCTGGTATGCATTAAAATTTTTTTCTTTAATTTTATATTTTATCTAGGTTTTTTTTTTTTTAAACTTCCGCTGTACTGGGTTTTCTGTGGATGGTTAGTATGCCTTTTTTCATAAACAGAATCTCTATTTTTAAAATTCATACTAAATCTCAGAAGGAAAGCTAATTTATTGGGAAACATATTTTTCAGTTTTTCTAATACATTTAGGAGAGAATTCATCATTTGGGAAACATTCTTAGGGAGTCTAGAATAATGCAGGTAATTTTATGCAGCCTAAATTATATATGGCACCTGAGACCTCGGAGCTGTCTCAGGTGGTCACTCTGCACACCTCCAGTGATTCATCTATCCTTTTACCACCCACCATGGATTATGATTCAGACAGGGAGCTTGTTGGCTAGAAGCCACAGAGGCATAACTTGATGCTTGCTGGTGGCCAGGGGGCCTTCACCTGCTAAAGGAGGGAATCTTATCAATACTCCCCAGTTCGAAAGTTCAGCAAATATTTATTGTTTCATACTTTGTATCATATTTTGAGCATAACTGCATGGGTACAAAAATGAAACAGAGAAGATTATTGTTCTTAAAGGATTCATGCTGTCGGGGCGTGCCCTTTAGCAGGGAAAGAGAAAGACATAAATAGAGATAATTTAAATACATTGTAGTAGGTGTTATGATGTGAGTAAAATAATAAAAAATATATATTGGTCTCTGCCCCCAGTTCCTGGCACAAAGTCTCTAAAACCCTCATAATTTCCCAAGTGATAAGAGCACTAGGAGCATCCTTTGTTTTAATGAAACAACTCTGAGTGGGCTCCTGGATGGGGCTGGCCACCAGGAAGACCAAGTCATGGTTAGAGCTTAGAATTTTCACCCCCGCCCACTCTCTAGAGAGTGGCTGGAAATGCAGTTAATAATTGATCATGCCCATATAAAAAAGCTTCCATAAAATCCCAGTGGTATGGGATTCCAAGAGCTTTCAGGTTGGTTAACATCCACATACTGGGAGGGTGACACACCTCAACTCCATGGGGACAGAAGCTCCTGTGCTTCCAACCTTCTCAGACTTCGCCCAATGTATCTTCTTGCCCACCTGTTCATCTGTATTCTTTATCATATCCTTTCATAAAGTGGTAAACGTGTTTCCCTGAGTTCCCCAAGAAACTCTAGCCAATTAATTGAACCCCAAGGGAGGGCAACATGGGAACTTACGATTTGTAGTCAAGTTGGACAGAAGTTGTGGGTAACCTGGGGACCTATTACTTGTGATGGCATCTGAAGGGGGAGGCAGTCTTGTGGGACTGAGCCCTTAATCTGTGTGACCTGACACTATTCCAGGTAGATAGTGTCAGAATTGAGTTAAATTGTAAGACACTCAGCTGGTGTCGCAGAGAATTGTTTGGTGGGAAACCCCACTCCCCACTTTTGATGACGTGAAGTGTCAGAAGTGGAGTGTTCTGTGTGGGTAGTGAAGGAGACACAGAGGAGGGAAAGACTGGGTTTTCTCCCAAATAATGTGGTAAGCTCAGAGTGCCGTGGAGATTGGTTTACTCTGCATCTTCACACAAGAACTCTCTTTAGCTCCAAGATTTACTTCTTTTAGTTTCAGCTGTAAAGCAGAGACAAAGTAGGGTCTTCTTATCTCCACTGCAAATTTTTAGGAAAGGGAGAGGAATTGGCCCCCCTGAGTCTAATGTCCTCCTTCTCTAGTCCAATCACTGTGACCAATGTTCCAATAACCGTGGCCAATGTTAATCACAGAATACATTCGAAGTCCCAAGAGATGGTGTGGGTAGGAGCTGTTCTTCGAGAAATGGGGTTGTAGTCGGCTGGAAGGATGTCTGGCCCTTGTCTTTCTGCACCACTCAAATCCTACCACTCTCCTTCCATGTTCTTTGTCTGAGCAGCTAAGAGCTGCTGGAGAAAAAAAAAAAAGCCACACAAATATTTGTAGAAATTTAGATTGAAATATCTAAATGGGTAAAGATCCTTTAGGCCTCATGAGAGATAGGGAGGGATGATGCTAGGTTGGGTAGCAATGTGGAGAATACGGATTTGCTGGCCCTAAAGGGACGTAATCTTGGTGAAGTCAACGTAGTCCAGGGTCAGGTTCTGAATTTTGCAAGCTTAGAAATGTGAGCTTGTCAAGATCTTTGAACTAATGTGATTTGTAGGTACTGATTCACATTAATGAGCTTCCCAAACAACTGACATACGACTCCTAAATAAGAATTTATTAATTTACAAAAAATATTTAGATCAGCCTTCCTCAGATCTGCTTTGCAAATACCTTTTTGAAATCCAACTCAATACCACACCCTGTGCTGGGTGCTTGGGACATAGAGATAAATAAGATACAGGCTTTGCTCTCTAAGTGCTTCCTAACTTATGTGCATTGGGTATGGGGAGACCCCTTCGCTTTCTGAAATTATAGAACTGGGAAAGAAAAATCACAATTAGGAAGCAGCTTGTTGAGGATGGAATAGAACAAAGGAGGTCAGTTGCAGGGTCAGAATGGTCAGCTGTATCTCTGACAGCCTGGGTCCAGCTTTACTTGGTGGGGAGAAATAGATACTGGAGTTGACCTGGCACAGCCACCCTCCTCTGTGCAGTTCTGTGACCAAGAACTGCCAATATCTCATGTGCTCTTTGCACTTCCATGACTGTCCATAGCCCTTTTGAGCAGGGGTCAAGAAGAACTCTGCCTTCTTTCAGGAGACATTTTCCATCTTATGTAAAAGTTTAATCTCCAGTCTTGGGGGTCAAATGGTGTTGGTGGCATTCACCTTGGGTCTCAACCATTTTGCATTGACCTGGCTGTGGTATCACCCGAGACAAGACTTGCTTTTCTTACTTTCTCACTTTCTGGGGGGCCTCTCACTCCTGCCTCCTTGTGGATCTGATTGGGTTCTGGTCACCCCTCTGTGAACCTCTATATTACTTTGGTCGTTTTCCTCTCCTCCTAGCTGTTTCTCCAATATTGACCATTTCCTTCAATCTTCCACTCAACCTTGATCCCTCCGACTCCTAGTAGGTGACCTTACCACCTACTTTAGTTAGAAAATAAGGATGGGGTGCACTGCCCTGATATGTAGGTATGAGCTCCCCACAAAATACCTCAGCTGCCCCTCTCTGCTGCTCAGTCATCTCCCAGCGTCCTGCCCTCCTTCAGCCTACTCGTTTTGTCCCCTCCAGTTCTCATTTACTTTTAAAGCACCTCAGTCGTACCTATGGCAGATAGTATGCCTGGTGCTATGGACTGAACTGTGTCCCTTACAGCCCCAATCTGTATGTTGAAGCCCTAATCCCCAATGCAATGGTATTTAGAGATGATGCCTTTGGGAGATAATTAGGTCATGAGAGGGTAAACTCTTCCCATACTCACTAAGCCCCACAGTGCCATCCTCTGAGCATCGATTGCATCTGGCTTCCCTCCAGAGCACAACCAGATGCATAGTGATAGAGACCACCCTGCTAAGGTCTTTCCCCAGAGAGCTGAGAACAGAAGGCAGAAGACCCAGACATAGAGCAGGAGGGTAGGACTTGGAGGAGGAATGGAGTTCCATGCCTCCACTACGGAGAAACAGCAGAGAGGCTGTCACAGGCTCCCTGGCTCAGGGCCAGGCAGGCGGAGGGGGAGGACTCATTCATCCAGGGCCAGCCCAGGAGTGAGACTGCCAGGGCTGGCCTGCCCGGCTCTGCTCAAGGCTGGGAGGGGATTTCCTCAGGCTCCCTCCCCAAGTGCAGCCTGCTGGGAACCTGTCCGGCACATTTATTTCTGGGAGGGGCCAAGGAGCGCCTGTCTGGGGCGGGAAGTAGAGGCAGCCCCCTGGCCCAGGAAGCCTGGAAGGAGGAGAGCAGCCGGTCCTGTCTGGGACGTCCTTGGCCTCCAGAGAGAAGGAAGTAAGCTGCGGGAGCTGAGAGTGGGTGGAGGGGGTCCCCTTTGGGGACAAGGGAGTTTGTGGCAGGAAGCATGGGGGCAGGAAGGGAGGCAGTCTGAGGGCTAGTTCGGGAAGGAGACTGACTCGTAGGGTGCTTCCTTGGCAACCTCCCTTTTGAGGTAGCTAGCCTTGAGAAGTGGCCATTTGGGATCTAGTAACTTTCTTTTTAAAGTTGGCAAAATGTTAGTCCACGAGTCCGGGGGCTGTTTTTTAGCTTCTCCCCAGGAACAAGGTGGGGGACCGGGTAATGCTCTTTCGCTTCCTGGCCCTGGTCTTCTTTTCCCTTCATCACATTCTCCCCAGTAAGCGGCCCCCCAACTCCTGCCTCCCAGTGTTGTCTCCCCTCCAACTGAGCTCGGTCCTGGTTCTCCTGTGCTGCTTGTTTTCTGCCCCTATCCAGCGCACTGGAGACCACAGCCAGGGAAGACAGTCTCTGCTTTCTTCCTGCATTTCGCCTCCCCAGGGTTATTTATTTCCTCCTTCCTGGTAGGGCGCATATGAAGGATATCATTCATTCATTCATTCATTTGTTATTATCCATTTGTTTATTCATCATTGTTTGAACATGTATCTGGATTTTCTGGGGGTAGGGTAACACGCAATTTCTGTTCTCCCTGGGAATAAGAAAACGGAAACTTATTTCACAAATGTTTAATAATCATCTGTAAGTTGATGGGCGATGTGGCATCAAGGAAAATTTTTTTAGTCACAGAGACACTTGGTTTCACATCCCATCTCTCCTGTTCTCTTCCTGAGCCTCGGTTTCCTCATCTGCAAGGTGGTATTATCATGAAGATTCCATGAGACGATGCATGTCAATATCAAGCCAGCACATAGTGGGGCCTCAATACGCATCTGTGCTCTTCCCTTCTTCTTTGGCCCCCTTCCTACTGCGTCTCTCCTTAACCACCTCCCTTAGGCTTATAAAGATATGTAAGGCAGCCCCTGGCCTTGACTTAGGTAGATTTGTAAACACAGAACTGCGTTGTGAAGAAACAGAGGCCAAGAAGGGGTGGGGGTGAGACTCAATGAGGAAGGAGCCTCCTGGGAGTATGAAGTAGAGATCACGGCCGGGACCTGGAGCTGGAGGGAGATGTTGTCCCGTGCAGGCTGTACTATTGTGTTTCTAAATCGGTACACTCACACTAAGCAAATGATGGGAACTGCCAGGTCCAAAAAACAGCTCTGCTTTTAAATACATTATTTTATTTAATCATAGCCCTGTTATATTATTATCCTCATTTTAAAAATGAGGAAATGAAGATACACACAGGTTAAAGGATTTGCCTAAGGTCACATGGCTAATAATTTTCTCTATATCAGAAAGAACAAAAGGACATCATAAATCCCCAACTTCCTAGACACTGGCTTCGTACTTCCTGTACATCCTTGCTCTGGCATGCTTCGTCCGAGTGGGGAGGAGCACATTCTTTCTCTGATTCATTAATTCATTTACTCATTCATACATTATTTATTCAATCAAGCGCTCTGTTGGTCCCAAGAGGGCAGGGACAGTGTCTATTGGTTCACAGTTGTATAACCAGCAACTTGTATGTCCTTGGTATAAAAATGTTTGAGGAATCCTTTGTGAGTTAATGAATCCAGCAAATATTTTAGATGCATGGGCTCCATAATAGGGATCTGAAGATGAATAAAACAGGAGTCCTATTCTCAGGGTGCTCACAGCCTTTGTGGAGGAGACGGTGGTAATACAAAGATGACAATAGTAACTTAGACAGGAACAGAGGTTGCTGAGGGTACTAAGAGGGGCATTTAATTCTACCATGTCTGCTTTGTTCTCCACTGTATCTAGTGCCCAGTGCAGGCATATGGTAGATGCTCAATGCAGCTTTGCAGAGGAGGTGTTCAGGACAGATCCTTGAAGAGGGTGTTAGGACTTCACCAGGAGAACAAATTGGGGAAGGGAGGTATTCTAGTAGAGGGAGGTGCGTGAAAAGGCCTAGTGAAGGGAGAGAGCTAGAATTGCTTGGGGGCTCAGTATGGCTGAAGTATAGGATGTATATGGAGGCATGGCAAGAAATGAGACTGGGTAAATAGGAAAGGCTCACGTCGTGAGGTCCGTATGTGCCTTGCTTTGGAACCTAGATATTTTATCAAGGGCATCTGATAGCTATTGGAGGGATTTAGCAAAGGGAGAATATCTGATTTGTATTTCAGAAATGTGGTTGATGCATAGGAGGAGATGACACCAAGGTCTCCAGGCCTGATGGGGTCCCTATCTGTCTGAGGAAATAATCCTTCCTTTTGAGGACTTCCAGATGGTTCATGAAGGGCCTCCTGACTTGTCCTGTGTCCTGATCTTTGGGTGTTTGTCCTCAGCTATATGCTGGGTTGCAGCTAATCTAGTCTCCTAATAAAAGTACTAAAATTTATGAATGATTTACATTTGTATAATCTGGAGCAAATTCAGGGATATATTACTTACTAATCTGCAATTCTCGTACTTTCTTAAGTTCAAAAGAAAGAGATGGAGTTTTAGATGGGACACCAGAAATTACACCAAGCTCCGAATGTGCCAGGGAATTTGTGTCGAATATACCAGTGGCCCTGGATCTGGGGGAATGTGGACATGGATAGCTTTAGGGGAATCAGTTTCTAGATTGTCAAATTCCACAGGTATTCTTTCCTGAAAGTGATCTGCTTCTCTGGATTTTTTTAAAGTTCTCCTTTTCAACTCTGCTCTCTTTACTAGATCCTCTCTGAATCTTTCTATGGTACGTTTCTTGGGGATTGTTTAATGCTAATTATGTGCCTGGCACTGTCCTAAAGGTTATATAGCATAATAAACTTGTTTAATACTCATATCAGATCTATAAAGTAAATACTTATGCTGTTTTTACAGATGAGGTTACCAAGGCACCGAGAGGTTTATTTAATAAGTTGCCCAAGGTCACAGAGCTATTATGTGGCAAAATCAGGACCTGATTTCTGTGCCTTTCCTCTGTAATGTGTGCTCTTAACCATCATGCTACTCTACCTCAAACAAAAGTGCTCTAGCTCTTTATCTATGTATTATGAAATTAGAACTGTGGGATTTGAGCTCGTTGTCATGGGGATGCAAATGAACTCATTTATAGAAATTTTTAGAAATGAAGGTAGATTTTCTTACAGACAGAAATATTCTGGTTCAGTTGATTGGTTTAATAGTGAGGACTGCCTTTGACAACTGGGTTTTATGGTAGACAGTTTTGTGGATCAAAGAGGAGCCATATTCTAAATTTGACAAGCTCAGGAGAGGCCAGCATGGGTGACCCTACAAACTCAGAGATCGAAAGTAACTACATAGGATGGTTTAAGCATAAAAATTTTTAATGAAAAGCAGGCTGTGACATATAGTCATATTTTAGGCCTGTAGCTTTGTTGACAAAAGTAAATTTTCACTTTAAGTAAGCTTATCTATTATCTTTTTGCATCTAAGATAACACATCTTTGAAATGTCATCACACTCTCTTTTTCCAGATCCCTCAGGACATGCCCATTGCATTAGAGCATCTGTTCCCAACCTTTTTGACACCAGGGACTGGTGCTCCTATGAGCATCTAATGCCTGATGATCTGAGGTGGAGCTAAGGCAGTGATGCTAATGCTGGGAAGCAGCTGCAAATACAGATGAAGCTTTGCTTGCTTGCCTGCTACTCATCTCTGGCTGTGTGGATGGTTCCTAATAGGCCATGGACCAGTACTGGTCCAGGGATTGGGGACCCCTGCACTAGAGCATGAGACCACAAAACCCCTCATTGTTATATTTTGTTACCTTCATACCATTTTTATGTCCAAATGTTAATTATTAATTATCCTGTGCCCACCACTGTAAAAGAAGTACGTATCTATTTTCCTTTTTATCCAGTCTTATAGATTTTACCCCACTTTGCTTTTTCCCACCTCCTTAATCTATAACCAATGGACTTTATGTAACCCCCTTTATGTCTCTTCCTTTGATTCTAATATATAAAATAAGGTGCAAAATTGCCATTTTCTGGAGCACTTCCTCAATCCATTGAGATTTTGCTTCCCAGCAATTGTCAGTTTGGCTCAGATAAACTCCTAAAAATCCCCTATAGGTTTGGATTTTTCTTACATTGACAATTTCCATAAACTGAAAAACTAAATCTTAGCTCCCAAGTTTGGGTGAAAAT
The DNA here is from genome assembly GCF_014176215.1 of Rousettus aegyptiacus. Lineage (NCBI taxonomy): Eukaryota > Metazoa > Chordata > Mammalia > Chiroptera > Pteropodidae > Rousettus > Rousettus aegyptiacus. The sequence goes on along the minus strand of NW_023416284.1, from coordinate 24,868,388 downwards.
ATATCTAAAGCATGTCTCTAATAAAGATTGTGCCAGCAAATTCTGCCTTGGGATGAATTTTAACTTGAGAAAAATAATTTCAGTCATTAACTTAAAAACGTATGAGAGGGTCATAGCTTTTTCAAAATTCTTACGGGGATTCATGAACAAAAAAGTGAAGACTTCTAGTATATGGCACACATAACCTCCCTGGCTGTATGTATCTTGGTGGGGATGAGGATTCTGATCAGGTGAGGTGAAGTGGCTCATCCATAGGTGAGCAGGGGCAGAATTGGAGCAACAAGCAGAGTTTTCTGACTGCCACGATTTTAGTGTTCTTTCTATTACTCTACGCTTCCATCTTCTTTCCTTCTTCATTTACATGATGGTTTATTAGGAAAGACTTCCTAAGGTGTTATTTGTTACGAAGGAGCTGGCCTCATGTATATGTGTTGGTGCATGTGAGGGACAGAGGAGAAGGAGTTAGGTAGAGGGAATGGCAAGTGCAAAGACCATGAGCCTGGACAGAGTGGTATGTTCCTGGGACAGAAAGAAGGCTCTGTGGTATGCAGCATAGAGATATTGGGTGAGACTGGTAGGATTCCACAAAGAAGCAGGAACCAGGTCACGCAAGTCCTTATCAGCAATGGTAAGGATACCGTTTTTATCTTGAAGATGATGGGTAACCAGTGAAGAATTTTAATCAGAGAGTCATATATTCTGATTTATAGTGTGTTTTGTTTTGTTTTGGAGGGGGGCAGGAGTGGAAACAGATGGAGACTAATTGGGAGTCTATTTCAGGTGAGACATCTGCATCTACTTTATGGAGGGACATGAAGATGAACAGTGTTTGTGGGAAAGCAGAATGGCATGGGATGTCATTCTATCTTCTATCTCTGAGGACGTGTGTTGGTAGCTGTGGCTGTATAACAAGCCACCTCAAAACTTAGTAGTCTAAATCAACAACCATTTAATTTTGTCATAATTCTTTTCAGTTCTTCTGCTCTATGTGGTGTCAGCTGGGGTCATTCACTTGGTTGTTTCTGACTTACGATGGGTCACCTTAATGATTTTTCGACTTTACGATGGTGGGAAAGTGATATGCACTCAGTAAAAACTGTACTTTGAATTCTGATCTTTTCCTGGGCTAATGATATGCAGTACAGTGTTCTCTTGTTATCCTGGGTGGTGGCAGTGAGATGATTTTGCCGAACTGAAGGCTAATTAATGTAAGTGTCGTGAGCACACTTAAAGCAGGCTAGGCTAAGCTATGACATTCAGTAAGTTAGGTGTATCAAATCCATTTTCAATTTACTATATTTTCAACTTACAATGGGTTTGTCAGATGTAACCCTATCATAAGTCAAGGAACATCTGTATTCAGTTAGTGGATGAGCTGGGTTGGAAAATCCAAGAAGGCTTCATTCATAGGTCTGGCATCTTGGTGGTCTTCTATGCGGCCTCTCTCTCCATGTGAATAGCTTGGACTTCCTCATAGCAAAGTAGCCTCAAATAGTCAACCCTCTGATACGTGTCAGACTTCACAAAGGGAGGAGAATTCTAAGAAGAACAAAAGTGGGGGCTGAGATCTCTTGAGGCCTGGCCTTGAGAGGTACCCAGCACTACTTCTGCCATGTATCATTGGTCAAAACTAGTCATAAGGCTGGCCTAATTGTAAGGAGGGGAGGGACAAACCCATCTTTTAGTGGGAGGAATGGCAAATAACATGCTCCCTCTTTAATCTACAACACTGTGCTTCTGGGAACTGAGTAACCATAACCACTCTGATGATGCTGACCCATTTTAAAATCTAAATTGCAGTAATCTATGTTGAAACAATTTGTAGGTCTTTATTTCTCACTGGATAGAGAGAGCCTGGGGAACAGGAGGTGGCTGGGTTTTTTTTTTTTTTTTTTTTTTTTTTTTTTTTTTTTTTTGCTTTTTTTCTTGTGTTTCCAGAGCCTAACACATACAAGGCATTCAGAAAATGCTTGTCCAATGAATGCACACATCGTGTAAGAATTCATTGGTTATCAAACTGGGGTGTACACAAGAATCCCCTGAAGAGCTGTTAAAAAGATTCCTGGGCAAGACCCCAGAGCAGACTCTCTGAATTCAGATCTCTAGGGGAGGACTTTTTAGTTTTGGCTGCACATTAAAAAATACTGATACCCAGGCCCTAGCTCCAGAGACTCTGATTCCATTGATCTAGGGTGATCTCAGATGTCAATACTTTTTTACAGTGTTTTCAGACAATTCTGATGTGTATCCAGGGTTAAGAACCACTGCCCTAAGATTAAAACCAACTGTCTTTGCCTGACATCCCAAGATGATTTTGATATAGGTGGTCTATGATATGGTGACTAACTATCCTTAGTTTGTCCAGAACTGTCCTAATTTTAACACCCCAAGTTCCACATCCCAAAAAATCCTTAGTTCCATGCAAACTGGCACAGTTGGTCATGATCAATGGACCACTATTTAAGAAACACTGTAGATAAGGCAGTGAAAGAGTTTTGAAAAAACACCTACAAATATCTAATGAAAGCAATGATTCTGTCTCCTTACTGAAGGGACTAACGTTGTGTCATAATATGCTATCAAGTCAAGTTCTGGAATTAAGGAGGAGATGGCTCAGGGTCAGGGTTTTCCTTCAGCCCTGTGTTCTTGTGTCGTAGGTCTGTTCACAAAGTTAAATAGTGTGTCCATCTTTGAGAATTCTTCTGGACTGTATTCCTCAGTGTACATGAGTCAGCTTTGAAAGCCCAACTGCAATCAACAAGGAAGATGTGTTGAGGATAGTATGAGATACAGGATGAAGTTCTTTGTCTCCGTACCAGCGTGTGTTATTATTTGTATTTTTCATATTGTAATAGGGTAGTAAAATATAAGTAATATCTTAAATAGCTCCATGGGGAGGCAGTGTGGCATAGTGGAGAGCCCAGGATCTGGCCTCAGAAAAATGGGTTGGTGCCCTAGCTTTGCTGTAACTAGGTATGTAATCATAGGTGCCTCTTTTTGCCTTGGTTGTTCATCTGTAAAACAGGAATAATAATGACGTCTTTGTCCCAAGACAGCTGCGAGGATCCACTAAAATAGTATAAGTGAAAGTGGTTGGGTAGACTGGGAAGAAGAGGTATTGTGATTGTCTTGGAATGGGAGAGACACAAAGAAACTATTGTGCTGAGTGGCCTTGCACATGACCAAGACCCTGGTCCCTCCACCCTGAACCATGGCCACAGTTGTGGGATTCCAAAGAAGCTTTTAATACATTGTGGGCATGCAGAGACCTCAGGGAGCAGAGTGTCCCTACCTGAGTTGCCCTCAAACTTGAGGGCAAGTGTGCTTTGCTTCAGGAAGAAGGAAAACTTTTGGAAAAGAGGGTTTGTGAAGGCATTTTATGTTTTTAGATCTTTTGCCTATTTATTCCAAGTGTATCCTCAAAGATGTAGCAAAAAGAAACAACCACAGCCACTAACCCATAATATTGAAAAGCTGGTTCTTAATTTGTGTAGCTAAAAAAGCACTCTTTCAGGCTATAACCACAGAGATTGCTGTAGGCCTCTGGAACAGGGAATAATGATGGTTTGCAGTGTGATGAAGGAGGCTCTTAATCTTTGTGGCCCAGAAGCCCAATCCCTGGCCTCTCCAATTACCCAGGTTGCCTAGCAACACCACTAAAAGCCTCCCTGCCAGGCCCAGCTGGGCAGCAATTGGGCACACCCAGCACAGCCTGCTGCCCAGCCTCCTGTGTTCCCAGGCCACATCAAGGCTGCACTCAACCTCGGCAGGGGCCCGCCTGGTACTGATAAATGAATGTGGCCAGCTGTTTAAAAAAAACAATTCAGATATTTAGAAACTACTTGTTTGAATGCAGCTAGGAAAGCAGCACAAGCTAATAATCTAAAATTTCTTCTGCCTAAGAGGAGTTGTTTAAGGTGGTGGCCAGTGTTCTCCTGAGTGAGGTGAAGAGCAGAAGGTGAGCCTGACTTAGTACTTTGGGTTCTTAGAGAGGCAAATCCTTCCTTTCTGGGATGCCTGTCTCCATCTTGACTCCCTGTGGCAGACATGGGAGTGGTGGGGATTCCCAGCCCCATCTCCAAGGCTTGATGACCTACCAATTCTTCTATAGCTCTGTTTGGGAACTCCTAGGGTCTAGTTTGGCTCAGTTTGGAGAGTTGGATGAAGAAGTGGGAGAGTAGGGGTAGAGGGAAGAATGGGATGGAAATAATCGAAATCAAGATGTACACTTCTTTAACACTTGGTGTATAGAAATCACAGGGCAGAGGACCATGTGGAGCTTTTGGAGTCAGATGTCCTGGGCTCATCCCTGAGCCCTTCCCTCACTGGCTGCATGACCTTGATCAAATTCTCTGGAGGCCTGAGTTTCTTTATCTATACAATGGGGATATTATCATCCTACCTACAAGGCTGTTATAAAAATTAATGAAAAGAATGCTCATAAAATGTTTAGCAAGGAACTTGGCATAGAGTTAGTGCTCATTATTACAGCAACTCATTATTTCATTTTGTTCTTACAAAATTATTGTAATTTTGTAAGGGAGGGAAGAGCTCTATTTTATAGCTGAGGCAACCGAGGCCTAGTAAATTTAAGTGTGGATCCTGGGAGTAGAACTCAGATCTTTACAGCTCCAAGCACAAGGAACGGTGGTCCTCAAAGACAGGCCACAAGCTCTTTTGTAGCCATTATAACATAATGGTTCCACAGGTCACCGTGGTGTGGGTAAAATTCCTTCCTGCCCACTCCCTCCTCCTTCTCTCTTTCCTTCTTTCCAGTATTCTTTTAAATATGCTTTTTATTTTGGAATAACTTTAGATTTATGGAAAAGTTGCAGAGAGTTTCTGTTTACCCTTTACTCAGATACAAGTGTTTTCTGAACACCTGTGTGCCAGGAAATTTTGGGGCCCAAGAAATACAGCAATAAAACTGCCTTTGTCTTCCATTAGAAGGTGAGAGTATGTGAGATGGAGTGGACCTTGGAGATCCTTAGTTTATGATTCTCAAAGGTGCTGCTGCCTCTACTTCGTTGGTATACTTGTCAGAGATCTACTAAATCTATTAAATTAGTTTCTTCAGGAATGGGGATGAGGAATCTGTATGAAAACAAATGTTGAAAAAGAAGTGCCTGAAGGGAGTCTAAAGCATAGCTGGTTTGGGGAATTAATGGTCTAGTACAGACTGTTAATTGTGCATGCGAGAGAACTGTTGCTCAGAGCTGGGAAAGGATTTGTTCCAGGTCACATAACCAGGAAGTGGCAAAGTCTAGACCAGAAAACAGGTCTACTGGTTCTGTGCTCTCCTTACACTATGTCTCCCAAACACAGAACAGGAAATGAGTTTACTTGTAACGGCAAGACCCCAAATAAAGTTTCAAAGAGCTTCCTGGCTGTTCAGGTGTTAGGTTCTTGGTTGCAAGGGACAGAAACTGATCCTGGCTGATTATATCAGTAAATAAATGTTATTGAAAGGACACTGGGTAGTGAAAGGAAAACTATTTTTCCACTCCTACTCACACTTCTGGCACCAACTGTGAGTTTTCTACAACAAGCAGTTCTGATGCTTAACTGCCCCACAGATTAAGGGCTCAGTCTCACAAGACTGCTGTCTACTTCAGATGCCAAGTGCAAGTCTGGGTTTCCAGCATTTCTGACTATACATATATTGAGAGTTTCTATGCTCCCTTCCTCAGGTTCAATAATTTACTAGAGTGGCTCACACAACTCAGGAGATGACTTACTATTACCAGTTCATTGTAAAGGATATAGCTCAGGCACAGCCAAATAGAAGAGATGCATTAGGGCAAGGTAGGTGGGAAGGGATGTGGAGCTTCCACGCCCTCTCTGGGTATGCCATCCCCCCGGCACCTTGATATGTTCACCAACATGGAAGCTCTCCAGATCTCTTTGTTTAGGGTTTTTATGAAGGTTCCATTACATAGGCACGATTGATTAAATTACTGATGATTGGTGATGAGACTCAATCTTTAGCCCTCTCTCCCTTACCCAGAAGTGGGGACTGAAAGTTCCAACCCCTTAATCACATGGTTGTTTCCTTTGGCAACTGGCTCCCATCTGCCAAAAGTCACTTTGTTAGCATAAACTCTGGTATGGTTGAGAAGGGCTTATTATAAATAACAAAAGATGCTTCTCTCACCCCTATCGCTCAGGAAATTCCAAGGATTTTAGAAGCTCTGTGCCAGGAACTGGTAATGAAAACCAAATATTTATTTCTTAGTGTATCATAATATCACAGGTAGACTATAAAATCACTAGAAGGCTGTGGAAACAAGGTTTGGGAAATAAGCAGACACAAAGGGAGACCCGGCACCTAGAACTATGCACAAATCACATCACAGAGCCAGGTAGGCAAAGACAGCCTCGTTATTGTTGCTGCATGCTCACTGCTGTAGCCATCATCAAGGATACCACTGGCATTGGATGCTGGATGCCACACTGATCCCAATGGCAAAGGCTGCTACTGCTTTACAATGAACTATGTAAAGAATTTTCCCCATCTCCAGCTGTAGTATCAAAAATCCTAAGCAAATCCAGCTGCTGGGTCAAGCTGAAGTCACGTATCTGACTGAGCCTTAGCTCTCTAAGGACCTAGGAAAGTGAGTATTGGTAAATTTTAGCTTCTGTAGTGGGAAGTTGTCCCTGCTGCCCACCAAGATTCACAGGATGAGGAATTCTACAAGAAAACTGACAAATGATCACGACATAGGCATTATCAAAAGAATACACTACTAGTCCTTGACATTTGCAGATTCAAACTTAGAGCTTTCTTATTTCATTAACTACCCTAAGAACCCATTATAAATGAAGGTGACTTGAAAGACTGGCTTTTCCTGTGTCAGTCATTTGCTAGTTAGTGAGCTAGGCCTACTGTTCCACCTTGACATCTTGCATGACTTAACTGTTTATCCTCTGCCAGTGATAGCCTTTATGTAACCTGCATGCAGTGACTAAAATCTTTGTTTCTTGTTGGAGGAATAGAAATGACTCATAAAAAGAAATCACTTGATAGTGCCAGAGATAGAAATGAAAAGAAAGTGACTTTTCTTTTTCTTTTTTGCCCTAAAGAGAAGTTTTGGATAAATTGTCACAGAATAGCAAATTTGGTGGTGTCTAGGATCTCCGATATCAGTAGATCCCCATGTGAGTCATATAGGTACAAGGAAAAGTTCTTGGGCAGTGGTCGTAGTGAGTGCTTCACCCAGTGCAAAAACTGTTCTTTGAGAGAGATTAAACTACCAAAAGATGAAAAGAGACACAACTAAGTTTTCCTTTTCTTTTCTTCTTTGGGACCTCAGGTGCAAAGCGTTGAACATGGTTAATTCTCCTTATACGACAAAATTTTTAAATAACTTTACTTTGGCATTTAAGAATGATTTAGGTTCTAAAACAGAATCACTTAAAACTTTCTTACTCTAATTTACGACATAATTTTGGGAGATGCTATGTGGTATATAGTGAATGAGGACACCTGATTGGTCTTCGGAAAAATCCCTTGCTGATGTTAAGAGTCTCCTCTGTAAATCTCCTTATGAAAATTTATATTTCTATAGTTTTTTTTAAGGGTGGACAGCTATTCTGGGTAAATAGCACAGCCCTGCCCTTCCCAACCCTTGGCCAACACACAGGAGCCATGATTCATAACACAAACAATGCTTCTACCAGATAAGTCAGGAAGTAGGGAAGTTCGTTCCTCTTTTCCTCTTCTGAAGAATACTTGCCGGCCATAAGGGGAAAGAAGGTGTTTGGTTCTTGCTGTGCAGGGAGAACAGCTCCATCTTTAACCAGAAGGCTATGAGTCTTTTCTACAATTCCAACATTCTTTCTAACAAGCTAACCCTGTTGTTCCCTACTAGTAGGATAAGAATATGTCACAGCAATGCTATCCCATTTGTGTGTGTGTGTGTGTGTGTGTGTGTGTGTGTGAGATTTCAACAAAGAGTAGGCAGCCACTTGCTACTGATAAGAGGTAGGAAGTGAAGCAAAACATCAAGCCAATATTAAAGAAAGCTCAAGAAACCTGCATGATCTTTGCTTAGTAAGAAAGTACCCTCAGTGCAGTAAATAATTCCACTCAATGAGTAACACTGTGATGAGAGTGGCCAAATAAATAATTTGATAGCTGTTGATGTTTTTATAACTCTGCAAGGTTGTGATCATGGCTGACTTGCTTTGAGACTCCTGCCCTATTCAATTGGACCTCCAAAAATCCTGGTAATACGAAATTTTCAGACACTCCATCCCAACTTTGACCTAAGAGGCCACATGCACGCAGGGACAAAATTAATGACATGACCTTAGATTAGACTTGCTTTGTGAGGCCTTAGGGAGGGAAACCTCCCACCCACAAGCAGAAGTGCTGGTGAGTGGATTTCAACACAGAGTAAGGAAGAACTACCTAAGAATTAGAACTGTCAGAAAATGCAACCACTTGATTAAAATACATTTGGTTCTTTGTAATTTTTTACTACTCTAATGGTCTATACAAACCTTCTTTGAAATATACCTTGTGTACTTGCTCAAATTCATTTGTAGATTTCTAGAAGTAGTGTGGTTCTATTAAAAGGTAAATGCTTTTTATACTTTATAGATATTGACCAACTGCCTTCCAAAAAGGTTACTTACACTCCATAAACTGCACCTATTTCCACACACCCTCATAAATATGGATCAGGTTATTTCTTTGTTGCCAATCTGGTTGGTCATGTTTTTAAGGTGGTGAACTGTGCTCAGAAATTCAGGGGTGGGAGCAGAAGATAAAAAGGAGTGAGAAAGATGGGGCATGTCAGTGACTAGAAGCAGCACCTGTGAGCATCCAGCACTGGATGCTGAAGACAAGATGAAGCAGGGAGAGGCTCCTGTTCTCAGGGAGCAAGGCACAGAGACAGGTATAGAAGTCAGAGTGTGATAGTGATTGACTGAGAGGTAAAAAGAAAATGCTGCAGTCACTACCAACACACTCATCTGTTACAGCCTAAAGTAGCTGGAACTACACGTGGAATCCCTTTGCTGTACATGCCAAGGAAGAGAGCAGACGGCAGTGAGTCTCGGCGAAACCCAATGGGTCAGATATCTTTGCAGCGCAGAAAATATATTTCACTAAAATATCTAAAATATTGGGTTTGAAGTTATAAATTTCTGGAAATTTCAAAATTGGGAGAAAAGAGAAAATTGAGGGGGAATGTACACCTCATTTTTCTAATGTCTTTTATAGATATAAAGTTGTATTGTTAACAATGTGGAATTTTATTTCTTCATGAAATGAACATATATGGTGTTAAAATTTACAGTATGGTTTATTAATACAATGTGAATCATCCCTAACTGAGCTTATTTTTAAAATGCTTTAATATTTGTGCTTAAAGCTGCTGATCTTAAATCCACACTTTTTTTTTTTTTTGCCAATTATGAGAAGTGACAAAAAGCTAGAAATAATCATCAATCATCCAAGGAAAATTAATAAAATAGTTATGTCTATGGACTTAACATCTGTCCCTGCAAGGCTGGGTGGTGTGAGGATAGAAGATGTGGGGAGGGAAGGAAGAAGCCTTTCAGAAAAGTCGCTGGGGAAAATAAAATGAAAGGAAAATTCTCTTCTTCCCTAGACTTAGACTCTAACCTACTGTAATGTGGAAACTTGCCTGATGAAATACATTTGAAAATGCATTGAATTTGACTTGATTTCCAGTCATCTATCTATCCACACACCCACCTTTCCATTTATAGCCAATCATAACTAACAATTATGGACTGTTTACTATGTGCCAGATACTATTCTAAGTGCTTTTACATGCGTTATCTCAAAAATCTTTTCAATAATGTTCAGGTAAGTGCTATTATTATCCCCACTCTAAAATGGAATCTGAGGATTTCCCAATAGGTTAAACATAGAATTACCACATGACCCAGCAATCCACTCCTACGTATGTGCTCCAAATAATTGAAAACAGTTGTTCAAACAAAACTTATACAGGAATGTTCATAGCCACTCTGTTCAAAGCAGCCAAAAGGTGGCAACAAGCCAATGGCCTTCAAGAGATAAACAGATAAACAAAATGTGGTTTATCTTTCTATACAGTGCAATATTATTCATCCTTAAAAAAGAATGGAATACTGACACGTGCTACAACATGATAAACTTTGAAGACTTTCACTAAGTGAAGGAAGCCAGACACAAAAAGCCATATATTATATAATTCCATTTAAATGAGATAAGCAGGATAGCTCAATCCATAGAGGCAGGAAACAGATTAGTGCTTGCCAGGGGCCGGAGGGAGGAGGAGTGGGTAACAAAGAAGTTCTGGAATTAGATAGTCTTGAAGGTTGCACGACATTGTAAATGTACTTAATGTCAATGAATTGTACAGTTTAAAATTATTAAAATGGTTAATTTTATGTCATGTGTATTTTACAACCATTTAAAAAATTTAATTTGAGGCTCAGAGAATTTAAGTGATCTAAGGTTACAGCTGATCCACTGACGAGCTGTGTTTCAATCTCAGTCATCTGGCCTCACAGGTCATGCTTTAAAAAATAATTATTTTGGGGTCATTTGGGAAGCGTAGATACATTAAACTAAGCTGAAAACATCAGTAGCATTAGATACTATTTATTACGTACACACTGGTGACAAATATTATATTCTATCTAATCTTCGCAATGACCCTGAAAGTTTAATGTTACTGTTTAGTTTTTGTATGTGTGTGGTAAAATACACATAACATAAAATTTACCATTTAACTATTTTTAAGTGTACAGTTCAGGAGAGTTAACTACATCTACATTGAGCGACCATCCCCACCATCCAGCTTTTTTAATCATGGAAACTTTTGATTGTGTAATTTAAGTAGCTTAACCAGGAGTGAAAAAAATAACAGAACCAACCCAAAAGGAGAAGGACAAGACAGACAGCACCATGGCACAGGGAGAGGAAGGGGTGTGTAAATCAGGCCTCACTGTTGTAGACACGGTGCCCAGGATCCTATTATCTGCCTGGTACCACTTAGCACTGTTGTAATTATACAATTATTCATGTAATTTTTTATTGACCTCTGTCTCTTTCATTACATTATAAACATTTTGGGATAGGGATGGTGGCCTGATACATAGTAGGTTTTCAATAGACATTTGTCGAATAAATGTCTGAATGACTGAATGTTGAGGATTGAGTTCAAGGGAATACTGGGTGTAGAAATTAGTAGAAACTCAGCCAAGAGTTTTAGGTGTCAGAGAGTTATGGGGAAGATGGATTTCAGCAAGGGTGCTGATGCTGTACCTGGAGAACCAGTAGGGAATGGCCTCGTTAACTCAAGTGTGCTGCAGAATGGGCAGCAGTGGTGTTTTAGAAAGGATACTGATAATTTCAAAAGAGAAGATGTAAGTTTGAAGTTTATCAAAATTATGTGATTTTTTGGGAGATGGGTAGGAACCTGTCTTTTATCTATAAATGGAGCTACAAATCCCTACTTCCTGGGGTTGCTGTGGGAATCCAATGAGTCAATAGATGTGACTGTCCCCATCATAGTGCCTGATACATAGTAGATGCTTAATAAATGACTTGATTCTGAATCAGAAACCTAGGAGTAGAAGCAAGATGAAACTAAGAGGGGAAAGGAGATTGCTCAGTTAAGCTAGACAAAACTGAGTTCAATTATGCACTATGTATGGTTTGGGTTCTGAGACACACCACCTTCAGGGCAAAACTAATGGTTGATTTGAAAGTCAGTGGCAGAGGGGAAGGAAGGGGTTTACAAGGTAGTGTGGCCACTTCAAGGCTCCAGTCCATCCTCTTGGGTGGTGGCAGTAGATGAAACCAGAATTGACCCCTGGGAGCCCTGTCTCTTGTTTGGAAAGACCCTAGCATTTTGTCACAATTACACACTGGTGATGAGGGTATGGATATTATGAATATTTGGGCACACAGCAGGTCTTCAGTTGCCTTCTATTAACATACAGTAAAGGCTTTGGAAACCAATAATTATGCCAGAAAACTCAGGAAAGAACCATGGCCTGAGGACTATAGGGTCATCTGGTTTTCCCTGATATTCATGTCCCTTTCAGGTGGAGGTAGGACCAAGGACGATGGCTGCTGCTCACGATTTGGAGATGGAAGATATGAATATGAATATGGGTAGAGACATAGAAGGAGAGCTGGAGGAAGAGAAGGAAATGAAAGAGGATGGAAAAGGTAAAGATCCTTACAAGAATAAAAAGGTCCACAGGATTGTCTCAAAGTGGATGCTTCCTGAAAATGTCCGAAGAACATACTTGGAGAGAGCTAACTGCCTCCCACCTCCAGTGTTCATCATCTCCATTAGCATTGCTGAGGTAAACATGCTGGGGGGTGGGCACGAGTGCGAGTACCACTGGGAAACTGCAAATGAACTGGGGTTTAGATCAGATCTAGGTAAGAGACTGAAAAACGTGTAAGAAGAGAGCTCGGGGGTGTAAAGTACAGCACGCACGTTAATTTACTTCACCCTCTCCGGAGTTCCCTCTCCAGGTTTTTCCTATATTCCCAGTTATTTTTAGTCAAAGGTTGAGCTTTATTTTTCAAACAAGTCCCCTGCCCAGCAGTGACTATAATTTCAGAGGCTTCCCTTCATTTTAGCTGGTGGGGGTTTTAGAAACCAAATATTCTTGGGATTGCAAATTGGTTTGATTTCATGAACTGACTTAAATTGGCTGGTGAACCATATGTTTACAAGAGTTATAGGCTGCCTCCAAAACTTAGTGGGGAAAAAATGGGATCCTCTAATGATGTTTACAAGGAGCAGCATGAGTGTGTTTTCAGACTCAGATCTAGTCAGTCCTCTTGTTTTCCCAAAGAGAGTACAAGGCCCAGAGATGTGGAATTACTTGCTCCAGGTCACATACTTAGTGACTGAGCCAAGACTGGGCTTCTCCTGAACCTCATCAAATTTAGCTTTTTCTCCCACACCATGAAGTCTCATAAAGAAATTGGCAGAGGTCTTCAAGGGCATTTGAAAGTCCTTAATGTAATCCTCTTAATTCCCACCAATGCTTCAACTGCGTTGGGCAGGGTTCTTTAGAAGAAACAGAACCAATAGAATGTTTACATACACATCTATCTATCTGTCTGTCTGTCTATCTATCTACCCACCTATCATCTATCTATCTACACGTGTATCGAGAGAGAGGTATTAATTTAAAGAATTGGCTCATGCCATTGTGGAAGCTTGGCAAGTTCAAAATCTACAGGGTGGGCAGGCAGACTGGAGACCTACAGGATAAGAGCTGCAGCTAGGATTTGAAGGCAGTCTACTGGCAAAATTCCCTTTTCTCAGAGGGGATCAGTCTTTGTTCTATTATGGCCTTCAACTGATTGGATAAGGCTCACCCATATTAAGGAGGGTAATTTGTGTTACTCGAAGTCTATGGATTTAAACATTAATCTTCTCTAAAAGTACCTTCACAGAAACATAACTGAGAATTGTGGTCTAGCCAAGTTGACACATAAAATGAATTATCACTGGGATCTAGCCTCTTATGGCTCAGATAAAGATAAGACTAACGTGTAAAGATTCCTGGGAGGAGCTTTTGTCAAGGCTGCTTTGGTTGGAGAGACATAGTTTAAATTTTCTCAAGGGGTTTCCAAATCTGCAACTTGGAAGCCATCAGAATTCTTTCTGCTTTTTTTCAGCATTCTACCTAGTGTTCTCCTTTTAGCCACATGTCCACACCATGTGTCTGTGGTGGTAGTGGAGAAGAATGGGATATGGTCACATGGTACACAACATGATGGCTTAGACAACGAGTGCTATGGACAAGGCAGTTTTCCACGGAAGGATCATGGGGCAGGTGCTGAGATACCTGCCTGTCACAGAAAGAGCAACATTTTTACTAAAAATTATTTTCAATACATTTTTTATTTTGGAATAATTTTAGATTGATAGAAAATCTACAAAGATTGTACAGAGTTCCTGTGCAACCTTCACACAATTTCTCCCACTGTTAATATCTTACATTTCCATAGTACATTTGTCAAAACCAAGAAACTTGCGTTGGTATATTACTATTGAGTAAACTCCAGACTGGATAATTACCGATTTTTCCATTAATATCCTCTTTCTGTCCTCCTGTACCCTCCAATGCAGGATATCACATTGCATTAAGTGCCATGCCTTCCCAGTCTCCTCTAATCTGTGACAATTTCTCAATTTGTCTTGGTTTTTCATGACTTTGCTAGTCTTGAGTAGTACTGGCCAGGTATCCTATAGAATATAAGATTTGTCTGATGTTTTTCTCATGATAAGACTGGAGGTATGGATTTGGCGGAAGAACACCCAAGAGGTGAAATGCCCTTCTCTTCACATTCACATCACATCAGGGAGAAAAGGACACTCCACCTGATGTCCCTGATGACATTAGCCTTCATCACTTGGTTTAGATTGTGTTTGCCAGGTTTCTCCACTGTGAAGTTACTGTATTTCCCTTTCCCTACTCTATTCTTTAGAAGCCAGCAGTGACTTAATTTCATAGTAAGTTGTAAATGAAAGACCAAATGGTGGAGGCAAGAATGATGAGGGCAGTGGGTATTTAGGAGGAAAAAGAGGTTAAGAAAGAATTTTTGCAGTTTGGGCTAGGACTGCTCCTAATCTCTGAAGAAAGTAGGATATAAACACAATTATATGGTCAAATATATGGCAGGGAAATTTAATTCCTGTCATCTTCTGAACACATGCTACAGAGCGTCCCACTTGACAGCTAACCATTTGAAACAAAGGTAGTGCCCTATGGGCTTTAGGAAGGCCTCTTTGCAGAAGGTGTGGTTAATATCCATGTCTGTCTCTCCCTGCCAGCTGGCAGTGTTTATTTACTATGCTGTGTGGAAGCCTCAGAAACAGTGGATCACCTTGGACACAGGCATCTTGGAGAGTCCATTTATCTACAATCCTAAGAAGAGGGAGGAGGCCTGGAGATTTATCTCATATATGCTTGTACATGCTGGGTAAGGAATGACAGTTAAGTCACTGATGTCAGAGGGACTATCAGTAATTGTAACCTTAAACATTTGTTCAGTGCTTTACCATTGATAAGGTACTTTCATGTCCATAATCTTGTTTGATCCTCACAGCCACCCTAGAGGCAGGTGTTACTCCCACCATTTTATGTCTGAGGCTTAAGGGGTGTAGTTACTTGCTTCTTGTCACACTGCTAAGTTGCAGAGAGCTAGGGCCTCACCCCATTAGTGCTGACTCCAAGTCCAGTGTACTTTACGTTGCATTATAACTGCCTAATACTGGTATTTATATAGGGATATTAATGAGAAAAGATCAAATAATTACCAAACCAAAAACACATCCCCTGGTTGTTTGGCATTGTTAAATCTTCCCTTTAAGATATGAAACATCACTCCTCACTCTCTCTGTCCCATCACACACTTAAAAAAATTAATATGTGAATATTTTGATGAATGTATAATACTATTATCCATCTAAAATAATACAAACAATAGGAGATGCAGTGTCTGCCTTTTACTTTTGCTTATAGTTCTTAAATGCTAATAGCCTTTTATGACCTTGCTCAGAATCCACAATTCATCATGTTCACTGCAGACTGTGTGCAACCTGCTGCTGGCCCCACCTCTCTGGTGGATTTCTGGGGTTTCAGATGAAGCCAACTTTATGTGACCTAGCCAGCCCTGAACCTTGAAGGATGACTGTAGCCCATGGCTAAATAGCATTCCATGGCAGGATAGAGGGCTCAGAGGCTTGATAAGTCAGGGACAAAATTGCCCAGTTTTTGTGGACACTTCCGCACTTTGGTTTTCCATTTAACAAGTGTGTTCTAAGCAATTGTGGCTCCTGCACCCAAGGAATTTAAAATTATAAGAGGGGAATGGTTAACTAATAATGCAAGGCAGTATAATATTATAATATACAGTAGTTACTTAATCTCTTTGTGCCTCAGTTTCCACATCTGTAAAATGGAGTAACAGTACCTACCTCATAGGGTTGCTGTGATTAAATCAGACAATAGTTATAATATAATTTTCACAGTGCCTGACACATATTAAGGCACCCAAAAAGAATATGCTAGGCTGTGTAGGACATGTCACATATGGGGTTGCATAAATTAGGAATGCTTTTCGATGCAAGTAATGAAAAAATCTAACAGGCTTAAATAACTGAAGGCCAATTTTTTTTCCTGTGTAAGCAACACACAGGTAGGTAGTTTGTTCACCAGTTTAATGAAGACAGGACTCGAGGTCCTGTGCTGGAACTCCTGCTTTTCTCTTGGCCTTTCTTTCATGGTTGCAAGTTGGCTGCTGTGATGTAGCTAACCCTACCGAAGAGAGGTTAGGAAAGTTAGTATTAGCTCTTCTAGACTCACTAGAGGAGGTAGATAAAGGATAAAGAAAAGGATGTTGGATTAGCTACAGTAACATGAACAGAAAGAGGGAAAGATCAGAATTGGGATAGCTTCACAGATGACATAAATTTAGGTTGGACCTTGAAGGGTGAATAAAATTTAGATGAAAAAATTAGTATTTCTATTTCAGGTATCTGATAGGATCTTTTCTCTCTGCTACTTCTGCTCTGGATATTTATCAGCAGAAAGAGTGCTTGGGGGGATTCTTTGGGATTTTTGTGCCATTGGTCACCTCGTCTTCAATCTGTTCCCAGAGGACAGGATGGGATGGATGACTTTCTTTGACCTTGTTTGCTATCACAAAGTGCACATATTTCCAAATCTCCTTTATGCTTGAGGTCTCCATAAGACTAGTATAACTGTCCTTGCTAGACTATTCTTTGATAAATTACATGTTACCTCTCCTATGTCTGTGAAGATGGCTTGGACAGAGTTGTGGCTGGGTGCGCACATGGCCATAAGGGTAAGTAATCTGTTCTGCCAGGTACACACAGGGAACCTCTTTAGTGATCTGCTGGATATTTCTTAAGTAAATGAAAACGTAAAACAATACAAAATCTGCTGCACTTGGTGGAAGATCCAACAATTACTTAGTTTTTTAACTTTTTGGTTTAACCTGAAATCTCTTAAAAAAAAAAAAAGCATTGTGTTACATAGCAACTAAATTGAGGATTACTCTAATGGGGGAATTTATCATATGACATTCAGAGATTCCCCAGAGATTCTTGTGGGGTGTGACAAGCAAAATAATATGAATTTTATTTTAAAATATTTTTACCTATTTAAAAACTATAATAAAAACACTTGTACTCCAATATGTTATATGCCAAATTGTAATACATGGGAGATACCAACTTTAGCTAGTGTTTCTAGGTAATTTTTTTTTCTCACAAACTTTTTTTAAAAACTGGAAATCAGGTTTCTCTTGCCATCTCTGTTTTATTATAGAACATTCTGAGATTACGAGAGAAATTGTTTAAAAATCTATTGAAATGTTAACTCAGTATGAGTGAATTGGCATTCTCTCAATACTATGCAACTGAAACGAAATCAGATGCTAAGGCTGACATAAGATTGCAATTGTTCTCCAAGCCTAATTTCAAGATTATATTCCTTAAGCCAGCCTCATTGCTCTCTGTTCGATGTTATTAGTAATTATTATTAAACAGAAATTGTGAAATAAATGTATGCTTTCAAATATCTTTTTATTGGTTTTCCATATTGAAGCTCCATGTAAGATTTTAATTTTTTTAAAAAAAGCTCTGCTAAAAAATTAGAAAATGGAATTCAAGTTAAGCAAGCCCTTAACTAGAAACAACATTTCAACGCCTATTGCTCCCCCAAGGAAATAGCTGCTTGGGTTAGAATATTTGACAACTGTGTTTGTCTCTGCAGAGTTCAGCACATCTTGGGGAATCTTATTATGCAGCTCATTTTGGGTATTCCCTTGGAAATGGTCCACAAAGGCCTCCGAGTGGGGCTGGTGTACCTGGCAGGAGTGATTGCAGGTTAGTGTTCCGAGGGCAACGTGAAATCTACACCTCTGGACTCTCAGTAGGTAATAAAGCAAAGGTAATAAACATCGATAATGGGCTTCTTATTTAAGATGCATTGTACTTCTAATATGTGCTAGGAAATCTAATAAGCCTTGGAGATAAGTTAATTAGAGATATTAGAGAAAAGATAGGCATATAGAAATAACTCATTATTACTATCCTCAGGTAGCTATCTCACAGACAGGGTTTTGCACAATTGGAAAATGAGTAGTTTGGTGCTTAGGTGCATATGTTCAGTAAAGGCCTAAAGCCAGAACATGAGGGCCCTTATGTGTCAGACTAATGATTTTGGAAAGTAACATGATCAAATTTGCATTTAAGAAAAATAAATTTAAGAGAGTTTAGAGAATAGTTAAAGAGGCCTAAAGACTGAATAGGGACTAGTAGCATACACCTGTGATCTTTAAAATTGGGTGAGCCTAAGATGATACATTACAGTATGGGCAGAAAATATCAGAATACTCATCCATCCATCCATCCATCCATCCATCCATCCATCCATCCATCCATCTATCTATCTATCTATCTATCTATCTATCTATCTATCTATCGGAAACATTTTTTAAAGTTAAATGTTTTGAGGCAATTATAGATTTACACTGCAGTTGTAAGAAGTAAATACCTAGAGGTACCATGTACCCTTTAACTAAACCCCACGATGGTAATAGCTTGCAAAATTATAGTATGGTACCACAACCAGGATATCCACATTGATATAGTCAAGACACAGCACATTTCCAACACCACAAGCTATGCCCTCTTCCCTCCACCCCGAAACCCTCCTTTACCCCGGGCAACCACTAATCTGGTCTCTATTTCTATAAGTTTCTCACTTCAAGAATGTTATACAAATGGAATAATACAATATATAGCTTTTTGGAATTGGCTTTCTTCCTTCTGTATAATTCTCTGGAGATTAATTATCTAGGTTGTTGCATGTATCAATACTTCATTTTTATTGCTGAGTAGTATTCCATGGTACAAATATACCACCATTTGTTTAACTCTTTGCTCATTGGAGGATATCTGGGTTGTTTTCAGTTTTTGACTATTGCAAATAAACCTGCTGTAAACATTTGTGTGCAGGTTTTTGTGAACATTGGTACAGAGTTTTGTGAACACGAGTTTTCATTTCTCTAACATAAATGTCCAAGAGCACAGTTGTTGGGTTGCATGATAGTTGCATATTTAGTTTTATAAGAAGCAGCCAAAGTGTTTTCCAGAATGGCTGGTCCATTTTACATTCCTCCTACTATTGTATAAGTGATTCAGTTTTCCACATCTTTATCAGCATTTGTTGTTGCCACTGTTTTTCATTTTAGCTTTGCTCATGAGTGGGTAATGATGTCTTACCATGGTCTTATTTAGCATTTCCCTAATGGCTAGTGATGTTGAACATCTTTTTATGTGCTTATTTGCCATCTGTATCTCTTCTTCAGTGTAATGTCTGTTCATGTCTTTTGCCCATTTTCTAATTATTTTCTTTTACTGTTGAATTTTGAGAGTTCTTTGTATATTTTAGATCCTAGTCCTTTACCAAATATGTAGTTTGCAGATAGTTTCTCTCAATCTGTAGTTTGTCTTATCATTAACAGGGTCTTTCACAGGGCAAAATTATCAATTTTCCTTTTATAAATCATGCTTTTGGTGTCATTTTTTCCTGTTACCTTCTAAAAGTTTTATGTTTTACATTTAAATATGTGATCCATTTGAGTTGGTTAATTTTTATATAAAGTGTGAAGTTTAGATTGAGGTTCTTTTTGTTTGTTTATTTGCCTATGGAAATCCAATTACTTAGGACAGTCTGTTGCAAAGATTATTCTTCCTACATCGAATTGCTTTTGCACCTTTGTCAAAAATTTTGTGTGAGACTATTTCTAGACTCTCTTTTTTGTTCCATTGATTGATGTATCTATCCCTCCACTAATACCACATAGTCAATACCACTGCAGCTACATAATAGGACTTGAAATCAGTTAGAGTAATTCCTCTCATTTTTTGCTCATTTTGAAGACTAGTTTATGCATCCCCACCCCCTTTTTTTTTTTAACAAAAAGATGGCTATCTGATTTACTGGCTTTTTTTCTGGGATGACAAAAGGTTTTCAGAAGTAAGCTATCTAACAGATGTTAAAAAACAAACACAAAATATGTCCTTTTGAGGACATAATGTCATTTTCTCTTAAAGAGTAAGAATGCAACTGCTTTCCAAAAATATTCATGCTATGAAAAGGACATTTTGAAAACTGGTCTTTGGAAATCATTCAATTTTTATGCGATTTTGCTTCTGAAAATGATGCAATAACTCTCACAAGTTCTCACTTTAAAAGCTGGGAAACAATTTACTAATCTGTTTTAAAATTTCTCAGTGAAGAGTTTTAAATTTATATATTGCAACTTTTCCTGATTAGTTTGCAAGAACTAATGACTGACATTAGAAAAGGTGGGAATTAATAGCAAATTACAGCAAAATTTTTGCATAATTGGAGTAAGCACAGCCAACGATGCAGTTCTTCCATTTTAAATTATACATTATTTAAAAAGTTTTATATTTTGGCCATGACAGTGATTCAGGAAAAATTTCTCTAGAAAAGTAACTGAATTTAGAAGTATACAGTAGTCCCCTCTATCTGCTAACGGTAGCTTCCAAGGCCCCCAG
Source organism: Rousettus aegyptiacus (assembly GCF_014176215.1). Taxonomy (NCBI): domain Eukaryota; kingdom Metazoa; phylum Chordata; class Mammalia; order Chiroptera; family Pteropodidae; genus Rousettus; species Rousettus aegyptiacus. Next base: position 24,847,764 of record NW_023416284.1, on the reverse strand, counting down.
TGGATCCCCAAAAGCACAGATAGTACCAAACTCTGTATATACTGTTTTTCCCTATACATACTTATCTATGATAAAGTTTAATTTATAAATTAGACATAGTAAAAGATTAATAACAATGATAATGTAATAGAACAATTATAACAATGTACCATAATAAAAATTATATAAATGTGGCCTCTCAAAATATCTTATTGTATTATATGCACAGTGTGGATATGCTGGACAAAGGGATGATTCACATCCTGGGCTGGATGGAGCAGGATGATGTGAGATTTTATCATGATACAATGGTACTCAATTTAAAACTTATGAATTGTTTATTTCTGGAATTTTGAATGTAATATTTTTGGACTGCGGCTGACTATGGGTAACTGAAACTGAAAAGTGAAACCACAGATAAGGGGGAACTAGTGTATCTGTATTTCTGTGTCATGATATTTAACCAGGATTTTTTAAAAATAGGATGCTTGTTTAATAACACTGCTCATTGAGTTTTTTTTTTTTAAAAATTAAAGACTATTTTTTGGAGCAGTTTTAGGTTCACGGCAAAACTGGGAGGAAGATACAGAGATTTTTCTAAACACCTCTATCCTTATGCATTATCAACATCCCCCAACAGAGTGGTACATTTCTCACAACTGATAAACCTACATTGACACATCATAATCACTCAAGTCCATAAAACATAGAGTTCACTCTTGGTTGTGTATATTCTATGGTTTTGGGCAAATGGGTAATGATATGTATCATCATAGTATCATAGAGTGTTTTCACTACCCTTAAAATCCTCTGTGCTCCACCTATTTATCCTTCCCCAACCCCAAAGCCCTGGCAACCACTGATTTGTTTACTGTTTCCATAGTTTTGCATTTTCCAGCACGTCATGTAGTTGGAATCAGAGAGTGTGCAGCCCTTTTATATTGGCTTCCCTCACCTAGTAATATGTTTAAGTTTCCCCCATGTCTTTTCATGGCTTTAAGGGGTTTTTTTAAAATATCATTAATGAAGTAAAAAAAAAAAATAGTTCTTTTACTTCATTAATTATGCAATACAAAATATTGTGTAATTTATATGTCTCATCCTTTAAAATTCGATTTAAAAAACAAATTAGTTTTCAAATGTGTTTTTAAAAAACAAATTAGTGCAGTAGCACACATACATGTAATTTATAAGTCAGTAAACATACCTGTATTGTAGTGGATGGTTATGTTAGTTTCCTACGGCTGCCATCACAAAGCACCACAAACTGGATGGCTTAAAATGACAGAACTGCATTGTTTCACAGCTCTTGAAGCCAAAAATCTGAAATCAAGGTGTCAGCAGAATCATGCTCTCTCCTCTGATCCCTTGCCTCTCTCTCCCTAGCTTCCGGCGATGGCCATCTGTCCTTGATATTCCTTGGCCTGCAGATACAGCACTTCAATCTCTGCCTCCATTGTCACATGGTGTTCTGTCTCTGTGTCCCTCTCTCCTCCTCTTATAAGGACAGAGTCGTATTGGTTTAGGGACCCACTACACTCCAGTATGAGTTTATCATAACTAATCACATCTGTAAGAGTTCTATTTCTAAATAAGGCCACATTCTGAGGTGCTGGAGGGGGGAGTTAGGACTTCAACACTGTCTTTTGGGGGTGGGGGCACAGACCACCCATAGCAGTGTTTAAAATTTATTTACCAATCAAAACTTTGTCAGCCTCCTAGAGCAGTCGGGATGGAGAGCGGGAAGCCGCCATGAGATAGAATTGGCAAGACTTAGTGACAGCTCCCCATCCTACTCTCCTCCTACTTTTGTGGGTCCTGTTTATTCACCTTCTAGTTCTGTTCCTGCACGCACCTTTTTTCCTGACCTTGAAAACCTTTTGTGATGGCCAGGCTCTGCCTGACTCTGGCATCTACACTCCTGTTTCCTCCACAGCGTGATTCCAACCTGTGGAATCAGCTCTGCCCCAGTTTCAGAGAAGGGAGAACATGAATAACCTGTTCAGAACCTGGCCTATTTTTGCAATAGCTTCTTGGCAGGTATCTCTTTGATATTCTGGTATATCCTTTACACTGCTCCCTGGGTCACCTTCCTCAAACACAGATTAGATCATATTATACCTTTCCCAGAATATTTACAGAGGCCAAAGAAAATCAAAATGTCTAAGATTGCTTTTTATTACTCTCCACTGCCTGGTTCCATTGCCTTACTCCTCTCTCTTTCTGGAAGAATGAAGTTCTTTACTAATGTCCAAAAAAGAAATTATACTGAAGAGGTTAGGGGAAGATTTGATGTAAAATGTCCTTTTTTAAAAATCTTTTTTTTTGAGGTAAGATTGATATACGAAAATCTGTACTTATTTAATATGTATAACTTGATGAGTTTGGAGGTAAGTATACACTCATGAAACCATCACCACATTCTCTGCTGAAAATATATCCATCGCCTCAAAAAGTTTCCTCTTGCCCATCGTCTTTCTTGGTTTGCTTTTTTTCTAGATTCCTTCATCGGTAATATAACTCTAGTTTCCCTACTCTTGCTCCTGGCAAAGTGTGGTCCATGGATCAGCAGCATTTGCATCACCTGGGAGCTTGTTAAAATGCAGAATGTCAGACCCCACACCAGACCTACTAATTAGAATCTGCAGTTAAACAAACATGCAGGTGATTGAGAAGCAATTCAGCCCAGGGCTCCCCAATCTGACTGATCATCAGAATCAACTGGAGAGCTTGTTATAGCTGATGCTATCCAGATCCCACCCAGATTTACCGAATCAGAATCTCTGAGTTTTTTATTTTTCCATTTAGTGAGGTGTAATTGACATATAACAAACCGAACATATTTAAAGTATAGAATTTGATAAGTTTTGATATGTGTATATAAAAACTATCATCACAATCAAGACAATAAACATATCAGCACTCCCCCTATCCTGCCCACCTTTGCCTGGTAACCATTGATCATTACAAATTAATTTGCATTTTCTATAATTTTATATAAACGGAAGCATAAAGTATGTACTTTTTTTTTTGTCTGGCTTCTGTCACTCAGCATAATAATTTTGAGATTTATCCATGTTGTGTATATCAATAGTTGATTCCTTTTTATTGCGAAGTAGCATTTCATTGTATGGCTGTACCACAATTTGCTTACCCATTCTTCTGTTGATGGACATTTGGGTTGTTTCCAGTTTGGGGCTATTGCAAATGAAGCTACTATGAACATATGTGTACAAGACTTTGTGTGGACAAATACATTAATTTCTCTTGGGCAAATACTTAGAAATGGAATGGCTGGATCCTGTCATAGGGTGCACTTAATTTTTAAGAAACTTGCAAACTTTTTTAATAGCTTTACTGAGATATAATTCATCATACAATTCACTCATTTAAAGTGTATAATTAAAAAAATAAAGCGTATAATTAAAATTTTTTTTTTGGTTAATTCACAGGGTTATGCACCCATCATCATAATCTAATTTTAAAACAATTTTATTCTTCAAAGAAACCCTATACCCACTAGAGTCACTTCCGACTGCTCACCCTACGGCCCTTCTCTGGCCTTAGGCAACCACTAATCTACTTTCTGTCCCTTTAGATTTGCCCATTCTGGACATTTCACACCAATGGAATCAGATAATATGTGGTCTTTTTTACTTAGCATAATGTTGTTATCATTTATCCAGGTCGTCGCACATATCAGTGTTTCATTCCTTTTTAATACTGGACAATATTCCATTGTATGAATATACCACATTTTCTTTATCCATTTATCAACTGATGGAAATTTGGTTGTTTTCACTTTTTGGCTATTATAAATAATACTAATATGAACATTTGTATACACATTTTTATGTGGATGTTTTGGGTATATACCTATGAGTGGAATTGTTAGTTCATATGGTACAAGGTGCTACCATTTTACATCACCAAAAGTTGTAGTTTCTTCACGTCCTCAACAACACTTGGTATCATCTTTTGAATTTTAGCCAGTCTACTGGGTGTATAATGATGTCTCATTGAGTTTTAATTTGCATTTCCTAATAATTAATGATGGTGAATATCTTTTCATGTGCTCATTTGCTATCCATATATCTTCTTTGTTAAAGTATGTTTAAATCTTTTACGCATTTAAAATTGGTTTATATTCCTGATTATATATATTATATATTCTGATTACAAGTCTCAGGATATATGACTTGCAAATATTTTCTCCTAATCTATTATCTTTTAACTCTCTTAATAGTATCTTTTGAAGACTAGACATTTTACATTTTGATTATCAGTTTTTAACTTTTAGAAATTGTGCTTTTAGTGTCATAGCTAGCAAATTTTGCCTAGCTCAAGGTTGCAGAGATTTTCTCCTGTTTTGTTCTAGAAGTTTTATAATTTTAGGCTTTACATATAGGTCTGTGATCCATTTTTATGCACAGTACAAGGTATATTGAAGGGTTGCTTTTTTTGCATGTGGATATCTAATTGTTCCAGCATCATTTGTTGAGAAGATGTTGCTCTACTATTTTCTCATTTGCATTGTTTTCAGTGAGGAATCATTCAGCATCTTTGTCTTTTTACTATGGCTATTTTTTAAAGATTTTCCGTTTTGAGCTGTGTGATTTTGTTGTGCCTTGATGTGGTTTTCTTCATGTTTCTTGTGCTTGGGGTTTGTCGAGCCTCTTGGATCTGTGGGTTTATAATTTTCATAAAACTGTGGAAAATTTGGCCATAATTTCTTCAAACATTTTTTTTTGTACTTGCCTTCTCTCTTCTTTTTTGGGGAATCTAATTATGTATATTTTAGGCTGCTTGAAATTGACCCACTCAATGATACTATATGTATTTTAAAAAAATGTTTGTGTGCTTCATTTTGGATAGTTTAGTTGCTATGTCTTCATGTTCACTTATCTTTTTTTCTGCAATGTCCAATCTGCCAAAATCCCAACAAGTTTATTTTTTCATCTTAGACTTTGTCATTTTCATCTTTAGAAGTTTGATTTGCATCTGTTTTATATCTTATATGTCTCTACTTAATTTTTGAACATATAGAATATAGTTGTAATAATTATTTATTGCCCTAAAATGCTAAATCGAACAGCTGTGTCAGTTTTGGTAGGTTTTAATTCATTTTCTCTCTTCACTATGGGTCATATTTTCTGGCTTCTCTGAATATCTAACAATTTTTGTTTGGATGTTAGACATTTTAACTTTGAATGGTGAATATTATTGTATTCCTATAAATATTTCTTAGATTTGTTCTGTAACTCTGTAACTTGAAGGTCAATTTGATCCTTTCTGGTAAGATTTGCTAGTTGAAACTATGTTTTTGAGTCATTTTTAGTGCTAAGTATTCCCCACTACTGGTGCAGGGCCCTCTTGCATACTTTACTCAATGCCCCATGAATTATGATGTTTCTAGTTTGGAAAGTTGCTTAGCCTCTCTGGTGCAGTGTGAGCAAGAGGTACTTTTCCCTCAACTCCTTTCTGGTGGTTCTTTTCTTGGCTCAGATAATTTCCTCATATGATCTTCTCTGAAGTTCTCTATGCAGCTCTGTCCTCTCTGGTGCTGTCTTTCAAACTCTAGCTGCCTAGGTCTTTCTGGACTCTAAATTCTATTTCATCAACTTACGGAGATCTATCCAGGTTCCCCCTTCAGGCACTGCAGCTCTATAACCTCTTTCAAGGCAGTAAACTGGGAAATCAGATAACTCGTCTCATTTATTTTTGTCTCTTAGGGTTCACTGTCCTTTGTTATCTTTTGTCCTGTGCTTTTAGCTATTCCAGGTGAGAGGGTAAATCTAATCCTTGGAACCAGAGTGGACATTTGTATTTGTAGTCTAAAAATAAATTTTTCATATGATTAAGATGCAACCACCTCAGCCCTCATCTGTAGTTTAACATTTGAGAACCACTGCTCTAACCCTATTGAACTACTACTCACTGATCTTCAGTCATCCGTATACCTTCGTTTCTATGTCTTTGCTTTTCCAGATCCCTAAGTCCTAAATGTCTTCTTTCTCTTTGTTTTCAATGTCTAAATGTTAAAGATTCTTTAGTCTAATCAAAAAGATATTTCCTTCTTCTGAGTATCAGGGCCTCCAGTTCTCTCTGCTGTGAAAGTCATTCCTTCCTAGGTGCTTCCACGGCAAATGTATTACTTTTTAAAAATTAGAATTGCATTTTATAATTGTTTGCTCATCCATTTGTAAGATTCCTAAGGTCAGACACTTTGTCTTTCCTGCACAAAGTAGGTATTTTACCATTCCTATGGAATGAAGGAGGGCCTTGAAAGTAAGAGACTAAGTAATAGAGCTAAGCAGTATAGAAAGAACACCCTATGGTTTGCACGAGGTGGTTTTAAAGCCTTGTTTTGGTTCAAGCAATCTAAGATTGAGTTACCAAATAGGTTTCATCTTGCTTGGTGAATCTGATTGAATGGTATGTTGAGAAAGATTCTGAGGCCACGTCTTGACTCTATGAGAAAGTTAGCCATTAGATAATAAAATGTTGGCATGTCTACGGTATTTCAATAGTTTTCGCTAAACAATGGGCTACTTTGCAACAATAGCTATTAAGTATATAAAGCATGTCAGGCAGTGTTCTAAGCATCATGCACATATCAGCTTCCCCTGCTAACTTACTGTAGTAAATTCTATTAAATCACTATTTTGTAGGTAGAGAAACTCAAGCCCAGAGCAGTTAAGACTTGCTCAAATCACACAGCTGGTAGGTAATTCTGGTAATTCTGGCTCCAGAGAGTCCGTGGTTTTATCACTATTATACTGTCTTCATACTGAATATTTAATGTTTTGAAAAAATTAAGGTAATTAGCCCACATAACTATATGTTTATAGTTTGGACGAGACAAAGTGAATATGTTGCTTGTTAATAGGATAATGGCCCAAACTTTTACCTTAGATTAAAAAGATTTCTCTTTCATGATTCTTATAGTCATATTTGATCCTTTTTGTTTTATTTCTTTAGGATCCCTTGCCAGCTCCATCTTTGACCCACTCAAATATCTTGTGGGCGCTTCAGGAGGAGTCTATGCTCTGATGGGAGGCTATTTCATGAATGTCCTAGTGGTAAGAACTTTAGGAATGGAATCTATAGACCTTTTTTTTTTTTTTTAAAAAAAAAACCACTAACTGGTATTTGGTTTAGGGAATCTTCATTTATCAATATTTACTGAGAATTCTTCTTCCTTTTGACCACCAGAGTTTTTCTTTTGTATTTTATCTTTATTTTTCCCCTGATCTCAAAAGTAATGAATACTAAATAAAATTTTAAATTGAAAAATAGAAAGTCAAAATCCTCAATACAATATTTGCTAAGTTTGATATATATATTCTTTCAGATCTTTTTTAAAAATATGTATTTAAATCTTATCAATATTAATACTGCAAAAATGGAACCACACTTACATTGTTCTGCATCTTAACACTGAATAACATTCTAACCACCTGCCCACATCAGTACACAGAAATCCACCTCAGTCTTTTAAAGTGTTCCATAGCACCCTTTATTGAGCTGTATCTTGAATCAATCTTCCATTGAAAAAAAACGTGGGGTGATTCTAGCTTTTCACATTTACAAAGAATGAAGTAAAGAATGTTCTTTTACATTTATCTTTTCACATTTGTGCAATTTTTTGTAGGATAAACTCCTAGAAGTGGATTTTAAAGCCAAATCGCCCTCCAAAGTTTACATACTATTTTACACTTCCATCATATAGTATGTGAGAATGCCAACTACTTTTTAAAACAGGCTAAAATCCTGGATAGTTCTTAACTCTTTAATCATGCAGGCATACTTTAAAATAAAGAGTATTTATATTTATACTTTAAAAATACTGTAGGAGGAAAAATATGAGGCAATTATAAAACTGTTTCAAAACTAGAAGTCATTTAGAAAAATGTTTTTCAAATGTTAGTTGTTTGAACTCAATTTAACTGTTGTGAAAAATTAAACAAAAAGAAAAATATGAAAAATATTTCCATATGCACCATGTGTAACAAGAGTAATTTGATTTATGTGTGTACTGGATTATGTAAATTATTTCTTACTGTAGGTCATGGTCACAACATTTTGAAAATAATTGATTTAGAATAAGTAGCTATCCTTGTATCTTTACTCCTTGGAAAGAGAATTAATAACTTGAAAGGGAAGAGAGAAGTAACTCAGTAGATGGAAGTGAAATGTCTTTCAGACTCAGTTCTCTTGTAGCATATGAGGATACTGCAAGTTGGGCTGAGATTTTTCAAACCTAAAATCAAACTGTTTTTTTTTTTTTTTCACCAACATTTAAACTTTTGAAATTATCTCAAAATATAAGGTAATACTCAAATTTTAGTTAAGTCTTTCTTAACTCCTGCCTGGAGAGAGGAAAAAGAAGTATCAAATGAATTTTAACCAAAAAAACTTGGAAATAGTTCATCGGACTTGTTTGACAGCTTCTACCTACCTGCCCACCTATCTATCACCTACTACATGTTACGTGTTGATTTTATATTACTTACATTTAGATTATTTCCTGATAATAAAATTGTGCCTAGTTTGTATCATAGAATTAAATATCATGTTTCATTTCGTTCTCCAAAGTGCACCAGCGTTGTACTTCCCAAACACTTTTGAAAACTGGGCTGTTCCACCAATGCTTCGTTTTTTGTATTTGACACTCAAACTTTATTTTAAATGAAAAAGCAGATGAAGAGGTTTCATTTGACAATAGTTTGTCTTATTATTATTTATATCTTTGCAAGAATTTTCGAGAAATGATTCCTGCCTTTGGAATTGTCAGACTACTGATCATCACCCTTATAAGTAAGTTTCTTTCTTGACTACTTCACACCTTCAATTTTACTGCTTCAATCTTCAGAGGTCTTTTCACATTTCCTAAACACTAACCTGCAAGTTGATTGCTAGCCTAGAGTTAGAAAATTGTTGGTTCCATAGGTCAAAGCAGAAAGGTGTAAAAGGAGAGGTTCTCACAGGTGATTCTTAGACATGCCTCAGTAATGTGTTTTTGCTTTCAGTTTCTTTCTGAAGTTGGGGAAGTCAAAAAAGTAAAGCTCTGTCTACTTAAAACACAAGAACTTCAAATTTATGTTTTATATACTGAATTTTTCTTGTTCACATACTGGATTCTGTGTGTATATATATATATATATATATATATATATATATATATATATATATATTTTTTTTTTTTCTGAAAAAGGAAAGCTTGAAAACCACTGATATAGTCTATTTTGAAACCCACTGAATCAGATGGCTCTTGACAGCTCTGAGAATTACAGTAGAGAATTACATGCTAAAGGAGTTTAGAAAGAGTGTTCAATCTAAAGAGAAGGTAGAATTTTAGCTGAGTTTGAAAGTCAGGGTGGATTTTGGATGGTGGCAGGGCAGACAAAAACGAGAGCAAGAATCCAAGAAGTGAGAGAAAGTCGTAGGCACAGACAGGAGAGAAAGCATCTAGTAGTTAGTTAGGAGAGTTCCCGCGGGAGCTGAACTGCCACCGGAGTTAAGAGTCATAACTAGAACTAAGGGACAAGCCCTTTGATCAAAAAATGTTGTTACACAAGTTACCTGGGTCTTCAACTGGCTTCTTTTGAGTAATTATGAATAACTTTTAAAAAATAAGCCTTAACTTCCTGATGGGGAAATTGTTTTTATACTCTTCTTTAATACTAGTCAATGTTGGAGTAAAAAACCTTTTCCTCATGCACAGGGTTTCTCCAGAGGTAGTTTATATATGTTATGTCATTCTTGAGGTAAGTAATAAAGTTACTGAATGATGGACTTTTATGATATCCTACAAACAGAGGTAGGACACATTAATTTTCCCCACTTTCTGGCACACATTTCTAAAAGTTTTGTGGCCTGGTTTACTTACTATTGAAGATAAGTTACAACACACGCCAGGTTAATACAAGTACATTTTCATTTTAAACACATTTTTTTGGAAACATGTATACATATATTTAATGGTCAAAATTATTCTTAATTGTGAAGGGCAACTGGTCTCAAGGACCTTCTTTCATTAAGCGGTATTTTTGGATGTGTTTTCTAATGAAGCAACTGAGCTTCCCTTCGGAAAACGTTAAGGAAATCTCACGTTTTCTTCCTTCAAAAAAAAAAAATTCATATAAAGGCAACTCTCTTAAAATGAGTGTCAAGTTTGTAGTGAGACAATGATTTGGTTTATTAGAATAAAGGCTTCTTTTCAGGTAGGAAGATGTCTCAGTGTAGAGACTGCAGCAACTTAGAAGCAAACTCTCCTAGGAAGCAGAAAGAGCCAGGCAGAAGTGTGTTGAAAGAAGGCAAGATAAGGAAGAAATGGAGAAATTGACATGACAAAGTCTTTTTGAGAGGAGGCCTCTTACCCCGGAAGACTAGATCAGAGTAACTTTCTAGTAAGTCAGCCCTGTTGTCTGGCAATGGTTTTCGTATACTTTCCTAGTCCCATCTCTCTGTTATTTACACTGGACTAGGAAATGCAAATGATTGAAAATACCATACAGCCACATTTATCCAGAACTTTGTGTAATAGTCATTTCACAATTAAATTAATATTGAATATTTCCGTAACCTCAATTCCTGCTCAGTGACTTTAACGTCAATACAGTATTGAAAGGGAAATTAACCAGAACACATGGTTTGATGCTATTTTCCCAAAGGCAAGGACAGGGTCTCTCCATCTCCTAGGACACAATAGCTCAGTAAGTGGAGCACAGGGAATTGGGGGATGGGTGTGGAATGTGACAGCTGCATGAGATGTTTCCAAGTGCTGCACATGTAGGCGGGAGTTCTTCTAGGCCAAGAAACCCCACAGGCTCCTTTTGCAGCACAGATCAGACTTATTTGAAGAATGTCTAGGTTCTGACTCTCTGTTCCATTGGAGAATGTGGACTCACTCCCTTTCTTGGCCCATCCTCAGTACTCCTAATGGTAATTAGAGGCAATTAGTATAGTGGATAAGAGTGGAGCCAGATTGCTTAAGGTTCAAATCCCGCCCTTGCCTCTGAGCTGTGTGGCCTTTGGCAAGTAATTAACCTCTGTGTCCTGGTTTTTTCATGTATAAGATGCTACCATCATTCCTCACTTGGATTGCCGTAGTAGTAGTAGTAGTAGTAGTAATCTAGCTTGTCTTCCTGCACCTGTTCTTGCTCCCATATAACAGTCAGAATGATGATTTAAAAATATAAGTTAGATCATGTCACTCCTGTGTTCAAAAGCTTTCACACAGAATAGAAGTCAAAGTCTTTACAGTAACCCATAAGGCCCCTGCGTGGTCTGTCCCCTGCTCATCACCTATCATTTTATCCCTAATTGTAGTCCAGAATCACCTGGAAGTCTTGTTAAAACACAGCCCATGAGCCTCACCTTCACAGTTTCTGATTCAGTAAGACAAGGGTGGGCTTGAGATTTAATTTCTAATACATTCCCAGGTGATGCCACTACTGCTGCTCTAGGGGAGGAACCACATTTTGAAAATCACCTACAGGGCCAGGTCAACTGCTTCGGTATTCCTCAAGCACACCAGGCACATTCTTGCCTTAGGGACTTTGTACTTGCTCTCCTCTCTGCCTGGAAGGCTCTTATCTCTGTCATACTCTTAGTGAGAACCTCCCTGACTCTCCTATTAAAAATCACACCCTACTCCCAGCATTCCCAATTCTCCTCTTACTTATTTTTTAAACTTATTTGCTTGCCTCCCCCAACTAGACAGCTCTATGAGGCAGGGCTGTCTAATCTGTTTACTGCAGTATGTACGCCACCTAGAACAGTGTCTAGCTCATAGAAAATAATAAATACTTGGTGGGTGAATAAATCTGCAAATTGGGATAATGATAGTACTGATTTCATAAGGTCTTTGTGAGGATTCATGATATGAGGTTAATACATGTAAAGATCTTAGCACAGCATCTGGTACACAGTGATATCTCAGTACATGTCAGCTGCTACCATTGTTAGCAGGAAACCAAAAACATTTGGTGCACTGTTGTGGTCTTGGGGCTTCATCGGGTTGTTTTTCCCTTTAGTTGTGTCGGACATGGGATTTGCTCTCTACAGAAGGTTCTTTGTCCCTGCAAATGGGTCACCGGTGAGTTTGGCTTACATTTTTTTTAAATAAAAATTTGTTTACCTATCATATAAATAGCTAAAGAGTCATCAAATGGAGCAACAATTTCGTGATTTAAGGCAGTCAAATTTCCATTTGGAAAAAATTCCTGAGGAAATCAGAATTTTGTGTTGTCCTTTTCACTTAATTCTCTCATGGCCCTGACCACTGGCTCTACACCTCTGCACTTGCCATATTAGTAGCTATTATAGAACAGGGAAAAAGGGATTTCATGGTCCACAGAGAATGAAAAGCGGATTGGAAAACAGCAATGACAATTTGGGTCCAGGCGAATTTACAATATAAAGAAAACTGACAAAGATTTTATGTTGTTTGAATTAGTCTTTGAATTTGGTAGTTTGATGTTTGAATATTTGTATGTGTATCTTACCTGTGTTTTTATTCTGACATTTTATGTGAGATCAGATTATGCTCTACAGAGATCCCTTGTGCAACTCAATTCTGTTCTCTTGGTTGGCACTATATAGAACCATCCAAAATTTGATGATCAAGAAGAATGAGAAACAACAGCTCTGTCTCGTGTGCTCAGAGAATTGGTGAAATGACATTTCTTAGCTTTGTATGTTTTAGAACATCTCCTTTCTGTGCACATGGAGATTTTGTCTTTTGCCCAAAGTTGTTCTTCAGACTTTTAAGACTGTGATTGTGATGGTAATCACTGTTTATTTAGTAAGAAAGTTGCTACTGAAATAATTAGCATTTTTTTCTCTTGTTTCCATTTTCCCCCTTTTCTCCAAAGGTGTCTTTTGCAGCTCACATTGCAGGTGGATTTGCTGGAATGTCCATAGGTTACACTGTGTTTAGCTGCTTCGATAAGGCACTGCTGAGAGATCCACGGTTTTGGACAGCAATTGCAGCTTATTTTGCTTGTGTCTTATTTGCTGTATTTTTCAACATTTTCCTATCTCCAGCAAACTGACCTGCCCCTAACAGAAACCAATGAATAAAAAGAGCCATCTGGGGAAAAAACTGGAGAACTCTATGAAGAAACAGAGCTGTCCCAGCAAATGCTATAAAGAAGGCAAAACACCACTGAAGTCATCAGTTGCAAAAGTTGCTAACAAAAGAACTTGGTGTTTAAGGAAGCCACTTCCCAATGCAAGGGGAGGGAAGAGGAAGAGAGAAAAGAGAACAATAAAAACCAGAGATTGGGTCTTTCCCAGGTATATGGTGTGCATACATGTATACTCTAAAAGAGCCTAGCTCTCCTTGGATAATATATTGTAGAAACTGCTTGGCAGAATCCATGAAAACTGTACTATGCTGACAATAAAAACATTTCATACCTGTGTTAGACTATCAATAATCACTTTTGATCACTGTTTGAGTCGATAGATTACTGAAGTGCTTTACATACATCATTGCTAATCTTTTTAGCAACTCAGAAAGTTGGCTATTACTCTGTTATCTTAGGAGGATATGGAAATCCTTTCAAAAATTCAGGGAGTTCCAGTCAAGATGGTGGGCTAGGTAAAAGTGGGTGTGCCTTCTTCCATGACTGCATTAAAATTACAACCAAATTATAAAACAAATAACTTTTTGAAAACCACCTGAAGTCTAGCTGATCATAACACATACACCTGAGAAAATAAAGAGCGAGCCACACTGAGGCCGGTAGGAGGGGCAGAGACATGAAGCAGGCTGTCCCCGCACCCACGTGTGGCTGTAGAGACCCCCCTGAAGGAACGAGGGGCCTTAGCCCCACGCAGGGGTTCCCCAGCCCAGGGTTCCAATCCTGGGCAGAGAAGGAGTTCCCACAAAATCTGACTGTAAAATTCAGTGGGGATTCTAGCCGTCTGGGTGAGAAGGAAGGAAACTGAAAACCCAGACATCTGCCTTAAAGGGCCTGCTCAAACTCACTCACAGATACTCATCTTGGGCTCTGGCGGAGGGTCAGCAGCTCAGGAGGTGTAAGAGATATCTGGGGAGGCACTGAGTTGTGTGGCACCAGAGTGAGGGCTGGAGGGACAGCCGCCATTGCTCCTTTGTCGGCCCCCCTCCTGGTCAGTCTGAATGGGTGCCATCTTGCCTATGTTGAACTTTCACTTTTCATGGCCAATTTTGAAGCTGCATTGGCCTGGTGAGACCGGTCCTCTCCACGTGCTTGTCTCCCTAGGACCCAACCCCACCCAACACACAAATTGTGCCCAGCAGGCTGTGACCAGGCAGCCAGCCCCACCCTGCACCTTTTCTGGGCTGCACATAGATAGGCAGGGCAGCCCTCAGCTTGCATCACCCATATGTGGCCCGTTCAGTAAGGGGGGAGACTTTTGGTGGCGCGCCATTGGTGCTAGCCCAAACTGCAGCGTCTCTTGGGTGCATTGCTGGGGTCTGCGGTCCTGAAGTGGACTGCGGCTGGCCTCGCTGTGATCATTGACTTTTGTGGGAGTGCACAGGCTCGATACTGGCAGCAATATGCATCGGCCCGATGGATCAGCTTGCTCCACCCTGTCTCCCAGAGACCCTACACCACCCAAACCACAATTGCCTGTGGCGGGCCCATTGCCTGGCAGCCAGCCCTTCCCTGTGTTTCTTCTGGGCCATGGTTTTGACAGCGAACAACAGTCCTTAGCTTGTGAGGCCTGCATGCAGACTGTGCATCCCTGGAAAGACTTTTAGTGGTGGGCCACAAGGCATGCCCTGCGCTACTGTATTTTATGAACAGATCCCAGGTAGGCCTGAGGTAGGCAGTGGTTGACCTTGTTGTGATCTGAGACTTTTGTAGGAAGCCACAGGTTCAGCATAGGAACAAAACCTGATTCTGTATTGGCTGGGTGAAATCTGCATGCTTTACCGGGTGATTCCCTGGGTCTCTGCCCAACCTAACTCCTTACAGCTGCGGTGACTTATGGGCAACTGGCAGACAGCCTGAGGCCTTGAGGTACACTGGTCCTTTTGCTGAACCACCCCAGGGCCAGTACTGGGGGTAACCAACCTCATCTCATAGTGTGGTCTCTCCAGATACAGTACAAGCAGCAACCATTTGTAAAATGCTTGTGGCTCCTACCAGGCAGCCCTGAACAATCAAAGGCAGTGGCTCACCTTGATTTACATGGCGCCCTAGAACTAACACACCCAGAGGCATGGCATCAGACAACAACAGAGCATCACTTGACTAGCCCCATAAGTAGCACACCCAAAAGGCAGTCTCAACAGGTACAGGAGCCTGCTGGAGCAAATCTCACTCCGTGGGGTCAGCCCCACACAGCAGCTCATATCCTGTGGGAGTGGCCAATCCCCACAGCCAGTCAGCCCAAGAGTCAATCCCATCCACTGATTAGCTACAATAAAAGAACACACAACCCACACAAGGAACACACCCTGTGCAGGTGATCAGGAAGACTGTGCTACTGGGCCACATAGGACACCTACTACATAAGGCCACTTGGCCAAGGGCAGAAGACATAACACATAACACATATTTCTAATACATTGAAATGAACAGAGACGGACAGTTGAAATGAGAAAACAAAAAAACATGCTGCAAATGAAACAAAAGAAGAAAACTCCAGGGGGGAAAAAAAAGAAAAAAGAAAAAAGAAAAACTAAGTGAAATGGAGACAAGCAACCTACCAGAGACAGACAGGGTTCAAAACACTGGTTATAAGGATGTTCAATGAACTTAGGGGGAGAACAGATGATCTCAGTGAGGACTTTAGCAGAGAGATAGCAAGCATACAAAAGAATATAGAACCATAAAAAAGAACCAGTCAGAAATAAAGATTACAATAACTGAAAGGAAGAATACATTAGAAGAAATCAACGGTAGATTAGATGAAGAAGAGGATCGAATCAGCAAATTGGAAGACAAGGTAGAAGAAAACATCCAATCAGGACAAGAAAAAAATAATCTTAAAAAAATGAGGAAAGTTAAGAGATCTCTGGGACATTACATGTACTAACACCTGCATTATTGAGGTACCATAAGGAGAGAGCAAGGAATTGAGAACCTATTTAAAGAAATAATGACAGAAAACTTCCCTCACCTGGAAACAGAAACAGACATACAAGTCCAGGAAGTGCAGAGTCCCAAACAAGGGGAACCCAAACAGACCCACGCCAAGATACATCATCATTAAAATGCCTAAGATTTTTTTTAAAGGTGAAACAACCCTTGGTTGACCTCACAGATTGCAAGACCCTTGTCTGTTTATAATCCCTTATGTTTTTTACTTTTTACGCCTACAGCACCTGGTCTTCCTAGATGATCTCCCATCCAAATACTAACCAGGCCTGATCCTGCTTAGTTTCCAAGATCAGACGGTATCGGCCTTGTTCAGGGTAGCATGGCCATAGACAAAGAGAGAAGCTTAAACACAGCAAGAGAAAGGCAGTTAGTTATTTACAAGGATACTCCATAAAAATGTCAGCTGATTTTTCAACAGAAACTTTGCAGGCCAGAAGGAATTGACACGAAATATTCAAAGTGATGAAATACAAGAACCTGGGTAGACTACTCTACCCAGAAAGGCTATCAATTAAAGTTGAAGGTGACATAAAGAGCTTCCTAGATAGGAAAAAGCTAAAGGAATTTATCACCATGAATCCAGAATTACAAGAAATGTTGAGGGCTTTGTAAAAAGAAACGGGGAAAAATTCATAAATACGAATAACAAAATGACAATAACTATGTACCTATGTCAAGATGTAAATGGATTAAATTCTCCAATCAAAAGACATAGGATAACTAAATGGATAAGAAAACATAACTCATACATATACTATCTACAAGACCCACTTAAGATCAAATGACACACACAGACTGAAAGTAAAGGGATGGAAAAAGATATTTCATGTCTACGGCCATGCCACCCTGAACGTGCCCAATCTCATCTGATCTCAGAAGCTAAGCAGGGTCAGGCCTGGTTAATACTTGGATGGGACCACCCAGGAATACCAGGTGCTGTAGGCGTTAAGAAAAAAATAGATATTTCAAGCCAATGGAAATGAAAAAAGATCTGGGGTAGCAGTAATTATATTAGACAAATCAGACTTTAAAACACAGGCTATAACAGGAGACAAAGAAGAATATTACATAATGATAAAGGGATCAATACAAACAGAGGACATAACCCTAGTAAACATATAGGCAGCCAACATAGGAGCACCTTCATATATAAAGCAATTACTGACCAACATAAAGGGGGAGATAAACAGTAATACACTCATAGTGGGAGACTTCAACCGCCCCCCCTTGACACCAATGGACAGATCTTCCAGACAGAAAATCAACAAGGAAACAACAGCCTTAAATGACACAGCTGGATTTAATTGATATTTTCAGAGCGTTTCTTCCCAAAGAAGCAGGATATACATTCTTCTCAAGTGCACACAGAACACTTTCTAGGAGAGACCACATGCTATGCCACAAAACAGTGTCATAAATTTAAGAAGACTGAAATCATATCAAGTGTCTTCTCTGACCACAATGGTATGAAACTAGAGATCAACTACAAAAACAAAAACAAAAACATACACTTGGAAAATATACAAACATATGAAGGCTAAACAACATGCTACTAAGCAATGAATGGGTTAACGATAAGATCAAGGAAGAAATCAAAGGCT
This sequence comes from Rousettus aegyptiacus, assembly GCF_014176215.1. NCBI lineage: Eukaryota > Metazoa > Chordata > Mammalia > Chiroptera > Pteropodidae > Rousettus > Rousettus aegyptiacus. Next base: position 24,830,075 of record NW_023416284.1, on the reverse strand, counting down.
TCTTAAAAACAAATGAAAAGGAAATCACAACACCTCAAAATTATGGGACACAGCAAAAGCAGCCCGAAGAGGGAAATTCATAGCAATACAGCCCTACCTCAAGAAACAAAAAAACTCAAATAAACAATTTAACCTTATACTTAAAAGAACTAGGAAAAGAACAGCAAACAGAACCCAAAGTGAATAGAAAGAAGGAAATAATACACATCAGAGTGGAAATAAATGAAATAGAATCTAGAAAAACAATACAAAAGATCAATGAAACCAAGAGCTGGTTCTTTGAAAGGATAAACAAAATTGATAAAACCTTTAGCCAGACTCATCAAGAAAAAAAAAAGAGAAGACCAAAATAAATAAAACCAGAAATGAAAGAGAAGTAACTAGGGACTCCACAGAAATCCTATGAGCAATTATATGCCAACAGATTGGACAATCTGGAAGAAACGGATACATTCCTAGAATCTCCCAAGACTGAGTCAAGAAGAAACAGAAAATCGGAACTGACTGATTACCACCAACAAAATCAAATCAGTAATCAAAAAACCTTCCAAAAAACAAAAGTCCTGGGCCAGATGGCTTCATAGGTGACTTTTACCAAACATTCAAAAAAGAATTAACACCTGTTCTTCTCAAACTATTCCAAAAAATTCCAGAGGAAGGAAGTCTCCCTCTTTTTACAAAGCCACCATTACTCTGATTCCAAAACCGGAGACAATACAAATAAAGAAAACTATAGGCCAATATCCCTGATGAACATTGATGCAAAAATCCTCAACGGAATATTAGCAAACTGAATTCAGCAATACATTAAAAATATCATACACCACGATCAAGTTTGATTTATTCCTGGGATGCAAGTTTGGTTTAATATCTGTAAATCAATTAATGTGACACATCATATTAACAAATTAAAGATTAAAATCATTTGATCATATCAACAGATGCAGAAAAAGTATTTGATAAAATCCAGCATCCATTTATGATAAAAACTCTCAGCAAAGTGGAAACAGAAGGAACATACCTCAACATAATAAAGGCCATATATGAGAAACCTACAGCTAACATCATACTCAATAGGGAAAGGCTAAACGCACTTTCCTTAAGATCAGGAACAAGAAAAGGATGTCCACTTTCACCACTTCTATTCAACATAGTATTGAAAGTCCTAGCTACAGCAATCAGGCAAGAAAGTGAAATAAAAGGCATTTGAACTGGAAAGGAGGAAGTAAAACTGCCATTATTTGCAGATGACATGATACTACAGAGAACCCTAAGGATTCTACCAAAAAACTGTTAGAACAGATAAATGAATTCAGTAAAGTAGCAGGATACAAAATTAATATTCAGAAGTTGGTTACATTTTTATACACCAATGATAAACTTTCCGAAAGAGAAATTAAGAAAACAATCCCATTTACAATTGCATCAAAACCAGTAAGATACCTAGGAATCAAATTAACCAAGGAGGTAAAAGACCTGTTCTCGGAAATTTATAAGTCATTGAAAAAAAATGTGAAGAAGATACAAATGGAAGCATATACCGAGCTCAACATCATCATTAAAATGGCCATACTATTCAAAGCAATCTATAGACTCAATGCAATCCCTATCAAAATACCAATGGCATTTTTTCAGAAAACAATAATCATCAAAAATTTTATACTGAACCATAAAAGATCTGAATAAAATGGTTCAATAAATGAAACAAATGAATGTGTGGAGTATTTTTGAGGGGAGAGGAGAGATGAAATTCTAAGCATCTGTGACAATTTTAGAAACAGCAGAGCATAGTGCTTTCATAGATCATTCCCTTAATGTTGGCTGAAATTTATTTGAAAAGAGATAGGGAAACTAGTACCTGAACCCAAGGTAGGTAGCAATTCAAAATTGCCAGCCCATGTTTGGGAATTTAAAGCCTTACTTTCTGTTAAAACTCAAAATTTATGTGGAAAATGGTCTATTTTACTTTTTTTGCATTTATCTGTCCATGGCAATCTTGAGAAAGAAGAACAAAGTTGGAGATTTGAACAAGAACTTAAAAAGATAAAACCTCCTTTTATTTTCCTATCCTAAACAGCTTTTTTCCCCAGTGATGACTGCTGTCAACAGTTGGGTGTGCATTTTGGACGTTTTACTATTCAGAATGAGCAGAAAGGGGAATGGATTTAGCTGGTGGCTGACTCACTCACTGCACTGTATGGCACTAAATCTGCTCTGCACCCCCAAAGGGAGAAACTTAGAGAAGCATGATGTACTTCTCAGATGTACCTAAATTATGAAAGGTTTGGGTTAATCTGTTTTAGCTAATTAAATATACATACGAAATATAGGTTTTAACAGGATAAATGAGGTCACACTACAATTGTTGTTCTGTAAATTGTTTTATAATATGACACAGAGGTCTCTTTCTTTTAGTGTACAGATCTTTATTCTCTCAGTTGCTCAGTGATAAAGATGTACCAGAGTTTATTTAACAATTCCTCTATTGGACACTTAAGTTGTTGCTGATTTTGTACTACTATCAACAGTACTATGCAAATGTGCAATGCGTCTTTGAGTATATTTTGCTGAATGAATGAATATTCCGAGCACCAAGAAGCAGAAATGCTTCGTTAATTTTGAGAATTTTAAGATGACTTTTTAAAAATTTGACATGTTTATTAGCCATCACTTAAAAAAAACTGCATAGAAAGTAAACATGTTTAAAAACTTTTTTGACAACTACTTTTTACTTTTATACTCAGTTCTTTGTAGAGTTTTCATCATTATTACTCTTTGAACTATTAATTTTCCCTCATTCCTGTCATAGGGAGTTAACACTGATGGACTTCAGACACATTTTTAAAAAATAGCTGTGTTCATTTATATTCTTATAGTATATGAGAGTAAGAGTTTTATCACACTCTTGCCAAAAGCAGGTATTATAAATCTTTGAAAAATTTGCATTTTTATAGTTAAAAAATACTTCATTTTAATTTGTATTTCTCTGACCACTGAGGCTTAGTGTTTTTTCATTACTAATAATTTGTTACATATAATATGTAATTTATATAATATATAATATGCACATACACATATATGCATATAAAATTTCCTGTGACAAAATGTTTACATTTCGTCTGAAAAGCAGCTAGTAGTTAGCAAAGAGGCCCAAGGAAGAAATATTCATCTGCCATGGCCAATCCACCATGTCGCCAGCTCTGAGGAGAGACCTTGAATAACCTTAAGGTCAATACAATTGTTAGTCACAGAAAACTAGATAGAACAACAGGATTTATCCAACTGTGAAACTGGACATGACCCATTGATTATTAAGACTGATGACTAAGAAGTTATTATCTAGTCAGAAAGATTTTTTGGTACTAGAAACATTGTTCACATGACCAAAAATAGTGATTATCTTATGGGGTACCCCAGGGGCAAAATTACCATTAAAAAAGCACACAAACATCTCCTGTGTTAGTTTGACATCTGAAAATTACAGAGGAACCATTAATTTGGCTTAATTTGGGGCTCATAACTTTAGTCTTCTACACTGTGTTGTGTGATTAGAAATACTGGAAGTAATTTTCATCTGTGCTGTCCAATAAAGTAGCCACTAGGCACAGGTGGCTCTGTATATTTTAATTAAAATTAAAATAAAAAACTCAGTTCCTCTGTCACACAAGCCACATTGAGAGTGCTCAATAGCTACATGTGACTAGTGGCTACATTATTGGATAGCACAAATAAGTCTATTTCGACATCACTGCAAAAAGTTTTATTGGACAACGCTATTTTAGAAGCAAAAATGAGCTGATAGAAAAATGGATTTTAGCTGGTGGCTGACTCATTCACTGCACTGCACTGAACTGAATCTGCTCTGCACCCGCAAAGAGACAATTTCAGAAAATAAGTTGAAGACGGCTGTGGTATAATTATTAAGCATGATTTGCTTCAGATTTATCTAAACTAAGAAAGGTTTGTGATAATCTCTCCGTTTTAGCTAATTAAGAGCCATTTGAAATGTTTTTACCTTTCGCTTTTGAATTCTATAGTACTATATCTATGCATGTTAGTATTCACATTATTTGCTATGAAAGCTTTAGATCCTAAGGTTTGTAGTGCAATATTTGTAGTGAAACAATACTGCTTCTTATTTCATGAAATGCTATGCCCTTAATAAGGGAAAAAATCGTTTATTTCTTTTTGTGATTAGAGAAGTGTTCATGGTAAAAAAAAAATGATAAAAAGTTAAGTCAATTGTAATTACATTACCCAGAGATAATCAGTTAACATTTGATGAATATCTTTCTAGGCTTTTTTTTGTAAGCATCTCTATATGTAAGTAAATTAACAGTAATAGGACCATACTATTCTATGTTATAACCTAAATGTCACTGAAACAATATATCAAATGTCTTTTTATATTAGTATGTATTTATCATTTCTACTGGTTGCATAGTACCACACTCTGGGTATACTGTTATTTATTATGTACAATATAGTCTTTCTTGTATTGACAATCATTTTGGATGTTTTCAGGTTATGATTATGATCATAAATAATATGTGCTTATACTTTAAATTGCTTTGGATTGTTGGGTCAAAGAGTATATTATTGCTAACGTAATAAAGTCAAATAGAAATTTTTCTATCTCAGGAAAATAACTAAATTTTGGAAGGTTGATGCTTTTGTAAGTCTTTTTAACTGTATAAAGCTTTAAAAAGGCCTCTAGAACCAGTTATTAAAAAGTCAAAACTATCACTATTTAAATAATTAAAAATTTAAGAGTAAACATGATTTCTTAATGTCTCTTTCATGCAAATTTTAAGTGTTTAAAGAGGAAAATAACAGTTTAATAAAACAGTTAAGAGCTGACTTTAGAGCCATACTGATTGAATCTGAATGCCAGTTCCAGCTGCGTGACCTTGGATCATTTAAGGTGTACCTCAGTTTCCTCATTGTAAAATGGGGAGCAACATAATTACTTTAAAGGAATTTTGTGATGAAAAAGCACAGCCTATATCTTGTAGCTATTGTGTAACATTTCCCTTTCTATAAAGGATATAATACATACATTTATATTTTAAATGAGAGTGAAAACATTCATTTCTTTTTCTTTTCTTTGGGATGTACTTCCTCTTAGACATCCTAGGCTATTAACCTTAATATAAAACCTACTGGCTGATAATCCAAGCATTTAAATTATAACTTGCCCCATTGCTCCCTCCACAAAAGCAAGCTACATGTCTTAAATAGGTCAAACACTGTTACAACGTAAATTTCTATAATACCATCACCACACCAATGTTCCATTTATTTCAAGTAATATCTAATAACATCTTGGTAATACCAAATAGTAGAACATTTTTGGAGTTCATTTTAAGATGATAAAAATTTACAATATTTTTCATAGCAAATTATAATAAAAATGTTATGAATACTCAAATATATTACTGAAATGATTTCTGACAATGCTCAAAAACTGTAATAAAGAAGATAGAATTTAGAAATTTAAATGTGGATTAAAAAACTAATCTAAATTTTATAGCAAGAGCCAGATGTTTCTCCTGGTTTCATTAGATGCTGTATCTTATTGAATTATAAAATGAAACATATTCATTTTTCTTTGTGTATAAATGAAATTTTGAAATTATAGGCTTTGGTTATAACTTTTATATAATATAATCTTAATACATTTGTAAGATCAAATCAAGTTTAAGGAACTTCTCCAAAAGCTCTGAGTTTAAAAGATTAAACAACAAACTTCTGCTTAAGAAGATGCTTTTCTTATAGAAAATCTTACAGTTCTATTTTCATAGTTTATATGCCATTCCCCAGGTATCATGTTTTTGTTTTTTTCATTGCATTGAGGTCTAAACATGTGATTTTAAATTCCTGACATCTTAAATATATTCTTGGTAACAGATTATCACAACTCTAGGGAAAAAAATAAAGCAACCTGCAAACTGAAAGAGTGATACTTTGTTCATATTTTGGCTATAGGTTTGCTTTAAGAAACAGCACGCTGTCAGAATGGAAGACTTTATCTACCTTCTTTGTGAGGGATTCAGAGTTAAGATGGCTGACTAAATAAACATGGGGGACTGGAATTTCCTTGGAGGCATTCTGGAGGAAGTTCACATCCACTCTACCATGATTGGAAAGATCTGGCTCACCATCTTGTTCATATTTCGAATGCTTATTTTGGGTGTAGCAGCTGAAAATGTCTGGAATGATGAGCAGTCTGGCTTCATCTGTAATACAGAACAACCTGGCTGTAGAAATGTATGCTATGACCAGGCCTTTCCTATCTCCCTCATTAGATACTGGGTTCTACAGGTGATATTTGTGTCTTCACCATCTCTGGTCTACATGGGCCATGCTTTGTACCAACTGAGAATTCTGGAGAAAGAGAGGCAGAGGGAGAAAGCGCAACTGAGAGGAGAACTGAAGGGGGTAGAGTTTGAAGTGTCTGGAGATCGGAAGAAACTGGAGCAAGAACTTTATCAGCTGCAGCAAAGAAAACTAAATAAAGCTCCACTCAGAGGAACTTTGCTTTGCACTTATGTGATGCACATTTTTGCTCGCTCTGTAGTTGAAGTTGGGTTCATGACTGGACAGTATCTTTTATATGGTTTTCATTTAGAGCCTCTATTTAAATGCCATGGTCACCCATGTCCAAATACAATTGATTGTTTTGTCTCGAGACCAACAGAAAAGACAATATTTCTATTATTTATGCAATCCATAGCCACTGTTTCACTTTTTTTAAATGTTCTAGAAATTTTCCACTTAGGCTTTAAAAAGGTTAAAAGAGGGCTTTCGGGACAATATAAATTGAAGGATGAGCATAATGAATTCTACGTGAACAAGTCAAAACAAAATCTTGCCAAATATCAGGGCACATCTGCAAATTCACTGCAGCGACTCTCTTCTGCACTTGATTATAATCTGTTAGTGGAAAAGCAAACACACACAGCAATGTACCCCAGTTTAAATTTATCTGCATTTCAGGCAGATCCTAACAGCAACAATGGAAATGATGAGAAATGCATTTTGGATGAACTAGAAACTGTACTATCCAATGAGAAGTGTACACTTAGTACTACTCATAGTCATAGTCAATCCATCGGCTCAAGTACTAATGAAGATGCTCATAAAATATTTAGAAAGGAAGTTAATGGTAACCAGTTAAGAGAAAAAAAAATTGATGGCAAAGACAGCAAAAGGAACCAGTATGCTAGAGGTAATTATTCTATTCCAGGTGTTGCTAGAGATCTGGACAACCACATGGGGCAGTCACCCCAAAGAGCTTTCTCTCTGCCAGCTAACTGCACGGAAACCCCGAGGTGGCTTTGTGCTACACTGAGTCCCTCCACAGAAGATGAGAACTGGGAGTCACCTCCTAAAGGTAACCTCAAGGGCCAGTTCAGAGGGGGCACAATCAGAACCCTTTCTCCTTTACAAGGGGACTTCCAACCACTTAATATTCCAGACACTCCTAATTCTTTAGGAGAATTGTCCTTTGGATCAGAGTTTGTCAGAACCTGCAATAATCCTACCATTTGTCCTCCAAATCATTTAGTGTTGTTGACAAATAACCTCGTTAGTAGGCGGGCTCCCACAGACCTTCAGATCTGAACAGCTGTTGGCTTTTAGACATTTTGCATATTATCCTATCATAGAAGTAGGCTAGTGGTGGCAAAGCACAGACAGAACAGGTAAGGGCAGCTCTAAAGCCCAGCTGTTAAGACAGACAGCTGCAAACTTATTTCATATAGAATAAACAGCTCAAATTCTGAATTGTGAAGGTGTAGTTTTAAAATCAAAGACATAGTATTACCAAGTCAGGGGTACTTTTTCACGGGCTCCCTTCAGGATTTGTGAAAACTGATTTTAGAAAAATCATATGTTCAGAATTGAGGTTAAATGGATTGGAACGAGTTTTTGTCTCGAAGCCTTGGAGATTGCTCTTAATGTATATAATTCCTCTTTTTAGTTACTGATCTTTTACTTCTGGACAATGGTTAAATTTTCTTTGCTCCTGGGATTTAACTTAGTCCTTATAGGCTGCAATATGATGTGTCTTCTGTATAATCATGTTGTTATCTAGCAAATAAAATCTTAAAAAGACGGGTGGCTTTCTTTGACCAGTTTATAGCATTGTGCCCAAATTGAAGTCTTGGTTCTACTACGAACTGGCCATCTAACCGCACCACTTTACTAACAGTTCCTACATCACAGGTAGTGTCAAGATTAAATTAAGAAACACATGTTTTAATATTGAGCCCGACCCACAACAAGCGCTTAAAAGTGCTAGTTATTATTAGCACGTTACTGCTTATCCTCTAAAGGCCCACGTCAAATTGGCCACAAAACAAGGAAACTCCAAACATAAAAGCTAGAACCGAAAGATACGAGTCTAAACATATTCCTCAAACCATTGGAAATCCAAGGGTCGCCCTGCGTCAGTCGTGAGCACTCCTGCAGAATGGGAGCCAAGAAGCCAAGCCGGTAGGTTACCGTTACCAAAGCTTCCGATGTCCCCGATGAGAAAGGTCCCCCCACAACTGGTGTCGAAGAGTTCTTTCGCCTCGGCAATAGCCCTAGCGCTCCCGGGCTCCGCAGGCCCCGCCTCCGGGAGCCACGCCCATCTTTGGCCCCACCTGGACATTTGTCTCAAGTTACCGAAACCGTGCCTCTCGCTAAGCAACCGAATCGCGGCAGGGACCGGAAGAGGAAAGAGAGGTGCTGCTCAGCCAGCCAGATGGGCGGGCGTACGCAGCCTCCTTCGCAACAGCCCACTATGAGGCATTCAGAGCGTCCTGGTCGCCATGAAAACAGGCCACACCCCGGCCATCCCGGACCGTGGTTCTCAAGTGCGCAGGCGCGCGCGGCCTGCCGCGCATGGGCAGTGCTGCTCAGAGCCCGCCAGCCACGGTCTCCGGCGCCAGCTACGCCGCTGCCGCTGTCACTATGGCCCATTACAAAGTGAGGGGGGCGCGGCATGGCTGGGGGCGTGCGGGCGGTGGCGAGCCTCTGGTCGGCTCCGGGTGGGAGTGGGGGTGCGCGCGCAGGTTTTGGGGGCCTGAGGTAGTGAAGCAGAGGCGGGGTTTGCCGAACTCCCAGCGCCTTCTTCCTGCTCCGGCCCCCGGGTTTCGGGCACTGACCCGCCGTGTCTCCTCAGGCCGCCGACTCGAAGCGCGAGCAGTTCCGAAGGTACTTGGAGAAGTCGGGGGTGCTGGACACGCTGACCAAGGGTGAGCATGGGCTGAGAGAGAGTTCCTCGTGCCCTCGTCGTGCTCCTCGGGGCTGCGCCCCTGATGACGGGCCGTGGCGTGGGGAAGGAGCGGGTACAGGTGGGACGCGTTCGGGGTCCAGCGAGGTGGGCCTTGGGATTCCTCGGGGACCGGCGCACACTAGATTGCGGGACGCCGCCCGAGTCGGATAGCCTTGCTCACGCCACCACTCTCCCGGCCGGGAGTGAAACTCTTGCAGCTGTTGCAAAGTCTCTCCAACTTCCGTTGCTTTGCCTCGAGCAGCCGCAGTGGGCATGTTTGCTAAAGACCTTGAGATCCCAGTTCCTCCCGCTTCACAGTTTCTGCGGAGTCCTCAAAATAGTGTTAAGAAACATTTAACCGCGAACGAAGGGCAAGTGGGAAAAATTACCGATTTGAAAGTGCGCTATGAAGTAGCTAAGTGAACTTCATCTCCAATGTAGGCGATTCATAGTCAATTAGGCTGTGGCTTTTCAACCTAATTTCCAGTCCATGTCAATTCCTACGTTGTGCAGATTTCATAATTAAAGAAGCTTGAGGACACATCAAAATGGTTATATTGTTTTTACTTATTAAAATGGAAATTGTTACACTGTGTCTCTTCCTCCGAGTTTCAAGATAAGGTCCTTGAAGCTGGAGGGTTCCAAGAGATATTTGGGGTACTGTTTATTTCATCAGCTCATCAGTAATTTGAATGTCTGTTAGGTATCACTCAATCTTTGGTTGAGGCTTTCAAGGGTGTAGAAGAGTTGGCAGGGATGAGTACCCGGGTCCACATGAGGAGAACAGTAAATGCCTGGGAAATAATTTGGTAACCGCTATTTGGCCAGAACAGAAGCAAAGGTTAGGAGAAAATTCGTGGAGAAGAACTATGAATCTTAGCAGAAAATAGGACTTTAAATTCTCAAGAATGGGCTGGTAATTTTGAATTGCTACCTACCTTGAGTTCAAGGTGCTAGTTTCCCTATCTCTTTGCATATAAATTTCAACTTATATTAAGGGACTACTCTATGAAAGCACTGTGCTCTGTTTATGGAAGTGTCACACAGACGCTTGGAATTTCATCTCTCCTCTCCCCTCAAAAAACTCCACAAGTTCATTTCTTTCATTTATTGAACCACTTTATTCAGGTCTCTGTTCTAGGCACTGGGGATACAACAGTAGGGGAAAAAATTTCCAGCTTTAAATGAGTTTATATCCTAGTTGAGGGAGAAAGATAGTAAATACATAATGTCAGCCAGTAGTGTTATGAATAAAAACAATAAAGTTGGAGATAAAGAACACTGGATATGCCGTTTTATATTACTTTCTTAAGTAATATTTGAGCAAAGACCTGAATGAAATGGTATGTGATGTCGAGTTCCAGGAAGTGTAAGGAGGCCAGAGTGGCTAGATGGAATGAAAGATTTAATGGTAAAGGGCAGCAAAGTGACCCTTGTGGGAAGTAACTGAAGATGAACAGCCTGTGGCCATATGTGGATATTCCTTCATGAGAGCCTAGATTTCCAGTTTTCTAAGTAACATCAGACAACATACTATCTACTGATGAGATCTATTTAAAACTTGATTTTCAGCTTCAAACATAGGTACTTTACATAGATTCAATTTATAATTTTTACTAAGCTTATTTCCAAGGGGATTTGAAACTGCTTAAAACACTGTAAGACAGGATGGTTAAAGATAAAGATGGTAAGTCATTTGGAAGAAGAGGCATTTTAGTTATTTTGAGCACTATATATCAACCTCTAAAAATCCTGGCTGCTAAGGCAAAAAGGGGAACATCGGGTATAGAGTTTTTCTTGTCTGAGTTAAAGGAAGTATATTCCATCTATATAAAAGCACAGGAAACTTGACATTTACATTATGTTCTGTAATTACCAACCTTGTATCACTGACAGAAATTTAAAAGTTGAAAGAAATGGGATGGGCAAAGAAGAGGAAGAAAGGATAAAGAGTATTCATGTCTTAGAAAATAAGGACTCAGTAGAGATCAATGGAGATTAATGGAAGAAACAGAAGTTTGAGTATATAATTTAAAGAAAAAGGTAATAAGTTGAAGGTACTATAACATACTGAAAGGAGGAAAGAGGATTGGGTAGTAGTGGTATAAATATATCAGTTTCTCAAAAAACAATATTTAGAGAGATAAAGAGTTACTATCAGTACTCAATTTGTTAAATGTAGTTGCCCATTTGAATTTTTCCATACTGTATATTTTATTTTGAGGAGTTATTAAAACTCTTAAAAGATAAAAGGGAAGCATATAAGTTGTTTTAAAACAGGAGTTCTTGTGGTATGGATATGCATATTTTTTCATGTGTAGTTACATTTGTTTTTTTTGGGCTTTTATCAGACTATTCAAAGGGTTCAATGCACAAAAACTTAACCTCTGGTTTAAAGAGTTTTATCTGAGCAATAAATCCTAGGAGGAGTTTCTTCAAAAGAAGATGAGCAAGGTAGTGCTGACGTGAGTTAGCTAGAGGATATGAAACCACTTAAGTATTATATGTTAATGTTTATTTGAGCATGTTGATCACTGGTGAAGTTTTTGGTTGGAGGTTATTTAGCATGTCGTCTATGAAACTTCATTCTTGAAGGACATTTTGAATTTAGAGCTTTTTAGTAATTACCATAGCTATGTTGATTCTCTCCTAAATTTTTTTCAAATTTATCTACATTGTTTCCACCCATCACCCTAGTGCAGGCCACACTATCTTTTCAACGTGATTACCACATCAGCCTCTTAACTGCTTTTCCTGCTCTCATCCTTGTCCCACTTGTTGATTTTCCACATAGCAGTCAAGAGTGATCACTTTCCTGCTTAAAATGTTTATGTCTGTTCTTAGGCTCAAAGTCCAACCAGACTTGCAGGATCCTCCTGACCACCTTCCCAACTTCTTCAGCTAATCACTGACAGCGGATACTCCTGCAATATTGTTCATAACTCCATCTAGCCACACTTGAATTTCATTTCCTCAGTATGTTGCCCCCTGCCCTTCCTATTTTATCTACAACCGTCATCACCTAGGTTTCAGGTCTTATCTCCCTTCCTTTAGGAAGCATTCCCTGGTGCCTTAGGCTGAGTTAGGTGATCTTCCAGTGTGCTCCCATAACCCATTATTCTGTATTGTCCCTTGATACTTTTTTTTTTTTTTAGTTCCTTGCTTATCTTTTGCACTAGACTGTAAATTCATTGAGATAAGGGTCCATGCCTGTCTTGTTGATCATAGTATGGACAGTCCTAGCAGTGTGCCTGGCATATAATAGGCACTTAATAGATACTGGGTTATGGACTATAACTTCAGTCATTCAAATTTAAGACTTTAATTGTTGCTTTTTCTGCTTTTTGATTTGCAGTATTGGTAGCCTTATATGAAGAACCAGAGAAACCTAATAGTGCTTTGGAGTATCCTTTTCATCTTTCAAGTCAGAAAAAGGCCTTATTTTTGGAACTCTTATTTTTCACATTGATAATAAACCTTTATAACACTTTTGATTATTGAAAAAGTTACTTTCCTTTGAGTTTTTGGATGATGATCTCTGGGTAAACATGGGAGGTAGGGTGGGGTGACTCTGATCAGAGATACTGATGGTACTCTGAGCTATTTCATTAGTTCCATTCAGCTCAAGTAAATTCTTAACTTTGATATTAGTTTTTTAAAGCATCACTTAGGAGCTGCTACCCCAGAAAATCCAGAAATAGAGCTGCTTCGCCTAGAATTGGCAGAAATGAAAGAGAAATATGAAGCTATTGTAGAAGAAAATAAAAAACTGAAAACAAAGGTAAATTTTTAAAAAGAATTCATGTTAAAAATTAATTTTACCTTTAGTGATTTGATCAAAACTTCACTAAAATGGACAATAGGGGAGGGCGGAGGGTGACTATCAATCTCAATTAATTGTAAGGCTGAACTAATGCCGTTTAGAAAACCAGAGACAAATTATAAATAGGACAAGCAAGTATGGTTAAGAAAAGGTTCTTGGGAACCTACATCAACAAAAATGAGAATACTGGTCATGCTGCTTATAAAAGTAAATGGAGGTTTCTGAGAGTCTTAAGCAGTTGATTTAAGTAGGTCAGCATCGGGTCATTGTTTTGTGAATGGCACCTCATGAGTTGTGCAGTGCACTCAATCTTTATAGTGTTGAAGTTTTTTCTTTGTTTAAACTCCTATGAGAATTTTCATAAACTTCAAATTAGTCAACTCTAAGTCTTTGAGGTTTCACCACACTCTGAATCACGTAATGTATTTTTTACATTATTTTAGGCATTTCTCATAATGTGTGTTATCTTCTGAACAACTCTGACAGCTAAATGGAAAAACTGAAATCTTAGCTTAGTGTTCTTCCAGGGAACCACAACTTAGCATAAAAGAAAACGCAGTATGTTAAATTACCCAGATTCCACATTGTGCAAATGCCAGTTAACTCCGGGGCACCTTTTAAGTCAAAGACATTAGCAGCTCTTCATTGACTGCCTCGCTTCAGATATGTTACATAGTTCATTTTTTCTACTTTTTAGGAGAAAGTTCAGTAAACTTTTGGTGGAGGGGAAGAAAGTACCTTATAAACCAAAGCATCTTTGGGAAGATATAGATTATTACATATAAAGTATTTCAGCAGTGTAGACATGAATTGGAATTAAATTTTAATTTAGTAATAATAAAGGTTTATGTAAAAAGAGTTCATTAGGTTTAATTGTATTAATCGTAAGTTATTGAATGGTTTAAAAAGGATTATTAATATAAACTTACTGATTCAATGATTAGTTAACTGTTTTGTTACTATTAAGTTTTTTACCCAATTAGAATAAAATTCACCTAAAATCCTCTGTCTTTGCCCTATAGCTTGCTCAGTATGAACCACCTCAGGAGGAGAAGCGTGCTGAATAGGATTCTTCTCAGTTGAAAAAGACATTGAAAAATGGTTTTGTATGACTTGAATAGTTTGTATAGTATATAATCTTTTCTGAACAGATGCTATAGAACTCTTTTAATATGTTAAATTCACCTATCACACTTTAACTGTTATAAACACACAGAATCACCAATAAAAACTCAATATAACCTTCTTTGGGTCTTAAAAGCAGGAGAATCCTGAAAAAAAAAAAAATCTAAACATAGCCATCTAATTCATTACCTTAAAAGACATTCTGTATATTAGTCTGACTACGAATAATGGTACTGGTTGTATTTTAGCAAGGAAGGTTAGCATGGGGCTGTTCTTGGGTTAGTTCAGCATATGAGCACAGGTAAAGTCATTCTTTAATATGTTGTTTATAGTCTCTGTAGGCAGCTGGAGAGATCTGTGTGACATGAGATGTTTTTGCATGGGTTCCCATGAATCTTTTGTTCGTTTATATAATGTGGAACAAATAATTCTTTGCCACCACTTTGCCTTAGATAACCGTCTGTGTGCCAGTTTGAACTCTGACACATTTTCCTTCTATGCAATCATGCCCTATCTGATGATGTTGCCTTGCTTGCTCTGTGCTTCAGTGGGTCCTACTTGTACATTGGCCTTTCTGTGTTGATTTTCAATTTGCTATAATAGCAGTTATCCTGATTGTAATTTATATGACTTTAAACAGGATTGCACTGTTTCCCTGCCTTACTTAGTTGCTTAGTTGAGCACAGCACAGAGGCAACATAAAATTCTGGGTTCATGGACAAGCTAGGATGAAAAGGGGAATGAGCCATATATCGTGGAAAATTATAGTTTGCGGGTATAATTATATAGTGCTTTTTTCCCTCAAAGTATTTTTCTAGTCTTGAATTCATTTTATCTTCATTATCCCTGTGAAGTAGGTTGGGTGCTGCATTTTTAGGCCAAAGACTGATATTAATACAAATTATTTACTAACTGTAGAACCTTGGGCACATCAGTTAAACTGCTCTGAGATTCACTTTCCTCATCTATTAAATGAGAATAATATGTGTGCTGCCTACCTCACAGGGTTGTTGTGAGGGTCAAATGGAATGTATGTGAAAGATTTGTAAATGGTAAAGCACTATTTCTTGTTTGTTAGTCCTTTTTCCTTTCTTTTGGAAGACCTACAGACAGATGTTTTGTTTTCTTGATCATTTATTTTCCTTACTGATTGACTGATATTGTTAAGTAGTAGTCCTATTTCATGTATCCTATCCTGATTGTTAGAGAACTTGTCTTTATTTTTGGTCAAAACACACAGAAAAAACAATCCAATGAAAGCTGGTTTAACTAGCAGAAGTCTCAGCACCTGCTGGAAACTAAGTCAATTATAAGGGCATTTTAATCAGTCATGTTGTCAGGAATGTGGCAGTGGTCTGTACCTCTTTTAGTCACAAGTTTGGTTTTGGAGGGGGGCCAGATACTGTTAGAAGAATATTTACTTTAATTGGTTTATCTTTTACCAATGTGAGTGTCTCTTACATGGACAGCAGTGGGTTGAGTTCTGGGTGTTATAAAAATGGATGACTTGAAGTTATTTATAAGATATGTATATAAGCAATTACAATATGGGATAGGATGCGCTCAGAATCATCATCATAATAAAATGCAGCCCCGTGGGGGTTTTGGAAGAGAGGGAGACTTGGCTTCTTTAAGCAGCTGGTATGGCAGTCCCTTTGTGGATACCGACAAGTAGCACTCTTCTGGCAGCAAAAACTCCTTTGCTTTTTTCCCATGGGACTAGTATTAATATTTATGTAAGTCAGGTGACTATCCCTTTTACCATCCTTTTGTACAGAATGGCAACCCATGGGTTGGATGATCACACTTTTTGCTGGAACTGACCTGCTAAACTGTTGTACCAGTCAGTGCTATTTAAGAATTCAGGGTCAGCCTGGCTTCTGGAGGTCCTCTTCAACATTTTTGTCAATGATTTGGACAAAGACAGTATACAAGAAGAGGCTTAAGGGAAGGATCCCATCCGTTCAGTTCCTGCTGTGCTTCAGCTAACTCATCTATAAAATGCAGATTTCATATCTTGCCTACCTCACAAGGTTGTTATAAGGACAAAATTTAATAGATGAAAAGTACCTTGCAAATGGTAAACAACTACATATGGGTCAGATGGTAGTAGTGCCAGACCTATAAATGCCACAAAATTGGAAGGGCAGACTGGTAGACTATATTGAAACAAGCCTGAAAATGCCTAACTTGGCATACCCAAGCTTCTGGGCCTAAATCAAAAAACTAAAATAGGAAGTCATATTATTTAGATTAAAAAATGCAGTTATACAAGTTTAGGCACTAGGATTGCTGACAAAATAGTACTTCCAGTGATTATCAGTGGGAACTACATATACTCTCTGGATATTGAAAAAAATTCCACTCTGGTAAGCATTAATAGAAATACTGTCCAGGTGTTAAACAGTTATCCTGAAGGCTGTATTGGTCAGTATTGCATTGTCGGTATCAGACATTTGATGGATATTGACAAGCTCAAATGCATATAAAGGAGAGTGACCAATATGGAGAGGGCATCTGAAAATCAAGAGTGCACTGTCCAATATGGTAGCCATAGCCACATCTCGCAAATAAAATTCAGAATTCATTTCCTCAATCACACTAGCAACACTGCTCTATCCACATTGTCTATTATATGGACCAGGACAGATGCAGAACATTTCTATCATTATACAACATTCTGTTGGACATCACTGAAGTAACTGAGTATGTTTAATGTGGGGCAGATAAGACTTAGTGGGGAATGAAGACTTCAATCTGGGGCTGTCATGAAGAGATGAAGACTACTCCTGTGTTCTTTATAAGCTCCAGGGAGTGTGGTTTTTTGGCCCGAATAAGAGACTTTTAAACAAGGTTTTACCAGAGTGGAATTGGCTGCCTTTTGACAGCGTGATATCTTCCCTTGGACTACTGAAGTGTATGGGATACCTCTATCAGAAGCTATAGAATAGATTCTCTTTAGGTAGGAGGTTGGACTACATGATCTCTGAGGATGTGTCCTACCTTTAACTTCTAGATTCAGACATAACCAAGTCCTAGACCTGCATTAACATGCTTACTCTTCATAATGTAGTTAGTTTCTTTGGAAGATCAGTACCACCAACTTTACCAGGAAGATCCTCATTTGTCAAATTTCCATTCTAAAGCTTGACAATGGTGAAAATTACTCTAGCTTTCTCCAATATCTGGTGACAAGCATTTGCTTTGGTTTGCTTTCATTATTCATTCCTTTGGTCTCTGATTTCAGGGAGCTCATAGACAATGCAATGTTCTATGGCGGGGGGGCGGCGGGGGATGAAATTACTGGAGTAGTTTGACTACGTGGGTAAGGGAGAAGTTAAGTCCTGTTGAGTTTGAAGAGGTAGCAGTATCCACTGCCAGTGACTTGCTGAAGAAAGAGATGATTTTCTACTTGCTAGAACGAACTGTATCGCACTCATGACTCTGCCTTGAGGTTTTGCCCTCACTTTTGCTGGCTCCTCCATACCTTTGTATTTCCCAGCCATATCCATCTATATCCATCCATCTTGACCTGGCCCAGACACCAGCTCCTTCTACTTTCTCAGCCTCCCAACTCCCGAGCATTTTTACCTGTACCTTTGACCTTCCCATTCCACATTTCGTATCGAGGCTACTTACGCAGAGGTCCGCTATCTATTAATCTTCGAACAACTGGAGAGTAGGCAGGGTCCGGGTGGTCCTAGTTTTGTGCTCCTTGTGCCCCAGGACTTTTCAGGCATCAATAAACGGTGGTCTGGGCGAGTGCAATTGGGGGAGGACAATCAATCCTCCCAAATGCCGAGAGAGCATCTCCCGTTGCGATGGCCTCCGGAACTCCGCAGAAGGCAGGAGAGCGGTGAGAAACAATGCGCGTGGCTGGGCAGGTCCTAGATGCGGGCTCCGGCGGAGGGCAGAGGGCTCGGCCTGGCGGGGCCACCCTCCTCGTGACTCCTCCTCCCCCCTCCTCGGCTCGGAGTCAGGTGATTCCGGACACGTGATGGGCACCACCTACCCTGCTGCTCCTGAGTGGCAGCTTGAGCGGCCAATGAGAGGCTTGGGCCTCGGAGCGGAGCCAATGAGAGCCAGACTCTGGGGGGCGGGCCGCACAGCGGTGGCGGCTGCCGGGGGAGGCGGCGGCGGAGGCGAACTGGGGAGGCGGCGGCCTGGCTTGGCCTGGCCTGGCCTGGCCTGTCAGGGCGCGGGTGACCGCGGCTCGAGCACCATGTCCCTGCAGTACGGGGCGGAGGAGACGCCCCTCGCCGGCAGTTATGGCGCGGCGGATTCATTCCCAAAGGACTTCGGCTACGGCGTGGAGGAGGAGGAAGAGGAGGCGGCAGCCGCGGGCGGCGGGGTTGGGGCGGGGGCCGGCGGAGGCTGTGGCCCGGGGGGTGCTGACAGCTCCAAGCCTAGGATCCTGCTCATGGGGCTCCGGCGCAGCGGCAAGTCCTCCATCCAGAAGGTGAGTGGAGCCGCGCCGCGTCCCCCGGCCCTCTCCGGGGGCTCGGGTGGCCGCGGGGTGGGGGAGGCCCCCGAAGAGGGCGGCGGCCACGGCTGGCGGGCTGGTTTGTCCCACCGCGCTTTCTCTTCTCCTCTGGGGAGCAGAGCCCGAGGCGCGGCTGGCGCCAGGACCCCGACCTCTAAGTCCACGCCCAAGTCAGCTGAGGCCAAGTGGGTCCCTGAAGGCGAAACTGGCTGGCGGGAGGCAGGTGCCCGTGGCACCGCCCGGGATCTGCGCCTCCTGGGACCCAGCCCCGTGCCTTTTACGAAACCGAGACCTACTCCCCAGTTCTAACTTGGAGAACTTCACGGACTCCCTCTCTTGCCCATTTTTGTTTGTTCCGCTCTCTTCAGGTGACCTGAGTTTGCAGGGCTTCCAGGTGAGTCCCAGGAAGCAGCATCAGAAAGAGTCGTGACTAAGTCACTGGCCGTTTGGATGCTTGTTATTGTTACTAGTATGAAAGAGACTTTACTGTAACATTATTGGGAATTGGGTTTTATTATTCCACCTATTTTAGTATTTGTGGCCTGGCTAGTGTAACCCTGGTGATGTTCCTGCCTGTGTGTGGTTACAGAAATCTGAGACCCTGAGAGTATTTGCAGACATAGGTCAGTCCCTTTGCTTTCACTTGGCGTTTGAAGACCAAATGTAGAGCTTTTTAGTAAGGAGAGAATAGAGATTGATCTCTTCCATCAGCCATGCCCCCTTACAGAGTGAGCTGGCCATAAAACGTCAGATACCTGCTCTTTTGCCCTTTCCACTGGGTTGCAAAGGTCTATCCAAAATAAACCTCTGTGTGGTATTTTGTAGACACGATGTTTCTGAAAAGTAGCCTTCTTCCGATTTTACTGGATTAGTGTGTTTTATTTATCTTACTTTTCACCTTTAGACCAAAATCTGGGTACATTTATGATAGGTTTTTAGCAAACTGATTTTTTTTTCACTTATTACTCATTGACTAAATCTTATCAGTAACTGTCCATTTTTCTTTTGACCCAACTTTTGACTAAGAGACAGTGAGAGGAAATTTACTTTTGTTACAGTTGTATGGATTGTGATTATTGGGATTATTAACGATCGTCTTTATCATTTCTTTTCTTACGGGAGCTAGCTTTTCTCTGTCTATTCCCAATTCCACCCCTCCCCCCACCATATCAGTTTCTACTTGGTATAATTACTGTCTTTGTTTTATTTCTTCCACAAGACTGCAAACTCAGTGAGGGTAGGGTCCAGTCAGTTTCATTTCTGATTATTCTTTAGAACCTAATGTAGGCAATCCAAAAAATTTTCAATGAACAAAACTTCTTAAAGTTTAGCTATAAGTTTCATAATCTTTAAGCAGATTTTGGCAGAATTAGTACAATTTAACAACAAAAATCAACCGAGATGGGAGTGCTACTCCTAGTACTGAATACGCTGCAGCGAAAATAGAAGTTTCAGCTCCAAAATAGGCTGAATGGAAAGTAAATTGGTGTCTTGTGTTTTGTCAGTAGGATAGTGACCACCAATGGATATACCACTCATTTTTTATCTCTCAACATTTTTGCTGTGGGATCAGATTCTTTAAATTATGTTAATTAAGGGTAGCATTTTGAACTTTATTAAGTCGAACAGTTAATAAAATTGTCTCCTTTATTTTAACAGGTCGTATTTCATAAAATGTCACCCAATGAGACCCTCTTTTTGGAAAGTACCAACAAGATTTATAAAGATGACATTTCCAATAGCTCCTTTGTGAATTTCCAAATATGGGATTTTCCTGGGCAAATGGACTTTTTTGACCCAACTTTTGACTACGAGATGATCTTCAGGGGAACAGGGGCATTGATATATGTCATCGATGCACAGGTAGTTAGGAATTATGTTTACTTTACTTTTCTGGTGACAAAAGATGTAGAAACAAAGTGGAGTTGGTTATCTTTTTTGTCATGTCCTTCTTTCAGCTTATTTGTTTGCCAGTAGATTCCCTAGCAGTATAAGAGATGTAGGGGTGCTTTGGGAGCAGGCATGCTGTTGTGCAGGTACAGAATAGCAGATGAATAGGAGATATGAGGTATATCCTTGAGTTCTAGTTAATGAGCAGCTTTCCACTGTTATTTGTTAATAGAAGATATTGTTGTACTTTATTAACTATTACAATAATGATGTAATTCACTGAAAAGATCTCATCAGTTCCTATAATCGGAGGAATATGAAAACTGAGTCAGTAAATATTAAAGTGAATAGTTTCCTTAATTGTCCAAATGAAGTTTAGCTCAACAAGCATTTATTAAGGGCCTAGCAAGTGGTAAGACACTCAGATGAATGGGGACATGTTCCTATCCTTAAGAAGCTTACTTTTTATAAGCTTAAACATTAGTTAGGAATGCTTTCTGAGTGACATGCTCTGTAATGGGTGCTTTCACATAGCCAATTGAATTTATTCTTCACAATACTGTGGGGTAGGTACCTCACAGTTTTACAGATGAGTAAACTGAGATCACAGTTTAAGCAACCTGCTTAAAGTCACACATCTAATAAATGGCAGAGCTGGGATTACTTAAAAGGAATTCTATTGGGAAGAAATATCCATTTTTTTTTCTTTCCTTATTGGTATCAAAAATTGCAAGCACTGACTTTGTATTCGAATTTTTTATCTTGAGAAATTAAAGACTATTTAGTGGTATAAGTTAATATATTTGAATGTTTGAGTATTTATGAATAATTAGGATAATATATTTTCTGTGGTTGGGGAAAGAGGTGGTTTGAGGCTTTCTTAACTCATTACTTGACTTTTATAAGATTTCTTTTTAAAAGCTATTTTGTTCTGACTTACAGGATGACTACATGGAGGCTTTAACAAGACTTCACATTACTGTTTCTAAAGCCTACAAAGTTAACCCAGACATGAATTTTGAGGTTTTTATTCACAAAGTTGATGGTCTATCTGATGATCACAAAATAGAAACACAGAGGGACATTCATCAAAGGGCCAATGATGACCTTGCAGATGCTGGGCTAGAAAAACTCCACCTTAGGTAACAACATCTGTTTTTGATATGGAAGCCCTGAAAAATGTGTAAATGTATTCCCATCTCTGTCATTACAAACATATAGTTTTCTGTTACTGGTATGCCTTTCCCAAATCTATAATGTTTTCTATCTCTTCTTTGTTGAGTTCAAGAAGTTTGGGAAGCCTGATGTTATTGAGAAGTTTACTTTCCCCCTTTTTTGCATTTTCCTGGAGGTTGAAGTCGTGTGAAGTGTTTCTGGTGGTGCTTTTACAAATTCATCCCAAGAGACTGGAGTCAGGCTCTTTCCTCATGGCTTAAAACTTCTTGGTTTCATCATTTTTTTTTTTCCTTCTTGCCTTAGTTCAAGGACTCTCTGTCACTTCTGCTGTAGAATTCTGTAGCCTGAGTTTTTAGTGCTTCTCTCAGTATGAAGAGCCTTTTAAAGAGGATAAACATTCAAGTCTGGACTCTAATGTATCTTGTTTTTTTAAAAAAAATGCTTTATGCTTTTATGAAGCTGAAGTTTGAGTTAGGTGGGTTTATCCTATAAATCTGCTGAGGGCTGCTATTAAGTTTAAAGAACTGCTGATTTGTTAAGTAAATACTATTAAGGAAATATGAAAGATCACCTACTAGATAGGATTGATGATTTGCGTACTGGCATTTTAAAAGTGTGTGAGGAATATATCCTATATCTTATTTATTTGTTTGTTTATTTATTTTGCTGTTATAGGTAGAAACGAGTAATAAAAAGTACCCAAGAAAACGTTCTTTTAATGATATAAACAGCTTAAAGGGGAAGCAGGGGAGAGAGACAAGTATAGCTATTTCCTTATCCCTGGTCGGTTACGATGACTTCCTTATAGGCTCAAGCCAACCCCCGTCCCTGCCCATAATATTCCTTAGGGTCTCACGTTCCAAGGTCTTTCAGTTATTTTTCTGGGAAATCATGTAGAACAGTTTCATTGATCCCTGGTTTGCCTGGATTAAAATTAAAAAATGTTTATAAGTAATGTATGTTTAAAAAAATTCAGCAGTATTTGTAAGAGAAAGTGAAAGTACCTCTCCATGAAACTCCTCAATCATATTTTTTGGGAATACACTATTAAGAATGCTTTTTAAGATATGATTGTCTTGTGTTCCCCACCACCCATGAGAATCCTTCTAATCCTCTACGCCATGTTTGTGTCCCTTTCCAGGGCATCCTACTCTAGTGGTACACACCATCTCTTTCCCAGGTTTTTATAGGGCCCTAGGCCTTGTTAACCTCAGTAAAATTTTGCATCAAGTTTTTAATAATTACTAGCAGTCCTGTGGAAGAGGCTCCATTCAAATTTTGCTTTCCAGAAACTCAGCTTGCTAAAATGCTCTGCTTACCATGTCCCTATCCACCTCCAAGCTCCACTGTCCCTGCAGGACCTTCTTAACATGGCTAAACTTTTCGCATAAAGGAAACACTAGAATATTCCTTAGTCCCTAGTACCTTTGGTGTCATCCTGGCCTCACCTATTCCATTGCTCTCATTTCTAGAGTAGAACCCCATCTTGCATAGGGTTAAGTTCTTAGGTCAACTCCTTGGAAGTATCTTTAAATTACCTGTGAAGTGTGGTCTACACAGTTCTGTGTTCCTGACTTTATAATGTATAATTATAAATGTGTCACGGCTACAACTATGTAATGAAGAGTATATTCCCTGAGTGAAAAAGCAGGTAGAATTGTCCACACTCTTTAAATTATTAAAGGCCTATCTCTCCTCCGCCCACACACACATACCCCATAAGGGTTTTGTTAAATCTACAGATACTACTTTTCCACAGTAAATCTTTTTGGGCCACCAGATTCCTGTCCCATTCTCTATAGGGCCCCAGCTCCCATTCTTCTTTATGTTACTTATATAAATTCTAATCACTAGTTGTATTAATTTGTTTATGCAACAAATATTTATTAGCACTGTTCAGGACAGTGGGCTTGCAGCTGTAAGCCAAGACCTACAAAGTCTGTCCTTGTGGAGCTTACATTCTGATGAATGAGGCAGCTCAAAAGCACTTATAAATAAATGTATAGTGTAATTTTAAGTACTTACCAACGTTATAAAGAAAAATGAGGGGAAAGAGGTACAAAGCATTGGATACAGGGGTACTATATTAGGTAGGGGGGTCAGGAAAGAACTTCCTGAGGTGACATTTTGGTAGCGATCTGAATTATATGCTTATTTACTAAATGTCACCTATCTCCTCTGAGTTTTCTTTTG
The DNA here is from genome assembly GCF_014176215.1 of Rousettus aegyptiacus. Lineage (NCBI taxonomy): Eukaryota > Metazoa > Chordata > Mammalia > Chiroptera > Pteropodidae > Rousettus > Rousettus aegyptiacus. The sequence goes on along the minus strand of NW_023416284.1, from coordinate 24,806,120 downwards.
GTTTTTGTTATGGACTTAAGAAACCAAGCTTTTTGGATCAAATTGCAAAGACTTAGGTGAATATTCAAGTTTCTGCACCTGAAAATGCTTTCCTGGGTACTACCTCAATTGCCCTCTTTAAGTGCAATAAAGGGATGGATAGCTTACAAAAGCCAGATAGGGACACAGCAGTTGTCATCTTGAATGATAGAATGGTGGACAAGATAAATAGGCTTTATTTAAACTTAACTGAAATCAGCTGGTAAGAAATTTAAAATTTTGTGTATTATAATTGTCCCCAAGCTTAAGATATTTTTCAGATATTAATCAAACTGTGTTGTTTTTCAGCTTTTATTTGACTAGTATCTATGACCATTCAATATTTGAAGCCTTTAGTAAGGTGGTGCAGAAACTCATTCCACAACTGCCGACCTTGGAAAACCTATTAAATATTTTTATATCAGTAAGTGAGCTATTTAATTCACTATAGTTTTGGTTCTATTTTTATTGAATATATTATCAAATTCTTCAAAAAATGTCTCAAATTTGTCTGAACCGAGTTTAAAAACTAAATGTTACATACTTAATATGTAAAATAATAACATTAAACATGGCTTGAGTTATTTTCTGAATTCTTTCCTTAGTACTCACCCTTTTGTCTTAAAATGAACTGATGAAAATTTCTTCATGCTTTCTAAATTAAAAATAATCTTTATGATATCTGTTTCCTGAAGGAAGTAGTAATACCTGGAAAGGACTGGGTTTGGGGGATTTGACTCAGTTTAATCTCTGCCTTATTGGAGGTCACATTGAAAAATTGGTCTTTTCCTTTCCTTGCTAACTGTAATCTTAGTATCATATTTCACATTCTTGTATTTTGAGGATTCAGCTTAGTAAAAAAGGATATCCATCCAATAAGTTTAGCATTTGGTCATTATATTTTCTAAACATTACTTTGAAGGACTCAATGTATAGTAATCTGTATTTTTTTGGGTTATGCTAGTTGTTGACATCAAACAAATTCTTTAATGTTTTGCGAATTGTCCTGTAAAGTCCTTCTGGTAGCAAGGTCATTCAAATCAGAGATTGATTATTATAACAAGAAAATGGTATTGAAAATGTAACATGGCTTGATGTTTGGAGGATTTTTTTGGTTAATATTTTCGGTGCTGTCTTAGAAAATAATTCATTTAAGCGAAGAGGAAGAAATAACAAATTCGACCTATGCAATTATGTCAGTAAATCAAAACAATTTCATTTTTATTCTTTGGAATAATGGTGTCTCAACTAAGTATTTTTTGGTTATTTTGGTACGAGGTTGTATAATTAAAAATGCTCTTGGGTGTTCATCAGTAATTCAAGATCTTAGATAAGTTATAAAATGTGATTCATAAAGAAAACTGAACACTTTTCCAATTTTGTTTTTCTAAGAATTCAGGTATTGAAAAAGCTTTTCTCTTCGATGTTGTTAGCAAAATCTACATTGCAACAGACAGTTCTCCTGTGGATATGCAATCTTATGAACTTTGCTGTGACATGATTGATGTTGTAATTGATGTGTCTTGTATATATGGGTAAGTTATATGTATATTTATGCATGATCTCAGGTGGAAAACTTCCAGTTTGATTTGTTAAGGGGATTCATTTCTGAGGCTGCTAGCAAGTACTGTCTGAAGTGGACTTGTTCTGACTATAGCGCTTCAATTTGGAGCACGATTTCTCTGCAGGTGTGCTGCTGGACTTTTTCAGAGAAGATGGATAAGAACATGAGTGTGACTAGTGCCAGACTTAGGCATCCCTGAAGGTTTCTCCCACCATTACTTGGGGGGTTTGCACCATGTCTTCTCACTTTTCACTTCAGAAAACTGGATTAATTTATTTAAAACATTCCGAGTAATAAAGTACTGGTTTCTTATTTAACATCAGGCTTTGTGGAATGAGGAATCCTTAATTTTTCAGAGAGCTAAGTAACAAGGAAATTGGATGTCAGGACTTATACATTTGGAAATTTGATTCATACATCTGATTTTCCAAAATAAATTTCTAAAATGTAAACTCTTTCTTTATGTAAATTCACCAAACTACATAACAGAAATTTATAAAAGTGTAAATTCTATAAAATGTCGTTTTATAGATTAGCCCAGAGGATGATTGAAAACTTTGGGGAATTACTGATATTTCGAAAGCCAGTTACCTCTTGCCTTTGATAGCCGTTATTCCCCTAATATGTTAACATCAGCACTCACAAAGCATTTACTGATGCTCTGACATCACCTTTACTGTTTGAGACCTGTGTCCTTTATCTGTTGTTGTTCTCTGTTTCACCTACTTAATTCCTCTTTCATCTCTGTTTCTACCCTTCACCTTTGTCTCTCTGCCTAATTTGTCAGTGTCTTTCTCCAGCAGCCTCTGAGTAGAATGCATTTGTTTCACCTGTTCATGTCTACTCCTGTCTGCCATTTCTATTTTTCACTTTTGTGATTACATGCTTTCCTCCGTTTTAATTCTTTTCATAATGAAAATGAGCTGTTGTCGGTTTATTATATCTTTCAGTAAAGTTTCATGTTTGCATTCCTGATTTTAAAAATGGATGAATAGATTATTTGCTTTTTCTTTAAAATAAATCAAAATTTTATAAACCAAATTTTATAAATAAAAGAATCAAGTGTACTTGTAAACTTTATTTTCAATATAAAGTACATTGTATATATTATGAAGTATATTATTGAAAGAAAATATCCATTTTATTCTTAACACAATCTATGCATGCGTTATTTGGTGTGCTTTATTATAGTTTAATTTGCTTCTTGACCGTTGATTTATATTTTTTGAAGGAGGATTACATATAATAATTCTAGAATGACAGTTGTAGTTTAGTGAATGAAAGCTTTCAGGCCCTGTAAGACTCACTTTGTAAGCACCAGGATTCAACAATATCTTTGACAGATTGTATTTATTTTAATTTTTTTCATACTCTTTTCACTAATGGCAGTTTTTGTATTTAGGTCCTTCTTTATTTGTAGACTGAGTCAGTATAGATTGGTATGAGGGAAGATTGGAGCCCGCTGTATTTCATACATTTTAAGTAAACAAGATGAAGGTGTGAATGCATGGAGTGCTGCATCGAAGTCTGGGAATTCTATCTAAATGAGAACTTCTGTTCCACTGTATTTAAGCCAGTATTCTTCCATCTCAAATGACATTCAGAAAACTGGGTGCAAAGACTTGTCATTGTGCAAATTAAATGTGACAGAATATGTAGTTGGGAACACTGTAATGAATAATACTTTCTTTTAAAACAGGTTAAAGGAAGATGGCAGTGGAAGTGCTTATGACAAAGAGTCTATGGCAATTATCAAGCTGAATAATACGACTGTCCTTTATTTAAAGGAAGTGACTAAATTTTTGGCACTGGTCTGCATTCTTAGGGAAGAAAGTTTTGAACGAAAAGGTAATGGCATTTTATGTTAAGTTCTTGTCCTAATTTCTTAGGTTCTTGAAAACGAGAAAATAATAGTATAGTGCTAGACAATTAAAAGCTCAACTACATTTGTCACCTTTTCATATATAGTCAGGCTTTCTTCTTTCTTCTTTTGATTTTATATTTTAAAACAAGTTTTTTTATTCTAGTCTCTCTTATTTAGAATCCTTTCATTACTACCTGCAGTTTGGCTTCCACCTGAACCAGTTTACTGAGATGATTCTTTTGAAGGTCACCAGGTTACTTTCTTGCTGTATTCAGTGGCCATTTCTCATTCTGTAGCCTCTTTAGCCTTCTGGAGCATGTGATCTTGTCTGTTCCTCCTTTCTTGAAGCTTTCTTCTCTCTTTCCTTCCCTAACATTTAATTCTCTGGGTTATTTTATGTGTTTGTTTCTCTGATCACCTCTCCTCTTTCTTCTATTTTCCTTTTTTTCGGTTCTGAATGTTCTTCAGAGCCAAATCTTTCTCTACATTTCTTCTTCTCCAGGTCAGCTCATCCAAGCCATGGCTTCAGTTAATCTTCTCTTTGTGATTGATTGAAAAATTCACATCTCTAGCTCTGACGTAGGCCTATATTTCTGTCCCATGTTTGGAGCTGTTATTAAGATGTCTACACTTAAATATTTGATCGTTATTTTGTTCATGATGTCAAAAACTGATGAATATTTTCCCCTTAGTTTCATGGCCCTCTTGGCCACCCTACTTCTCTTGTTAGGACATTTTTCTGGCATCCAAGCATAGATATCTTGTAGTTAGGTAATCATATGGTGATATTGCTGAAAGCGTGATATTGCTGATAGGAGGGCATTCAGTGTTCTCCTTTTTCTGTTCTTTTCCTGTATTGTTTACATTGACTTTTCATCAAATCTTATTGTTTGTTTCTTGGGTTTCCTTTTTATTTCCATTGTCAGTGTCTTCAGGCTTGTGGTCCTGCAGTGACTTCCTACTTGAGGTTATACATTCTATATATGTATTAGTATGTATCATCTTTTATTCTAAAGGTAGAGTAGATTTCAGAAAATTACTTTTATCATGTTATTTAATTACTTACGGATATATAATAGCTCCCTATTGTTCACTGCAGCAAGTCCCTGCTTTTCTGTGTGAGAGTTTAATATTAATATTAAATGAATTATTATTTCATTAAGTTAATATTAATGAATTCAGATATGCAAAACATTTTGGATAAAACAAAAATATTTGTATTCCTTTTACATTAAGAACTAAAACCTGACAAATATATATCCTCTGTGTCTTTGATTGAAAACCCCTCCTTTGCACTGTTTTGAATGTAGTGTTTTATTCCATGAATGATTTATTCTTTTACTTTACATCTATTCTCAAATAGTAGAGAGTATTGTATATCTTTGTATAAATAATGTAAAAATGTAGTCTCTTCTGCAACTTGCTTGTTCCTCTTCATTCAAGATTATTTTTGAGATTTATTCATATTGATAACATGTAGCTCTAGTTCATTCATTTTTCCCTGCCACACTATATTTTATGGGTTGAATATACCACAATTTATTTTCTTGTTGCTGGACATTTAGATTATTTTTAAGATTAAAAATAGTTTTTCAACAGATGCTCGTGAACAAGTTGCCTTTACACATGTGGAGAATTTCTCTGGGTATGTACTTAGGAGTGGAATTTATAGAGGACATAGCATATTTATTAGACATTGCTCTCCAGTGTGGGTTTACCATTTGCTCCCGTGGCAGTATCGTGTGAGAGTTCTTATCATCATGTCCTTGATAATGATTGATATTGTTAGACTGTTTAGTTATTGTCAGTCTAGTAGATGTGAAATGATATCTCACTTGGTTCTAATTTTTACTTTTACTAGTTAGAGCAAGCGTCTTTTTCATGGCAGTTAACCTTTTTATCCCTAATCAGGTGTCTTCTTTGGTAATTTACCTCTCTGTAAACCTTTGTCTTTTCTGTACTGATCTTTTTTGTTCTTTATCTTTTCTGTAATTCTTAGGAGTTCTTTATTTTTCTCTATGCTGATGTTTAAAAAAAATTTAAAAACTGTTAGTTATGGAAATTTCTAGATACATGCAAAAGTAGACCAGCACAGTGACTCTTCGTATACTCATTTTCCCGCGTCAGTAATCATGTACATATGGTCAGTCTTGTTTTCTGTATATCTTTACCCCAACTAAATTATTATTTTTTACTCTTATTGTGAAAACTGTCAAACATGTAAAAAAAAGGTAGAGAAAATTATATAGTGAACCTTTTCTAATCTGTCACCCAGATTCAGTATCATCAAAATTATAACCAGTCTTATTTTATTTCTATACTTTTTTTCCTACTAGATTATTTTGAAGCAAATCTCTGACATCAAATCCTTTTGTCTTTGTAGATTTCAAAAGATAGCTCTAAGGGATAGTACTTTTTCTCAAATGTAACAGTGTTACCATTAATAAGTATAAACTAATTCACGATTTTATAATATCATCAAATATTAGGCCAGTGTTCAACTTTCCCTGTCAGTTTTATTTTACTATTTGCACAGAAGTCAATTTTAATGTAGTAAACTTCTTTTACAGGTTTTTTCCCCCCTGTGAGTCTAAAGGACCTCTTAATTTCACTCTAACTTGAGAATTGATTCCCAATATTTTCTACCAAGAATACCCTGCCCCTGTCTCCAGTCAGACTAGTTTCTTCCCAGTCTTCCACCTGTGCTGTGTTCTCATTGCCTGCTCCCTGCTGCTTTTTATAATCTTGCTTCTCCTTCCTGCCTAATCAAATCTTTCCCGTTTCCCCAAAGTTCTGCCTCATCTCTAAAGCTTTAATTGGCTGCTTTTGTCCTGCACTTGGCTTTCCCTCCTTTGGACTTCTTCTACACATGTAGTAGGTTTGACACCAGATTGTTTTAATTTGTTTCTTGTTTATTGTCTTTATGTTCCAATATCCTCAAGGGCAAGGTGCTTTCCTTTCTGCTCTGCTGTTCTTAGCACTGACTTCTATTCTTAAGGTTCAGAATGGCTCCAGGAGCACCAGCCATTTGATTCATATTCTAGACATTAAGGAGGAACAGGGGTGAGGAAAGAATACCCTGTTCCTTTTTAAGGAGACCTCACAGGTCCCACATACTTTCACTCATCTCAGTGGCCATATTGGTCATCTGGCCATGCATAACTGCAGGGAAGGATGGGAAATGTAAAATTTCAGCCAAGCACCAGTGTGCTCATCCAAAATTGGGGTTCCATTTCTGAGGAAAAAGGGGGAAGTTGATATTTAGTAAGCAGCTAGCCATTTCTGTCACAAAATAGAACCTTTTGTTTGACCAAAATCTTAATTAGAAGCCAGTTCATGAAACAGATGAAGGCGCTACCTTGAAGAGAGGGTACAGAGTGCCTGGGATTCTGTCTGATGAGCCTCTCTGGTACCTCTCAAACCTCAGAGCTCTACTGAGCAGTTTACCAAACTTATACTGGCTGTCCTTCAGCTCTTCATTGGCTGCCCCAAAGATGTGTAAAAGGAAAAGTTTGTTGTTTCAAAAAGCATTTACTTTCATTTTAGATTTCATTGTAACTTTTCTTAGCAAATTTATCTTCCTAATTACTTTATTTAACCTTTGCATTCCCAAGCCCTGGAGGTAACCAGTGTTAACAATTTAAGCACATGCTCTTACCTTGTTTCCAGCATAGAGAATTCTTTAGTTGGATGTATGTTTTTAAGTATATATTGATTTTTTTTTTCTGTCACCAAATGTTTCCTAGTAGATAATTTCACAGTTGATATTCAGGAGGCCTGATCTTTTTTTCTCTTGCAGGTTTAATAGACTACAACTTCCATTGTTTCCGAAAAGCTATTCATGAGGTTTTTGAGGTGGGTGTGACTTCTCACAGGGGCTGTGGTCACCAGACCAGCGCACCCAGCCTGAAAGCATTGACACACAACGGCACACCACGAAATGCCATCTAGCCTGAATTCCAGTGGTCGGGGCTCTGTGCCAGCTTACTGTTCTCTCCAGGGTCAGATGCCACGTGCTACAGGACATGGGAGTTGCCGCTTGTGGGAAATCTGGTACCTGTCCCACTAGAGACAAGGGGTAAAGGTTCTCATTCGGATGAAAACCCCTTCAAACAGTGGTGTACAACTGAAGCTACTATTTCTTTTTTTTATTTTATTTTATTTTAATGGCAAAAAGGAATGCTAGAGACAACAGAACTCATGTGTTTCTCCTTTTGGGGTCCTACTTTAAGTAGTTGGGATATTTTGGACCTGGAGATAACACCACTTACCCATCTTTACCAGGGAATGTTGCCATCATTTACCAGTTGAAAATAATAGAAAGAACTGAGTTTTTATATGCTTCACTTAGGTTTTCATTTGAGTAGTCTCTAAAAATCCTGCCTTGCTTAAGTTCTAACACCGCCTGTCAGATTCCAGTTTTGGACATTGCATATCTAAGACCTTTCAAATGCATTTGCTTGCTAACTCAGAAGACTCATGGTCTGACTGCAGCAAAGGACATTCCTGTTAACTGAAGAAATGAGAAAATTTTATGCTGCATCAGGTCAAGGGCAAGGGTCAACAGTGGCTACATTTGTTCTTGGAAGTATTGAGGAAAAAAATTTTAAAAAACAGAAGAAAATTTTTGCACATGTGTTTTGGGTACCAGACATCTGGGTTCTTCCTCCTGCATAAAGTAAATGATCATGATTATTGTAGCAAAGGGAATTGAAAAAAAATTGTTTCCCCCGCAATCTCCTCCTCCTAGGGGAGGAACTCATTATGTCATTGAAATATTTAACTCATTTTTCTTTAAACTTGATACCAGCCGTAACATACTTATTATTCTAAGCTGTCCAGATTCTTTAAGTACTGCTGTTTTTGTTGGCCATGAGTGACCTGAAGGCACTGGTGGACTGTCCGCCGGGAGTTCGAGAGAGCACATGTCACTACACGTGTGTTGTTTAAACGTACTGCATCTCCAGTATTCTGACACCAAGTGTCAACTGTGGTACTTTTTTCACCTAGGATATTAATTGATAATTGTTTCTTTTCGTTGATGGTTGATACCCTTTCCATTGATTTAAACATACACATTATTTTTACTCCACATGCCCAGTAGTCATATTCCAAAGCCACTGGACCACTTGAGTACATAAGTGCCACTGTTTAATGAAATATGTATATTCAGGTCTGTAAACCTAACAGTGTGACTTGGAGTGCTTTTTACAGATGACTCTGACTGCTGAGTATTTACACGGACCATGGTGATATCCAAAAGAAAAATGCTTTTATATTTATAGATTATTTCATCAAACTATATAAAATGGGTATCAATAAATGTATTTACACCAAAATCAAGGGTTTTTTTTGCCTAAGATATGAGAGGGTGGGGTGATGGGACATTGGGTTATCTCACTCCGTCATTTTATCATCCATTTTCTTTCTTTTGCTGTTTCATGTCATTAATGTGCTTATGTTTCAGGATTTCAGGTTCTGTCCTGATGCAGGAGTTTCATGCCTTGTGTCCAGACATGTCTTTGGGCCCATTTTCCCTTGGGGTATAAGGTCTAACTAGGCCCAGGTGAAAATGTTTTTTGGTTATGCTATTTCATACTAACAAATCTCACTCATAGTGGGGAATGTCCAGGGCCTGGCATAGTAGATGTATTATATCCAAGCTAGGAAGGGATAAGGAGATGAATTAAGAAGAATACCATATAAAAAATTTGTATTGATTCCAGCTTGTTCATTTCTTCCAGTTTCTGAGATACTCATTATTGACCCTTAAATGTCAGTTAAATCAATGTTTATATAGATGCTTCTATAGTTAGGGTGGGCCTAAACTGATTGGAGTAAAGTATACATTTGTTTATGGAAGGGAGTGGGGAGGTAAAGGTTGAAAGATCTTTAATTTCATGAGTGGGCTACTTTAGAAGTTCAGTTATTAGACTCCTAAATGGAAATCACAGAAACATTAAAAAAAATAGTGTCAAATCCTGTACCAGTTTTCACGTTACAGAAGCTGAAGCCCTGGGGGTTAAACAGCCTTGTCTAGGGTTATAAATGGGGTATGACTGTATAACAAGTTCAAACCAGGTTACTGTTGAGGATGGCAGGAATGCCATTAATAGCAATGTCAGCACAATAGCTATAAAGTGTACTGTCCTGGGTAAAAACAAAGGTGGCCAACCTTGTCCTAGATCTAGTTAGTGGCCAGGTGAGATCTGTTCACCAGATCTGGCAGCCCAGTGTGGTTTGCCTTTATCTTCGGCCTCAGGCTCCCATTGGTTAAATGGAGGTAATGCCTCAAGATGAGTGTAACATGCCATGTGGGTGCCCAAGAAATATTTTTTCCCACTACTATGGAAAATTAGAAATTTATATGGTGTTCTACTTAATTCATCAGGGAGTGTTTAAGGAGAAAATGGTGAAATAGAAATAAAGTGACTGAAGAAAGGCAACGACTCAGGAAAAGGGAAATGGAAGAGTCATTAAATTGTTAAGGTTTCGCTTGATATGTCTTGTATCCTGATGGATATTTTATCTGTACCAGGCTACCTCAGAGAGAGCTGGGAAAGATGGTGAAATATAACCTTTAAAATCTTCTGCAGCAAGGTATTTTAGCTGTTTGACACACCACTACCTCTCCCATTCACACATTCATGTATCTACACATATACATATGCACACATATACACAAGCAAATGATGATTTCCCAATGTAGGATGCTAAAGGTGTTTGTGAGCTGCTTTAATTTACCTGCTACATTTTGAGTTCTGTGCTTATACAGAAAAACAATTTTAAAGATAAAATTTCAGTAGTTAACTTTGTGGTTGAGGAAAGCAATGTGTGTGATTTGTAGACTTGTTAAGGTTTTTTTGTTCTGTTTTTTTTTTAAAAATGCTGAAAGTGCTTCCAGTTACATCCAAAAGAAATTAGTGAATATCATTATTGTTTTCCATTTTAGTAATTCAACTTTAAACACCTCCATTTTCTCCTAGAGACCCTAAAAGAACATAGTTTTTAAAAGAGAACTTAGGCACAAGATGTTGGGCATAGCTGGAATGTATTTCTGTTAATATAGCATCTTCCCTGAACTGCTCCTACAGAGTTGAGAGATTGTGGACGTAAAGAGCATCCAGGAAGGACATGAAGGGATAGCAACTACCACCAGTTATTTTAGGTGGTTTATATGTATTACCTTATATGTAATATATGTAATCTTCACAATACTTTGTGGAGTAGGTGTGTGTTCTTATTTTGTAGATGTGGAAATAGTCATAGAGAAGCTCAATTGTGAGTGGTGGAGTTGGATTCTACGTAGTTCGATTCTAGAACCTGTGTCTTTAAACTACTGCTTGGTGTTATTCTCCTAGTAGAGAAGGAGGATTTACTCATGGGGTGTGTTGCAGAAAACAAATTCAATGGTTAAACTTTAGAACCAGCATCCCGTAGTCTGTTGAGTCTGTTGGAGATTTACTATATGCAGTCAAATATTAAAGGTTCTTAGAAGACCTGAAATAGAGCAGTTTTTTTTCCCTTGGTTTATATCCCATATTCCTAAGTTTATGTGACCCTTTATGAAAAGTTTATTCAAGAAGCATGTAAGTATACTGAAGGGCACTTTACTGAAACATTGTCAGTAGGATTGGAAATATGATTTTTGTTCTATTTTCAAGTGTATTAATAATACAGGCTTCTGCGAACTGGTTGTAATTATAAAGCTTGTGTATTTTCACAATTGAGCTTAGTAGCTCATGCTGATCTTTCAGCCTGGAATCCGCTTTCCTCGGCCTGTAGAAATTCTATTACCTTACTAGCTTAGCGTAAATGCCGTATCCTCCATGAAAGCCCCCTGATCATTTTCTTGCCCCACCTCTGCTCCCCTCCCTGCACCTTGCCACAACAGGTCTATTTTCTTCTTGATTCTTGGAGACTTGCTTAGTACCTGCCCTTGTAGGTAGTGGTGGCAGAGGCATATCTTGCTGCTCTGGTATTTCCTCAATATTTCATGTTGAAGAAAACCCGTGCTCACTTAAATCGTCTTGCATTTCAGCTTTGATGTGAAGTCAGAGGTACCTCTGGTTTGGGCAGTAGCTTGTCTAGCTTTTCACCCGTGTTAGCTGTGGTGTCCAATTTTATTTTTTTAGTGTTTGTCCTCTAGGTGGCGATGTTGTATTATTTAAACACAGCTTCTAGCTTTCTGGTATCTGCATCTTTGCTCTGAAAGTTTAAATTGCCTGTATCACCCAAGGTACACCTAACTTAGAGATATAAAGAATGACTGACTTTATTTCCCCTGCCATAATATTAAGGGTTTATTCGAGACAATTTATTGGAAGGGGATTGGTTTACAATTTTCTGTTTTTGTATGTGCTATCAGCTTTTTAACAAGGTTAGGTAGGATGCATAAGATCATTTGCTTCATTGATTATGAGTTTCAAAGGGGCCTGAAGACTGCTCTATCCACAATCCTATAGCAGGCAGAACTACTTGCTTCCACTACTTGCCATTTGTTGTAGATTTATGTGCTCTTAATGCTCCCATGGAAGGAAATGCCACATATTTGAGTTAAAATATCTTTCATCACTTTCCTTTGCTTCAAATAAGGTCTGCTGTAACCATTCACACTTGAGAGTTACAGAACTACCACAGAAAAGGCCGTAGCCCATTATGCTCCAGTGGATGCTTGTTTTTCTTTCTTCTCAACCCGTATCATCTCTCCCTAGTCCTCAGCTGTGACTTTGTTCTGCAAAGAAATTTTAAAGTAAAGATACGACAGTGCACCTTCAGAACCATTTAGAATATAATTGAGAAAATTGCAAAAGGACAGTTACAGTGAGGAATTGAGCGGAAGGCACCTAGCTGCCCCCTCCCCCAGCTTCGAAGCCTGTTCTGGCCGGCGTGTTGCTCTGAGAGTGCTGCAGCTTCCACTTCAAGATCCTCCACTTTAAAAAGCATCTTTTGAGCTAACGTGATCAAATAATGAGAAGGCGTCGGGCAGACAGTTAACTTGGTTTAATGCAACCTAACCTGCAGAACAGACAAGCTTGGGCTATAAAAATGGAATATTAGTCTTCTAGAATGTTCTGTTTGCTAGTTTTTGTTTTGTTTTTAAAAGGGATTCTGGTACACTCATTTTGGTAGTTGTAAATATTCTTTCTTTTGTTTCCATGTCCTCCTGTCTCTATTCAAAAAGGCATGCAAACTTCATGTTCCAATTAATAACTGGGCTGAGAATGGCATGTTAATTTATTTGGGCAGAGTAGACCTATCTTATTCTGAAAAAGCAGTGCTGGAACTCCCTGTACTGGGGCCTTGTCCCTGTCCCAGAAAAGGCATTGGCTGTACAACTTTGGGATATAAACAGAGGAGCAGTCTCATAGCCCTACTGACCATTTCCCTAGTACCTGTCTTGACTTTGGAAATAGAGCTGTTTGCTATTTCCATGCTTGGAGGATGCCATTTTGCTATACTGTAGCTCTTCCTGGTTAGATGTCTAAGACTGAAGGTTCTTTGGAGGTCCGTTTCCTTAGTACATGACCTCTGTGGCAGTATATTGAAAGAAATGGGATAATTGAGAAAGGCAGGTGATTTGGCAAAAAGGAACTCATTTAGGTGTCAGAGGTCACTGGTTCTCAGTGGACATGCTCCCTGGACAACTAGCGTGATTAAGCTGGTTGGAGGGGAAGAAGGTTGAGCTGAAGATTGAGCTAGCACACTGAGGGGGCAGGGCAGAACTTCGACAAGGCTATGGTCAATCAGTGGAAGGAGGATAGCTGGGAAAGAAGTCAGAATGATCCTTGTGATGAGAAGAAAACCAGGTAGACTGAAATGTGAGGTGCAGCACAGAGGCCTGAAAGATGAAAAATAGAGACCTTGATTTTTGCCTAGGAGTATTGGTGACCTTTGAAGACCTCCAGATGAAATCTGGGCCACTTTATACTTCTCTAGGCCCTTGACTCTCCCAATGTATTCTTAAATCCCTAAATTATTTATTCTTAATTTCTTTTAGGCCCAAGATAATGGTTGTAGAAGTGCTTATTTAAGTGGTATTCTTTTTCATTTTACCCCAGGCCAGACTCTTACCACATTTTATGTCAGTTCTTACAGGAGTCTCAGCTTGTCTCTTAGATTCTCTTCATTTTCAAAAGCTGGATTAGCCCATAATAATAATAATAGTAATATTTTTGTTATGATAATTATTAGCATGAGTGTTATGATATTTGAGTGCTTACAGCTTTCCAGCCCTTGTGCTTAGAGCTTTACTTCTGCCTTCTCACGTAATTCACCCAGTGTCATTAGGTTGGAGCTACTGCTGTGGTCCATTTTACAGATGAGAAAACAGACACAGAGAAGCTAAGGAACTGGCATGAATGTATTGCTAATTATTGGCAGAGCTTACACTTGTCCTATCTGCCTTATGCCAGAGCAAAGGTTTGTCGTCTTGGTAGTAGCAGAGCTCCTTAGGGGGTGAGTCTGCAAAAGGAGGAAGGATAATGGCTACCTGGGGACTCTAAACAGCTTGCTCCAGAACTCTTTGAGAGTATCTGTAGACACCCATTGTGGCAGAGGCCAGATCCCCGTTCACCAGATGAGTGTCGTCCTCTTCTTGGGCACAGGGATAACATTTCCAGCCTCCCTTGCGATTAGGATGGTTATATTAAGTTTTGGCCAATAGACTATGAGTGAAAGTAATGTGCACCACTTCCAGGCCTAGCCCCTAAAATCCTCTCATATGTGATCCTCCATGGGTGACCTTTTTTCCTGCCACCAGATCACTGCCCATGAGCACAGCAATACCGTTGCAAATGCAGAGCCTTGACATGGAGGAAAGCTGGATTCCTGGGTCACATTGTGGAAGGCTCATCTGCTGACCAGAAACACTTGCACTGGACCATTACATAAGCAGTGAATAAATGTCTGTGATGTGCAGTCTTTGGGATTATGGGCTTTATTTGTTATTAACAGCTGATGTCATCCTAACGTACACCTATACACTATGTGGGTCGTGGTTCTTGCCTAGGAGCTCAGGCAGGTAGGGAGTGAGAAAGGAAATCTCTGGAAAGAAGCTTTTGTGGCCAGTTGCAGAATGCTAATAATGTTTTTCAGGCCAAGGCGATTATGATTACAGAACTTGAAGTCTGGGGTTTGCTGGATACTCTTCAGGGCAAACTTTTAATGCAAAGAGTTCTCTGTGTGACCCTAGGAGTTAATGAACGGGCTCCAGGGGTTTTGAGAGCTCCCGAATTAGTGTGTAAAATTACACATGGCAACTGAACAGAGGGAACTTGGTCTTTCTCTATATTCTCCAAGGGGTCTGCATCCAAAAAAGTGAAGAGCTAGTTGTGAATCTGAACACAAACCACACAGGAAGCATATTTAGAAATGAAAAACTCAACTTAGCTGAATGTGCTAGATTTCACATTTTTTTCTTGTGGTTTCCAGTTCTCCCCTTTGTAGATATAAAAACTATAAAAGAGCTTTTCTTGAAACCAGTACATTAGTATATGATACACAGTAACAGTGAGCAAGTAAAATTGGGTGAGGAAAGTCATGAATATAAAACATGCCTGTCTTGTGGTCAAGTAGCACATTAGCCAGTGGTCTTAGGAAGCAAAGTTAGCCTAGCTCATGGTTTACCATCTGGCCTGCCAGCTTCCTTTTCTCTGTGTGTCAGAAGTGTCATCCTTCATGTCCCTTGGAGCGCTCTCCTCTAACAAGCCTTTCCTGCTCCTGCTTTTCCCTTCTTGATCTCACTTTTTAAAAAGACTCCTGGCCCATACTCCGGCCCATCTCATCTTTTTTTAATCTACAGGTATAATGAAATCCTGTGAGGGTCATCACTAGGCCCAGGCAGGGTATGTGCATTTTGTATCTGCCAGGGGTGCTCAAAACAGGCCTGGCCTCACACTGCACACCCAGTACCTACTTTGCTATGCTGGGGAATAATGGGGAAAATGCAAACAGTAGGACTGGGAGATACAGCTTCTGACCAGTTAAAATTTCTTAGGAGCCAAGATGTCTGGGTTTGCCTTGGGTGACCAACATCTACTGGTTGTCTGCTCTAGGCTAGGGTCCAAGCTGGCTGCTAGGTGTCTACTAGGTGAAAGTCTCAGTTCTTGGTTCTGGGGATCTCCCAGAGAATAAGATTGCAAAGTTCTTGCCATTATCGTGGTGATTGAATTTTATTCTGACAAAAGTTAAGTTGTAGATGGAGGAAAACGGAGGCTCAGAGAAGTGAAATGGCGTGCCCTAAATTATAGAGCTGTTGAGTGTCCATCTTCAGACTGTAAGTCCCAAGGCCTTGTCAACACACAAAGAGGGTAGGGAGGGGAGATGTGAAAGATGTTAGAGGCAATTTAACAAAGAGTTCTATTGTCTTTTTTTTAAACATATGAAAAGCCTTATGTCAAAATGTACTATACACAAAACAGAAACTAGGAAAACTGTCTGCTAATGGGTAATACAGTTAATATTCTTGATCCGATTTTACAAATCAGTAACAAACACACCCCAAAATAAATGAAGAGAAAATATCAGTGTGTGACACGTACAAGTAGAAGAGGTCAACAAGCGTGAAAAATCATAAAACCTCATAAGTAATAAAAGAAATGCAAATTAACAATGGATTTTCCTTTTTTTTTTAATTGAATGGGCATCTTTCCCCAAAAGATGATACTCCACGTTGCTGAGTACAAGAACAGTATCTTACATGTTTTAGCAATTAATTGTAGGATGTTTTTAAACTGATTGATTTGTGTACCTCTTTAAAATGACAGATTCGAAGTCTCTTTTTATACCTTTTTAACAGTGACTTCCAGTTTTTCTGCAATGAATGTTTATTTTTATTTTTTTACCATTAACAATATACATATTTACTCATTTTAAAGAATCTTAATTGAAGGAAAAATGAGGAGGGGATGTTTATTGGTTTTCTTTTCCTCCCCTCTTTAATACCTCCCCACCCCCACTTCCACCCGTGACTTATGGATGTTGCATTTCCCCTTAAGAACTGGATCTCTGAAGGCGGGGCATCTCCTTCCAAGTGCTTGCAGCGTGCACCTGGCCCCCAGGGTATGGTCCGTGGCTCTACCTGGGGTGCAAACCAGGTCCTTCTGTGTGTAAAGCGGATGTGCTAACCACTACACTATGGAGCCACCCTATTTCATTGGTTTTTAGCATGCAGTAGAGCATGGTCCTAGATTCAGCAGAGGGGAACCACATTTTTTGTCTGCTGTTTTCATTGTGTGTAATCACCCTTTTTTTATGCACCCTTTCCTGGCCCCTTCTGTGGTTCTCTGCCCAGAGCCTGATCATCAAGTCTCTAATTCTCTGAGCACAGTCTGTGCAGTTGCTATTGTTGTTATGTCGAATGCTTTTATAGTAGTGCGTCTCAACCTTGGCTGTACTCTAGAACCACCTGGGGTACTATTAAATAATAGTGACGCCAGGTCCATCCGCAACCAATTAAATAAGGCTGTCCCCATGTCACTTAATGTCAGTTAGTGTTGTTGAGGACCACTGGCCTGTAGGCTGGATCTAACTACATCTAGGTATTTTGTGTACTCAGTCCTCGGTCCTGTGACATAATACATAGGTTTGTTGAACTGAGTCAAAACAAGTTTGGTCTACTAGCTCCTCAAGCACAGAGAATTCTGATTTTGCCACTTTTTTTTTTTTTTTGGATGTGTCAGAGTCATACAAGAGGTATCAAATATGTATTTGTTAATACACTGGTCTATTTTCTTCTAAATTTCTGGATTGTGGTAGCTCAATGTATCTGTAGTTAGTACCAGGCTTTTTGTGAAAATTTCACAGAAAGATGGATTCTGATTCAGTTGGTTAAACAAATAGATTGTATTGTACTATTTGACAGAAGCAATAGTTGGCCACCATAGGGTAAGTACTGTATTTATTCACCTCTGGCACTTGGTAGGGTATCCAATAAGTAGAGAATGAATGAGTGAGTGAGCGAATAAGTGCATGAATGACAAGATTGAAGCCAGTTCTGTACAATGTAACTAGATACTTGTCTCTTATAAAGGTCTCGTTACTTCAACTACTACCTGTTTTACCTTTCACCACTAAATTTTGATTTTAGACTTAAGTTGAATATCACTGTTTCGGTGGTGTTTTACCCAAAAACAACTTGCGAGTACTACATAATCTTCAAAGTAAACTAAATTATGGGCTAGGATATGTTCAAGAACATTCACTCCAGAACTTGGGCACCTATAGACAGTCTGTCATTTTCTCGGGTGCCAGCATTTGCTCTCATACAATATTCCCCCTTCTTCTCTCCCTCCATCTAAAGACTCTAAAACACAGGTATAATAAGCCTCACCAAACTTCTCTCGTTGCATATGCTCTGTCGGCAGGCATGGTACTGTGAAAGCAAATGTCATTGCCGCAGCCATAATTTAAGACGTCCTTTTAAAAAATTCCAATTTCATCATTTCACAGAAGAATAGATCAATATTTCTACAGTTAAGAGTTTAGTTAAAAACCCTGCTGTGCAATGAAATAATGCATCTGCTATTGGCGTAGAGCGACTGGGATGTTAATTCCCTGGTTTTGTGTCAGTTAAGGGCAAATTAGCCTTCCAGCACCAGTCATGACTCATTATGTCATTATGTAGAAGGCACTTACTGTACCTCCACTACTATGCAATTTAGATCCAATAAAAATTGTGACAGCGTTTTTATCCACTTCATTAAGCTACTAATTTCTTGTAAAAAAATGTACATTAATCTTTTTATAGCTTCATGCAGAGTGGCATATTTTTAGACTCTAACATTGATTAGGTCCTGGTTAAGAATAATTTTCACAGTACTTTTAAGAAATGTAAATAAAGTTACAATAATTTAATTTTTCAACATAGTTATGACAGTATTGATCTTAAAATGAACATGTTGGCTGAATTAAGTGTGTAGCCCAAATGAAATACAGACTGAATATTTAAACATGCAACAAATTACAAAGCACAGCTTAACAATACCCTGCAAACAGAATGAAGAGAGGGAGCAGGAACCTCCATGGAAATATTAATTGCTCGTATTTTAAAAGACGTAAACGTTTTTTTTTTTTTTGACATCTGACTTTTCTTACCCAAATGTTTAAAAAATACAGTAAAAAAATTGTCTTCCTCCTTTGATTTTTTATTCCTCGTGAAGTATTAATGCCTCTTCTGCCTGCATGCGTTAGGGAGAAGTAGAACAAGTTTCCTCTGCCGGGGTTGTGATATTAGCAGGTTGACATCAGAGACGATGTGTCCAGGGTTTTCAGAGGGTGCTGTGGGAAGTCGAGGGCAAGGTGTGACATCTGGGTCCTTGGTGGCAGGAGCTGCTTCTGTTCACGCCAAGAACCCAGGTCTTTTATGAACCAGGCTGACCAAGCCATGAGTTATGTCCTCATTGGCCGTAAAGGCGAGTTCTAAATGCTGGCTGGCATTTGATGCGATTACTCAGATTTCCCATTAGATCCTGACCTGCCTTGCTGGACCTTGTCTCTTTGCTCTGGACTGAGCTACATTCTAATTTTGCTTCCCTCTAGCAGTGGGAAGCTTCCCTCTGCTTTCCCAGGCCAGGGAACCCCAGCTCGCCCTGGCCTCCAGACCTACCCCATTCTAGTCCTTGCCAAGTGTCCACCACACCAGCCCCAAGAGACATGCAGGAAATGAGAGGGGGTGTGCAATGATTGGACTTTATTATAGGAGACACATAAATTGTGAACAGTACTGTACTGAAGTCAAAAGCTTAGATTCTCCCAGAAAGTAGCTGTGTCCCCTTTCCAAGTCTGTCCCTGTGAGAAGGTTATGTGCTGGGTTATTACAAAGGGCTGTAAGAGAACTGAAGTTCTAGGAATGACCACTCTCTCAATGTAGAAATTCGTTCCTGGGACATCCCTGGTGGGCTGTGAGTGGATGCTTCTAATGGGAGGCTCACTTCTTTTTCATTTTTTGAATTTATTGAGTCCAGTATTTTTCCTGAAGGGATTTAAAGAGGGGATAGATGGGGCTTCCTGCCTTATGACATCACATTCACTTTCATCAAGACAGTGTAAGTCAGAGCAGTTCATAGCAGCCAGTCACACCTCAGTATGAAAGATGCTGCAGCTGTTGCTAAGGGTAATGATTTTCCCATCACCACTGTCTAGGTCTCTAGTTCTGGGATTGTGATTGTTCCCGAGTAGGCTTGCATGCGGCCAATGACCTGTCCTTAGCTGGTAGCCCAAGCAGCTTCTCTCTGGCCTTTGGTTGCTCCCTAGAGAGCCCACAGTGTCTGGAAATGGTGGTTCTGCTTTTTGGCTGCCCCAGAGTCTGGGCTCAAACACAGTCTTTTTCTCCACAGCGCGTCCTTAAAGCTGTTCCTCTTTGCAGAAGCCACTGCTGCTCCCAGCTGTTTACTGCTAGTCCATGCTGTTCCTAATAGCGAAGCGCCTGTGGTGGTGGTTTTCATCTGCGCAGTGCTTCACCTGTTGGGAAGAGCAGTCAGTCTCGGTCGCCATGTCATCACTGCCACTCTGTGAGGCAGGCAGATAAACCGAGACCCAGAGGCAAAGCGACTCACCCAAGGTCACACAGCTCAGACACAGTGGATCCAGGAGTAGAACCCTGGCCTTCTAAGTCAAAATCCTGTACTCAGTATATCAGAGCTTACAAAATGCTTTTGGTAGCAGGACAGAATAGTGATTGAGAGTTTGGGCACTAGAGGTGGGTAGATTTGGGCTCAAACTTCAGCTCTCCCACTTACTAGTTTACTTAGCTTGAATAAACTTAGGCAGCATAGCTAACTTCTCTGAATCTCTGTCTCATCTTGTGTAAAATGGAGATAAATACTTTTTAACCTTACATGGTGTGATGAGGATTAAATGAGATAAGAAGCACTTAGCCTTGTACCTCACACACATTAAATTCAATAAGTGGTAGCTATTATTATTATTATAATTATCATCATCATTGCTACTACTTAATTCGAATGTCACCATAACCCCATGCACCAGGTATTCCATTCATTTATTCATTTATCGGTATTTATAATCATAACCGCTCCTGTGGACAGAAAGAAGATGAGGCCTGGCATGGTTTGTTAGGCTGTCCTTGAAGCCTGCTCTTCTATTTCTGCCTGTGCCCCACATCACTTTGTCAAGCCCAGACCTATGAAGTCCTTCCTTCTAAATCCTTACACATGCTTAAATTCAGGGATGCTGAGTCTCTTGGCTGGGTGACCTCTGGTTTCAGGAAGCCACCGGGGTGACATCGATGCAGTGGCTGGGGAAGCAGGATCTGGCCCAAAGGAGGAGCTGAGTTGTGCCCCAGCCTCTCTCTCCGGGAAGAACTAGTGTTCTGGGGTCACGTAATTACTCCCCACAGAAAGCTCTTTCTACTTAAATATAGGGTTCTGTATGTGACGCTGTCTGCGAGGCAACCCTGAGGACTGACAGGAGGTTAAGTTCTGTTTCTCTTCAAAACAAAGATTCCTTTAAGGTTTATATTAATACTCAATCAGTTTCCTATTATGACAATGTGAAGAGCAGTTGGTTGCATCTTCATAATTAAGACTTGAAGAAAAGTCAATGACAGTGAATAAATTATACTTGGTTGTTTTTCACTCACCCTGTCCTTCCTCTGTACCTTAGTACCCTCCTGGGACCAGCCCACTGGCCTGGCCTCTCCTTCCCTAGGCATCAGGCTGAGGGGGACAGGCTGTGGCCATCCTCTCCCCACCAGTCTGTGAAGTGCCAGAGTAGGAGGGGTTGAGGTTTGCAGGCTCCTTTGCCAGATGGCATTTGATACGAATATTGATGTTAATGGCGTTTGGATAATGCCGCTGTCTGTGGTAGGGGCTTTATTACTGTTATGAACGACACAGTCCTGGAGGGAGCCATTTCATTTAGTTACCTTTGTATGTGAGTTACAAATGTTTAACAGACAATTGTCAAGAGACGGTGTTCTAGGGGATTTGGGTTTTTTCTGGATTCCTAGGCAGGTTCTGAAATCAGTCAGTGCCCAGAGCTTAGGTGCCTTAAATCTGTCTGGGCTGCCGGAAATTATTTACTTTTGTACAGGGGTTGGTCACCCCATCCCAGTCTCTCCCATTTGTCTTTTGACAAGGCTTTTCCATTCTTGGGGGAGAGAGGGTCTGCTTTTTGCAACCTCTCCATACCAGATATATCAAAACCCTACCTTTTACACTTCCTGGGGGAGTTTGAGCTTCTTCCTATTAAAAATGAATAATAAAATCCTCCGCTTTCATCCTAATGGGGTTAGTAGGAGGTGTTTAGCTTTTTATAGCTACCTAGATGATCGAAGGAGGCAAATGAAGCCATCACAAAATTAAGGAAGAGGTCATCATTAGAAGGCCAGGGACCGAAGTCTTTTAAAAGCATTTCTGGTCTTAATTCAAAGCGCTTCTCCGGAGAGCATCAGCGAGCAGAGGCTGCAGGATTTTTCTGTTGGAACCAAAGCTTTGGCAAGGTGGGGCCTGTGTGTAGCAGGCTTCTCTTCAAGTCCTGTGGAAGGACCAGTCCCTTCAGCAGAGCAAATATGACACTTTCAAGATGGATTATCTGGCAAATACTTACGCCTGTTTCCCTGCATCATGCAAAAGTCCTCGTGAGAGAGAAATGGATGAACGAATGAATGGACCTCAGGTGTTTTCAGGGTCCTGGAAATGGTTTTAGAGGCTGCGCTGGCGGTCGCTACCAAACAAATGCTCCTGGGAACTTAGATATCAGGCAAAATGGGAAATCAGGAGGCTGAGCTGAACTTCTGGAAACAGCATAAAAATGGATTGTTGTGTGTGCTCCCAGCACAGCTCTAAATCTGAATACAAAATAGAGAAGATGCTCTTTTGCTCCCTTCAGACTAATGATTTTGTCCTTTTTCCCTCTCCTACTCGTTTTATTTCTCCATCTATAACATCTGCAAGAGGGCAGCCAGACTAATAAAACCGCGCTAAGCTCGCCTAATGCCAGCCATTGATCCAAGGGTGGGACCCGATTAATCAATGGGATTTTAGCGGTGTTCACATCCCAAGGGACATCAGGCCCAAAGACAGCTCTTGCCTCTGAAGAGGGGAGGACTCTGAGAACTGATGGAGCTGTGATTCTCTGTGTGGATTCTGGGAGGTGGGGAGAGGCAGGACAGGTGCTCACCTCCTCCCCACTCAGGAACAGCCTTTGTGTTTGATGACCTTGGCATGCTCACTTCCTCTGTAGCATGACATCACTGCAGGATTTGCCGGGCCAGGAGTTGGTCTTGTGGGAGACAAAAGAGGGTTTCTAGAACAGAGAAAACCTCACCCAATATACAAGGCATCTACACAACTATAGCCCTGAGGAATCATCTCCTCTAAACTGTTTCTTGTGCAGTAGAGGAAACTGAGGCCCAGAGAAGGAAAGGCCTTGTCCAAGGTCATTCAGTGAATTGATAATGCTGCAGAACCAGAATTCAAGTCTCCTGGGCCAAGCTCGTCACCTTCCCTGGATCTAAAAGCTGAGTCAGGATTAGACTCTGTTACAGCTACGTGAGAGGATCAAAGCATTGATACAGTAGTTATGGAGAATTCAGGCAGGGAATAGACACCCAAACTGAAAAATTCAGTTTCAAAAATCATAAAACATTTTAAAAATAGGCTGCATATTCCTTTTCCTTTTTTTTGATCATGTTTTTTGTGTGCTATCACATTTTTTAAAAGTGCATAAAACATATAATTTGACAAATAAATTTTGAAACAAATACCTTTGCAACCACCAGCCAAGTCAAGAAATAGGGTATTGTCAGCCCCCCCAAGTCCACTCTGTCCCCCCTTATCTCAACCCCTTCCCTCCTAGAAGAAATCCCTATCTTGACTTTTGTGATGACCATTTCCTTGCCTTCATCATTTTCCCACCAAAATAGCTTATTGCTGCCTGCTTTTAAACTTTATATACATGAAAGCATTCTGTATGTATGTGCTCTTTTGTGTCTTGTTTCTTGGATTTTGAGATTCATCCATGTTTTTGCCTATAGCTGAATTTCATTCATTTTCATTGGTAGTATTTTTTTTTTTTACATGAAAACTACCTTAAAGATATCTGTTAGAACAATGCCCTGTTAAATAAAGTGTGATCCATAACTGCAGCTCAGTCTTGGGGCAGGGGGGTATTAAAACAAGGGTGCCCAAAGAGGTTGTCTTGACTTTGGTTTTGACCGCCCTGACCAAATACCACCAAGTTCTTTCTATTTAGCTTTAGGACCGGATTAATTTATGAATTCTTTGAAAACATACACTAATTTAAGGGAAACAGGATTGTGCTGGGCAGGGGGAGAGAAACCCAGAATTCCCTGCTTGGCCAATGAGGCACCTGATCTAGACCGTGAGCCCCCTTGGGGGCAGGAGCTATCTGTCTTATATCCCCAAGGTTTGTCATAGAGTCAGTCCATAGCAGGAGATGATAAAGGTCATTCAGCGCAGCTCTCCACGGGATGCCTGAATTTTCTCAACAATATGGTCTTCAATGACCAGTGACCAGAGCCTGAGGAACTGCTTCCTTGGTGGGCTGATGGAGGCTGCCAAATGCAAACGACCAGCTTAGTAGTGGAGGCAGGGCTTTTGGTCATCCTTAGTACATTTGTCTTACATTCAAAAGGACCTTAGAAAGGTCAGTGTTAACCATAGACACACCATTTCTCAAGAAGTTACATAAAAGGGAGTGTGGGGAAGAGAAGCTCTTATTAAAAACAGCCTGCAATGTGCTTTTTGCAGGAAGCTGCTGGAGAGCTGGGTGGGGCTGCTTCAGGTCTCCTGCTCTGAAGTGTAGGGTTTGTGGCCACTGAAGCTTCTCCGGGCGACTCTGGGGCTGAAACAGGCCGTGTCTGCTGCTGCTTCGGTGGGTTGGGCTGGCTGGACAGCAGTCCAATGGGCTCTCTGTGCTCTTCAGCTGCGGGTACTTAGTGACTTCCACCTTACCCAGCCAAATCAGGCATCAGGACAGCTATCATGGCAGTTGAAGAAGCATAAGCATATTCCTTGAATTACTCTTAAGTTTTTAATTTGCTAAAAAGCTCATCCTTTAAGAAATACTTTAAAATATTTAGGACAGTCATGGCAGTGTCAACTCTTCCTCACCTCCCCTCCAAGGGCCCCTGGAGACTCCCAGAATTTTCATGGAATCCATATTGAAAGTTAAAAATCTATATTGTACTTTTTTTTTGGAGGCACTCACTGTAATTTGTTTGTATTTATTTGTTAGATTGTTCATTGAGTCAACCTTCTCCACCAGATGTTAATCCCACCTCTATTTTGATTACCAATATTCAGCTAAGCGCTTAAATAGGTAGTTGGTGGTGGGTAAATATTTGTTGAATGGATGGGTGCCTGCTGAGGGGATGTGACTCAGTTGTGTTGAGGAAAAAGACCTCTAACCCCACCCATGTCTCGAAGGACAGTTCAGAGCTCTGTCAGGAACCACCGCTTGTAAGCCCCTGGGAGCCCTGGAAGGCGCGGCAGGGAGGCCCTCCTTCCTGGAAAGCCTCGCTCTGAGTTGTCTTCAAAAGCTGCGACGCAGCCCCCGGAGTTTGAGCACGAATAAATCATTAGCATTTTATTTACAATTCTGGATTTACAATTCCTAGAAAAGGATCCTGCTGTTCAGTGCGGATTCCTGCTTTGCAGGCTTTCCGCAGCGTCTCCTTCTTCTTCTTCCGACTTTGGGGACCCGAGTTACCTCGAGACTTGGTTGGACAACATTGGGGTGCAGAGCGGACCCGCGGAGCGGGTGGCCTTGAGGAAGGAGGGTGCACCACTCTCGGGGTCTCGCGTTTCCCGACGACCCTGAGTGGAGAAGACGTATTGTCCCGGTTTACCAGGAAAGGAGGTTTGATTCAAAGAGGGTTGGAATATTGTCCAGGGTCACACAACTCGTGCTGAAGTTTGCACGCCAGTCTTGTGGCCAGCAGACCCAGCCAAGCTGCCGCAGACCCGGGAGCACTCTGCGTCCCATCCCGGATCCGGTCACCCTCGGCGCCTGCCCGCCGTGCCCGCTAGATGGCAGCCTTGGTCTCTGCCGCTCTACGCGGGCTGCTAGGGGTTCTGCGTGCACCGCAGTCACCCTCGGGAGGGTTTGGCTTGAGACCCCCGCGGGCTGCTCCATGGAAGGCGCTGCCGTTGGCTCCCAAGCCGAGGGTTACAGGGTCCAAGTGACCGAAAGAAGAGGGTTGCTGGAAGCAATCCAGGATCCCCTGCCCGAAACAAAATGGGGGCTTGTTTCAGGCTCTCCAGGTCTGGGGTCCGAGGGCACGGCAGATTTCGGAGTGATCTGCTGGGTGGCGGACACTTTCAGCCCTGGGCTGTTCGTACCCGCTCATGGCGCCGGGAGGGGCGGCGTGGGGCGTGCTGGCGAAGTCGTGCGGGGTGAAATCCTAGGCCGGAAGCTACCTGGTTTCTCTTGATCCAATTCCTTTAGACGTGGCCCAGGGTTAAGCCTTATTCCTTCCCTCTCACCTGGACTTGGGCGTTATGAGCCTCACACTAGTTGGGATCAGTCACTGCCAGTCTCTTCGCCATGGCGACGCTCCTTTCACCCAAGACCCAAAATGGCAGGTGAAGTCACCGGTGCCTACCCTCAGGACCACACCTTTGGGGAGCAGTGATTGGCGCGTCTCTGAGGTTGGGTCACCTTGGGACTAGGGCCAGGGCACTGGAAAGAGATGTCTGTATAGAGGAGGTGGCAATGGTGCTTTTCTCAGGTTGGAGGGGAGGTGGGACTCAGGGGGCTGGTGTCAGTCCTGTTTTGTTGGGCCCTTTATTTGGGGCTCCAAGTCTTAGTGTCTCTGCCTTCAAGGGTCTTACAGTACTCTGATGGGAGCTGCCTCCTGGGCTGGTGAGGTCTGTAAACACTCTGTTACCTCCCAGCTCCAGCCAAGTTCCTTCTCAGGAGGTGGCTTCTCTGCTTCCTAGGAGAAAGGGGACTCAATCTGAATTTCTCTTGGCCAATGGCCACCTTTATGCATTGGTTGGGGACAGATCTGAGCTATTTCAGGTTCTGAGAAATTGAGCCTTGTCATAGTGCTTGGAGGTCACTCCAGGGCACCTGGTCTTCCACTTCAGCACTTTTGCTGCTGTGAGGCCTGCTCAAAAGATTTTCTAGTTGAAATCTGACAGCCCTTGCAGAGTTCACGATTAGCATTGATTTTGAGAAGCATCTGAGGCTTTGTCCCAGAAAGGCTGGACCAATGGGCCCTAGGAGTAAGACCAGGCATTGAAGGGAAGTCCTTTCCCCTCAAGGGGGGTCTACAGGCCATGCCTTTTCCAACCTGGGCCCTACAGTTCAGGTCTGATGAGGGCAGGCCTGAGTTAGGGAATGGTATGATCACTGATCCATCCCTTTGATCGATCACCCCCTACCCCCAAAGGGGCCTGCCAGGCAGTGTAGGGAGCTGTAATTGGTATCCAGCACCTATCCCTCTGTGAAGATCACAATTTCCATGACAGAGTCACTCTCTAATGGAGCCTGTCAACTCGCCTTGGGACGCAATGGCTCAGACACACCCGCGAGAAGGCTCTGCAAACGTGGGATCCCTGGTGTTAACTGTGCTTTGCACACGAAGGATGCAGGAGGAGGCTGAATTCGATTTTGAAAGGGACTTGGACCCTGCCTGCACTTATCAGGCCTGCCATCAAATTACTCGGTAATTATTACTCAAGGCCCTGCAATCGGCCAGGGTCGTGGGCGAGTTGGCCAGCAGACGGAAGGGGAAGGTGAGTGTCCCCGGATGCCTGGGCACGAGGTCTGGGCGGAGAGGGCGTCTCTGAACTCGTTGGATAAGGCCCCCTTTGACCGTATGCAAGGGCCTGGAGCAGCCGGCTGTCTTTATTGGCAGCCGGAGAGGCTGTTTGGGGAAATGGAAAAACTTGTGTCGGCGGCGTCAGTCTTGCAAAGAGGGTAGCCAAGCAGTTTGCAGCGCGTTCTGTTCCTCGCGCTGCCGCCACCGCCTCGGCTCCTCAGAGCCTGCTGGGGAGGGGAGAGGGGGAGGAGGTGACCGAGTTCACGTCCCCACCGCTGCCTCTACAGGAGTGATGGATGGCTGTCTACTCAGGCGGGGGAGCGCCTGCACAGCTCCCTCTGCAGGGAGCGGCGCTCAGCCTCCCACACCCGGCGCTGCGGCTTAGTCAAATTCTTTTTTCCTAAATGCTCGGGAACTGGGGCCTCTGGGTCAGTTAACTTGGCCGGTTATTTTGTGTTAATGAGACTATCCTTTTCGGTTTCATCCTTATCTCTGGCAATCTTGCACAAACGTTCATCTCCTCTTCTAGGCTCCACTGGCCCAACCTCTTACAACAAACCCACGTGGGTCCTTCCTCAGATGCCTGAGGCTGAGGAGTTGCCAGGACTCACCTGAGTTTTCTTTGGATGGCACTTTGCAATTGGGTTAGGGAACAACTTACCTCTGGGAAGGCAGATGAGAGAGGATGGGTATTGCTCATCTCTTCTTTAAAAGACAGTACATTAAAAATTTCCATTAATCGAGGGCTCTAGTTAATCTATTAATTACAGGAATTAGATTCTATTTTGACTTTCTTCTCTCCCTACCCCAAAATGTCCTTACTATATCATTCAGAGCTGAGAATTCTGAAATTAAAACGTGGGGATGGGACTGAGAGTTGGGGAGGAGGAGCTCTTTAAATTGAAGGGGCCTTTAGTTTGCAGTTTGCCTCATGTCAGGGGATCCTTGGGTCTAGTTCATGATGCAAAACCAAACCTCAGCTGTGGCTTCAGGGCAGGACATGTGGTTGCCATTGCATCTGGGGGCCAAGGTGCTTAAAAATGGCCTCACCAACAATAATGATGATGAAAATAATAATAGACGATAGCTAACAGTTCTTAGACGCCTACTATGTGCCAGGCACTGTGTACTTTGTCTTCATTATCTTGTTTAATCTTCAGAGCAGATATATAAAGTAGGTATTATTGTTATTCCTATTTGTCAGGAAGGAAACTGAGGTTCAGAGAAGTTAATTAACTTGCTTAAAGTGAAACAGCCAGAAAGGGACAGAGACAGAACTCAGCCTGAGTCTGATTTCAAAGCCCTAGACTTTATCGCTCCCCTCTATCGTTACACAAACTTGTAGTTACCTTGCTGAAAAGCACATTTGTATGTTGGGAAATACCCTTTAAAATTATTTTATAGTTTCACAATGAGTGTAGATATTTGGATTTGTTCCTTCTCTCTCTTCAAAAGAGCAAAAAACAAAAGCAAAAAACCCAACTCTCACTTTCCAATGGGTCAGCCAGATCAGAGGAAGAAGAATCTGCTGAGTTTCACTGCTGGCTTATGTAAAAGAGAAGTTGCCTTAGAATTATTTGCTTTAAAAAATGACCCATCAATTTAATATTTAATGCACTTACCATGAAATCATCTGGAGTGTCTTCCTTTTGCCACTCTTTTCAGCATGCCCTAGAGTCCAGTTAGAGCTAGACAAATCTGTTCTCCCTTGGTACCCTGCCTTACTTGCCTTTCACCTTCTGGGAGAGTGGAGAGGGCTAGCCAATGAGAAACCTCTGCACAGGCTGCTCAGCCGAGTTGGCTGTGAGTTGGCCCAGAGCCATGGAGAGTGAGAAACTTTCAAATTTCAAAACTGCCCTGGGCCAATTTAATAAACTCTGCCACCTCTATCCTCTCCACATTTTTGAATTCTCAAAAATTCACTCCCATCTAAGACACATACAAGAGTGGAAGGATTTTGGAATGTTAATAATGCAGAATTTTATAGCATAGCAAGGTGAATTCTCAAGGGGTAACGGTTAACATCTGCTTTCTCTTTTCCCAAGATAACAATGCGGGAAACCTGTGCTCTGCACACATACACACACATGCACGCACACACACACACAGCCAGGATTGTGAGAGCTGAATTTCTCAGCAAAGAGGTAAATTGTCCCCAGATCTGGCGCTGGGAACAATAACCAGAAAACTTGGATGTAGCAAGAGTGACAGCGATGGGGGCGGGGGCGGGGGGCGGGAAGCCAGTCTCTCAGAGGGTTCTTTCTGGGCTGTGAACAAGATCCTTTTTTCCAGGGGGTCTGGAAGATGGCAAGAAGCTCTTTGCTTCCTCCCAGCGGGGCAATTTTTAGCAATCAGCATCAGAGCTATGGTCCTGACACGTCCCCAGGGAAGCAGCAGGATGCTTTATATCAGAAGGTGACGAACTGAGAAAGCTCAGTTTCTAGTTCTAGATACAGGCCCTGGAGCATTAGGGTGGAAGGGTGTCTTATGCTCATCTTCTATGATGGTTTCTGTGCTGTTGCCATCATATCTGCCCTTCACGGTAAAGGGTGGTGACTACCAATAAGCTCTAGAAACAGAGGAACCGGGGTCCCGGTCCCAGATCTGCCTGTATGAACCCGGATAAGTAAACACACCGAGTCTTAGTCTTCTCATTTGTAAAATGGAGATGATGCTGCTGATCTCACAGGGGTGCGGGTTGCTTAACACAGAGTCTGGCTTAACACCTGGTTACTATTTTTAAAAAAAATCACACACGCATAAATAGCTAATGTCCATACTTGTTTTCTAAGGCCCATTTCACAACCCCTGATCTGCTCATTTTAGGGAATAAAATGTTCTCTGACTTGGAACCGAGTGACCCAGAATATAATGTTTGATCTAGCCTTGCCTTATAGGTTCACTTGAATTGTTCTATGGAAATGATCCAGATTCTACTCTAGGAGCAGTGCAGACATCCTTTTTAGGGGAATCTCTTGGTTAGTTTTACTGGTTAAAAAAAATGACCCAGCAGTTATTTTTAGAAATGAAGGGTGCTAACCTTGTGCTTCCAGCCACCCAGGGATTTTTATCACGAGATTTTTTTTTTTGGTGGCTGAAACAAATGCTTCTATATGTTACAGCAACATCTTGCGGCTCAGAGAAATGTGAAGAAATGTCCAGGCATCATTGTAAAGATGCCATTCTAGCCCTGTATTGGAAGCCCTGAACCGGTGCAGCGGCTTCTCTCTCTTGCTTGCATAATGCAATTTAAATCCCTTGTTAATTTCCAGGTCGAGTTTCATTCATGAGGATAATCTTTAATTGATGTTAAATATAGGGATCAAGTTAAGTGCATTATTTCTTTTTTACAAAGTGCTAATTGTTCATGTTCTCATAAATTATTTTCTCTTCTCATGCAGCAGGTTTTATGAAAGAACTTTTCAGCCAGTGCTTTTAACCTCATTGTATGAATATTATCCTGTAATCAGCAGGTCGTTCAGATCCTTCCTGTGACGATGATTTCTGTGTCACTCTTCAGAGCAGAAAGGAGAAGAAAAATGAGCTTGTTTTGAGCATATGTATATATAGGTAGCTCACAGACATTAAAATTGGTATATATTTATATACCAATTTTGGTATATAAAATTGGTATATATTTATACCCAAACATTTTAAACTTCAAGCGCATAGTTTCAGCTGCTCTGTTCCTTCCGAGACCCTTGAGGGATTCGGCCTACGTCTACTATTTTTTAAAAGGCTCGAACCAATTATTTTATTTTAGTTTAGTTTTAATTGTGGTTAAATGGACATGGCATAAAATTTACCATCTTAGCCATTTTTAAGTGTACAGTTTAGTAGCGTGAAGTACACTCACAGTGTTGTGCCACCAACCTCCAGAATGTGTTTCATCTTGCAATACTGAACTTCTGTATCCGTTAAACAACAGCGCCCCAATGCCTGCTCCCTCACCGCCTGGAAACCACTGTTCCACCTTCTGTGTCTATGAGTTTGATGACTCTAAGTGCCTCATCTAAGAGGAATCATATAGTGTTTTTTTTTTTTTTTTTTAACGACTGGCTTATTTCACTTAGCATACTGTCCTCAAGGTTCGGCCATCCATCTGTCACAATTTCCTTTTTAAGGCTGAATAATATTCTATTTTATGTATGTACCGCATTTTGTTTATCCATTTATCTGTCGATGGACAGATACTTGGGTTGCTTCCACATTTTGGCTGCTGTGAATAATGCTGCGATGAACGTGGGTGTACAGCCTGAAACTACTTTTGATTGTTTCGTTTATTCTGAAAATGTTCGGAATTGACATGTTCAGAATTGACACCGTGCTGAGCTTCTGTAAAGAGATGAGAAGGAGGCTATGCCTGCCCTCAAGGAGCTTGTGGAAAATGAAAGACAAGACGATAGTAATACCTATTATTTATTGAGCTCTTACGTGCATCCTGTTATTTCATCTTCACTATGACCCTCTCGAGGAGATCTGTGCTATTCTTATTTTACACACGAGGAAAGTGAAGCTCCGAATCATTAAGTTACTTGCCCCAGATCACCACAGTCAGGGAAACTGGGATTTGAACTTCGTTGTGTTTGGCTCGAAACCTGTACCCTTAGCCCAAACATTATTGTGCCTCTTGCAAGAGCATGAAACCCCATACATAGCCGGTGAGGGAGCCACAGACATTGTGCTGGGACAGTTCAGAGGGGCTGAGATGGCTTCCTCTTGGGATTAGAGCAGGATTCTTGGAGGAAGTCATGTTTGGGCTGGAGCTGAGAGTGCAAGGAGAATTCAGATGGGCAGAGGTGGGAGGGAAGAAGATTTTACTGGAAGGGCATCATGAACGAAGACCCAGAGGAGAGAAGGCGTGAGGAATCCAGGGCAAGGCAAGGACTTTGGGTGGAGTGTGAAGGGACTTCCTAGAAAATAAGGCTGCAGAGTTAAGACATCTGAGCCGGAAGGGCTGAAAGATGAGGACTCTCATATCACAGATGAGGAAGCCAAGGTCCCCAGAGGAAAACAAAACTCGAGTCTCCAGACTACAGGCCAGTGCTCGTTCCACAGTAGATTACAAAAGGCTGAGGGGGCTGGTTTGTGGGGGTGATGAAGAGGCACTGAAGCTGTTTGAGCAGAGATATGAATGATGCGGTTTGGACTACCTGGGCATTTTGACCTTGTACTCTGAGCCCCAGAACCACAGGGCAGTCCTAAACTTGAGGGTGGTGTCATGGACAGTTATAACACATACCAAGGCTGTTGTGGCTAAGAAGCCTTACTGGTTTTGGCTGTGGGCCTATGCTGAGTGGACAGGCAGCTTCTCCCCCAAACTTCTGCTGGAAGCTAGTAATTGTGTCCCTGCAAAGTAATTGAGTTTGCTTCTTCTATTATGGGTATATATCCAGACTTCTTTTAAAGAAAAAAACAAAAAACAATAACTGGTGACAGTATGTGCAAGGGAGGTTAGGAACACAGGCTCTGGAGTTGGAGAGATGTAGGCTGGAACCCACCTCTCTGTGCTATAGTTTTCTCAGTGCAAAAAGAAGAATGCAGTAGGACTCATGCAGTTTAATAAAGAGAGGAGGGTGCTTGGCATTGGCAAGCACTGTCAAGTTAGCAAGTTCAGTGTCAGGACTGCTGTGAGTATTCCCAAGATGGCTCAGCAAGATGTTTCATCCTAAGTAGCAGCCAAGTTGGGGCAGTCAGCACCAACCAGCACTCGGGCTATAGTTCCTGCCCTTGATCTAGAACGACAAAAAACCAAAGAGGGCCCAAAGGCCAGTGTCAGGTGTCAAGCGTCTGATTTTTGGATTTTGACAGTCCTGCTTAAGTCAGAAAAGCCCAAAGCTTGGGAATGAAGTCAAGCCTTTCTGTTCATCCATCCATTGCGCAAATTATTATTTGTTAACGGCCTACTATGCCAGGCATTTCCCAAATGGTGTCCGCACATGGAGGTAACTGAAGCAGTGCACAAGCTGGGCTTAGCATTGTGTGACTCCTACCCAAGGTGTGGCCCTTCACGATTCATTAAAGCTTTTTGGCGTATGCTTGTGGTAGGATCTATTTTTGACATATGAATGAATTTTGTCCCCCTCCCCACATTCCCCAATCCCTCTGCTCTAAGCCAATAGTCTGGCCCTTCAAATTCCTCTGCCTCAGGGATTCTTGCATGGAGCAAAGGAGTTGATTGAAGAGAGGGCTCTTGCTCTGTAAAAGTCAAAGCTCCTTCAATAAATGATACTGGGTGTCTTAGAGTGGGGAGTGCCTTGGAAAGTATCAAGAGAAAGAGAAGACAGAGCCTTCATGAACCTGGGATGGGAGGAGGTAATAGGCCTCTCCCAGGGAGCCTCTGGGACCCATTTCCAGTAGGGATAACATGACCTTAGAAGGCCGGCTGCCTGGCATGGAGATAGCAGAACTGTCTGGCCAAAGGGGCTGTGAGGCTGGGCCTCCCGGGCAGGTCCTCAGGATGGGCATGTCCTCGGGAACAAGCAGGGCAGGTGACTGCTGATGACCAGAGGGCCTGCTTCTCTGAGACTTGGTGCCTCCCAAGACCCAAGGACCCCTGAGAAACCCTGGCACAGGGAAGAGCCCCAATAATAACTGATTAAATTTCCCATGGCTTTAGAGGGCTGAATCTTTGGAGCTAGACTTAAAGAAAATAAAAATATTCCTTGGACACTTGAGTTTGAATATGGCACTTAATATCTGCCACACTCCATTTTAGCCACACTGCCCTGGGGAGGGAAGTCGGGCAGGCATTGATAGGTGAGTAAGCACACTCAGAGAAGGCCAGGAGGAGCAGGGTTTTTTTCTGTGGTGACTCTGCTGATTCAGTGTAGGGGTTTGCTTGTCCCTAGGGATGCGTTCCAGGGACCCAGGGGAATGTGGGTGGACAGTACAGCTGGGAGGGCCAACAGATCAGGACAGAGGCCGAAGCTGTGGCTGAAATGCCCCTTGAGGGGGCATTCGTTCACCTTTCCATTCAGTCACTTATTCAACACAGATGCAGAGAATTTACAAGCTTGGGGACAGTGCTGGGTTCTCGGCACTGGACATGAGCACACAACCCCAAGAGGCTCACAGTTCTCAATTCATCCTTAGAAACCCAAGGGCAGAGAGCTGCTGTGGGGACTTTGGGAAGAGGGAGGAGGTGGAGTTTTCCTAGTTGGAGGAGGGTGGGAGCAGGTGGTAGGAAGTTGGAGGGGCCGTTTCCATCTGAGCTACGTCTTGAAAGATAGGTGACTATCAGCCAGATGGATGAACGAATGATGGGTGTTCCAGGCAGAGGGAAAATCACATGTAGAGGTAAGAGAGGATGGTGTGTTGAGGGTTCTGAGGGGAGACCAGGTTAAGGGCAGCATTGTAGGTTGGGGCAAGGCAGGAGAGAGTTTCAGTCTGGATCTGTGCAAGTGTATGTCAGTGAGAGGGGCGACATGGCTGCCCACTGTCTTTGGAAGAAGGCCTCAGTTCCTTACTGCGGCCCGCTAGATCCTTCCCGATCTGGTCCTCGTAATCTGCCCTCTGCCCTCTGCCCATTGCATACCTCTGTGCCCCTCACAGTCTAGTCTCCAGTCCCTCTGACTTCCTCCAGTTCCTCCATCATGACTCTTCTCTTGCTGTCAGATATTTGATTCACATGTGCTGTTCCCTTTGCCTGGAACTCACTTTCTTCTTGCCACCTGCCCTGCCCGACTTTTAAAAGGATTTTTACTTGCACAGGTAATGCAAGAACCCCTACTCTTTTTAAAAATAGTTTTATTTAGATATAATTCACGTGCCATAACATTCACTCTTATAAACATACAATTCAGTGGTTTTTATTCATTCGAAAAGTTGTGCAACTATCACTATTAGCTAAGTCCAGAACACTTTCATCTCCCCAGAAACTTTGTGGCTGTTAGCAGTCACTCCTTGTCATCTGTTCTTGTCCTCATTGGAGTACCTTCTCCTCCACCCACTCCCCAACTCCTGGTAACCACAAATCTACTTCCTGTCTATAAATTTGCCAATTCTGGTCATTTCATACAAATGGAATCATACAATGTGTGGCCTTTTATGACCAGCTTCTTTCACTTAGCATAATGTTTTCAAGGTTCTTCCATGTTGTAACATGTGTCAGTACTTCATTCCTTTTTATGGTCGAATAATATTCCATTGCATGGAGATCCCATATTTTATTTATTCATTCGTCAGTTGATGGGCATTGGGATTTTTCTACTTTTTAGCTATTACTAATATGTTGCTATAAACATTCACATACGAATTTTTGAGTGGACATATGTTTTCAGTTCTCCTGGATATATACCTAGAAGTAGAATTGCTAGGTCATGTAATTCTATATTTAACTGTTTTCCAATGGCTGTACCATTTTTGCATTCCTACCAGCAGCATATGAAAGCTCCAATTTCTCTACCCGCTGTCTGGTTATAGCCATCCTAGTGGGTGTGAAGTGATAGCTCATTGTAGTTTTGATTCACATTTTCCTAATGACTAATGATGTTGATCACCTTTTCATGTATTCATTGGCCATTTGCATATCTCTTTTAAAGAAACATCTATTCCAATTCTTTCTCCATTTTTAAAATTCAAGTATTTGTCTTTTTATTATTGAGTTGTAAGAGTTCCTTATATATTCTAGATATAAGTGCCTTACTAGATATATGTTTTGCAAATATTTTCTCCTATTTTGGGGGCTATCTTTTCACTTTTTCTTTTTAGCACAAAAGTTTTAAATTTTGATGTAGT
Source organism: Rousettus aegyptiacus (assembly GCF_014176215.1). NCBI lineage: Eukaryota > Metazoa > Chordata > Mammalia > Chiroptera > Pteropodidae > Rousettus > Rousettus aegyptiacus. The sequence goes on along the minus strand of NW_023416284.1, from coordinate 24,770,180 downwards.
TCAACTTATCGTTCGAATGTGTGTGTATGTGTATGCACACAGGCTCTTAGTGTCCCATCTAAGAAACTATTGCTTTACCCAAGTCCTCAAAGATTTACTCCTATTTTTTCTTTCTTTCTTAAGAGTTCTATAGTATTAGCTTTTACATTTAGGCCTATGATCCATTTTTGGTTAATTTTTGTATGTGATGATGTGGTTCTCCAGTTGTACCAGCACCATTTGTTGATAGGGCTAGTCTTTCACCACAGAATTATGTTGACACTTTTGTCAAAAATCAATTGACCATAAATGTAAAGGTTTCTTGCTGGCCTCTCAAGTCTTTTCCATTGATCTACATATCTGTCCTTATGCCAGTGCCATGCTGTCTTGATCACCATAACTTTGTAGCAGGTTCCTCCCCTCCTCCAATTGCAGTTGCTCAGTGGGTAATATGAGCTTGAAGGGTGGAAAGAGGCAGCCACTCCCTTGACTGATGCGGGGCTAGCAGGTGTGTACACACATCCACTGAATTTCAGGGCTTCTTAACTCCTTATAATGTGTTACCTCAAGCACAAGCTTCTTCTCCAGCCTCCTCTTTTGGGTTTGTTTGTTCCCGAGATCGTTCCTGGGCTAGAAAACTTTAGTTCATACAAAGTACAGGAGGAAGTCTGCCTTAGAGACAAACACTTGGCTGCTTCCCCCAGCAGTGCAGAAGCTTCCTAGCTGTCAAGACCTTTGCCACTGCACCCCTCTGCACCCCATTTACTTTGACAGTATTAATACCCACCTCTCAGGATTGTTAAAGAATAAATTAGATAATGTATCAAGCACTAAGATAAGTGCTTTACAAGCATTTGCTCTTATGAGATAGGCACTCGGCTTCATTTATAAAAGTAGGGAAACTGAGGCATGCACAGCCGAGGTCGTAGACCAGGGCTCTATATCATTCCGTGGCAGGGCCAAATCTCAAGCCCACGCCACTTTGGCTCCAGAGTTGCAGGGATGAACGGCAGGGAGCTTCCCTGGGAGAAGACCCCACTTGGGGCAAATTCTAGGGTGAAGCCGGCCCCTTCCTCCTCCTCCCTTGCCATGCGGTTCCAAAAGAGGTCTGGGTGGGCAGGGCGGGAGGCAGGGGTTCCCAGAGGCAGCCGTCCCAGCCTCTAAAATCAGGGTGGCTGCGTTCAGCCTTGGTGGCCCCGCTGCGAAGTCCGCAGCCTGGGCGGTGAGGAGTATTCGGGCTGGAAAACGAGCACAAAGAACAAACAGAAAGGCCTCTAAAATGCTAATGCGGCGCCCGCGCGGCTGGCGGCGGCGCAGCCCGGGGCCGCAGTCACGACGCTGTGCCTCATTATTGCTGCCGGGGGCCGGCGGACGGGAGCAGCGGGGCGCGGGGCCGCACGCGGCGCGGCTGATGGCGGCGCTGATGGCGCGGCGGCGCGGCCCGCGGGCTCAGCGGGCGCCCGGGCTGAGGGGCTGCGCGCTCCGGGGCTCCGGGCTCCGGGCCCCGGGGCCCTGCGTCCCCGCGGCCGGGGCGGGAGGTTCGGGTGTTTGTGCCGAGAGCCGAAGTGGGCGCCTTGTCCCCTCTTATCGCCCCGCAGCGGAGGCCTGCACCTGATTCCTAATTCTCATTAATTGTCTAATTAAAAAGTATTTCTTTTAAAACAAAAAAGTGAAAAGCTCAAACAATACAGCAATGCTAAAGTAAAAAGAGAAAGTCCTTTCGATTCTTCCTTCCCAAACCTCCTCTCCAGAGATAACTACCGTTTACAGATTGACATGTAGCCTTCCAGACTTTTTAATACTCATAGCGATTTGATTTTAAAAAAAATCAAAATAAGATCATAAACTGTTTCCCCACCTCCCTCCTCCCCCACCCCCACCCCCAAATGCAATCCTGTTATATATATTCTGGTCTCTTGCTTTTTTTTCATGTAAGAAAGTGCCTGGAGATCTTGCCACGTTATCAGGCCTAGCCCTGTCTAATTCTTTCCAAAAGCCATATACCAGGGTACGATAATTAATTCAACCTTTCTCTTGCTACTGCAAATTAAATGCTTGCTACGCCAAGCCTTTACTAAACACCTTACCTGTATGGTTAATCATCATAACAGAGGCAAATGTAAGAGATCTGTTTGAGGAATGAAGAAATAGGCACAGAGAGGTGAAGGAACTTCCTTGAGGTCACACAGCTAGGAAGAGGCAAAGGCAGGATGCAAACCCAGGTGCACTTGACTGAAAATGCTTGCTCTTCTCTCAAAGCTCCGTGCCCAGCCAAATGTATCATTCAAGCCACTGACTATTGGCTGGGGACTTTCCCTCCTCTGTTAGTTCCTTAGCCCACAAACAAGCTCTACATCTGTGTTTCTATGAGATTCTGCCGATTTCATCCTGGTGATTCTAGCACAATAGTTTTGATCTAGAGATTAAAAAATTGCAATTAAATTATATTTACTTGGTAAAAAACAACTACTAGAGGTTATCAAATGAAAAGTGATTCTTCCACTCCAGATTTCCAGTTTCCTCTTCAGAGGAAACCCCCGTGAGCAGTTTCTTATGTAACTCTCCGAACATTTTCAGTGCACATACTTTTCCATACCAATGATAAGATACTAGATAGGCTTCTGTATCTTGATTCTTCCAATTAACATTATATTTGGAGATGATTTTATATTGACATATATACATCGATCTCATTCTTTTCCTTGTGGATTTTAAAATTCAATTTTGCTTTTGGAATAGGTAATACATTCAAAAGATTCAAAAATCAAAATAGTAAAAACAAAAATACATGAGAATTCTGATTCCAATTCCTGTTTCCCCTGAGAATATTCCTCTCCCACCTTCTGCATCTGCTTTTATTAGTATATTTTCCAAGGTTTCTTTATACATTGTTCACTATACTTATGTATTTAAATATCCTATTGATGAATGGTTAGATTTGTCAGTGTTTTTTTTTTTTTTTGAATCTTAAAAAAAGCTACAGTGAAATTCTTGTATATACTTTTTGCACATGTGTGTTACTATATAGTAGAAAAAGTTCTTAGAAGTAAAATTTCTGGATCAAAGGACATGTACGTTGAAAAAGTGAAACTTACTGCCAATTTGTCCTGCAAAGAAATCGCACCAATTTATACCGCTATCGATAGTATGTGAGCATGCTGGTATCTCCATATCTTCATCTGTGCTAGGTATTATTACATTTTTAAATCTTTGCCAGTGTGATAGATTAAAAATAATAATTCATTCTCTTAATGATGCAAGGGAGGGAGAAACTTTCCTCTCCCTTCAAGGTTCTTTCAGCTCGTTTAATAATCAAATAGACATGAGACAGATTAGCAAGAGAAAAAGATCAAATTTAATTACATACATATGCATGGGAACCCCACATGTATGAGAGTCAGAGACCCCCACATACGTGAGAGGTTCAGAGGCAGAAAGGGAAAATGAAGTAGATGTGACATTCTGAGCAAGAGATGAGGTAAGGTACGTTGGGGCTTCAGAAGTTCATTTCAGGGAGAGCACATGTTCAGTAATCAGTAGTTTGCCCTGCCATATACGTTGAAAAAGTTTATCTCTGATAATTTCTTATTAGGAGCAAGACCCCTAATTCAAATTCCTGTAGATAGTTAAGGAGGAGGCAGAAGTTCCTCTTGAACCTGCAGAGACTCAATTGCCTTTAGCTTAAAATAATCTGTGTACCACTGAGGCACATCTTGGGGTGGCTCATTCTGAACTCTTACAATGATGACTGAGGCTGAACATCTTTTTAAATGTTTAAAAATCATCTGCATTCCTTTTTTTTGTGTGTCTGACACCATTTTTCTATTGAGTTGTTTGACTACTTCTTGAATTTGGAAAGTTCTTACGTAATATGAAAATAGCCTTTTCCCAGCTTATCATTGCTTTTTTATTTTGTTTTTGTTTTGTCTGGCAGATATTTTCAAATTTTTGTGTAGTTAAATTTGTTGATTTTAAAATAATTCATGGGACATGTATCTTACTTAGACCTTAAAAGTATTTTTCAAAATTTCAAAAATATTTTAATGTTTTCTTTTGTTTTATAATTTTTAAATATTTAGATCTTTTCTCTATCTAGAATGTTTTAGTATAAAAAGTGAAGTAAGGATTTAGCGAGCCAGTGCCCCAACACTATTTATTAAATAGTCGAAATTTTCCTTATTGTTTTGAAATGCCATCTTTATTACATACAAAATTCTGATATATGTTTGTGTCTATTTCTATTTTTCTATTCTTTCCATTGATTGGTTTGTTCTTTTCGTGTTTCAGTATCAAATTGTTTTAATTAATGATGCTTTGTAATATGTTTTAATATGTACTATGGCTAGTTTCCACAGCCGTTAGCCTTTTTCTCCCCCAGAATTTTTCTGGTTATAGTTACATGTTTATTTTTGCATATAAACTTAGGATTTACTTGTCTTGTTCCAAAAAAATATCCTGTTGGTATTTTAATTGGGATTATATTATATTTATAGCATAACGTAGGGAGAATTAATATCATTAGTGAGTATTCTTAATCAAGATTACAATCTGACTTTCATTTACTCTGGAGCAGAAGCAGTAAATAAATGTTCACCAAATATTTAATTTGTCCCCCTACATTTCGCCACTTCTTACAGATGGTAGGGCTACATAACTCATTCTGGCCAGTGAAATATGAGCAAAAGTGATATGGGACCCCTGGGGCCAAGGCAAACACAAGCATGATTCCCTACTTTCTCTTTTCTTGCTTTGGTGATCATGGAAGCAAGAGGCATTACAGGATCAAAGCAAGCCCATTGCTGAACCACACATGGAAGACAGTTGTCTTGAACATTTGCCCAAATATGCAACTGACTTCAAGTGGGAAAAATAAGCCGGTATTGTGTTAAGCCACTGAGATTTGGGTGCCGGTTGTTTCTGCAACATCAGTTAGTCTATACTGCGTGGTACACTCTCAGTAAATTTTAAAGTTTTTACTCTTCTAGATTCTGTACATTTCTTATTAGGCTTATTTCTTTTTCGTTGCTATTATAAATAAGATTTTCTTTTTCTTCCTCTATATTTTCTAATGACTTGTGATTTATATATAGGAAAACTATTAATTTTTATAAGTATATTAAATCTGTAATCAGTCATCTTACTGAAACTCTTAGATTTTCTAATAGATTTTCAGTTGATTATCTTGGATTTACCTTTCCTTTTTTTTCTTATTTATTTGCTAGTATGGAGGTTGAAAATGTACTGCTCTAGGGCCAGGTGTATCTTCTGTACTTACAAAACAATTAAACCATCTTTTTTAAAAAATCAAGAGTTTTCTCACATACACCAAAACTGGAATTCTAGGTAATTATTACCTGAAATTTTAGGTAATTGGACAATTGGGCTGGCGGTGTTCCTGCAGGAGAAAATATATTGCAGTTCTTGAGCTGCTGCCCTAAGATAGGTCATAACTCTAGTGTTTAACTGATCCCTATTTTTTAAAAACCTAATTCTTTTCACTTTTTATATTACCTTCATGGCCCCTGAAGGCATTTGAGTTTGCAACTTTGCTAATTCTTTCAGATAGATATTAAATAATATTGGTGATAAAAGGTATCCTTGACTTATTTTTGACTTTAATGGCAATGCTTCTTGTATTTTACTGTTAAGTATGAAGCTGACTCTTTCTTCTAAGATTTTGTTATGAAAAATTTCAAACATCCAGAAAAGTTGGAAGAATCGTACAGAAAAAGTGAAAGAATTGAAAATCCATATACCCAGAACCTATATGCAACAATTTTACTATACTCATTTTATTACATATCTATCCATCTACCCTTCCTTTTATCCATCCACCAATCTATCTTAGTTTTTGGATGTATTTTAAAGTAAATTGAAGACATCAGCACACTTAACCTTCAAAAAATTTCAGCATGCATATTGTTAACCAGAGTTTGGTATTTGCTTACGGTTCCTTTTTCCTTTTGAAGTAAAATTTACATACAATTCAATGAACAAATTTTAAGTATACCTTCTATGAGTTTTGACAAATTCATACACTTGTATTACTCAAAATCTTATCAGAATATAGAATATTACTATGATTCTAGGAAGTTCTGTCATATTCCTTTCCAGTTCAGTTCCCATGTCCCCACCTCAGATAACCACAGTTCTGATTTTTGTCCACCATTGATTTGTTTGACCAATTCTAGAGCTTCATATAAAAGAAACCATAATCTTGTGTAAGGCTTCTTTCACAAAGCATAATGTTTTTGAGATTCATCTATGTTGCTTAGGTATCAGCAGTTCCTTTTTATTACTGAATATTGTTTCATTGTTATGGATTTACTGTGTATCCCCTGCCCTCCCCTCACCCACCAATTCATATGTGGAAGCCCTAACCCTCAATTTGATGGTATTTGGTAATGGGGTCTTGGGGAGACAATTAAGGTTAGCGGGGGGTCATGATGATAGAACCCTGGTCTGATAGGATTAGTGCCTTTACAGGAAGAGACACTAGAGAATTTGCTTTCTCTTTCTTCCATATGAGGACGCAGCAAGAAGGCAGCTACCTGCAGCCCAACAAAAAAGCCTTTACTAGAAACTGGCCTTCCTCTTGGACTTCCCAGCCTCTAGAACTGTGAGGAAATAAGTTTTAGATGTTTAAGCCACCCAGTCTATGGTGTTTTGTTATGGCAGCCTGAGCAGTCTAAGACATTCATTATATGAATATACGACAGTTTATTTAACCATTACCCTGTTGATGGATAGCTGGATCCTTTGCAGTTTGGGGCTAATATAAATAAAGGTATTATGAGATTTGCATGAAAGCCATTTTGGGGACATTTACTTTCATTTCTCTTGGTAAAATACATAAGAGTAGAATTCGCTGGGTTGCACAGTTGGTGTACAGTAGGTCCTCACTTAACATTATCAATAGGTTCTTGGACTTTAAGGGAAATAATATATAATAAAACTAATTTTACCATAGGCTAATTAGTATAACAAAGAGTTAAGTTCCTACAGCATCTCATCAATGTTATAATGAAACAATGATGAACGAAAAAACATATCTCGAGGACCTGCCACATACTTAATTTGATAAGAAAGTACCAGACCTTTTCTCAAAGTGTTTTGCATGTCCTGGTTGCTCTACACCCTTGCCAACACTCAGTGTTGTCTGGATTTTGTTTTGATGCTTAAGATGTATAGATCATGTTAATAATATCCACCTAATTCATTTTATTAAGAATTTTTCTTTCTGTTTTTAAAATCTGGAATGAATGCTGAAATTTGTAAATTCTTTTTCAGCATCTATAAGATGATCATATGGTCCCTATTCTTTGATTTGTTGCTGTAGTGAATTAAGAAATAGTTTTGGAAAAATTGAACCAGCCTTCATTCCTGGGATAAACTCCATTTAGTCATCTAATATGTGGCAGGATTCTGTTTGCTGATAATACATTTAGATCTTTATTCACTATTCATAAATAAGACATTTTATTTTAAGTTCTTCTTTTGTAAAGTTTTAATGTTTATTGGCTTTGAAAATGGATTTGGAAGCTTTGTAATGTCCACTGCTCTGACCTAGTGATTTTGGACTTGTGGTTTCTGTATGATTTTTTTTTTTTCAGGTTGTTGGTTGGTTGATTTTGGCCTTATAAACGTTACCGGCAGACTCATGCTGCCTCTTGTGTGTGAGTGCTATGCCTATAGTCACAATATACTGAGGCAGTGTAGCTAGTGGTTAAGAGCATAGGGTCTGAAATCTAGTGTGGTCAAATTCCAGCTCAGCCACTTGCTAGCAGCATGGGGCAACTGAGGCTCAGAGGGGCAACAGACTGGGTCAGAGCATAGAGATTAAGAAAGCTTTTGAACCCTCATCTATAAAACAAGGACAATAATAGTATCTGCCTCCCAGGTAGTTAGGAGATGCAGTGACAGGTAAAGATACTGGCACAGAACCTGGTATGCCGTAAGCATGTGGGAGACATTACAGCAAAGCTAGTTCCAACCCCTCTGAAATGAATCAAACTGTTGCAGTTCTCTGCCAATCTACAAAATTTGTGTCCTTTCCCTGGTGGCAGCTTTGTTTGTTTGTTTGTTTATTTGTTTGTTTTTGACACAGTGTAAGGATATGAAGAAAGTCAACCCAAGCTTCCCTGGAAGTTCAGCCGGGTTGGTGATAGGAGCCTGTTTCCCTTGAAGAAGTGAAATTGATGAGTGCTTTGGAGCTGGCTAATTTCCTGGCGGTGACTGTATCTTCTGTCTGTTTTTTCATTGTTTCGAATGTATTTTTTTTTAATTGTAATTTTTTTTAGACACTAAGTCTAAAGGCTTCCCTCTTATCATGCTACCTTTGAGGATGGAAGGCTTCCTGGGTCTCTCCAATGAAGAGACATGAAAGAGCAGAGATGCTGATGGGGGACAGGGACTGCTTCAAAGGGAGTAAGCCCCTCTCCATCCAGATATTTGAGCAAAGGCAGACGGCCACTAGATATGGAGGCTGCAATAGGGATTCAGGCATTGGATGATGGGGCTGGGCGTGGGAAGTTAGGGTGGGGGGAGATTAGACTCTGAATCACCATTGGGAAGAACTCTAAAGAGGAACAGACCTCAGTATAAGTTCCCACCCCTGCAACTCCCTAATAGTGTGATTTCTGGCAAGGAACGCAGAGATTCTATGAAGCTGGGAGGACTCTTCCTAATGTTTAATACTATGAGCATTGTTGTTTTGGGCATCTGCCCCTTCTTTTCCTGCTCACCACAAAGCACAGAGTGTACTTGGCTTTAGAGGTTTCACATTAGAGAGTTTAGATTGTGTGGAGGCTGTGGCTACAGGACCAGTCACAGATGTCACTATGAGTGGGTACTGCTGTGTATTTGGGTAGTTTCTGTAACATTTGGCCTCATTGGCTACTTTTCCCAAATTTTGTGAATTAGATATGTAGGCATCATTGGGGTGTCCAATTTTGGCAAAATGACCTTCTTTGGCCTGGAATTACAATTGCCTGGTGACTTCTTGTGGGCCTGAAGAGAGTCAGGTTTGAGTATTCATTCCATTGTACTGGAAAACAAAAGAATGCAGTCGAATACCAAAGCAAACCATTACATTTTTAAATGCTCAGCTAACAATTTCTGATGCAGAAATTTCCAAGAGAGAAAAGATTTGGAGCTTAACATATAAGCCTGTCTTGAGGTTTGATGGTTAAACACTACATTCTAGAACTACAAGATGTAATAATAAAAAAATTTGGGAAAATTTCCCTATAATGGCAGATGGAGATTAAAATGCATTTGGGGACATTTCCAACATACATGAGCATAGTGGATGAAAGCAAGTCCTAAATGAGCTAACCTGTGGGAGCCAAGCTCTGCCCTCACACCTCCAATTGAGGGGGGCGTTTGAAAGACTGACAGGTTTAGCTAATTAGATTGTAAGGGGCGGGGAAGAGTTAAAGAGCTGCAGCAGCAGGTTGGTGAGATAAAGCAATTCTGGAACAAACATCGTTTTGGTTTGGAGTTTCAGATTATAAAAGATGTCAGCACCAGCAAAGATCTAATCAGTGCCATTATAGATGCAGAATGATGCCCATTCTATGGTGGGGGTAAACCGAGGCTCGGAAACACAAAGATTTCTAGAGGCTACCCAAAGAGTCACGTGTATTTGTGATAATAACGTACATCTCCTTATTCTGGTCTTTCACAAGAATCCTCTCCACTGGATCTAAGTGCCTTGTCATTTAGGTTAGGCTGGCATGAACACCACCAGGATTACAGATTCTCATTCCGCAGATGCTAATTGGTAATGCGAAGAAGAGAAACCTTCGAATTCTAGCCAAAGGCTGTATCCCATGAGCTTCATGTAAGGGAGATCTGGCTGCATCATTAGCCCCCAAATTCATTCTCCTAGGAGGCTTAGAGTGAGGACTCCAGGTGCTTCGTCACCCCTATTGCAGAAACAATTTAAAGACGTGGGCACCTGGTAGAGGAAGTGTCCCCATGATCGTGGAATGCTTGTTGCCTCTTATCAGGCTGTGAGATCTTCACTAAGCTGGGACTGAGAGACCAGGATGGCACGATATGTACTGTCATCTGATGCAGCCCCTCCCTCTCCCTTCTCCCCACTCCCCACACTACCCAAATCGTCATACATTCTACTTCAACTCACTGAATGGTCAGTGTGAATGGATTTCTAGCGGACACTGGCCAAAAGGCTGAGCTTTGCACCAGGGGTGATACTGGGCAGAACAGAGATGTCACGAGGGAGCAGAATCTAGAAAAAACAGGTGTGTGAATCTGGAGACTCAACCCACATCTTGGGAGAGGTTAAAAAGCCCTTTTGTAGGTCTCTCAGGCTGAGGTGACATCTGGGTTTCATTATCAATATCTTCTATTTATAGTGGAGGAACCCGAGCCTGGAGAGGTTGTTAGATGGCTGGCCACAGGCTTCATTCTCTCCCCATCTGGAGCTTTAGATCCTGACAGCAACACTCTAGCCTGCCTCTCCTGAACTCCCTCAGGCCTGGGGAGAGAACTGTTGGAGGCCAAGTGGCAACCCACTGAGTGATGAGCTGTGAAAGAAGGAGCAAGGCAGTCCAGGAAGCAGGACTTTGGGGTGAGTCAAGACCACTCAACCCGCAATCTATGAGGACTTCGGCGGCTGCTTTCTGGAAGCCTGAAGCACCCAGGGACCTCTTCATTCCTGGCTGGCCAAATGCTAGCCCACTCCCTGAATAGCCCCTGGCTCCTCTCCATCGCTTTGTACCCTGGGCCCTGACCCCAGAGGTCACCTTCCCATCGCAGCATCCTCATTCGACTTCCATGCATATGTTTCAGCGCTAACAACAAAAACACTAGAGAAAAGGGGACTCTTTTCTCTAGAGCATTTATTATTAGGGGCCAATGGTTACCCGGAGGAAAAAAAACACCGACTTCCAAATTCTGCTCTGGAAACCAAACCTAATTTAGGGAAGTACAATGTGCTGAAGAAAGATTGCCTCTTAATTTTAGATTCATGCGGAATGCAGGCAGGAAGGCAGAATCCCTTAACATAACACAGGCTTTTTGGTGGTGTAACAGAATAATAAATCCTTGAGGAATTCCCCAAGCAAGGTAAAGTAGGATAATATACATTTCTTAATATTGCAGAAGTTTCCTTAATCTTATTGTTTAAACTTTTCAATAAACTGTAATGTTTATTAGTAGTTTTTCATTTCCAGCTGTCGGATAATTCCTTTTGCTAAGTTGGGGTAAACGGGGTCCCCTAGTGCCTCTGGTTTCAGTTTTGTGTGATATATATCTGACCAGACACTTGATGTAATAGAGAAGTATTGTGTTTTCCAGTGTTGAACTTAAAGGTTCAAATGTGTTAATGCAATTGAATTGATTGTAATATTTTATAAAAGTTTCTCCAACAGAAATATGGTTAGTGAATCAAGTTGTCAGAGGTTATGAGAACATATAGAGAGGCTTGCTTGCAGTGCTGGAAGTTTCTGGCTAAGTACTGGGGGCGGTCAAGAAGGCTTGGTTTGGAGGCTTTCAGTCCTTATTTTCTCGGAAGAGATTCATCAGAGGGAAGGCCAGCCAGGTTTCCCCCGGAAAGGTCTGCAGCAGGGACAACATGCATTTGTGTTTTGTAAAGGCTGTGCATTTATCCACCCTGAGCATGGCACGGCTGGTTCCACATGGGACTTCTTTAGCTGAGCACCCCCAACTAGAGTCAATTGGGAAGTCGAGGAGGCTACACCAAGTGGGGACTGAACTGGAGAAGTCTAATCCCCTTTTGTAGGAAAGGGTGGGCGACGGTAAGGTTAATCACCACTGAAAGAGAACTTTTTCTTTATCAAATGCCCTAGAAGTACTGTTATTCTTTGCACTATCCCCGCAGGAGAAAATCCTATCTTAAATGATCTGCACAAATGATGAAGAAATTCATTTTTACCCTCTCCCTTGACTCTTTTTTAATTGATTTTTTTTCCCTCTCGGAAATGGCAAATAATTTAACATTGTTACAAAATTCCTTCCGCTCAATAGCAGATGGGGGAAAAAAACCCACAGTAAGAAAAAGGGTAAAAATCCCACTCAGCTAATGAGGTCTATAACTGAGCCATTATTTCTGCTCGAAGTCCCTGTCAGCCCCAGGTTAGTTGATGGCCAGTTTTTAGATTCCTTTGGTAGCATACCCTTTCACCACCTGCTGGGTGGCTCTGGCATTCTAGTCTCTCAGAATTAAAAGACAAAAAATTGGTCCGGGATGTTTTCTGCTTCCTGTGCTGGTGCTGGTATGATGGAGAGGATGCTCAAGGCAGAAGCCTGTTGGTTTTCCGATGCTGAATTCCAGCTCCCTGGCCTTCTAATATTTATCAAGAGAAACGGTCTGCAGATAATTTACAGAAAAGACTGGATTGAATGGAACAATCAGTAGAAAAGGGGTCTGAACTCACCTTTTACAATTTTTCCTTTTCTCTTCTTTAAATGATGCTCCAAGCTAGTTAAGACCCACGGGGACTGGAGGCACAGAGGTGAGCCTGTCTTCCACATCATTGTCTTTGAGCCTTGAATTTCTTTTCTGCCCTATGATTTAGACCTGGAGTCTGGGCAGTCCAGTACAGTAGCAAGTAGCCACTTGTGGCTATTTAAATTTAATTTCAAGTTAATGAAATAAAGCTAAAATTAAAATTTAGTTCCCCAGTTGCATTAGCCACATTTTAAATTCTCAGTGGCCACTTGTGGCTAGTGCCTACTGAATTGGATGGTGTAGAACATTTCCACCATTAGGGAAGATTCTACCGGACTGTACACTATGTACAGTGTCTACGTGAGGCTCTGGGTCTGGTTACGCATGCTGGAGGGCCTGACCACACAGGCATGCACCGTTTAACACAGGGATACGTTCTGAGAAATGCATCATCTGGTGATTTTGTCATTGTGCAATCATGACCGAGTGCATTTATGTAAACCTAGATGGTACAGCCTATTACACACCTAGGCTAGATGGTATAATCTTTTGCTCCTAGGCTACAAACCTGCACAGCATGTTACCATACTGAATGCTATAGGCAACTGTAATACAATAAGTATTTGTGTATTTAAACATAGAAAAGGTACAGTAAAAATATGGTATAAAAGATAAAAGATGGTACACCCATATAGGGCACTTACAGGCGAATGGAGCTTCTGGCTTGGAAGTTGCTTCGGGGTGAGTCCGTGAGTGATTGGTGAGGGAATGTAAAGGCTGAGGACATTACTGTACATTACTGCAGACTTTATAAACCTTGTACACAATTTATAAAACAACACAAGATTAAATCAAGCACAAGAGAAAATGATGCAATCAAGAGACGTGGTAAACACGAGATGTATGAGGCTGCTGCTGGCATAACACGGCATTCTGTTTTAAAGCAATTTTTTTTTATAAATGAAAAGAGTACACTTTAATGATAAAGAGTACAGTATAGTAAATAGGAACAAAGTCGTTCATTGTCGTTAAATATAATGTACTGTACATAATTGTACTTATGCTGTACTTTTATACAAATGGCAGTGCAGTAGGTTTGTTTATACCAGCATCGCCACAAACATGTGAGTAATGCTTTGTGCTACGATGTTATGATGACTATGATGTCACTAGGCAAAAGGAGTTTTTCGGCTCTGTTATAATCTTATGGGACTGCCCTGGTATATGTGCTCCGCCATTGACTGAAATGTCGCTATGTAGCATATGACTGTACTTGAGGCATAAAACTGGAAAGCCCACAGAATTTGATGCTGTTTAGACAGCAAGGCTTACTGTTTATTGGCAGAGAGCAGGAAGGAACTCATACATACAGCCCATAGAAGAAGGAACATACGAATCTGGGCTCTCTTTGAGCAAGGCTGCTGGCAGCCACAGGCTAGGGTAAAGTGGGGCCCTGCCATGTGGCTCTGCCAGGTGACCATGATATTATGCTGTGATTCATTTTATCCCAGCTGGCCTTAAGGTTCTCAGCAGAGGGAATGAAAGACGCCAAGACCTCGAGGCAGGAAGAGAATGGCACATTCCGGGAATTGGAGGGCATCCCTCATTCTAAGGAACTGGCAGGGTAAATGCTAGTCAAAAAATTGGCTCTGATTGAACATATTGTGTGCAGAGGCTGAACATGTGAAGAGGCTACTTGGAGAAAGAGAGACATGCCTGAGGAGCAAATTCAAGACCTCTTCCCACTCAGGATTTCAGAGCGTCTCTCCTATGTGTGACCTTCGGTTGAAGCCCCAGGTTACTCACCTTCTTCCAGAGCTGGAGTCATAAGCCTTTCTTGGAAATGGTGTCAGTCTGGCTTCCAGCCTCCAAGAGAGTGTTCATGAAGGGTATGGCAGATTATAATATCCAAAAATGGCTGCACCAACATACATCTCACTCATACTCTTCTTACATTATGAAATTAATCCTCCCCTTGAACCTGGGTGGACCTTTATAATTGCCTTGACCAAGAGAACGTAGAGGACATGAGACTGCATGACTTTGGAGGGTAGGTCACAGAAGGTGATAGGTAGCTTCTCTTCCCCCTTCTCTCTGCTACCTTCTCCTCCCCTCTCTTCCCCTCCTTCTCCTCTCCATGCTTCTTGGGAGCCCTGGGCTGCTGTGTAAGCAATCTGATTACCATGAAGCTGATGCTGGAGAGATCATGTGAAGAGGCTGCTTGGAGAAAGAGAGAGATGCCTGAGGAGCCCCACCTGGTCCAGAATATAGCTGGGGTCCCAGAGATCATGGAGCAGAGACAAGCAACCCCTGCTGTGCCCTGTCCAAATCCCTGACCCACAGAACCCAAGAGCATAATAAATGAATGTTTTATGCCATTTAGTTTTGAGATAATTTGTTACACAGTCATCATAACTGGAACAAGGGGTCTGGTGGGATCCTTGGAGGTAGGGAAAAGTACCAGCTTTTCATGTTGGGTGACCTGGAGCATCCCTGGCAGGTGCTGGAAGCAGCAGGGTTCTTTTGCCAATGCAGTCAGACCTTGTGAATTTAAAATTTGGAATTTGGTTTGTTTTCTAATCAGGGTTGGGCTAGAACTTCCCAGAGCATCTTCCATCAAGATAGAGTTTACCAAAGCAAATAAGAATGGCAACTGAGCGAGGGGGAGTGCTTTAGTTACCTAAGAGGACAACTGCTTTTGAAAAGACCCAGCCAAGTCTGCATTACCATTTACACATAAACAATTGATATGTTTACCATAAATCCTTGTCAACCCACCAAAGCAGGCCCCTAAGGACCTAGTTATGGGAACTACGACTCGGTTTGTTAGATTTAGAACTTGGCTAACGTCAATCTAGTCACTTGCACTTAAACAAATAATAATTGATGAGCTTTGCCCAACGGTTCTTAAAATCCAGTTTTTACTCTTTGAGATTAGACTAGCCCCTACACTGGTCTGGTGTGGACCAACATTGCTATTATTTATTGAGAGTTTCAACTATGCCAAACAGACACTGTGCTGGGTGCTTTAACTTGGAATATTCTCATTTAACTCTTGCAGCATAATAAATGAATGTTTATTCATTTATTCCAATAAATGAGAATAAATGAAGGTTCTAGAAGTAGCCTTGAGGAAATCATGGGTCAGAGAGGTAATGGGACTTACCCAAGGTCACCTGGTAGTCTGACTCCAGAGCATGAGTGGGTCACTACCATGCTGAGTCGGCCTCTTCAAGGGAGCCTTGTTTCATCTTCCCAAATGTTCTGGTGGAGGCAGCCGGCACAGCACCCAGGAGCTCCCGAGCTTTATGAATGTACACGGGTGAGAAGTCTGCTTGGGGATGCCAGTGCAATGCGCTGTGTGACTTTGGACAAGTCATGTCCCAATTGGTGGAAGGTGGCCTCAAAGATCTCCAAGCTCCTTTCCCAGTCTTGTCAAAAAAGGCTCTCTGAGCCCAGAGTAGCAAATATCCCCTTAGGTTGCAGCTCCTGTTTGCAAAGCCTGTTACAGATGCCTTAATTAATTATTCAGGCTGACATCTCCAGCTCCAAAAATCACAGGATTGAGAAAAGATCATAGGAATATAATCAATGTGAACTTGGCTGATAATCGCTGGTCCCAGGGTAGTGTGAAGAGAAGAAAACCCTCCAAATTAGACTTCTTTTACACTTTGGCCTTAGTTCTGCCAGCGGCCAAGGTAAAACTGCCCTTTCTCAATAATTAATGAGCAGGAGCGCCCCGGGCCTAGGCCCCGGGAGGAGGCCCCTTACCGGTGGCTGCGCCTCCAGAAGCCTGCATGCGCACACCCACGTGTACCAGCCAGCCTGTCGGGGGCGCGAACACTGAGTCACTGTGGCTGACCCAGCAAAGTGCTGGGAGTGTGACCGGAATGAAGGGTTGCTCCGTCTGTCTCTGAGGTGGCGTGGCAGATCAAATCACAGCGGATCAGGCGTCGAGATGTTGCCTTGCTCTGAGTGACAGAAGTTAATAATTAGTGACAATGATTGACAGATACACTCCATCTGCTGCTCTGACGCCTAGGAGCAGTTATTCCACAACTGTCTGCGGGCACAATGAACTCCCCCGGGAGCGCGGGCTGGCCCGTGATTGACAGCTGCCTCCAAGAGAGACAGGCCACTGACGGGAAAGTCGCTGTCAGCAGAAGCGCTCTGGTCCCCCCGTGTTCCCGAGGAGGCTCACTCGCTGTATACATTTATTCTGTTTCATTTATCATGTCAGCCGCGGTTTTAAATAGATTACTAGCTAGCCTGTTTTTTAACCGGAGAGTTTTCTATGGGTAAATTAGAAATAACTGCGAATGTCAACTACTTCCTGGGACTCAGGTCTCCCTCTAGTTTGTTCTCTGGGTAGATGGGGGAGAGGAGATAGGAGCTTGCCTGAATTGTAGATTTAACTGATCTTTCCATTAAAATCAAAATGGAATCTTTAACCAGAAGCCCTATAAAATGGTGCTGAGCGTTACTTGGTAAACTTGGGCTCAAAAGTCCAAACTAAAGCCTGAAAGCACCCTATTTTTTTCCCCTAAGAAATAAACATATCTCTGAGAGTGCTTTTAGATGACATAACATGTAACAATTGCTCCTTAAACCATATTTGCATTTTTAGAAGAGAAGAATTCCTTGACAATTCAGAACCCCAGCTTTTTCAGGATGAACTGTTTATTCCCTTGTGGTTTCATGGTCGAAATCTGGAACTAACTAGCTGGGTATTCTTAAGTGCGGGTTACAGTTCTATCTAGACCGAAGTCCCTGCTGCATTTCTTTCCTGAGTATTTTTATCCTAAATTAAAGCTCGTTTTCAAACCAGCCCACATGTAACTGGAGGACTCTTGACAGCTTCTAGCCCTATTATAAATAGGAAAACAGAATTATATATATTTTCTACTAGAGGAATTGTCGTCACCTAATTGTTCCTACTTATAATTTGTTTGGCTTTCTGGAAAAAAATGCATTTTAATTTTGCTTCATTTAGGGTCCCGCAGATAGGCTTTCTGGGCCATCGCTTACTCCTCTTTCTTCTTTTGTCCCCATAATGCTTTAGCATAATTTAAAGGACTGTCCATCGTGGTTATGAATAAAAGCCTACTTAAATCCTGCTATTTAAAATACAATGAACCCTGTTTATATTGATCTCATTCAGAATGTTTTCCCGCATATGATGTCCATCTTTTAAAGTATGGGTCATGTTTCCTCTTGAGATGTTTTCTTATCTTATTCCCCTAAAATGATATAAACAGTTTCAGTATTCCTGATAATTAGGTATGCGGGTAAAGAAAAGACATCCTGTTCTTTTTCAAGTTTTTAAATGATCGGGATACCAGAAAATGAAGTCATGCGGAGTACGAATGTTTGCCTCTCATCCAGAGATCTGTTTTCCTCCTTGTTTCTATAAAAAGGAAATTTATTAGGATGCAAGATGGTAGTGGCACCTTAGCTGACTCCTAGGGTGCATTAGTTCTCCTCACTGTTGCCACAGATGGCCCTAATTGTCTGCCCCGGAGGCTTGGAGTGGGAGTGCAGTGGGTGGGGGCTGGGTATTGGAGAAGAAATATGTAAGTATGATCTACCCCCTAACCCCCGCACCCTTGAGTTAAATGTGTACTCGCGTGTCCTGTAATAAGTGAGCATATGAAATACATCTACATGTTTGTGTGGCTTGTGTTTCTCATATCTTTTCTAGAGAGACTTTGAAAAAAGTGTGTTGATGGAGTGTGTTCATTTGTCTATTTATTTTTGATATATCGGTTGGAAGGTCACCAACCTCCATTTTCCTACTTAGAGCTTGCCCCATTTCGGGCTATGATGGCCTTAAATAGCCAGGCACTGTGCCAGTCCCAGGAATGCAGAGAGATACCCTCAAAAGCTTACTACCTATTGAAGGGTTGGAGCAGTCAATGGGACTTATACCATTTCATGAATAATGCTTGATCGGGGAAGAGGAAGGGCTGAGGGCACCTGGAAGAGAGACGCTTGCCTGGGTCCCCAGTGGTCGAGGAAGCTTTCCAGGCAGAACCCTAATGAAAGGGAAAGGGGCGTGGGTAAGAGCAGAGGTGTTTCAAGCAACAAGAATGGCATGTGGACAGGATCTAAACAAAGTTCAAGGGGGTGCCATGGAAGGCTGGAGAAGGAAGTGGAAGTCACATCACTTGGGCCTTATCTGCTGAACTGAAGAATCTGGACTTTATGTTAAGGATTTACACTTTAAGAAATCACTCCACAGTGATCTGCAGAATGGCTTGGAGTGTGTGTGAGATGGGAGGCAGGATGTGGTTGGGAGGCTGTTGCAGGAAGGACCTTGCAGGTTAAGGGAGCATCCAAGGGAGAGGAGAGGTAGATAGATGAAAGAGGCCCCTGGGCAGTAGACTCAATAGTCCTCAGTGATAAGACAGAGTGAAGCGCTGTGCTCTAACTTGCATGACAAGGTGGAAGGAGGGGCTGTTTTCTGAGACGAGGAACTTAGGAGCAGGAGCATGCGGGGGTGGGAGAAATATGATGAGTTAAATTTTCGCCATGTTGAGTTTGAAATGTCTGCAGTTAAGGCCAGCTTTGAGGGTATGCAACCTGGGCTGTTGCCCTACACTCAGAAGGGTTCTGCATTTGGTTTAATGCTCTGCTGTTATTGTCTTGAAATTCATAATAAATTTTGAGCAAGGCATCCATATTTTCATTTTTTTTTTTTTTTGTACTGGTTCTGTACACAGTTCATCCAAGTAAAGCCAGGTAAGCGGCTCAATATATGGCTCTAGAAGTCAGCACTGGACAAAGAATTCAGCAAGGAGAGAGGTATTTAAAATCCTGGGAGAGGATGGATCATGAGGGAGAACATGAAGAATGGAAAGAGAAGAGGGTCTAGGATAGGACCCGAGATACAGAGAATTTTGGGAATAGGCTCTAAGGGGGAAGAACTTTTAAACACAAAGACCCTGTTACATCTTGCTACATTTTGCCTTTGAGATGAAGCACTGAAAGTTAGCTATTGTCTTAAGTCTGAGGAGTGTCTGGCTCCATGTCAGGATATCAGTGAAATGGCAAATCCAATCAGCAAATGAGAAAACAAAAACTTATGATCACCCATCTGTAGTTATTATTATAGACATTTGCAACATTCTCCAGATTTCACAGCACCTTCATTTATTCATTCAATTGATGTTTATCGAGTACCTATGATGTGCCAGGCGCTGTGCTGGTGCTAAAGATATATCAGTGAACAAAAGAGACAAAAACCCTGCCCTCTTGGAGCTTACATTTTACTGAGAAGAGGCAGGCAGTAAATAATAAACATAATAAATGGGTAAGTTATATAATATGTTAGAAGGTGATGACTGCCTTGGGAAAAAATAAAATCTCTTTTAATTTGTCTTTTTAAAGAAGAAAAAATGACTTGCTTCCTGCAACATGAAGCATCTTGGATGGACACTGGGGCTCCAGTGTCATCCTCAGGTCTGGTTTCTTCCTGTTTCCTCTGTGCTGACTCTATGATTACATGGACCCTACCTTTGTGGGTCGTCAGAGATGCCGCCAGCAAACCCCAAGTGCAAATGCAGCAGAGCACAGCGAGTGCCTGCTCACACTTTGCTGGCAAAAGCCCTGAGGGACACTCGGCATGGAATGGGCTGGATCCTTTGCCCATCTCTGAACCAGTCCTCTGCCCCGTAATCTTTGCAGTGGTTCAGTGTGGAAATTGTCCTTATTCACACTTCACCGCTAAGCAAGACTGAGTCCCGGAGAAGTGAGTGACTTCCCAGGGTTCTATACTTAGGAAGTGGCAGACCAGGCTCTTGGACCCTAAAGTTTGTGCACCCTCTGCACGAGGACCCAAGGCAGAAGATAAATAAACTTAAATACATCATCTCTCTCCAAATCTAAGGCTTAAAGGTGACAAATTTAAATAAATATGGAAGACTTAATTAGGAGCAAGATTAGGCAACCAGACGAATGTGTAAATTACAATTGCTTAGGAATTTAGCGCGATCCTTAAATTATAGAGATTTAGATATTTAAAGACCCTCCAGTCCAATCCTTACCTGTCATAAGCAAGGAAACTGACATGTGTAGAAGGGAAGGAATTTGCCTGGTTACTCAACGAGTAGAGAAAGGGCAGGGCTGAGACACCATCACTAGTGGGTTATCTAATGAATAGTCACGTCCTCTTAACAACTTTATCACTTTCTGATTTAACTTCTCACTAATTTTTCTTGGTAATAATAGTAACATCACACTCTTATTGAGTACTTACTGTATACTAGGTATGATGCTAAGAGCTTTATCTGTATCATCATGCTTCATCCCACCAACAACCCTAAGAGACAGGTACTCTTTCTAACCCTTGTTTATACATGAGACAGTTGAGCCTTAGAGGGATGAAGTAACTTGCCCCTGGTTATGGATAGTGAGTGGTAGAGCCTGGATTTAAATCCAAGTCTGTCTGATTCTCCAGCCCAGGCTTTTAACCACTGGCAGAGCAAAAGTTTTTCTTTTTCCTTTTGAAAAAGAACATTAAAAACTAGTAATGGATACAAAGTACAGCTTGTCACTTTCCCAAACCCTACGAGTACTTTTTTTTTCCTTTTTGAGGTGGAGTCAGTCCCTGCTGGGAATAGAAGCCATCAGTTAAGTAGCAAAGCGCTTAATGATCCTGAATGTGACTGAGGCTCAGAGCCAAAGACCTTGATAAGGTGCTTGACTGGTTGGTTCAAAGGAACTTTGAGGCTGAATGAAGCAGAAAGCTCCAAAGCCCTGGGACAGAGCCCCTCACTGTTCTCTGGGCTGGGACGTCCCTTTTTGGAGGGAATTTATGCATCTCTGTCAGATGAACGGTCTGTGAGAGGTTTTCTCAGGTTTCACTGTCATCAAAAGTGCCAAGAGACTTACTGACTCGAAATAATCATAGCAGCTACCACTTACTGAGTGCTCATGTGCTAGACTGGCTGAGAGCTTTATGTAATTGCCTCTCTTAATACTCGTAAGAGCTGGTAAGACAACAGAGGTAGGTAGGTCCTGTGAAGTACATACAATTATAATTCCTGATTCATACAAAACAAGTTCGAGACGCTTGGAGGGTTGGATGATTCGCTGAAGGTTACAGTTTCTAAGTTGTAAGCTGAAATTTGAACCCACTGAAGGCTGCCACCTTAGCCACCAGGCTATAAGCCCTACCACAGAACTCAGAGGCACTTTTGAGGTCGCTGAGACTAACTGAGGCCAGGGAGGGGCAGGGACCGCTTCGAGGTCTGGAAGCAAGCGGCAAGCAGAACCAGGACACCAATCGAAGTGTCCTGACTGTTGGTCTAGCACTCTTTCAACATACTGTAGAGTTTCTGAGCAATTTGTTCTGTAGGGATTCCTAAAACTGTCCTAGGGGAAAAATTAATGAAAGTTCTATTCCTAAAACACTTTCCCAACTCAATATGCAATTAGCCATTATTACTCAGAGAACTTGGCTTCAACTCTGCCCACTGTCGTGCATTTTTCAGCAGCTGTCGATGACCTCATCTCCATCTTCATGAGTTCATCTCTGTTGAAGGACAGCAGCGTGCTCAGCCAATGAACCTTCCACCCTTAGCCTATCATGCCATCCCCAACAGTAAGTCTCTCTGGGGCTCCAGAGACCAAGCCCTGAGATATGGCTACAAAACAAGTCACTAGTTCTGCACTGCTTTGTCTCTGTGAATGTGTACGCTGCTAAGAGGAGCCAACATTTTCGGGGGATTTACTATGTGCCTGGCTCTCTATAAAACTTGTCTTATTTAATCTTTACAACTGCCCTTTGGAGGAAGTTCTACTTTTAACCTAATTTTGCAGATGGAGAAAATAAGTCCCAGAGAGATGATGAGACTTTTCCAAAAACATGGCCAGGAAGCAGCAGAGACAGGACTTGGGCCTCTAGAAGGGTTTATGTGACTTAAAATTCTGTGCTTTGCCCTGTGACTCTGGAGTACATTTATGGGAAGGCTATCCCTAGATTGTGGTGGGCAAAACTAAGGAGACATTTTTCTTACACATGGCTCACATTGTTTTTTGGACACGGGTCCAAGGCACCCCCATAACCCTGAACAAGGACAAGTGTATGTGCCCAAGAATTGTCACCTCAAGCCTGAAGATGATCTAACTGAACTGTCAAGCTCAAGCTCCAATACAACAAAGACCTTTTGTCTTCTGCTTGACCAAATAGCAGGTATTTTTTAAGCCCCTTCCTTGTATGTTGGATACTGCCACAGTTACTAGGGGTGGTGCTGAGATTTGGGCTTTCTACCTTCCCTCAGTGCATGGTCTAGTGTGGGAGACAGACAATGAAACAAGTAATTACAGTATTGCGAGGTGAGTACAATGGAGCCGAGTACAGAGTCCTCGGGCAGGCACACAGCAGGGGCCTCGAAGCCCGGGTGGGGGTGGGGGTGGGCTGGGGTGGTTGCCATTAAGGAAGGCTTTCTAGGGGAGGCGAGGTTGCAGCTCATTCCTAAATCAAAAACAGGAGTGTGTTAGGCAAAAAAGACGTGGAAGAATCTTATAGGCAAAAACCTGAGGTGTAAGGGAGAAGATGGGAGCCCCTTGTAAGGCAGACCAGTCCCTCTTTCCTACAGCTTTCCATACTCCTGACCGTGTGTGAATAAAGTAAAACTGTTTGGCTCCAGAGACAATGCTCTTAACTTCCACTCCATGTTTATTTATTTTTTCTTTTCCTGGACATTGTCGTGTCCAGATTTGATGGCTGAATCTTTTGCCCCTATCTTGTCACCGTAAGGGGAGCCAGCTCGAGTGCAGCGCTGATTCACTGAGGTTGCACGGGGGAGACATGTGAAGAACTTGAGTCCTTGATGACATTGTGCAGCTTCTGAATCAGCTGCCCTGGAATCAGGCTCGCCTTGTCTACTCTTAAATGAAATAATATAATGTTTGAGAGCCTAAGGTTGACTCTCAGCTCCGCCACTCACTGGCCATGGGACTTTGGGCAAGGTAATGTTTCTGAGTCTTGGCTTCCTCATCTATAAAATAGGGAGGATAATAATTGATAATCACTGCACTTACCCAGTGAGTGAGATTGTGAGGATTACATGTGTTAATGCATGTCACGAGCTCACAGTAACGCCTGGCCTTAGGAAGTGCCAACAGATGGAAGCTATCAGTATTGCCAACACACATTTCCGTAGTCAGCTCACACTCCTAGCCTTTTCAAAGCTCTCAATTAATAACAGAGAGACTTGGGCTAATCACAGTGCAGGTCGATCAGTGCTGTGACAGAGCCCAGAGCAGGCAGCAGTTGATTTTTGCAGGAGGGAGCAGGTGAAAGTCTATAGGGGCCATGTGTTTGAGAAAGGGCTCAAAACATGAGCAGAAGGTTGAGGGTAAAGAGGAGGAGGAAAGGCGTTCCTGGTGGTGAGACCAGCCTGAGCAAAAGTCTTTTAAGTGCTCTGTAAAGGACAAGTAGCCTGTGTGGTTAGAATTTCAGGTGTGGGTACACGTGTGTGGAAGGGAGGCAATGAGGCTGGAAATCTGAGCTGTGGGTAAGAGTGGAAGGCCTGAGTTCCAGACTGAGGGGTTTGCTGTAAGTCTTGAAGGGGTTCCACGGAACCATAGTCCCAAGGGATGCTGCTTAAAGAAAGGACTCCATGGTGGTGAGGTCAGGTATGGAAATGCTGCACACTTTGCAGTCCTGGCAATGACCAATGCATATTAACATAATAAAGGCTCTGACAAATCCTGTAGCAACAAAATCTGTTTAACTTGGTTTAACTCGTGTTTTACAAACTTATTCAACTACAAGGAGCCCTTCGGTCACCCACCATCCATTACTTTACGATGGGTCACACTTTAGGGGATGCAGTTCTAGTCATTGGGAAGCTGTCAAAAGGTTCGAAGCACCAGAGTGAGGGCTCAGTTCTGTTTTCCAGAGATCCCTTCTAATTATTAAAACAATAAGGGGTCAAATTAAATCACAAGAAAGCTGTTTCAAAGGTTTGGTTTGCTCAGCTGAGGCTCTTTTATTTTAATTGGGTGACCTCTCTTGGCTGTGTCCCTCTCTGAAAGCCTTCTACCTTTCAAGTATCCAAAGCAGAGAAACTTCCTGCTAAGTACTGTAGTTTCTCTTCTGACCTTTTTCCTGTGGCTCTTTAAAGTTGAAGGTTAGATAATTCAGGCTCAGCACTGGGATTGACACTTGAAAGCTACAGTGGGGCTTTTAGGGGTTAAAGGTTATAGTCACAGGAGCTGCAGTTTGACTTGAAAACATTTTTGAAGTTTTTTCTTTTTATTCCTTCCCTTCTCTTTCCTTCCCTTCCTCTCCTGTCCTCTTCTTCCTCCCCCACCTCCTCCTCTGTCTCCTCCTCATTTTCTTTACAGAAGGGCCAGTCGAAAATGATGCTTTCCAACTCGGCATATCCTGATGAGGACAGAACATATGATGAACATGCCCCTTTTGAAGATTTTGGTAAAAGCTAGGATTTCTTGACTGCCTGAAAGTGGGAAGGGGCTGGGGCTTACGAAACACAAACACTCCAGGGAAGCTGCTTCTTGCGTGATTTGGGTGCACAGTAAAGTTTGAAAACTACAGGCCCGGGAACCTTCGGACTTTTCAAATCCAACTCGCAGATACGCCGTAGATGGAAACACTTCCTCTTTATCCATCTCCCGCCAGGGCTGCCCCTCCCTGCCCATCCCCCAACCTGCTTCTCCTAGGATTCGGTGCAGGCCCTATGCCAGTCCGCACGGACTCTTGGCCCCGCCACCTGGATCTCCAGTCTCTGTCCTTGCTCTTGCTCCCCTGCCGTGGCCGGGATAGTGGTATGGTGAGGAATGGGGCCCAGGTGCAGGAACAAGGACTTGGGGTGGTAGCGGTGGCAGTTAGCACTCCCAGGGATTAATGCCGTCAGTGCTGTCCAGCCCCATCGTGCTACGCCTGGCCCCACTTTACGGGTATCTGATTCCTGTGGGGCTGCTGCTGCAGGGAAAGTTTCTCTGTTTGCTGTCTCAGAAACTCTTTATCCCTCCCGCTGTGTCCATCTCCTCCCATGCCCTTTTCTAAATCTCTTCATCACTGCAACATTGCCTTTGTCCTCCACACGGTGACAGATCACCTCTTGGGACTGAAGAAATATCCCACCTTCTACCGCACCGGGATCCCCGCCTACGAGGCCTTCTCTTGCTCCTTGTGCTAGAGGACAGTTACAGCTCTTGGGAGAAAATGCTCCAGGCTGGGCTAGTTATTGAAGAGATGAGTAATACCTTCCCCACTGGGTATTCCTCATATTGCTTTTCACATGGAGAGAAACAGACAGAGGAAGAAACCTCTGCAGTGTCTCTTCTTGTAAGGGCCCTAGTCTCGTCATGAGAGCTTCACTCTCATGACCTCATCCAAACTGAATTACCTCCCAAAGGCCTCATCTCTAAATACCATCATTTTTGGGGGGGGGGGGGCGGGGAGGGGAGGAAGAGTCTCAGCATAAATTTTGTGGGGATACAATTTAGTCTATAGCAGTCTCCACGTCTTTGTTCCAAATATAACTCATCTGTAAAAGAACTCATCCTCTCCATTATCCTTTCTCTCTACTGTTATGCTCAGTGGTCTCATCTAGCCACATGACTTTAAATATATATATATATATATATTAGCCAGAGTTCCTGATTATAAGCAACAGAAAGGAACTCTGGCTGCTGTAAGCAAAAAGTAAATCTATTGAAAATCTATTGGGGCGCTCTCAAACTGCATGGGAACTGGGACACCAGGCCTGGAAAAGACGTGGAGGGGAGGCTTGGCACCAGGAGCTGCAGTGAAGGTCAGGTCTCAGGGAAAGTCTCATCCTCACACATGCTGGCCACCTCTGTGACTCTGACCTTCAAACATGCCCTCCACGTTCGAAGCACTTGCTTAAGCTTCAAAGCATCAGGAATGAGAGAGTCTGTAGACCCAAATTAAATCACATGCCTGCCTCAGGAAGTGCATGGAGAAAATGCAAAGGCCTTTGAGGACCTCATACCCCCTTCCCCAGCTCAGCCATCTGGTCAGAGCTGCAGTGGACAGGGAATTAGCCTCCTACCACGCCTACGGGAGAATTCTATTAAAAGGGAGAACAGGATGCTTTTTGGGAAGGTAGGAGGTTGGATTTCAAGCCACAGAGCAATTAATATTCACTATACCATTTGTTTGCAGAAGACTTCAGATTTATACCTTTAGCTCTGACTCTTTCCTGAGCCCTAGTCTTGTCCAGTCGCCTACTTGATGTCTAATAAGCACCTCAAGCACTAGGTTGTCTAATAAGCACCCCGCCCTTAACATATTCACTTGATTTTCTTCTTGCTCTTGACCAAATCAGTTGTGCCTACCCCCTGCCCCCCGCTCTGTCTAAGTAAATAGATCTACTAGTCATCTAGTTTCTCAGACCACAAAACTAGAAGGCAAGTCTGACTCTTTTCTCTCCCTTGTATCCTACATCCGTCTTCTGGCAGGTTTGTTAGATTCTACCCAAAACACAGCCCGTATTTTCCAGCTATCATCACTTCTGTCGTTACTACCCATATCCAAACCACCACCATCTATCTCTCACTGGACCACCTCAATAGCCTCTGGGTTGTTCTTCTTGCTTCTCCTATTGCTTCCCTACAATCCATTCTCTACGCAGTGGCTTTCTAAGGCATGAATCGTATCACGACTGTCCCTAGTTAGAACCTTGGAGCCATCTAAGAGTTTCCCTTTTCACAGAAAGATAAACTCCAAACTCTTTGCTATGGCTTTGAGGGCCTCTACCTGATCTGGCCCTTTTCCGTTCCTCCAGCTTCTTCTCCCGCCACCTCCCTCCACCCACCCTCACGTCTGTTGCCCTCCAACCAGGCTGTCTTCTTCCCGCTCCTGTGACATCTGGCCTCTGCCTGGCTCAGGCCTTGACTCCTGCTGTTGTCTCTGTTTGAATGCTCTTCTCCCAGATCTTGACAGGGCTCCTTTTCATCATGTAGATCCAGAATCAAATGTTATCCCTCCAAGAGTCTTTCTCTGAGCCCACCCCCACGCCCTCCCCAACCAAAGGCACTCCCCATCTGTACTCTTTATCATATTATTATTTTATTGCCTGTACAGCACTTATCATTACCTGTCATTACCAAGTTTATTTATGGATTACTTTGACTGTCTCCTTCTTCTTCTTAATACAAACTCACCAAGGGTAGGTTCTTGTCTATTTGTTCACTGTTGTGTTTCCGCTGCCTAGGACAGTATCTGGTACATGGTGGGCACTCAATAGCCGTTGACTGTTTATGAAAGATGGTCTCTAATGCTACTGGTCTGGGGCCCTCCAAGCCCAGAGTTCCACTTCTCTGTGTGAGGGGAGGGGGTATGGCAGCCGCCCAGAGGCTGGAGTCCCATCTCTATCCAACCTGTATTTACCAGCCCCACCTGGGCACAGTCCCCTTGGTGCTCCACGCCACTGAACGGTGCCATGGTCTCCACGTTTGCCTGAGCCCAAAGACCAGGTGTGACTTTTAATTCTTTTGACTTCCATATTCCCCACATCCAATCAATCACCGAGCCCTAAAAATCAATAAGAAAAAGACAAATAACCCACCAGAAAATCAGACCAAAGCTGTAAATAGGCAGATCACAGAAGAGAAATACAAACAGCTAGAAACATATGAAAAGGTGCTCGGCCTCATGAGAAGGAGGGAAATACACAGTAAAATGAGCTTTTTTTATATCCCCTTAAGACTGATAGAAATCTATAAATATGGAAAAAATATCTCACGTTGGGAAGGGGAGAGGAAATGAGTGCTCTCGTGCACTGTGGGTGGTAAAGTGAGTTGGCTGAGCCTCTTTGGAGAGCCACTTAGCAGCATCCATCAAAAACCAAAACGCACAAACCTTGCAACCCACTCATGCCACCTGTAGTTATGTATCCCAGAGAAATACTCGCATGAGCATTCAGAGAGCAAGGATGATCATTGAAACATGGTTTATAAAAGCAAAAATGTAGGAACAGCCCAAGTGCTCACCAACAGGGGAACAGTTAAAGAAGCCGCGCACTTCCTTCTTATGGCTCAGTGCAGTGGGCCAAGGGTGCGGTGGTTCAAAAGAGCAAGGCACAGCCTTAGTATTGATATGAAAACACCTCCAAGGGATGCAAGACACGCAGTTAAGTAAAATCAGAAGTTGCAGAACAATATCGGCCATATGAGCTTGTTTATGTAAAAATAACGATGTATATTTATAATAATAGCTAATGTTTATTTATTAAATAATAATAATAGCTAATATTTACACAGTGCTTACTCTGTACCAGGCACTCCTCTAAGTGATTTAGAAATAGTAACTCATTTAAGCCTCATAAAAACTCTGTGAGGAAGATACAATCATGATCATCAGTCTCATTGCTAGATGAGGAAATTGAGGCACAGAGAAGTTTAACAACTCACCCAAAGCTAGACAGCTAATAGGTAGTTGAGTCGGGATTCAAAATCAGATCGATCGCGTCTTTTAATTATTGCACAAGAGTAATAGCCAGGCACTGTGCTAAGCACTGGGTATACTTTTATTAGTATTATCCTACTTTTACAGATAAAGAAATTTAGCTACAGAGAAGTAGAAAAAATTCACCAGTCATCTGGTTTGTAAGTAAAAAAAGTCAGATTTGAATCCGGGTATCTTATATCAGCACCTGTGCCCTTAACTGTCTATTTCTCAATATGTACAGAGATTGATGGCAAAGGTCTCACACCAAACAATTGAGAAGGACACAGGGTATGAAGAGATTTTCTCCTTTTCCTCCATCCCCTTCTCACTCCTGGTGGGATCCTGGCCAGGCAGGACAGTCATTTGCCATCTCAGCCTGGCAGGGGTGGGGCTGAGGCTAAGACTGGAGGCCGGGGTCAGAGTGGACCTGCTTGGTCCTGGAATGACCGCCTGCTGGTGGCCACACTCAGTGGGAAGGGCCTCATATATGTTGTTAGAGCATTGGGGGAGCAGCCAGGTTGTGCAGGTGGCAGCGTGCCTCGCAGAAACGCTGCCTGAGCCCAGGTAGCGGGTGGCCTCCAGGTGCCCAGATCCTGAGCAGTCCTTGTGTTCTACACAGGCTCTGAGCTCCGCATCCCACGACGTGAATGTGACTGCCCCTTGAGGCTTCAGAGAGGTCTCCAGGGAGACCAGTGGAAGCTGCTGTGCCTCCTGCTCAGCAGTTATCTGGAACAAGAGGCCACTGCTTCCGACCTTGCCTCAGGAGGATTCTTACAGGTCCTCCAGGACAGGAAGGATTTTTCCTTGGAAGTTTGTACAAATAAGCTAGATCCACCTCTATCAACACTAAGTGACCATCCAGCCCCCAAAAAGGAGGCAGAGGAGTGAGTCAGACACAGTCTACTCCTGCACATAGGTTACTCAAACTCTGACATCTGAGCCTGGGGTGACTCAGCTGGTGACCAGGGAAGAGTGTGTGAAGCTACCAGTTAGAGGCCAAGGTACTTGTGGCTCAGTGCAAAGGCTCTGCAACCTGACAGCTTGGGACGGAACCCTGGTGCTGCTACTTTCTGGGAAAGTGTAATACTGGGGAAGCTGCTTTACCTGCTTAGCCTGTTTTCTTATCAGTGAAATGACAACCATAGTAACTTCTCACCAGTTCGCTGTGAAGATTAAGAAATGAGATAATGGCTCTCAGTGCAAGTTAGTAATTGTTTCCTTATTTAAGAAAGTCATTGTCTCTTTTCCAGCAGGTTTCATGTTGCGCTTTCCCTTCATGATCCTTTGGACTCCTCCGTTTCCCCCAAACTGTTGTCCGCCGGAACACCACTGACCTGCTACTGGCCAAATCCCACGGCAGCGCTTCTGTTTTCATCTTTACTTCTCATTTCTGCTGCCTTGGACGCTGCACCAGGAACTACTCGCCTCACCTTAAAACTTCCCACGGGGCCTGTGACTCCGCAGTCCCTGGAATTTCTTCCAGCCTCTCTTCTGCTGCTTCTGGTTTCTGTCACAGGCTCCTCATCTCCCTCCCTCGCCCCAGGGCCCTGTCCTCCCTGCACTGCTCTTCTCACTCCACACCGTCGGTCCTCTGGCTACCACTGACATGTGGTGCTCTCCATCCTCAGGGGCCATCCCCAGAGGGTCCCCTGGGCTCTAGACTCCATCTTGGGTGGCCACCAATATTAGACCCTCGCTTTCTGTCTTCAATATTGGTGAACAGAGGCAGCACTGGGTGGCAGCTCAGGCTGGAAACCATAGAACTGGCTGTTCCTCCAATCCTCCTGGACACCTCCCTTCTCTTCGACTCTCACAACCCCATAAATTGCCAAGTTCTGTCAGTCTAGCCCTATAGTAGGCTGAATAATGACCCCCAAAGATATCTGTGTCCTGATCCCTGTAACCTGGGAATGTCACCTTATAAGGCAAAAAAAAGACCTCACATATGTAATTGACTTAAGGATCTTGAGATGGGGAGATTATCCTGGAGTATTTGCGTGAGCTCTAAAGGTAATCACAAGCATCCTTATAAATGAGAGATAGAGGAAGATGAGATTATGGAAGAGGAAGGAGATGTGACAATCAGAACAAGAGATTGGAGTGATTGCGGGAAAGGGTCATGAACCACAGGGTGAAGGAGACCTCCAGAAGCCAGAAAAGACAAGGAAATAGATTCTCCTATAGAACCTCCAGACGGAACCATTTCTACCAACACCTTGTCTTTGGCCCACTGAAGCTGACTTCAGACTTCTGGCCTCCAGAACTCTGAGGGGACAAATTTTTGTTAACTTTAAGACATCAAAATCTGTGGTAATTTGTTACAGCAGCCACGGAAAACGAATACAACCTTTCTTTTAGATGTTTCTTCAGTTCGTCCTCTTTCCCCTCAAGCTTGCTAGCCCTCATCATCTCTTGTCTGCACCGCCTTCTAAATCTTCTGCATCCTGAAATGACTTTTATACCATAGCAAAGGCAGCCCATCATACTTAGAACTAAGCCTGAGCCCCCTGACATGTCATTCAAGGTCCACTCTAATCAGTCTCCTTGTAGCTCTGGCTTCATCTCCTGTCTCTTCTGACCTCACGCCTTATGATTCAGTATAGCCACTCTGAACGTGGGGTCCGTGTGCTGACTGGTTTCCTCTCCACCG
The DNA here is from genome assembly GCF_014176215.1 of Rousettus aegyptiacus. NCBI lineage: Eukaryota > Metazoa > Chordata > Mammalia > Chiroptera > Pteropodidae > Rousettus > Rousettus aegyptiacus. The sequence continues at coordinate 24,738,662 of NW_023416284.1, read as the reverse complement.
GATCTTCACAGCGAGGCTTCAGAAGGTCTGTGAACGTCCCGAAATCAGAGCAAAACTAGTGATGCGCATGTGTGCTCATGTGTGTTTCTGCAGACATGATCCACAGATGGCCTCGAGCAGGCTCTTATGCCCCTGAGAAGATTACACACTGCCGACAGCGTCTAGTTCCCTGAAGACATCACACTGTTTCACACAGCATACCTTTACTCCTGGATTCCATCCACCTGAGTGTCCTTCCCTCAGAATTCCCTCATTTCATTCATGTTTCTAGTCTGTGCCATCTTGTCATAGAGGACCCAGGGGGAGGTGGTGTGTAGGAGGATCCTCTCTTACCCCTTCCCAGGAACACAAAAGAGAACCCCAAGGGAGGGACCTGGGGACTAGAGTTCAAGGCATTTTCCCAAAGGACAACATTTTCCTCCCTAAGAGAAATTCCGGTGACAGCTGTTAGATAATAACTTCTTCACCTCATTACCTAAACCACAAACCTAGGAGAAATAAATGTTATAATACTGGTTTTAGAGCTATCCTTTGGAAGCAAAGAGAATTGGGCGATTAATTCCAACCTGGAGGACGATGGCAACTCTACAGAAGAAATGTCACTTCAGCCATTTCTCATTGAAGGATGGGGAGGACTTTGATAAGGGGAAAAGGAAGAAGGAAATGGGAGAAAGAAAAGCATGGAGGCAAGAGAGGGCTTGGTGTGGGGGACAGTGAGTTGTTTTGAGCTAATTGAACCTTTGGATTTTTGGAGGGAGCCTAGTGTTGGAAGGTCCTGCTGGTGTACTAAGGAAAGTGAGCTCTACTGTGTAGGCAATGGAATGCATCAAAAGCCTTTGAACAGCAGAATGATAATCGGCTTTGGGTCTTGTTTGTTTTTGCGTTCTCAGCACTAAACAAGCATGTGGCACATAATAGGTGCTCAGAAGATGCTTTTGCATAAAGGAGTGGTAGGGAGGTGTGATTTTGGGAGGAGGGCCGCTTAAGTTTTATAAGTGATCAGGTTATGCCCCCACCCCCATCCCTCCCCAGAGAGAAAACTCTGAACAACACTTTCCCCAAGGGCAGGAACCTCATTTGTTCTATCTCAGAACAAACCAACAATGAAACTCAGCTTAAAGCAGGCATTTTTCATCTCTGTCCTCAGCCAGCAGCTCCTCCCAGAAGCCCTCACCCTGTTATCTCTCAGCTTGGCATGGCCATCAGTTTGGACTGGGACAAGGCACTGTATCTCATGGAGATTTCCCTGATATCAGCAATGGGCTTTCACTTCAAGTCACAGCGTTTCTAAATGTTCACGAGGACGGAGCTGGCCTGATGGAATGTTAATTATTTGGAGATCCTGAAGGTGCTTCTAGATCATAGTTAAACTATGGGGTATCCCTAATTTCTTATTCTGAAGATTCCCCAAGAGCCCTGCAGGGCTCTGTGCATAGGGAATTATTGTGGCCATTTGGGGGCACAAACAAGACATCTTAAGGGCCGGGGCTCAAACAATTTCCCTGCAATAAGCCTAGGTATGATTCGTTTCTATATCCATCCATCCATCCACCCACCTACCCACCTACCCTTTCATTTCACAAATAGTCATAACAGGCCCGTGCTAGAAACTAGAAATATAAACATGAGCAAAATAGACATATATTTTGTTGCTCAGGCAGAGACAAGTAAACAGGCACTTACGATAAATATCGAGGGCTGAAAGTTCAAGTGCGGATGAAGAGGTAGCTAGGTGAAAAATACCCAAGGGTAAAATATGTTCCAGAAAGGGAATGCAGCAGGTGCAAAGGCCTGGAGGGGGCAGTGTAGGGCGTGAGAGGAGAAAGCATGATGAGTTCAAGAACTCAAGCAATCAATCTGGCTAGGCGTACATAGTATGTATGTACATGTGTGCGCATGTGCATGTATGCCCACGCACTAGTGGCTATGTGTGCACATGTATGTACACACTAATGTGTATACACACATGGCATACATGTGTACATCCGTATGTGAGCACTTGTGCTTGTGTATGTGTGTATGAAAGTGTGTACACGCACGTGTGTGTGCATGTGCGTGTGTGTGTGCATGTACACGCACACCTTGTGATGGTGGGGTACTGGAAAGAGATGAGGCAGGGAGATAATCACAGACTCTTCAGAAAACTCAGGATTTAAGAAACAAAACCCAGGAAGAGAAAGGTTTCAAATACCACCTCTGCCCCCTTTCTGGATCTCTTGTCATCCAACAAACCTCCCAAGGAAAGGGCGCACTGAAGGGCCTGGCCCCGTTAAGGGCATGAGTGAGACAGGAGAGCAAAGGGAGAATACTCACGACTCGGCCACTCAATTAGAATGCTCCACATCCTGCTATTGCAAAGATGAGTTAAAATATTCCTACTTCCAAATTTCTACCCTTGCTGTTCCGGTTCATGAAGAAGCATTGAGTGCAGCTCAGAGGGCAAAGGTGTGTCAGAACTAGCCCGGGGCTAGTTCTCCCAACAAAAGAGAGTGATGTTGCCAAATGGAAATTTTCTAGGCCAGTGGCTGACACCTCAGTCATGCATTTTTTTTCTTTGCCCAAATGCAGACCAAGCTCCCTCTCTGCTCCAAGAATGAATCCTGCGCATGCAGGGTCATTGTGTTGAAAAAGTCTCTGGAAGACCGGCATCTCATTGGGGAGCAGGAGTTGGGAATCACACTACTCAGCCTCCCCTGCCCAGCCCAGCTCGGCAGGCCACCAGTGAAGGCTGGACGGTGGTCCTCACCTTTGTCCTGAGAATCAGAGGCCTGTGATCCACCCCACCACTAAGTCCACTCCCCTGAAAGTCTAGGGGTCTGGCCCTTACTCAACCTTTCCTGGGAGCCTGCTTTATGGCAGGCCCTGGGGCAGGCCAGTGCTGCCTTGCTTGGCATTCCTTTCTTTGAAGGGCTGGGGGAAGACATGTAAACAATTACTTACAATACAGTGTAACAAATGCGACAGCGGAGAAGTGCTAAGACGCAGTGCTGGGAAGCCCAAGGACAATAACACCAGCAATAATATCTAATATTTTTTGAACTCTTATTTGTAGTAGGTACAGAGTGGGAGTAAGGAACATAACAATAACAATAGTTAGTGTTTACTGAGAGTTTACCAAGTGCTAGGCACTGGGTTTAAGCTGTTTACATGCATCATTTTATCTCATCCTCAGACACAATCCCATGAGGTATCTGGGGGCAGAATAGTGGCCCCCAAAGATGTCCATGTTCTAACCCCTAGAACCTGTGAATATGTTACCTTACATGGCAAAAGGGACTTTACAGATGTGATTAAATCAAAGATCTTGAGATAGGAAGATTATCCTGGATTATCAGGGTGGGCCCAATGGAATCACGAGGGCCCTTATAAGCAAAGGAGGGAGCAGGGGTGTCAGAGCCAGAGAGATGCTATGTGAGAAAGACGAATCCGGCCATCACTGTCTGGAATGTGGATACACTCTATACTTCTATGTATACTGGCAGAGTAGAGCATATCTAGGGCTGGCAAATAGTTTCACAGTCAGTCTTTAGTGATTGCTCGAAACACTGTGTTCAACAAGATTCAGAGGCTGTGTTGGGAGGAGAAATGTGAGAAGGGAGAATGGGCCACATTGGTTGGTTTCTGCCATCCCAACTCTGGCACCCCATCTTACACAGATGAGGGAAATGAGACCCAAGTAAGGAAACCGATTGCTCACGCCTTCATCTGCCCTTCTAACAGCAGCGTGTCACTTGTAGTGGCCGATATCCCCTCCCATCTGGAGTGGTGGTTTAGGAATGGGTATCTCTGAGCCACTGGGTTCCTCTAAGTCTTCGATTCTAAGACTCACTTGAGTTGGCTCAGGGCCATATGATCTCTGTCCCACGAGTTTTATAATTTTATGACTGTCGTAGCTTCTTCAATTCAAGCCAGTTCACTGTAAGGTAGGGAGCTTCTCATCACCTCTGGAATCTGGGTGTTCTGTTCCCCCTCAGCAGTAAGCCGGGGCTTAGAGTTGGGGTGCCCTTGTAATGCATGGTATTTGGGACAGCTCCCTTCTAGGACTCTGAGTGGAGCAGATTAAGTGAGGAGTGCAAGTTAAATGTGGGAGCAAGATGACCAATGGTAATCAAAGGCCTGGCAAGCTGCAGCCTGCAAAACATGGAGGCATATTTTGGCATCAAAAGATGAGGTTGTGAAAGGCATTTGAAACTAGATCATGGAGGGTCCTAAATGCCACGTCAAGGAATTTGAACTTTAACTCCTGTGACCAGGACCTGTGAAGTAACATTAATCAACAGCTCCATCCCTTCAGGTCACTGCCAAGTTTCTCATTACCTGGCTAAGTTGTACGATTTGAAGGTGGCAGATAGCTGCGGAATGTGCCTGAAAAGAATGCGCCCTTTTTGATGGACGCTTGAAATGATGCTCAGGCTTTAGAATGATTCACTTCAAGGACTCTTGGCTTTTGTATGTTTCAACTCTCAATTGCAACACTACACTAATGTGGTTTTTTGCATTGAATTAAAATTAATCTAATACTTGACAACTCTGGCTGGATGCCTGCCAAATATAGAGACTGGAGATGCTTCCTGTAAATTCTGCCACGGAGGATTCTTACGATTCAGGGAACATCTCATTTATCTCACTGCTATGCACTCCTGACCCTAATTCTCCAGAGATTCCTTCTGTACGATCCTCTTGCATAAACGTGAGCATGTTCCAAGGCAGTTACTTTTCAAATCTGTATAATCTCTGGGGACCAGGATCATCTGAGGTGCAGGGGAAGGGTCATTTAGATGAACCAACTCTGCTCAAAGTCAGTCTTGGATTTTTTCCAGTAATAACCTCTTTCGTCATTAATGGCCTGCTGGGTGAATCTTATTATATCTCCTTAAAATAATTTAGATGCTAATATCTCCCAGTGACCATTATGTGGGGAACACAGGGCTGGAGGTGGTGGTGAGGACTGAAAGCTGTCTTAATTCTATGTTCCTTTTCACAGCTGGAGGCCTTCGTCCGATGCACTTGGAAAAGCTGCCCTAGCAACTAGGATTTTCATGCCTTTGCCCTCAAAATGCCTTTGATTGGCCTTCCTAAAGTTCTACTTTCTGAGAAGAAGAGCCAAGATCCTGGGTGAGCAATCCAAGGGGATTCTGAGTGAATATTTCAAGAGAAGTCCGGGTGCATGATGGAAGGGGATTTGTATTTTTGATCAGATATAAGCTTGAGGGTGGGCTGGGGGAGGCATGAAGAAAGAGGAAGGATGTGTCAGTCAGGAGTTTTGACTTCCAGTTCTAGGTTTGTTAGGACTAACTGGATTCATTCAGTCTTCTGTTCATTCATTTGTTTATTCAGTAGCTATTGATAACTTACTCTGTGTCGGTTCCTGTGCTAGTTCTGAGGAGAGACAAACGAGTCATCATGACAGCCTCAAGGAGCTCATAGCTTGTGTGTGTCTTTCTCCTTCCAGAGCCTCAGTTTCCTTATCTACATGAGGAGGGGGCTGAAGTAGAAGCTCTCAGAGGGCTCTCCTAGAGTAAGAGTTCTGGGACCATAAGAGCCTAGATATGTGGCACCTTTTCTTTGATCTCATTCACTAAACTCTACCCACACACTGCCTCGTGGGCCAAGGATGCTGGCTTGCTTCAGCATCTTGCTCTTGGCAGGCTCAGTTGGAGCAGTATTAACATGACCTAGAGGTAAATGGGTCAATGCTTGTTTGTTTAGAGCCATATGGGTAAGCCAAGGAGGGAACAAACAACTTTGCTTAGGGATGGTGACTGTGAAAACCTGGGAAGGATCCCCAAGCTTTGTGGGTCCCAACCTCCTAGAATCCCCAGAAAACCCCAGCCCAATTTCAGCCGACCCTTTAATTCCTTTGTCTGGACAAAGGGTTGTCCAGGGTTGGCTCTTCTCTCAATCTTGGGATCTTGGAGAATAGGCTGAATCTGCGCTGAGGGTCTTAATTTTGAGCATCAGGAAATGTGCCACCACCTAAAAACAAAGTGATGATATTGTTGACATTTTAACAAAAATATTTCTTATTGGATGCTAAAGAATATGCCAATGATATTTTCTTAGAACAGGAAGAAGTGTGAGGTGTGAGTATAAAGCTTGATCATGTAGCATATGGGTCCCAGCAGCCAGGGGGTAAGGGTCAAGATAGCATCTCAATACCGTCCTATGGATGCTATTTCTCTGGCTCTGTCTCAGTCTGTCTGTGGGGACTCCAGCTCTGATTCATCCCAAGAGATCCTGAGTGTTCCTGGCTATCTTGGTTCAAGTTTCCCCAGAAGCAGATTCTGAGACCAAGTGTATTGGTGAGGATTCAATCAGAGAGGGGCAACTGTCACCAGAAAGAAGCAAAACCACTATTTACGTGTCCAAGTGGGGGTCTGCCAGAACTCTGAGTGGTACACTTTGTTTCTGGTTCACATTTAGGGGATCTATTACAAAGATTGGACTTTGCACATTGTGGGAATCTCTGTAAGGCTGTGATCACAGTGCCTGTTGTTGGAGGCTGAAGTACCCAGGGCAGGCATTTGGGAAGGGAAGATGGATGGAAAGTGAGGGAGAGCAAGGACACGCTGGGACCCCATGAAAACTCTCTGAAACAGGGGCCTGTTCTTGTTGCCTCTGCTGGTATGGTATGTCCTCCTTTGTCACAGAGCTAAACACACCTGAGTTGGTGGCCAGGGAAGCTTCAGGAAGGTCCACGGAAAGTGAAGCAGGTGTGTACCTACCTCATGCCGACAACCTGAGTCAGCCAGCCATTCAGCCATGGTGTGTGCGAGCCACAGAATGGCTTCTGCCTCCCTTCCACTCTCCAAATTTCCAGCAAGACTTTCTTTGCAGCCTGCCTTAACCAGAAACAGGCGGGAAATGGAATTTAACCTAGTTTAAATTCGTAGGTTAACCTAGCCTGGCTGACCCGTTCCAAAGGCACCAAACAAGGATGCAATTCCTAGTAGCTTATTTGGGAACTGATCCCAGGAAACATCGGTGGTGGTAGCGGGGTTTGGGGAACCGAAACAGGGAAGGCACAGAAGCCAGTGAAAGGAGAGTATCGCTGGTTCCACTGTAGTCACCTAGAGCTTGATCCCCCCAGGAGCTCTGGAAGACAGTCTCCGAGTTCTCTCACCAGAGGGCTGAGGAAGCTGGGGGCGGGTTTCTCTGTCTGTCATTGGTGGAGGCTTGCTTCCAGCCAAAGAGAAGGCTTTGGGGCAGAAAGTCGCAGGTGTCCATGATACGCAGCCTTTGGGGACAGCGAAAATGCTGGGCCACTGCTGAAAGGATTCTTTCTACACTGGGGCATCTTGGTGATCAAGTGTCCCACTATTTTCTGGGGCCTTCACTTTGGCTACAGTGGTGGCAGCTTTTACTTCCATGCTTGCTACATGGTCCTCTAAGTGAGGTCGATTTAGGTTCTCTCAGAACTCTCAGAGATTTGGCAAAAAATTATTATGTATTCATTTGTCCTTGTCTAATTCTCTCCTGGACTCAGCTGAGCATGGAATATGGGCCAGAAGATGTCTACTGGCTGGCTGACACAGTGCTGTTTTCAGAACAAAGCCTCTTTCCTGCCCAAGACCATGGGCTCGAGGTGTGCTCTGCTGAGCAGATCCGGGCTTCCCTCCACTCAGGCCCAGCAGGATCACACCTCAGCCTGGCCTCAGAACCCCCCAGAATCTCAGCATATCATAGTTGGAAGGGGCCTACCAAGGCAGTCTACACAAAATCCTCACTTCACAGATGAAGAAGTTGAGGCCCAGTAAGGAGATGAATTCTTCTAGGGTCACACAACTATTTAATGGGATTCCAGAGTGTCTGCATCCAAAGCCAGTTGATTTTCCGTTAAACTGTGCTGTGTTCCAGGACAAAGTGTCTGGTAGCTGCTCCATCAATATGGACCTCATCACAAGTGGTTTTGGAAATCTCTTTTGTGGCTGACTTTGAGCCTGTTTCAAATCCTTGTGTTACAGTCAGACCTTTCTTTCCCTTTCATGGGCAGGCTCATACATATGTCCCTAGAGGCAGTCCCTCCAAATGAGAAGAGTGTGGACGTTAGACTTGGATAGCCTGGGTTCAAATTCTAGCTCGCCCACTATGTAACTTTGGAAAAATTACTTCACCTTATGTGCCCCACTTCCTCGTTTGAAAAAAGAGGATGATGAAACTTACCTCTCAGGGTTGTTGTACAAATTAAATGTGCTCACGTACATAGAACACTTGGCACAATCTCTCGCATATAGTAACTGTTCAATAAGTAATGACGATGATGATCGTTGCCAAGCCATTGTTGATTTCAAGGCTATTTGCCTCCACTCTAGGGGCAGCTGATCACATTGCCTGTGGAAGTCCGTCTACTTCAGAGGTTCATTCTCGGAAAGCCTATTGTTGCTGCACGCCCAAGCCCCCCTTCCAACCGTGCTAGTATTAATAAGAAAATTGGTACTTTGAACTTTACCTGTCTTGCTTTTTTTCTAGTCTCTTCAGTTAGTTCAGAGCCTACGTAAGGAAAGTGGGGGTATTTATTGAGTCTCTTCAAACCCCTCAATAATGGGTTTGTCCATACAAAAATTAAAAAATTCAGAGAATAAAAAGAAGAAAAAAAATTACCCATAGTGTGTTTCCCAGAAATAACCTTCTTAAACTTTTTTTATGTGGTATATATTTTAAAAATTGTGTTATGTTGTATGTTTTATATATACTTTTTCACTGAAAGAATGAATTCCTTTTTATGTTTTATCTCAACATAATTTTTAATATCTGAATGTTGTTCCATTGTATGAGTAGTCTATGATTTATTGAACCAGTCTCCTATAGGTGATATGCCAAATAGTTTGTTCTCAGATCCACCTTTGTACCCTTTCTTGACTTCCATGGACCCATCAACAGACTCCCATGCCCTAGAGCGGTGTGGGTTCCCAGCATGGCAGAGAGCAGAGCAGAATGGGCGTGCTGTGCTGGCTGGCAGATCCCGAAGAGGAAGAGAGGGACAGAGTGGGCTAAGCAAGGAGGTTCCTCTCCTAAACTCGCCCATCAGGGTGGAGAAGCTCTGGCAAAAAACCAGGAGTGTTTAAACAAACTTCCTCCTTGTAGAACCAAAGAGAGTGGGGGAAAGATGCTATGTAAGAAGTCAAAATACCGTCCCACACTTATCTCGATTAATCCTCACAGCTAATCTGTGAGGCAGATAATGTCATGGATTCCTACTTTACAGGTAAAGTAAACCAACTTTAAAGGTAAAGCTCAGACAAGTTAAATAATTTGTTCAAAGTTACACAGGTAGTGGGGCATCATACTGCCTGGATCAGAAGCCGTGGCTTCTACCCCCAAGATCACCCTCCCAGTATGGATTAGGAAGGTTTTAATATTTGAAGTAAGGTTGCCAGCGTGTGGTGGGCCAGGCTTTTGGCAATTCTAATGTCAGGCTGCCCAAGAACTCCAGATGACAGGGAAAACTAATGGTACCAAACAGAACTCCAACTCTTCCTCAGAATCTGTGAGGGTTCCCACTGGAGCCTCATTGGAGCTGCTGCCCTCACTGTGAGCCCCAAACTCGCCTCTCCCAGTCTCCCCACATGCTCCCATGCTCCGCCAACCTCTGTGCCCTTGCACATGCTGGCCTTCTTCCCAGAATGTTTTCTTCACCTGTCGTCCCTTGTGGAAATGGTCTGTCCTTGAAGCAACAATTGAAATGCTCTCCTCTCCGCAAAGCCTGTTCTAACCCCTACAACTGAACGTGCTCTCTCCCTCCTCTGAATCTCTTGTATTTCTATGTGGAACTGGACCATGAACCCTCACAGGAGCCTCTGGCGGTGCCCTTCCCCTGGCTTCAACAGCAGCTTATCCTTAGTGGGTATGCAGCTGTTTGTCAAATCACATCAGAAGCAAGGGATTTTGCCTTTTGACATTGCCCTGTGCATTCCGGGATACAGAGACTCATGTTCTGCTCCGAGTCTGCAGCAGCAATTCTAGGGAGCGCCCCTCTCGGCCTCCTTCCCAGCATAGAGCCGCTAGCTGCAGGCCTCACTCCATGTATCCTCATTGTGTACACAGTCTTCATGATGTTTTTCTCCTGACCCTCGTAATTGTCTCTCCCCTCCCCGACCTCTTCATCACTCCAGATATCAGCCAGCTATTGCCATGCAGCAAAGCACACTGAAACCCAGTGGCTTAACATGGCAATTGGTTATTTTTCATACTTCTCTGGGCTGACTGGGTTCCGCTGAGTGGTTCTGCTCCCCATGCTGTAACTGGGGTCACCTGCGTGGCTGCATCGCAGTGCCCAGATGGCCAGTGATCTAGCTTGAGCTTCTTTACATGGCTGCTGGCTTCCAGAGGGGAAAATAGAAAGTGTCAACTCTCTTAAAGCCTGCATTTTATTTTTATTCATTTATTATTTTTTATAAGCGTGCGTTTTATGTTCAAAACAAATCACAGGTCCACCAGATTCAAATGGACTGAGCTGCCGTTCTCCTGAGCATACCTCCTGAGGTCAGGAGAAAGGTACTTTCCGCTCTTGGGCCCAAACATTTTAAGAGTGAAATCTTCATTTCCCCTCACTCTGCCCAGTAGTCTTGGAGATCATGCTCACCTCTAATCTTTATCTTCCTGCCTTACGCACTTGACAAGTGAGGATTTGACTTTCCTTCTCTGGCTCAGATAACAGGTGATCTGTGAGGTGTGGACTATTTAAGAGTGATTGGTTAGGGCTTTATGTGCATATATTTTAAGGGGTTCAAGATTAAACTTTTTCTCCTTCCACATAATTCACTTTGGAGATGTAGCTTTATGTTTATCTTATTTCATTGTCAACTTGGTCTTGAACTCAGAAGAGTACATTTACAGCCTAAATGACCACTTTGGATCTTTCCAGGAGGCAGTGTACTTACTGTACCAGTTAAAAGCCTAGTCTCTGGCCTCAGACCTGAATTCAGTTCTCAACGATGTCACTTCTTAGCTGTGTGACCTTGGACAAAATGTTCAGCTCTCTGATCCTCAGATTCTTCGAATGGGGTCTGATGATGGTCTCTACTCAATAGTGTTGTTGTGAGGATTTAATGAGTCACCATGCAGCACCTGGCACATGGAAATGCTCCATAGGTGTCATTTCTCCTCAGTGTAACTGAAGGCGGTTTTCTCAATTGGCTCAGCCAAAAAAGGGGAAGCAGCTCTTATAAGACCTTTCCTTCTCTTCTTCCTTTCTCTCTTTATCAAATATTTATTGACCTCTATTATGAATGAGACACTGTGCTTGGAGTTAGAAATACAATATAGCCCCTTCCTGGGGCTTTCCATCTAGCAAGAAAGACATATATATATATATATATATATATATATATATATATATATATATATGTATATATATGTTAGAACAAGGGTGGAAAAGGTTCCCCAAGGGAAAGGTAGGTACTATAGCAGGGAGCTCACCTGGGGCCCAGGGCAGGTGAGTGATGGTTAGGGAAGGCCACTTAGTGGTAGTGATATTTAAGCTGAGCCCTAAAAGATTACCAAAGTTAGTAGAGTTGAGAAGAGTGTTCTGGGCAGAAGCAACAGCATGTGCAAAGGTCCAGAGGTAAGAGAGTTGAGCATTTTTAGGCTAACTGAATGAAATTCAGTATGGCTCTATGGGAGAGGTGCAAGACTCGTACAGGGAAGACTCTGTGGGTTGTATGGAGGAGTTCAGTTATTTTCTAAGATGACAGGAGCTATTAAAGGGTTTCAAGCAGGAATGCAATGGGGTATGCATTCAACAGATTTATCCCGGTTGCCTCATGGAGAATGAATGAAATGAGTAGTGATAAGAGGAGGAAGGAAGAGAAGTTAAGCTGATGTTGCAGTGGTTCAGGTGAGAAATGTGCATGGCCAAGGATGGAGCAGCTGGGATGTCACCTGAGTTCAGGTGAGGTGAGATGAGGTATGATGAGGATAGTCAGCTAATTGGGAAACTGGAGTTGGAGACAATGGGGCTGTTTCCATAGCATCCTGTCTTTGGCCTGCAGTTTGCAGGGCTGATGAATGTTTAGGCCTGAAAAGTACTGGTAGGATTCCAGGACCCATTTGCTGGGTTGGGATCCTCCAGGCCTTCTTGTGTAATGAAGGGGATCATGTGGCTTCCCGGAGGCCATATTTACCTTTTAAGTTGAACTATGTTGATGTGGTATAAAATGGTAATTGCAGTGTATGTGCACCTTCTTTGTCTGAGTTATGCTCATTGTGCAGAGGGACAGCTCAGTCACCTTGAATCTCATCTGGAAAACGGTGGTAGTAACAGTTCTCGCGGCTTAGGATTACCGCGAGGAAAAAACGAGCTGGTGCCTGTCAAGTGCTGGCCCAGTGCTTGGTGCCCAGCAGGGGCTATCGCTATCTCTGCTGTGATCACGGTAAATGCTATAGCTGAGTTAGAGTGTATCTGTGTGTTTGGGGTGGGGATGGGGCGTGCTGGGAGGACACCTCTTTCCTTTAGCACCTGTATCATGAAAAAATTTTGTTCTGGGAGTTTAGCATGGTCAAAGGATAGACTCCAGCCCACAGTTCTCAGGGGGTGTGGACTGGGTTAGTAGACAGACCATTAACCAGGGTCAGGAGCCTGGGGTTCTGGTTTCAGATCCATGATGTGACTTAGAGTAAATTTGTTCCTTGTCTAGTTTCAGTTCCATCATCTGAATCATGAGACAGGTAACTGCCGCCTTGCTGTGTACATTTTATATTTGTCTTCATCCCTCCCTTTTCTTAGGGGACTGGAGATTATACGGGGTGGATGGAGGTGGAGGGCTGGGGCCCCCGTACTATGGGGCATGTTTAGAAGAAGGGAGAAGCAATGGGAGAAGCAATGCCATGCAGCTCTGTCCTGTCTCACCGCTGGTCTTCCTCAAAACACGGCAGGCTCACAACAGGTCACTCTGGAGTCCCTGCCGTAAGTGGTGTCCCTCTTGCTTTTGGATGGCACCCTGAGGAGTCAGGATATCTTTCCAGGGTGTCCACTGCAAAAGGAAAAAGAGGAGGCCCTGACACCATCACATGATCAGTTATGAGTGTGGATTAAATGCAAATGCCCTGGCATGGCCTCAGGTGCTGCACAAGCGCCTTCGACCTCCCTGCTTCCTGCTCCCCTTCCCCAGGTGTGACACTGTTCCAACTCCACGAGAATGCCCAAAGTACCCTCCCACCTTCAGGCCTGTGCTCAGGTTCTTCTCCCTGCCTGGCCTATTCTTCCTCCAGCTTTACCTCATGAACTCTACACTTTCAAGCCCCAGCTCAAACGCCTCCTCCTCTAAGAAGCCTTCCTTGACTCACCCAGGTAGCATGCATTGCTCCCTCTCTGCTCTCATAGTTGGTGGTTTGGGGAGCGACAGTGAAGCATTTACTACAATCTTTGGTTCATCTGTCTTTATCTTGACTGGGCTGGGAACTACCTGAGTGCAAAAATGGTGACAATTCATTCCTATGTTTTCTGGGTGTGCCTTTGTTCCCCAGATGCAAGGGGTAGGTCTGCAACGGGTGTCAGTTAGCACTAGTGGTGTAACCAAAAGTCCCTGGGCCTCACAGCCTTTGGGCATAAACGAGGCTCCCTTAATTTGTAAACTTGTCTCTCCTGTGCCCGAGAGCTCCTGTCATTTCCTAACTACCAGGGAACTTGGCAGATATCAGGGGTGTCACTGCATTCCATGAAGTCCTCTGGATTTCTCTAACCACAGTGCTGTGGCAGTCACTATTTGTGTCCCCAATAGAACAGAGTACCTCTGGCTATACCACTGCCTCTCCCGTCCGCTGGACAACCACAGCCTCAGGGTCTCTGCTGCAGGGGTGGTGGGGGGGAGGGCCTGCTCTGAGCTGCACTCTCCCTCCTCTTCTCTGTAGACTGTCATCACTGCTCCCTCAGGACTACACCTGTCACCCTGCTGCAACACGTGTGGAAATTTTGTCCCCTTTGCTATGTTTTGCTTTTTTTGAGGGGGGCCCTGAAGCAAGAGTGCTCGGGCCCTAAGGTGCTACAGCTCTTTGGGTTTTATGCCTCCCAGGCTTTCTCTCTCCTCTGGTTGGCCGTATGGGGCGGGTTGGAGAAGCAGCCACACAGAAGCGCCATGCCTCTCTGGCCCTCAGGTCAATGATGAGCTAAACTATTCCCAGCGTGGAGTCTTTCCCAGGCTTCCACAGACCCTGCTTAGGATTTGACTACTGTAGGCTCTAGATTCTATGTCTGCATACAGCCTGTATGTAGCTCTGCCTTGGGTGCTGACATTCTTTGAGGGTTTTTTTTCCCCATAAGTCTCCTTAACTGCTGTGATCAAAATGTGTGTGCATGTGCATGTGCATGTGTGTAGGGTCCCTGGATTACACACTCAGGCTCTGCTTAGGATCTGCTAAAGGATCCTGTTACTATTGAGGGAATGAACAAATTGGTTTCTGCCCTGGCTTCTCAGAGATGCTGAGTGAACAGCTGGCATGAGATCCTGGGGGATAGGGGAATGAATGGGTTCGGGATCCAGTTCCTGTGTGTGTGTGTGTGTGTGTGTGTGTGTGTGTTCCCCACACCAACAGGCAATTCCCAGACACCAGCAGGAATTTAGTTCAATCCCGTCACTATCTTCTAGGAGATAGCATCAGATTCCTCAAGTTAAGGGCTCAGGCCCACCAGGCTGCCCCCACTTCAGACACTTGGGCTTCTGATTGACAGGCTACCGGTAGAGGTTCCAATGAACCTCTCCAAATCAGGGTGCCAATTGCAAGTCCAGGTTGTTGCCTGTATCTTTCTGATCGACTGGCTATAAATCAGAGGTTCCCACGACCTCCTCTTTGGGTTCCATTAATTTGCCAGAGCGGCTTACTGAACTCAAGAAACACATTTACTCACTAGGTTACCTACTTATTACAAAGGCTACCAAGGGATACAAATCAACAGCCAGGTGAAGAGATATAAAGAGTGAGGTCCTGAGCAAAGGGGCTTCGGTCCTCGGGGAGTTGGGCCCCTGCATGGTGACGCATGCAAGCATTTTGGTTCCCTCACAGGGAAGCTCTCTCAAAAGGGCCGACAAGCTCGCCTCTTTGGGTGTTTATGAGGGCTTCATTCATAGTCATGACTGACTAAGTCATTGGCCATTGGCAATTGAGTCAACCTCCAGCCCCGTTCTCCTCCCCCCAGAGGGGTGGGACTGAAATTTCCAGCCCTCAAATCACTTGGTTGGCTTCATTGCCAACCAGCCCCCAACCTTAGGAGCTTCCCAAAAGTCACCTTATTAACATAACAAAAGACACCTTTAAACTCTCAACACTAAAGATATTCCAAGGGTTTTAGGAGCTGTGAGCCAGTAACAGGAAAAAGACCATATATATATTTCTTATTATAAATCACAGACTCACAACAGGGGATGGAAGGGCTGTTATTCGTTTTGACACCTTTGAAACAGGCTCTGTTTACATTCTCTCTGGCACTTACTAGCTGGGTAAACTTGAGCCAATTGCATAACCTCTTTGAGCCTTGGTTTCCACTCGTGTAAGACAAATGAAAAAAACTAAGGCCTGTGTGGTCTGTGCATGGTGAGTGATACCGTGCTTACTTTCTAGGGTTGTAATGGGGAGAAAATGGGATACTGGGGGTAGAGGTTTCCCAGTGAAACACAAGCCTGGCATGGAAAGTTCTGGCTTTGGGACAAGATCAGGAACAGGGAGCCAGGAAGAGAGAGGATTACTCTGGGGCAAGAGGGCAAAAGAGAGGCATGGGAGAACGGCATGGGATTGTCTTAGGGATCTGTCCTTCAGTAGCTGGGTCTCATAGACCCCACACCCCATCACTGGGAGGCGTGGTTTCTCTAGGGTAGGGTGGGAGAACAAGGAAGTCCCAGGTTGTTCCCTGACGCCTACATCTCAGTCCTTTTAGTCGAGCCTGTGTCTGTCTCCTGAGGCAGTTTAAGGAGGGCTCTGCCTGCTCCTACCTCCAGTCTACCCCGCCCTCGCCATTCCGTGGTCCTCAGCTGACCCTCTGGCTGCGCACGCAGAGGGAACTGCGTTCTTGGCAACGAGTGGGGAAAGCATTGCAGATTATTTTGGGGAGTTTGGTCTAACTCTGCTCATTGATCAAAAACAATTTTTCCTAATTTAGTCAGATGATTTCCTTAAGAACATTCGCGTTTCTACAAATGAATACATTTGCATAATCTATTCCATTGTGACATCCCCCGCCTCCCCACACCTGCCCCATCCTGCCCCATCCGCACCCACCCTTCTCTGCCTCCAGGAAGCCACACAGCTTCCGGGCTAATTTGATCAAGATGAGTAAAAGCAAAAACATCTGGTTTCTTTCGACAGCTGATTCCAGAGTTGCTATTGTAAAAGACCTGTCTTCCAGGTGGGCCAGCGATAAGGGGGGGTTGGGGGGGGGTTGTCTCTCTTTGCGGAGATGAAAGGGCTCAGCCTGCTACAGAATGCCTCCACCGGCATCAAGCTTCCAATGAATCACATCAAAGGCCTCCCTGCCAGTGCTGGCCCCTTCCAGCTGGGGGAAAATGGGCTCATTAGAAGCAGGAAGAGTACATTGTTTACATTAGGCGGTGCTGATTTACAAGCCTGGAGCTGCCATTTTCCCTTCACCTTGAGCTCGGCTCAGGAGAGCCCTCCACTTGCCCGGAATGGCTCCTTTGAAGGCAAGCAGCCTCCTGAAAAGGAGCGCTGTGACTGCCCCTCTCCCTCCACGCTCTCCTTCCTTCACTAATTAGGTTGTTACCAATTGAGCAATATCTGGGGCTTGGGTAGAGACTAGCAGGGGGACTGTCGGCAAATGCCTCTGCATAATTGTGTTGATTAAGAGGTACAAGGCTGGAAATGTTGTCTTCCTTCAAGATCAAGTCCCTGCTCTTGTGGGAGCCTTGATTTTCTGGGCCAATTTGTTTGTGTTGGCCTAATTGCTCAGGAAGGGCATTTTTCACTGAAGTTGCAGCCTAGATGATTTGGTGTAGTTCTGCAGCCCAACCTCCAGGACTCCCAGGTGGGCTGTGGGAGGCAGCCATAGGTTTAGTTGTCTGTCCCGGGGCCGTGGCAGTGGAGCCCTGTCCTTGAGTGGGTGTCTCAGTGTGGGGCAACTGGGAAGCCCAGCCGGAGTTTGACTGGAGAGGCAAATTGGGTGCTTTATCCTTAGGGCAGAATAAACAAATGATTCAGGTCCTGGGCTCCGGGCTCATCTCTAAAAGCTACTGTTCTTTGGGGCCCTGGAGAAAATACAAAGAAAGTAAAAACTCTGGCCCAAATACCGTCTGAAGATTTTTTGATTTCATGTGGCTCAGCATTTGGTGTTCATCAAATACCTATACGCTCTTATGTTTCCCAGCCTCCCTTGCAGTTGGGTTGAGGCCATGTGACTAGTTCTGGCCAAGAGTGTAAGTGACATGTGTCACTACTGGGCCAAGGCAGTCAAAAACTGGTGGGCCTCCTTCATCTTTCTTTTTTCCTTTGGTGCAGAAAACTTAGAGCCAAATATTCCAGACAGAGGTGGGCAGTCTGATTTTTTCTAAGAAATAAATCTTTATTATGTTACGCCTCTGAGACTCATGGTTCTGGTCTTCTTGCAACCTAGTGTAGCCTGTCCTGACTAATACACGGCCCCATCGAATGCTGCCGACATTAGGGAAATGGCATCTCATATTTGCCCTGAGAGACATTCTGGGCAAGGCTAATGTAAGAAAGAAAACTCCTCCCCCATCTTGCCGTTGTGCCTTCCACCTTTACCTTGGACATGTCTGTCCTGGTTCAACTCTAACCATGACTTCCTCCTGAGCAGCTGGGAGGGTCTGCCTGCTTGGCTCATGTGCCCACCCTCCCACCAACCCCCAAGTCTAGCGGGATTTGGGTATTTTGATTGGCCAAACTAGGCTGGGGAGGCAGGGCTATGTGATTGGCAACTTCAGCTGGTGGAGATGGGCAGAGATTCTAAGTAGCTGAAATGTCTACTGCAAATGCTGATCCATGAACCAAGTTGAGTCAGAGGGCTAGAATGGCTTGGGTACTTCAAGAAGCCTTTACTGCCGAGGCCCTGAGAAAGCTGCCTGGCCAGGTACAAAGAAGGTGTGTATGGGAGTGGGGCAGATCCTGACATAATTAACTCACCCTCTGCTTGTGGCTAGAGGTGTGGCAGGAATGTTTACTGGGAAAGGATTTCACTCGCTTTGAAAGTTGCGTGGTTTGGAAGCGATGGGGCAGGAACCCTGGAATGAAAGGCATGTTTGCGTGGCCGTGGGTGCTGGGAATGGGGAAAGGTATGAGGCATTAACCAATGTTTGTGTGGGGGACGATAGAGCCGGCCCCGGTTCACCACAGGAGAGGACCTCATGACCTGTCATCTCTGCAGGGCTTCTTCATTCTCCTCTTTCTCCACAGCCTGACTTCTATTTGCATGTCTGAGGCCCACTGTGGTTCTTTCAGATTTGTGAGTGGGAGCATCAGCCCTGAGTCTCCTGACTCATGAGCTCCACATTCCAGAGCTAACCACCGCAGGCTCTGGGTCCTCATCCCAAAGTCTCAGTGGAGATCATCTAATTGGGCCAGCTTGCGTCCCGTGTCCATCTGTGGCCAATCAGCTATGGGTGTGATGGAGGAAGTATGGCATGTCAGGCTGCCTCTACTAAGGCTGTGAGTGTGGCCAACTGTTAAAAACAGGAGCTCAGGAGAGGAGCCAATTACCATCATCACTTGCGTAGACCAAAATGTAGGTCTTTGGATTCCAAATCGTAGGCTCTGAAAAGTGGAATCAGAGCTAAGCTAGACCTGAGCTCCAAAAGATGGCATGTGAGAGAGGCTTCTGGACCTAGCTGTGCCCCATGTCTCTACTTGAAGCAGCTTTTCCTAGCTCACTGAAAGCTTCAGGAACCTTGAAATGGCCCTTGCTGGACTCTCAGTGGAGGATCATTCTTGAAGTAGTGCCCCAGCCTCTCCAGGAGGTTTCCGAGCAGACAGAGTCTAACTCTGTCTTTATTTTCTCAATTTAGCATAGCGTTGGACAATAGTTATTCTGTCTAAAGTCTTAGAATAATTCTCCAGAAACTAAAGGCTGTTGTCATTGGCCACATATCCTTTGTTTACCCTGCAGGTGCTTGTATGATTGATATGGGTGACTGAGCCCTGAGATGATGAGCTTTGAAACTTCCAGGCTTTGACCCTACTTCACTGTGTGGCCTTTGGCAAGCCCGATTTTCTCTCAGACCCTCATTTTTCTCCTCTAGAGAGAGATGAGTCAAATGGTATTATCTTAAGGTACCTGGAGTCTCTGGTGATGGGTGGGTAGTGTGGTGCAGTGGACAAGAGTGCCCGCTTTGAAGTTAGATAGCCCTTGGATTGAATCTCAGCATCCTGTTTATTAGCTGTGTGATATTGGGAAAGTTACTTGACCTCTCTGAGTTGTAATATCTTCATCTGTAAAACGAGGGTAATAGTGGTGCCTTCCTCAGAGGGTCTTTTTAAAAAAATTTTTTTAACAAGGATTAACTGAGCTGATGCACAAAAGCATTTAAAAACTGTAGGCAATGTATAGAAAATGCTGAACAAATTTAGCTATTAAAAATCTATTGTTTAAAATATGTATATATGTGTGTGTGTGTGTGTGTGTGTGTGTGTGTGTGTGTGTGTGTATTTCTCCAGGAGTCTCTTCTACAGATTTAGGATTATGTTTTAACAGTGATGTTCTTTGGAGGCTGAAATTTGGATTTGCAGGAGGGCTGGGGAGAAAGGGAGAATGGCAGTATAGAAATCCATTGTGTTCTTCTAACTCAGGTGGGCTCAGGGATGATGCATAGGGATGGGACTTTGGCAAAGGCGGCTAGTGAAGAGGCAACTGTGCCCAGGTCAAGTGGACAGGGAGACTCAAATCTTCGGGTCCAAAGTATGGTTGCTAGATAGGACATTGGATCTTGTGCTCCTGGGAGGGCCAGTGGGTTGGGTGGCAGAAAGGCAGGTGATGAGGGTCCCTGGGACTCCTGTAGGCGTCTGTTGGCCCTTGAAGCTCTGTCTGGATGTGACTGTGCTATGGTCCATGGGCAAGACTGCTTCCCATGGGCAGGAGGCAGATAGGAAGGAGTTAACCAGGGGTCAGATCCAGGACCCCAGGGTGTAATCCAATGCTAGGGTTCTAGGCTCTAGGTTGGGCAATGGTTGGGTCTATGACGCCTGAGAGGGGCCAACCTGGGGGTGGGATAGGGCAGGAGGTGGTCTGGACTTCATGGGTCCTAGGACTTGCTCCTGAAACTCTGAGCAGCAGCGGAGGCCAGTGATCAGGGCCGAGCAACTGGGAACAGGGCTGGGGCCTCTGACTTTATTACAGTTCCGAGAGGAGGCGGGGGCTGCCTGAAATGCCCACCCCAGCCAGAATTGCCACAGGGACCAGAGGCGGGAGGGGGTTGATGTGGAAGTGAGAGCCTAGTGGACCCAGCTGTGAAGCAGAGGGAGAAGAAATGAAAAGGAGATTGACAGCTGCAAAATAATTGAAAGTGGCAATTCCATCAAACACCGTCATGCTTGTGTTGGGATGTCAAAGGTCAGAGCGAGCATTAAAAAGTTACACCTGGGCAAATGTCACTAGGCAAAGACACAGTACGGCCACTCCCGAACCATCTGATGGTCTATTAGTATGATGGGCTATTATTAGTATGCTAAGAAGGCACTTCTTGAGTGTTATACTTAATCCTGACATTGAGGCACAGGGATTATTACCCCTGATTTTGTGTGTTTGAAGAGATAGGCTCAGAGAGATATTCACTTACTCAAGATCACCCAACTAGTACCTGGTGGAGGCAGGACGGGAACCCAAGTCTTGCTGGCTCCAAAGCCCAGGCTCTTGACAGCTGCTCTCAGTGTTGCCTCCATTTGTACTATCTTGACCTTGCTCCTCGTTTTCTAGTCACGCTCCTTTCCTTTCTCCTCCCTGGTTGGCTGGAGGGCTTTTCCAGCCCAGGTCCTCGCCATATGCCATTCCTTAAGCCTGCAATACTCATTTCCTCTCCAACCTGTAAATTCCAACCTGATGCCACTTTCCTGAAGAAATCTTATCCCAGTCTGATCTGGGTCCACTGGCTGTGACTTCTAAGAACATTCTTTTTTCCTTGGAGCTGTTATCACCTATCTTTATTTGTAGCGATTTGTGTCAAGTCAGTTTCCCCTGCAGGCTACAAGGTCTGAGAGGGCAAGAACAGGGGGTTTTAGTCACAACTGTATCCCCAGTGCCTGGGATAGGAGGCCCCACACATATTTGCCCTCTCATTTCTGATACCCAGTTCTGTCCTTGCTTGCTCCAGGAGCCTCTTTGTGGCCTTAGCATCTTAGCTCCTTGCCGGCAACCTGAACTCTGGAGTTGGGTCCCATGCTGACGGGGAGTTGAGTAGCAGCCTTGCATCCCCAGACCTTTGTCTGGGAGGGTGGGGCAGACTCTGAATTGTTTGAACAGCTGGCATTTCCTCTGGACTCCCTCACTGGGGGCCTGGAACAGAGGGCTGTGGCTTGACACACCTTTAGGCTGTTATCCATCTCCTTTGGCTGTTACCCATCTCCTTTGGCTGACACTCCCTCTACCGCCCCACCCCATGTGACTTAGAGACAAAGATGCTTTGGCTGGGTGAGAGAGAAATAGTGTGTAGCCATGAAGATCTCTGCCCAGCTCAGGCAGGAGACACTAATGTTATTAAGTCAGTTTTTAAACTGGACAACATTCTTGACATTTTGGCCGAGATGCCCAACACGAAAAGCTTCTTGCCTCTCCTTGTGCATCTCCAAACAGTAACTCTGTAACAATATGACTTGACTTAAAAGCCCCGGGCAGTTGCTCATAATTCTAATAACCATCCAGAATTAGATCACTTCACATTCACCTTATTTCTTCCCTCATTCATCTTCTAGTCAGGTCATTAGGAACTCCTCAATTCTTCCCCAACCTCGGCATTCTATTATTTATACATTATACACATTTCTCTATTGAGTCCCCGGAAAATGGTGAAATGGACACAGAGGATGGGCTTTCTTCCTGATGACAGCTTGGGAAACAATCTTTTCTTCACCCACCAATCCATTTTAACCCATTGGAATTTTAAAACTTCCAATGAAAAAAAAAATGCCAAAGGGCTTCTTCCTGAGATCCCAGTGAGCTTGGGGCAGGTCAGAGGGTGAGCCAGTGGCCACTGCTTGGCATGAAGGTGGGGAGGCAGAACATTACTCAACTCCTTCTGTGGCCCTAAGCAAGGCTCTTGGATGTCAACATGTTGATGTGGCTATATTGTGGCAAGAGACGTTTTAATGTTCTTATATCGACTTAGTTTGACAGGTTAGAAAATCACCATTTAAAGATGACATTTATCTCTATCGTTTGTTTGTTTTTTCCGATGACAAGAGAAATACTTGCTTATTGAAAAACATACGAACTTTTCAAAAATATAGGATGTAGAAAGCGACCATCCCTATTAATCCTACCACTCCTTGAGATGACCATACTATGGGTTCTACCCTAGATTTTATTTTGGTGCCTATACAAACATGAGAAAGAATATATGATTACATTCAATTATTTTTTTGCAAAAAATATGTGCCACAGACATCCTGGATCCACCCTCCATTTCTGATTGCTTAATTTCACTGAACTCTTGAGGCTGAGGACTGGGGTTGAGGTTAAGAATTAGGCAAGGATATTTATCACCCACCATTCTAGTAATTAAAAAGATGAAATATTAATGGCTTGTGTTTTGGTCCATGTCAAAATGTCCTTCTGTCCAGAGGCCAAGTCAGAAATGCCTCATCTCCTGCTGGCTCCTTGTGTCTCCCGTGGGTGCCAACCTCACCCCATGCTTTTTTCTCATAGCCTCACGTGGCTTCCAAACTCAAGGTCTGCAATCTCAAATGTCACCTCTTCCAGAGAGGTCCCTGATCTTCCACGCTGGACTCCTCCCAGCCTACTTCTGATGTCTAGAAAAAGGTAAAGTGGAAAGAGCAATGTGCCTTGGAGATTTAGCACTAAAATTTCAAGAGTTCCAACATTTTTCTTTGAGAATTCATCCCCCGCTACCATCTGAATGTTTGTGTCTCCCTGACTCCCACCCCCGGTCTCATGTTAAAATCCTAACCTTAAGCATGATGGTATTAGGAGGCAGGGCCTTTGGGAGGTGATTAGGTCATAAGAGCTTGTCTCTGGTGATGGGATTGGTGTCTTACAAAAGAGATCTGAGTGAGGAGGTGCTGGCTATACACCACGAAGAGTGCTCTCATCAGAACATGACCATGCTGGTGCCTTGATCTTGGACTTCTAGCCTCCAGAACTATGAGAAAATAAATTTCCGTTGTTTACAAGTGGTATTTTGTTATGGCAGCCTGAATAAATTAAGACAGTCCTCCAAACAATGCTATAAACACCTTTGTTTTCGATAAACTTCAAAGGCGCATTTTTAAACAGTCTTCCTAATATGCAAGGCTAAGATAAATGATATTTGGTCTTGGCTGCAAGGACCTGATTTTTCACCTCTAAGTATTAGTCCTTGCAGTGAGGTGTTAATTTAATACATTGACTGGCAGAACAGATGAGCCCACTGTGCCCAGTATTTTTTCCAGGAGCTAAAAGTATCAACAACAAAATAAGACAAATGATGTACAGATCAGTAAGTTTATGAAGTATAGTATCAAATAATTGTGATAACTGACTGATCTTCTACCAATAAGTCATTGCTCAAATGAGAGACATTTATTGTCAATGCATCGCAGCATCAGATCATGAACAGGGAGTCCTGAGTAGCAGAAAGAGCTCATCTCCACCTCTCACATCACCTGGGCAAGTCAGTTACTCTCTATGAGCCTCAGTTTCCTTGCTGGTAAGACGGAGAGTAAGTGCCGTCTGTCACTTTCTCAGAATCTTTATGGAAGTCAAATGAAGTAATAAACGTCAGGGGTACACAACAGATATTTTTCTTTGGGATGGCCTAGTCTCCAAATACTTTTCCTGTTTGGCAGGTAGGTGGGAGGGAAAGCTCTGCCTCCCATACAGGGGGTCAGGTACCCATGTGCATGGGCACATGGTCCACGCTTGGCCAATCAGGTGCTCTTGCACGGTGCAGTAATTCTGGTGTGAGTGATGCTCAGAGGACAGATCAGAAGGCATCCTAGGAGCCACGAGTTCAGTAGGTGGAGGTGGCAGCTCCAAGAGTGGTGGCAGTGTGTTCTACCGAGGTTCCTCCTAGTTTCCTAGGCTTCTATCAGCTTCTGATCCACTTCTCCCCATTGGTGCTGTGAGTTATCAGATAGTCTTCCTTTGCTTCTTAAGTCACCTACGTTGGCTTCAGTCATTTTCATGAAGAATCTTGACCCGTGGAATCCTCTGAGAACTGTGCACCTGTGAGGGGTTTCTTTCTGTGAGATGTGGCCCAGTGGTTCCTCCCCTGGAGGGCTGAAAACTGCAGATCCCTGGGGCCCGCTGCTGAGAGTCCATGGCAGTAAATCATGGCAAATTTTGGTTTAGGCGGTTCTTCAAGCTGGAAGGGGCTCAGAAGTCATGGTCTTGGTTCTGCCTCATAATCTGTCCAGGGCACAAATACAATGTCATCTTTTAGAAAAAGTATACAACTGTGTCCATTATCTCCCTCATTTGCTGGTCCCAGAATTCCACCCAGTTGGGTAACCTGATATATGAAAACCTCTTTATGCACAGGGATAATCGTTGTAGCACTGCGTCTAATTTAACAATGTAGAGACAGGCCCGATTGCCCAAAACCAGGCTAATGGTTAAGTACACCATGGTTCAGCCGCTTGAAGGAATAGCATGCAACTGCTAAAAGTGGTCTTTGAGCAGAGGTTTTCAGTACTATGAGGAAATATTTATAAGTTAAACCTGCATAACTAAAAAAATATGAGAAAACCAGCCAAATTATTTATAGTGCAGTGTAGTTTCGTTTTTTTTTTCTTTAAACAAAATTCAGCTTTCTCCTCATTTTCTTTTCCTCTTCACAATGCTCCATTCAGTCTAACTGGTTTATGTATAAAGAGAATCTGCATCAAAGTAATTATGAAGAAATGCTGACTGATAGAACAGTGGCAATTTTAAAGGCAATCGTAAGGCTTGGAATAGTGATGGGCTAATTACTTCCCCTTGGGTTTTCTGTCTTTGGTTGGGGTAGTTGTCTCCGATGAACGTGCAGGTGAAAGTGTAGTTTGCTGTGAAGGGTGAAAGGCCAGGCTCGTCCTGAGTGCAGAGAACATCAGGCTGTGTGATATGGTCTGGCCGCTTTATGATTTCCATATACAACCCGTTATTGAAATGAAACCAATGTTTGACATAAACTATTTTCCAGCTTGAAAATAATATAGATCAAGAAAACAATAGATGTTTAGGTAAAATGTAATATCTCTACTCATTTAAAAATTACATGTTTCCAGCCTTATATCTTTTTTTAAAACTTGCCATGAATAGGTAGAAAATATTCATTTGTTCATTCGTTCATTCATTCATTCATTCATTCATTCATTCACTCATTATATGTTTACTGAGAACAGAGCTGGGAATACCCTTCATTCATTGTATGCTTTCCTAAGGCCAGAAACTTCTGGAATTTGTTCAGGCTGAGTCTCAGCTCTTTGAGGCTTTTAAACTGTGGTTTTTGTTCAGCTGTTTCAGGTTTTTTTGGTCCATTGAAGGAGTTTCATCCTCCCTTCTCCTGGTGCTTAGCTGAGAGGGGCAGTTCAGTTGGGTTAAGTTATCCTCCCAGAAGCCTTGGGCAGAGCTCCTTGCCCCATCTACCCTCAGCCTTTGCAGAGAGGAAGTTCTGCCAGCCATTCTCCTCCTCTTTAGGTCTGTTTGTTAGGTAGTTTCTAAAGACCAGGAGGTCCAATCTATTCCATTCAGTCTATTCCATTTCAGACCATTAAATGGAGGTGTTACCCTGAGCCCAGGCCTGTGCTGGGGGTTGAAGTGGATATAAAAGAAGGTAAAGAGCTCTAAGCATTTTGTGAGGCAACATAAATACACAGTATCTACAAAACTCTCAAAGGACACTACATCCCCCTCCCTACAACCCAGCATGCTGTTGCCACTTTTGGTTAGTTGTCATCATTCAATCATTTGTTAGTTTATTTTTTCAGTAAACCTGCTGTGTGTTGGGTGAGCACTGTGCAAGCCTTGGTAGCCCAGAAATGAAGAAGAGAGAGTCAAAACTCAGTCTTGTAGGGGAGATAAGATGTGCATAAAAAACTATGTAATAAAACAGAAAAAATTATATTCCTTGAATTTCTGCTGATTGTACTTCCTTAAAAGCTCTTAAAATCTTTTTCTCCTCCTTCCTGCTGCCATTTCTTTTCTCTTTTGGATGACTACATAAATTTCCTAACTCATCTTCCTGCCTGCAATCCAGTCCCCACTTTCCGATCAGATAGATTTGTCTAAAATCTAGACATGTACTTTCTAGCTCCAATTCCTCCAATCCCTACACAAAGCCATCCATGAGATGGCCATCACCTCTCCTTCTAGTCAGATCTCTTGCCCTAACCTGCCTCACAGTCTCCGTAGTATTTGTACTATGTACCTCTGTGCCTTTGAACTTGTTATGCCCTCTCCCTACCTCTTCTCTTAAAAGACTCTTGTTTATCCTTCAAGACTCAACTCATGTACCAAACCATCTGGAAAAACTTTTCTGGCTTTCTTCACTTCATTCATTCATTCAACAAACTCTTTAGTAAGTATCTACTATGTATAAGTCATGGTGCCAGGAATATGAAGGTGAGTGAAACCAATGTGGTACCTAACCTCATAGAGCTTGAAGCTAAGTGGTGGAGAGAGATGCTCATTAAACAAATTGAGAAATAAATGTAGGATTATATATTGTGATAAGCAGTATGAAGATGAATAATGCGGGATACTCAGAGAGAGGATAGCCAGGGCTCTCCTCCTAGAATGTTGTGCAGCTATAATCCCTACTGGGTGCTAGCCTCTCACCCTAAGGAGATAGTCTGACCAGAGGCATAATAGTAACCATTTGGCTTGGCCTTGGCTCTGTGTGTTAGGCTAGTTCAGTTGTCTCTGGTTTTGATGATGCAATCCTTTACTGGATATCTTCTGGGAGAGTCTATCCAGCTCTCAGTGATCTTCCTGACTCGCTCTCCTTATCTTTGGCTACAACCCCCTATAACCAGGTCTGTACCATGTGACCTACCCTTCTTAGCAATGGTGAAAATGAACATATCAGAATGGATACCTGACCCAAATTTAGAGATCCAGATTCTTTTTTCTTAGGTTTTGAGACCCAAAGATTCTAGTATAGGCTGAAATGATCTCTAGAATAGACCAGATTGGCACTAGGGCACAAGAGATGGCCGGGCTGTATCTTTCTGAACTGAGAAGCAGATGTGCTGAGAACAGAAACAAGACACAGAGGAGAGTCTATCTTGAGGTCTGCTGCTGTTCGTACCCATGAGTTCTGGAGAATAGTCCTACATCCTTTTAATGAATTCCCTTTGCTGCCTAAGCTTAGCTTATGTTGGTTTCTATTTATTGCAGCTTAAGAATTCTAGCCAAACAGATCCCCAACAGTCAATCATCACCAATGCAGGCAAGTTGAAGAAAAATCAGTCACCTCAGCAAAGACTCAGTTGGAGCTACTCAAGGCACATCAATCAATGGAGTCAGATGGATAAGACTGGCAGGTTCTTGGCTGACCTTCAAATGTTTCTTGGGTAGTTATGGCTTCTCATGCACCCCAAGTGTACTCCAAAGTGAAACTTTCCAGAGAAGAGAGCTGTTAACGAATCCATTAGTAACTACTCTGTCCAGTTCTAATGACTGGTTGTTACCTGTTTATGCATCTCCCATGTTTATGTAGGTGTGGCCTTCAGTCCTTTGGGAGGAGGGGTTAACTCTGCAGAGAATATGGTCTTGTCCTAATCCCTGCAGGAGTATTGATAGTCTGTCCATGCATTATTGCCAAGTCAAATTTGTCCTTTTTTGTTTCTCTCCTTTTTAAAAACCAAAAAATTCCCCTCTCCTATATCATAAAGAGAATGTTTTTATTTTCTGATTGAAATTTTAATAGACCCTCATGATTAAAATTAGTTGCCTTTGACTTCTGGGATTTACACTCTTCTTGGGTTAATTTTAGCTGATCGGTGGCAAGATAAATCTCCTAAAAATCACACTTCCTTTCACAGTCTTAGAAAAATAAATGAAAAGAGAGGCCCTATTTACGTGGCCTTGTTATTTCTCCTATTCGATTTGCACAGCTTTAGTCTTCTGCTTTTGTCCGTATAAACCGTAACACAGAGGTCACAAAAAACCCTTGATTTATTTAAATGTGGTAATAGCTTCATTGATGCAAACATGGGGTTAACCCAAATATTTCATAGTTTGGAGATTTCCAACTAATAAGAGGAATCGAGCACTGTATTTGGGGAAAGATTAAGGTCACTGGCCCTCATTTAAGTTGATTGGTCTCTTGAAATGAGATGCTAATTGTGAAATTGATAGGCAGATTTCCATTTGATTTTACCCCCAATAGTTTATGTTTATAATTAAAATAATAAAAATGGAAAATGTCCAGTTCAATCAGCATAATCTCCCATCTATTCTCAAGCAACATAACTGGAGAAGAGATCTTACATGCATCTGTGCATGTAAGTTGCAAATTCCTTTTACTTTGCCTCTGTTGGCTGGAGGGAAAGGAAAGAATAAATTGCTTATAGCCTAGATATGTTGACATCTAGAAACTAGAGAAAACTAGAGAAAACCAATCATAATGTAAGAATTAAAAGAGAAACCGAAGAAAAAATTAAGGCCACTTTTATATAAATAACAGAAGATTCTTGTTGTTTGCAATTAACGTTATTACTTCATTCATGCATGGGAGCAATATTTACTGGGCACCTACTCTGTGCCAGGCACTGTTGTAGGCACTAGGGATACAAAAGTGAATATGAAAATTGGGTCCCAGATCTCATGGAGCCTACGTTTTGGCAAGAAAAGGTTTTAAACAGGGGCATGACATGATCTAATGCTGTTCATGATGGCTGATCACCCTGGTTGCCCTGTAGAAAATGTAAGGGAGGGAGTAGGAGTAGAAGCAAGAAGGTTAGATAGGAGACTCTTGCTGTGGTCCAGGTGAGACATGACAATGGTGATGACAATGGTGAAGGGAAGAAGTGATGGATTTAGTGTATGTTTTGGAAGTTTAAAAATAAAAAAGACTTGCTGATAGATAAAATATGAGCAATGAAGAAAAGAGAGAAAGGGACTCCCCTCCCACCTCCCAACCAAATTTATAGTGGTACCATACCATAGTTGGGGAGTATGGGAAAGAAATTAGGAGTTCCATTTTGGATATCTTGGCTGTGAGATGCATTCAGGTTGATTGACAGGTTACTAGTTACCAGAGGGGGCCGTGGAGCTCAGTCTTTGACAAAGCCTTTGCCCAGTGAAAAGGGAGGCAGTCATTTTAACTGTGGGGAGCCCTAGAAAATAATTTGCATGACAATTTAGAATGGGAAAAAAAATCCTGACCAGCTGGTATATTGGGCAGCACCTTAAAAAAAGGATTTCAATAACGATGAATGGAAAATTCCAAATCCAAAGACAGAATGGAGCTGGGGTGGTGGGAAGAGGTTTGGGGGAGAGTCACCTGTCTAGGAGTCAAATGTGAAGAGTGTGACAAAATGCGCTTGTGTCCTTGGGCTGCCTCTATAGTGGAAAGAGTCCTGACTTGGGGAGTCAGACAGATCTGGGTTGTAATCCAGACGCCATCACTTACAAACTCTGCGTCTTTCAGCCAGTTATGGAAACTCTCTGCGCATATATTTGAAAATTTTTTGTCTCCCTAAAACATCGAAGTCATTAAGTAAAAACTAATTTGTTTCCCTCTCTTGTGTTGAGCAAAGATATATTAAGCTGCAGCTTGAAATGTCAGGTCAACTTGAGAGAGTGTGACCACATGAATTGAAATAATTGCAGCCAAAAGCAAAAGCAGTTTTCTTTAGGCATAGGTCTTATCTTGTGTGAATGGGTCATTTCAGCTGTGATTTTTAAAACCTTGAGACAAGCTTTTGTACCCTTGAGGCTGTCTTCTGAGATGCCAGGGTAGGGACCAATGAGCCATTTCCTAAGAGTATCTCAGGTGATAAACTCAGGGTTGCCCATAACCTTGACTACTTTTGTGGTTGAGAGAGGATAAAAGGGAATGGGGGTATACTTTTTCTAAGAATTAAAAGACCTTCACAGCAAAGGCAACAAAAGCAAAAATAAAAAAGTGAGACTACAACAAACTAAAAAGCTTCTGCAGAGCAAAGGAAATCATCAATAATATGAAAGGGCAACCTACCGAAAGGAAGAAAATATTTACAAATTATATATCCAATAAATGGTTAATATCCAAAATGTATAAAGACCTCACATAACTCAATAGCAAAAAAAAAAAAAAAAAAAAAAAAAAAAAAAAAAAAAAAAAAAAAAAAATCCAATTAAAAAATGGCCAGAATACCTGAATAGATATTTTTTCAATGAAGACATATGGATGGCCAACAAGTATATAGAAAGGTGTTCAATGTCACCAGTCATCAGGGAAATGCAAATTTTCCGAGCCCTTGTGCACTGTTGGTGGGCAATTGGTACAGCCACTATGGAAAACGGTGGAAGTTCCTCAACAAATTAAAAATAGAACTGCCTTATGATTCAGCAATCCTACTTCTAGGTATTATCCAAAGGAAATGAAAATAGGCTATCTATACTCCCATGATCATTGCAGCATTATTCACAACAGCCAAGATATGGGAATAACCTAAGTATCTATTGATGGATGAATGGATAAAGAAGATGTGATATACATATACAATGGAATAGTATTCAGCCATGAGAATGAAGCAAATCCTGCTACTGGTGACAACATGGATGGAACTTGAGGGCATCATGGTAAGTGCACAAGCTAGACAGAGAAAGACACATACTGTGTGGTATCACTTATATGTAGAATCTAAAAATAAAGTCAAACTCATAGAAACAGAGTAGAAAAGTAGTTGTCAGGGACTGGAGGTGAGGGAAATAAGGAGAGGTTGGTAAATGGGTGCAAACTTTGTTATAAGATGAATAAATTCTGAGAATCTAATGTAATGTAAAACACAACTTTGGTTGATAATACAGTACTGTATAATTGAAATTTGCTGAGAAAGTAGAACTTAAATGTTCTCACACACACAAAAAAGATAAATATGTGAGGAGGTGGATGTGTTAATAAACTATATGGGTGGGAGTTCTTTCACAATACATACATATATATATCAAATAACATGTACAGTTTAAATATCTTATAATTTTATATGTCAATTATACATCAAATAAAGCTGAAATTAAAAACAAAAAGATCCTCACACTTCAGAAAGAGGTATGCAATGCTTTCTATGTCCACATTCTAGGAATGCCTTTAGCAAAGAGTATTGATCATCCTTTTATCTCCATCAATTTTTACATCCCATTGGGAATAGGGAGAAATTTTTCTATTGTGTCTGTGTGATGTTATAGCACCTTGACTTAATTTCAAATCTAGTTGTTTGGTCCACAAGATGCCAACTAATGCTTGATAATTTTATACCACTGGATATTATGGTTTGTTGGCTCATATGTGGACACCTGCCATGATGAGTCAGCCACATTTCCCTAAATGTATATTGTAGACCAGAGCTTCTCAAACTTTACTGTGCACATGAACCACCTGGGCATCTTGTTCAAATGTAGACTCTGATTCAGCAGGTTTCAATGGGGCTTGTGCATTTTTAACTAGCCCAGGTGATGCCTGATCTTGCTGGTCTGGGGATCACACTCACACTTGAGTAGCAAAGTTGTTGAACCCTATTCTGTCAGTGAAGCATAAGTTGCTTTTAAAAAAAGAGATGCAGGGCATCTGTGGAAAAGTAGCTTTGGGGAAAATTGTACACTCTATCTCTTTTTGTAGATGTAAAATTCACCTTATTCCCATCTTAAACGTGCTGAGAAGTTCTGTAGTTAAAAAGAAACCATTTACTTGTTTGACCCAGTATCAAACTCACTTGATTATAAAAACTTTTTTTAAAGGAAAACTGTTAACAATTAGGAAAATTAGCATTCTTTGTATCAAATTTTGAAAAACAATTTGAGGTAGCAGAAACAGACTATCCTGCAATCATGTTGATTGTAAAGAGTGACTAGGCAGTTATCTGGGAAAGTGCCACAGTGTATGATAATTAAGAACATGGGCTATGAGGTTGAGTCAAAGCCTGAGGTTGAATCTTGTCTATTCACTTAGAGCTGTGTGACTATGGGTTAGTCAATCAACTTATCTGGGCTTGATTTCCTAATGTATAAAATGGGATAATAAAAGATCTTGTAAATGGAAGGTGATCTTGTAGTTGCCTGGATTGTCAAAATAGATGATGTTGAGTATCTTGGCTAGAGGAAAAATACTCAGGCCAGAGGATGCCCAGGAGAACAGAAATCTAGGAAGGAGTGAAAGTTGGAGCCTCAAAGGCCTCTGGAGACTGTCTGATGCACAACCCTCACTTTAACAGATGTCATCACACAGTGGAATAAATTTACCTAAGGTCAGAAGCAGAGAGCAATCCAGGCCTCGGAAGTCTGGCCTGAGCCCATGACACCTTCCATCCCACTGGGCCAGGCCACTCAAGTAACGCTTTTAGGTTTTCTTATAAGGAGTGACCTTTGTTCCAACATAGCGCTTTGGGAGGAAAACCCAAGCTTCATGCATGAGGTCCAGGATCAGCATTATTCTCCAATCGGCACTAAGTGTCTGAAGCTGCAGCACAGTGGGGGAAGGAGGTGAGGGAGAAACACAGATTTGCATGTTGGCACCTTTTCCACTGAGGAGCCCAGGCCAGGGCCCCCATTGCAGACAGGTGAGAATCCTCAGGGTCCGGGATCCCAGGGCCCAAGGGTCCTCGTGGAAGTGCCTTCCCAGAGAGGCAGTGCTCATGGGGTCTGTGGGACATGGCCCAGCCTGAGAGAGACCCTGCAGAGCCTAGGCCAATTCTGTAGAGAATAGGGAGTGCCCACCAGGACACTTTGCCACAGTAGGGGCTGTTGATTTTGGAGCGTGGTGAGGCGGGAGAGAGCAAGCTGCCAAGACCGGAGCACAGCCCTGCTGCCGTGGGGGCCCAGGGCACAATGCTGGCACCCTCTGCGTGTAGGCTGAAAGGACAAGGACGCAAATGCTCCCACGCTTTACGGGAAGGACTTTCCATCAGGTTCGAGGGTGAAGAAGAGACTCAGGGAGCCGATGACATGCCCCAGGTGCTACCAGTGGTGAGTCGGGAACCTGAAGCCCAGGTCTGTCTGCAACCTAAGCCCCAGACAGCTGTCTCCAAACAACCCAGAGGGGTGCATTGGTCCAACAGCTGAGGGCTGTTACCTCCTAACTGGTTTCCTGGGGGAGGGGGAAGTATTTATTCCTTACCCTTCTCACTTCAGGTCAGGAGGTTGGGCGGAATCCTGGGAGCATGCATGTGTGAGCTGCTAGGGTGGATGGACAAAAGGATCGAATCCAGGACAAAACCTCACTAGCACTCTAATCACTTAACGATAACGTGGGAGGGAGCTTACAAAGTTCTTTTACATCCATTTTCTAATTTCTTCCCTACGTTAGCCCCACGAGTGGGCAGGGTTGGGTCTCTAAATCTCCCTTTTACTAGTGAAGAAACCCAGGCTCATAGCCTGCATCATCAGCCAGTCCATAGCAGGGGGATGGGGACTAAAGTCCAGGGCTCTGGGTTGATTCAAGCCGCCAGGAGCTAGACTAGAGGTTACTAACTGCTTGGCCTGAGCGCCTCTGCTACTGTCACCTCCAGAAAAAACTGTGTCCCCTAAAACAGCTGTGCTACACCATTCTTCTTAGAACTTCCTATCGCCTTGTACCAAAGGAGAGAAAGTGTGGGCTTTAGGCATCTTTTTGCTGCAGCTGGAGCTGAGCCTGACCCAGAGTCAGGCAGAATGGATGTGAGAGTGTGTAGGGATGGGGGTGGGGTGGGAAGGGGAGGCCAGAAAGAACCCCGGGCTCTGATCCCAGTCCCTGCAGATTTCCCAGGAGGGAGGCTGGCCTCCGGGCGGAAAGCCAGGAGTCTCCCTCTTGGGTCCTGCAAATGGGTCCTGGAGGAGTTGTCCAACGTCCCTGCTGCTGTTGGGTGGCACGGGGGTGAGGAGAAAGGGCATGGCTGATCCCCTGCAAAGGCTCCCGCCGAATCCGGGAGGAAGCCCGAGTATTTATCTTATACCCTGTGCACCATTTTGACTTATTTTCCTGGTCCAAAGAAAGAGCTGCAGCATAAACTAAGGTTCCGTTCTCGGCGGCCTGCGGGCTCCTTGGAGTCTGTAATTGGGGCATTGAAAGGATACAAAAAAAAAAAAAAAAAAAAAAAAAAAAGCCCACAGAGGAGTGGATGATCTTTTATACTTAGAGTTCCCCCCTCTATAAAAGCGACATATTACAAACCTCTTTCTCCTCTCGAACATTTCTTGCTAAGTGCATTCTGATGCCACATTGAAACGCAAAATAGCTGGAATCAAGCAGGCACCGAAGGCTATTTATATGCTAATCTCTATTTCCCAAGCTGAAGCAGGAACCTCGAGCTGGGTGCTGCTTCTAATGATGGCTCGGCTTTAACCTCTCTGGAAGAAAGAAAAGTATTTTCCTTAAGAAAACAACTCAGTTTCTTTAAGATGAAATGTAATTATCTATTATCAGATGTCCCTTAAAATGCAAGGCCTATTAAAGCTGCTAAAAATATTGAAGCCCTAATTTCACCATAATAGCATTTTAATTTCAGCAAATCACGGCTCTATTGTTACAGGACATTTTGCGGTAGGAATGTGGTAAGAGGTCCATCTTAGCTTTTTTCTTAACATTTTCCTTTCTTTTAGAAGTACAATTAAATCATTGCAATCATCTAACCTTGCTCGACACAAAATTTTACTTATCAAGTGCGAAAACAATGGTCATTAGCATTTAAAAGAATTTGTTTTAAAAGTAGCTAAAGTTTAATTGCTTTAAATATTCTTGTTGGAATGTGCAGCCGCTGTTGGTTCAACGTTCATATTAAAGAGAGTCGGTGTTTAATTGATCGCCGGATTTCATTGAAAAATATTTACTTTCTTTTCAGGCAAAGTACGAAAGAGACAGACCCTCGAGGAGGAACGATTTGGGGGAAAATGACTGCATGTGGGGTTTGCTGGCAAAACGACCCAGCTTTGCGCTCACCTCTGATTGAATGTATTCTTGGGAACTTTTGTGTGATTTTCTAAAATGAACGCCCCCCCCCCCCCGGCCCAATCTTGTTTTTAATAGACTACACAAGAAGAAGCTGTGCACCACTGCAAAATTCTGGAATTATATCTTTCAGAGACCCTGTGGGTATCAAGGGCGGCAAAGAGGGGTCCACTTCTTCGTGGGCTTATCTTTTTAAGCAGTGGGGAAAGGGGGTGCTGGGGTGCAAGCTGGGGCCGCTCTTCTGACAGGTCTTCTGTCTATACCTGTTGGTGAAAGTACACTCTTTCAGATCAATCCACATCTCCCTCCTCTTATTGAAGATGATATTTTAGGTCATTTTAATGGGGCTGAGTCACCACTGAAGTACAATTAAATCATTGCAATCATCTAACCTTGCTCGACACAAAATTTTACTTATCAAGTGCGAAAACAATGGTCAAAACTTATTTGTCCCTGAGAGGAGCTCTGATAGGCAGGAAGAGGAAGAGGGACGGAGTGGGAGGGGAATTAGCTCAATAGGCTACTGACTGAAGTTGGCAAAAAATGATGTAATTAGTACTTTATATATTGAGCAGTAACTATGTGCCAGGCACTGTGTTGAGTTCTTTATATCCATCATTTCCCTTAATCTTCACAATAACCCTACAATGGATGCTAGTATCCCATTTTCCAAATGTGGAAACTGAGGCACAGAGGGGTTAATTTGTCCAAGCTTGTGTAGCCAGTGGGAGGTAGAACCCCAAATCAATCTGAAGTCCATCTGGCAACAACTTCGATGCTGTGCGGCCTCCTAATAGTTTTTGTCCTCAGTCATCACCTTAACTCAGGCCTCCAGCCCAGACCCAGTTAACACTGAGGGCTAGTTCTCCTGACTCCATTCTACTTCCTTCCTGCCCTCTTTGCATTGGGACCTTCTGGGCCCATGTACATATGGCATTTAAAAGCCTCCTTCATTCTTTCCCTCACTGGGTCTCAGTTTGCTGCCTGTGCAATGAGACCTTTGATGACATCATCTACAAGAGCTCTTCTAGGCTAGGTCCAAGTTTCTAAGGACTCAGCTCAAGTCCATGAGTGGGTACTAAGTACTTGCTTACTCTGGGTCAGGACTATGTGGGCCTTGGGTGTGTGGGTAACATAGGTCCCTGTCCTCTCAACAGCTAGCTCAGTGCAGCTGACCATCCTCCTGCTGCGTCATACAGCTGCACAGGGGTGGCTGTACCCAACACAGCGTGGGTTGTGTCATTCAGGGTTGTAGGGCAATCTGAGATTTTGCTTGGTTTTTCTTTTTGTTTGCTGGACAAACTCCTGCTTCTCTTTCAACATCTAGCTCCAGAAGTACCTTTTCTGGGGAAATTTTTGGCCCCTTTTCAAGCCCAGAGTCCCATGGTCCTTCCAGTATTTCTCTCTTGTACTATCTCTTCTTGCAACAGAAAAGTAAGAATGTAGCCAAGTTAAATTCCTGGCTCCACTACCTACTCGTGGATGATCTCAGGCTAATTCCTTAACCTAACTGAGCCTGTTTCCTTATTCGTGCATTGGGGTGATAATAGTGTCCATCTTCCCCTCTGGTCATACAAATACCAAATTAGATGTGTAAAAATTTCCTAGAACAGTGTCTGGCACATGCAAGGAATTAGTAACCATGACTTATTACTAATATAGTAAATAAAGGTGTTGCTACAGGCAGGCTGTATGCTC
The DNA here is from genome assembly GCF_014176215.1 of Rousettus aegyptiacus. Taxonomy (NCBI): domain Eukaryota; kingdom Metazoa; phylum Chordata; class Mammalia; order Chiroptera; family Pteropodidae; genus Rousettus; species Rousettus aegyptiacus. Next base: position 24,701,754 of record NW_023416284.1, on the reverse strand, counting down.
TGCAGGTCTGGCACCACAAGATTGTCATATCTCTGTAGCTAACAACAGAGACAGTTGTATAGCAGAAAGCACTGTAGAGTGTCCAGGAGCAGGTGTTCAAATCCATGTCATGCTGCTTATAGGCTGTGTGACCTTGGGTAAGTTCCATAACTTCTCTGGCCTTTGGTGTCTTCGTCTGTAAATGGAAATACTTACAGTTCCCTCTTTGTGAGATTATTAGGAAGATTAAAGGAGGCCAAACTGGTGATATTAAGTCTTTGCCCAGTGCAGATGTAAGATCTCAATGCAGAGTATCTATTAAGTTAACAGACTCTCATTAATAACTGACATCTGTATTCCACGTTCACATTCTTATCTCACTTAAACCTCGCAGTGGTTTCAGGAGGTGCCTTAGTTATCATCTCTGGTTCATCAAGATCTACAGCTGGTAAGAGGCAGGTCTCCTGACCTCACATCCCCACCCCTGCCCCACCATTGGCAGCCCATGACATCTCGTATCCTGAAGTCAGATGAATGAGAGAATGATTCTCAAATAGGCCAAACAATCTTCCGTAAAAGTTAGGTGGGACTCATACTTGTGGCCCAATAGGAATACCAGCTAAATTGATTTCATAACGTTGGGTCCTAAAATGACACCTCCATCAAGAAGCTGCACTTGGCTTTTTATAGTCGTCAGGGGCTGTTATAAATTTGATTATATCTGAAATAGCAGATTTCAAGTTGAAGTCCCCTTTGTCCACACTGGAATTCAGATTTATTTCTAAGAGACCAGTGCAATTTTCTTATCTTTGTTACAAATTACTACAGTCTGGGTTAATCTCACGCAGCAATAAAGCTGTTTGCCTAGGAAGCTTCCTGCAGTGTCAGAACTGATGAATGGCTCCCTCTGGCTATAATAATTCAGTCTAGAACATTGAAAAAAAAAAAAAAAACAACTTGGTTCTTCTGCAGGAAACTCCACCAGTGTGCTCGGCTTCTCACATTGGTAGAGATCAGACACTCTCACTTGAGTCAAGGCATCAGAACCTTTGAACTTATGAGATCTCAGGTACCCATGATGAATGGTGGGCCATACCACCCCTCTGCTTTATAAAGTAGGTGATCCTGTCCAGAGTTTTCTGAGGATGGCTGTGAAACAAGTGAGTACAATAGAAAGCCGAACGGAGAGAAGGTACAGATAGGGCAATTCAGGGGACAGGAGTGAGTGGGCTGTTCTTAGAAATAGAGAAGAATGGGGTGTAAGGGAAGGGGCAGAGGGCTTATGTTTCATTCATTCAACAATTACTGTAGTTTAAAAAAATCTAATACACAACATTGGTTAGAAAATGCACTATTGACTTAATAAGATCACTTTTTGGAGGAGCAAGGGGAATGAAACACAACTTTCAAAGTACACATTGATTTTAAGACCCAATGTTGAGGGCGTTCTAGGAGATTGAGATCTGAAGAGATGGTTAGTATATCACTCTGTGTGAGTATGTGTGTGGCATTTCTGAACAGTTGGAGGTATTCGGGAGAAAGGGCATTGAGGCAGACAGAATAGCATGCATGAAGCCTTTGAGACAAGAGGCCTTGTTCAAGAAACAGAAAGAAGGCCAGTGTGACTTTGGGGGAGGTGGAGAGATGAAGCTGAGAGTCACCTGAGGACATCTCATGAAGGACCTTGAAGGCTACCTAAAGAATTCAGATGTTATTCTGAGAACAGTGAAAAGATATTGGAGTTTTAAGTGGAGAGTCGATATATTCTGTATTTAGGGTCTATGAAAGGCAAAGCAACATCAACCTGAGAAGACAGCTAAATCATGGGGAAGCTGGTTCTGAGGAGAAGAGTTCGCACAGCTTGTTCCTACCTGGGGACAAGCACTGGCTTATTAGGCATCAGGAAGTACCCCAATAAGAGGCAGTTAAATTAAAACTCTAGAATTTAAAAGATAGCACACTTTTTAAACTCTGTATATCTTCAGAATTATCCTATTTGGAGTACCCGACCTTCTAGGCTGGCAAGATGAGGTCTTCAATTGGGTTTCTATTTCTTACCTTCCCCGCCACTGCTAAGTAGTACAAACATCCTGGAGAGTCTTACGCAGTTCACTGTGGTCTTCAATCCACTCTGGTCGCTGTGGATAACTTCCTGTCCAGGCCTACTGGTACTTAGAAGGTGGAATGCTCCTCAGCCCTTATGCTACACTTAATCACTGGAGTCTTTTCATGTGGGCCTAAAGTCCACAGATCTTAGAGTTCAGTTACCTTCCCCTACTCCCCACACCTTCTCATGACAGCAATTCCCCATCGTGGGTGTTATGTGTCAGTTGGTCTCTGCCCCACACAGAAACCTCCAAGAATCCCATCCTTTCTCTTCTTCCTTTCCCTAATGACATAGCTACTTTAGTCCCTTATATTCTAAGCCTTCTCTGCCATTCTTTCCTCATCTGAGATATTCTACTGGACAAAAATAGGAGTGGGTTATTTTTTCTGCCTAGGAATTTCAACTTTTGCTCCTTCATCATCAAAACCCTGAAGATAAGGGAACACAAAACCCCAGCCCCCTCTCCATTCTTCCTTTATAATCTTCAGGGATTGTGAGTTAGCTGATAGAGTCCTTCACTGTGGAATGGGCTGAGCAAGGAGGAGAAGCACTGTCAAATTTCTACCTATCCACTCATTCATCCATGTAGTCATCCATCCGTCCGTCCATCCATCCATCCATCCATCCATCCATCCATCCATCCATCCAACCATCTATCCACCCACTACTTCAAGCAGGAGTAAAGAGTTTTTAAGGATGGTGGTTCTTTGACAACTGCCCATTTCTGAGGATGAGCAGCCCTGATTCTTCACTGGGCTCTGCCTAGTGTTCACAATGTCAAAGACCAATATAATATAGTGTTAAAAGCCTAGGCTCTGGAATCAGACTCCCTGGGTTTATGCCATGGCTTTGTGCCTTACCACTGTGTGAATTTGGTCATATAAACTAGAATTTTGTTAGGTACTTAACTCATCTGTAAAATGAGGCTAACAGTAGAACTTACCTCAAAGGCTTGTTATAAGTATTAAGTGGGTAATACATGTAAGCCTTTAAAACTTTACCTGGTACTTAGAAAGTGTTTCAAAGTGTCAGGCATCATGAGTTTTCTTGGATCAGGAGTGAACATCTGACACAAACTTGGTCAATATATTCTCTCTTCTCACCTTGAAATGTGGAAACTGGACTGGAAGAGTCTGGGTCACACAGAGCTACCGAATTGAACTGAGATGTTGTAAGAGGTTGTTCTGGACCTTGAGCAAGGAGAAGCTGGCCTACAGAGAGGAAAAGAGGAAATGAATGTCTGGAGAGGAGACAGGAGGCCTGGTGGATCTGAGGAAGGGAGAGAGAAAAGGAGGGGGAGAAGGGGAGAGAATGAGAGAAAGGAAGATGGAAGAGGAGGAGGGAGGAAGAGGAGAGAGGCTTAAAGATACTTAAGTGCTTGGGTTCTTAGTCCCAGTCTTGCTCATGATGGTCAGTTTCACCCTGTAAAATGGGGATTTCTCCAGAAAAATCTCCATTTGCTTGACTGTGTTTTGCTTTAGCAGCTTTGGAGTGGGTCTTTGAACTGGAATAAAAGAAACAAAGGCAAAGAAAGACAAACAACCATCTAGCAGGTGAATATAGCGGGTAAGATATAGTCGTAGCTAACTAGAAAACGAGTGTAAGTGGGGTTGTGAGAGAAGAAAAAAAAGGCATAAGTTAGCATGGAGGAGGAAGTCATCGATTAGCAATGAGGATGGTGGAGGGCTTAATGGAGGAGGTACAAATGGCATTAGGTCTTGGGGGATGAATTTTTTAAAACTTTCCTTATGTTGCTGAGCTGCGTCTACTGCTTCTAGCCATAATACCATGTTGGGGTTATGCACAGAAGCAGCAGCTCGACCCTGAGAAGGAGACTCTCAAAGTAAAGCTTCTAGGCAAGTCACAGCACCTTTCTTCCCTCTCCAGTGTGTCAAGGCTTTCCATTCTGATAATGCATTGATTAGTGCTCTGGGGTTCTGGATGGGATGGTCTTATTAGTTATCCACCCTTGACCTCAAGGAGTGTGAAGAATCACCTCTAAGAGAGAAGCTTTGAAATTTAAATACCCCTCCCCCAGCACAGGACATGTCGAATATTAGCTTTAATGAGAAGGCCTGGGGAGCCAGTGGAGAGTTCCTTGAAGCAAGCTCATTCTGGAATCAGATGAGCTCCCCAATGGGACTAATGGCTGTCCCTGTCCCTGCTCTGGGTGAAACCCTCCATTTTCAAGTCTTTGCCTGTGCTTGTCCTCTACCTGAAATGCCCCTTCCTGTGTCTACCCCCATGTCTGCTCATGAGAACACTATCCATTCTTCAATGCCCATCTCTACTTGTGCCTTTTTTCATAATGCTCTCTTTGCTCTCCAACATCCCAGATGTGTATGGCTCTGCCTCTGAGCTCCCTCAGGCTGTACCTCTTCTGCAGCATTACCAGAGCTTACTTTGAGCTTCATTGTAACACTAAATAGTCATTTTATTCTTCTTTGTTTAATCCCCATCTGTGTGGAATCTCTTCAAGGGCAAGACCTATGGTTTATTTATTCTTACATCCCCAGAGCCTCCATAAATGTTTATTGATGGTATAATGATCAGGCTTCGAAGTGCTTTGAAGTTATTGATAAACTACAACCAGAAATATGTGGTGCTAATCATATGCCAGGAATTAGACGAAGATAAATTATTTCATGTAATCTTAATGTCGACTTTGTAGGTAGGTGGCAGCGTCATCACCATTTTACAGATAAGACCAGATGGGACTAGAGAGAATTAAGTAAGGCAATGTATAGAGCTTGCATAATGGCAGAACTATATTTTCAATCCCAGTCTATTTGAGGTCAAAGCTCTTAACACTTACAAATGACAAGACACTGTTAACCTTCTCTAGGACACCTCCTCCCCCCAAAGCAAATTAAAATAACAAAGAGGTATCTTTTATTAACCTATTAAGCTAGAAGAAAAAGATGTTGACAATGTTACAGTGAATAAGATACTTTCCTATGCTTTTGGAAATGCATGAGTCAAAAAATCAGTCATTCCTTTTGACCCAGTTTCCGCATTTCTGTTGAACAGTTATTGTAAGGAAATAATCCCTAAGAATGGGGAAGGAAGCAAAGATGTTCAATACAAAGATGTTCATTGCAGCATTACTTATGATAGTGACATGTTCATCACTAGAATAGCTGAGTAAATGATGGCACAACTTTGTGAAGTGTTAGGCAGCCGTTAAAACGGCAGTTACGAAGATTGTGTATGATACCCAAAAAGGTTCAGGATGTAACGTTAGGCCACAAAAAATTGGATACACAATTATGAAAGTACCATGATTACAATGAGGTAAAATCTAGAGCTTAGGAGAAAGAAAACACACCAAGAATGCTAATAGTGATTGTGTCAGGGTAAATGAATTACGGCTTATTTTTGTTTCTTTTTCTCTTTTCTTTTTTTTCTGTTTTTCAATTCTCTTGTAACATAGTTGTATTACTTTTTTATGATGAAAATGGTGTATTTTTTTTTTTTTATAAAGCTGATGAATAATTCCATGGCTAAGCCTTATTAGCAGCCAAAGGTGACCTTGTCTAAAGAAGACATTCTCCAGCCTCGGATGGATGCTGGGAGGGCTGGGCAGCATGTGGCATGTGCCCTGGGTTTGTGAAGGTGGTGGACACCTGTGTGTGTGTCCTGCTAAACTAGAAAACTACCAATAAGGGATGGACTGCAGGGCCCTGAAGATGCTGCGCCCTGGAGGTGACCTAGCTTTCTGGGTAACGTCAGCACCCTGGACCTCCCTTTTCTCCCTGAAGTATCCCTGCTTCTACGATCGCTCTGTCTTCTCCCACTGGCTCTGGCCAAGAGTTGAGAAACAAGTTCGGAAGCTCAGGGAGAGATTAAAACCAACACAGCATCTCTACTGTTAATTAAAAGGAAAACCAACAACAAAAATGAAAGCTGGGAGAGCACACTAAGGACATGACTGATGGTGTGGAATATTTTTGTTACCTGTCCAGTTCGTCTGTAGTTCTTGACTGCTTTTAAGGTGGTGGTTGTTTTTGACTTTCAGCCATTCTCAGGTCTTCCTCAGCCTAAGAGCTCTTAGGAGAGTTAAGAACAAGATGAAAGTGGGCTTGGAAAATCCCATCAGGAGGCGGGGGCCTTGCTCCCCGCTGAGGGAAGGTAAGCACAGTAGGTAAGAAGGTAGGCTGTGGAGTTCGGCATAACCAAGTTTGAGTTCTGTTTTAGCTGCTTACTAATCGTGGCTAAATTATTTGGGCAAATTTCTTTATCTCACTAAGCGTCAGTTTCTTTGTCTATAAAATGGATGATAAGGATGGTACCTGCCTCAGAGGTTTGTAGTGGAGTTAGATGAGCTGAGGCATATCTAGCACAGAGCATAGAACTGGCACATTCTCAGCTCCCCATATGTGCCAGCCGTTACTGCTGCTCCTGCTGCTGCTGCTGCTGCTATTTCATGAACATCTCTTTTGGGCTCTCCTGCTGATATAGGTGGGCTTTTTCAAAAAGAGCCTTACTAAGAGAGAAAGAAAAGGCAATGATAGCAAACGATATAAAAAATTCAAAAACTTCCTATGCCCTTGAAGTTTCTGGGTCTGAGACGCCCCTGTCCCTGAATGAATTCTCTTTTCCAAACATCCCTAGGTCTTCCTGGAATTTTGGTCTGGCTTCCTGTTGACGCCTTCCTGGTCCGTCTCTGTCTGTATTGAAGACAGCTTCTTATTTTCCACCAAGAATGGTTGACCTCCTGGGCGGTGCCTCCTTCCTGCCAAGGACTCAAGACCACAGCTTATTATACACAAGATACTGTGCTAAGTGTTATGTATAGCATTTCCATTTTAATTCTCATAACCTTTGGGGTAGTACTATTATCATCACCCACTTTAAAGTCAAGGAAATGGAGGCTCGGAAATGATAAATAACTTGCCCAAGGTCATAGTACAAGTAAGAGGCAGAGCAAGGATTCTAGTCTAGGTCCGTCGGATCGTGAACCCCTGTTCTTCACTCCTGAAGCTATAGATGGTGATGTTAGTACTTACTGTCCTGGAGGCTGTGGTAGGGTAGTAATAAATGTGAAAAGTGCCTTGGAACCTTTACTGTGCTGGGCAAATACAATGGTGTAATAGTGTTTAACAACATGGGCAGGAGGAAGTAACACACTGTGGTTATAGGCTTGTGTTCAAATTCGGCTCCATCACTAATGGGCCTTTGTTCACTTACATGACCGTGGGCATATCGATGAATGTTTTCAAGCCTCAATTTCTTTGTAAAACAGGAAAAACAGCACAAGGTTGTGGTGAAAAATGTGGTAGTGTGGGCGAAGCTCTTAAAACATTGTCTGGCACATAATTGGCAATAAATAAATAAAACTCTAGAATGCAAACTCCATGATGGCAGAGATTACATTTTGTTCACTACTGTGTGCCTAGTGCCTAGACCAGCAGCTGGCCCACACAATGTGCTCGGTGAATCTCTGTGGTGTGAATGAATAGTGGTGGTCCTGGTTGTTGTAGCCACAATGTCTTTAGTGTGGCCATTCTCTTTCTAGGGACACCTACCTGTGTCCTTATAAAGGACCAAGGCTGGCTCTGTCACTTTGGCAAACAACTTGATGGATAGATCAGGGCAGTCCATAGATACCATGGCCTGAGTGGTCTGATACAGGGGCAGGACTTAGGGATAGTCACATTGACACCCCAAGGACTGCTTCTACCTGAGATTTCATCATTTTCTCAGAGCTGAGTCCATCCAGGATGTTCTCTCTGGCCTAATTGGAGCTGCTTTTCAAAATTTATTGTCTGGAGTCAAAGGGAAGACCCTTATCAAAGTAGGATTACATTGGGCCAGAGAGACCACCAGGGCTGGGGCCTCCTACCCCACCCCTCCCTAATAGGAGGCCACGAGTAGTTAGAATTCAATTAAGCCTTGGTGAAGGGGGTCTTTGAGGCAGAGCTGGGGCAGGCCCATGTCTGGGCTGAACAGAACAACCGATTTAAGCTAAATCAACGCCTACTTAAGTGAGCCGTAATAAGCATTCTGGGGGCAACGCCAGCCTGGGGGCGTCATTTATCACTGGGTAATAGAAAACCATAATGAATAATAACTTGGGCCCAGCAGCCAGAGCTCGCATACATTATGGGGTTCGAGCTGCTGTTGTCCACGGAGCCGGGAGGGTGGGTCTGAGGCCTGGGTGGTGGAGTTTGCATATTGAATTCTGCCGCTTTGCAGAAAGGCCTTTGTTGTACCGGAAAGTCATTAATCTCACACCCGCTTTGCCAGTCTTGCAGTTGGCGTGGGGAACACACAGTCTATTTGCTTGTATTGCACCAGGAGAGAACAAGATGCCCCTGAAGAGGAAACCTGTTCATGAGAGATGCTAGTGGTGGCCTCTGCCTTGGCCAGTGTATGAGAACACAGACCTCAGATCAACAACCTTCTGAGGTTTCATCCCCGGGTCCCATTTCAAGCAACATAGTTCGAGCACCAGCCTTGTCAAGCAGCATGGTCTGAGCACCATCGGGACATGCAGCTCTGTGCTGGGCAATGGTGGGGGTTGGGGTAAGCATCGGGGTAGGCATGTGAAGTTTCTGCCCCAGCACTATCTCATTTGATATCCACGAATCGCTTTTGAGTTAGATGTTATATATGTGCCTCATTTTACCGACAAGAAAACTGAGAATCAGAGGGCTGAGATGGCTTGCACACACAGCTAGGAAGCAGGGGTCCTGGAATCAGAATCCAGGCCCTCTTATATAAATTCTGAATCCTTTACCTTTTGCCGCCTCCCCTCCCAGGAAAAACAGGCTCTAGCGCCTCTTCGTCTGTTATTCTGATACCATTCCCTGTTCATTGCTGTCCCTCCTCACTTGTGTCCCTGCAGACCACGTCCTCCTTTTGGAAGTTCTCCTACTTGTGCCTTATATAATATGCCTCTGCCAATTCACCTCACCTTCCTCAATGGGATCATTATTGTCCCACTGCTGTTGTGAGGCTAATGCATCAATCTGTACTAAGCCAAGATTCTTCTGGTCCCATCAGCCTGGGAATGAGAGAAGGCCCTAGAATAATTACAAAACAATGTCTTCCTGATGAGAACCCCATTACAGGTTTACTCTCAATCCTTCTCTTCATCGTTTGAGGGTTGTTGGAGTACTGCATGTTGCCGACCCTTCTGCTTCTTCCAGGGAGCTTCCATGATTTCCTCCTGTCCCGTCCATGGCCACACTGAGTGGCTCCCAGTTTAATGTAGACCTTTTCTCCTGCTTCCAACACTGGCTCTGGGTCTTTGGAGGTTGTCCTTATTCTCTCTTGACTGGGGGTGACTTCTCTTTTGTTCTGTCAAAGTCCCACTGATGTTGGGGGAGGTTGCTCTCTGGCACATTCACTAATTCATTCAACGAACACTTATGTTCACTTTCTAGTGGATGGAAATTCAAAGGGGACGTAGACCATGTCCTTCTATACCAGACAGATAGATGTTTTCCTCTGGGGCCGCCTCTCTTTGCTCACCTTCATATTTCATATTTACTTTATATTTCAATTTTCAGAGCTTCATCGTCCTGTGTCTTTTGTTCCCTAAAGGATCATACTGCTGCCGCTGCTCTTTTTCCTGTCTGGCTCTTGACCACAAACGCAGCTCCTCGGGATCCATAATGAGTTCATGGAAGCCTGGAGCAAAGTGTGAGTGCTGTGTGCTGTGCTGGGTTCAGATTTCCCTCCTTTCCAACCTCGGCTACTATCCTTGTACAAAGTTGGGGCCTGAGCCTGAATTTTCATTGGCATCTTGGATTGAACAACCAATTTCAGGAAAATATTTCAGTGGGCTCTTCTTAAACCGTTGTAAATAAATCCAAACAATCAACTCACTTTAATCAACTATACATTGATAAAACCAAACAATGCCATAAGAAAAGAAAACAAGAGAAGTGTTCTCATTTGAGTTGTAATAGCTTAGCTTTGACCTTCTCTTTCCTGGTTTATTCCCAACTATTCAGACGCGTAGTCCCTTTGACTTTTTAATCCCTTTGCCACCCCATTTAATAAATCCTCTGAAGACAAAGATTTTTTATGATGAAGTCACCCATGCCATGATGGCCATTGGAGGTGGGCCGCTCAGCTTTCCCTTTAAAAAAAACCGCTGTGAGTAGCTAGCCAATGGGCTTCAAGTGCCACTGTGGATCTGCTGTGGTACTCAGCTGAGATTGCACTGTCCCTAAGCTGCTCCTGGCCAACGACTGAGCAAAAGTATTTATAAATTGTCTCCTGGTTTCTTTAAACTCATGTGTTATTTAGAAATCTGTTGTTTAATTTTTAAATATTTGAGGGATTCCTGAGAAAAGATATCTTTGTTATTGATTTCTAGTTTAAGTCCATTGTGGTTAGAGAGCATACTTTGCATGATTTTAATTATCTTAAATTTGTTTGAGACTTGTCCGATACCCAAATTTGATCTTGATGAATGCTTCATGTGAACTTGAAAAAAATTTTTTCTTTTGTTTTGAGGGGTGTTTTTTCTAAGTGCATGATTGTTCTGATAATCTATTTGTTATAGTCACTCCAGCTTTATTCTTATTAGTATTAGCATGGTGTATTTTTTAAAAATTATTTTACTTTTAACCTGTGTATTTCCTTATATTCAAAGTGAATCTCTTGTAGATAGTATACAGATGGATCCAATTTGAAACTCTCTGTTTTTTAATTGTGTTGTTTAGATCATATATTTAATAAACTTATTGATATGGTTGGGTTTAAATCAATCATTTTGCTATTTCTTTCCTATTTGCCCATCTGTTCTTTGTTAATTTTCCCCCTTTTCCTGCCCTTCTTTTGTAATAAATGAGTTAAAAGAATAATTCCATTTAATCCTCAGTACTGATTTATTAGCTATTTCTCTTTGTTGTATTTTTTACTGGTTGGTCTAGGGATTATATATGCATCTTTAACTTACTGCAAACTTATCAGACAATATTATAGTACTTAATATGGTGTAAGAACCTTACAGCAGTATATTACCATTTCTCCTCCTGTTCTTTTTGCTATTGTTTTCATAAATTTTGCTATAAACTCTACAATGTTATAAACTGCACAGTGCAGTTATTATTTTAATTTAAACTATAAATGATTTTCTAAAGAGATTCAATATGGGAAAAAAGTCTTTACCCACATATTTACCATTTCTTGTGCTTGTCACTCTTCCGTGTTGATCGAAATTTCATCTAGTACCATTCTTCTTCTGTCCGAAGAACTTCCTTCATCAATTCTTGTAGTACAGGTCTGCTGGAAAGAAGTAATCTCAGCTTTTGCTGATGTAAAAAGTCATTATTTCATCTTCAAATCTGAAAGATATTTTTGCTGGATAAAGAATTCCGGGTCCCCCTGCCGCTGCCCACCCCCTTTCATACCGTAATGATGTGTTTCTATTTTCTTCTATTTTCTTCTGACTTACATAGTTTCCGCTATGAAGTTTGCTGTTATTTTTACCTTTGTTTTTCTATATATTCTGTGTTTGGCTTTTTTTAAAATATATTTTTTTATTGTGCTTTTTCAGCATTTTTATTATCATGTAATGGAGTGTGTGTGTGTGTGTGTGTGTGTGTGTGTGTGTGTGTGTGTGTGTTTTAAGGTTTATCCAGTTTCGAGTTCATTGAACTTTTTGGATTTGTGGGTTTTTTATTTTTACCAAATTTGAAACATATTTGGTCTTCTTTCTTCAAATATTATATCTGCCCTATCTTTGATGGAACTTCAAATACTCATATGTTAGACTATTTGATTTTGTTCAAGATCTAATGATCCATATTTATTTCCAGTCGTTTTTCTCTCAGTGCTTCATTTTTCATAGTTTCTATTGCTAACTTTTCAAGGCCACTGATCTTTTCTTTTGAAGTGTCAAACCTCCTGGTAATCCCATCCAGGGTATTTTTTTTTATGCATTGTATTTTTTAATCGCTAGAATTTACATGTGCTTTTTTTTTTTTTTTGGTATCTTCTATTTTTCTTTTTATTGTGGTCACGTTTTTCTCTATCTCCTTGAAAAATAGGGTATATTTATAATAGTTGTTTTACTGTCTTTGTCAGCTAATTCCACCATCTGTGGGTCTGTTTCTACTGATTGATTTTTCTTCTTGTTATGGAGAAAATATTTCCTATTTCTTACATGCCTGGTAATTTTTTAGTAGATGGAGATGTTATTAATTATGCATTGTTGCTTGCTGGGTTTTATTGTATTTATTTAAATAGTGTTGGATTTTTTTTCTGGTGCATAGTTACTCAGAATCATTTGGATCCTTTCAACCCCGTTAAGCTTTATTACGACAGGTGCAAAGCAACTTTTAGTCTAAGCATAATTTAGCACCAATTCTAAGACAATTCCCTTCTGAGAATTCTACCCAAAGCACCATATGTTACAAGGTCTATTCTCAGTCCAGTGTGAGCTCTGGTACTGTTCTGCCTTTTTTTTTTTTTTTTTTTTTGGTGATGATTCTTTATCTTTGGTTAGTTTTTGCTTATGTATTTGCAGATCAGCACTCAACTATAGTCTTGAAAGAACAACTCTGCAGATCTCTGAAACTCTTACTCTATGTAGGTCCATCCTTTCTGGTACTCTGCCTTGCAAATTCTAGTCACCCTGGCTTCCCTTAACTTCTATCTTTGATTTCTCAGCTCAGTCAAACTGCTAGACTCTGTTTTGATCTCCAATCCCTCTGCTATCACCTGGAGACTGCCTCTAGGTGGTGAGCTGGTACAATTGAATGGTTTACCTTGCCCGTTTCTCTTCTCTCAAGGATCCCGAGCTGTTTTTTGGTACGATGCCTGAAAATTTTTATCACAAACCAATGCTTTTGTTTTCTAGCTGTTTAAGGTATGAGGGTCTCTGATTTCTGTTACTCCATTTTGGCTGGAAGCAGAAGTGATCACTCTCCTCCTTGAAAAACTTTTTCTTTCTTACTGTCTACTTTACTGGCCACTTCTCAATCTCTTTTATTTCTTTCTTCTCTCTCTGATAAACTTCTGAATGTTAGCATAGGGCCCCTTCTTGTCTTTATTCATTCTCTCTATTGGTAGATTTACCTAGCCTAATGCTAGATAAGCTGTTGACCGTGAGTATCTCCAGCCCAATCTCCCCTCTGAACTCCAGACTCACAAACTGATTTGCCTATTTTATGCCTCCTCTGTCTACACAGCCTCTTACAATTAACTTGCCCACAATAAAACTCTTGTTTTACTCCTCTCTCCCTAAAATGCGTCCCTCTTACAGTCTTTTATCTTTATAATGTGGGTCATTCGGTAACTCATCGTCCACCCAGAGGCTCAAGGCAAAAACTTTGGAGTTAGCTTCACATTTTTTTTTTCTTCTGTAACATTCGATCCATTAGTAAGTCCTGTAGGCTCTACTTCAGAAATATATTTCAGGGCATCCCACCTCTTGCCACGTTCCTGCTAGCACTTCAGTCTCTGTTTTGATCATTTTTTGCTTGGACTATTACAACAATGTTCCGCTTTCACTCTCGCCTCTTCCCACTTTAGTCTATTTTCCCCGCAGCAGCCAGACCTCTTCACGATTTCAGTCAGATCATTCCATGTCCCTGCTTAAAGTCCTCCAATGGCTTCCCATCACCTTTAAAATAAAATTTAAATATTCTACCATAACCTATAAGGCCAAACATGATCACCCCCTGTCTATTTCTCTAATTTTATCTTCTAGTATTTCCCCTCTATTTACCTAATCCGGTCAGACTGAACTTCTTTCTGAATCCTGAACTCAATTAAGAATTTTCCCTGCTCAGGTCTTTGCACATGCTGCTCTTGCTGCTTGTCATGCTTATCTACTGAATCTTTGAAGCATGACAGCCCAAATACTGTCTATTTAGAGGGGTCTTCTCTGACTTCATAAAAAGAAGGTTCTCACCCCATCACTTTCTTATCTCATCACTCCTTTTTATTTTCTTCGTCACCTGCGTCATTGCTTGCAAAACTGGCCACGATTTTCCATCCCTCCATCAACACCCCTTTGCAGTGAGACTTTGCAACACTTCCCATTGAGAGGTGGCGTCTATTTTCTCATTGCTTGAATCTGGGCTGCACTTAAGACTTACTTTGATCAGTAGAATGTTTTGGAAGTAAAGGCATGCCAGGTCTGAGCCTCGCAGTCTTCCTCCCTTACTTTTGGACCTCAGTAACTGAGATATGAAGAAGCCTGAGCTTGTTGGAAGTTGTTGGAAGACGAGAGAACGCATGGGAGCAAACTGAGGCATTCCAGACAATAGCCAACCTTCCCCAGAAACAGAGCTACTTGGCTGACCTGGAGCCAATAACAGATGCATGAAGGAGCCCAGACAAGACCGGTAGCACTGTTGAGCTGACTTATAGTCTCATGAACAGGAATAGCCATTAAAAAATAAATAAATAAATAAAATATTAACGTGGTTGATTTTGCAGCAAAAACTAACTGACCTAATCATATCGCTCTTTGAAATTACCTTATGTAGATGCTCACTTCTTTATTGTGTCTCTCCCACTAACGTATAAATTCCTTGAGGGCAGGGAGTTTTGCTCATTGTTGTATTGGATTAGTTATAGCATTGGATCAAAATGACAATATAATATTTTAAGAAAGACTCAAATATCAGCATTTTATTAAAAAGGTGAGATATAGCTCCCAAAATCTTCTACAATTTTTCCTAAGTTCTTCCTGAGGGAAAGCCAGCGTAAAGGTCTGAGACAATTTTGTTCTTCCAGGAGAATGATGATTAAAATAAACTATCCTAGGAGAGGAGGAATTGAACACAAACAAGGGGGTCTGGCTCTTTTCTGGGAGGGGAGCAGAGTAGATCTGGCTCTGGGGGAAGAAGACGAGAGGATCTGGTAACTTTCTGTTGTCCTCGTCCGTCCCCCACCCCCAACCTGCTGCCACATCCTCCTCTCGTTTGCTTTAATGTGTTCCCTCATCCATCGGGGCCCTCAGAAAACCGGCAGAACCCAGATGGACTTTGAGAAGAGTATGAATTACTAACAATACTCAAACTCACCAAAGCAAACAATGTGACCAACATGCCAATGATTCGGGTCATGGAATTTTAACAATAGCAGGGGGACATACAGGTAGGCGAATTTCTAAAGGAGTGCTTCTTCGGCCAACTAGAAATTTTGATGTGGTGCAAAATTTCCTGGGTACCTCTCCAGATGTAAATAATTCAGATTTCAAATGTTAAAAAAATACTGAAATAATGGTGTTACACCAATAAAAAATATTAATATTTTATACTTAACGCTGTCATGTTATACCGGAATGACAAACACCTATAGCTGAATTGGAGTCACGTGTCATCAGCACTTAGGAGGGGGCCTGGCAGGGTCTCAACTCATGAATGAATAGATGAATGAACAAATGCTTGTCAGGATATGGCTGTGAGAACGGCTGGGTGGAGGTCCGAAGTCGGGGTAGGCGGCTGCCCTCAAACACACAAATACACCCCTCCCACATACATGCGCCATCCCCCCAAACAATAGCTGCCCTCCCAGGCAGGCCCCTGTTCTGACAGGAGAGCAGGAGGAACGCCGAAGGTGCTCCCGAGGGGCATGGCTTCCAGGCCTAAGGCAGCATGTCTGGCGGAGGTGGTGACGCGAACCCTCCACATCCCGATCTGGCATGACGGAGTCTTCTGGCAGAGGCTCCTGTTACACCAGCAGGGGCTGGACTGGGGAGGATAGTAACAGTGAGAAGCAACAGTAATGACCACGTTCTTGGTTTGGGTGCTTACTGTGTACCAGATACTGTGCTATATATTACTTTATTTCAATCTTTATACCAGTCCATTTTGTAGATGAGGAAACTGAGGCTGAGAGAAGTTAAGTTATTTGCCTGGTCCCACACAACTAGGAAGTGACAGAGGTCAGGATTCGAACCCACGTCTTTCCGTGCCATACTCCCTGAAGGCTGTGCTGGGCCAGTGCTTCCCTTGTCTGCCCCTCCCTTTATCATTAGTTAGGGCCCAGACCCCTATTCTGAGCCTCCACCTCCACTCTCCAGGTCTCCCGGGCCTAAGGCTGACTCATACTGCTTTTCTTCTTGGGATCAGCCTATAGCTCATCCCTCCTGGGGTCCTCTTTCCAAGTAGCTGACACTATTTGGAATACAATGGTGGCTGTGACCATGTCTCTGTATTTGGGCAGGTGTGACGGGTTTGTCTGAGAAAGGGCTGCACTGCTTTCTACAATACTAGTGTGGGTTCCCTTATAGTTCTTCATCCCCTCAAACCATATTCCTACCCAATCTGTACGTGTCACCTTCCCAAAGAACAGGTGCATCTTATACCACATGCAAGGTCAAACACTGAATGTCCCACGTACCAGAGACCCACACTGTACATAGGCGAGCCACTGTTTTCCACACAGAGAATATGCTCCACATGTGTACACAGGCACCCACACCCTCCCTGCACAGGCAGCCACATGCCACACACACACACACACACACACACATAATGTATAGCACACTCCGCACACAACACACCTGTTAAACTTCACAGCCACTCACAGAACTGCCCCACCCTGCCCCCACCCCTCATCTATTCCCTCCCACTGCAGGGGGATGGACACCTGATGTGACGGGTGGTCGAAGTGGGACAACCATCTCCTTGCACAACCCCTCACCCTCCGGGTGCCCCCAAAAGCTCCCAGGTGTATATGGAAGCAAAGAGGGAGAAGACGGAGCTGAAGTGAATTAAACAGGTGCTAGAACTGCTGTGGGCAAACAAAGGCTCCCGATCTTGCTACAAATTGATGATGCTGTGTTTGTGGGAAAGAGATCTTAGTGATATGGCTGATACTCTGAGAAAAAAAGGCCTGGTGGGTCAAGGGGCTCCTCGAGGCCTGAAAGCAAATGAAGGCTATAATCATAGCAAAATAGAGGAAATACAAATAGGACTACTTTCAGGTATTTGAATAAAGTAAAGCATGAACAGAAGAAAATTCCCAAAGAAGAGTAACCTCCTGTCCCTTCCCTAAAATGAGAATTCCCAGGGCCGGAAGAGGGTGGCTACTGGGGACCTAACAAGAATAGTGGAGATCAGAGTCAAAATCTTCCGGTGACTGGGCTGTCCTGTCCAGAGTGCGTCCCCCAGCCTGGATTTTGATGAATGATTATTGTGCTGCCAGGAAGTCTAAGTGGAAATACAGTCATGTTTGAGCCTAGCAGGTCATATTTTTGGGAATCCGTTGTTTGCATGAGTTAATTGGTTGGGACAAGGCTCACATGTGGGGTTCTGGAGGTAGAGGCAGGGGATTGAGAGGGCAGCCTGGGGACCGGCCCACCTGCCCAGTGAACTGGCATTGGAGCCTAGGGGTGAGCTGTGTTTTCTAGCAGCCCTGAACTGAAGACATAGGCAATATTGGGGACAGGTGTCCCTTTCCTACCTTTACTGGGAAAACGATGTGGCTTCAGCTTAGGCGGGACCATCGGCATTCTGCATAGAGGAGGATGTCTTTCCCGAGGGTACTGAGCTGAGGGCTGCCCAAGATGTCTCTGAAGGTGGCAGGGGAAGAAACACGAGAGCACTGTTTGTGAGTCTGATTTCCCTTGGACATTTCCATACGGAAAAGTGGTAACGTTTGAGGGGCTGCAGTTTGCTGTAAGCAGGTCGGGGTGTGGGTGTGAGCTGGAGGAATTCGAGAATTCTGTTATGTGACCTCAGTGAAGCCTGCAGGCCTGGCACTCCTGGGAACAATCAGGCCGTTTTCCTTTACCTCCAACAAATCTATCCCTGAAAAATAGCAGGTAACCCAAGTCCTTCCCTGTTCCCCCAAGGGTTTGCTATGTTTGCTCACCCCGCCTCATTGGTGGTAGTGTTATCCTTGCTTAGACGTCTGCATTGTATGAGTCCAGGGCTCAGTACCTGGATTTGCGTGGAGGTTTGATGCTCAGAGAATACAGACAGAATAAACAAGGAGTAAGTAACAAGCAGAAGTGGTCTTATTAAGTAAGCAAGCAAAGTACATTTGGGAGAAAGTCCAAGTGGGCAGCTACACAGAGAATCGGGCACCCAACGAGTTGAGGGTCGGGTTAATATGGGTAATAGGGTTTCTTTGTTCTCCTCCTGTCCGTCCTGTCTTGAATGACATGAATTCCCTCTTCCTCCCTCTGAGCCTTCCACTCCCCCATGTTCTCCCCACACTAGGCATGGGTGGGGAAGTCACGCGCCTGCTTCAGATTTTTGAAGGTAGGCACATGCTCCGTTAACTAATTTTGCCTATACCAGTTGAGCACCCCGAGTAAGGCTGTATAGTTGTCTGTAGTCGACTGACTGGAGGAAGGAGGGAGGTACCACCAGGCATCTTGTTATGTACATTTTACTGCTAAACTCGTCTTGGGGACTTTTTAACCCCTCATTGTCCTTCTCCCTCCAGCTCATGTTTACTTATCTACCTACCCTGTCGGTGGGGGGTGGTTAACACCAGTGTAAAGTGTGAAAAGGCTCTGGGCTATCTTGTCCATCTGGAAACAGCTCTGCTCCCAGAAATCCAGGAGAGGCTCATGGGAGGAAGGAGTTTGTGCGTTGGGTGAGCAGAGTTTGGTTAGTGGAAAGTTGGGGCTTAGGAGAAGGCATTTCAGGCAGAAGCACCTGCATGAGCAAAGCCAGGGAGATGGAGAATCATGGAAATATGGAGAAGCCGGCTGAGACCAGTGTGATGGTTGGTTTTCTGTAACGACTTGCCTGGGCCTCTGGGTGACCAGATATTTGATCAAACATTGTACTGGATGTGTCTGTGAGGGTATTTCTGGATGAGATTAGCATTAGAATTAATAGACGAAGTAAAGCAGGGTACCCTCCCCAGTGTGGGATGGCCTCGCCCATTCCACCGAAGTCCTGAATGGAACAGGAAGGTGAGGTGAGAAGGAACGTCTGCCGCCTGACTGCTGAGCTGGGCTGTCTGTCTCCTGCCTTTGGGCTCAGCCTAGGACTGGAACTTACACCATCAGCTCTTTTGGGTCTTCAGCTTGCTGACTGTGGATCTCGGGACTTCTCAGTCTCCATAATCTCATGAGCCAATTCCTTATAATAAATCTCTTTATCTATATACCTCTATTTATCTATATCAAAGTACCTATGTATATGTATATCCGTATCTGTATCTCCTATTGGTTCTGTTTCTCTGGGAAATAGCCTGTATAGACAGAGTGGTGGTTCTCAGCCCTGATTGCACATTAGCACCAGCTGGGTTGAGGAGGGTGTCAAAAAGAATGACTCCCCGGACTCCATCCCCAGGGGCTCTGATTCAGTTGGTCTGGGGTAAGCCTGGCATTTCTCTTTTCTAAAACTTCCCCAGGGACTCCCTTGTGCAGCTAGGATGGAGGGGCTAGGAGCGGGGGCATGGGGCGTGTGAAGGAGAGGAAGGTCAGGGACGGCATTCACTCTGGGCATCCGTGTTGTGGACATTTGCCCAAGCTTGCTTGGCTGGTAGTGTACAAGTCGACCCCAAGCAGCAGCGATCATTATTCTCCCCATTTTTTCAGATAAGGAAACCAGTTGCTTGGCCAGTGAGTGGATGGCCCAAGGTCACAAGGTTAGTAAGTGACAGAGCTGCAATGTATACTTTGGTCTGTCTGACCCTAAAATCTGCAATATGAGCCTAGAAAGGTTTGGCCCAGAAGTGGTGTTTGCCTTGTACTCTGGAGGAAAGAGCATGGAGCACTGTAGGGCATGGTAACCTCCACTCAGAGGTCAGGTCCCCTCACTGATAACTCCACACTCCTGCCTGGGAGGACCTGAAGGATTTATGAGTTCCATGACAATGTCTTGTGCTTTTTGATGTCATGTTAGCAGAATATTAGTGTTGGACTGGACCTCAGAAATCAAAACATTCCCTGGCCATCCTTCCAGGATCAGGTGCTATGTCACATTCATTTCTTTGTTCCCTTGATACACACAATGGGCACCCAATTGATGTTTATGGAATTGAAATAAATGGTTTTAAAGGTCATAAAACTGGTACAATGGTGCTCAAAGAAGTTTAATTGTTTTTCCCACACAAAGTGAGTTATAGTGGACCTGGGACTAGAATCAGCTCTTCTGATCCTAGCCAGGTGGACTTTCAATGCTGTTGTTCCACAATATTGCTGGCTTCAAAATCATAGCCTTTTGGGGCTGAATGAGACTGAGAAAACGTTTCTATAGCATTTGAAAATGCTCTTCATCTTCTCTGTCCTCCCCAGCTCAGTGGCAGTGGCTGTCTGCAATGCAGTGTGAAGAAAGATTCTGAGGCTCGTGAGAAGAGTGACATCATAAATTAGTGGTATCTGCCATGGATGTGAGAATGGGTATTGGTGACATGCATCCCAGATATTTTCTGTACCTGATTTTATTCAAATTCTGTATTTTATGGTTAAGAAAATCAAGGTCCTTTTAGCCATCTATAAAATTATGTAAATAATGGAGGACACTTCCACAAATCCCAAGTGTTCTAGGGTCTCCTTAAGGAAAGAAAAAGATTATGGGGTTATGGCAAAGATTTTGGACATAAAGTTGGATGAAAAGATTGGTGTACACATGCTTATGCTTAATGACAGTATTATCTCAGGCATGTCTCTTTTTCTTTGTGAATTTCAATTTCTTCATCTGAAAAATGAAGATACAATCACTGGTTCTCAGGGTTGTTACAAAGAGTAAATTAAGGAAAGTTTATAAAAGTATCTCGTCCAACTATGAAGCGCTATAAGACTCATCCTTTTTGTAGAATGTGTTAATTCTTTATCTTCCTCTTATCTATGGCCTTTGTCATATAACTGTAGTTCTTGTCATAAGGCGAAGTGGATTTTCCTGGCCTTTAACTTTGGCCTTAGCCATGTGATGTGATTTGGCCAATGAAAAGGGACAAAAGCCATAGGGTGCCAGTTTGGGCTAGTTCTCATGAGGCATTGCATGTTTGTATTTGCTCTCTTGTACCTCTGTCATTGTCATGAGAAAAACATGCCCCAGCTACCCTACTGGGCCGAAGACTATGAGAGAAATGAGGAACAGTCTCTGACCCAAACTGCAGCTTATCATTGTCCAGCTTAGCTCAGCCTGGATCAACTGACCCTCAGCTGACCTTCAGATGCCTGAGCTAAATGATTGTTTATTGTGATATGTGACTGAGATTGTTATACAGCAATACCTGACTGAATCATCTCTGCAGGTGGCATCTGTGCAGCATAGTCTTGGTAAGAAGCAGATTTATCTCTCTGGGGCTGTGGTTTCATTGTAGACTGAGTAAAGGAACATGAGCTATAGGGAGGGAAGGGCACCTTGTCACAGATTGGCCTTTCCTCTCTCTTCCACCTCTGGGATAAACGTAGGGGCTCCTGGATGCTACTGACATGGAATGTATAACAACTTGTGTGAGAGCCTCTCACTCCAGACGTGGCTTCATGGCCTCTTATAGTCCAGTGACTCAATGCAGAACATCAATTGCTGTGGTTTTTTTCATCAGCCTTGCTTACCATAGCTTCTCCCCAACTACCTTGCATCTGCAACCCTCTGCAACCCCACTTCTGGGGTTCTCTTTGCCTATTTCCCATTCTCTACCCCTTCTCTGCCCCCATTTTGGGCTGGACTTTTATCCTCTGCAGGAGGAAGGAAGGATGTGTGGAAAGGGCACCTGCTCCAATTAGCTGTGGAGAGAATGGGTCTCTGCCTCAGCCAGGGAGCTGGTCTGGTCTGTGGTGGGCAATTCAAGGGCAAAAAGGACCTGAAAGAGTCCAGGGAAATATGCAAAACACTGCATTAAAGAAGCAAAGGATCAACTTTCCAAGTCCTTTGCTCTGAAGTTCAAGCAGAAAATGTGAGAATTGATATGCTAAATGGATGCAAAGAAGGATATTTTTCCAGCAGGTCCTTGGGTCTGAGAATTTCTCCCCCAGATGAAGAAAAGAAAGGTGATGTGCACTCTGAAGAAATTTTAACTAGTATTTCTCAGAGGAAGAGTCTGTTTGACCTTGATATCATTGGGTTGGGAGAGAGAAACTGGGACCAGGGAGCAGCAGGGACTCGTGTAAGTTTGCACAGTGATTTGGGGGCACAGCAGGGACTGGAACCCAGGCGTGCTAGGTCCTGTGTAGGTTCTTCCTTCTCTGAGCAGGTTTTCAGGACCAACCTGGTCTTAGACCAGGGTAGGGTCACCACTCCCACATGGTTCAATTGTCACCTATCTTCTTGATGGAAAATGCCTCTCTTTAAGGTATTCTTATGATATGGTCCTGCTTTCCTGAGTCCAAAACGTCTCTCCTGGTAGCTTGCAACATCAAAGATATATACCTGTTATCCCTAAAGCCAACTATCCTGAACGTGGTTGCCTTCCCGCATTGCTGCAGCCCTGATCCTGCTGATAAAAGGTGGAAGCTTGCTGCACTGCTCTCTTTGACCTACCGTATATGGTTGAGACGGCCCACTCTTTTCTAGTCCTTCCACTCTGCAGTTTGGGGCCAAAAAACCCTCATACATTAGCAGAGAAAAAGGAGTCCCCCTCTATCCACAATGCAGGATTGTTTCTTTCTCCTGGATTAACACCATTATAGGGTGATTAACAGTCAGAATATTCATCTCCTTCTAGTCCAAATCCATTCCCATCCTTGGAGAGTGGTGTTTCTGCCATGGTGGTGGCAAGAAAATCACAAAATGGTCCAATATTAATATCTTTCTAAGGTTTTGTTCTTCATTTCACGGTCACTTTATATACCCATGTAATAAATGGGAAACTGAGGCCCATTGTAAGTGGCTTGCTTAAGGTCACACTGATGGTTGTCGAATGGAGATGAATGTTTATGTTCCCCATAACTCATAGGTGGAAACCCTAACCCCCCAATGTGATAATATTAGGAGGTGAGGTCTTTGGGGGGGGATTAAATTAGATGAGACCATGAGGGTGATGCCTTCGTGAGGGGATAAGTGCCCTTTAGGGAGAGGAAGAGACCAAGACCTCATCCTCTCCATGAGCAAATGCTGAGGAAAGGCCATACGGGCACACAGTGAGAAGGCAGCAGTCTGCAAGCCAGAAGGTGGGTGCTCACCAGATACCAAATCTACTGGTACCTTGATCTTGGGCTTCCCAGATTCCAGAGCTGTGAGAAACAGGTATTTGTTGGTACAGCAGCCTGAACTGATTATAATAGGAGTTAAAAAGTCAGGCCTTCTGACTCTCAGTCCAACTTTCCTTCACCACAATCTTTTGGGGAAGGTGGACTGTACACTACCACTGTGATCACTTAAGGTTTTGTTTACTTGATTCATTCTGTCCTTCTGCTGGGGATGATGAAGTGGACTTAGCTGAGATCCATCAGCCAAAGTGACACAAAGTTGGAAAAATGTTTTTCTCTAAGAACACTTGTGACAAGGGAGCAGGAATAGATACCTTGCCGTCCAACCACCAAGGTAATTAATATTCCATTAACAAGGCTATTACAACTCCTGAATAGAAATATGCTTCATCTTAAGGTGCGAAGCCCACTTCTAAGTGAGGTGTAACAGCTGAATAAGCATACCTGCTGATTTATGTCCATAAAACTTAATTTATTAGCAATGTCTTAATTGTGATGGTGCGTATAGTCCCTGAGCCATTAGCAAAATCCTCTAAAAGCCGCTGACAAGAATAATATGCCCAATAAATGGGATGAGCAGCACTTTTTCTGCTTCTGAGGCTATAGACTTGCTAATAAGGCTGGGCTGGTCTTTTAATGGAGTGGCCAAGCAAGCGGGAGGGAGCTCCTGGAGAATGTGATGGGAGGTGGCCTCTTCCTGTGTCACACAGCTGTGTCTTGAAGGATGGATGATATTTGGATCTGTGGGTATACTGGGAGAGGTGGAGGGGACAGGAGAAGGTCCTCCAAGCATATTGGTGGCACAGAGGTAGATCTAGAGGTGTGCAACTCCAATGAGTAGTTCAGTTTGGTTGGGAAATAACTCTGTAGTTTTATGTATCGCCTTCTCTCTCTCTCCCTCCCTCCATCTTTTCTCCTAGCACTGACAAGAACTTGGTCCTGAATTTAGCATACACAGTACCTTACTTAGTATTTCAATGTCCCATGAATGCCAAGAGGTGGACCTTGATCCCCTCTCACAGGGATTTAGATGCTGCCCCTCAGCAATGGAAACCTGGTAGAGCCAACAATTCACAGGCATTAAAGGGCATATATTTCACACACTGCAATATCCATCTAGATGAATTTAGGTTGCAAAACAGAGTATTCTACTTCCTCTTGGAACTCTAATGGTCTAAGAAGAATCATGTTTGTTCTTTCTTCCTGTTTTCTCCCCATATGGGAAGGAAAGGTATTAGAATCATCACGATTGAGGGAGGCAATTCCAATGGCCACTGCCAAGGACACCCAGAAGTTCTCCATTTCTTTAATGGACATCATTTTGTGAAAAGAACAAATGGAAAAAATGAATTGAATAAATACCCTCCCAGGCTGCTACAGCATCAAGCATCATTACCCAGCTTCTGCTTGCAGCTGTGCACCATCCCTCCCTACTGTCACTGGCCAGGTAGAGGCACCAGAGAGCTCAAGGCTTCCATATTCCTGGAATGGGATACACTAGAGTCCTGCTGGGTCTGCCTGAGATACTTGTTCTAGCCAGCCCAACTTTTATTCTTAAGTTACTTTGAATCGGAGTTCTGTTACTTGGTTAGTGTAGTCTGCCAGCTGTCACTCAATACTTTTCGTCTTAACAAAGCAAGACGAGAATTAACAACACAAAGAAAAGACAGGACCCTCGAGAAGCTGTCAAAATCCTTTTTTTTAAATCAACTTTATTGAGATATAATTTACATACAATAAAATTCACATGTTTTAAGCATACGGGTTGATGATTTTTGATAAAGGTGTATACCCATTTTACTATCATCTCAATTAATGTATGGAACACTTCCATCTCCCCAGAAAGTTTCCTGGTGCCCCCAGTGCCAATTAGCTGTCTAGTATGTCATATAAACTGAAGCCCATAAATCATACAACATGTAGCTCTTTTTATCTGGCTTCATTTACTTTACAATTATTTTGAGATTCATTCATGTTATTGAGCATATTAATAGTTCATTTTATTGCAGAGTAGTGTTTCATTGTCTGGATATGAAATAATATGTTTATCCTTTCACCTATTGATGGATGTTTGGGTTTTGTTTTGTTTTGTTTTGTTTTTCCAGTTTGGGACTATTATTACAAATACATTTCTTTCAGATAAATATGTAAGAGTAGAATTTCTGGGTTGTATAAATGTATGTTTAACTTTGTAGGAAACTGCCAAATTTTTTCCGAAGTGGTTGTACCATCACGCATTCTCGGCAGCAGTGTATGAGAATTCCAGTGCCTCCAGATCCTAATCATCTGACCTTGGAATTGTCTCTTTTAAATTTTAGTCATTTCAGTGGTTGCGAAGTGCTATCTCATTTTGGTTTTGATTTGCATTTCTCTGATGATTAATGTTGAATATCTTTCATGTGTTTATTGGCCTTTTGAATATATTTTATGAAGTGCTTATTCGAATTTTGCCTATTGAAAAAAAAATTGAGTAGTTTTTTAAATGTATTCTGTATACAAGCTCCTTTACCAATATATGTGATGCAAATATTTTCTCCTAGGCTGTGGCTTGCCTTTTCTTGATAGTGTCTCTTAAAGTACACAGTGTTTTATTTTGACTATGTTTAATTTATCTTTTTTCCTTTTATAACTAATGCTTCATTTTTTCTGTCTTAGAAATCATTGCCTAATCTAAAATTGAAAAGATTTTCTCCTATAAGATTTCTTTTAGAAATTTTATAGTTTTAAGTTTTATGTCTACACCTATAATTCATTTCAAAATAATTGTGTGTAGTATGAGGTAGGGGCTGAGTTTCTTTTTTTTCATCCGACTATCCAGTTGTTCTAACATCATTTGTTTAAAACATTATTCTTTTCCCATTGAGTTATGTTGGTGCCTATGTTATAGAAAATCAATTGGTCATATATACATTGACCTACTCCTGGACACTGTAGTCTGTTCAATTGATCTTCATGTTTACCTTTATACCAATATCATTCTATCTAGATAACTGTAACTTTACAGTATAAATCTCAAAATCAGATAGTGTAAATTCTCCAACTTTCTTCTTTTTCTCCTATTTTATTTTAGGTATTTCTTTTTTTTTTTTTTAATGCCTACAGCACCTGGCGGTCCTAGGTGGTCTCCCATCCAAGTACTAACCAGGCCCGACCCCACTTAGCTTCCAAGATCAGACAGGATCAGGCACTTTCAGGGTGTTTTAGCTATTTCAGATCCTTTGGCTTTCCACTTAGTTTTAGAATCAGTTTGTTAATTTATACCAAAAAAAAAAATGTCTAGGATTTTGATTGAGATTGTGTTGAATTTATAGATCAGTTTGTATAGAATAGAGAATTTAAGAAAACTGAGTTTTCTAATCTATGACTATGGTGTATCTCACCATCGATTTAGATCTTATTTAATTTCTCGCAGTAATATTTCATAGTTTTCAGTGTAGAGGTATTGCAATCTTTTCTTAAATTTATTCTAAGCATTTTTTTTTAATTTGGCACTATTGCAAATCATATTATTTAAAAATGTTCATTTTCCTATTGTTTGTTGCTCAGATCTAGAAATACAATTGATTTTTTATGTATTAATATTTTATTCTTATTTGTTCTATTATATTTTTTTCAGTAAGTTCCTTAATATTTTCTACAATTATGTCATTTGCAAAAGAAAACATTTAACTTTTTCCTTTCTAATCTTTATGACTTCTAGTTTTAATCCTCCTTTTTTGTTTTCTTACTGTACTGGCTTGGACCTCCAATTCAAAGCTTTATAGAAATGGTAAGAGTGGACATCCTCACCTTGTTCTTTATATTAGGACAAAAACATTAAGTATAATGTTTGCTGTAGTTTTTTGTTCATTTTTTAATAAATGCCCTCCACCACGTTTAGGAATTTCCTTCTAAGTTTGCTAAGAGTTTCCTTTTTGGTCATAAGTCTTTGCAGTATAATTCCACATTCATGATGATTTAGGTATTTCCTGTAAGTTAAAATTAATATTACATCAAGAGAAATTTTGGAAGAAAAAAATTAAAATGTAAAAATTGAAGTTTAAGGAAAACTGAAAGAAAATATGAAAAAATCTTTTTATTTTTTATAATTTAATGGTATACAAGTCCTCTCTAAGCATGACCCCAAAAATAGAAACCATAAGAAAAAATTTATTAGACTATATTAGATTGTAAATTGCTATTTTAATGATGTCATAAACAAATATAGAAAGCAAATTAACACCTGATTAAAAATGTATGCAACATATATGATAGCTAAATAGTTGTTATTTCTAATATATGAAGTTTGTATATATCAATAAAAATTAGAACAATCTCATAAATAATGAGCAAAGGTATGAATAAACAATTTACAAAAGAAATGCAAGTATCCAACATAAGTATGCAAAGATGCTCAATCACAACAATAATAAAATAAACTCAAATTAAATAATCAATGTCATTTGGTAAATTTGCAGAGGTTAACAGATTGATCGCATTTAGTGTCAAAGAGATTGTAAGGATTGTTGGTGGGAGAGCAAATTTTTATAATATCATTGCGAGATACTTTGCTAACATTTATCAAAAATCTTAAAAAAGTGCATAACCCTGAACCCCACAATTCTACTTCTAGGAATTTACTCTAAAGCAATAATCAAGCAAGTGAGAAAAGATTTGTATATAAGGATGTTTATTGCAAACTATTGATGACATTAAGTTTTGGATATAACCTACATATCTATTAGCAGGAACCTGATTAATTCCACTGTAGCCACTCAGTGGAATACTATGTAACTATTTAAATGAACTGTGAGGATTTATATTTATTGAAATGTAAAGATTTCCCCTTGTTAAATTAAAGATGGTAGGTATATATTAAGATCCCATTTGTGTATTAAGAAAAGGAAATGTGCATATGTGTGTGTGTGTGTATACATACACATACATATACATACATACACACACATATATATGCTTAATACAATGAATGACACATAGTAGGCACTCAATAAATGTTGACTGGCTGAATGTCTAAATTAAAAAGAAAAGGCTAGATGTATATATATCAAATGTTAACAATGAATATGGAGGGTGTTTGGTGATTTTTAAAAGTTTGAAAATTTTTAATGAATGTGTGTTACTTTCATAATCAGAAATAACAATAGATCTATTTAGTTTCTAGAAAATAAAAGAATCCATAAGACTTGGTAATTGATGATAAGTGGAGGTATTGAGGGTGCTGGCCTGTATGTCAGCTTAGGTGACTGATTACCTTTAGGGTTCTGTTTCCATTCAAGATAGGGATATCAGGAGGAGGAGGAGGAGGAGCCTGGAGTGTGTGCATTTGTGTTGGTGGTTAAATTCTCTACCTGAGTCTGGAGTGCCAGTGAGGGGCACTCAGTTGGCTATAGAGATCTGGAGCTCCAAGAAAGAGGCTGGATTACATACAAATCAATTACTATTGATCCTAAGTCATGAGTCAGCAGTCAACATGAGGTAGTTACAGTCATCTCCGTGAGCGTTGCTGCCCAGCAGAGAGGGCAGAGTGAGGGGTGGGGGGCAAGGGCAGCCGTGCAGGATACCAGCGTCTTCAGAGAGGGCAGGAAGAGCTTCCAGGAAAGGAACCAGAGAAAGAACAGGGACTTAGAAAGGAGAACCAGCAGAGCAGCATCCTGAAATAACGAGACAAATGCAGCCAAGAGGTCGATTGAAGTGCGGAAGGAAAAGCAACCAATAGATGTGGTAATTAGCAGGGCACCCATGACCTTGATGGGAGTGATCTCATTAGAGCGGCTGGTACTGAAGTCAGAATGAAATGAACTAGGGGTAATGCCACGCAAGCTGGTGGGACAGTAAAGTATATTCAATTTTTAAGAGACACTTGAATGAGAAGGTAAGACAAGACCTATGGTGAGAACAGCAAGGAAATAGAGGTCAAGAAAGAAATACACACACACACACACACGCACACACACACATACGTATATATGTGTATATGTATGTGTGTGTGTGTGTGTGTGTGTGTGTGTATGTATGTATGTATTTGCTAGGACAGAGAGATTTGATACGTTTATAAGCCAAAGGGAAGGAGCCAGTTGAAAGAGAGCCATTGAAGACACTGGCGATGCAGTATAGTACCATGCAGGGGTCAAAACAAGTGGGAGGGGATGAAATCCAGGGCGTGGAGAGAAGGGTTAGTCTTAGACTCGGAGGCGCCCCTCTTCCACTATGATGGAGCAGAGAATGGGTGTGGGTGCAATGGCGGCTGTAGCGTGGGGGCAATAATTAGAGATGATTCATGCTTGATTTTCTCCAGGAGGCAAAAGATGCACTCCCTCTTGATGGCGTTTCACCATCTCTCTACCAGAAAGATCAGAGTTTTAAGGTTCCCGCTTGATGAAGTTGGCTTGATGCAAAGCAATAACGAAAGTTGCCAATGGAGAATGTGGCAGGAATCAGCCCGGGTGTCAAATTCACTCAGCTCCTATGTGCAAATAGATAATTACGAGGCATCACCACCAGTCGAACCGATCAAGATTCTTCTCGTGCGTAAGCCGGCACATGTTTAAGATATCCAGAATACAGATTTCCGAAATAATGATTCTAATAAACAGTGGTTATCTTAACTTCATTTTCAGGCCATAAAACACATCCTTTGATAAATTATTTCGCCGTCTATCCCCAAGTGCACCTCTCCATGCAAGACTCCCCTCCCCCGGCCAGCAGCCGCCGGAAAGGCAGCTCCATATATTATTCATTCCAATCAAATAAGACACAGTGGTGCCTCAGTAAACTTGCTTTTCATATCAGAATTGCTCTTATTGAGTAATACACACTGCAGACCCCAGCTTCCAGCACCAGGCCTGAAATGAGCAATTCTCTCATTGTAATAATGTGCCTCTGTCATCTCCTTATTATCAGCATGATAAAAGATGAAATATTCACAGATGCTGCCCTCCTAACCTGATCACAGCTTGATATTTGAGCTTTGGAAATGAGTTTTATAAGCTTTAATATACTCCTTGGCGGACTGACCCCTGAAATTAAACATTATTACAGAGCGGATATTTAAAAAGCTGGGGCCGCAAATTACATCAAAATGAAAATATTAAGGAGTATTACGAATCTACCAAGTGGGAGCTCACAGCTCTGGAAGCTGTGAACGCTGGAGAACTCCACACGCGGGTGTCAAAAACATCAGAGAAAATAATAACAGCAGAGACACCTTGACTTCGGTTATTTTATACTTAGGACTAAACGAAATTATTTGAATGGATTTTTTTTTTCTCTCCTGTAGGCTAGCTTTCCAGGAGGAAAAAAAAAAAAGCCCATTATTCTCAACTTTAGGTTCCTAATACATTTCATGCTTGGTTTAAAGAGGCACCTTCCTTCCCCCCCCCCCCACCTGGTGCATGGATAAATAAAAGAAATACCTAAATATAATGAAACCAAAGATCATGCTAAGAAAAAAGTGAGCAAACATGACTAGAAAGAGCCCTGGATTCAATTTCCCCTGCGATTGGCATTCTGATGGACAGGTTTCTCAGAAACATGGGGGCTGCAGAAAACCAAGGAGAGGAGAGAAGGGAGGTGGTCAGAAGCCTGCTGCAGGGCTGTGGCAGCTTCCACAAGGGACCTGGAGATGCTCAGGAGCACAGCACGTCTGCTGGAGACTCACACAAGATTTCTCTTTGCTTCATAGTGGGGCCTGGAATTAGGTGGTGCAGATGCAAACCAGTGGTTACTGGTTTTAATGTCTGACTCTCCAGCTGGACTGAAAGCTTCATCAGGGCAGGAGCTGTGTCTGGCTTGTTCCCAGCTGTATTCCCAATAGTAATGGCAGGACTCAGATAGGTGGCCCTTAATAAATACTGTATTTGTTAAATGAATGAATGCATGAATGAATGAATTAAAAAGAACAAATGACTTCCCATTCTTTTCTTTCCCAGACCCCATAAAGATCTCCTTGGAGGGATTCTTCCTCTCCATGGACCTGCAGAGAACACACAAGGAACCTTTCCAAGGCCTCATTTTCTTGTATTTACTTGAGTTGGTAAACCTAATTTGCAAATTATCCTTAGAGGCTATTCCAAAAATTTTCTTGATACAATATACACATTTTGCTGTTCTGTTTGCCACTGAAAGTTCCTCTTTTGGTTGTTGCTTTTTTATATTCATCTCTTTGAGCCTCAGTTTTCTTAGCTGCAGAATTGGGACACTAACACCCAATAGAATGAGAGAAACAGTATGTTAGATTCCTTCCCCCTTTAGTTCTTTTTCTGGCTCAGAAATGGTACAGGTGTATTAATCAATTCAAAATAATCTTTAAAAACAAAAAACAAAGAAATAAATATTCTTTCCCTCAATGTCAGATCAATGTTTTTAGGTAGCAAGATCTTCTTTTATAAACCTCAAATGTATTTGTGTAATGGGGAACGAAAAAGATATCCATAGCATAGGTGATAAAAACATGTATTTTCAAATGGCTTCACTGGGGTTTGAGCCCTGACTTTGTCTATTTCTAGCTATGAGACTTTAGGCAAGTTACTTAACATCTTTGAGGCTCCCCGTTTGCGGAAATGGGGCAAGCAATAACGCATACCCCATTTGCCAGCTTCATTGAAAGCTATACATGTAAAAAATTAAATACAAAATCTAAGTATTAGGAGAGAAGAAACAAAAAGGTTATTATATGTAGATCTATGGCTGACTATGTAGAAAATCTGAAAGAAACTATAGACAAATTTTTAGGATTAAAATGGGACTTTAGCAGAGTTGTTGGATACAAAATCAATATATAGAAGTCAATTGAATTATGATACACCAATAGCGATGAGTTTGAAATTTTAAAATACATCATTCACATTAGCAACAAAAGTATACAAGTACCTATAACACAAACTATAAAAGTTTTTATGGAAAAAATTATAAAATTTTATTGAAATATGTTAAACTAAGACCGAAATAAATAGATATATCATGTTCTTGGACAAAATACTCAATATTATAAAGATATAAATTTCTCAAACTGCTCTTTTGATACAATGCAATTTCAATTAGATTTACAATGAGATGAGAACTTGATAAGCTAATTCGTACCCTTATATAGTATAACACAAGGCAAGATCCTTCTAAGAAGAAGAATAAGCTGTTCCAGATAGCGTGATTTATCATAAAGCTTTAGTAATAAGGCAGTGATAGATAAATGAGACAATGGAACAGAAGAAAGTCCCTAGAAACAAATCATGCAAGCATGGAAACTTGATTCCTGATGGAGTGGACATTGAGGATTAGTGAGAAAAGAGTGGAATATTCAATACATAGTTTTGGGAAAAATGGATTATCCTTACTGGGGGAAAAAAAGGAATTTAATTCTGACCTTACAATCTATACAGAGACAAATTTCATGTGGATTAAATAATTTTAAATGATGAAAAAACTAGAAAACATTTAGAACACAATATAGGAGGATATTTTCATAATCTGACGTCACAAAACATGCACACTAATAAGACAAAATTAATAAATTTGACTATATTAGAATTAAGAACTTTATCAACAAAAGACACCATAGAGTGAAAAGACAAGCCACACACTGGGAGAAGATATTTGAAACACATAATCAACAAAGGATTTATATCTAGAATATATAAAGAATGATTGCGAATGTGGGCTAGTGGGCAAAAGACATAAGCAGGTATTTTCCACAAGAGGAAACATGAATGAACAATAAATATATGAAAAAGTTGCTCAACTTCACTAATAATTAGGAAACTGCAAATTAAAATCAGAACGAGATGCCATTTCTACCAGACTGCCACAATTTAAAAACACTAGCAGTACTAAGTGTTGATAGGGATGCGGAGTTAATAGAAATTCTCATACACTTTTGCTGGGAGTGTAAATTTGTACAACCACTTTGGAAAACTGTTTGTAATTATCTAGCAAAGTTGAACACACATATATGCTATGGCCCAACAAATCCATCCTAGAGTATATCCTAAAGATACTCTTGTACAAAATGTTCACAGCATTATTTCTATAACAGCAAAGATAATGAACGTAAAAACAATGGCTACCTACAGTGCAACAAATAAAGAAATTGTATTAAACTTATACAATGAAATGCTATTCAGAAATAAAAATGAACATATTACTACTATGCAACGTATTATGTGCATTAACTAGAATAAACTTTCAAATCAATGTTGACTGAAAGAAGGAATTCATGGAATACCTACACTATGAGACATGTAAACATGTAAGTAAAACAATATTTTGTTTAGAGATCCATACATAGGTAGTAAAACTATAGAGAAATCTAAGAAATGATTAAAACAAAATTGAGGATAGTGGTTACCTTGGGGTAGGGCGGGCATAAGAGAGGTTGGGGATAGGATGGGAAGAGCATATGGGGGCTTCTCAGATACTGGCAATACTCTATTTCTTAATCAGGGTTGTGCGTACATGGATTTTCATTTCATTATTATTCTTCAAAGAGTCTGCATGAATTTTAAACCCTATTTTGTATTGATCATTTTATAATGAAAAAGAAAGAAGGAAGCTCAGAGGTGGAAGCAACTTTCCCAGAGTATGAAGTAGAGCAAGGATTTAAACCACAGTCCTCAGGCTGGTGTCCTTTTCTGAAGCATCAGTGGAACCCTCGGTCTTCTCTTGACTGTGGCTCATTCTCTCCATTGCACCTATGTGCTTGAGTCCCTGGCCCTGCAGCCCCTTCTTTCGATGTGCAGGCCTCCCCCATGGGACAAGAAGCTAAGTTACAAGGCTACGTTTCCAATCAAGACTGTGTCTTTTCCTTCAATCCATCTCTAGGAGACAACAGTAAAGTCCAAATACAAGATGTATCAGTCATCAGCAGAAGGGTTGGTTTGCAGTGCAATTTCTTGAACATTTGCAAATGCCAGAAGTTTCTGGCGAATGCTAGAAAAGAGTCACCAGAAAAGCTGATATTGGAAAGGACTTTGAGGGATGACATTGTTCAAGCTCCTTATTTTATCCAGGAGCACACTGAAGCCTAGAGGAGGCTAGACACTTACCCAAGGCCACAGAGCCAGGAAGTGGTAGAACTGGGACTACATGGCTCAGCTTGTAAGCTCATTGGGATGTTGTGTCCTGTGGTCCAGGGTCAGCAACGGTGCCCTGCTGTTCTTAGATACCTGAGAGCAAATGAGATTAACTCCTACCTTTGCAAGTTTACATACTGGTTCCTATGATTATGATCCCTGGATTGCAATGATAGAAAGCCTCTTCCGAATCGTCAGAGAAACACTCCAGAATGTTCTGAATCATTCTGGTGTTAACTACATTCTAGAATCTACAATCGAGGACATTCCAAAATATTGGCTAATAAGGGTATTTATTAATTCAGAAAATATTTGCTCTTGCCTATGCAGAGCAAAGCACAGAATTAACATGTGTGGGCTTGGGGTGGGGAGGTGGGCAGAAGAGGGAAAAGGCTTTGATTTTAAAGAACTGAGACCCTCATAGAGTTGGATGGAGAAGGGCGAATCAAAATGTTGCGGTAAAGGTGGTATCTTGAGTTTTTATTATTGCTGTAACAAATTACCACAAACACAGCAGCTTTAAACAACACAACACACACTGTTCCACTCCTTTTGGTTTGATGTACTGGATCTTTTGTAAGACGTTCTCTTGGTAAAAGTCCTCTGTTACTGTAAAAAATGTTTGGAAACCACCATGTTCCTCACAACAGGCCTCGATATCTCACTTCGCCCAGTGATTCACGGGTACCGTGACTCACCCGTGTCGGTGTTCTCAGCCCATGGTTCACAGCACAGACTGCCTTAAGGCGACAATTTTATGATATCATTCTGATGATGCCAATTCATCCTTAGTCATGTACCTAGTCATGAAATATCAAACAGGGGCAATTCCAAAGTCGCCCAGCTCTGGAGGGAGCATGCTCTGGCTAGCTGCAGTACTGATAAGCTGACCTTTCCCAGAAATACATGCCTTTCTGTGCCTTCTGTCTGAGTGGCACTCATGGAGGGCAGTGCCCACCGCCCTAACACCCCAGTACGCACACATACACCGGCGACCCTGGGTGAACAGTGTCTACCTCCCTCTATATATCCCACCAACACAGGTCAGACCAATGACAATAATATTAATATTAGCAAACATTTATTGAATACCTATTGTGTGTCAGGCACTATTATTGTAAGTGCTTTTATTTAGACCTTCCTATAGTCTCTAAAGTTATTGTTCTTCTGGATTTGGGGTTCAAACCCAGCCAGTCTGACTTTAGAGCCTTGACCACTCTGCATACGTTCATCTATTTATTACGTGTCTACTACATTTCAGGTACGTAAAATAAGTGGTGAACAAGACAGACATGTTCTCTGCCTGGTGGAGCTAACAATCCAGTGGGGAAGGCATGTGCCAGTCACTCAACCAAATATAAAACTGGTGGTAAGGCTGCAGAGGAGAGGTATGGGGAACTATGAGAATATATTTCAGGAGACATAATCTAGGTTGGGAGAGACAGGGAGAGCTTCGCTAGGAGGTGACATTTGAGACGAAGGTCGAGTGGAAATTAGCTAGCTAGAGGTATTTGTTTTCACACTGAGGAAGAAGAGTATAGAGTGGAGGGAGACCAGGACAATGAAGGAGGAAGGCATCTAGGACAAGAAGGGTTAGAGAGAGATGATGATGGCGTTATTTGCATAGGAGGCTTCATGTATGCAGATAACCTCAGAGTTAGCAAGAGGAATAAGGACCGCTGGAGAAACATCCTATTCTAACCCGCCCAAATGGGCTAATGGGGTTTAGCACAATAACATGCACTGTCTTGGGCAGAGGCCTATTTATTTGGGGTGCAATTGGAGGACAGTACTGAGATCCTGCCCTTCTAATTTCCCTTTCTGAGCTCGGGGGAGCTACTTTTAGCGTCTGGCTTTCTTCCCCTGAGATGGAAGTGGCAGCTTTTGGACCGTGGCTAAATTACTTCTTGGCACCTGGCTTCAGGAGCTTGTTAATGCTGGAAGCCAAGAAATTCAGCCAGATCTCAGCGCTATCCACACAAGTAAGATGTGCATTCCAGCTGCCTCAGGCTGTGACAGGGACTCTGTCGTCGTCCTTCCCCTTTTAATTTTCATCAGAAGTAGTCTACCTGTCATTGGCCCATCTCTCCCACACTTGTTCATTTCTAATTTTCTCTATATGAATTAGGACCAATGTTTGCAAGTATCGTAAACTCAGTTGGCATTAGGAAAAAAAAAATGAGGGTTTATTATAAGAATGTTGGAGTGTTTTATGGAATCCAGAGAGAAATGAGGCTGTCTTATGAACAAACAGACCCGAGGGATGGCGAATAAGGCAGGATCTCCCTCTCCGTTTCTGCACCTGACAGGGAGATTGGGGACTCTGCTTTACCCTCTCAGTCGTGGGTGAATAGAGAGAGCGTAGAGAAGAGCTCATCCTGCCCAGGTGCAGTAGGAAAAAGAAAGCCCATGTGCAAGAGGAAGGGGATGTCCTACTTCTTGCCATCAGCCAGGGAAACTTTGACCACTAATAAAATGTGGTCCAATAAATGTCTAGACTTGACGAATTGGATTAGCCATCCCTCCCCCATCAAGAGAAGTAAGTGCAGGGATGTTGAGAGGTGTTGGAGTGTTGCCAGATGCGGCCCTCTTTATGAGCTGAGTTAGAAACGTGAGGCGAAGAGAGAATACTGCCCATCAACACTGGCAAATGGGGTGGGGCCTCAAAGTGTCACCTAAACCAGCATGACACTCTTGCAGCAGCCCTGGGCTATGTCTAGATCTCATTCTGTTTCCAATATTCTCTTGCTCTGATGTCAGACATGGGCACTGGCTCCTCATTGGTTCATCTTTTCCAAGTTGCCCACATTCAAGGGGACACTTACTTCCTCTTGGCTCACACACGCCCAATGTTGTCATAGCAGAAGTGAGGGCTCACTGCTCATTGGTCCAGCTACTTCTATCTTAAGACATCAAAATATAGTAATGCCAGAAATGAACATATTTTTGCATCACCATTTTCCAGTGGGCATAAGTTACTTTTGCTTTCTTATCATAGCTCTTAAAGAACATGAACATGCCCAGTATTTGCTTGTCTCTTTTTATATCCCAAGGTAAGACAATCACAAGTAGAATTTTAAGAAAATCCTTATTATACATTTTGAGGCTCTAGGTTCAAAATGTGGTACAGAGTTGGGAAGAGCCATTACTTCTGCCTCTGCCTGGAGCTCACTCGGACCCTTTCCAACAAGTTCTGCATCTCGCCATAGGGGTGAGAGATTGGGGTTCTTCCTTGGGGGCTCTGTCTCAGTCCATGGGGATAGTATTAGCTACTCCTTACAGCTGCTATTCCTATGTTCCTTATGGTTCTCTTTACTTATCCTTTTACTCCTGATATATAGTAGACCCTTGAACAACATAGTTTGAATGCATGGGTCCACTTATAGGTGGATTTTTAAAAATAAATACAGTGAATTCTTTGTAGCCACAAATTTCACATCCATGTATTCAATCAACTACTCATCAACAATGGTAATTTGGATCTGCAGTTGGGAATCTGCTGTTTGGAAACTGTGGTTGGGAATGTGAAAGTACTATTTTAGGGTTGCAGTTGGATGTGAAGGACCAATTGCAGAGTCAAAAGTTATACGTGATTTTTCAGCTGTGCGGGGTTGGAGCCCTTGACCTCCATGCTGTTCAAGGGTCGACGGTAGTTACTAATCCTCATATTAAACTTTCCCTGTTCAGGTTACCATGTGTTTTCTCTCCTCACTGGATCTGGACTACGACACCTAGGTTGAAGACATATGGTTATATCAAAGAATGAAATACACAATTTCAAATTAGGTTTTATGAGTCCCATTTCATAGATGGGGAACTGAGACTTAAGTGGCTCCATCTTCTGCAGCAGATGCTGCTGGTACTGTGCCTATTTTCCCATGTCCTTACCATTGCAGTATACTTCCATCTGCCAGAACCCACATTTCTGTGCCAGAGGACTTTGCCAAAGCCCACTTTCGCCACCTCAACAGTTGGCAAAAGTGCTGAGGGAAGTAAGTGCTCTTCTCTAGCAGTCCTCACCCAATGACTGCCAGGAGTTGGTACATAAATACTTTAGTCTCCTTACTCCCTGGGCACGGGATAACTGGCTGTATGTTTGCTCCGACCACCAGTTTCCTTAGCGAGGTGAACCTCCATTGCCTACTACACAAACTGATGCACCATGCACTCTCTATTGTTTGCCTTCTCTGCTGTTTCTCTTCCTGACACTCTTGCCAGTGTTTCTTTCACCTTCCAAACAATCCACTTGCACCGAGACCCTTTTCTCTGAAATGCTTCTTGGAGAACCCAACCAAGGCACTTATCTAAGGTCACACAACCAGGCAGTGGTAGGAGAAGGGACTGGAATCTAGTTTTCCTACTCCATTGACCAAGTTTCATGCATTGAATGCCCGACTCCTCTCTTTTCAGTAAGTTCTATTTCAAATAAAACATTACACTTGAACTTGTAGTTACTCTTCAGCTAATTTTCAAACTGCCAGCTTTCTACCTAGTTAAAACTGTATTAAATGTTGGTCACCACCTTTTAGACACCTGCTCTTCCCAAAGTTGCCTCTTCTATTCAGGCTTCTGCTCACAGGGAGAGGGGCTAGGTACCCCATTTATAATAATATGGCAGCCCTTTATCGAAATGCCCCTATTTGCCAGACACTTTGTTAAGCACTTACTTGCAATCTGTACCACAATCTTAGGTGTGATAGATCTTGGTTCTGTAACTTTTCAATTCTAAGACACACCATCCATTTATTAATTTTTTTGGGGAGGGTGGGATAGAGAACACTCTCAAATTAAATACATACATCAATTGTAAGGCACATCCCAATTTCGGCATGATAAAATGTGAAAAATACAAGATTATCTTCGCTTAACAATAAGGCATTGGAGACTCAAAGAGATTAAGTCATGTGCCCAAGCTCACGGAGTTGTCCGTGGAGGAGCTGGGATTCCTAAAATTGGTGGTAATGAGAGGCGACCTTGTCCTTTCTTCTTTCCTTCCTCCTGCTCCCTCACACAACTGGTCGGTTGGGGTATGTACTCCTGATCTCTATCTGTTTCAAGCATTATCTTTCTCCCAGGAATGAAGTATTGGTGCTCAGAGAAACTGAATCTGCCTGGAAAACTGCGAGTAAACCTGCTTAACTAGGGAACCTGCGAGGGTCAGAGCCATGGCAGGCCAGAGCTTTGAACAGGCTGAGCTGAGGTATGGGGGACCCAACGTTGCTAGAGGAAGGAGGCAGTTTGAGGCAGGAGGTAAATGGGGGGTAACCAGCTGAGAAAGTTGGATGGTGATATCAGCCCTTGTGATGTCCTCACTCTCTTTTCTCCGGGAGGGTTTGGGAACGTTCTCTCGCATGAAAACAGTAATGTTTGTTTGCCAGTCAGCATTTATTTGTGCTGGCAAATAAACCTTCACATACATCATCTCACATCACCTCCAGGACACCCTGGCTGTGCTCAGCCTTTACATAAAAGGTCTCCTGTCACCTCCCTGGAAACCCTATGGCAGATGCTATTCTCACTCCTTTTTTTAGGTGGAGGACATGGGCTCAGACAAGTGATCTGTCCTCCACGATCTCACAGCTGGAAAGTGACAGAACTGGATTTGAATCCATGTGGTCTCCATCCAGGAACATGCTTCGAAACATGCTTCTCATCTCTACATAAACTTATTTTGGGATCACTGAAAGTGATAACAACAAACAAACAAACAAACAAACAAACCTCAAACCACCTTTTTATTCACGACGGTTTGTGTGATGTCTGATCCTTGGTGCTAGGCAATCGTGACTGGAATAGATGTTCTCACAAAGGATTTTGTTTTCCCCTCTGGGTTTACCCAGTTTGACTATGGCATCAGTGACAACATCTGCTTTGTAGTTTTACAGACTCTTTTTCAAAGCATGTACCAGAAGCGTGACTGAGTATTTGGTTTTGGGGCTGAGTGAATATGTTTTATTTCTCAGATAACACACATCACTTGGGCACATGGTGACTGAATTGTCTGGATTGCTTGATTCATCTAAGCAGCCTGGGCCCTGAGCTCTTACCATCCCTTCTCACTTTCATGATGGAGATTCCATTCGAACAGGGTTTTACACTTTCTACAAAATTTATTTGCTAATTCAGGTGCTCATTCAGCAATTGAGCATTTACCGAGTGCCTGTTCTAGACATTGTGCTGGCAGCCAGAGAGCTCACGGTGTGGGGTGTGGAGAGGAAGATGAGAAGGACGAAGGTCATGGATGACCCCACAGCATCCTAAGTACTATCATAGAGGTAAGCACAGGGGTGGTAGGACTCCAGAAGAGCAGCTTGTGCATCACACAGGGGTTCTAGCAAGGCTTCCGGATGAGTTGATTACAAGTGTTGAAAGACAGGCGGGTGTTGGCTGCCTAGCGAATGGGTGGGGTATTTGAAGCAGAGACAATAGCAAGTATCAAAGTTGAGAGGAAAGTTAGGAGAACTGTAAGTCACCTGGCATAGCAAAAGCCGGGGGTGAGTGGGTGGTGGGCAAAATGACCAGGAGATTATACCCAAGAGGACTTCAGGGGAAAGGCCAAGAGGGAGCCTTAATAACAAGTGAAGGAATTCCGTGGAAGGATTTAAGCAGGGATGTATTGCAGCCAGGCTGATTTCTTATGATGGCAATGGAGTGGCCACTTTCACCGTCTGAAAATCAAGTTGGGAGGCGGTTGCTCTAACAGTGGCAATGGGAATGGAGGAGACAAAACAGATTTTAGAGCTATTTGGTTGAACTTGATGATGGAGTAGAGCAGTGGGTGCAGGCGAGGGAGGCATTCTTCAATCTTAGGTCAGTGTCTTGGGTGGCTATGCGTTGGTGGCACCGTTTTTTGAGATGGCGATGGAGGTGGAGAAGCAGGCATGAGGACTGAGTCAGTATGGAAAAATGGGTTCAGATTTGAACACTCTGAAATAAGCATGCATGTAGTACACTTGGAGAAATGTTGGCTATTTGATGGTAGAATGCCAGAGAGGGATCAGAATCAGAGAGACTAATGCTCGGACAGCCTCCTACAGCTGCCTTAGGAGTGAACTGTGATGATGGTGTAAGGACAACTCTTTTGCTTGCCTTTTCTTACAGATTTTTTACTTGGAAACGTCCCTGGTCTGTTTTGGGGGGCGTAGTCAAATTGCAACACTGCTGCACCCACCACCATAGTTTCTCTGGAAAGATGTATCTTCCCACCCATTTGGATGTAGCGTGTTGGAGCTGACGTGGAGGGTTCTGCTTCCTCACAGTTCATCAATACATTCTTTGCATTTGGTATCCATCATCCTCTGGCCATCACCGAGTCAATGGGATTCTAATATTCCTTTCCCTGATCCCACCAAAGCTCTTTGTAAATTGGACTCAGCAGGAGTAAGTCCAGTGACCTCATAAATAGTGGAAATGATTGCAAATCAGAATTCATATATGTTCCGAGCTCAGTGGGTATCCTTCTCCCCCACAAAGGAAGCAATCATCGCTTTCAAATTTCTGTTTGCCCTTTCACTCAGCTACGTTGGAAGAAAATATATAGAGAGATTTTGCTGTATAAGTCTGAAAGGTTCACTTCCTCCAACCTGAAAAAATAAAAGTTCTATATCTGGCCCAGTGTAGTCAGATGGTCCCACTTGGGGAATCCCCAGAGGGGAGAGTCTGGCTGGGGGCTCAGAAAGGGTCTTCCGCGGGCACCACGGAACATGTTTCACACTTAGAGAAACACTTAAAAAATTGTGGCGGAAACTGCTAATGCTCCATCCACATCTGTGTTTTCCCCT
Source organism: Rousettus aegyptiacus (assembly GCF_014176215.1). Taxonomy (NCBI): domain Eukaryota; kingdom Metazoa; phylum Chordata; class Mammalia; order Chiroptera; family Pteropodidae; genus Rousettus; species Rousettus aegyptiacus. The sequence goes on along the minus strand of NW_023416284.1, from coordinate 24,659,784 downwards.
CCTTCCATGGCACACTACATTTCCCTGGTGAAAAGGTGGGGCCACGTGACTCATTTTGGCCAGTGGAACATGGGCAGAGTGATTATGCCTCTCTCAGGCTTGCCCCCTCGTGAAACTCTTCACATCCTTTTTCTCTCTGTTTTCTGGCTTTTGCAGTGATCCAGTGGAGGGCTCCAGGTCCCTAATAGGTGATGGAGCTACTAGATGGCAGGAGCTTGAGTTCCTGAATGATCATATGGAGCAGAGTTGCACCCATTGACCTGCACTGAACTAGAATAGGAAACAAACCTTTTTTTGTGTGTTTAAAAACACTGAGATTTAAGGGTTCTGATGTAAGGATTAGGTTATCCTTTCTGATACCTATTTCTTCTCTGAATACTGTTTTAGGAGCACTGCTAGGATGTGTATGGAAAAACCTTCTTCTCTCTCTCACCCTCTCTTCCTTCCCTGGCCTCCCTCTGTTTTTCCTTACAGAGAGATATATGGAGTATGTCACTTCTGGTTCTGATTCATAAAGGTTCCTAAAATAGAGTGAGGCAAAGGATTGCTTGGGAGAGAGCATGGAGTCTTGGATTCTCATCCTGCCTATAGCTTTTACTAGCTGATGAATCACTTAATTTTGTTTAATCTCAGTTTCTTCGTTTGTGAAATGGGCATAAATGAATAAGAAGGATTGCTGTGAAGATCCGATAAGATAGTGTATATGAAAGCACTTTATAAATTGTAAAGCTCAATGTGCTTGCAGGTGACAATCAGGAAAGTAGGAGGATGTTAAAACTTTCCCAAGGGACACCTTCACTCTTACTGTTCTTGCACCTTTCCTCTGCAATCCTGGGCATGCACATTCTTTCAGCGGACGCCCCAACATTGTGCCCCCAACACTATCATATTGCATGGCTGGGAATATTTTTTGGATAGCACTTAAGAAAGTTAAGGTTAATTTTACTCACTCTAAATACTTATTTTTTCTCCTCTTTCAGTTGTTCTAGATTTATGGAAGGAGAATTCGTAGCAGAGTTAATAAATCAATTACATTTCATTTAGTTTAGAAAAAACCTCCATTTTAAAACCGCCCAAGAAACAAAACTACATCTATTCACACAAATTGCGATGCTTTTCTCTGCATAAACAATTTCTTTTTGTATTTTATGGTTTTTTATGTCCTAAAAGGACAGAGATATTCACCAGTCTTGGAGTTTCCATAATTTAAGAGCAATCATTTGCTTTTTCTAATTTGTCCTAATGAGCCCACATTTTTTCTTTATCAGACCCATTTTCTCTGGCAAAAGGTCATCACAGGCAATCATCCATGTCTGCTGGGTATAAATTGTTTTCATAACAATTTTCATTTGCCTTGGAAAATGCACCGGCCTGAAAATATGGCCACTTTGTGACTATGACAGCGCGCATCATATTTCCCCCATTTACATCATATTTCCCACCCATATCAACCTTCCAAAGAATAGTAAGCCATGGAACTGGGAATGTGAGCTGATGATGTGAACTGATAAGACTCTTTCCTTGCCTGAAGGTTTTGCTTTCAGACTCTGCTTTCTAGACCTGCCGGACTATCTTTTCTCCTCTCTGTGGCTTAGCCATGGCTCTATCTACCATTATTACTCCTCTCCCTTCTCCTTGGGGAGCTTTCTGGCTGCCCTTGGCTAGGACTTGGGCATTGATTCCTCTTCCCTCTGTGCCTATAGCCGAAGTCTGGTCAAGCTCACTCTCACCCACAGTCTTAGATCTTAGATATCCCGGACTGAGCCCTTGTACTCTGTGATAGAAGAATGGAAGACTTCAAAAAAATTTTAATATTTTATCTTAATTCTCCAAAAGCTCAAGTGTATATTCTGTTGATTCGATCACTCACTCATTCGACAAATATTACTGAGCATCTGCTCTGTTCCAGGGACTGGGCACAAAGATCACATTCTTGTTCACAGAGTGCTTACGGTCCAGTGGTGGAGATGGATCACTATACAAGAAATTATATCAGCACCGTGGGAAGTGCCTAGAGTGTCCGAATGGGGGCATCTTCTCAGGCTAAAGGCAAACAGACACAACATTCTCAAGGAGGGACTAAACACACACTGTCCAAGAGGAATGCATGCGGGCTAACTTTTAAAAGTATATTTACAAAATTATACAGCAAAATTGACTTTTTTTTCTTGTGATAATCAGTTCTAAGAATTTTAACACATGGAATAGATTCATATACTCACCACCACAGAGTACAGAACCCAAAAAAACTCCCCTAAACTGTCTCTTAGTCACCACACTCTTCACTCATCCACAGTATCTGTCCAACACTCATCTGTTCTCCACCAGTACAATTTGTACCTTAAAGAGCATTAAAAAAAAAAAAAATTAGATAGCATGTAACCTTTTGTGACTGGTTTCTTTCACTTAGCTTAATGTCTTTAAGATTCATCCAAGTCGTCGTGTTTATCAGTAATCATTTCTTTTTATTGTGAGTAGTTTTACATGATGTGGGCATAACACATTTTTTTTTTTTTTTTTATCCATTTGCCCTCTGAAGGGTATTTGAGTTGTTTCCAGCTTTCGGCTATCATAGATAAAGCTGCTGTCAGTTTGGACTGCTCAAACAAAATACCACAGACTGGTATTTTGCTTATAAACAATACAAATTTATTTCTCACAGTTCTGGAGGCTGGAAGTTCAAGCTCAGGGTGCCGGCATGGTCAGGCTCTGATGAGAGTCCTTCTCTGAGTTTTAGACTGCAGACTTCTTTTTCAATCCTCACGTGGTGGAAAGAAGGCGAGAGAGCTCTTTGGGGCCTTTTATATGAGGGCGTCAGTCCCATTCAGGAGGGTTCCACCCACATGATCTAATGATCTCTACCAGGCCCTGCCTCCAAATACCATCACATGGGGGACTAGATTTCAACATACAAATTTTGGGGATATACAAACATTCAGTTCATAATAGTTGCTAAGAATATTTATGTACAGGTTTTCGTGTACACATAAATTTTCACGTCTTTAAGGCAAACATCCAGCAAGTAGGATTGCTGGGGTATATATGGTGAGTGTATGTTTAATTTCATAAGAAACTGCCAATTTTCTTTTGAGAGTGGCTGTACTATTTTGCATTTTCTACAGCAATTTATGAGAGTTCTAGTTGCTCTTTATCCTCACCAGCACTTGGTATTATCAATATTTTTTATTTTAGTTATTCTAATAGGCATGAAGAGGTACCTATTGTTATTTTAGTTTTAATTTTCCTAATGACTAGTGATATCAAACACCTTTTCATGTTTTTATTTGACCTCCTTATATCCTCTTTGATGAAGTGTCTGCTCAAGTCCTTTGGCTGTTTCTTATTTCATTTGAAAATTATTTGTATATTCTAGATACCAATTCTATGTCAGATACATGGTTTGAAAATATTTCTTCCTAGTCTGTAACTTACCTTTTAATCATCTTTTAAATTTTTATAAAAATCTCATTTATTAACATTTTACTTTCATAGATTGTGCTCTCAGTGTCATTTCTAAGAACTCGATTTTTTAAAAAAAATTAATTTAAGTTTTTATTTAAAATTTTTCTAGTATTCTTTTTTAAAAAGTAAAAGGAAACAGGCAAAATTAATTTTAATAATATATTTGATTTATCCCAATATTTCCAAAATACTATAAATACTAAAAATTAATGAGTTATTTTTCATTCTTTCTTTGTATTTAGTCTTCAAAATCCATTGTGTATTTTATATTCACAAGTCATCTCAATTCCAACTGCCCACATTTCAAATGCTCAATTGCCACGTGTGGCTAGTGGCTACTGGATTGGAGAGCACAGAGCTGGATCATATGAAGAAATTTAAGGCGGTAGTTGATAACTCTTGAACCTCTCACCCACATTGAAGGCACAAAAAGGAAGAATCAAAGATTTGGAGAGGATTTGTGGGGAGGATTTCTTTAGAGAAAGCTGTGTTGTGAGTTCTACTCTCTGTGCCTGGGGAGGGATGGGACCTACTGCTTTTTTAATTCTAAACCAGATGACAGGGACCACAAGGAGAGGAGGGTTTGGGCAGAGGAACTGTGGAAAGGGATGGTATTGTTCTGTGAGTCCCACAGGGAGGGCTGTGGGATATCTGCCTTCTTGCCTCAAGTTTTAAGAAAGAGCTTTATTGGGTCATTGGAGAGCTACATATACATCCCCTCTAGTTTGAGGGACCCAGTTAACTGGTGTTTGATTTATACCTAAGAAGCTGAAAGGTCAAGAAACTGACTGAGGCAGCCCATGGCAAACTGCTAGAAGTTCCTGCATTTGGAGGCCCTGCATTCCTATCTATTGGGATAAAGTATGCAAGAGAGCTTTCCGAGAATGTGCAAGAGAGAGAAAGCCAGTGTAAGGTCTTGTCCAGGAAGGCCACCTGGCCACTCTACCTCAGTAGAGAGAAATTTGCTGCCCTGAGACCTCTCCAGGTATGAAATGCAAAGAGGAGGGAGAGGTAAAGGGAACCAGAGAGTTCTATTTTGACAGGTACATGGAGATCTAGCGTTACTGTTCTCTGAACTGAGCAGATGCCTAAAGCCGGCTTCTTCCCTTTCTCTTGTGGGTTCTCTGAAGACCTCATTCATTCTTGGTTGCAGTCCTCTTGACTAGGGCAAATATATCTTTGCTGAGGCATCTTTTTATCTAGAAACCATCAGGTGCTGTTAGGTTGGGTACCGCATGGGAGGGGCACCAAAACCCATGCTATTCAGCATGGCATGACACACACACACACACACACGCCTGGTTCAAAGCTTGGTTCTTCCACTTACGGCTGTATGATCTGGGACAAGCTACTTAATCTCTGCTATTTTCAGTTTCCTCATCCGTAAAATTTTTCCCTCGCAGGCTTTTTATGGTGAGGTTGAGATAATGCATGCAAAGGCTTACCCTAGTATCTGACACATGATTGGGCTGGCTATTAGGGCTTTATCTCCTTTCTCTTTCACTCTTGTCCTTTGTAGAGGGGAGGAAATTTGAGTGCATTTGGTCCTCTTTCATATAAGGCCCCATGATGCATGTCCCTTTAATACTTCTTCATGAGGGCCTTACTTCTCCAAGCAGTCCTCCATGACTGCCACAGCCCAGGGTTGAGGTCTTTTGCTTCTTCCTCTGAACACCTGTCAGCGTCCCTCTCTTGGTTCTGATTGTGCAAGACTCTGTATGATTTGCAGGGGATCTCTCCAGACTCCCCCCTCCCCTTTCCGGTAACTGCTCCTCCTCCATTCATGCTGGTTGGTTGGTAAGTCTACCCCTGGACACATTTGATTGTTTCAGGGGTTCCAAAATGAGCCATCAATGCCTTCCCCAGGCATTTTGGATTCAGAACTAGGAGTGTCAAATTTCTCTCTCTCTAGGGGTAGCTAGGGCCATCACATCTCAAACTCTGCAGCTACTGGCAGCCCAGCCATGTGTTCCACTGTGTGGAAGGAGAAAGCCAGGCCTCGACAAGCTGTCACACAAGAGAGACCGGGATGAGATATGCAGCAAGGTCTGGCTCCACTCAAGTTCTTGTTTCAGGTTATTCCTCATGTTACGTGAGGCACCCAACATTCTCATAATCACTTTCTTCCTGTTTAAGCTACTTTGAGTAGGCTATCTGTCACTTGTGGCACAGAGAGTTCTGAGTAACGAAGGTGTGTTTTTGTTCCTTGTGTCTGTCCTGCCTTCCCACCTTGACTGGGAGCCTCTCAGGGGCAGAGACCATGCCCCTCACTCTGCTTCTGCCTTCAGTGCCCGGAATAGTGCCTGGCTGCTGCAGCTGCTCCAGGCAGATGTGCAGTTGACAACGAGGCTAAATCAAACATTCTGCCCAAGGAAGTTTTCTATATATTCTTTGCATGATGTCATAGGACCACTTTAAATCAATGCTCAAAATTCTGGTTTAGATGTGCTAAAAATGCTTTGTGGCAAGAACTGTGGACCCTTCTGGAAAAGATCTGGCAGGTATTTCGTAAGAGGCATGGTGAAGTTTCAGACTGTTGGGTGTTGCTAGGAGAAATCCCTGTACTTAAAAGGAAGCAATGTCACCACCCAACCCGCCCAGGCTGCTGTCTCCCCCTTCCTTCCCCTGTTCCACCAAGCAGCCTCGTTAAAAACACAAACTTTGAAGGAGGCACTGAGGTCACTACCTAGCCTCTATGTGGTTGTAGACGTGCGGAAGTTTTCATTCTTTTCCAAGACTCTTTGCACACATTATTTCATTTGATTCCTAAGATGTAAAATCCACAAGGACAGAAATTTGTTCTTGTATTTCATATGCAGCTTAGTCTGGGTTGGCCTTTTCAGTAAACACTTTGGACTCGAATTCTGCCAACGTTTATTACGTGCCTCCATAAGATTGGGCCTGAGGCCTTTCTCATGTGCTTGCTTATTTAGCACAGGAACTCCATGGAACTCAGGACTTGTGACCCCCACTTTACAGATAAGCAGACAGACAGAGAGGTCGAGCAATTTGTGCCATGCCACACAGCTAGGATTTGCCTCCATGTTTAGTTCTATTTCCATCATAATATGTGGGATAAAAAATGATGGAGGAGCCTCATGGGTGAGCCATTCTTTCAAAAAGAAGAAAGTGGAAAATGATTTCCTCAAATTGGGAAAAAATTAGTTCCAGATGGAGTTCTTGTTCCCGATTCTGCAGCACAAGCAGGGCTGGGACTTGGGACAGATGTGTGGACACTCACCTCAATGCAAAGTTTAAGGGGATGCCAAATAACTCAGTTTTCAAGATACATAGTATTTTAACATAATATTTTAAAAAGTCAAAATTAATGAAAAAATCTATGATGGACAAAATATCAGCATTTCAGTTAAAGATGGGTTCTGTCAACAGGGTCAAGATTAGGGTGAGGTAAAAAACATGGACCGTGCAAGTGAGGGGCTGGACCTTGAAAGGGATGGAAGACCCTGCTATGAATTCATCAAAAGCCATTCATCTTCCTCCTTGGCTTATAAATGACTACATGTCTCATTCTTCTTTGCAGTTAAGTGTGGCCATGTGACTAAGTTCTGGCCAATGAAATGTCAGTGAAATTGGTGTGAGCCACTCCAGACCTGGCCATGAAAACTCTAACATTCAATTCTCTGTGTACTTTCCCTCTCTCAGCTTGATACAGATGAGCAGGGTGACCTCAGAAGCCAAGGATTGAAAATGACCAAGCCACCAGATAAATAGAAACTAGGAGAACCTAAATAGCTCAGGAGAGATTTGGCTGATTTAAAGGAGAACAGATGTTGGTCAGATTAAGACTCCTTCTTAGACTTTAAAAAAACTTACATTATACTATGTATATAATATATTTTAAAAACTTATATCTGTTAATCCATTAAGGTTTGGGGGGTTATATGCTCCAGCAGCTAGGATTACCATAACTAATACAGAATTTGGTACCAAAAATAGGATGCTACTTTTATAGAAACCTAAAATATGTGACTTTGCTGTGGTGGTCAGATGGCATGCAGCTAGGAAATGGATCTTGGAGGCTGGAGATAGAGAAATCCACAATACACAGGGGGAACACCTTTGGTATAACTGTCGCCTGCGATAACTTGGAAGGGAGATCACGTGCCTACTAAGCCTGTTGCTCCAGGGGTCACAGTTGGAATGGGTCAAAGCGACAACATGCTGGGTTTTACTCTCTGCTTTTGACAATGTATTACAAGAGATGATCTCAAGAGCGATCTGGCTGATTCACCTTAAAACAACTCTTGAGCCCCTGAATTTGTACAAGAAGAAAGCAGCTGTAAAAGTTGCACAGCTTTAAAGGAGGGAATATTCTTCAATGTCCACTTCGGATGTGGCACAGAAGATAACAGACGAGGAAGAATCACCGAAAGCTGAGTCAGAAGCCACAAAAAATATTGGGGAGATTATTATTTAAAAAATGTGGGAGATTCCCCAGAGAACAAAGTCAGCGCCTAATTAAGGAAATTTCTCCACTGCAATGGCAGGTGCACCTAAATTCACTCCTAAATTCAGGTAGAAGATTGTTTAGTTGGGCCTCTCCTCTCACCTTTCACTGGGCGTGCGTTCCTTCATGCCTGGGTGGTGTGTAATGTGTCGGGGAGAGTATGGTGAGATCAGCATTCCACATTCCACTAGCAACAATATAACCTTTCCTGGAACACAAATATACCCCCAGAGCTTTAAAATGCTTATACTCTTTAGCCCAATAATTCCATGTCTAGGAATCTAGTCCATGGAGATCATCAGATGTGTAAATAAAGATTTAAATACAAAGATGGCCCAGATTGTTATTTAAATGATAAAAAATTGAAGACTAACTAAATATCCAACAATGAATTCAGTAAATGATTGAGTAATGACTTATAGTATATTTATGGGGTGGGTATCATTCATGCATTAACTCTTTGTGTATAAAAAAAGCTTTTAATGACTTGGGGAAAAGCTTATGCAAAACTGTATGTATACGGAAGACTTCAGCCATGTAAAAGACAAAGGCTGGAAGGGAATGTGTTAAAATGTTGCTAGTGATTCTGTGGGGAACTACAGGTTTACTATAGATAATACCCTCGAGTTTTTGGTGATTAAATGTGTGATCTTCAGGCTTGTTTGGTGCTGTTTTTCCATTTGTAACAGAGAAGAGTTTGCACGGGATAATATGGAACTGGCCTTTCTAGTTCATAAGTCTATATACGAATGTGCTGAATCACCCCCTAGTTTATCATTCCTTTTCATTTTTTTGAGATAAAACCAACCCTAAATCTTGGAGCCCGATAGACTTTGAAATTGGCCTTCATTTTAATTCTCAAGTTCTTAGCATGAGAGCAACATTCAATATGGTTCTGAAATATCTCATGCAAAAAAGTGCCAGAGTCATAGACTGAAATATTTATTTGAATATAAATGAACTCAGATTTGCCAAAATACGGTCCCCCTGTTGTCATGGACACAAATGCCTGACTTTCTGATTTGCATTTCTTTTCTAATGGGTACAATATGTTTCAGCTTCTCATTGGATATGAGAAACTCACCAATCTGTGAACTCCCCAAAATGTCAGGCTGTGGGGAACTTTTGTGCCTTGATTCTGCTTCACATAGCAGCTGAAAATAAGTTTTGTCCCTGTGGGGTCAGGACAGGTGCTCAGAAGACTCCCAACCCCTCCCCTGCCAGCGTCCCTGGGAGGTACAAGCAGTGAATTTTTGAGGTACTATGGTGCCTTTCACCTCCTGTCTTTCTTGGTCTCTTTTCCAGCCCCACCCCACCCACCTTTTGAAAGTTCCCCCTTGATCTCTTGATCTTGAATAGCGAGGGCTGCAAGAATTCTTGTTGCACAGACACCCATGGTCCCTGCCATGACCTGTTCTTTCTCCTATGTGTGCCCTTTGGTTCCCGGGTTGCCATCTGCCCCTCCCTCCAAGCTCAAACTCTCAGAACCATATTCTCCCTTTTCCTCTTCACCTCATGAAAGACAATCACCAAATCTTGCCTATCGTACCTCTAAATGATCCCCTGGCTGGTACTCAGCCTTCTTCCAATATGTTTCCCACATAACAGGGAGAAAAATCTTCCTAAAACGCTAACGGAATCTTGTCATAATTTTTCTTAAACCTCTTTAATGGTTTGACCTCGATACTAAGATAACATCCCATGCCCTTCCCATGGCTTTCGAGACCCTGTCCCGTGTCACTCCTGTCCTCCTTTTCAGTCTCGCCTCACACCATGCTCTCCTGTGCTCGCGATATTCCAGGTGCGCCGGCCACGTTCGTGTTTTTCTGCTGTGCCACGCTCCTCGCCACCTTATGGCCTTTGCATTTGCTGTTTCTCCGCCTGGAATACTTGCCTCCAGCTCCCAGAGCAGATGCTTCTCAGTTTTCAGGTCTCCCCTTCAATGCCACTCATTCAAGGAAGCGTTCTCTGATATCCCCAGTAGATTTTATATTCCCTGGATATAGGTACTTATCATCCCCTGGGCTTTTCCTCTATGTACTTGTCACAAGCTCAGTGATGGCCGGGACTGTCTGTTCAGTTCACCGTTGTTTATCCAGCCCCTTGTGGAGTGTCAGGGTCATGGTAGGTGCCCAATAATTATTTGAATGAAAACGAATTCTTCAGAATGGTTTTCAGGATAAATTTCTAAAGCACAAAATAAGCTCCCAACTCACAACTCTCCCCTTCCCTGACAAAATTGAGTAACTCGAAACTTATCCCTGGCCTCATTGATTATTGGGGGAAAAAAAAAATAAAAGGGCCAAGTCCCCAGCATTACACATGAGGCCCGTTGCAGTCTGACTTCCGGCCCATCTTCCCAGCCTCATTTCCTCTCACTCCTGCCAGATTCTACACCCCAGGCACACCCAGCGCCTCAGTCTTCTGACTCCCCCTGGGGTTTTATGATCTGGGTCTTGGCTCTTACTGCTAAATTCTTCTTCCCCCTTCTCTTTGTGGAGAACTTTACCCCCCCCCCCCAAAAAAAAAAAAAAAAAAAAAAACAAACTTAACTGGAATGAAGGAGCCAAGGCCTTCCCCCTCCTCTACAAAGACTTTCCCACCCCGGCCAGCTGGTCCAGTCCTGCTGGGCTGTACTGTACATGTATGAGTTTGTAGTCTGTCTCATCCTCATGTGAGTTGCTTTAGGACGGTAACCTAATCTTATTGTCCTTGTATCACCTGTGACCAGCCAAAGATCTGGCCCACAGTGTGATGACAAAATATTTCTTCCCCTCTCACCACATCTCCTCTCTGTGCCTAGGTAAGAAGGCACTTCTGCTTCCCTTCATGCCCAGGGAAGTAAGTGTCCCCTCTCTAATCTCTTCCTAACTGTGTCCTCCTACTGGAGGAGATGTTGATAATCTGATTGATCAGTGTAAGGACTTTCTCTGGAACAAACTGTACTAGTGAATGGGGTGTCTCTCTTAAAGGCAGGAGCAGAGGCTGAGTCTCCTCCGCCTGTTAATCCAGCCACGTTCCCAATCCCGCCACCCTCCTCTCTGATGCATCTGCGCATCTCACCATCCTAGGTTTGCTGGTTCAGGCTTCCTGGAAAAGCTTTACTCCCTGTCTCTGCTTTTCCCACAGAGTCCTGCATGTTAGGGAGCGAGGAAAGGACGTTGGACTCATGGACAGTGCTAGTAATAAAGGGCTGCTTTGTTTTCCATTTGACTATGGCGTCTGACATGTGCTTCATCAACCAGTCCCTGTGGCCCATGCTGACTTCCCCATATGGTCATTAAGAATATGTGTTCTCCATTCAGAGTGCCCGGGTTAAAATCCTGGCTCAGCTTCTTGTCGACTGAGTGACACTGGACAAGTAGTTAGGCTGCTATTTCCTGATTGAAACAGTGGGGGCGACAGTAGTGCTTCCCTATAAGGCTGTTGTGAAGATTAAATGAGAACCTGAGTACAATGCCTGGAGTTTAGGAACCATTGCATAACTATTAGGAACTCTTGCTAGGACACTGAAATGTAAGCTCTCTGAGGGTGAGGATGTGTCTATCTTATCCAAGGCTGTATCTGTCAGCCTGACTCATAGCAGGTGCTCAGTAGATGCTTATTGTATAAATATTATTGCTCCTATTATTAATAATGTATAGAAGATACTCAATAAAGCTTTCGAAATGAATGAGCAGATGCACGAATGTCTCTCCAAAGCCAGTCTCCAGTACCCAGGCTCACTGAAAGATATAGTAGAGTCTGTTTTATTAAAACCAAATATATGGACACAGACCAAGGAGACCTCTACTTTACATTTATCTGAAATGTCGGCAGGACTTTCTAGGTTTGGCTAGCATTGGTATTTTGGAACAGTCATGTGATGGGAACACTGTCATTCATTCATCCCTTAGTACTCATTGAGTTCCTCCCTCTCAGGCATTTTTCTGGGTCCTACAGGCACAGACGACCCTGGCGCTGTCCCTACCTCAAGGAGCTCACAGGTGAAAGCCTGGGCAGTATCTGGTGGATGGTCCCAGGTACCCTATGTGTGGTTCCAGCTCCACCTTCCTTGGTGAATCCCCTGAGAATGCCTCTTCCTCTCCTGGACCTTTTATGATAGAGTTGCACTAGGTCAGTAGTTTTCACTCTTTTGAACAGAGAAATCCTTTGTTGCAGTAAATATGCTATGTGAGAGCTGAGGATCTAAAGCAGATGAAAAGGGAGCTGATAGGGATGTGGAGGCAGGCTCTGCCCACACACTCAGTCCTCGGCCTCCCTCCCCCTCCTCCCCCAACTGACGAGTCTGAGATAATGCAAGATGAGCAGGTCTGTCCTGGACTATCCAAGAGATTTGCTTGGCTTTTTGTTTGTTTTTTGTTTTTAAATAAACTTTTATTTTAAAATAGTTTTAGATTTAGAGGAAAAGTATGAAGATGATACAGAGTTCCCATATAACCCGCATCCAGTTTCCTCTGTTATTACCGTCTTCTATGAGTATGGTACATTTATTACAAGTAAGGAATCAATCTTGGTACATTATTATTAACAACTTAAGACCATACTTCATTCAGACTTCTTTAGTTTTCCCCTGATGGCTTTTTCTGCCCTTGGACCCCATCTAGGAAACTGCATTATGTTTAGTCACCATGTTTCCTTGGATTATTCCTCTTGGCTGTGACAATTTCTTAGATTTTTCTTTTTCTTTTTCTTTCTTTCTTTCTTTCTTTCTTTCTTTCTTTCTTTCTTTCTTTCTTTCTTTCTTTGCTTTGAAAATTTTGAGGAGTACTGATTAGGTCTTTTGTAGAATGTCCCTCAATTGGGATTTCTCTGATATTTTTTTCATGATTAGACCGGGGTTATGGGTTTTGGGGAGGAGAACCCAGAGGTGAATGCTTTTCTCATCCCATGGTAACAAGGTGCATTTACACTTATTACAGTTGATGTGAACTTAGATCACCTGGCTGAGCTCTTGTTGGTCAGGTTCTTCCACTGAAAAATTACTCTTTACTCTGCCTTTCCATGCTGTGCTCTTTGGAAGAATGTCACTGTGCAGTCCACATTTAAGGATGAGAGTTATGCTCCATTTCCCTGGGGCCACACTATCTACATCCCCCTGGGGGATGGTAATAGAATTTGCCAAGGGGAAGGAGGCTCTGTCATCTGAGAGATGGTTCCTCAAGGAAAACCCATTGAGGGGGAGCCAAGACAGCTTCTGGATGCAAATGCACACAGTTCAAGCTCATTAATTCAGACTTCAGTGGTTTGCAGTCTAGGATGATTTGAATCCAGTAAAACCAGGCTTCCGTTTCACTATTAATAAGATTGTCAACAAGATTAGGTGGAGAGTGCAGGGAAACTAAGGTAGGCCATTGTTGTCATAATATTGCAAGGGAATGTTAATTCATCCAAGCAAACAAACTATTTTCAACTACTTTGAGGCTGCTGTTTGCACATTAAGAGTGCGCTAATTGCAGAGGACTCAGCTCTTTCTCAGTGTAGCTCTGGGTCTACTCTGTTAGTTTTTAGTGGGAGAACTTTTCACATGTGAGGCAGTTAGTATGCTTTTTAAAAAACATACTCTGCGATACAGACTTTTCACTTCACCTAGGTATCCACCAACCATTTGAGGATCCCTGAGATGAATGGAGGGTGGTCATAGAAGACCGCTGCCTTGGGGAGAGGCAGACAGACAGCTTCAGGGCATGGCAGTGCCTGAGCACAGCCTTCTGAGTGAGAGTTGACTTGGGTTTGGAAGGATGATGGGTTTGGCTTAACTGGAAACCTGTTCCTCAGCTCACACCTGTTCCTCTTCTGCACTGCACCTCTCTGTCCAGCCCCCTGTCCTTACCCTGCCTTACCCTTCACATCATGTTCAGCTGCCAGATTAGGGCCAGAAGACCAGCCCTGTAGTTAGTCACCACCCCTTGGGGAATATGGCTGGGCTGTGTGGGATATGTGGAGCCCAAGGAATTGTCCCTCCTTTGAACTCAGGATAGGATGTTAGGGTAGGATGGTAGTATATAGTAGTTCTCAAATCTCAGTGTACCTTAGAATACCTGGGAAGCTTTAAAAAAATTAGATTCCCAGGTTCCACCAAGACCAATTAGATCAGTAGGGTAGAGAATCACAGCCATAGGGTTCATCACACTGCTCGAAGGGATGCTTGATCCCACTATGCCTTACATGGCTGCTGGACTCTTCTGTGTGTTTTCCTTGCTTCTCCTTCATTGATGAGTATAACTAATTTATTACTTAAATTAAGTCAGTTAACCTTTATTAATCATCTACTTTACAGCAGGCATGGAAACATAATTTGGGGTCCAAAGATAGATGACATAATTCCTTTCCTCAGGACTTGACAGCTGGGGAGAGAGAACTGTGAAAAGATAATGGTACTCTGGTGTGGCAAGTGCTGTCGCAGAGGAGGGAGAGCTATTTATTGTCTGGGGGTGTGGGAGAGGCTGTGCAGGTCTCAGCTTGGAGAAGATGGGAACAATTTCTTAAAAGAGGTAGCATCTAGGGTGAACATTGGGGGAAAAAAATGGAATTCTCAAGGCTAAGAAAAGGGAAGAGAATTTTGGGTAGAGGGAACAGCATCTGCAAAAGCCAGAAAGGGTGAATGAAGATGGGTTTATCGCTCTGTGTCAGGTATTATTAAGCTCTTTATGTGCATGAACTCTTCATAATCCTACAAGAGGAGGACTATTTTTACCTCTAATTAACAAATTGGGAAAATGAGGCATAGAGAGGTTGAACATGTGGCTACATTCGCACAGTCAGTAAGTGGGACAGTTGAGAAGGAAAGCAAGATGCGCCAATTCTAGAGCAAGAACAAGTTAAGAGGGGTGGCGTTGGGGTGGGAAGCAGGGTCAGGGGGAGCTTTGTGGCAAGGGTACTGCTGCTCATAATGGCATCATTTATTTATAAACTATTTATATGGGGCATTATGATTTCTAAAACACATTTCCATCCCTTTTGGGTCCAACAATTCTTGCTTGGACTGACTTTCTGTGCACTGCCCCTCAGCCTTCTCTAAAGCCAGACAGGTACAGGGAGGGCGGCTGGGTTTCTGGGCAGGGTAAGAGGAACTTCTGCATGGGATCTCTGGCATTGGAGCTCCCAGACCAGGCTGTGGAGTTCTCTGGCTGTGACGGAAAGTGTTGCACTGTGACCACATGGGGCACAGATGGCATCATTTGGTGACTACACAGGCTCCTGTGGTCAAGAGCTGAGGAGTGTCAATGATTTGGAGCAGCACGGACACTTGTTCTGGTGCCAGATCTGGGTCCTCACTACCTATCCACAGTTTCTCTGAGGCTGTCCATGGTTGTGAGACTGTGTACATGTCTTTTGTAAGAATAGCATGCTTGTGGCAGAGCTAGGAGATTGCTGTTAAAAAGCAAGAGCTCTGGGCTATGAGTCAGTGGAGCCAGCACATCAATTAGGACGATAAGTAAGTAACTGCTTATAAGGGCAGGAGGGGTCTCACAGTGTGCAGGGTCAAGCTGCTTCATAAAGCTCAGAAGGGGATCATTTATAGTTCTTAAGCCTAGTTTCGAGGGACAAGGACCACTCGGTATTATCACAGAGCTTAAGTTGCAAAGCTATAATCACATATGTTACACTGACAAAAGTTAAGACTTGCTTAAAATAGGCATCTCTGGGAATCCTCTCTTGCAGAGACAAATGAACTAATTTGAGAAACAGGCTCAGTCTATGTTAGACACAAAGGAGATGAGAGAATTAAAGGGGAGGGACACAACTGATCTCAGTGCTTGAAGCCTTGAGCCTTGGTTTGACACGTCTGTGACAGCCTGGTGTTTGTGTGGAATGCACTTTAGAATGTGACCTCCCAGTGCAACGTAATCAAGAAATGACATTAGTAGACGTCATAGGAAGAATTAACATGCTGCGGTTCTTATGCAGGGCTAGTCTATATGGCATTGGAATGAGAATGAGAAAAAGGAGCCCCTTCTGGAAGGGAACAGCCTTGAAGGTGCCCAGCTTGGCAAGCAATAGTGGGCTGATTGTGCCCCTGCGCCTCTGGCCAGGTACCGTTGCAAAAACTGCACACCTGTGCTTAGCAGTCCTGTTTGCAGGGTTCCTGAGGTTGAGACTGGGGCCTTTGAGTGTGACAAGACTCTAACAAGTGGGGAGCCTGAAGCTGATCTGAAAGCCAGAGACCCACGTTTGAATCCTGGCTTTGTCAGTTGCTGGCATTATTCCCTCATATGTAAACTGGGAGTGGTCAGTACTGCCTCATCAGGCTACTGCAAAATCTATGAGATAATGTAAGTAAGAGGCTGAGCACAGCACCTGTCACTCAGGGAATGCTCAGTGCAAGGTAGGGTTAGTAGAATGTCCTTGCCCTGGAGAAATTCACAGATAAGCTGTCTTAAAATGTAGGTTTTATTGTTAATCCAGTATGGTGAGGCCAACAATCAGGAGACAATAGCCATTGAAAAAGATAGTTATTACATACAGTTCCTAAGAGGAGGGAGCATGCCACCCCATGCAGGGCCACATAGGGAGGCACCAGGGTCAGTCAGGAGACAGAGGACTAAGAGGAAATGTGTGGAAGAGCCCTTATTGTGGTTTCTGAAGGAAGGAATGGCAAAACAGGGTAAGTAGGCTTCAGATTGGCTAGTTCGAATAATTTCACTTAGCTTTGGGGTATCGGGGCTCTTCTGAGTTTCTGATACCCAGCGCTGGGGTGATTCGGGCAGGGTAATATTGAAGTGTAAGAGCCCTGCGGGAGCCCAGTAAAGGAAGTGGATGGAGATATAGGCTTGGTTTGGTTGGTTTGATATGAATGATTCACATTCAGGGGAATAATTTGCTATATCTATGAATTAGCTAGCGCTGGGAAAGGCATTCTCTTCCCGGTCAACAAGCCCCAGATGCCAGGGCATCAAGAATAGAGAAAAAAATATACAGTTAACATACGAGCGAAAACGGCAGATACGTAAATAGGCAATTCCCAAACACTGTGCTGAGGGCTCCATTCCTGTAATGGACACAGAGAAACAGGGAAGTGGGGAAGGCTCTCAGGAGGAAGCTGTAACCGGAGTCAGGGCTTGAAGGGTGGCACAAATTCCCGGAGCACAGACTAAGGTGCGGGTATCTTAGGGGGACCATTTGTCTGCCTGCCGCAGCAGCTGTAAGTTGCCATTCTTTTGTTTGCAATGTTTATGTCTCTATTAGGCTGTGAGCTTCTTCTTGAGAATGAGGACTTTATAAGGTTTGGATGACATTGACATTTTCCTAACTCCTGTTGCCTGGGTTTTTTAGGACATGTCTTATTCATACAGGACATAAGAAAGAGTCCAGGCTGTGGAGCCTATAAAACCTAGGTTTAAGTCCTGCTTTCACACTGTATCAGTTTGTTATCAGTTAGTTATTGCTGTGTAACAAACCAGCCCACAACCTAGTGGCTTAAAAGAGCAACAATTTATTTCTCATTAGTCTGTGACTTGGTGGAGAGTTCTGTAAGTCTGGGTCAGACTTGGCTGATCTTGGCTTGGCTTGCTCACATGTCTTTGGTCACCTAGTAGGTCAGCTGGAAGCTGGGTTGGTCTAGGATGGCCTGAACTGAAACAAATAGCTTTGCTTTATTTAGTCTCTTTTCCTCCAGCACGTTAGCCCAGGCTCGCTGTTATGGCAGTAGCAGGGCTCTAAATGAGAGCAGAAGTGTACAAGCCCAGAACTGGTCCATCATCACATCTGCTGCAGGCTCTTGGCTAAAGCAAGTCAGAGACTAGATTCAAGGAATATGCAAATGTCTCCACTTCTTTATGAGAGGATCTACAAAGTGACATTGATACAAGGAGGGGTAGAAAACTGGGGCCAGTTGTATAGTTAACCCATGACAGGTCAACTTTTTAAATTCTTCTAATATCTCATTTTCTCACCTGGAAAATGGGATATAGTAATAATACTTATCGTATTGTGGTGAGGATTAAATAAGACATGCAAGACACTCAATGCTGGACACAGACCTTAGTAAGATCAGTAGTTACTATTATTACTATCGTTATTATCTTATTACTTGGTAATTGTTCCTATTATTGTAGTTATTACAAACATTAACAGAAAACCACAGTTCTAATACAAAATAACGGATGCTGGCATGATGATAAACCTCACTTTTCTGGGAAATGGAGGAAGCCAAGACATTGCCATGTTTCAGGTTATTGAGCCTCTATTGCCCTTTTTTTCCCATTTCACAAGGAAGTGTCTGTTGTTAAATATGAAAAACGCAGTTAGAGGCGGCATGAGACTTGAAATTCAGAGGACCTGGATCTAAGTACCAGCTCTTCATCCAATTAGCTGTGAAAATTTGGACAAACTACTTTACCTCTCTGCATCTCAATTTCTTCATCTAGAAAATGGAGATAATGATACCTACTTCACAAGTCTATCACGGGAGCTGAATCAATCGATATAGGTAAAACAGAGTTTTGTAGGCAGGAAAGCACTAGGTAAATATTAGTTATTATAATCGGTTCTTTCCCCTTTGTCATTTGCATCTGTGCCTTCAAAATCTCAGTCTGTCTCAAGATGATGAAGTTTTAAGAAGATGATGGAAGTTTCTTGGCTTTCTGGTTATTTGTGAGCAAGAAACTTATTTTAACTCGTGTCCTTTTTTCAGTAGTTATCCAAGCTTAAAAGTTTCATAAAAAAGGACAAATCCCAAATGTTCGACGTTCTCCAATCAAAAGGAATGACTCACAGGTCATTAGCATCTTGGAACATAGTGGCTTCTGTTTTATTGCTATTAAGTAGAATTTAGCTCTATTTTATTAAGGCAATTTTTACAATCATGTGAGAGGTTAATGCATTTCGCACATAATCCACTGCCTAGCTCACTAAATGCTGAACCCATTAAAGCCAAGCCAAGTAGGGAAAGATTTCAAGACAGAGTGACAAATCACGGGTAGTGTAGAATGAGTGACTAAAAGTATCTGAGGGTTTTTCTCTTCAAAATTTAAAATTTGTTTTCAAACGGGAGAATAACAGAGCTGTCCTGGCAAAAATACTTATTTAGGAGCATATTGCTGCAGCAGGTAAACTCTGCTGGACACCGATGGACTAATGTTTAGGTGTTCAAGCTGGGAGCACGCAGAGAGCATTCTTGCAACAGTTCCCAGCCCCCTCACCGGTTAGATCTCCTTTTATTACTTCTCCCCATCCCAGGACCTGAAAGATGCTATCTGCCAAGAATACTGCATTTAT
The DNA here is from genome assembly GCF_014176215.1 of Rousettus aegyptiacus. Taxonomy (NCBI): domain Eukaryota; kingdom Metazoa; phylum Chordata; class Mammalia; order Chiroptera; family Pteropodidae; genus Rousettus; species Rousettus aegyptiacus. Next base: position 24,640,634 of record NW_023416284.1, on the reverse strand, counting down.
TAAGCTGTAATGGATTTCCCCTCCCACAGCACTCTCTTCATCAAAGACATGGCTGGTTGGAATTTTGAGCAGTAGCAGGTCACGAGGATCACATGAAGGCTGGAGAAAGAGGTAAGGGCCAGACCATGACTTTATGAGTGTTTTGGAGAGTTTGAATTTTATCTTCAGGCTTTTTTCTCTTTTTTAAATCAACTTTACTGCAGAATGTTATACACAGCGAAATGCACCCATGCAGCCATTGTAAATGTACAGTTTGATGAGTTTTAACAAATGCATCCACTCAAGCAAACGATCACGATCAAGATACAGAATATTTTCATCATCCTCCAAAATTTGGTCATCCCCTTTTACGTTCAACCCCCACTCTCACCCCTGCCCAAGTAACCGCTGATCTGATTTCTGTCACTGTAGAGATTCGTTTAGCTTATTTTCATTCCTTTTCATTGCTGAATAAGCAGTCCATTGTGTGGCTTTTCACTATCCGTTTATCTATTTGCCTGTTGATGCACATTGGGGTTGTTTTCCCATTTCTAGTTTTACACATAAAGCTGTTACGAACATTCATGTGTGAATCTTTGTGTGGGCACGTGTTTTCATTTCTCTTGGGTAAATACCTAGGAGTGGAATTATTGAGTTAGATAATAAGCGTATGTTTAGTTTCTACCAAATTGTTTTCTAAAGTAGTAACATTTTGCATTCCTACCAATAATGCATAAAAATTCCAGGACCTCTACCTCGTTTAATCTGAGCCATTCTGGTAGGTTCGTAGTGGTATCTCATGGTGTTTTAATTTGCGCTTCCCTAAGGAATAATGATATTGACATCTTTTTGTATGCTTATTGAGGGCAGGATTTTAAACAGCAGAATCATAGGATCAAATTTGTGTTTTAGGTTCTTAAACCAAGATGACAACTAAGCTCTTGAATTCGATTTCTTCTCATCATTCCTGCTGAAGTGCTGCAATAAAAGTAACAGAGAAATTCTACATAGTTTATGAAAACTGCAAAAAGATCCAAGTCACTTGTTTGAAATCTCTGAGAGTTTTAGCAAAAAAAAGAAAAAAAAAAAGGAAGAGGAGAGCTTAGACAGAGGCAAGTACTGACTGACTGCTCACTCTGCTATCCATTGGCTGGTGGAATGAGTGAAGCAATTCCACTCTGCTTCAGCTCCTTAATTCTTCTTAGAACATAGTGATAGAGATGGAAATAAAGAGGAGAAAAGTTTGATGTCAGAAACTTCTGGCAAGAGAGGAAGGAGCAAAGAGGGCTCAGTCCTCTTACAGCCACCCCCAAGACTACAAAAAAGAAAAAAAAATTAACTTCCGGCTGTACACTAATACTCATTCTCCTCTTCTTTCATAGCAAAAAAACTTTTAGCTGGTCACCCAGAATAAAAAGAGTGTTTCCTAGACTCCCTTGCAGCTAGATGTGTATGGTCGTATGATTGAGTTTTAGCCACTAGAATGTGAGTAGAAAGGGTGAGGGTCATTTCCAGGAAGGGTGTGTGATTTTTCTCCACCTTCTTACTGCTGGCTGGATTATGGACTTCATGGCTAAAGCTGAAGCATTCATTTTGGACTATGAAATAAAGACCATATGCTGAGGAAGGTGGAGCAACTATACTGAGTGAGCCAGAGTTCCTGACACTGTGGAACACTGTTACCAACTCAAGACTGACTGCTTCTGGACTTCTTCTGCCTGAGAGAGAAATAAGCTTATATCTTGTTTAAACCACTGTTATTTTTGATTTTCTGTCACTTGTAGCTGAAGTTAATTCTAATTTATAAGCCCTAATTGCTGATTGCCCTGTCACTTCTGGGGGAAGGTAGAGTAATTTACTAATCTCGAACAGATTATCCAAAGTGAAACAACTGTAGACATCATCAGCAAGTTTGAGTAAACGGTGAAAAGCTGCTTGCTGGCTTTGCAAAATGACTTAGCGATTCAAAGAGAGGGACTGAAGGATTAATCTGAACATTCGGCACAAATTGCAACTAGCAGAAGAAATATTTTCAGGAAATAGGGAAGAACTTTAAAAAGCTCTCTTAATTGTATTTTTAGTGAGAATTAAAATGGTGTTATGCTGATTTAAAAAGATCAATATAAAAACAATAAAGTGTTCTTAGAAAGGAAAAATATGATTTCCATTCCTTTCTGAAAGGTCAGAAACCAACTGATTAATTAGAAAATGAGCTTAAGGATTTTTTTCTAATGAAAATTATAGGAGGTTTAAGAGAAACGTTAAAGAAAAAGGAAAAGAACTTTAGAAAGAATGGAGAAATATAAGCAAAAATGGATACGGAGGACCAAATCTGGGAAATTCAACATCCATTTGGTGGAAGTCTCAGAAGTAGAGAGCTTTACAAAGATGAATAATCAAAGAAATATTTGAAGAAAGTGTCCTTGAATTAAAATAAAAAAATCTTCATATGAAAATATCCACTGAGGTCTGGGAAAAAACACTGAAGGAAGTACAAAACTTGGGAAAGTATCCTACAAGGATCAGAAAACAAGACAATAATAATCAAGCAACAAGAAAACAGGATCAGATTGATGTCTGATTTATCTTCAAATTAAGCTCAAATATAATAAAAAATATTTATAAAATTCTGGAGTAAAATTATTGTGACTCTGTAGTTTTTCCTCTAAAAATAAAGTATTAAAATAATAACAACTTTGGTTACTTACTATGTGTCAGGCTCTGTTTAAAGTACATTTGTTGTATTATTTCACTTAACACAACTCCATAAGGCAGGTATGATCATCCTTTTTATAGATGAGGAAATTGAGGCACAGATGAGGTAAGTAACTTGTCCAACATCACACAGCATAGGTAGAAGAGGCAGAGTATGAACTCAGCTCCTGCTCTTAACCATCATACTCTACTGCCTCCTGAAATAAGATGAGAAATATTAATCTCCTAGCAGGGAAGCCAGACTTTAATCAAACTCTCCCACATATACATGTTAAACTGCAACTATGATAAATGCCATGAGGGGGTGCTATGGAATTTTTATGCTTGGGAATCCAGCCTGGTACCTCACAGGATGAATGACATATAGCTGCTGTTTATTGAATGCCATATATATATATATATATATATATTTTTTTTTTTTTTTTGAGCCAGGTACTGAGTGTCGTGCAAAGGGGAAGCCAGGGCGATGGACCTAGATGATGATTTTACGCTTACATGGAGCACAGAGAAACTCAGACTTGAAAGGCAGCCTGCCTATCAGAGGAATGGATCACCTTCACCATAGGCAGCGTCTGCTAATAAACCCCATCGACGGGGTACTCACCATCTCTTGCAGCACCCCATGTCTTCATTGCATACCTTGGCCCCAAACAGTTGCAACTTTCAAATCTGAGGCTGTCCTTGAAGGTTTGAGATCGAAAATAATTGTGAAGTCTTGGCTGGTTTTCATTAAAGTGCAAGGGACAATATGCTTGTCTCCCATTCTAAGCTTTAAATGTCTTTCCAAAGGGCAGGTCATGCTTGCAATGGAAAAAGGAAGTGTTTATAAAGGCTATGAGGCAGCTTCCCAGGGGCTGATCTTGCAATCATGCCTCTTGGACATTTGGAGTACCCTCTAGTACTCAATGGGTCACCTCATTTCCTGATTCACTTACTCATTCATGCATTCATTCACTTTTTTTTTTTCATACATCTATTCATTTTCTCCTCCATGTATTTTTTTTCATTCATTCATTGATTTCGACAGGCATTTGCTAGGCCCCTGCCGAACTATGTGCAGTGCAGGGGAACAGGATCCATTTCTGGGAGGTTCTGCCAGGTAGAGAGTCTCTCAGACTCAAGTTGCTGACTCTAAAAAGGCCTGCCCAGTTCCACAGCGTGTGGGGTCTGTGAACAAGGACTACTGCCAGCATTAACTAGAGAACCAAACTGTGAACTGAGGGGCAAGGTGTATGTCCACATCAGAGCTCCTTTAGCCCTGCTGTCCTGGCACCAATAGGCAATTCACTGGACAAATGTGGCCCTAATGATTTACAAGTAAATAAAAAAGTACTTACATTTTCTATCTAGCTTACATTTTATGAGGTCCTGGGCTCAGGTCACATTTTCCTATGCCACTACCTGAAAACAAGATACGAGTCTCACTTTAGCACATGTAGACAGTGTAGGGAATAATTGTTTAGAAATTCGTTTGAAATAGTTTACACTCTAACCAAGTTTACAATTTTAATATCTTAAGTCAGGCATGACTGGGGAGTTAAAGGGAGGAAGCCAGAACTAAGAGAATGGTCCATGCCATTTTAATGTAGGCTAGAGGAAGAAAGAAAGGCAGGGTATCTGTTTAGGCCAGAAGAGTGCTTGGTCAAGGGTAAGGTCAGAACCCAAGGTAGGCAGACCGAAAGATGGAAACTAAAGCATGAAGAGTATGTGGAACTCGACCCAAGGATTTCTGCTCTAACTTGGCATGTAGTTTACCTAAGGGTTGGCTTAGAAGACGCTCTACACCAAAAGCATCTTCTCAGGTACAGTCTTTATGGAACTCCTGCCTGTGCCCTTTACTGCCTCCTGGGTGTCTCCCGAGGCAGGCATCCCCAAGTCTTCAGGAGCAGCACTCGGCCTCTCGCAAAAGGTATAACGGGGCCAGGTCCGTGAGTGCCTGCTCCTATTCCCATTTCTTCATCTCGCCAACTCTCTCTCCCTCTTTTTCATAGTTTCTCCCTCCCTTCTTCTCTCGTTTCTCTTCATTCTCTCTTTTTTTCCCCAGTTTCTTCTGAGTCCCTTATTTTCTCTGTCTTTTCCTTCCACCGGTGTTCATTTACATCATTGAAATGAATACAAACAATGCCTTCTATTTGCCAGATGCCGGAGGTTCGGGGATTAAAGTACCAGGGTCCCCTGCTCTGGAACAGCTTGCAGGGGAGACAGACAAGTACACCGCAAAGTTAAGAGGAAGCTCAAGGCGTAGTGGAAGCCTCAGGGAGGGGCTCAGTGGGTATCGGGAATGGGGCAGGGGTGCAAAAAGAAGGTCGGGGACAGTTATAAAGGGGAACTGACCCTTAAGATGAGCATTGACCAATGACTGGTCGTCCGCAGGCGGACGAGGGAGAAGGCCCTTGCAAAGAGAAGGAAGACTCGGAGGCAGGAAGAGTATGATGGTTCAGTACTCTGGATCTCAGGGGGTGTGGACTTGGTGGGAAGTAACTGACCATGGAAGCCAGCAGAAAAGACCCCATCGTTTTATCATGAGGAAGCGCAGGCTCATTCCACACTCTGAGCCAAAGCATTCTGCGGAAGTTCAGGCCTCCTGGCCAGGAGGAACTTGGGGAAGAGCCCCACCTTCACTTCCCAGTTGGAGGGAACTGATGAGCTTGGAACAGACAAGAGAGAGAGGCCAGGTGCTAGACTACCTGAAGCTCACTGCTGGGCCCTGCCCTGCTTTGTCCTGTCCTGCTGCCTCTGGGGCTGTCAGCCCTGGGGCGGAAAGGAGGCATAGGTAATTGCAAGAAATACACAATTTAAGCTATCCTTTCAGTGGCCAAGGCTTCACTGGGCCTGTCTGCTCGCCCATTGTTTATGCAGGGTAAGGCAGGGGCGAATTTTTAAAGGGGGCGGGGCAGGGAGGAATCTCTTTCCTGAAAAGGAAATCATCAACTCCCCACAAGCCTCTGTGCAACTGGGCCCCTTGCAACACTCACTGCGCAGGCAGCCCTGAGCAGCTCCCATGAAGCCTCGTCCGGCAGTGGTGCTTTCATGGCAAATAATTGGCAGCGCGGTGCAGCCCTGGGGTGGGGCCTGACAAGGCTGCATGGAGGCCTGTGGCTCTCTATGAAGCAAGGTCCACACAGAGGCCCTTAATGAGCCATAGGGGGGCTTCCATGGGCCCAGGCCGCTGGGACAGGATCACTGCCAATAGTCTTGGAACCTGTGGTCCGTCCTTTCATATGCTGGCACTGGGCCCCTTCCCCACTGTGTGTCCTTGAGGGGCTCTCCTCTCTTGGGTGCCAGGAGTGACAGTCCTCCCACAATGTCCCTGTACTGCCCCGTACCTTGCCACATGGTTAACTGTGCAAATCTCTGCTCAGTCTGGCAGCCCAGAGCTGAGCCAGAGGCCTCTTGACTCATTGCTGTATCTGTTGTGGAGCTTGGCACTGTTACTCGTATTCCCCAAAGTCGTAATTACCACCACTCAGCCTGGGTTAGTGATCTGGAGCCGGGAACAGCCCAGCCCGCACTGCCTCCCGCTGCCAGCAGACCGACTACTGGTGGTAGTCCTCGTGGCTTGTAATAATAATAATGACGATAATAGCTCTCATTTATTGGACACTTGCTGTGGACCTAGCTCAGAGCTAGGTGTTTTACATGAACAATTGGGCTTACTTCTGCTCCTCCCCCAATTCTCTCTGCCGACTGCTCCCCACCCTGGGTCTGGTCCCTAACCATGGATTTACGTGGCAGCTTTTATTTTAGATCAGGGCAGGAGAGGGGTGTTCTGGGGACAAGGTTCGAGTGGATGATATGCACTGGTTTTCATTTTGGCCCCTCGTGTGGCCTGGCTTTGAGCATTTTGGTTGGGTGGGGTTGCAGGGGGAGGAAGCGGTGAGGTAGAAAGAGAAGGCCAGGAATAAACAAAACTCCTTTTTCATGAGATGCCTGACAGGATTCTGGGCAAGAAATCCTGGACAGAATGGACAGAAATCTAGGAGACTTGGTGAGACTTCTGGCAAAGTAAAGCTGCTTTGAAGGGCAAACTTCTCCCCGCCTCTGCCTGGACCTCAAAGGTTTGGAAACATCCAGGGGCAGACTTGTGAGCATGGACAATGGCCACCTTATGATAGATAGTGCAGGGGTGAGGCTTCTTGTTGCAGGTAGCATTCTCTAGAAGCAGATGCTGACAACAAGATGTTATAACAACACCTATGAAGAACAAGGAATGTAAGCAGGACTGGGCAGAGGAAGAGGCTCAACCACGGCGCAAGCCCAACAAGGTTATGGCCAATCCGATGGGGAGCTTTGAAATGAGTTTATTCGTTGGGATGTCCATATCTAGCCGAAATGGTCAGTCCGTATTCCCCCACCTCACTCAGGCACGAGACGCTGCCTGCCCAGGAAGGGCGGCCAATGGTGAAGCACCTGAGGTAGACCCCACGGTAGCTGAGAGCTGAGGCGGCTGCCGCCTGCACTCCCGGTAGCTGGGTTTTGGGGGTTGGGAGCGGGGAGGTGACAGGGTCACTGCTTGTATTTTTGGTCCCAGTGTAGGGTCTGCAGGCCCTGTATTCTGTATGATGACACCCTTCCCCTCCTCCTTCCCAGGATTGAGTTTGATACAGTGGAATTTTTGTGGTTTGGTTACCAACACTTCTCTGTGATTCTGTCGATTTCTAGGCCCTCAATCAATGTTTGCTGAACGGTAAATGAATGGACAGGTCCCAAGGACAGCATTACCGTGGAGCTCCCAAGCATTTATCTTGAATCTGGAAAATGCAAGAAAAATTGGCCCATCTGTTTCTGTATTATATCGGGATAGCAAAAAGCTACAGAACTTAACTGTAGCCAACTCAATCATGTGTGACAACTCAGTAGCAACGCAGGATGCATTTGCGTAAAACACTCTGTGTGAATGTGTGTGTGTGTGTGTGTGTGTCTGCAAGAGTTAGATGTGATTGCATAGAAAATCAGAAGCGTGTAAGAGTGTATGTCCAAGAGTGTGTGTTAGTGAACGTGTGTGCCTGTGTTCATGTGATTGCCTATGTGTGTGTATCTAAGTGAGCAGGAGTGTGTGCGTGTGTATGTGAGTATATGGGAGTCTCATGTGCAAAACCTACAGTGCGTGCTCAGATGAACAGGTGCACTGCGCATTGCCATCTGGTTGTGTCCATACATTATGTCCCCCTGAAAAATCTCTTTTGCTACCAAACTCATGGTGTCCAAATGTGTCTGAGAACTATTCCACCTCGCTTATTCAGACTAACCTGAGCAAAGCTAGTGTGAATTGATTAAAAAAAAAAAAAATTATCGAATATTTAGAAAGTTAGCCATCATTACCTTAGAGAATAGCTAGTAATTAAAACATCCTTGCCTCCCACTCAATATAGGTATTGCTTTATCTACCAGCATTTCCAATAGAACTTTCTGCAACGAATGAAATGGGCCACGTCTGCACCACGTTCACAGGACACAATGCTGTCCACATGTTACACACTTGAAATGTGGCGCGTTTGACTGAGGAATTGAATTTTTAATTTTGTTTACTTTTAACTAACTAATTAAAATGTAAATGTAAATAGCCACATGTGGCTACTGGCTGTGGTACGGGACAGTGCAGACCTAGACCGTGAGTTCCATGCCTTTCTTTCCCCACTGCACGCCCAGAGCTTAGCCAAGGGCCTGACACTGGGAGACTGGTGAGTAAATATCAGTTGACTAAAGGGCCTACAGCCAGGGTAAGTCTTTGGGGATTTGCATTAGTGAATAGAAAAATGGAGATTTGATATGGTAAATGGAAAAATAAATAGTTTGTAGATAAATGAGTGCTTCTGAAGTGTTGGATAAATATCTTCCCTAATGAGTTACACAGTGTCTTTGTAATAGAGTTTATCCTAAGAGTTTTTAAAACTTTGCCATTTTTTCCTTTCCTTCTACCCTTTTCTCTCTCTTTCCCCTCCCTCCCTCCGTGCCTGCCTCCCAACCTTTCTCCCTTCCTCTCTTCCTCCCTCCCTTCCTCCCTCCACTCCCCTAACATAAGCAAACCTCAAACTTACATTTGCACAAAGTATTAATTCTCCCCAGTGGAGATTCAGTTGGTGATACAATAAAGACTATTGCCTCCCCCCACCCCTCCCCCTTTGCCCCTACCACCTTTGTGTGCCCTTGTGAGTCTGGTATCTCAAAAGCTGGGCTGTTCAAAAGACCCTCCATCTCAAGATGCATATCATTTGGAAAATGCAGAACCTCTGAATTAGAATAGGACTCAGCAGCCACTCCATCTATACCTAGCAGCCCATTATTGTCAAGCTCAACTCACTGGTGGGTCACAGAAGGCTGCAGGAGAGTCCAGTTTCCTATTGAGTTGGTAGCTTTCTCCCTCTGCCGGCTGAGAGGAAGCACGAAGTCCACCAAACTCCTCCATCTCTTTCACATCGGTTGCTCTTTCTCTGCAGATCCACTGACCTGCCTTTGCACAGTTGGTGTCATTCAGCCTAAGTGCATGACCCCATATGAATCACCTCCTGCGAATGCTCTGTGCCTTAGTTACATCACCTATAAAATTGGGGGTGATATTAGGACCCATAATACCCACCTCACAGGGCTGTGGGGATAAGCAAACAAATTAATGCTTGTGAAGTACTTAGAAGAGTCCCTAACAGACAATCAGCTTTAAATAGATGTTCATTACCAATATTAGCCTTCTTATTTTTAATTGTTATGTCATATTTTTGGAATCTGATGATTGATCAGTTGTCTTTGGTTGGAATCTGATGATTCATCCGTTGTCTTTGGTTGATTTGCACCCCAAACTCTCCTTAATCTCTTCAGATAGATTGATGCTTAACATCTGATGCCCGAAGTTATTCTTTCAGGGAGGCTTATAGGGTTTCAATAGTTCATATTCCCTATCCCCAATATCCTGGGTTTTCAAACACCAAGGACAATGCCAAGGTTTTCTATACTTTCTGCACCCTGATACAAGGAGAGGCTCAAAGAAGGCACTCAATATGTATTTGCTAAATGAAGGATTTTCTTAGGAAAGAGCAAGTGCCTTGGAGTCGGAAGACCCGTGCCTAAGTCTTGGTTTAACTATGTGACTCTGGGCAAGTCTACCTCTCTGAGCCTCAGTTTATTCATCTGTAAAGTAAGAATGTATATCTTACATAGGACTGATATGAGGAGCAAATGGGACGAGATAGGAAGTTCTTTGTAAACTGTAAAGGAATGTGCATGAGAGGATTGTTCCTATGTCTCCAGGGGGCTTCTTTGGCCTGGTGAGCCTTCTGGGTTTCCTTCTGGGGCTGAACAACAGGGATGGATTCATTTGCCGAAAACATTTGCTAATTATTGTCTGGTTTGAATAATTATCCAGGGATCCTGGAAACAGTCCTTCCCACAGATCAAACTGTCACATCTGCAGACGACCTTTAAGTAATCTGAGTGGGGGTAATTACAAAGGGCTGGTTTTCTCTAAATATAGCTGTTCCCCAGCTAAAGGTCAACCTGAGGGAGCACAGTTTGATAATTGCAAGTGGTTTGATAATGAATTGGGGCAAATATTCCCAGGGGTGCAGTCAGAGGTTTCCTCTTACAAAGACTAGGGTGTGGATGCCTTGATGGGAGGACCTGGCTTTCTGACCCCCGCTGGAGAACCTCGAGGATCTCATTTTATCAAAGTGTCTGTCATAAAGTGATGGTGTTCATGGGAAGGTAACCACAGTTAAAACTTTTACAGGGGATAAAGTTAGCTCTTCTGCCTCTGGGCTCCCGGGGTCCCTGGATGCTGCTGCTCAGCTGTGGTTTACTCTTTGCTTCCTAGCTGCGTCCTGGGAGAGGTTTTTCTCCTCCATGGCTGAGACAACTGAACTAAAACACCAGAAGGCGTAAGATCAGAGAAGACTTGGGTGTGAGTCCCAGCCCTGCCAGGATTCTTTGGCGGTACTTCGGACAAGTCATTTTCTTCATTGAGCCCAAGTTTCCTCATCTATAAAATGGGGCTTGTGGATGACTATCCTACCATCCAGGTTAGGTCATAAGGAGACCCAATAAAGAAATATGTGGGAAAGAGCTTTGCAAGCTCAAAGTCCTCTGGAGATGCTATAGGGGGTCAAGACGATCTCGTTCTGTCCCATCTCCTTAGCTTTGTTTTAAGCTCCTCCAGGGTGGGCGTTACAGTTCTCTTGCGACTCTCCCCTCTCCTCAACTGTTCTCTCTCTACCTGGTGCTTAAATTCAGTAAAAATCCGAGGGATTGAATTGAAATAAAAGAGGGAGAAGAGGAGAATTAGGTTGAAGGAAGTTGACCTACCGGCAGAATGTGAGGCTTGGCGGCTAGCCTCTGAGAGTCAAAACCCTCGCCTCGCGTTCCTTCCATTTTCACTAGACTCGTGCTCCACTCCCACCCCTCTGCCCCCCATCCCCAGGCTCCCTCTTAAGTCTGTATCTTAGGTTCAGAAAAAATTTCTCCTATGCCTGGAGTTTCCCACTCTTACCACTTACATCAGTGGTCCCCAACCCCGAGGGCCGCAGACCAGTACCGGAACTGCTAGGACCGGGGCCGCACAGCAGGAGGTGAGCAGTGGGAGAGCGAATGAAGCCTCACCTGTATTTGCAGCCGCTCCCCAGCGCTAGCATCACCGCCTCAGCTCCACCTCAGATCATCAGGCATTAGAGTCTCACAGGAGCACTGGTTCCTGGTGCCAAGAAGGGTGGGGGCCATTGACTTACAGTACCCGGAGAAGTCCTTTCTCTTCCTTTTGCTTCAGCACTGATAATGTTTAATAGAGCTGAGCTGCAGTATCCCCTTTTTTCAGCAGGTGTCGCTATTGACCACACACTGTGTTCATTTGCTCAGCGCATGTTTATTGAGACTACTCTGTGCCAGGCCCTCTTCCAGGCATTAAAGGCACAACAGTGAATGAAACAGACACCACCCCTGCCCTCGTGAGCAGGGACGGCAGCTAAATAAACACAGATATCTAATCTAATGTCAGATAATGACGGATGGTATGGAGAAAAGGCAGGCTAAAGGGATGGAGATTGAATGGAGAGTGAGGTGATGAAGGAAGGCCTCTGAGAAGGTGATATAAAAACGCTTTAAGGCCAGAGATGGCATCTCTACCCATTCATGTGTATAAGGCATATTACCTTAAACGTTTTTTATTACTAAATTGAATTTTGACTTGGAACAATCATTTCATAGAACTTAAGGGGTAGAAAGTGACCTCAGTCTTCTTTAGGGACCCCTACTCACGGGGACGAGTTGCAATCCCGGGCTCCTAGGCAGAGCCAAAGTGTTGGGAGGGAGAGCGAGGGAACAGGCCTCTTGCCCCTGGCTATTGGTCCCCATAGCATCCTCTCCTACGGTTTCCTGTATGGCCTAGTGGCTTTCTGTGGCTTCTGGGTCATGCTTGATGTGGGGGATGATTTATGGGTTATTCACAGTTCTACCTACCTGAGTGACCGTCCCAGGGGTGCTGGTGAGAGTAGCTTCTCTCTTCTCCCTTCCCTCTCCTCCGTGCTCTGGGGGCGGGGGTGGGATTTCCATCTGGCCCTCTGCAAAGGGGGTGGAGAGTGAAGCCAGCTCTCTCCCTGCTCCTGGACACTCGTCCAGGCCTGAAAAGTCTCCTTCCTCTGTGGAATACAAACTCCAAAAAGATTTTCGGGCTATTTCTGACTTTTGCTCTACTTCACCTCTTCCCTGAAGCAATGAGAACAGTGCCGGTGACTTACTTGGGGGTGAGAGTGAGCTGGGAAAATACAGGGGAACAAAAGCATAGATTGGATAAATCTGTATCTCAAAATATCATCTCAGTCACACCTGTTACAGAAATTCCAGCCTTACTTCTCTCTACGTTCAACATTTTGTGTCTGGCGTACTTAAAACAAGGGTCACCAGGCAGCTGTGTGTGTTATACCACACACTTGTTTAAATCCACACCCGCTTCCCCTAAGTTAAGCATGGTTTCTGCTAGTTAAAGTGTGGGAAAAATGAAGGATTATTAATAGTTCTTCTTCCCCCCACCCCCCAAATGAACAGTGATGCTGCCAGGCAAAAGGCAACAAAAGTATTTAATTAGCTTTTAGATGACTTGGAAACTCTTGTCTAAAAATATGGACGAGCAGGAGTGTGAAGGAGTGTGTAGGAGGGCTGTCCCCACAGTTCTGCACAGTCAGGACGACTGGGGCCACTTGTGGGAAATGTGCCAAAATATCCCTGCTTAGAGGCTCTTTTAAAATGAGCCCCCCGCCCCCCGAGGTTTACAGGAAACTTCTCAGCAGATGTGGGCAATTTTCCCCAAGCCCTTGAAATGGAAGACAAAGGAAGCTGAATGACAGGGCATCAGAATGCGGAGAAAGGGATTGCCAGGCAGGCCGGACCAATTAGCTGCCTTCCGCCCCTCAGCTCTCTGCGGTGGTCTCTGGGAGTTCGGTGGGGAGGTGAGGGGAGCCAGTGGGCCCTGGCATGCTTGACACCCAATTAGAGCTCATTCACCAGCTGACCAGCCAGCCTGCTCCCGTTCAGCTGCTCAGTGGCCGGCTCAGTCAGCAGCTCTAAGAACAGAGGGTGCTAATTTGATGCTGAAACCCAGACGCCTCTCCATCAGCCTGGCCCGGCCTAGTACAGGCCCTGGCTTTTTTGGCTAAGCTTCTGTCCCTGATTCTGTCACCAACTTGCCTTCCCTGAGAAAATGCCATTCCTCTCAAGTAGAAACAGATGGGCTGGCCCAGCAGCTCCTTCCAGGATTCTTAGAGAGCCAAGTCAGGACAGAAGTAAGGTCAGCAGGGGATAACGTGAGGGTTGGGGGGCTAGGAGGCCGTGGTGTCATTAGGTTCCCTGAGGTGCTGGTAAAGCACTGACATGGGAGACAGGGACCCCTGCCTCTGATTCTCTGTGGTGACTTTCCTTTCTTGGGTCTCAGTTTCCCCATCTGCACACAAGGGGGTCTGATGAGAGGCCCTATTGGCACCCTTCCCAGCCTGGTGTGGAAAGTTTCTGCACCAAGATTCTGGGGTGTTTGTCAGATCTTTGCAGTGAAGTGGGCTGGGAGCGTTTTGGGACCCTGAGCCATATGAGGCCTTTTTGAGCGCAGTGAGGCTCTGGCTCTGGAGAATGAGGGGTCGAGCCTGCCTTCTAGAAGACTGGACAAGTCAGAATACTTGGAGAACAGATACTTATTCTGTGAATCCAGGTGCTCAAGCCATTTCAATGATTCCAGAGATGTCACAGGGACACAGGGTCACAGATGTCATGTGAGCCCTCCAGAAGGAACTGCGGCCCCACACTCCGTTTCCGTGACAGCTCCAGATGTAACGACCTCAGTGTCCAGCCTCACTGCCCCTCTCAGGTGTGCCAGGTCATCCTGCTGCAGACATAAGGAATGGGGTGCCCCAGTGAGAACTCCAATGATGCCGTCTTTGTTGCTCTGAGTCTTGACTCCCTCCCTGGGTTAGGATTACACATCCACGCCCTTCACCATGTGACTTCACAGTTCCTGCGGCCACAGCAGGTGGCATATGTTTCTCCACCTCACTAGTGAGGAACTGGGTCAGATGACTGGTCTGGCCTCTGAAACATGGGTAAGTAGTGTGCCCTGTGCCAGTTCGGAGCTGCGATCCATCCCTGTTTCTCCTCAACCTTCTTGTGCCTCTGTGATCTGCCATGGAAAGTACGTGCTCCAGGCAGCCATGGCCCTCGCATCCTGGGCTACAGAATGAGATGTGCAGAGGAAGCCTGAACCCAACCTGAAGCCTGAGTCCAGCCTGGTCCACACAAATTCTCTCTACATCAGCCAGGGTCTACCTATAGACCCGTGAATTGGAAAATAAATGTGTGTTGCGGTAAACCACTGAGATTTTGAGGTCCTCATATGACAGAGAACTGACTAACAATGTCGAGGGTGAGAAACTGCCAGGAGAGAGGCTGCTGGGCACCTTGCCGGTATCCAGGAGCTGGGTGTGATAGGGAAACCAGCACACTGTCAAGGCCAGGGGCAGAGGAATGCCACATCTCATGCTAGCTAACCACAGTCGGGGTGCCAGATAACATACGGAACGTTCATGGGCTACCTTCTGGCACCACCCCGGCCTACCCAAGCTCCAGAGGGACCCCAACCCTGAGTGGGGTTGGGGAGAACTCCTGGACCATGTTTTCCGAACTCCCCCAAGGCGAGGCCTGAAAGGAGTGGACACTACTGTTCTCTGGATAATATGCTAGGACGTAACCTGGCAAGAGAGGAAAGGGGCAGAAACGAAAACCCTCGGAACTGCCTAGGGCATCTGGGATGATCCTGGAGGAGTTAAGATCCACGTCAATTTGAAAGTCTGGGCAGCAACTCTACTCACTGCTGAGATTCAGAAATGACTCCGAAACAGAGAAAGTGATTCCTAATCAGTTTAACGGAGAGACAGATGACTCTTACCCGGGAGTCTCCGGCACTGACAGAGTTGCTGTAATTGCAGGCGCTTGCCAGGGAAATCAGGCGTCTGCCTCTGGTGCCTTAGGTTGCACACCCTGGGGACCTCCAGTTCAGAGACCCTCCCACTGGACCTAGTTCCCTGAGCTGCGCCGACCCCCTGCGGATGCTGACTGCAGCCTGTATGCATATGGCTTGAATTTTAGCTAGGGGCTTTCTAATTGCCGCCTCATTTGTCATTTAAAATACGCACAGATATTGGGATGCACGCAGAATTTTGATTCTAGCCTTTCTTTGTGTTTGGAGAAACAAGGCTTCTGTCTTCTCCCAGAGAAGCCTGTAGAATATGCTACACAAGGGAACTTCTGTGACTTTCCAGGAGTTACAGCTACTCAGGGAGAGACAACAACTGGGCCTAAATGTCAGCAGTCTGGATTCCTGCCTTGACTCAGCCACCGAAGTCTGTGTGACTTTCGGCAAGTTTGGTTATTGCGTTGAGTGTCAGTTTTACTCTCTAGAACATGGGGGCAATAAAAACCAGCCTCAGAGGGCTGTTGTAAAGACCAAATGAGATAATGCAAGTAAATGTTCATCACCACGTCTGGCCTAATGCCATGGTAATATGATGTGTGGTACCTACACGGTAGCTTATTTTTAATACCAGCAAAGTGCTTAGCATGTGATAAGTGCTCCACCAATTGTAGAACCATTGTCGTTGTGGTGGTTATTATCAAAACAGATCCTATCATGTGTATCCCACGTCTGAAATTCTTTGTTAATCCTCACGCCCTCAGAAGTGGTTTTCATGTTGTACTGCTTGGTGCCCCAGGACTTCTGAGGCTGAGTAAGTGTCTGTTTAATGTTCAGGAAACTGTGGCTCAGAGTTGTCCCTAACTGTCCAAGGTCACAGAGTGCAACCTGATTTCCTCCACATTTCTTTCCAATGTGCCTCCTGGTCCAAGCACCCCAGACTTACCTCTTTTCCTTGAACATCTTTGGCACTTTCATATTTATGTTGCTTTGCATGAGTCATTCCTTCAGGCTGGAAATCTCTTTCTACTTCTCTACTTGTCCGAAATATATCATAGTCTAGGAAACACCCTGAGCCCCTCAGACGGCATTGCATTGGTGTCTGTCCAAGCCAGAGCCCAGGTCATGAAGGTCTGTGTTTGCATTGGGCTGTGATCACCTGGCCCCCACCACCCAAGGCCTCCAGCCTGGCCCAACTCCTTTCTCTTATCCCAACCTTGTCATTGACTAAACACAGGTCGAGTGGTTAATGAGCCAAACTGACTCTGATTCTAGGCTGATTATAAACAAGCCAGAAGGGCTTAGAGTGGGCCACCTAAGACTTGCCTCACCTACGCTCTGTGCTTTGACGCATGAGGTAAGAGCCAGCAGGACAGCAGCGCCCTTCGAGAACCCGAACCCAGGCCTGGCATCCTGGCCACACCTGCACGTATTAGGTTTGCATTAAGCACCACGGTAGGGTTGCCAGATAAATACAAAATGCCCAGTTAAATTCAAATCTCAGATAAACAATTTCTCTTTAGTATAAAAATGTTCCATAAAATATTTGGGACTTACTTATTCTAAAATTATGTTTTTGATCTGAAATTCAAGTTTAACTTGGTGTCGTGTATTTTTACTCTCTAAGTTTTCCAGCCCTACAGCACAGGCATATCTACGTGCACTGTCCTGGGACAAGCCCCGCAGGTGTCTGCAGACGTCTCTGAGGCTGTTTCCCAGGGCGTGTCTATGTATGCCAGCTCTAGGCCTGTGTCCATGCAGGTCAGCTAATTTTCTAATACCCGCTTCTTCCCATTTTAGCATCTCTATAATCAGGAGCTATATTATCATCTTACAACTGCTGCACTTTGGGCAGCGGTGATGATGTAGCCACCACTCACTCGACATGTGCAGTCTGCCCGGTTCTGCTGGGAGGCCTGACTGGACACCAAGAGCCAGCCCCTCAATGAGTCACTCAACGAAATATTCCACAACCATTTGAGGAAGGAGATATATCTTATTTATTGTCTGAAAACCTTCTGTTGACACCTGGGAAGATTAAGAAAGAGCTAGCATGGGTATCCAATGCAACATGGGTATCAGCAGCTTGGAAGAAAATCTGGGAAATGCTAGTGGGGTGCTCTGTGAAGAAGTTCAACATCATCTACACTCTTGATGTCTCAGAGGATGAGACCGTGGGGGAAAACGTGGACACCGAGGACTCTGAGTTGAAGCATGATCCAGAAGAGCCGGCCCCTGGATAGGAAGGTTAGGAATACCGTAAGCAATTCATTGCACTTATAATATTCTTTATACTTATTATATTCCTGTATATAATAACAATTAAATAAATATTAAAGAGCACTTCAAATAAGTATAAAATAAAAATCTAAGTGATGAGAAAGCATTGGGCTTCGACGTTTTTTCTTCTTAGTAGTACATAAAACAATGATTTTCTTTATAATCAGTGATATCTTAGATTGGCTGAAATATGGGTAGTTGAAGTCGGTTAAACCAGCAGTCGGTAAGCCTAGACTAATTAACCTAAATTTAAAGGAATCTGAGAGGTCATGAGCCTCTCCCTGGTGAGATGGCCCCTGCAATGATGGGTTTCGATAGACGGTCATATTTCAAGAAAACCATATTCTTTGTATGAGGACTGCACAGTGTCGGGGAGCTAGTGGCGTTTTAGGAAGGACAGTTCTTCGTTATGTGGGAGTGTTCCACGTATTACAGGATATTTAACATTATTGGCTTTTACCATGTTCTGTAAGTGCCTTCCAGTCATTGTGACAACGAACAAAATCCCTAACATCCCCATACATTCCAGGCGCCCCCTTGGGGGCAGTACCACTCCTGGCTGAGTCCACTGGGCTACAGGATGCAAATGGTTTGACACAGGTCTGCCGCCTGTTGGCGCATAACACTATCCTTCCCCCTCTGTAGCTGAGTCCTCATCTTCCAAGAAGTCACAGCACTGCCAGGATTATTCAAGTCCAAGGTGCGTGCCCAGCCCTGGTTTGGAGGGGCTGGGGACACAGCCCCGGGCATTTCTACCTCTCCTGTCAGGCCCCGGCCAACCTTCCTCTGCCCAGTGTCCTCCCTTCCAGGAACATTTTCTCTGCATTCCTCCAGGCAGCCTCGGAGAGAACTGCTCGTCGCCTCCTTTTCATTTACATGGGGATTACTGAAGACCAGAAAAGTGCTTTAAAATGATATAATGTCTCTGCACCTCATCAAACCCTTCCCCTTCCACCAATTTCTGCCTGATTTACAGTTAATATTGCACACTCCCATCACCCTGCCGGAGAAGCGGTGATTATTTCTCCATTGCCATAAAGAATGTAAAGGAGATGGGAAAAATCAGGTGAATTCAGAGAAAGTTTAGTGTAAAAAAAAAAAAAAAAAGTGCTGGGGGAGGGGGTGTCAGGGAAGGCAGTAGAATAATGGGAGCAAAAGTATTCCTGGAACCAATTTCAGAGTCAAGTGATTCCTCCTCTGGGCCTTGCATTAAAGCCTGAGGCCACAGGGTCTCTGGAGC
This sequence comes from Rousettus aegyptiacus, assembly GCF_014176215.1. NCBI lineage: Eukaryota > Metazoa > Chordata > Mammalia > Chiroptera > Pteropodidae > Rousettus > Rousettus aegyptiacus. Next base: position 24,621,990 of record NW_023416284.1, on the reverse strand, counting down.
ACCTGACATATGTGTGGGGCGGGAGTTGGGGTGGCCCTGATCTGAAGCCTTCCTGGGGGTCTAGATAAAGGACCCCAGTGAAGAATTGGCCACCCCTCAGAGGATGAGGGCAGCGGCTGTCTTTTCCCCCTTTTCTCTGGACAAGAAGGTCTGGTGAGCATTTAGGCTACTGAGTCTTTGAGATGCAGAAGGTGACTCTGAATTCAGAGGGATTTATTTATTCTGTTTGATTTAGTTGAACCCTGTCAGCCCTAATATGGGCTCTGGGCTCGAATCCTGGCCCTGACAAGTACTGACTGTGAAACCTTGGGCAGTCATTGACAACGGAGCCTCAGTCTTCTCATCTATAAAATGGAATAAACTGGCATATAATAGGAGCTAATATTATTATATTACACAACCATTTTATTATTTGCTCATGATTCTGCAATGTGAGTAGAGGCTGGTGTAGAGGACTCGTCTCTGCTCCTCATGGCTTCAGCTGAGGGCTGGCTGGCACAGCTTGGTTTGGGTCATATTGTCTGGGGCCTTGTATTTCATTGTGGTCTGAGTTTCTCTATTCTCCATGTGGCCTCTCCAGGTGGTTAACTCAGCATCCTCACAGCAGCAAGATGGCCTCAGTATACTCAGACTTCTTACTTACTGTCTGGTTACCCCTAGGGCACAGAAAACTGAAAGCTGCCAGGATTCAAAATTGGCACAGGTTCCCTTCCGTCACATTATAATGGTCCGAACAGATCATGGGGCCATTCTGAAGTCAAGAGGAAGTGGTACACAAGGGCATGAAAACCGAGTGGTTCATTGTGGTCCACTCAAGGAATAGCTCATCATACCTAGGTCTACAGTACCATTATTTTTTCCTCCTTCTATACTAGCTTGGCTTTGAATTTGTACTTGTATGCTTACCATTTATTGCACATCAATCTTTATTGTAAATGCCCTCAGATTAATTTGTTTTTCTCTCTCTCTCTCTCTTTTTTAATTAGGCAAGAGAACAATAAGGAAGTACAGGTGTTCCATGGTCATGCCTGTCTACTTGCCTTTCTGGCTTTCCGGGTCTCGGGCACCCCTTCCTGCTTCTGTAGCTGGTCACTAGATCCATGTGCATCTCTTTCTGTCTGTAGGGTTGTTTTTATCTGTTCCTATCTATTCAACTCTTATCTTTGTCTAAGACTCTCTGTTTATCTATCTCCTCATCTCTGTTCTGCGCACATTTTTCTGTCTTTGTTTCTGTTGATCTTTCTCTATGTCTCTCTGTCTCTGCCTCGTCTCTCCCCTCCCCCTTTAAATCTCCTGCTTCTTTTCTCAATCTCCCACCATCATCATTTTAGCCAGACACATGGCCTTCTCCCTGGTATTGTCAGAAAACTTCACCTTCGGTCTTTGGCAGATAATCAGGGATTTCCTGAGTAGGAAAGGCCAGACTGCCCCAGAGGCCTTGCCATATGCAGAGACTGTGTCTAGGGATTCCTTCCTTTTCTCTTTTAGCATCTGGCCTCTGGAGCCTGAGAACTGCCTGGACCCAAAAGCCTTGCTAAGCTGGGGTGGGGCGGGGTGTTGGGGTGTGGGGGGCGTGAATGTCTTGCCTTCAGGGTCTGTCTTGGGAAGGAGGCAGTGGGGGGACAGGGAGAAATGTGATGAGGGAGGTAAGACACACGTGACACACTGTAGGTGCTCAAAACTAATTGCTGCAACGATGACTAATGATATGAATGGGTAGCAGGCCTGAATCTTGTTCCATTATGTCAGCCGAACATGAAGTATTACATTTCTTATTTTTTAAAAATCAGATTAATCTCTAATCTGAGCCTCTCTCCTGGGAGTGTGCCTGGGAGAATCCTGGGAGTAAGACATCATCTATGAAAGAAGCCCATCTTCTCTTCAGTTTAATTTCCTGCTCTGAAGGAGACAGTTCTAGTGGAAGGACTATGCAACTTGGGTCAGGATGATCTGAATTCGGATCCAGGTTCCGCACTTGCCCTGCCATATGACCTTGGGTAATTCATCCACTTGAATCTCAATGTCCTCATCTATAAGATGGGACTAATGATTTCTTCCTCCAAGGATGGTTGCAGGGTTCATTGGGGGCGATGAAAGGCTCCCAGGGCAGTGCCTATCACAGGAAAGAGGTCAGGAAATGGCTGCCCTTTGGCTCTCTAAGGTGTCAACCAGATCACATCACCTTACAAAAGGAGAGAGAACCTCTAAGTACAATGACCATCAGCTTATGGCCACCCTCATTGGACCTATGACCTCCCTTGCCTGGCCCTTCAGATTATCTTCAAGCAAATCGCGGAACTGATACAGTTATTTTCTCTTTTCCTATATAGGTTTGAAATTTTACATAACCAAAAGGAACAAGGTGGGGGTGGGAGGAGATGATCTGTGCAGTCCTCCTGGTACTCGTCCTGGGGGTGGCAGGACTTCCCACAGAGCAACAACATCAGCATCGGTAGAGAGAGTTAAAGATTACATCCGTCCGGAAGCAGCATAAACACAATTAAAGGCAAACAAACTAAAAACGAAGATTTTCAACAAGGATTACTGCTAGAGTTAATATCCCCATTATATATGGAGAGCTCTGACAATACATCAAGATAACACTAACGCTTCAATTACGAAATGGGGAAATAAACAATTCACAGAAGATGAAATACAAATAGTCCATAAACATGTAAAAAGATGTTCCACTTTACCAGTAATCACAGAAATATAAATTGGGACAAAATAGCACTTTGATCTACCAAATCAGGGAAGATTTAAGAAATGGTAATGCCCAGGGCCAGCAAGGCCGAAGTGACGCAGCACTCTTCTTGGTAATTCTATTGCCAGTAACTTAAATTGGCGTCTCTCTTCTCAAAAACAAGTTGGGACTACGTATTAAAAACCTTAAAAATAAAAAAAACCCGCATGCTTCAGGGCTAGGATTCCACCTCTAGGAAATACTCAGAAATTCAGGCAAAAATTTCTACACCATGACATTCATTATTTATAACTGAAATTTTTTACTTAGAAAAGAGACAATCTAAATACACCCCAGTAAGAGAGTGGTTAAATAAACTAAACATCTATACGATATAACATTCTGTAGCCATTAACGGTTATATTTTCCAAGAACTTTTAAGAACATGGAAAAATACTGTTAAATAATGTTAAGAGAAAAACAGGATGTCGAATTATGTCATTGTGCTGTATAATCCCAATTAGGTAAATAAATAAATATACAGGTAGAAGGGTGATCAATGAGGCAGAACAAAAACATTGTTGAGAATTTCTGCAGTTTTTAAAAGTTGCTAGCAGATTTAACTTTCTACCAGTCTCTGGTGTTAAAAGACAGAAGTCACCTTGGGAAAATGATTCTTTGTTTTGGAGGTTTTTTAGTTATACAAATATAGAATAAATAAATAGCCATTCGATGTTCTTAAAGGTAATACCGAGTGTTGGTGAAATACCCAAAGGCAAGTGACAAAACTGAGGCGTAAATATTCTATTATTATTATTATTATTATTAATTTTTGGAATAAAATACCATTTTGAGGTAGAGTGGGTACATCTCTGAGAGAGATCTTTTTGATATTAAAGAATTTTTTCCTTTTTTAAAGAGAAAGAACAGTAGGGAGAAGTGCTTGATAGAAGGGTCTAATTAATTCATCCAATAAGGGATGATTGTCTACTATATACCAGGCTCTGTTCTAGGCCTCGACATACTCTCAGTCAAGACCGAGCGCCAGCATTCCTGGGGCTTACTCTAGTGATGGAGACAGACAGCAAACCAATACAAGTATAAAGTCTGAGGGTGTGGTAAATGCCATGGAAAAGAAAGAGGGTAAAAGGCTAAGGAATTGTGAGGTGGGTGTCTTTTTTATGTGAGGACTGGGATCTGAGAAGACCGTTCTTGTAGGTAACTTTTGAACAGCGATCTGCAGAGGGAGCATTGCAGGCAGTGAGGACAGCAAGGACGAAGCCCTAGAGGTGAGAACATGCTTGGCCGATGTGAAGAACACCAGGGAGGCTGTCATGGCCAGGACAGAAGAGCAAAGGGGCGAGTGGTGGCAGAAGCAGGGGAGGGAAAAGGAGGGTAGGATCGTATAGGCGTGATACGCACTTTGGATTGTATTTAAAGCGATCTTACTGAAATATAGTTCATGTGCAATAAAATGCACCCATTTTAAGTGTCATGTGATGAGTTTTGACAATTGTCTACACCCATGTAACTACCACCTCAATAAAGATATTGAACATCTCCATCACTTGTGTTCCTCTTGGCTGTTAATCACTTTTCACCCCAGCCCTGGGAAGCCACTAATCCGCCTCCTGTCTCTGTCATCACGCAGTAATGCACTCATGTGTCTGACTTCTTTTACTCGGTGTATTGGTTTTGTGATTCATCCACATTGTGTGTATTGGTATTTTGTTCATTTTTACTGAGCAGTTTTCCTTTGTAGTATACACCCAAGGCAATTATCCACCCACCTGTTGACAACATTTGGAGTTTTCTAGTTTGAGGCTCTTATAAATAAAGCTTGTTGTGGACATAGGTTCTCATTTCTCTTGGGTAAAAACCTAGGAGTGAAGTTGTGGGTCATAGAATAAGTGTATGTTTAAATTTACTTAGAAACTGTCAGTTTTCCAAAATGGTTGTGCATTTTACAATTTCACTAGCCATATATGAGAATGCCAAGTTGCTCCACATCCTTGCAAACACTTGTTGTGGTGAGTCTTTTCAATCACACCATTTTAGTGGGTATGTAGTGACTTTTCATACTAACAGCATGATCTCAGGCAACTTGAGCTCCCTGAACTTTGGTTTCTGCGTCTGTAAAATTGGAATACTAATAGTTAAGAGTAATAATCTCATAATGATACGGCGAGGATTAACTGCGATGATGCAGGAAGGCGTTAGCTCCATATCAAGCAGATGGCCAGTGCACAATAGAGGCGAGCTAGTTATGTTATCCCTTGGCCAAAGGGATGCTCCCTATGCCTCCAATCACAGGCCACCTCTCTTTTGCCATCTACCTACTACCATGTTGCTGGAGCACACTGATCCCTCTTGGTGAGAGTTCTCTCTCTCGTGTTCATTTATCCTTGTCCCCTGACCTGTAACCACTGAAAGAAGAAATCTCCAAATCACTGAACACCCTAATAATGTCTGTGCTGGGTCTCACCTTTTATCCCAAGTACCTCTTCAAGGCATTTTCCAAATGAACATGGTTTTTAAGTGAGAAAAATTTGGGGGACAACCACTAAGATATCTCCTCAAGCTCTGCCAGGGTTAATTCTTATGGGATTGAGGGCTCTCCCAGGGACGGGTGATGTAGCCAGCAGCTAAAACCGTTATCTGGACAGGCTTCGAAGGCAAACGACCTCTGTATGCCCCGCTGGCTGCCTCCACCCAGGAGCCGTGACGATCCCACCTCCCAGCCTTCTGCTCCTGCTTCCTCAAGGAGATCTTGAATATTTATCATATATTAGGTGAAAAAAGAAGTGGAACAGGAGGAAATTGTGTTACTGCATATAAAATTTGCCTGAAAAGTTTCCACTTTCCTCTAGTTGGAAAATAGTTTTGATTTGAAATATGAAGCTTCTCTCTGACTTATTATCTCGGAGATGAGAATGGAAAACGATGCTCCTTCAGTTTCAGGTGGAGCCGCTGGAGGTGGTGGGCGTTCACGGGCACCAGAAATTGTCTGTAAAAATTGCCCCTTGTGCATCAAAATTGCAAATTTCTTTTTTCTTCTCTTGCTGCTTCCTCCACCAAAATTTTCCTGTAGCTAATAGGCAGGAGGGAGTGGAGAAAAGAATGTAGTGGGGAACAGCACAGTCCCCACGTCAATAGAACACCAGGCTCATTCTGTCCTGGACACACACTTGATTACAGCAGCCTTTGCTCCATCTCATTTGATTTCTTAGGCCACAGAACAGAATTCCCTCTACAGCAGGTTCTCTATGCTTTTCTGGGTACTGATCCCTTTACAACTTGGATCCATGCTCCAGAATATCACATATACATGCCAACTTGCTCATGCACCTTGAGGGGATTTGTGGATTCTCTAAATTTAACCTGTAAGACACCTCTAGGTCGAGAACACTCTACCACAATGTTAAAAACACCACAACAAAATCATAAAAGGTGCCGTTTATCAAGCACTTAGATGCCAGGCACTACACTAAGCATCTCTGAACAAGTTAACACGGGTAGAGGTGCTTAGCACAGTGCCTGGTGCATAGTCAGTACTCTTATGATTGTAATTCTCATGCAATCTTCACAACACACGGTGCTGTTATTACCCCTAAGTTATAGGTGAGATTCCCAAGGCCCAGAAACTTTAAGTAATTCACCAAAGGTCACTAGCAGTAAGCGGGAGGGATATGGTTTTCCTGACTCCAGCCTAAGTTTCTTAATATTCACAATGTAGGTGATCCTCACCTCTCCTTGCACACCTTCAGTGAAGGGCCCCCACAATCGCTCAAGGTGGGTACCCTTCCATGCCTGGGTTGTTCTGGCTTTTAGAAAGGCTTTCTAAAAGCCTTTTGCTCCCTGATCTTGGCCCTGTCCTTTGTGGCTACAGCAGTACACAATGTAGGTATTGCTGCAATCCTACAACAACCCCATGAAGATTTAAATCCAGTCCTGCTTTCTTTCAGCTCAATTCATTGCACTGTATTCCAAAGACTTGTTCAAGGTCACATACCTTGAAACTGGTGGAGGCAGGATTTGAACTGGGTATACCAGTTTTCTGTAGCTGTTGTAACAAATGACCATAAACTAGGTGGTTTAAAACAACAGAAATGTATTCTCTCACCGTTCTGAAAACCAGAACTCTAAGATCAGAGATCAGAGTTGATTTCTCTAGCGACTCGAGGAGAGAAGCCATTCTCTCCCTTTTCCAGCTTCCGGTGACTGACAACATTCATTGGCTTGTAGACACATGACTCCAATCCCTGCCTCTGTCTTCACAAGGTCTTCTTCTCTCCATGTGTCCTCATCTTTTTTAAGGACATTTATTTATGAATTTAAGTTTCACCTAGATACTCCAGGATGATCTCACGAGCACGTCTCTAGATTCTTAACTTAATTATACCTGCAAAGACCTGTTTTCAAACTTAGGTCACATTCACAGATTCCCAGTGGACATCTCTTTTATTGGGGTGTGTGTGTGTGTGTGTGTGTGTGTGTGTGTGTGTGTGTGTGTGTGTTGTGGGGATGGGGTAGCATCATTCAACCCACTACATTGGACCTGGCTCTTTCCATTCTTTATGTTTGACTACTATGCCCCAATGAAGAAGTCCTACACTGACATACCGTGAGATGAATGTGACTCACAGAAATATTTGATTTGATCTAACAATTTTTAAAGAGCAATTTGAATCAATCACTATTATTTAGAAATTAGTAAAACTTCCGATATGTGATAGTGTAAAATATCACTTTCCCCCTTCTCTTCCTGGAAAGCATTGCAAAAATAATAAGATAAAAAAGTCTGTAAACTTCATTTTTAGTGAAACTAGAAGGCAGGTATAATCCCCAGACTCTAATTTATGTAAAAGTGCTGCTAAAGCCAACTGAAACCAAGTAGGACCTCAATGAAGGAAGAAGAGACAAAAAACTAAATTGACAAATCTTAGCAATGGGAAGACTCATTGAGGGACCATCTCCAAAGTCTTCTGAATAAAGGTCATTTGAATGGGCCCTAATCCAATATAACTGGTGTCCTTATAAAAAGGGAAAATTAGAACACAGAGACAGACACTCATAGAGGGAAGATGATGTGAATACATACAGGGAAAAGATGGCCACGTGACTGGAATGATGCTTCTACAAGCCAAGGAATGCCAGGGATTGCTGGCAAACACTAGAGGCTAGAGGAGATAAGGAAAGAGTCTCCCCTAGAGCCATCAGAGAAAGCAAAGCCCTGCCGACATCTTGGTTTTAAACTTCTTGCCTCCAAAACTGTGAGGCAATAAATTTCTGTTGCTGTAGTCCTAAATAACAAATATAAGTAGTAAGGCCTAGGTGCTGGAATTGCCGTCAGATAAAGTAAAATTCAGGATAAAAGTCACTCAATGAGACAAAGAAGGGAACTTTCTAATTCTAATAATATGATACATGTTTATGTATATACTAATAGTATTATACAAATGTTATATTCTTAGTGGCAATGAAAATAAAAGGGTTATAAACTATCTTTGTACCAAATAAAGTAGCAGCCACGTGCAAAACAACATTTATGAGAAATACAAGGAGAAAGAGAAACACACTAATAGTGGAATATTTTACTTTTACTCTGTTTGACAGATTAAATGGATAAAAAGTAAATATAAAAAATAAGACCTAAATAATATAATTAACAAGGTAGAGCATATATACGCAGAGAGGACAACTTTGCTACAGTTTTTCCTTTAAGTACTGATGGCATATTTCCAAAAATTGACTATATAAAAGGCTACAAGTTAAACCTCAATAACTTTTTCCTTTGAACGAAAATAAGACATATATTATTTTAAGATCATAATTCATTAAGGTAAAAAACAAAAAGCTCCTGCTGTGTGGGGTGGAGGGGCAATGGGAATAGACTTCAATGCTTCACCTTAATTCAATGAACAAGAATGTGAGCAAAGCATCCAACTCGGGAAGTTAGAAAAAGGATAACAAAACAGACGTAAGGAAAGCAGAGAAAAAGGTAATAAAGTAACTTGAAAGAATAATTTAATGAGTTAGAAAATAGAGTAATAGTAGAATAAATAAAATAAAATTAAAAGGTTTAAAAGTGAACAGTAAGATTGATAAATTTATAGCTCTAATAAAGAAAAATTTGGAAGGCAAATATACACAGAATAAGAGATGATAAAGAGGAATTAACACAAAGACAAAATTAATCATAAAAACCATTTGCTCAACTTATAAAAATAAATTTGACAACCAGAATGACTATGAATTTTCTAAGAAAATGTAGTTTACCAAAATGAATAAAGAAGACATAAACATTCTAAATAAACTGATATCCATGGGGGAAAAAATGGAGAAATTTGTCAAAAAGCTATATTCTAAAAGGCATTAGGCCAATGGATTTAAAGGATTTTACCTGCTTTAAAAACAAAAAATTACAATATTAATTATTCTGTTCTAGTAAATGAAAAGAAGGGGAGAAATCCAGATTGTTTAAATGAATTAATCAATACATTGATACCAAATTTCGGTAAAGATTGAACACCAAGGAAATTTCAAGCTAGTTTCAGTTATGACTATCAATTTTAAAATCCTAACTAAAACATTAGCAAACAGAATTAGCAGCACTTAAAAGTATAAGAAGTTATATACAAGTGGAATTTGCTCTAGGAATGCAAGGATGGTTTAACATTAAGAAACTAATTGAAATGATTCATCATACTGAAGTGATTCATCTATGAAAAGGAATGATCAATTCTTGATTTAAAAAAAAAAACACTGAATAAAATAGGTGGATATTTTCCTAAGAAGAGAAAAATCTACCTCACTTCAAAAAACCAACATCATTTATAATGGGAAATTGCTATAACGTTTTATACTAAAGTCAGGAATGGGAGACAACTTCCCATTTTCAGTACTATTATTAAATATTGTACTGAAGGCAGCAGTCAAATAAATTATATGAGAAAGAAATTAGAAGCATGAAAGTTGTAAAAGGGGAAATAAAATTACAATTTTCGGGTGATAATGGTATTACTATATATCTGGAAAACCTAGAAAGATAGACTTTGGAACTACTGCCAGCAATAACAAAATTCAATAAAGTAGCAGTGTACAAGATAAATATACAGAAGTAATTAACTTTTATGTATATAAACAACAGTTAGAGGATATAATGGAAGAAATAAGCTTATTTACAATATCAGCAAAATGATAAACTACCATTTTTGACAAGAAATGGCCAAGGCATATATGAAAAAAACAAACAAAAAACCCTTTAACCCTTTCTGAAGGATACTGAAATAATTTTGGACAAATGGGAAATCTGTCTAAATTCTTGGGTGGAAAAATTTTAAAATTTTTCCTAAGTTAATATTTAAGCTTAACATGAACCTAATAAAAATGCCAATAGCTATTTTGGGGAGAGAAAGGGGAAATTGGGAACTAGACAAGGTGTTTATATGGAAAAATAAACAAGACAGTCCTTCTCCAATTTGTTTCTTTTCACTGAAAATTATGTTTTTTAAAAAATTATTCATGTTGATACATATAGTTATACATCATTCATTCTAAACGCTGCATAATACTTTTCCATTGTATGAAGACACTATAATATATTAGTTCTCTTGTTGATGGATATTCGGGTTGTTTCCTGGGTTGTGTCATGTCCTTAACGGTTCGAACCATCTGCATAGGGTGGAGTGGGGGTGGGAAAATAAGTGTGCTTGGGCTCTTGCACCATCTGGGGAATATAAATCCATATCTACACATGACAGTTACCAGGGATTTTGAATTCTTTCAGGCAACTTGACATTTGTTTCCATCCATGGCTCTAGCAATTTGCCTGATGATTTGTTGAGCTGATGAAAAACATTTTTCTTGACCCTTTATGAGACCTTTGTACCCTTGCTCTATACAGTCTGGGGGCCACAGTGATGCTCTGTGACCACTAAAACCCCAGTCCCCAAGTCTCTAGGTCCAAAGCCCCTGCGGACCACCACAGTATCTGTTTCTGCTTCTTCCTTTGGCTTTCAGGTCCCTTGTTTTGTCTGACTCCTGGAATTCCAGTTTTTTCTTTTAAGCTTGACTACATATTTATAACCTTTCTGTTGTATTTTGCTTCGCCTTTCTATGTGGCTGTGGAAGGTGGGAGGTCCTTTTATGTCAGCTCTGCTCACTGCATTACTGGAAGTCAAGGGCCCACAATAGGTCCTCAGTACATTCCATCTTGTCTTGTTACTCCCGCCAGTGAGTTCTTTTCATGTTCTGGCTCTGGCTCCTGGCCTCCTGCTCTGTTAGCCCTGAATGTTTTTATGTGGGTCACATGGGGCTGGAATCTGTGTAAGTGCTGTGCCCCCAAAAAGTGTGTGCTAATTTTAAAAACAGACATTAAGAGAAGTCTTTAAATTGTAATTAGCATAGACAGTGGACTGTTTCCAAACCCATGCCATTATATTACCAATCTGTCCATTTGTATCATGTCCATTCTGGTCATCTAGAACCTCCATGTTGGGAGCTGGGGATTGGAGGGCATAGCAACAGGGGAGAAAAACCTGAACAAGGCTTATCCAAGGCTGGAGAAATTAATTCCCCTGTGGGCTTGCCCTTCAGGAGTCATAACCCACGGGCCTAGGGGAGAGCAGATTTGATGTGACCAGCAGAGACTTCTGGGGCTCTGCTTTAGGGTTTGCCCATGGCCACAATGTTCCTGGACCAGGGTCCTTTCTATCATAAAGAATTTTGAAGAATGAGGTTCAGCATTTAGCTATGTAAGTGAAGAAGAACGTGAAGAAGAAGCATCTTCTATCTGCTGGTTTGAGGTTTGGGTAGGGCTGCTGGTACCCAGCCAGGCAGGTCCCCAGTGCCTACCAATGGGTAGGGTCAGGGCGAAATGTGTAAATGATGGAGGCAGGAAGTGCTGATGTATTGAGACAATGTCACTTGCTCATGAGAACATAGTGGAGCAGGAGATTCTGTAAAGTACTGGATCATCTTGAGAAAGTAGAGTTAAAATAACACTCAGTGAATAGTATTCATTCTCCTATACTCAGTAGAATACAATTTTCTGACAAGGAGTGAACAGAGATCCAGCAAAGATGTCCGTCTTTGCCAGATGATGCAGCCTTGGAGGACTAAAGCCACTTAGGGGGTTTAGGGAGGTGTTTAGGCAGTTTGTCAAAAGTTATCTGGATGTTAATTACCTAATTTGCCAGATTTGATGAGGGTGTCTGGCTGCAGTAGGGCCTCCTTACTGTGAGGGGGTGACCAAGAGAAGCTTGGGGCACAGAGGGAAGAAAGGCTCACTGGTCCATGAACCCAGGCAGAGAAAGATGGGGAAGCATGTAAGTAGGCATCTGGGACAGAGTGAGACTGAGGGGACAACACCCCAAATACTTTGGGGACTTCGAGGCTTCCTTCCTTCTGCCCAGTGGTGTCACCTTGGAAGGCCCCGGGGCAGTACTATGCCAAGAGGATGCAGGGAAAAAGACCTATGGTTTTTACTGGTTGTGACTTATTCCACAACAGAAAGGAGAAGACAAATGTTCCTTATGACTCCTAGAACCTTGAAACAGCCCCCCTGCCCAGTCTAGGGAAAGTTGTCCAATCCCTTAGTTTGGCAATTTCCACAGGGCCCCTCCTCTATTTTCCTCCTCCCCACTTTGGCATAATCTAGAACAGTGATTTTCAGTTATGAGCGAGTGTGCCCTCCAGGTGACATTTGGCAGTGTCTGAAGACATCTGGTTGTCATAACTTGTGGGTGTGGGGTTGTTAGTGCTACTGGTATCTGCAGGCAAAGGGCGCTGCTAAACATCCTATGAGCACAGGACAACCCCTCACAACAAAGAATTCTATCCCAAAATGTCCACGATGTTGAGATTGAGAAACCCTGCTCTAGAATAATCTTTTTGCTGACTTTATGTTTTCAAAGACAAGTGCCAAGCTTCAGGCTACTTTTGATTTCAGCCCAGCCAACACCAACATCCCTGAGGCAAGAAGTTTTGGGTATTTTCTTAGAACTGGTGAGGGAAAATTACACAGAAAAAAATACACATAGTTCTCCAATTCTCCTACATCAGGGAAACAAAATGTAAATTAAATTTTCAATCCATTATTCTTCCACCCCTTCAACTTGCCAAGCTTTGCGGTGCCTAAGGACTTCCAACTTGACGATTTTACTTTTCTTAACCACTCCCCCCCCCCACACACACACTTTAGGCTTCACGCATCAGTGTGGGTTGGAAGTTGAAAGTGTGGGAGTGAATGAGATCATTCACGGAGTATTCTCTCTACAGAGTGGGAAGAGCAGAGGAACAAGGACAGAACCCCAAGGCATGCAGACATTTAATGAGGGGCACAAGAGAAGAGGAAGAAAATGAAATTCCACAAGTGACCAGGACAAGAAGCAATGAAAGAAGTGGGAGGAGAATTTAATTCAAACATGTCACACATTTTAAAGCGCTATGTGCCAGGCACTGTGCTGGTGAATTGGGATCCAAGGAGCTTCAAGAAAATGAGGGATTCGTTTGTTTGTTTGTTTGTTTGTTTGTTTGTTTGTTCATTCATGCATTCGTTCATTTGTTCATTCAACAGCTATTTATTGAGTGCCTATTATGTGCCGGGCACTGTTCTGGATACTGAGGCCAGCAGTGATCAAAGAAAGTCTCCCTGTATGCAGCTGGTGAAGAAGACACACGAGAACAAAAGTGAAGAAATACCGCCAAAGAAATTAGTCAGGATGAGGACTGACAAGAGGCCATTCGATCCTACTTCCATGCGGGACCACAGAGAACAGTTCTGGTGGACCGATGGGTACAAAACCTGATTGCAAATGGCCCAGTGCAGTAGCCCAGGGTGGGGACAGCGGAAGGCCTGCCACACAGTAGCCCTCGCCAAATGTTGGACAAAGAAGCCAGTTTCTGGGTCACTGCCCAGAAATAGTCTCAATCGCCTTCCCTAGTGATTTATTGAAACTGCTGTCACCGCCTTTGCACTTTTTCTGAAAAGTTTTGTGTAAAGCAGGAAATAAAAAGTGCTGGAGCCCTAGATTCAGAAAGGGGGGAAAAGGTATTTATTATTCTTTTAGTACAAGACAAGGCACAGCACCAGGAAAAGAATAATCAAAGTTGACAGCTCAGAGGAGATGACAGGAAATGGTTTCGAGGAGTCTCCTTTGGTCACGAATGCTAAGAGAATTTGTGCCGAACCAGGGAGTTAACTGTGAGAAATTTTGCCTCAAAAACATGTCTAATTTCATTTTTTAAACTCTTCTAGTAGAGGTGAAGCAGGCTTGTATCTGTGGATTATACCACCCTGGAGGCTTTCATAATAGACAGGAAAATAAATTAGTTATGACAGTCACTTCCTGAAGTCGGCAATATGAGTTCTCACTTGAGATCCAGTGGCCTTAAGAATTACAACGGAAGAAGTTTAGAAAAGCCTTTTCGTGCATGTGTTCTAGGGCCCAGAATCAGAAACTGTTATAGAAAGGCCACAGTGATGTGAAGACCTCCAGTATGATGAGAATGAGACTTGTTCCTGGGGGCTTCTTTGAAGAAAAAGGATGGATACCAAACTGAGTAGATTGAAATCCCCACCAAATCTGGAGCCAGGAGGCCCGTGTCTGTTTCTGTGTAACCACAGGCAGACGTTTGTCCTTTCTGAGCTTCTGCAGCACCAGGGGATTGGACCCACCATCTGCAAGGGCCTGATCTTGCTTTTGCCTATTTGGTACCCATTCTCCATTCGTCTGGTAATAGCACGTCCTTTTCCCTTGGACAACTCCATCTCCCACTGTGGACAGTGTTGGTGAGCTTATCAGTCACATTCTCCTCACTTTCCCTGGCCAAGGGGAGTCATGTCTACTTCCCGCCTTTTCTGAAGCCTGTTTCAACACCTTTCCTTCAACCCTAAAAACTATCCTGTTACTTCCATTGAATACCCATTTGGCCTCCATTAGCAAACATTGTTTCTGTTGCTTGCAACCAATGAATCCTAATGTGACATGGCCCTTTGGGTCCCCTGCTCATGCAAGGTCATGGGTTTGAAATATAAAGCAGGATGTGACTTTTTTTTCTATTACATGTCCTCTCGTTGGATTAAGTCCACTGACCCAGCAAGTCAGACTTTTTGAAACCCTGATTCTGTCATCCAACAATATTTATTATTTTTCCACTTTATGTCACCCACGATTCTCATCCTAAAGTCACCCATGGGTCATGTGTGCGTTTATAAGCCCATATGGGCCTTGGCTCTGTGTTGGGCTCTGACCAAGTACTGCAGATGCAGACATTTCCTTGGGGAACAAAGCAATCCAGTTTGGTGGAGGATGTGAAAACAGGAAATTACAGCACAGTGTGTAAATTCCGTTGGAACCTGGTCAGGGTGGGTGTCAGGAAATGCAAGCAGAGGTGACATGGAGCAGGTACTTGCCAGGAGTCCTGTTGGAAGGAAAGGCATTATGGGAAGAAAGCACAGTAAATGCAAAAGCAAGGAGACGGAGAAGTTAACTGTCACGTTCAGGGAACTGCTCCTGGTGTGACCGTGAGTGTAGTTGAGTACGTGGCAGCTCTGTCTGTTTGGGAAAGTGGGCAAAGAGAACATCCGTGTCTTGAGTGTGTCCCAAGGGCCAGCTGAATCCAGGGAACTCGCGGTTTTCAATGTAAACAAAACTTGTGGGATTTCTGCAGGGGCACTTCTGGCACACAGCACTCATTGAGCGAGGCTACCATCTGAGATGTCCACATATCAGATGCTCCTCTCTTGGAGGTTTCCCTATGCGCCTCACCAGGGCCAGGAACTTGGCCCCTGGGCTTGTGAGAGCTGGTCAGGAACACTCAGTTCTCACTCAATACCCTCCACGGCCTTGATACAAGCTTTTCCCAGTCCTTCCACCTTCCCCCTGGTGTACTAGGCCTGTCTCTGTAAGATCCTTGAAATTCTGGGGGCCCAGAATGACTTATGTTCTGAATTTAGCACCTTAGCCCAGCAGCATTCTGTCTTGCAAAACCACCACTCTGCCAGCTTCACATGAAGGGGCCATTTAATATGCAGCTGAGAAACAACCCTACAAAGCAAAGAAGATAAGGTGGGAATATTGAATATTCATTTTTGTGGTTAGAGGGTGTTTTTCCTATGATTCTGTTATTCAAATTAGCTTGGATTGTAACTTCCATTTCAACAACAAATGCTTAAAGAAACACAACAGGATAATCTCCAGTTTGTTCTCCTGAGATCTCCAGAGTGACCTGCTCCCCAGAAGACTCCCCTTTAAAGTCAGAGATGTTGGCTGATCATTTCTTCTACCCTTGTGGACATAATACAGCAGAAGGGAGAGGCTATGAGAGCTAGCTGGTCTCTGGTCCTGGTCAGTGCCCACGATCTGCCAGTTGATAGCTTCTGACAGGACAGCGGGCCAGCCTGACCCTCACCTTACCTTAGGAAGCAACTGAAGAGGGGATCAGCTGAAGATCTCTGGGAGCCGGCCACTGTCCCTGTTCCAAGTGTAATGGTGAAGCCCATTCTAAACTGAATCTGAGATAAGATAGCAGTAATCAGTGATGAAAAGGTGAGCAGCAGTTAGCATTTATATTATAATAAAATATTTTCGCATCTACCCTGACACCTCTTGGTTCAAGCCTGGATAGACATTCACCTCCTAAAACTTTCTGCATTTACTCTTGCTGCTCTCCAATTTCCACCTGGCAGCCAGATGATTTTCGAGTGTAAATTGGATCATGTCACTCCAGCTTAAAAGCCTTTCATGATTTCCCATTGAGCTTAGGATAAAATCCATGGCGTACACAGGCGTGAGGGCAATGGCCCTGCCTGCCTCTCTGAACCTCTCTCTTGCCCCTGTCCTCTCCATTTACTGTGCTTCTGCTATCAATTCCTAGAATGTACCACGCTCTCTTCCACCTCTGTGTCTTTGCACTGGCTGTTCTCCCTCTTGGGACACAATTCCCAGCACCTCTCTGGTTAGCTCTATCTTATCTTTCAGTTTCAATATCACCTACTCAGAGAAGCCTTCCCAGATCTCTTCTCTGAGCCGATTTCCCTATGTGAATCTTATAGCACTCTCTCCATTTCTTGCTGGCCTTCCTAGTCACAATCTGTAATGAGTTGTTTACTTGTTATCTGTCTCTCCATTAAAAGGCAAGTCCCCTGGGGCAAGGATGGTCTCTGTCTTAGTCATCACTGTGTCCTCAGGAACCAGCCCAGTGCTCGATAAATATTGACCGAATGAATTTATTGAGCGTCAACTGTGTGTCAGATTCCTCATATGCTTTTCTCATTTAATCTTTACAATAACCTTGTGGGGCTGGTCAATGTTCCCTATCGCAGACGGCAAAATTGACTCTCGCAACATCACCCAGTGGTAGAACAAGACGTTGAACCTAAGTGTGCCTGCCCCGCAGTCCATGATCTTTCCACCCATCTCCTCACACCTTCAAGCCGGAACGGTGGTTTTGCTACTTACTTCCTATGGGGCAAAGGGCCAGGCCCTAACCTTTTGAAACTACTTCCTCTCATTCGTACAATGTGGGCATGAATAAAATGTGCCCTTATACTATAGTGTAGCATGGACTCTGGAGCCAAATTGTCAGGGGTCTCTGGCTAGCTACTACTGTCTGTGTGTGTCCTTGGATGAGTGACTTAAGCTTTCCGTGCCTTAGTTTTATAATCTGGAAAACGGGCATAAGTAGAGTTGTTGAGAGCATCACGCGAACAAATGTGTGTAAAACCCTTAGAACAGTGCCAGACGCTTACACAGTTGGGGAAGGGTTAGCTATTATTATTATCACCATTAGTTACCATTTATGAACTAATTATTTTCCGAACCCCTTCACATTTCAGCCTCACACACACCCTTTACTTTCCTTTTTTATAGAAGAGGAAACTGAGGCTCAAGAGGTCTTGCTCAGTCTCCCACGAGGCAGGTGGAAACCACAGAACTCAAGCCCAGGTCCTAGCCCACTGCTCTTTCCTTAGCATCTCTCCCTGTCTTGCTCTGACTTCCTCCCGAGCGCTCGTGCTCCCCCTCCAGCCCCACCTGCCTTGCTTCTGCTGATCTGTCTTTTGCTCCATTAGGCAGGGCCGCGGCCCCTGGCCTTCGCAGGCGCTCCTCGCCCTTTGCGCGCTCAGGCTGCTCGCGCCTGCCCCACCCCGCCCGCGGAGGTGACGGCAAAGTGAATTAGCGCGCAGCCCAGGGCACTGGGGCCCCGAGGTGCCGGGCAGCTTCGCGGGCGCAGCACTTCCCGGCCTGATATTTGCACAAAGTGCTCTCAGGGCCTCTTTACATTTGCACTTGCCCGTGGAGTTAGCGTTTCCGCCAAGCGTGACTTCTCCAAAGGGCG
Organism: Rousettus aegyptiacus; assembly: GCF_014176215.1. Classification (NCBI taxonomy): domain Eukaryota; kingdom Metazoa; phylum Chordata; class Mammalia; order Chiroptera; family Pteropodidae; genus Rousettus; species Rousettus aegyptiacus. Next base: position 24,603,965 of record NW_023416284.1, on the reverse strand, counting down.
CTTGCATCCTGTATTTGAGGAACCCAGGCGGGAGGGCGGGTTCGCTCTCTCCCTCTCTATCTCCCTGTCTCCCTGTCTCCCTCTCTCCCTCTCTCTCTCCCTCCCTACCCCCATCTCGATCCCCATCTCTCTCCCTCCCTTCCTCCCCAGCTCTCTCTCCATCAGTCTCTCTCCCTAAGTCCAGCTCTCTGTCTTTCCCTATGTCTGTCTTTTTACATTTGTTCTTAACCCCTAGTCTTGCTTTCTCCCTCCCCACTGGGTTTTCTTCTAGTCCCTCCCTCTCCATCTTCCCTCCTTGCCTCTCCCACCTCCTCTCCTTCAAAAGAAACAATGAGATGCAGGTCTCACCTCAGGCTTCACATTCCCACAGTTGATGCCTCGGTGGTGGTTTGGACCTGATCCTTCTCTCCAGAGTTCTTTTCGGGTCCTTTCAGAGGGTCCTTGGAGAGCTAGGAGAGTAGAGGGAAGGGCTCTAGGATCCCGAGTGAGCCACACCACGTGGCTTTTGGGACAGCCGGTGTAGGCTGAACCGTCTAAGCATGAGCTCTGGGCGCTAGCCGCTATGCCGTTTTGCTCCCTGCCGTTCCCCTGGGACTTCTGCCAGTCTCAGCTCTCCTAGCAGCCCCAAAGCTAGCTGAGAATTCCTTTTGGGAGATTTCTGACCTTCCAGCCTCTCTTACCAGGTGGGGCCTCTAGGCCAGAACTCCTCACCTGATCTACCGGGAAATACCATCCCCCACCCCCATCCACCCTCAGAGTAGCCAAGTGGTTCTGGGGCACCTGGGACTCATGGGCTCATTGTCTCTAGCAGGGAGCAACCTGGGCTGGGGTTCTTTCGAGGGGCTTAAGGGGGCACTCTGAGGTTCTTGCAAGCAGAGGGCAGGCCAAAATGGGCTGGGCATGGTTGAGGAGGTACCCCTCCACACACCTGGACATCTACTACATCAACCGATTTCAGAGTACACCACTGTCCGTGGTGAACAAGGGTCTCCATGGAATGGCTGGGGTTTGTGTTCCAGGTGTTCAAGGTGTCATCAGCCCTAGGTGGGGTCAAGGAGGCTGGGGCTGGGGAGTGTTGAAACTCCAGCAGTGACCCTGGATCTCGCTCAGGGGTTTCACATGCATTTGGGTATTTCTGTCTTTCCTTGGCTGCTTTGCCCTTCTAGAAGCATCCAGGCTCTCTGCAGTCTGTCTGCTCGCTCTAATGGTGCATGCCTGGTCTACAGATTAGAGCCGCATCATTTTGAAACACTTCGAGTGTAGAAGTTCCATTAGGTCCTACACCCATTCGCTTTAGCATAAGAAATCCCAACATTACTTTTGTCAATAAAGACCTATTTGAGTCTGTAAATATAATTGCAATTGTTGTGTCGAATACTTGTTTTAAAATGGTTTTAAATATTTTATCACTTACATGTGAGAACAAAATATCTTGCTGAGAGTACCTGTCAAGAATTTGAAAAGATCCTCATTAAAAGTTTTGATTACTTGTGTGAAGTCATTTGATCAATTGTGTGTAATCATTTCCAGTATGAAACCCGATATTAAAAAAAGTTCCAAATCGAACTTAAATTTCTCATTAAAATATTTGAAAGGATTTAATTCGGAAGTTACATACGAACTCAATGTTTACTATTGTCCCTACTACTTTGTATTTTATTTTTCTTATCATAATTATATTTTATAAAGAAAACATAATTAATTTTTAAATGCCTCCTAATGGATCTTCATGAGGTCTGTGGAAGAGCAGGAGAATTAGCCATTTGATGGAATGGTTGCAGCAAATGGGAAATTTCTGAAGATCTTGCCTCATCAAGGTCGGGTGTTTTTTCCAAGAATGGGAAGCTATTTCTGGTTGTGGGAAGACCCAGCTTTTGGGGCCCCCGCTGTGCTTTTCCCTCCCAGGTTCAGCCAAGCTAAGCCAGGATACTGCTGCAAGAAGCTGCATTCCCACCCGGGTTCAAGACACTGCCTGAGTCTCTGGGCAGAAATGCGTCCTGCTTTCTCCAGCACTGCGCTGCTGTCTTCTCAGCTGGCTGCTGCCCTGGGCAGGGCTGCCTGGTTGACCCGGGTGTGGCAGACAAGCTCCCTCACACAGGGGTTGATCCTGGTGGCATGGTGGTGGGCGGGGCAAGGGGACCTTCCTTGGAGCTCTCCTGAACATTGCAGACTCCAGGCAGAAAATGCCCACCACAAAACCTGCTTGCATGGGGGGGTTGAACCACTCTGGAGCCCAAAGAAATGTGGGTGACTTGTTATCTCTCATACGCTGCCTGATCTGTGGACCAAGAGATTTGTATGCACCGGAGGAGGAGGGCTGCCTCCAGCAGAAGGCTCTCTCCCTCTTTCTAGCTGTGTGACCTTGACCTTGACCTCTTCAGTTATTCTCTCTAGGCTTCAGTTTGCTCATCTGTTACTAGGAGATATTAATACTTGCTTTGCAGGATTGTAAGGGAAAACTGATGGAGCGTATGTAAAAACACTTGGTAAACTGTAAAATGCTGTGTACATGGAGGATTGCGATCATTGCTGTCAGTAAAAGCAGTACCACTATGATTCCTACGGAACCATAAATAATCATTGCAAGCTCTTTAGGAGCAATGGTACAGTTAGAAGCCTCTGGGGTTCTAGTGTCAATGGCTGGGTGGTGGGGGAGACTTAGCTGGCAGAGAATGACTTCCACTCCGAAATCTAGCTCAAATTAGAGTCCCTGGTAACACACTACAGCCCTGTTCTTTCATTCACTAAACAAACATTTGCTTATTTATTTTTAAATAGCTTTTCTTCCTTTTCCCATTCTGAAAGTAATACACAATCATCCTAGAACACTTAGAAATACAGATATGCTGAATGAAGAAAATAAGAGTTGCCCCAAATCCTGCCTCCATGAATCGATGTCTTGAGTACACACACATCTCTCCACACTCCTTCAAATACATTTTAGAAAAAAGTTATATCATATAATACTTGCTGTTTTGTGATCTGCTTTTAAAAAGCCTAACAAAAATTTGTGATCATTTGCTTAAACTATCCTTTTAATATGATAAAAATCACTGCCTAGCTGTCCGTACCATTAAACATTCAGTGGTGTCTACTGTGTGCAGATCCCTGAATGAGCCCCTCACAGAGAGAGGGATGTGTAGAGCCATTCTTGTCTGCTCCCTGGGAACTCAACATCCTGCAGAGGAAATGAGGTCACCCCAGAGAGATGGGGCCTGCTGAAACACAGACAAGTGTTGAACCTGCAGGAGGGATGCCAGGAGGAAGAAGGCATTTTCAAAAAAGGGAGCAAGGAAGGTATCCTGGAGAAGACTGGCCTAGAAGGGCAGGCTGCATTTGAACATGTGAAAATTTGAAGGAGTTCTGGATGGCAGGAAGAATGAGATACAGGAGTCTGTGAATCCACACATCTTCAGAAAAATGGCCAAATCACAACATGTTTTCTGTGCTTTTGAGGAAGTTAGTAAAGGAGGTGGGGTTTTGGATCAGTATCAGTGAGCTCAAACCCTGTTATCCCACCCAAAAGATAAAGAGCATTACTGTGGGATTATATGGATGACTTTGAGCAAGTCTTATAATGCCAAATGTTAAAGCAGGAAAGGCTTGATGATCTCCTTTCAACTTTGCATTTTATAGATGAATTGAGGTCCAGAATAAGAGGTGACTTACCTAAAATGATTCTACTATTGGGGGGTGATGCTAGGAAGCTGGTAGTCTGCTGCCAGGGCAAAGACCAAGTTGTCCACCCAGCACTTGGCACAGACCTGCACAGGAACCTCCCAGGACAGGTTCATTAAACTGAACTGAGCTACCACAGCTCTGATGATAAAGCCTAGCCTTCTAGCACTGTCTTGGGGAATGACAAGAGGGAAGCATATGTCATGCTTCCTAAGACCCATTCGTGGTACAATCAAGAGGTATTACTTCCTGCTCACCCACCTCCCTTCCCCCTATATGGGAGGAGGCCTCCTCTCTGAAGATAGAAGAAACCTTTGGATTAGAAGAAACAGAGATCCACTAAGCTGCCTGGAGTAGAAGGGAGTTTATTGTAAGGATACATAAAATTCTCTTGGGAATCCAAGGATGGCAACCATACAGGGCAGTCGGGCTCCATGTGACATGGAGCTGGGAACTGAAAAACTATTAGAGGTCAAAGCAGATCTGTGTTCTCCTTGGATAACCATCTCTCAGGCTAAGGATCTACCCAACTAAACATGCATTCAATTATCCATCTATTCAACCATCTATACCATCATCCATCCACCCATCCACCTACCTATCCATCCATCTATCCATCCACCATCCAATCAAATGTCGCATAAGCTTCTGCCCTCCAGTGAGCCTCTGCTATGGGCTGTCACATACGATGGTGGAGACAGAAATAAACAAGCACAGTCTTTGCTCTCAAGGAGCTCACAGTCTAATAGAAAATTGCTTCATATTTATACAACCGCTCATCCTTCAGCAAGCATTTTTGTGTGCCAGGTTGAGACTGGCACTGAGGATACAGAGATGAATGAGGCGCCCATATCTCTCTCCAAGAACTCACAGTCCAGGGAGGGGCACCCATGGTTACAATCACAATGCAATCTGATTGGTGCTAAAAGAGAAATTGATAGACTGATTAATTGATATGCTGCCTTGTTCCATGAAAGATTTAAGATTTAAAGATATGTAGATTAAGATTCCGGGATGTGTATCAACGTGGAACTATTTTTCAATTGTATTGTTGGGGTCACAGGGCCAGAGCATATCCTTATGGATGGGAGTGGGGTTTTCATGAAAGGAAATGAAAATGTCCATTGTCAGTCTTCTAAGAAAGATGTCATTCGTGCAACAGGAAATGAGGACTTCGGCAAGCGGGCATTAGGTAGGGGTGAGAAAAAGACTTTCTTTCTGTGGTGCAAGAGGCAGTTTGTTCTGGATCCTGAGGTGTGGTGATCCCCAGAACATTCATAGAGGTGATGGGGTAGGAGTAAGGGTACAGGATGAGCTTCCCTGGACCACATAGGAACCGGCCAAGGGAAAGGCCATGAGCCCGTCCTGAAAGGACCTCTGGGCAGGTCTGGGCCGATGACATCCTTCACTCTATGGTTCTTTTTCCTATATTTCACAGTGACTACACAATTGATAGTTTAAACATGCACACTTTCAAGAATAAATGGGAGGGGCTATGAATAATTATTCTTAGGCTACAAGAATAAAGGGGCTCACATTACCACATACTTATCACTAACTCTTCAGGAAGTGTCTTTTAAAGTTATGACTGGTCTCTGTCATCTGGGGAGAAATGGAAAGGTCTGTGCTTATGCTTGAGGCCTTTGACAACATCTGAATTCTGAAAGCAAGTATTATTGTCTCCAAAATGTGCACAGCAAACTGCAAGATAAAAAAGAATAGGTGTGTATAGAGCATTAGGTCAAATTTGTTAATTGCTAAATTCATAAAAGCTAAGTTACATTTGCAACTAGTTTCCAGATTTAATTCTCTCTTTTCTCTAGAATCCTCAGGAATGACTGCTTAGAAATTATAGCCAAACATTAGTCAGCTGCTTATAGCCTAATAATTTCAAAAGTCAAATTATAAAAAATTTTTTAAAAATATTTTTACAGCAAGAAATTATAATAACTGAAGTATATGAATATGTTTTTATGTGGGATGGGGCCTTCAAAAGTCTCAGTATCCAGAGTCATGAAAAGCCTTAAAAAGGCCCCGAGCACAGGCCTGGTCACCGTGGCACACAGGGATGTCCTCCTTGTCATGGTCCGCATGAATGGCATCATGGAGTTGTGCAGTGTACCGCCAGCATGGCTCTACAAGGTGATCTTGAACAAGGTTGGACAGGGTGCTCTTCCAGAGGCCAAAGAGAGGGTGGCAGTGGGTAGGACAGTCCCCAGGGAGGGCAGCTGAGCCTTGGAAGCTGTGTGGTAAGGAGACAAGGAAGATAGAGCAGAAAATCCTTAGTACATAAGAGCCGAGCCTTGCTCACGGTTCAGCGGGGAAGACAGCCCTGCACACAAAGAACTGGGGTCAGAGGTGGCAGCTGTGATGAGGGCTACAGCAGCAGCCAGAGAGAGTGTGATGGGGGGACACAGAGAAGAGGGAGAGGGTAATTCCAAATGAAGGGACTGTGGAGGCTGCATAAATAAGGCTTGATTTGCACTGAACCTTAGAACACAGCAAGGATTTATTCAGGCAGAGAGCCAGGGGTGCTAAGCACAGGATACAGAGCACACTGGGAGTCCCTGGGGGATTCTACCAGCCGGTTCCTCCGGCCCTTTCTCAACTGAAAGATGTCAGCCATCAGGTGCTGTTAAACTCCAGCTGGACAAAATCCACTGGACAGGGGAACAGGGTGTAACTTGGCTGGAAGCAAAGGTGTTCAGATGGGTTCAACCTTTTTCTGACACCAGCTCCTGCCTTGGCAGAGTACATGGCTGCGGGGGGGGGGGGGAAGGGGGGAGGATATCCTGGAACTGCCTCTTCCCTCCACTCTATTCCAGAGCCTCCTGGCCGAAGATGTAATTTTTTTTCCTTTTCCCATAAAACAGCTTCCTTGTGTACTGTAAATCTGTAAAACTGCTACCAATAGGGGAAGAAGTGTGCGGGTAATCTTCAGAATTTGAATATGCAAGGATGAGAAGGGAAAGATGCTAGACTAAGGGGCCAGCTGAACAAAGATGGGTAGCGGATGACGGCGACAGCCATCCTTCATTAAAAAGAGCTGACACTTTTTTGAACCAGGAGGAGTTTTTAAGTGTTTTACTTGTTTTAGCTCATTTACTCCTCACGACCACCAGTATCAAGTAGGTGCAGTTAAATCCCATTTTATGGATGACGGAACTGAGACGCAGAGAGGTTCACACACCCGCAGAGTGTCGGAGCAGGGACCTGAACCCAGGCAGCCTTGTTCCGGGCAACAGTGCCACTCACATGTTGAATGCCTGCTGTGGTACTGCCACGTGGCTCACCGAATGCTTCTTACGCCTCATTGCATGTCATCCTCATCACAATACTAGACATGCTAACGATTTTTATTACCATTTTACAGATACAGAAGTTGAGGTTCACACAGGGTCCGTATCTTGCCCAAGGTCAGGCTTAGCTTTCCATCTTGGGAGTTACTTCTGACGTGTTCCCACTTCATTGAGAAAAGCCTTGCACTCCCTACAATTCCACATTCCCAGATCAATCGCTCCCCGTCTTGCCACAGAGGCCCCTGTCGCCACTAGATCAGTTTTAAGGTTTTCAATAATTCTGCGAAGAGACAGAGCAGCATAAAGCAAAGCTAAAAATATCATTTTTCTGTAGCTGTCATAACAACATTTGGGCTAATTGATTCTCAATAGAATAATGACATCCAGTATGTAGTGAGAAATATTCATGAAGAGATCTGTGAAATCCTCGAGGTGCTGGGCCATGCTAGGAACCCGGGACAACTCAGGAACGTGTCCTATAGCCGTTGCCTGTGCCAGGGTGAGGCCTGACTGCCAGCCAGTGCCACAGCCTCAGGCCTGTGTTTGGACATCAAAGCATTTTAGTCACTGAGGATTGTGGCTCCCAACCCCCAGGCTGCTTTAATCAGAGAAAGGTGATGAAAAGATTAGAGGGTATGATTTATGGAGAGAGATTAGCATCAGAGGAGTGGAGGGGGAGAAAAGAGAACTCTCTTAAAGTAGTTGAGATAACAGAGGCTGCAGAGGAGGGGCTGCCGGGAAGGCGGGGAGGCAGCTGCTTGGCTAGAGTCTTGAATGAATCCTCATTCAAGGGAGAGAAGCACTTCTGGGTCTGAGGCCACCCAGCCCCGCCCCCTCTGCAGAGCGCCGGCTGGCTCCAGGACTGCCTCTGGGGGTTCAGGCATTCCTAAAAACTGCCTCCGTGGGGCCTTTCCATAGGGCCACCAAGAGAAGGGGTCTTTGAAGGGGTGTGTGTGGCATGATCCTGGCCTGGTCTTCCAGGCTGGATGCTGTGATGCCCAGGGCTGTGGGTGCCCTGGGTACAGCATGACTGGTAGCAGGTGCGGGTTCCAGAGGGATGCATCGTGTGTGGCGTATAGGTGTGCCCGTGACTCTGGGGTGGGGTGTAAGCAAGGTGCTCATATTTGTTAAGGACCCGATAATGTTCCAGGTACAGGTTTCCCCTGCCGTCCGAAAGGAGAGCCGTCCTGTGAAAACTTTCATAAGCTGAAATGGCATAAAGCGAAGAAGCAATCACCTTAGGGCACATCTTGCTAACAGATGCACAAAGTAAATCGAGATAAAGCACAGATGCTCGCAGACACAGCTCAAAGCTACGGCAGATTGGTGCTGACTGTGGTTCCCGAGAAGGAGCCTGGTGGTGCCTCTCTCGCTGCTCCCGGTGCTCGCTGCAAAACCACCTGCCAGACGACCACTGACCACTACTTTCCCTTTTTGCCTTTTTTTTTGTACAAGTGAAAATCTTTGGATTTCTTTCGATGAGCAAACACAGATACTAACACAGGTCTTTTGTAAAAGTGATATGGCATAAAGTGGACTTTCGAAAAGCAGAGGATGCTTGTCCAGGGTTAAGGGTTTTACACGCATGAGCTCATTTCATCCTCACGGCAACCTTGTGAGGGAGGGATTCATACCATTCCTGTTTTACAGAAAAGGGAAACTGGAGCTCAGAGTTTAAGTAACACCACCAAGTCTCACAGTTAAGTAGCAGAGCTGGGATTGGGGCCCGGGTCTGTCAGGCCCTAAAGCCCACAAGGTGCTGGAGAAAGGGGTGGGGAGCAGGGGTGAGATGTGTGGGGAGAAGATTCTCAGGCATGTATAGGGCTCATGAGGTGCATGCCTGCTGAGGGCGCAAGGCTGCCTGTCCCTGTGACCCTCCGTGGGGAGCTCGGTGTGTGCTGGCTGTGTGTTTTAAATGTACGTGTGCAAAGGAACGGTGTGTGTGTGTGGGGGGGGGATGTTGTGTCGAGTGAGTCTCTGTCTGTGGGAGAGCCCTGTCAGGGACATGAATATCCCTTATTGAGGATGTAGCTCCCCATTCCATGCCTTCATTTCCCCAAGTTTCCCTGGCCATTAAGTAATCATGTGGCCCCTCAACCACCACAGCCCCAAATTCCCTCTCTCATGCCCCCTCCTGAAGAAGTCTGCCCTTTCACAGGTTGCGCCCTCTCATTCCCGGAAGCCCCCAGGCGTGTCTTGTGTGAGCTCAATAACTGTTCCCTGATGTTCTGCTCCTGTAAACCCCTCTGTGACTATCTGCAGCACCGGACTGGTCGGGGTGGGCATGTCACCCTGTTGATGCTGCTGGGCCACCCCAAGACCTCTAGGATTCGTTCCCAGGGAGGTGCTTCAGAGTGGGCGTGCAGGTCTGGAAGCGCTGCCAGACTGCGCACTGCATGAGGGCAAGGCTGTGTCACCTGCGGACCACTCAGTCCTCAGCACCAGGCATAGGCCTGGGAATATAGTAGTTGCTCAATAAACAGGCATCTTAGATTCCCTGCAAATCCACTGCACTAAAACCACCCTGTGTCACACTTTGTGACCCTGGTACCTGAGAATGGCTCTTTCATCTTCATGTCACCTGCTGCCTACTCCTCGACAGGGCTCAGATACCAGGCAGCCCAAGGACCAGCACCCTAGACAATATCTCATTTCCTTCTCCATTCCTTTAGTCAAAAACCTCATGCAAATCAGCTTCTTCCAGACTTGCCCACCAGTCCATGGCATAATTAATAATGGCTAATAATTAACGGTAACATTTATTGAGTACTGGTTAAGTGCCAGCCACTGTGCTAAGCTGTCAGTGTGAATTATCTCATCTCATCACAAAGCAGCCCCATGTGTCAGGTACTATCCTATCCCTGTTTTACTGGCAAGGAATCCAAAGCTCACAGACAGGAAGTAACTTTCCCAGAGTCACACAGTTGGCGAATAATGCAGGAAAGGAGAAAGGGATCTAGGATGCCTGACTTTGAACTTGGCTGTGTGGCAGGCCCTCCAGTCCAGTCTGAAGTCCAGCTAAATGAGGTCTGAGCTGAGACCCCTGCTACACATATGTCATTAACTTCGTGCCAACAAACCTTTGATGCGCTATGGTCCTCATTTTACAGATGAAGAAACTAAGCTCAGAGCAGTTAAGTGACTTTTCAGCAGTCAGCCAAGTAGTAAAGAGGCTGAGCTAAGATCTGAATCCAGGTCTGCTAGCTCCAAAGCCTCATTCCTTGTGCTGTGCCATCCCTCTGGGGGACTGCAGACAGTCCTCAGTCACAGAGAGATGGGTGGGAAGAGGAAATAAGAGAGACCCACCTGGTGGTATATAGTCCAGACCCAGGTACCAGGAACCTGGAAGAAAACAGAAATGCTAGCACCCCAAGAGACCTGGGCAGGTAGGTAGCCCGGTATCTTCAGGGGAGCATTTGGGGTTGATGCTACCCACATCGCAGGCATGTTTTGGGTTTCAGCCTTTTAGCAAAGAGTCTCTAAAATTATTTCTCAACAGTGGGCTTTGTCAATGGGATGAGATTTACCAGTACACTGTCCATTGGCCTCTCCTTGGTCTGGGAGGGGTGCCCCCCACCTCAGTAACTTGGTGCTGAGTAGCATGGCATCTCCATCCAGAGGTAGCATGTGATTAAAGAGAAAATGAAGAAAAAACAATAGATTTTTATCTCACAAAAGTCCAGGCCCTGCTGTTCATTTGCTATGTGACTGTGGGTCAGACACATGTCTCTGAGCCTCAGTTTCTTTATGTGTCAAATGGAGATATTAATGTTTGCCCTTCCTGCCAGTGGGGCGAGGCTTCTGTTTTTGTTGTCAGGGCACGGTACATCAAAACGGGAGAAGCCTGGTAAGAAAGGCAGCTGAGAGAAGCAAGGGAGTGGAGGGGCATGGAGAGACATGTCCCAAAAGCATGTCATCTGCAGGGTCAGGCCCAAATGGAAACCTCACTCACTCCAGCCTGTCCAGAGTCCAGGAGTATAGCATTTCTGTATCAGCAAGGTAGACATGTTTTTATTTCCCAAGGTGCACCAGTTTTATAGTTCATTCATTCGTGTATCTATTCCTTCAATAAACATTTATTGATTAGAGGTATATGGGAGACACTGGACCAGGTAATATGGGGACCCCAAAGGTGACAGAAACAAGGACTTTCATGGCATATTTGGGGAGATAAGATCTATACATAGTTGCTACAATAGGAGACACAGGTGGTGTGGTTGTCAGATGGGTATAAATGAGGTACTGTGGGAGTTTATAGATGAGGACACCACTTCTAGCTGAAGCAATCAGGGAATGCCTCCTGGAAGAAGGGGCATTTAGAATGCAGAAATAGCTTTGAAGGAGGTAAACATATTGTAATGCGAGGAATGACTCTTCCAGGGAGATCAAATCTCCTGTATTGGAACCATGTATATACACACAGCATAATAATAACAATGAGGAGTGTGCATGGAGAATAAAGTGGGGGTTCTGACCCCTAATTCACTCAAGGAGCTATATACCCCACTACAAGCACCAGACGGGAGATGGAAACTGCTATTTCCCCAATGGCTTTCAGGTTCTTTGCGCCTCTTTTCCTGTGAGTATCACTCTGAGGGTGATTCTAGTGTTTAAAGACATGCATGGCTCATGCAATGTGGTCACTAAAATCAAGCCAATAACCTCATCTGGTGCTTAACCCAGAGAAAAGCGATTTGTTCCAATGCTGAAGGAAAGCCCAGCCGTACTGAACTTCCTGAGAGATGGCACATTGGTCTCCCTCCTAAGGGATTTGTAAGGATAATTTTGACCATGCCTGGTTTCTCCCTTTCTACGCCAACTTTAAACACCACCTCTACATCACACAGACTCCTGTCGTGGGAGCCCGGTGCGGCAAAGGCGTGGCAGTGGGGACGTGAGATGTGCAGGGAGTGTAATTAGGAGCTTCGTGACTGTTAAGGGCCCATCGGATTCCGAGGCTCATGAGCCGGCTGTGATCTCTGGAATCCTCATTAGAAATTCTCTCCAGAGCCCGGGGCATATGCTTTTGCTCGTCTTTAATAATGGCAAATCTTCATGCTTTGAGGTTGGATTGGATTTCGGGAAACAACCACAAGAGGCATTTGGAGCCCAGCCTGGTAGAAGAACAAGCTGGAAAATGTGCTTCTGGTTAAAAGGGAGGTGTGACTCTAACTGGCACAGGGGGATGCCAAGTTCAGGTAGAAGCCAGAGAAAGAAGCTCCGGAGAAAGCTCCAGAGCTGCTACAGGGAATGCCAGCCTGGGGGCTCCAGAAAGGGAAGTCTGCCAGCCTGGGCTGGATCGTGGTAGGTACCCATCAACTTGATGGATTTTGCCTTCCTCCCATGGCTTAGCTATGCACTTGGCGTATGAAGGATTTAGGGCTGTTTTCCGAGTGTGTAGGCCCAGTGGAAATCAGAGACCACAATGGGGTCGAGGGGGCCTCCAGGCTTCTCTGTGAGCTAACTCTGGCACTATAAGACCTCAGGGGCCACCCTGCGAGGGGAACTCTCTAGACCTCATCATCCCGTGAGCTGGAGGTTGGCTAGAGGAAAACTTAAAGAACTAACCATCATGCCCTTAGATGGTCAGCCAACTGCCAGACCCCACCAGGGCTGGGTCTGGTGGGAACAAAGTATCTCCAGCAGCCCTGGGGAGCTGCCTCAGCATCTCTGCAATCTCAAAACCCCACAGGGATTGGCACACTTCCTCCTCCCTCCTTCCGCCTCTGCCATCTGGGGCTATCGGCCTAACTTCACAGTGACCTTTCTGTGCCCATATTCCACACCTATAGATGATGGGCCTCTCTTTCTGGGTGACTTGATCACTGACTCCAAAAGTGCTTCTCAGACACCAATTCCAAAACTTCAGGGGCACATCCTGCGCTTGCAGAGGGAGCCATTTTTTAGGGGACTGGGCAATGTTGGTTAAAGTATTTGTTTTATAGTCATCCCCCAAATAGTCTGCAAATGGTGATTCATCTGATGTTTTCATCCTAAAAGGCTGAACCCATAGGCTCTGGGCTCTGAAGACAAACTTCAGAATGATCCACCAGAGGAGGAAGCCAACCAGAGGCTCACACCACATGTACACACACTGGGACATTCTGCTCGAACCCCCTGACACTCTGCGCGCTCATACTCATCCAACCCACTTCCTCACATACATGCACACACAACCTGCACAGTCATATACCCACCCACCCCCAAATATCCCACACATAGCTATCCACGCCTCTCACCTGCACAAATGCACATAACCGCATGCCGTTCCCTGCACCCTTCCAAAGGACCCAGGCAAAAGGGGAAACATCTGATATCATTTGCGAATGTATGTCCCTCTCCTCACATGACTTTTCAAGCAAAGTGATGCAAGAGAGAAAGTATAACCTCACAGTCTGATGAGTCGGGCTCAGGATTGGAATTGCCATGTGCGAACCGTGAAATCTTGGGTGTCACTTCTCAGTGCCTTCCTTTCCCTATCTGTAAAGTGGACTCAATAAACACCACTCCTCCACAAGGTCGTTGTGAGGAGAGTATGAGCTAACAGAGGAGTGAGCTTTGCTTTTGTGAACTACAAAGTACAAAAAATGTTTGTTGCCAGAATCATCAGTGTTATTTCCAACTGAGGAACAGGCCATACTCTGATTAGGTGGACCTTGCTCAGCCATCCTTGCCAAAGTAGACTGGGCCATGCAAGTCCATCTCGGATGGGAAGAGCCATTTGCCCCTGCATATGTAAGTCCTATGTCCCCTCCCCCAGCCTCTGGCTCAGGTGGTTTGTCATCCTGACCCAGGAGATCCGAGATATGTGTTGGAGGTGGAACTGGTCAGTGAGGACCCAGAAATGGCCAGGCGATTCCCAAAAGAACTTTACATAATCAATGCAGCATCTATTAGAAAACATCTATATGCAAAGATGACTCCTGCCCCAGCAGATGAAAAAGTGATTATTGGCAAATCCCTGACAAATGTTTCTGGGATGTGAGGGCTTTGGGGAAGGTAAGGAGGGGAACGGAAGGGGGAGGTCCACAGCCCTTTCGGCTTACGAGAGTGGGGATCAAGGCCCGGTGGTTGGGGGCCAAGAAAAGTTGTGGGGAGCCTGAGGCGCAGCAGCTGAGCAGACACCCACTTCAGAAAGGCTCCCAGGGAAGGTGACATGGGGTCACCAGTGGTTGGAGGGACACGCGCTTAAATGATGTGTAGATTATGCTGCAAAGGAGTGGACAGACTACAATGTGCCATGGGTTTCCTGTAACTACTTGAGAAGCAAACAGTTCCAATAAAACAGTCGAGGTGAAGAGAGGGGTGGGGTGCGGCGATGCACATACAGTGGTTGGAAACTCAAAGAGAAAAACAGTTCTGCCTTCCAACGACCAGAACTTTCCAACTGGGAGTGAGCAGGTGAGACTGGGAAGCAGGACTCGGGTGTCTGCGTCTGACACAGAGTAGGAGAGCGATGCACCCTTAGAAGTGGGACCCCCAGTCTGCCGTCCTTACAGGAGACACGGAGGCCCAGAAGGAGGACCATTCCTAAGTTTTGCAGTGATGTGGGGCGAGGGGTTGGGGGGCCCTGGGGGCGATCGTCTCGGGATACATGAGATTGAAGGTGGGTGCATCTGTGCATGGTGAAATTGTGTGGCTGTGTGTGTATAGACATGTACATTTCCAAGGAGAAGAACCATAGCTTTCATCATATTTCCAAAGGGTGTTAAGACTTGAAACATGCGAGGAAGTGTAATTAAAGGCCAAAACGCCCCTTTTTAACTGTGTGACTTTGGGCAAGTTACCGGCCCACTTGTACCTCATTGTCCTCATCTGTGAAACGGGGATCATAAACTACCCACTCCACAGGGCTGTTGAGAGGATTAATTAAATAAAATCACATCAAGTGCTTAGCAAAATGCCTTGCATACAGCAAGTTCAGAAATAGTAGCTGTTATGATTTACACTACTATGACAATTACATTATTATCTTGAAGATAAGGGTAAAAGCAAACCCCTCTTGCTTGCACTTGGCTGTGGTGAGGGTGAGTCCCGCTGGATCTGGCCCCTGGAACAGAGACTCAGAGCCAGGGGCAGCTGACGGAGGGCTGGAGGCAGCCCCACACCCGCTGGGCAGTTTGTATGCAGCGGCTGTTGTGAGAGGGTGTCCCAGAGAGGGGAGGGCTGCTCCATAAGACTGATTTGTTGCCGCTGAACCTCATTAATCAAATCTTACCGGAGAGAGCCTCCTGCAGCTGCTGGCAGGTCAGCGTCGGGGAGATAAGTGATGTAGCCAGACCCAGCGAGGGGGAGCGATGAGGCGGCCATAAGTCTTGGCGGTGGCAGGCTCCGAAGCAGGAGCTCTGAGCAGGCGTGTCCCCGGTGCCTGGGGCAAATCTCCGAGTCAGGACAAAGTTCTTCCTCCCAAGGGTTGCTCCAGAGAAATGGGGAGCTGGGATGAGACGTATCTGGGAGCAGCAGCCCCCAAGAAGCAGGGGACTTCAGCGTGTTTAGGGACAGTCGAGGCAGATGACCATGACATTGGGATCATGGTTCTTCAGGCCACTGGGTTCCCCCCACACAGACACCCCAGCATACCCATGGCCCCATTCACAGCCCTGCTGACCAAGCAATGTTCATATTCAACATTTTGGTATTGGCCTCATTTTCTGCTGCTTAGCTGGAAAACCTGTTTCCTTTGCTCTGAACCTGTTTCCTCACTGATCACAGCAACAACAGAACCGAGAACTCCGCACCAGGGACAGCTGCTTTACTTAATCCTCATTGGCCATCACCTGGTGTAGGTCCCAGGATCTTCCCATTTTATAGAACAGGAAACTGAGGCCACACAAAGCTGCTGAGCCACAATGTCACTCTGCTCGGACCAGCCAGCGACCTAGCCACAGTAAGGTGTGCATTTGGTTTGGGATTTTCTAGGCAGTGGGGTGGGCCTTGGGTAATTTATCTGGGGAGTAGTGGTCCGGTCTGTGGGGGCTGGTTAGGAAATAGGCTGTCGCTGGTGGTTCGGGGGGCTTGCTCTGGTTCTTGGGAGGCCACGAAAAGAGCTCCGTGCAAGGACTCCCAACCCGGTCAGAGGCGCCTCTGCCCCTAGCGAGCTGGTGGTAGGAGGCTTGCAGCTGACTTGATCGTCCACTTGGATCAAAGGGAGCATTTCTGGTCTCTCCCTGGGTTCAGTTCTTTCTTCTCTCCTACAAGACGCCCCCCTGGTGCCGAGACCTGTGCAGTAGATTGTGCAGGGCTCTGAGGCCTGACTGCCTGGCTTGGTGTCCTGGCCCCATCACTCACTGCCTAGCTGTGTGACCTTAGGTCTCAACTCCTCGGAGCCTCCTTTTCCTGTTCAAAATAATAGTATCACTGCCATGAGCCATTTTGAGGCTCACGTGGAAAAAAAATTCCAAACTCGGAAAGCATTTAGAACAGTGCTGGGCACATAGTAAGCCCTTAAGAAGTGCTGTTTTCACTAGGGGCTCAGAGAGCAGTCGACCTGGCTGCCCCCTTAGGAGCCATGTTCCTCCACTCCTGCCCGGGGTGACCTAAGTCTTATGCTTCCTGGAGTCCTCCTTTCTTCTCTGCAGGCTCCGTTCTCTCCTCCTGTCACCCCAGGTCTCTCTTCCTACTCTGCTCACCACATACCTGGGACCACAGGTTACCTTCAACCCCTTGAAGGAGATGGGTTGGACATTCCCTTCCACGTACCGCATCATCTACAATCTCAGAAGCTGAACAATGGGGAAAATAATCGCCACTGCCCCAGTAGATGTGCAGATAACAGCTACAGTGCTTTTACACACTTAGTACGTGCCGGACATCGTGCTACATGCTTTTACAAGCGTTAGCTCATGTCATCCCTACAACATCCTGCGATTAAGGTTCTATTTTAGGCCTGTCTCAGAGCTGAGGAAACTGAAGCTCAGAGAGGGTGCGTAGCACATCCAAAGTCACCCAGTTAGTGAGTGGCAGAGCTGGGCTGCAGTGCCGGCTGGCCGACTGCGAAGACCATGCCCTTCCCCTAACCCTGACCCTAAGGGTAAGCCCTCAGCGCTGAAAGCTAGGCCTATGTTAGGTGCTCAGAAATGCTGGTCTCTTCCCTCCCCACCCTGCACCGGAGAAGCCTCCACATTTGAGAGGGTTGGCTGGGCCCAAGTTCAAGAGTTGCTAACTTCTTAGTAGTTCTCTCTTTGCCTCGTTATGGGGTAAAACTGCATTTGGTTTTTAAAATTCCCTTTTTATTTAGTCGCTGTGAATGTTAAGAACTGCCAGTACTGGAAGCTGAGAGCCCATCCATATGCCAGGTTTTAAATAGCAGACTAGAAACAAGTTTACACAGGAAGAGCAAACTCATCCCAAACACGCAGCTACTGCACTGTTCAGACAAGAAACCCATGCCCCCCGCCCCGCCCCGCCCGCGTGCCCCTGTCTTCCCACTTCAAACGATGTCGGAGGGTAATCTTTCTTGTTTTAGAAAAACATTTCTGAATTCCGTCTGCTGCTCTTCATGCATGAAGAAGCAAGCGGTGACCCAGCCACAGTAAGGTGTGCGTTTGGTTTGGGATTTTTTAGGCAGTGGAGTGGGCCTTGGGTAATTTATCTGCGGTCACCCCCAGATCAGTTTCCACCTGTTCAGACTCAGAGGTGCTCCAGCCTTCAGGTACCTCGAGCAGCAGATGAGGCTGCATGCCGAAGAAATACACTGAACTTGACATTTTCACTCCCCTAAAACTGCGCTGTGACCTTAGGCAATGGCTTCGCCCCTCTGAACCTCAATGTCCTCCTCTGCAAAATGGACAGAGCACAATGGTTAAGCACCTGGATGGACTCTGGCATTGCACTGCCAGTGTTCAGAAACCTCAGCCCTGCATTTTCTTGATCTTGTGAAAATCCTCTCTGAGCCTCAGTTTCCCTCCTTCTAAAGTGGAGGTCATAGCAGTGCCTGCCTTCTAGGGTACTTTGTGAGGGGTAAGAGCCATGATGCTACAAAGTACTGAGCACGGAGCCTGACACAGGCAGCGAATGCCAGTTATGGTCACCAGGGCCCTGGACTGCCTGCCTACAAGGTCCTTGGGGGGTGGCAGTAGGGGTGTGGGTGTTGGAGATTCTGTGCATGAGGGTCTTGAGCCCAGAACTTGGCACTTGCTCCAAAAACTCATCTCTGCATCCTAATCTGAAATGGATCTCTATAGAAGGGGATAGACAGATCTGGTTCTTATCCACCTATTTTTTATCAGCCTGAACTCCCTGGGGCCTGTGGGGACCACAGAGAGGGGGTGGGGTTGATCTATGGGCTTGGTAACCTGCCTGGGGGAAGGGAGGGGGCCTCTGACCCAAGGGGTAAATCATGGACTTCCCCGAGGGCCCGTCAGTTCCCCAGGAAAGAAGCCCTGGGCATTTGTTATCTCAATGTTTCCCCTGAGGGGCTGACCACATGATTCATTTCACTCACACTAATTGGATGTAAATTAGATGAGAAATCAGTAATTTGTCCAAAGATTTGTCATTCCAGTGGCTTTCCAGGCAGAGCAAGGCTTTGGTCCGGTGAAAACGCTCCCAGCTGTAAAGGAGGCACTGCCTGCCTTCGGATTTAGGAGGGGAGAAGCTTTTCCTTGGCGATTCTATGTTTGCAGTTTTTTTAAAAAGGATGGCGCTAAGGGGGAGAGTAGGGCATTGAAGAGAAAGAAGAGAGAGATGGAGAGAGGGAAAGAAAGAGAGAGAGGGAGAGAGGAGGAGAGAAGGGGAGACAAAGAGGGAGGAAGGAAAAGAGAGGGAGCGAGGAGGAATGGAGAGGGGAGGGGAGTAGAGGGAAGAAGGGGGAGAGGAGGCAGGGGAGTTGGGGGCGAAGGAGAGAACAGGAGAGAGGCATCAGAGGAGAGAGGAGGGGTGTAGGGTGTGAGGATAGGAAAAAAGCGGGGAAAGAACTGGAAAGGGGAGGGGATATAATGGGAGTTTGGGAAAGAGACAGAGAGGAGGGGTTCTCTTTTCCCTGGCTGCATTTGGCCGGCTGGAGGGGTTGGGGAGGCTTCAGGTCATGTTATTTTGTGTCAATAGGAAAAAGGATGACTCCAGACTTCCTTCCCTACAACAATATGCTAATCAACCCCTTGGGCCTGCTCTGGTCTGGGAAGCCGCGCAGCCAATGTCTCCAGGAGCTTGATGGCTGCTGATTTAATGAGGGGGAGGGCAGAGTATTGGTGGAAGGGGCGGGTCTGGCGGGGGAGCCTGCAGGAAAGGAAGGGAGCAGCTGAGGCTCACCAGGACCTGCCCCGCCCCCCAAGTGCTGCTCTAGGGTTGGGCACCAGTATTGGTTCCTGTTTTGTTTATTAGAGACAGGTGGAGTCCCCTGAAAAAAAGGCAGAAATGTAAATATTTTTTCAAGGGAATCTGAGGCCTGAGTCAAGAGTGTAAAGGAATGAAGGAAAAATGCTGAGTGTGGCAGGTAGAAAAAGGAAATGGGTCACTGGCCTGAAGACCCCTCTGGGGTAGCCGGATCCTAATGGGAATATACACAAAGACCCCAGCTCAGAGCTGGGGAATGCTAGCTGGGAGCCCTGCCCACACTTCCTTGAGGGTCACTCCGGAGGAAGGAGGCTGCTGTTCTGTACTCTCGGGAGGCTGCAGAGCAGAGAGAGCCAGAGGGTGGGCCTGGGCTTGGGTATCTTACAAGGTCAAGGTCCTTACAATGAGGCTGATTCAGGGGGTGTGAGGTGTTGAGATCTTGCATTGAGAAGACTCATTGTTACATGCCCTCTCATTTCAACATTAGACAAATATTTATGAAACTTTTACTGTGTGGCAGGCATGGTGCTGGGTACAGGATGAACCCAACAGTCTTGGTTACCCAAGCTCTGAAGCAGCAGGTGCAGGAAGGGAAGCAGACACTAATCAAACAAACATGCACATCCACGGGTGATGATGAACTCTGCCAAGTGCCATGCAAGAAAGGAGCAGGGGCTTTGACAGCACATAGCAGAGGAACTGGACCTAGTCTGCAGGTGGGGGAGGTCGGGGAAAAGAATGCTGAGGTAATCAATTCAAAGTGATAAAAGGGTAACTGCTTTTGATTCCCACAAGGAGAAGCGCTGACCTTGGCCGCTCAGACCTCGTTGGGTATGCATGCAAACGTGCGGGAGGGTATGCAAGCAAGTGTTTGAAAATGCCTTGTGAGTGTGCAGGCCCACGTGCTGGCAAGCGTGTGTCTGTGTGGGTCTCAGGTGCGGTGGGGGAGGTGTCCTTCCATAAGACACGTACTGATTGTTTTAGGTGATATTTCAAAGAACATAGGCAGCAGCAACTGGAACCTGAAGATAGCCTAAAGAGGATCCCATCTCTGCCTCTTCGCTTCACATCTTCAAATTTGAGAAAGAAAAAGGGAAAGGAGCCCTAGCTGTCGGTTTTCACGACCAGCTTTCCTGTGATTCTGTGTACGTTTCATGTGGTTATGGTGATGAAAATGCTTTGCCCGTGCTGAGTGGGGGTTCCGTCAGGCATTCCTCTCCACCTCTCCACAACCTTCTTTCATCTCTTTTTTTTTCCTCTCCCTTTTTGCTTAATACTTGATGTTTTATTAAGAATTTATTAAGTACCTAGCAATGTGTCAAGCCCTACAAATACATGATTTCATTTAGTCCTGTTAAAAACAATAGGCCCAAAATGGAGTCGCTTGTGCTAAGCCTCATGTTACCAAACTTAATTACAGTTTCGGCTCTCTCAGAAATGGACTCTTAAATCACTCAATTAGGAATCTCCTGATCAGCATCAGGAAGCCCGCCTGATATACCACGGTCGCCTCCTAAAGAAAAGTGACCTTGCAATAACCAACCCATTTTTTGCCCCAAATAATTTCCTTGTTCCTGCTCCATTTTGCCTATAAGTCTCTCATTTTTTACATGTCCTTGGAGCAACTTTCTGTCTGCTAAGTTAGATGCTGCTCGATTCATGAGTCACTGAATAAAGCAATAAAATCTTTAAAATTTACTAAGAGAAATTTTAAAAAAACAGTTCTTAGATTAACCCTGTGAGGTATTTCTATTCCCATTTTACAAATGAGGAAATCGAAGCCAAAAGAAGTCAAGTGACTTGTCCAAGGTTACGCTGCTGGTGAGAAGAGCAGAGACTCAAACTGACTTCTGATTCCCAATTGCCTGCTTTTAACCACTTCTGTTCTCCCCCCCCCCACTTCCTTCCCTCCCTCTTTCTTCCTTCCTGACTTCTATAAACATCTCCAAGTTAACCATGGATGAGAAGCTGGTTATTCACATTCCACTATTACCCTCTGCTTTACAAACGCGTGATTTCATAACAAGGATCTGATTCATGCACAACTTTTGAGGACACCTATACCCATATAACATTGCCAAGTTCCTCAGCAAGTGTGAAGGTGTTGAGGGAGAATCACTGACATTTTAAAGTTGGAAGTGAGCCCCCCTCTTTCCACATGGGTGAATTGGGGCCCTGCGAGGAGAAAAGGCTTGTCAAGGATGATATGGATCACCAACAGAAGAGCGAAGGCCAGAAGCCAGAAAGCCTCCCTCTGACCCCACCATGTTCCAGCTGGCATACCTTGTGCCACTTTGTAAAACCAGGGCATCTTTTAGAATAAATACCATGGCACCCCATACAGACAATAAAAAGGATTCCTCAAATTGACATAGAATCTGGACCAATGAGGGCAAAATCTCCACCAACTATTCTAAATAGTTCTGATCTTACATTGCTGATGGAAGTTTTCTCTCTTCAGATGAAAAAGCTACTATCCCAACTGTTTTGGAGGGAGACATTTATACTTTAAAGGGCCATATTTCTACCTTGTCGATTAGAGGACAGGATAGGGAAGGGGGATCCCGAGAGAGGTAAATATAGCTGAGCAACAAATGGCACCCCCTTTTCCTCTCTGTTCTCTGTTCTCCAGGGCCCATGGCACCCTGTGGCTGTGGCTGGAAGAGTATTGGCTGTGATTTCCACTGACACCTTTCAGGGACACCTGCTGAGAGGAGAGTCTGAGGCTCCTGAGTCAGGCAGACTTGGATTCCAGACAGATCCTGACGTTTAAGAGTCTCAGTTTTCCCATCTATAAAATGGGAATCATAGTCCTACCATATGTTTCTCAGAGCTGTTGGGAGAATCAACCAGAGTTATACTAACACAAAGCAATGGTATCATACCTGGCAAAATAGGTAAAATACCTACCTATTCCAAATTGCCTGCCAAATTGCCAATGAAATAAGTAGGTGAAATACCTACCACTGCTCCTGGCACATTGAAGGAATTAATAATTTCTTCGTCCTCTCCTTTCCCAGGGCTGGGCCCTGGGCCTTGGCAATTAGGAAAGGAAGCTAGAAGTCACTTCCTGCCTCCACTTTTGAGTGGCGCTCTGGTTTCTTGTAAATAGCTAAAAATCATTTTTCTATAACTAATAAATAAAACTCAAAAATACCCAGAGTGTGCAATGGCTTTTTAAAAAATTGAGATGAAATTCACATGACATAAAATTAACCATTTAAAAAGTGGCATCTAGTGTATTTACAATGTGCAACCACCACCATCAAATTCCAAAATATTTTCATCACTCCCAATGAAAGCCAATTCCCATTAAACAGTCACCCCTATACCTCCCCTTCCCCTAGACCCTCGCAACCATCAATCTGCATTTCGTCTCTGTAGATTTAATTATTCGAATGAATGAAATCAGACAATATGTGACTGTTTGTATCTGGCTTCTTTCACTTAGCATAATATTTTCAGGGTTCATCCACTTTGGAGCATGTATCAGTAAGTACTTCGTTCCTTTTTTATGACTGAATAATATTCCATTTTATGTAGGTGTTATATTTTGTTCATTCATATGTTGATGGACACTTATTTGGGTTGTTTCCAACTTTTACTATTGTGAATAGTGCTACTACAAACATTTGTATACATGTATTTGAGTGCCTGTTTTCAATTCCTTCAGGTATATATATAGGGATAGAATTGCTAGGCTTTGTGGAAATTCTGTAGACTGTTTCTCAAGGTTGTTAGGAGAATATATCAGAGGTGGGATGGATACAGGCATGTGGCGCCAGGGCTAACAACTAGGTGATGTTAAAAAATAGGCATTCTTTTCCTTCCTTTCTTACTTTTCTTCTCATCCAACCTTCTCTTGTCCTTACCTTATTCCTTGCTAAAGCTCATGTGGATTTAGGGAGGTCAGTGGGTTTTTGGAGGCAGCTGCCTCAAGTTGCAGCAGACTCAGGTGTTATCTGTAGCTCACTTGGAAAGTGGAAGGAAAGTGATACTCAGAGTTTAACTCTCAGCGTGGGGATTGGGATGTGCTGGAATCAAAGGTAAGAGAAGCAGGAAGTTCTCTAGGCCTTTCAGCTGGTCTAGTTACCAGCCACGGGTTCCCTAAAGGGGATGAAACTGATCACACACTACGTACTGCTCTTCAGATTTATTTCTAATTCCAAACTGAGGATTTGCACAGAATACAACACGAAATCCAAGTGTAAAGGTTCTAGACCATCAGTTTGAACATTTGTTGGTCCAGAGTGAGTCTCAGGCTCTTGCAAGAAAATCGAATTCTAGGCTTACAAAGTATGTGCCAAAGTTACTTTTCTTTTCCTTCTTTTGGCCTTTATCTTTAATTCTGTGGTTCAAACTCAAATTGACCATTATTTTTAATACATGTAACAATAGCTAACACATACTGAGTGCTTACTACACACTAGGCACATGACATATATTTACTCAATTCTTAGAACGATTCTATTGCTATGGACTAAACTGTGTCCCTTTGAAATTTATAAATTGACCCTAACCCTTCATGGACTGTATTGGAGATAGGGACTTTAAGAAGGTGATTAATGATAAACAAGGTCATGACCATGCAGTCTTGATCCTGACTGTAGAAACAATGCCATTGTAACAATAAGAAGAGACGCCACAGCCCTCTCTCCAACACGTGAGGACACACAAAGAAGGCAGTCATCTGCAAGCCAGGAAGAGCATTCTTACAAAACTCAGCCATGCTGGCACCCTGATCGTGGGCTTCCAGCCTCTAGGACTGAGACAATGAATTTCTGTTACGGTATTTTGTTATGGTGTCCACGTTGACTGATGCACCTCTGTGGTGGGTATGTTTACTATCCCCACTTTACATCTTGGACAGAGAAGTTAAGTCACATGACCAAAGCCAGCTGTTAAGTTGCAGAGCCAGAATTTGGACCCCATGGTTAAGGCAAGATCCTGTGCCTTAACCGTGAGGCCACAGTCACCTCAAGTGCTACATGGTAGGGGAACTACCCAAAAGATCAGAATCACTCTCTTTGTTACCTGCAACTGTGGTGTTAGCTCCTACTTAAAATCTTTTGACCAGGGGAAGTAAAGGAGAAGGAGAGGGGGTGACTTGCCAGTTATTTCCACACATACCGTGAGTGGTGTGCCTCATTCAGTAGGAGTGCCAGCTTATGAAAGCCAATTATGTGCATCTTTTCCCAACTCTGTATTCAGTGACATCATGTTGGTAGGTTGAAATCTGCCACAGTGGGAGTATTTACACCACAGAAATTGGCAAACACTGCAAATCAGAGCTTTTTCACTGGAGAGCCAGTTGTTAAACATTTACCAGTATGCTGCTTCATACCACATCGAAACACAGAGAAGGCGAATGGGGCATTAGGCTCCTTGGCAGCAAGGGGTGGGCCCTGGTCCTACAGAAGCTTGCCTGGTGGCCATTCTGTTTGATTTTCTTTTGCTAGAATCACAGACCCTCAAGACGTTGAAGCCAGAAAAGCCCTTTGAGATAGTCAAGCCCAACTTCTCATTTCACAGATGGAAAACCACGGCCCAGAGAGGGGAAGCAACTTGCCTAAGGTCACACTGCACACGTCACAGCAATTCGAGTCACTTTACATCCGTCGAGTCCAAGTCTGTAGATTTATCTAGTTGGGGAAAATTGCCAGAGGTTTTCTGGCATAGACTAGACATGGATGCTACTATTTGGGGAGCTATTCTGTGAGGATGGGGTAGTGTTTTCCGGATTTCCTGGCTGTTCCCTCCTCCGGCACTTCTACACCCCCACAGGGTGTAGTAGAGAGATAAGCAAGATGCGAGCACTGTCATCAATAATGCAGCCTCTTCTGTCTCCGAGTAGAGTCCGTAGAAGTCGATGCAAATAGCACAGCTTGTAAATGTGCAGATTGGATCGGAGCCCTAAAGTGCACCCTAGAAAACACGGCTGCGTGTTCTTCATCTACAGCTAATTATAACTTTATTCATTACAGTCTGGCTCATAAGATTATAGACCTAAATCAGGAATAGAATATGTGTTACATATATATTTTTGTAATACTTTCCCTCCGTCAGAAGTGAGCCTCTGCCTCTATCGGGAGGCGCGAAGTCAGAGTCCCATCCCCAAGTCAGGCGTCTGCAATGTGGCATTTTCTGTCGCCACCCCACACTTTGCTCAAAGCAACGTGGAGGTGTTAATCAACTCGGAAAGCGCCCGCCCCACCCATCCCGCCCGACAAATCAGAGCGACTGTCAAAGGAAGATGTAAAAGGAGTTATTAATCTTTGGGGCCAAATGTTTTTAATTATGTACATACAGTATTCAAATTAGGTTAAAAACGGTTTCGGTTTTCCCTCTGCAGTTTCTACTGCAGTGCTGTGGGGCGTGCGCCTGTGAAGCGAGAGGCACATTTAAGATTTTTTCTTGTTCGAGAGGGCTTGACTCTTAAATGTAGGAATCCTAAGGTTCAGCCCTTGCACCTCTTTTATTGTGCCTGATTCTCTCCTTAGGAGACAATCCAGTCCTTGGCTTTAAATATCATCTATATGCTAACGACATCAGAGTCTCTATCTGTAGCCCTTTCCTGCGCACCCGACTCTGATATCATATAACAATACTCTGCGTGTTGTCTCTACTTGGATGTCTTATAGATGTCTCAATACTTGCATGCTCAGAATAAAACTCTGCTTCTTTCTCTATCAAACATGGCCTTCTCTGAGGTGCCCCCAGTAATAGCACTCTCTACTGTTACTCATTAAACAGCACTAAACATACGCTTGCTCCATCTGCAAATTAGGGAGTCATTCTGAAATTTTTCCCCTCGTCTCTAACATCAATGAACAAGTCCAATGGACATCACCTGTAAATTATATCCTGAACCTATCTTCTTCTGTCCAATGTCACTGATATCAGCCTTGGGCCCAATAGTCATCATCTACCCCCTGGGCCTAAGCAATAGTCCCCTGCTAGTCCCTTGCTTCCTGTCTTGCCTCCCCACAGTTCATCCTCCACCCGGCAGCCAGAGGGATACTTTAAAAAATAAACAGTTGCATCCTACTCTCCTGCTTGTAATTTTCTAATGGCGTAAGAATAAACTCTAAACCCTTGGCAATGGACTCAAGCCCTTAGGGATCTGGCCCCAGCCCGCCCTTCTGCTCTAATCTCTATATTCCTTCTATACTCTGGGTTCCTTGAACTCCCTAACTCATTCTTGTGGCTGGTCTTTGACTTGATATTTCTTCACCCTGGAAGATTCTTTTTCTTGTTCTTAACCTGGTTGGAATCCTTCAGATGTTACCTCCTCAGTGAGGCCTTTCTGAAAAGGCTGAGCCTGGGCAGGGAGAGGGATGATAAAACTCCCTCTACTTCCTCAAAGGCAGTTATGTCCTCTCTCCAAACAAGTCTTCATAAAGAGGGAATTCTCATAGGAAACTCAGGAGTAGAAAGGGAGAGCTAAATGCTGACAGCCCCCAAAATGTCAAAAGGGATCCGTAGTCGCTATATAAGTTCAGTGGTAGGTAATCAATCAGTGAGCAGTCAATGACTACAACCCACTGATCATACTTTGCCTTGTGACTTTGCGTCCTTGTGTCAAGGCAGAAAGCATTGCCACATGTTGAATTGTGCCATTCTTTTAAGACTTTTCCGAAAAACCTTCTCTGGTTTCCAACCAGATGCTCTCTCAGTCCACTGTACTCCTAAAGCACTTGGGCTCCGATCCTTCTGAGGACAAGAAGTGTGCTTCTTGCTTCTCTTTCCTCCATACTTGGCATTGTACCTGCACACAGTAGGCAGTTTATAAAGCAGTGGTGAAATACTGTTGGTTGTATTCATGGTTGTCTGTGACAGGAAAGATTTGGTTTGCTTTCAAGGACTTGCCTTTTCCTCACACTATGAGATGCTGAGTGCATTGAGATCAAGATGGGGTCTATCCACCTTTATAGGTATCTTCATGGTGTCTGGAACAGTGCTGAGAATTTAATGGGGTCTCAGCACATTTTTGCAGAACCGAATTCACTACTGAGGGGACCAATCCACAGTCATCTCGGTTTAATGAGAGGGACTAATGGTGATAAATGACAGGTCCCTGTCTTCCAGGGACCTGGCATCTCTATGACTAAAGGGGCAGATATGGTCTTCTGACATTTTGGGAGGAGCAAAGGAGATAGTGGGTATGATGCCGAAGTCTCCTTTGGGGGTCTCCTCTTTTCCCCTTTTACTGAAGATGCCAAATGAGGCCTGGCATGCAACATGGATTCATATGGTTTTTTGTGTGCAAACAATATATCCATTATAGAACAGTTTTATATTTCCTCATCTGACTTGAAAGGGTGGCGCTTTGTATAAACCACATTGTTTGAGCTGAAAATTGAATTCTACAGATTTCATTTTGATAAGAGAATTCTGGCTTCATTGCCAACCAACATTTTAAGAAGTCACATAAAGAAGCAATGCCTTAAAAACGTATTTTCTTAGCACGCTAATTCTGGTAGGTATCATCATTCTCCATACTTACTTTATTTGTTGCATCCTGAACATTCTTTGTTTAACCAGAAGTGTGTGACATCCAAGGCAATAGTCTTGGACTGAATACCGTTACCTTTCTTTCATGGCAGCTTCCATGTGCATGTCAAACAGGCTGTTCAGTGATGCTGGGAACCATCATCATCATCACCACCATCAAACATTCACACTCATCAAGATCTCTCTGTGTGCCAGGCATCTCGGGAATCACTTCATATGCATTGTCTTGTTTAAAACATCATAAGCCTTATGCAGCAGGTCCTATTATCCCCGTTTCGAAGATGGGGAAATGGAGCTCAGAGAGGTTAAACAGCTTGCCCAAGTTCTTAGAGTTGTTAAAATGTGGAGCTGCCTGGCCAACGCCAAGCCTACACTCTTGAGTACTGCCTAATACATATGTACCAAACACAGTGATGAACACCACCCATTCCTTTGGGCTTTGACCCTCTGCATTAGCTTTGGGAGACACATTGCAGTGGTGAAAAGAGCATCAATGTCGAAGTCAGGCAGACCTCAGTCTTAACCCCAGCACTATCACTGATATCATTAGGTGACCACGGGCAAGTTGTTTGATTAGCTGAGCTTCACTCTCTATATCCTTAAAAGGAAGACAAGAATAACATTTGTGAAGTTCAAGTGCCTGCAATATGGTAGGGGCTTAATAATATTCTACGATAATTGAGCACTTACTTTGTGCTAGACCGAGGACTTTATTTTCATGGATTATCTCATTTAATCCTCAATACACCTCCATGAGATTGGTGCTTTTTTTCTATCTCCTTTTATAGATGGGTAAATGGTGGCTTAGAGAGACTGTTACTTGACAGATACCCATTTTAGAGTCAAATGAACCTGCGTGAGAAAGGTAACTAACTCTTCCAACTAAGCATCTCTTGATGTTGGAAAAAATCCCTTTATATCTCTCAAACTCAGTGTCCACACCTGATATATGAATTACTACCTCATTAGGATGTGATAGAAATGGAGCGACGTAAGGTAGGTGACAGACGATCAAAAATGTTCATTTCTTTCCTTTTCCTCTAATGGACCCCCTACCACATCACCTTCTTCTAAATTCCATACTATGTTGTGTCTTTCTTATGATCTATATTACCAAGTGCCTCCAATGTTGGATTCTAGCCTCCTAAGAGGCAAGGGTTTTGTCATCTTTGTCTTTGGGTTCCTCACCACACCTATCATAGAAACTGTCCCATTGCAAGCATTAACACACGAATGCATGAATAAATAAAATAAATAATGTCTGAACAAAGGAATAAGGTGGCTCCCCCAACAGGAGGCTTCATAGCTTCATACCTCCATTGGAAGTGGCGGCTTTGGCTCAGCACATGGGCAGTGCAGTGGACAGAAACCTTTCTCCATCGCCACTGCTGTCCCTTTACAGCAAGGGGAAATTCTAGCCAGTTGCTCTCTGATATGAAAGCAGTCATAAAGCCTGGGAGTCCATGTGCCAGAGGAGAAATGATTCACAGTCGTTGCACCGTGGAGGAAGGACGAACTGGGAGGCAAACTGCTAGCATGCTCCAGGGTTTGCCTCTCAGTAATGTGAGCTTTGCAGTCTGGCCAGGAGTGAGCTTTTTACCATAAACATTCAGGGCATGCTGCTTATGTTTTAAAAGTGACGTGTTTTAATTTCCAGCCAAAAATACTATATGTTTGGATTGCAGTTTCTCAAGTTGCTAAAAAATTATTCAGAGGAGATGAAAACCTGCCATGCGGTAGAGGAAGCAGCCTGATGTTTAATGCAAAAGCTAAATCAGTTCTCTGGGGAACACTGTCTTCTCTTAAGGCCAGGTCATGACAGTGGACACTGCAGAGTTAGGACATCTTCAGTGTCCCATGAATTGGTGTCATCTATGGCCAACTTGGACCCTTGAGGGTATAAAACAATGTCAAGACAATTTATTTGAATTATTTCATCTGTTGGAGGTATATCAGATGAAATAGGGTAGGTTAAGCTGAAGTAACAAATAACTCTCAATTCCTAATGTCTTATGACAATTAAGGTTACTTTCCTGCTCACCTACATGTTGCTCAGAGGTCAGAAGGAGGCTCTCTCCATGTCTCCTCTTAAGGGAACTTGTCTGCATGGTGGAGCAGCCACCATCTTGAACGTTACCAGTCACCACAGCACAATAGCGCTCTGGAAGACCCACAGTGGTTGCTAAACCGTTAAATGTTTCATCCCAGAAGCAACATGTGCCACCTCTGCTGACCATTCATTGATGACTGTTCATCTGGCTGCATCCACCCACAAGGAACCAGAAAATGTAAACCTATTCTGTGCCTGGAATGAGAACCAGATATCAGCAAGCAGCACCAACAAGTTCCACACTGGGTATTTAATGCACGTGAAACCACTGAGAGAAGAGAGAAATCAAATCATATCTCAGGGGAAGAGGAGGCTTGACTCTTAGATTTTTTAAAATCCATTCTGAGTCAGATACAAGATTATTTTTTTCTATTTTTCCTTTAACTTCTAAGGAATTGTTTATAAATTCTCTCTGTACTTGAAAAACAACTAAGTCATTAGAGTCGAGATGGATTCTCTGGGGTGTGTGCGTGCATGCGTGTGTATGTGTGTGTGTGTGTGTGTGTGTGTGTGTGTGTGTGTGTGTGTAGAGGGTAGCTAGTAGACCAGAAGACAGAGATAGAGAGTGCTTCCATCTAGTGTGTTCCAAAACATTCCCTGAGCCACCCAAGGGCTTAGAGGTGGTTAGAAAGTTGGAGAATATGTAATGTCCAGTCTAGTGGTTTGCTCTTAAACAGGCCCATCGCAAATATTCTAAAATAGAGAAAATTCAACAGACCTTGTGGTTGGAAGTTGCCTTCTTTCTTCAAGTAGTTCAGTGATGCCTGGGCCTCAAGATATGTCCAGATTAGACTTCAAGTCAGGCAGGCTCACACACTGCACCCCCGTGCCCCCCACCTCAGGAAGAAGAGTGCTGAGGCCAGGTGACATCAGAAATTACACCAACAACAAACGCAACCTCTCCCATCTGTCCATATCCAAGCTCAAATTTTGTCTTCCTAATAGTTCCCTGCAGTAAACTGAGCATCTTCATCTCCATTCTTCAGAGAACAGATGTGAGGCCTAGAAGGAGAAGATGATTTGCTCAAGGTTGCCTGGTTGTTAAGTGGTAGAAACTGGAGTTAAACTCAGGAATCTGGACGTCAGTCAGGTCCACTGCTCTTTCCATTGTGGTTTTTGTGGGAGCTAGGAGCCTCTCCATTCCTAGTTCACTGCTATGGACTGAAATGTTTGTGACCTCCCCAAATTCATATGTTGAAGCCCCTAACCTGCAATGTGGTAGTATTAGGAGGTGGAGCCTTTGGGAATTAATTAGATTTAGATGAGGCCATGAGGGATTAGTGTCCTTATTAGAAGAGGAAAAGATCACAGCTTCCTCTGCCTTCTCTTCACCATGTCAGCACACAGCTAGAAGGTGGATGTCTACAAGCCAGGAAGAGCTTTCACCGGAAACTGAATATGTCAGCACCTTGATCATGTAATTCCCAGTTTTCACAACTATGAGAAATAAATGTGTCGTTTAAGCCACCTAGTCTATAATACAGGCATACCTCAAAGTACAGTGGGTTTGAGCCCAGACCACCACAATAAAGCGAGTCACACAAATATTTTGCTTTCCCAGTGCACATAATAGTTATGCTTACACTATACTGTATTCTATTAAGTGTGTAATAACATCATGTCTAAAAAAGCCCCTTAATTTAAAAATTCTTTATTGCTAAAAAATGCTAAACCATCTTCTGAGCCTTCAATGAGTTGTAATCTTCTTGTTGGTAGAGAGTCTTGCCCTAGCAACATCAAAGATCCCTGATCACACACAGATCACCATAATATAATAATGATGAAGTTTGAAATATTACGAGAATTACCACACTGTGACATAGAGACACAAATTGGATAAATGCTATTGGAAAAATGGAGCCAATAGACTTGCTCAATGTGGGTTTTTAAGGAAGCTGAGAAGTCCTAAGATCTGCCGTTGGCAAGCTGAAGGCCTGGGAGAGCCAGTGATGTCTGTCTCAGTCTGAGTCCAAAGGCCTGAGAACGAGGACCGCCGATGGTGTTTAGCTCTAGTCTGAGGGCAGAAGACTGATGTTCCAGCTCAGACAGCCAGGCAGGTGAAGTTCCCTCTTACTCAGCCTTTTCATTCTATTCATGTCCTCAAATAACTGGGTGAAGCCCTCCCACTTCGAGGGGGGCAAACTGCTTTGCTCAGTCTACCTATCTGAACATTGATCTAATCCCCAAACCCCCTCCCAGACACACCCAGAATAATGTTTGACCAAGTGTCTGGGCACCCCATGGCCCAGTCAAGTTGACACATAAAATTAACCATCACAATAGGTAGTTGGTAAATATTATTCAATTAACTAATCTATTAATGAGCAAAAATGTTATTGCTGCTTATCACCATAGGTGCAGGCTTCTATCAATGGCCTTCAAATTGTCCTGAGCCAGCCTCACGCCGTACAGAAGCTGCCCTGATAAAGTGAGAATATTCTCTGCCCCACAGTCCCATGGCACATATTGGTGTGCAGCCAGCTGCATTGTTTATGATGAGCCCTAAGAGGGCTGCCCTGGGCTCCCATTGTCTCACTGAGATCCTCTCTGCCAACCACATTTTAGCTTCTTTCTGCTGCCTGTCTCTCTAGGTCTGATACCTGCATGGATAAGGGCCGGCTGGGCACACATCTACAGGCCTGGTCCAGAGAAATTGTCCTCCCTAATCCCCTCTCACTCGGGGTGCACATTCTCCCCATCCACAACCTCCTCCTTGTTATCCACTCTCCTCCAGGATTCCGTAATGAGCCCCTTCTACATTCATCTACAAGCTACATTCATCTACAAGCTAAACTACAAGCTTTCCATAGATACATGGACCATATAAATCCAGTGCCAGCAGGACCCTTAATTGCCAGGTCATTTTGCCTGATACTTCTGTCTGCATTTGCTTTCATGTACTCACAAGTTATTTATGGGCTCATTGTTACACCTTGGGTGGGCAGAATGATGGCCTTTACTGAGCACTTTGTTCTCATCACCTCTGGAGGTCACTGACAGTGAATGAGCTGCTTTTGCTCATCTGCACTGGACCAAGGCCAGGCTGTTCCCAGTGACTGGTTTGGCAACTCTCATTGGAAGCTGGATGTCTGCGTCCCGCCCCCCACCTTGAAACCTAACTCCCAATGTAATGGTATTTGGAAGTGGAACCTTTGGGAGGCAATCATTTGATGAAGGTGGAGACTCATGAATGGGACTAGTGCCTGTATACGAGAAGTTTCCTTCCGACCCTTCTGTCATGTGAGGACAAGTGACAGGATGGCTGTCTATGAAACAGGAGGTGGTCTCTCACCAGACCTAAAATCTGCTAGTGCCTTCATCGTGGACTTCCCAGTCTCCAGAATTGTGAGAAACAAATTTCTGTTGTCCATAAGCTACTCAGTCTGGTATTTTTGCTTTAGCAGGCTGAATGGACTAAGACGGGGGTATTCCTGTGAAAGACACTCTGGCTCATGGTAGAAAGAGGCAGAATCCAGGCACTCTCAAGATTCTTTACTCTCTCTGTACCCCAAAGCTTGAATCTACTCTATAGCATCTTCACCATGTGCTAAAGTCTTTGAACCTCTGTTTACACATGTCCAGGGTAGGGATGCTTGTTATCATTGAAGGCAGCACATCTCATTGCTCAAGAGCCCTGGCAATAATAGTAATAGTAGCACAATGATAACAATAATTATTACACATAGCCTTTATAAAGCTCCTCGGGATGCCAAGTGCTAAACACTTTACATGGATTATCTCATTTAATCCTCTTAAGAATTTTATGAGGTAGATGCTTCTAATTTTTCAATTTACAGTTGACATTCAATAGTATTTTATATTCGTTTCAGGTGTACAGCATAGACACTTACATAATTTACAAAGTGATCTCCCCGATAAGTTTGGTACCCACCTGGCACTATACATAGTTATCACAATGTTATTGACTATGCTGTATTTTACATCCTTGTGACTATTTTGTAACTAACAATTTGTGCTTCTTAATCTTTTCACCTTTTTCACCCAGCCCTGCAACCTCTGCACGCCTACATCCATTGCAGCTTTATTTCCAATAGTCAAGATATGGACACGACCTAAGGGCCCATTAATAGACAATTGGATATGGAACAGGTAGATGCTCTTATTATTCTTATTTAAGAGAGAAGGAAGCTGATGCACACAGGGGTTAAGTAACAGTTCAGTCAGTGGTGATTCAAATCCAGGTTTTCTAACTCCAAGGCCTGAGCATTTAAATACCTTATTGGCTTCTCTCTCTCTCTCTCTCTTTCTCTCTTCTTCCCTTCCTCTCCCTCCTACCTCTTGGCTCTAGGTTTGCTTTTTTAGACCACACAGACCAAGCCTTCTCACTCTTTCCCATGACAGCCCTTCAGAGTTTTGCAAATGACAACCATGTACTGAACTATGTACTTTCCTATTCTTAAGAGCCCCAACGCAGATCCTTCCCTATTCTCCCTATGATCATGGCTTCCAACTTTCTTCCTATCAAGCTTGCTGTCCTCCTCAAGAGCTACAGCTGGTTGTGTCTCTTTTTGAAGAGTTCAGAAGTAAACATAGGCTCGAGTGACAGATAAGAACAGGACTCTCGTGTCCCTTATTTTGAACACTTGGAAACTTGCATTAATACAGCCCAAGAGCATCTTGGAACTCACAACTAGAATGCTGACTCATTCTTAGGTCCATGTCATTAAAATCCCTGTTGGGAATTTTTTCATTGGCTAAGCCTCTTCTTCCCTGTATTTGAACAGTTAACTTTTCGAACCTAAAAGCTGGGCCTGACAATTGTTGTCTATTAAGAATCTTAAGCGATGACAGTCCCACTAGGGATTAGACTCACAAATCAGTGCAAAGCTTTCCAAGACATCCTGTCTGGAAGTGACTGGTAGTTTTACAGTGACTGGTTGGTAAAGTCATTGGCTTCGTCACTCTCGAAAAGCAGAGATGCAAAGGAAAATGATGAGGTCTGAAATCAGAAGACCTGGGTTCTAGTCCCAGGTTTGAACCTGCTAAACTAAGTGATGTTTGGCCAGGTGTTTCACCTCTCACTGGCACATGCCATCATCATCAGAGTAAGTTCAGCAGTGTCTGGAGAGGCACAGACCTTATAGCCAAACTCATGGGTTTGAATTCTGGCTCTGGTGCCAATAAGCTGTGTGACCTTGGGCAGGTTACATACTCTCTCTCAGACTCAGTTTTTCAATCTACAGAGTGGGCATACTCGTAGCACTTACTTTAAGAGTTGTTTTGAGGATCAGCAGAGTTAATAAAGGACCAAGAACATTAATTGGTATGTTAAAAAAAGTGTTAAATTACTACTTACACTTATTATTTTACAATAATAATAATAATACAACAATTGTGCAAGATAAAGTTACAGCGAGAGTGAATTTTGTGATTTTCTGTGTTGATTTACTTGTTTAACTTATTTAAATTAAATAACTCAACATTTGTATACTAGGACTTGGAACACAGCGTATAACCAGAGAACAAGAGTCAAATTCTTGAGGTTATACTTATAAAAACAAAAAACAATTTAGAAGCATATGTGTGTGATGATCAAAGTCATTTTTGTTTTGTTTTGTTTTGTTTTTTCTGCACACATTCCTCCCTGACTAGATAATATTTTCTGGACTGAATCGGTGAGCAGAGGGCAGAGGACACAGAGAGAAGAAAGAAAAAAGAAAAAGCGTTAAAATAACCTCCAGGTCAGAGGAACCCAGTGCCCTGCCCTTCACATCACCCAGACCCCCCCCCCCCCACTGGAGTGGTGGGGGTAATGGCAATTCTTGATGGCTTTGGGAGATTCAAGGACAATAGAAGCTCTTGCCTTGGAGGGGACAAGTCTTGCAGAATTTTCCTGCATGCTGGGAGCAGTTGATAAGAGACAGCTGCCCAGGAAGACAGGAGAGGGACCTGAGAGAGCCTCCCAGAGTTCACCGTGGTTCAGCAGGACATAGTGGAAGGCATGAAGAGAGCCAGCCCTGGGGGCTTCGCGGTCTACGCAAGGAGCATGTGGACAGAAGGTGACAACGGTGGACCAGAGGCCTCCTGCCCACTGACGGCTTGGCACTTTGTAAGTCCCCAGTTTCCGGTTTGAATATGATTATGTTTCTGCCGCTAAAAGGAATTGGGGTTAAAACCAGGAATTAAACTTACTTATGGGAAAAGTAAGAAAGTAACATCTCTAAAATACCTGAGTTTTCTGACTGAAGTTTATACTACTAGTACACTCAGTATAAAAAAAAATATTAGAAAATGCTGGCAAATAAGAAAAATAATTTAAATCACCCACAGATAACCACTGTTAATAGTTAAACACACACACACACACACACACACACATACGCGCGTGCACACACAGAGGCACACACATTCGATGCCTAGAAGGTCCAGAATCTGACTTATTTTACATTAACAATATTTCTGGGGTTTAGATTCTTAACTTCAAAGGAGCACAGTGATGAAAAAATGCATTAGGACAGAAGACATGACATGTAGTATGTGGTAAGAAATAATTAAGTATAAAAAACTTTTTATTTAATATAATTATGTCCTGTGACTGTACTGAAGTATGGGATTACAAATATCACCATATTGTATGTGTCAAAAAATTTTCTCTTTTTACCTGAAAATGGAAAAAAAGCTATGTACTGAGTGATGTAAATGCAATACTGCATTCTAAATGAATTTTCACACCAAAAATCATAATTAGCAAAATATTTTCGAAAGCATTATGTAATAATAAAAATGCATATTAAATTTTCATTTACCAGGAAATCCTTCCTGATCAGAAGGTGGGGTTGTGGCAAAAATCACTTGTCGTCAGGATTTGTCGTACCAACTTATGCGGCACTTCAGCTCTTTTGAAAAGCTCCCTCAGTGGCAACTCCTTGCTCTCGCTACGCTACGCTCTTCAAGTTGCCTTTCACTCTGGCATCTGCAGCCCGTTCGGCAGGGTGGTAGGTGACGTCCTCCCATGAGACAGGATGCTGACTGCACACAATGGCCTCCGTCGGGGTTAGTGTTGATCTACCTGTGATGCTCCACTCCCCCTGTCTAAGCAAGCCTGTTGTATGCATGGTACACATCAACTCTGGGCACCACAGTGACTTGCCATTAATTATTACAGCAGTAGGATTTTAAAAGATAATTGTAAAAAATCCCTTTCAGAATAAAACTTGTTATTCTGAAGATTTTAGATCTTCCAGTATTTAGATGTTTCCAGTTTTAGACTCACAGATAAAACCTCTCTTACCATGTCTACCTCTATGTGTACCATATATGATGCATCTATCTTTTTATTTTTTAAACTGCTTTATAACTAAACAGTATATCATTCATTTTTTTTTTATGTAGCTGTATTGTCTTTATAAATAGCTGCACGGAACTCCATTATATGAAACTGCCACGATTTATTTAAGCAATCACCTACCGTTGCGTATTTTGATTGTTTCCAATTTTCATTATTACCAAAAAAAGAAATTGCAATGAATATCCTTGAACATGGAACTTTGCATGCTATTTGAACTATTTTTCTAGATAAAATTTTAAGAAGAGAAGTGGGTGAACCAACTGGTATGCATATTTTAAAAATTGTGATATTTATTGCTAAATTGTCCCCCGAAGAGGTGACACCAGTTTACATTTAACCCAGCAGGGCATGAGAGTGAGATTTTTACACACTCTCTCCGACCCTCAGTTCTATCGTCCCTTCTATTCCTTGCCTATCTGATAGGTAGATGTCAAATGTCACACTGTTGGTATAAATTCATGTTTATTACCATTTCTTTCTTCTGCTTTAAGAAATTCCTGCTCATGTTTTTAGCTCATTTCTTTTCTATAAAGGTGCTACTTCCTTTTCTTATTAATTTATACAAATTTATAGATACATGCTTTTTCATTGTCAAATGCGTTGCAAATATGTTTTCTGGTTTACTGCATATTAT
Organism: Rousettus aegyptiacus; assembly: GCF_014176215.1. Taxonomy (NCBI): domain Eukaryota; kingdom Metazoa; phylum Chordata; class Mammalia; order Chiroptera; family Pteropodidae; genus Rousettus; species Rousettus aegyptiacus. The sequence continues at coordinate 24,566,148 of NW_023416284.1, read as the reverse complement.
TTAATTGTTTTTATATTGTATTTTGGAGAATTTAAATTCTTTTAAAGACTTATTGGCCAAATTTATACTTTTTTTCATTAATGAATTTTTGCCTAGTTATTTACCTGGCAAATACATAAGAAGTTTAAGATGATAATTGGGAGCTTTATAAATCTCACTCTTTCCCAAACACCTTATACATTACTTAGGATGTTCTCATTTGCAGGCAAACTAATTTAAACATTAAAGAGGATCCCTTGACTGGTATAAATGAGAAACTGAGAAGTAAGTTGTGTAACCTTCGGGCATTGTTTTTCGAGTTCCACCTCTGCTTCTCAGCCCTTCTCTCACCTCCGTACTTTTCTGTGTGTTGTTGGTACTCTCGGGCTGATTTTGTTCCTCACTGCAAGATGGCTGCCAAGAGAAACCAGGGCCTCATGCTCTCTCACATTCACAGAGGAGGAAAGAATGACTCTTCCTGAGATGATCAAAAGACAGTCAGTCCAGAGCCTCTCTGATTTGGTCACCTGACCAATATGCAGTGTGTATGTCATGTGCTGATTGGCTTAAGTCTGGTTTGTGAACCAACAGCCTGGAAGGGGATGAGGTACTCCAGACTGGTGTAGGCCAATCATCTCTGAGCCAAGGCCAGAGTCAAATCACAGGCTATTTCACAAGGGAGGATGAGTGGGCCTGATGTTGGACGCAGTCCACTTAGATTGGCTCCACACCCTGCGGTGGGTGTTCGGTATGATTTGGTGGTTGAGGATATGGGCTTTGCAGTCAGGAAAACCTAGATGTGAATGCTGATTTCACCCAACTTGACTTCAGGAGTAATAATACCAACCTTAGTAAATGTTGTTAGGAGGAGACAATGACCTTGGGTATTGAGGCCCTGATCACTGTTCCTGACCCAAGGCAGGAGCTTAAAACTGGTAGCTAGCGACCTTTTTGTTCCCACACTGCAAACTCCCTGAGGGCAGGGATTGACTGAATCTTTGAGTCCTCTGAGCTCAGCCAGGTGCCTGGCAAGGATTAGGTCTTTAGAAAATGCGCTTTTGATGAATGGGTCAACAGCTGCAACCTTTCTCTTACTCAGCAGACTATGCTGACAAACGAGTTCCTCTCTCAGGCAACTTGACCCTCATGCTGTTTCAGAGTGCAGGATCTTTCTCGGTTCTCTGTCCTCTGAAGCTTCCAGGAAAAAAAAAAAAAAAAAAAAAAAAGCTCTGGCCGCAGGTACCATGTAGGAAATGGGTAAAAATAACACTTACTCATAAAGTTATTGTGAAGATTAAATAAATTTATACATATAAACAGCTTAGAACAGTGCCTGGCTCATGGTGAGTCTGCAGTAAGGGTTAGCATTGGTAGTTAAGGATACAGCCTCTGGAGCCAGTCAGCCTGGGTTCAGATCTCAGACCCGCCACTTACTAGCCACTGATGTCATTGGGATAGTCTCTCTTCTTAGTGTCTCTTTGGCCCAGTTGTAAAAGTTAGTTAAAGCCAAGGTTTCTTTCAGCAGACCAGCCTGCGGAGGCTGTGGCAGAGTGTCCTCCAGGGAAATCGGCTCTAACACGGGCTGGGAGTGAGCCAAGTCCTAATGTGTGTCCTTTGAAGGCGTGCCCGGCTCTACTATTTCAAATGCAATATGCTTATTGCTGGTCTGATTTTTATTGGGAAAAAGCAGTGGTGTACTTTCCAGGTCCCTGGGGTCTGAATTAAAATAAAGGAAGTACTTTAAAAAATCAAATCCAAATAGTAGGACTTGGAAGCATGCTGTCAGGCAAGGGTATCACAGACCCTAAGCTGCTTCCACACCAAGCCCTGAGACAAAGCCCTGAGGTAATTGCATTTGGAGGTCCCAGAGGCATTGGTAATGGGGGCCGGTTTCTCTTAGAGTCCTGTCTGCTTTGCAAAGCAGATCAATTACAAAAGCTACAGCTTGTGGAGTATCCACCAAGTGCTGAGTCCTATGCCACAGTGTACATACTGGTAAGGTGGCCACTGTCTTTATTTTGCAGATGAGGAAACTAAAGATCAGATTTTTTTTAAAAAGCAAACAAACCAACAAAACTTTCCTATAGTTACACAGGTAGTAAGTGGCACAGGTAATAGCTGATCTCAGGGAATTTTTTTTTTAACATCGAAATCTACGTTCTTTCCATTAGGTCAGTGTTTTTCTAATTGCCAACTGAGACCCAGTAGTGAGTCATAAAATCACTTTAAAGAGTTGCAACCAGCATTTTCAAAATGAAATAAAATAGAATGGAAAATATGACTATCACGTGGGTAAGGATAACTAGTGTTTAATGACATATTTGTACATAATATGTAAATATATACTATATATAACTATAATATGTATGTTTGTATGTTCTGGGTGGTGATGTAAAATATATTTCCTATTGAGGGTCATGATCAAAAAGTTTGAGAAAGCCGCTGCTCGAGGATATTCTGCTTTCCAGCTAATAAGAGCTAATGTTTACTAAGATTTTATTGTGTTTAGAATGTTTTACATATTTGGGCTTAATTAATCATAACAACAACACTACAAGATAATATCATCCCTGTGTACAGATGAGAAGAACGAAGTTCAGAGAAATAAAATAATTTGTCTCAGGTCACAATATTATTAAGCAGTGAAGCCCGAACTTGAACCTAGATTGTCTGGCTTTAGCATCTATATAAACAACCTTTCTTCTGCATTTCTGCTGGAGTTGCCAGGAGGCCTCCTGACCCTGCGGTCAAATTGACAGGTCCTGAGAAATCTGATTCCAGTTGGAGTAACTGCCTCCTCTGTTACCATCTCCAGTCTCCTTAGTCTCTCACCTCTCTCTATTTTCATTAACAATTCAGACGTGCAGACCTCTCCGTTGAATCTCTAGTTTCAAATTTCTCTCATCCTCCTATATTTTAGATTAATTAACCTCCTAATTATTTAGACATTCATTCACCAACTTGTGTGCAATTCAAATCTATTACACTTCGGGGGATGTGTCTATATCATGTGTATTCTGCTGCAAATCCCACGTGGTCAGAAGAGAAGTGGAGGGGGGAGTTTTGTAGAATCAATTTTTAAAAATTCCAATGCATTTCTGAGGAATCTGAAGTGTTGATGAGATAGCTGGGGTTCTTGGGTGCTTGACTTTTAAATTCACATTTCTGAAAAGCAAGATACAAAATTGATTATACAGTATGATCTCAACTGTGTTAAAAATGTATATAGAAAGGATTGGAAGGAAGTGAACAGTGGCTGCCTCTGGGTGGTGGGGTGATGGGTGATTTTGATTTTCTTCTTTCGTGTTTTTTTAACCCCTCCAAATTCTCTGCAACCGATAAAGAGTGTGACTTTAAAAATTCACTAAGTAAAACAATTTCCAAGGTAGAATATGGGATCATATGTAATATTAAGAAAAGAGTGCAATTTGTAAGTCAAACGCATAATGTTTTTGGTCCTAATGGAGAAGTGTCAGAGCAGCTCCCTAGTAGGGCCCAAGTCACATGGCATATCATGTGACATGGGGACTCTAGCCACATGTCTATTATCTACTTTTTCCTGATGCCTCACTCTAATTTGGGAGCAGCTGGGCCAGAGTCCATATTCTGTATCTGACAGTTAGTCCTGTGGGTAGGGCGAGGGCCAGTTGCTCTAAAGCAAACTGTTGCACTAGATTGTGCAGTTGCCCTGGGCTGATCTCTTATCTTTTTCATCTTTGTACCTCCTAGGGCCATGCGTGGCACCTGGCCCAGGAGAAATAATAGATGTGTGAGGAATGAATGCGTGTGCTCCTTAACGTCTGTAGGAAGCACATGTTTGAGGCTCTGCTTAATTTAGAAGGATGGTGTGGGTTTGATTTGTGCATTTATTTTAAATGGTGGGACTGAGTAACCCTGCAAACACAGGAGTAGTTTGTTCCAGTGCTTCTCCTGAGCTGCTTTTTGGGGAGGTGGTAGCCAATGGGCAGGGGGCAGTGTAATGGGGTAGTTAAGCAAATGGGCTTGGGATTTGAAATGCCTTTTGTTTCCTCATGTAAAATATAGCAAAAATGATAATGCTTACACCAAGGGTTGTTATGAAGGTTAAATGAGATAATACATGGAAAGCTTTTAGAACAATGCCTGGCACAAGCTAAGTGTTCAGAAAATGTGGATGATGATGATGATGATGGCTGAATGATTTCTGGTGGGTGCAATGCTGTGACTGACAGGGCTTGAGTCATATGTGTACCCCTGAAGTAGGGGTGTTGGCAATATCTGAACCATAGGGACTGAGAATGAAAGGGTGGTTTCCAGAGGCAAACCAGAATGGACTTACAAGAAGAGGGATGAAATGATTGTGTGAGTGGGTGAGGGGCGGGGGCAGTAGGGTTAGGGGATGGAGTGTTGAGGTAGATGAGTTCATTTTCTTTGAAAGAACTGAACACAGGATTTAAAAGCAGCAGAAGACCAGTCTTTGAGTCCCAAAACTTCCATGTACTGTCTGAGTAAGTCACTTATAATTCTGAGTCTCAGTACCTCTGGTCAGGCTTAATATTCACCAATATCCATGTTGCCTAAAGAATTCACTCTATTTTTTCATCCTAGTGTACAAAGCTTTTCCCTATTGGGGCCTGAGCTTTTCCTGCCTTACATGTAACCTCTAATCTAGCTACAAGCAGTTACTTCAGTTCCCCTAACATTTCTTGTACTTTCCACCACTGTGACTTTGTACGTGCCAATTCTTTCAACTAGACTGTCTTTTATTCTTTGTACACCTCAAGTCCTTGCTCTTTCTTCAAGATAATGATGGTTAACGCTTACTGAGGACTTGCTATATGCCATACTCATTTTTAAGCACTTATCACGTGTTAACTTATTTAATATTCACAGCAAACTTAGGAGGTAGGTACTATTATTATTTTTGTTTTGTGGATAGGAAAACTTAGGCAAAGGTCATTTAAGTAACTTGCCCAAAATCACACAATTAGTAAGCAAGAGAACTGAGACTCTAACCCATGCAATACTGATGTAGAATGTCTTTTTTTTAGCCATTACAATGCACTGCCTCTCTGGGTTGAAGACATTGGTAAAATTCAAGACCATTCACAGGAGACCCAGAAGGCCATTGGCTGCCAGGCCTTCAATCACAGAGAGTACCAAACATAAATTTTTGACATTATTTCCAAATGAAAACTTCAATTCATTCACAGAGATACATTGACAAGACTGAAAGAAGTTGTTTGTCGTGCAGCCTAAGTCTGTGTCCTGTTACTGACCCATCCTACCTAAAATGCACAAATCACTGTGTTTTCATAATCTTGAAATTATCTTGTGACAAGCACGATTACATTGTATTCTATCACATATACATTACAATCATTTGGTAAGTATATGAACACTTAAAACATATCAAAATTCAGTGACTTTGAGTTTATGTATGTATTTTAATATACTTAATCCTTAAAAATAGAAGAGCAATGGGCCTTTGGAGCTCTGCGAGAACCAAGCCCTGTTTAAATTACCTCCTGCTCTGGATTCTCCTGTCTTCCATGTTACTCATTCCTCTTCACTGAAATAGTGAGGTGGGCATTGCTGAGTTGGTACTTAACATGTCACATTGAACTTGATTATCTGCAGTGCCTAAGGGTGCAGATTTACAGCCAGACTGCTTGGGTTCAAATCCTACCTCTGCCATTTGCTAGCTACAAGAACCTGGGAAATCTAGTTAACCTTTCTGAGCCTTGGTTTTCTTATCTGTAAAATAAGGGTAATCGCCGTCTCTACCTCACAGAACCATTGTAAGGATTAAGTGTGTTGCTACTTATGAAGTGTTCGGACAGTGCCTGGCCTGTGGAGGAGCGCGGTAATGTTAGCTATAATTGGGATGAACTCGATGGGGTCCTCCTCTCCTCTCCTGGAGTTTGTGCTCTTTGAGAGCTAGAGTATCGTTTTATTCATCTTTCTACCCCCAGAATGTTCCAAGAGTTGGGCCCAGAATAGGTGTTCCCAAAATGTCTGTGAAATAAATAATGAAAAATCTGTAAAAGTGAGCTGACTGCACTTACCCTGTAGGTTTGTGGTGAAGATCGAAAGAAAGAAATGGTGCTAAAATGCCCTGTAAACTGAAAAGAATGGGATGGATGTTCCTTTCCTCTCTTGCTTCACCCTTCTTCCAGACCCAAGCTTTCTTGGCAAGGGTGCTTACTTAGTTCACAGGCCTGCTCATGGAGAGCACCTGACCAATAGAGCCAAGCAGGTGAGTACCGACCAATCACCACCAGGCAGGTGGGTGCTGACCAATCACCATCAAGCAGGCAGGTTCTGCTCAGCCACCATCAGGCAGGTATGTGCAGACCAACCACTACTGCGCAGGCAGGTGCTAACAAATCCCCAGCCTGATATTCTGACCAGTCACCAACACAGGTGGATACTACCAACACTTGTGAGACGAGGGCACCAGAAGCAGCAAGGCCAACACCCAGATGTGCCTGTGGCTCAGGTGGTGTCTGAGGGAGGCCCAGGCCCTATGTTCAGAAACTAGGGGCTTTGAGGGTGGAAGGGCAGGCTCCCCTCAGCCTGGGAGTTGGCCATCCTCAATTTGAGATTGCCCTCAGGGAGGAGGGGTTGCCAAGGCGATGGGCCCTCTCTCACCCAGCATGAATCGTGGGAGTTATTGCCCTGCTTCTTCATTAACGGCCTAATGCTAGTGGAGCAGCATCACTGGCACTACCCCTTTCTAATCTGTTTATGACATCTTTGGCTGTCCCTGCACTTTACACAAGAAGGACTGTGAAATCTCCAGCAGCTTTGTCCTGTTCAACACAGAACTGTATTTTGTCCAGCACAGAACTGTGTCCTGTGTGGAGGTGCAGTTCCTGTTGGCCCCAGGTCCTGACGAATGGTGTATTGGAGCAGGGAGGGGGCAAGGGAGCATGAGTTGTCCTTTGACTTGGGTAATGAATTCCAGGAGTGCTTGTTTATTGTATCCTCTGGAATTATATTTCTAACAATATCTGTCTGTGCTCTTACCTGATATTCTTTCCATTGCAGGTGCAACGTTCACAGCTTTATTTTCTTTGTCCTGGTGATGGTGCCAGCAGGGATCCACAGCATGCCTGGAAGAGAAACCTGCAAGATCCCACAAGCTCTGCAAACTTGATTGGGTTGGAGGGTACTTGTGGATGCCTGTGGCTTTGAAAAAGTGTTAAAATTTGTGACCTGTCCTCTGAGTTTTTCCCTTTCATCTTGCTCTCAGAGATTTTTTAAATTCAAATATCAGAGACTTGTTTGAAATAACTTATTCCTTCAGTCACTGGTTCTGAGAACCCACTACTAACTTGGGGTGGTCACCATAGCTCACAGGGTGAATGAGACAAATCACCCTTGTTGGTCCAGAGGCTGCCACATGAAGAGAGAGAGTACTACAGTGTACTAGTTCTAATAAAGAGCCAGAGTACTAATGGGAAGAACAAACCCTCTATTAAGGCAACCATAGAGGGAGTGAATGTTATTGAAAAAAGAGCTACAAGTCAGGGACCATGTAGAGAAGGATGTCTATGAACTGGGCTTTGAAAGATGATGAGGATTTCAATGAGAAAAGAATGGGAAGAGAACCCTTACCAGGATAATTTTTTAAACATGAGGAAGAACAATTGTGGGCTGTTGCCATTATTGTCATTTGCAAAGTATGGTGCCGAGGTAGTGCTGGATTAAGAAAACGAAGGCATGGCCCTATATTCGAGGACAGGATATGAGAGAGGAGACAACTATATGACTTACGGCCTGTGTGCTGGTACTATAATTATGGCACAAATGAAATATTTTGGGACCACGGAGAAGGAAGATGATCACATGTCACAAAATAGTTGGCATTTGGCTATCTTTCTCTTTTTAGTTTCTGCTTAGTTCAAGACTTCTTACAAAATGCCATCTCCTCTCCCTCCACCCTTTGATCTTCATGCCACCATCTTTTCTACAGATTGGAAAGCAATTAGTCCATCTCATACTGATGATGATAGCTACTAGCACTTATGGCCTGGCTATTGCACGAGGTACCTTGTTAAATCTTCTATATCGCTAGTTACATAATGGTATATAATGGGATATAAATAAATACCATTAGTTACTTATTTCTACATAACAAGTTACCCCAAAGCTTAGGAGTTTAAAACAATAAGTAAGTACTTACTATTTCATAGCTTCTGAGAATAGGGAATCTACTTGTGGCTTAGCTGGACTGCCAACTCAGGCCTCTCACAAGCTGCCGTCAAGGTGTTGGCCAGTCTGCAGTCATATTAAGCCTCGGTTTGGGGAAGGATCTACTTCTGAACTCATTTGTGAGTTTGGTGGCAGAATTCAGCTCCTCGTGGACTATTGGCTAGAGGCTATCCTCTGGTCCTTGCCATGTGGACCGCTCTGTGGGGCAGCTCACTGCAAGGGAGACGAGGCAGAGAGGGAGTGGAAGCAAGATGAAGTCACTGTCCATTGTAATCTAATCTCAGAAATGACATTCCATCACCTTTGCTCTATTCTGCTTGTCACTAGGTACGACATACACTCATGGGGAGGAGATTACATGAGAGCATGGACACCAAGAGGCAAGATCATACTCTATATAAGGGAATTCTCTCCTTTTTTTAGAAAAGGAATCTGAAACTCGGAGATCTTTCTCAGGCTCACACACTATTTGAAGGGTTCAAATTTGAATTTGAACTAGTCTTTCTCCAAAGCCTGCCTCTTCCCACGACCTCACGTTTCCTCCAGTGACTGATTAAAGTCTCTGAATACATCCTGCCCCCAGAGTCACCTGTTCAGGCGCTTGATTGACAGACACCCAACAACACACTGAGGCTTAGACCGTCAAGCCTGTATACTTTTTCTACTCTAGTTTCCATTCTAGTTTGAGACAGCAGTGAGGTCCAGGGAAGGCCAAATATTGGATACTCTGTGAGTAACTCCTTTCCTGAAAGCTTCGGCACTAAATGAAAGAACTTGAGTGAGAACATGCACCTTTCAGTAATGTCCTTTTCTCACAGATGATTAATCAGGAGCTTCCCTGGTTGGTTTGGCACAGATGGAAGTAAGGGAGAGAGCCAGATCATAAATCCAAATAAATTTATAGCCTCACCATCTATCCCATTATTATATCAGCAAGGCTGTGTTTCCCTTTAGCACTTGAAGATGTGGAAGAGGTTTTGCATATTGAGGGCTCTGTACTAAGGAAATAATAAATCCACCAGGCAGGTTTTTGGTTGAGAGCAACCAATGGAACATTGTTTTGGACAAACTTAAAGATCTTGCCTTCATCGATAGGAGCAGTGTTACAGAAATTTCATGAGAAATTCTAAGGCACTTTTTGCATGCTGCCTTAAATTGTAGTTCTTTCTTGTTTTCTATTTTTCCCTGTTTTGAAATTTCTCAAAGATTACTATCTTTGTATCTGCACAGCTCCCAACATATTTTGCCCATCTTGTAGGTACCCAGTAACTTTCTTTTCAGAAAATATGTAACCATCTCCCAAATGAATGTAAACAGCCCTCTTTACATTGAGTTCAGCTCAGCCATTTCTTTTTCTGAAGCATGGAGCTATAGAATCAGCTCCCTGCACTTACAGCAGCTCAGGTCTACAGTGCTTTACTCAGTCTAGCTGTCCAGGAGGGGGTGTGTATGAATTTGTTATTTCACATTAAAGACTTTTATAATTACTTATGAGATGTTCTGATGAGACTTTGTTGGTTCTGAATCTGTTCCTGGTTCTTGCCCTGATTCCTGGGTCTGTCCTATAAGGGACCCTCACCCTTTCTGTGCCATTGTTTCTCTTTTAGTTCAAGGTAAAAGAACAGTAAACCATCTCATTTTAGGATGAGCAAAAAACTGACAAATTTCTCAGAAAATAAGAACATTGGTCCAGAGACCAGACCTCTGTGTAAAAGTTGTTTTGCTTCTACTATTGTTCTTTTAATGAGGTGGTGAAAAAACACTTATTTTGTTCTGTCACTTTTCTTGCCATGTGACATTGGTCCAGTAAAATACATTCTGAATCTAACTTTACTTATCTCTATAGTACGACTATTATTACTGTCCTGCTTACCTCACAGGGTGAAGGTGGGACTCACAAGGAGTAATGGATATAAACCACTCTGTGATGTGATGTTAATGACGACAATAATGTTGACAATGGCCGCCACGTATCACACAGTTATGACGTACTGGGAACTGTGCTAGGAGCTTCGCATGAATTATCTCAGTGAATCCTCATAACGATCCTGTAAAGTTGATAGTATTATCCCCAATTTACAGATGAGGAAGCTGAGGACTAGAAAGGTTAAGTGACTTGCTCAAGCTTATACAGCTAGTAAGTTACAGAAGCAGGATTCAAACTCAGACAGTCCAACTCGTAAACACATGAACTTTTGTCATTTATGTAGAATTGTCTCATAGAGCAATGTATAAATATAGTATTATATTAAACACCACCCCCTTTTATATAAATATAAAGAGTTGCTATCTTATTTTTCACATTAAGCCACAGGGCACATCAAAATCTCCTTTTTTCACAATATAAAAAATATGTAAGACTTTCAACCTGAGTGTCAAGGCCATCCAATGAGAAAAGAACAGTCTTTTAACTAATAGTGCTAGAGAAACTGGATATCCACATGCAAAAGAATGAAGTTAGACCTTTACCTTATGCCATACACAAAGTTAACTCAAAATGAGTTAAATACCTAAACATAAGCGCTAAAACTATAGAGCCTTTTGAGGAAAACAGGAGAAATCTTCATAACATTGGATTTGGTGATGACTTCTTGTATATAGCATCAAAAGCACAGCAACAAAAGAAGAATTGGATAAACTAGACTTCATCAATATTAAAAGCTCCTGTGGATCGAAGCATAATCTCAAGAGAGTGAAAAGAAAACCCATAGAATGGGAGAAAATATATGCAAATCATATCTGATAAGGGATTAATATCTAGACTATATAAAGAACTCTTACAACTTGATAATAACAACAAAAATCCAATTCAAAAATGAGTAAAGGACTTGAACGGATATTTCTCCAAATAAATGGCCAATAAATACATGAAAAGGTGTTAAACATCATTATTCATTAGTGAGATGTAAATCAAAACCACAGTGAGACCCTATTTCACACCAATTAGGATGGCTATAATAAAAAAAAATGGAAAATTATAAGTATTGACAAGGATATGGAGAAATTGGAAGCTGATGCATTGCTAATATTAATATAAAATGGTTCATCTGCTGTGGAAAATATTTCATCAAAAAGTTAAATATAGAATTATCATATGATCCAGCAATTTCACTTCTAGGTGGAATTGAAAGCAATTATACTTACAAAAGAATTAAAAACAAGGACTCAGACAAATACTTGCACAGCAGTGTTTATACTGGCTTTATTTATAGCTTAGAAGTGGAAACAACCTGTGTCCATCAACAGATGGTTCATGTGGTATAGACATATAAAGAAATGACATTTTCATGTTACAACATGGATGAACCTTGAGGCCACTATGCTAAGTGAATAAGTCAGAATTAAAAGGACAAATATTGTAGATTCCACTTATATGAGATACTTAGGATAGGCAAATCCATAGAGAGAGAAAGTAGAATAGAGGTTATCTGGGGTTGGGAGAAGGACGCAATAGAAAATTATTGTCTAATGGGTACAAGTTTCTGTTTGGGAAGATGAAAAGTATCTAGAAACAGATGGTGGTGGTGGTTGCTCAACATTGCGAACGTCCTTATCATCACTGAATCGTACACTTAACAGTGGTTAAAATGAGAAAATGTATGTTATGTATATTTTACTACATTAAAAACTTTAAAAAAAAAAGCATAAAAGGAATCTTACCTTGGGATAGTTAGATCTTGTTGATTTGACTTTTTGTAATTAAATGTACCTTTGTTTATGTTTTACTATTTAAAAATAACAATTCCTTGAAGAAAACATAGAAAATACAGATAAACCAAAAGGGAAATACAGATAAAACATTCATTATCCTAGAGACAGCCACATTTAAAACTTTAGTGTCCTTCCAGACATCTCTGTGTGTCTCAGTTTCCTTCTCCTTTTATTCTCTTTTGACGCAGTTCTGCTCCCCTCCGGAACTCTGAGGTCACTTTCCTTTGTGAGTTCTCATCTGTACCAGAGTTTGGTCTTACTCATCCAATGGTGGAAAAACACTTTCTAAAACCAAGAGAAGTGATAAAACACTGAAAAGAAGCCAAGAAATGTGTGATCAGAATGCTCCAATTCATGCTGAGACTGTTTGGAAGTTGCGTTGGAAAGGATAACTTTCAACACACTGTGCCCAGAAGTCTCTGGAGACTTGTGGACAAAGGGATGATCCACAGTGTTCGACATAGTCCATATCACAGAAGGAAATAATACTTTTTAGCTCCCACCTGTCTTTCATTCAAGCCTTTTTATTGGCTTATAAGGCAGGGGCAAAAACTAATTAGCTGTGCTCTTGATCAATACATTATTTATGTGCAGAAATTAAAGTCCCAGGTCTTCCCAAGCAAGAGCATGCTTTAGTGCTACCCTTACCTTTTGGATTATGCATTGGGTTCTAGCCGGCTAATTGCAGAGTATGAATATTCATTATTTTCTATTTGTGTGTGTCATGTGCCATAGAGTTTGCTCCAACTCCTGGCAGCTCTACGGAGGAGTGATGTCCACAGTGTCCTGTCCTCAACAGCCCTGCTCAGGTCCTGTAGTAGACTCATGCCTATGGCTTCTTTTACGGAGGCAATTCATCTGGTATTTGGTCATCCTCTTTTCCTGCTGCCTTCTATTTTTCCCAATATGATTGTCTTTTCCAAAGAACTCTGCCTTCTCATGATGCGCCTGAAGCAGGACAGCTCGTTTTGTCATCTTCGCCTATTTTCTATTTACCGAAATGGTCTCTATTTGCCATAATATAAAAAGACAAATAGATGAATTCTCTTTTTAAGGAGCAAACGAGCTTCTGCTTAGTGCAAGGTGCCTTTCCCATTGAGCATCACAGGGTCTGCCAAGGTAGGTTGGCTTGCACAGAGAACTTCAGGGAGCTTTACCCTCTATGGTCCTAAACTCTCTTGTTCGGTTGTTCAGAAGAGAAAAACATTGCTGGAGCTTAGATTTTGCTTATAGGGTCAGGAGAGGAATGAAAAATAGCCTGGTTTTTAGGGGCAAGGCAACTGTACTGCTGCTTCGGTATTATTTCCTCTAGGGTCATCTGCTCACTTCTCAAATATTGTTTCAATAATGCAGTGAGCACTCAAATCCAGAATGTCTATTTTTATTATTTTAGATCTGCTTAAGCATATCTAATAATTCCCATTTCCTCTCGACTCTTTGTCTCAATTCTACACAGTTTTGTCTACCTGTGCCCCTGAGCCCTGAGGCCCGCTTTGGCTGGCTTCCTTCTGTTTCTATTTCTCTGCCTTAAGCCCTGCCTTAAGCCTTGCCCTGTGTGGAATATGACAAGGCTGTGGATCTTCTGGATCCAACACAGTTTGAGGAACATTCCAGATGGTCAAGTTTACCTTGATCCTCTCAATAGTTCTACTTAGCTCTTAAAGCCATTGTAATGCTTTCCCCAAATAGTTCTTAAAGAGTCATTAATTAATTCACTCATTCAACAAATATTTATAAAGCACTTACATTCCAGGGCCTCTGTTAAGCATGGGATATATTTATAAATGAGAAAATCCCTATTCCAGAATTCAGTTGAAATGCAGAAATAGTTAGGTTTTCAGCACTTTACACAAAAATTTGTGTGATGGTTCTTAGACCATGAGTATAATCACATTGTCTTGGGAGCAGAGAGAATGTGAGGTGATGATTTTTTTCTCTTTTTTTCTTTTGCCCCTAAGACATTATAAACTTGATTATCTTCCAGCCTCTCTGACCAACTATTAAATGTTGGTATTAGTATCCTATTCTAGGTTCTCTCTTCTGTTCTTATCAAACCATACGTTGTCTGTTTGTTTGTTTCTCTGGATGGTGGGACCCTTCTCCTGAGCTCCTTCTGCCATATATCCCCCTGCCAACTGGGTATGTCTCCACGTGCAGTCAACATTTGAAGTCTTTATTTTTCTCTAAAACCTGCTTCTCCTATCCCAATCATCTCCCTCCTAATCCCCCAAACCCAGAAACCTGGAACTTTAGCATCTAGTCCAGTAACTTTCTATTACTTAACACGCCTTCCCCCAACTGAGAAGTTGATTCCTAATGTTCTGCATACCTCACCTTTTCTCTAGATTTTCATTACTATCCTCTCCCCCTTAGTCTAGCCCAGTGGCTTTTGAACTGTTTTACTGGAGTTCTTTCAGGGACTTCCAAAGTTGGAATGAAAAGGGGTATTGAGGAGGCAGAAGTCAGGGCTTCTCATCCTTGATTTAAACAGAGCGATTGCATGTTTATCTGTTTTCCATATTGTTTGAAGTGCAATCAATGGCTACATATTTGAAAACCATTGGTTTTAAATCCTCATCATTTCTTTCCTGGATTTTTGTAGAGCTGCCATTGATTATGCTCTCCCTTCTGTCTCCCATCTAGTCCAGTGGTTCTTAACCTTTTCTTGACTGTGATGCATGCTGGGCACACTTCCTGTTCTTAGGTATAAAGACCTGTTATACAATAAAAGCAATTAGAATGCAAGTGAATGAGTGTGGTGTTATTATAAACATCACCTTGAATCCACTGCAATTTATCAAATAAGTAAATACTCTTTCATCTTTACCTATTATCTCTGATAAATGACTTGCAACACATCTCACATACGATCCTCTCTGCTCTCACCCACTCTCCACACTGCTGCCGCCCTCTACCCAAGGGCTCGACACCCTTCAGTGACTCCCAATTCTCTCTCACATAGATTTTAACCTCCTTATTGTGGCTGGCAAGTTCTGCTGAGATCCTTGCTAACCTTTCCAGCTTCAGCTCTTGCTCCAATTCTTTAGGCACCAGGCATCCCACCCAGCACACTCCCAGTGTGGCCAGGCTTCCAGGCTTTTGGTCAGGTGGCTCCTCCTTCCTTCGTTGCTCCTCCTCTTTTCCTCCCCTTCAGCCTGCATGTTGAACTCCAAATAATTCTTTTAGATGAAATAGCTTCATTTTCCCCAGTAATTGCCACCCGTGTGCTCTATCAACCTCTTCTTCCTTTCTTGCTGAGTAACAAGAATATTTAGTCCTCTCTTAATTTGATAATTGTTCAGTCTATTTATTTCTTAAATGACTTGTTTCTACGTTACCCAGTCCTTGCAGCTATTCATTTTGAAAAAATTTCAAATCCACAGGTAAGTTGCAATAACAGTATACCTTCCTTATGTTCTTCACCTGGCTTCACCAATTGTTAGCCTTGCGCCACATTTGCTTCTGTCTTTTTCTTTTTTTCTCTTCGTATACACACACACACACACACACACATACACACGCATACACACATATATGTGTGTGTGTGCATTTTTATGCACACCCACTCATATTGTTATTATTTGCTTAATCGATTACCTGAGAGTAAATCGTAGACACCAGTACCCTTTACTCATAAAGACTCCAGTAAAAGATCTCCTGGACCAGTTTTTTTTTTTTTTTTTTTTTTTACATATCCATGACATAATGATTTCATTCCAGACATTTAACATTGATAACAATTTATTATCTAGTAAGAGAGTTCATATTTATATTTTACATTGTCAATATTGTTCTTCATGGTGAATTTTTTTTCTGATCCAGAACCACCCATTTTTGTTTTTTTGGTAAAAAACTGTCTCCAGATGCTATCTGCTCCTTGAAGCCTTTCTTCATTGCCCCTTTTTCAAGTGGCCATGACCCCCTCCTCCTTCGTTCCCACTCTCCCTCTTCAACATACTGTCATAATGTGCATAATGCTTAATCTGAGTGCTCGATTAAGTGTTTGCATCTTCCTCATCAGATTGAAAACTCCTTGAGAACAGAGGCTGTATCTTATTGATCCTCATCGCTCCAATGTCTGTTGTCTAAATAAATTCAGTACTGAGTATTTCATGCATAGCTTGGACATCTGAAAACCTAGGTTCCTGGTGACACTTTTCTGTTTGGTGGTGCCTTCTTTTCCCCCAACTTATTTAGGCCCAGATGTGAGGGTAAATTGTCTGGGATTTTGGAGTACAGATCACACAGAGCATGAGAAGGCCCTGGTCCTGATCCCACCCAGCTAGGTGGCCTGAGGTGACTTAGTTCATCTTTGTGAATTTCAGTTTTTTACTCTCTCTTATGAGGTTAATATTACTTGGTGTTCCCACCTCACTGGGCTGCTGGAAAGATCAAATGAGAGGATGAGTGTAAAAATGTTTTGAAATAGCAACGCTACTCCAGAGGCAAAGGGTTGGTCTGCCCACTAGGAATGTTCTCAGTTTCACGTCTGTTGGGCTCACCATGTTACCATACCCCAGATGCACACTGGGATTATCGCTCTGTCTTCTGAGGTGCCGAAAGTACTGAATTTTATACATGAAGCACAGAGACCAAGAGTTGGCAGATAGATGTCTCTCAACCTGGTTTAACTGTAGCGGGTTGAATTTATGTACACTTCAAACCTCAGAATGTGGCCTTATTTGGAAACAGGGTCTTTTTCAATTGAATTTTAAGCTAAGAGGAGGCCAGACTGGGTTACGCTAGGTCCTATATCTAATGACTGCTATCCTTACAGGAGGCCACGCGAACACACTCAGGGATGAAGGCCATGTGGCAATAGGGGCAGAGGTTAGACTGATGCAATTCCAAGCCAAGGAATGCCAAGGGTTGCCAGCAGTCACCAGAAGTCAGGAACAGGCATGGATGGATTCTTCCTTAGAGCCTTTGGAGAGAGCACGGCCTTGCTGACACCTCGATTTCTAGCCTCCAGAAATGTGAGAGGATACGTCGTTGTTTCAAGTCAGCTGGTTTGTTATGGCAACACTAGGAAATGAATATAGTGACTTTCTCCTTGCCACCTCCATGAAACCCATTAGCCAACCTTCCTGCTGGAATTGGACTACCGGACGAGTGGAGGAGGTGGGAAGGGGTGAAACCCGATTTCTGAGGGCATGCAGTGCCTCACTGTGCCTTTCTAAACCCCTGTGCAGATTGTAGTCCTGAGAGAGAGTCTCTGGTTGGCCCAATCTTTCTTCTATAGTCTCAGGAAAATGGTCTGAGGCAAGAGGGTACAGAGCACTGGGCTCTCTACCTCAGGCCCCGACATCCACAAGTTGAGCTCCTTGAGTAATTCCATTGGCAGCTTTTAGCTTGTGAGCTCACTGAGCATTGGGAGGGTTTGTCATGGCCTTGAGGGGTTGGCTCAGTTATTGGTGGAGTCTGGAGTTTGGGGCCTGTGCTTGCCAGCGCCATTTGATGCCGAAGGAGATACTGCATCTGAGATCTGAGGGCCTCCTCTCCTGTGCCAAGGCATGTCCACGCTAGGGCAGGGAAGACGCACTGCACACTTCAAGGTGCCCTTGTGCCGCTGGCCCCTTGCCTGTCTTCTCTGGGGAAATGATTTCTGGGTGGGTGTTGCTGCCCTAGCCTTGGCTTTCAGGTGTTAGGAGAAAGACAGGAGGAGAAGAACAGGAAGACACATAGCTAAGTCTTTCCCCCAAATTGCAATAAGCTCGGGGAGCCCACCCACTCACATTATTATGATGTCATAGAAAGAAGCAGCCACAGCAGGGGTGGAATAGATTCATGAAATCACCTGGCTCATTGCCCTCTTCAATCTTTTGTGCCACTAGGATGGCAGAGGTTGGCACATGTCACTGGCAGCCAAGTCTTTAATACCCATGGCCACACAGCAGCAAAGTCGGGGGATGAGCTCATTGGGCCGATGCCCAGATGCTCATCTGGGAAGTTCTACTGGGTTCTCACATGTAATCAGCAAACCCAGACTCCTCACCTTAGGGACTATCAGACCAAGCTTCTCTCGAGATCATTGAAGATGACTGATAATGAATGCGAAATGATGACTCATGTCATATTTAAGCAAGACTCTGGGTGTGCGTGTGAATGGGAATTGCTCACAATCATGTTTGGGTGCTGCTGAGTACATCAAAGCCTTTCTGTGTGGAGAGGGTTGAGTGGGGGTGGTAAGAGAGAAAATGTAGTCGCAAATTTCGAAACTAACAGGAAACAATGACCGGAGAAACTTTCTAGAGAACGATGATTGGTGGTGATGATTGATTTTGCCTTCACATCCTCTGGAAAACACTTAGTTTGATGCTTTCAAAGTTCTTAAGGGACTATGCCTATGTGATTATCAAATAAAGTCACCATGGTCAACACAGAGTGCTTAGGACTAGAGCTCCTCTCAAGAGAGAGAGGAGGGACAGCCATCTGCCAGGGCCCCTGCACTTGCCCCCAGCTCAGGTTAGTCTGGTCAAATGTCTGTTTGATCCTAGTCAGAAAACTACAGAGGATGATCATGTAGTTGATCTGTTAGAAAAATTTCAGGATATCAACAGTGTCACTTTGTACCAAAAGCCATGGTTTTTGCTTCAAAACCATACTACCCCTTGAAGCTGTAGCTAAGGGATCCAATCAGAGTCAACCCGTCTAGTTTGGAAACTCATTCCTTAATCCTTCAGGGGAAAGAGATGAGTCAGATATGGGAAGGGGGCCAAATGGTTCTATGTTCCTCTTCTGTCTCAAATGGAGATTTATTATGTTGTAACTTCACGTCGATGGTTATAGGAGGGCCCTCCTAGCAAGAGTAAACTTTTCCTAAATTTTTCAGGAAAAAAAAAGATTAGAATTCAGTCTAAAGCGGCAAGGTATCGATGCCGTTCAAGCCAAACCATAGTCCTCTATCTCCAGCTGACATCCCAGAAAGCCTCATCTATCCAGCCTTTTAGAAACTTTTAATAGCAGGATGGGAACAATGAGATAGACATGTTTTAGGGTTACATGAGAAAGGTAAAAAGTAAAACTGCTTAAAACCATGGGGCCTGAGAAGCGACAGGCCTAAGGGAGGCACTGCAACTTTGTTTCCATGAAGTAGAGAGGGAAACCTTTGGGAAGAAGGACACAATTATTGGGCTTGAAATCAAAAGTCCTGGTTCAAGACCCAGCTCTCCTACATACTACTAGCTGTGTGACCTTGGGCGAGTCATTTCACCAAAATTTCCTCTTCAGTAAAATGAAGTAATAAGTCCATTGAACATTGTTATAAGGATCAAATGACATATTTGAAAGCACTTTGAGTATCATGAAGTACTGTGCTAGGATTGAGTGTGGTGGTGATTCCCACGTGGCCGTGAACATGGAATGCAAACGGGCAAGGGTTGTGTTCACATCACGAACAGCCAAGAAACCTGGGTAGCCGCAAGCGTTGGGTCTGGTCATAAGATCTGTTCTTTTGTAAGATCAAAAGTTCTAGGAGTATTTTTTTACTTGTGGGTAGCTGGATACACTTTTTCTTGGGCCCTTCAGCTAAAAGTCTTCTGTCTTATGTCACTATTTACTGGAAGTCCTTGGACAACTCTGCCCACTCATTTGAGCCTTTGTTTCTTCATCCCTGAAATGAAGGGTTGAATAGATGTCCTCGATGGTCCATTTCTGCTCTAAAGCCATATAATTCTACAAACTGAGAGGAAAGCTTTTGATTGAGTGAAATGGTTTTATAGAACACAAGTTGCAGATAAGAGAGTGTGTGGCGTGTGGTGGGAGAGCGCCAAAGTCTTTGTTTTTCTAGAACCTGAGCTCACAATCTAGTAAGAACACCCGTGTCCAGGTACCTGGCACAGCTCAAGGAAAGTGCCCACCACTTCAGAGTGCTGCCAGGGTTTCATGGGAGTTTAAAGAAGGGAGACAGCACCCATCAAGAAGGAAAGGAAGGGAGAAGCAGAGAATAAGTGGTACTGAGCTCGTGCCCACCTGAAGAGGAGCTCTAGCAAGTGCAGCATAACATACATAGTGAGTAGCTTGTGCAAAGGCTCAGAGGCAGGAAATGGGAGGTGACATGTTCAGTCACTCACCTAAAGTCTTGACAAAAAGAAAAATTAAATAAGCACTGAGGTTGGGGACGTTCCTATTCTGTTCTGGGTACAATGGTCGACCCAGTGGTAATTGGTGCACATTTCTGAATTAGTTGGCCTGAGTTGATCACTCCTGTTCTCCTTATAGGCAAGTGTGCTTCGGTGCCAAGCTTTCCCTGGTAGGACTGGGTGCCCACACCCTGCGTGCGTGGCCCCCTGGGTGGAGACAACGTTCCTGTCTGGGCACTGCCACTTTCCATTCACTTGAAACACTGGTGTTTGGACATGTTAGTGCCTGGCCTGTTAACACAGAACAACAAGGGAGAGCACCCAAAGGCGGCGCCCGGCTCCCGAGCTGGCACCGGGCCAGGGCAGCCTGGTTTAGCGCCTTTCCCTGGGGTGTCAGGAAGGCAGCTCCTTAGCAGTTCTAGCTCCTCCGAGTGCTTCCAAACCAGAATCTCTCCAAATGGTAGGGAAGAGAGTTTACGCCTTCGTCCTTTTATGATATACCTTTAAGGCTAATTATTTCTAGAGTTAATAATTCTAATCCCTCCTTGAATTAGGCATTGGTAAAAGAAGGTATACATTTTAAAATCCATGAAATTATAAGCAGATTGAGTGACTCAATATTCTGGGTGAATGCTTTATAGTTAGTTTGTGATGATGATGATTATTATTAATATTAATAAGTGTTTATTCACCCACACACACCCATAGGGCACTGGGCAGAGCTCATGAAGGACTCAGCCTCCGTCCTCAAGGATCCATTGAAGGCTGTCTCCAAGACACTGTAGTAAATCACACGAGTATTGTAACTGTCAAGGTTTTAAACACCTAAAAATCAGCACTATCATTAGCAATCAGTAATCACTGTTATAGAAGAATAAATCTTGTAATCTCCAAATTACCTGTTTGCACCAATTAGAGTTCAACTGATGAAACATACCAATCAAAGGGGAATTTACTCAAGGCACCCAAGATTATCTAGGTTTAAAAAAAAAAAAAAAAAGGAACCTGCTGAGTCTCAAACTGTTGTTTCTTAGCTCAGTCTCTGTTAGAGGATTTTCTGGAAAGAGAGCTGACAAAGTACCCTCGGGCAGGAGGGAGTCCATTATTCATTTATTTGTTTATTTATTCATTTATTCCCTGCCTACCTACAAAAAGGATTCGAGATAGGTCACAATAAAAACACATATCATAAGACAGTTTAAAAAAAAAATCAGAAGGAAGGTTGGAAATCTTGGGGTGCAGTTGAGGACGCTCTCCTTGAACATTTAACGTCCACACATCTTTGGTGAGTGCCTTTGCTGAACACTGTGCTGGGCCTTGTAGGAGCAAAAGAAGAAACACAGCCCTCGCGCTGCCTGTAAGGAACTTGGAACCTGGGGTGAGACACAAACACAGAATTTAATTCGGAAGGTAAAGCACAGAGGAACGGCACGGGGTGTCTAGTTCTCAGCATGCAATAAAAGTAAGCAGGTACATGGAGAGGTGGATTTTTTTTCTTTTTTCTTTTCGTAAATACTAAAGAAATATTGAAGGGACCCAGTGGGGGAAAAAATCTCAGTGTTTTTATCAATTTCCCAGAGACATGGTCATTTCTTGGCTGGAGCTGAATGAAGGAGATGAAAATGTGGGTCCACTGGAGCTCCTGAAAACCTGGATCTGGTGCTTGAGCCAAAGCCAGGGAGTGGGGGGAGCTCGAGGTGACCTGGAAGGAAAACCAGTCCCCCAGATTTGGCTTGGATGTCTAAACCAGCGCGACTCCTCTTAGCCCCACTCAGCCCGGTGCTGTGAGCCAGACTCCTCCTAAGAGTGTCTCTACACACTCTGCTGCTGGCATAGACCCAGCATCCCCGTCCTTGCCCGTCCCTGGATCTCAGTCACAGCACCATTTTCCCAGCCTCTAGCTGGCTTTATTGTTCGTCCTATATGGTTCTGCTTTATATTTCATCTCTAGGGAATTATGTCATTGTCGTGTTAGGACTCACTTTGTCTATTTGTTTTGTTTTGTTTTGTTTCGTTTCGTTTTTATTGTTGTAAGGTGACTGTGTGTTCACTTTGATTTTTGCCCCTGAACATGATATGGTTGTTATAATGCAGGATTAAGTGGTAACTGACTCTAACCATGCCCTTTGCTGATAGGCAGCCTCCAGGATGACCCCCAGTGGACCCTGCCTTCTGGCCTTTATGCTCTTGTGTAGCCCTTCCCACCCTGACTCAGGGTTGGTCTGTGTGACCAGTAGAATATCACAGTGTTAGACATTGTACCCAGTCCTATGGACAAGACAGACGTAGTCTTTGACTTCACGGAGCTTCCAGAGCCTCCAGCAGTGTGTCACGGGGATAGCCGAGACTTTGGAGCTAGACAGAAGTGGCTGAGCCCCAGCTTCTCTACCTGGCTTTGTGACTTTGAGCAAGTTATTTAACCTCTCTGAGCCTGTTTCCTCGTCTTTAAATTAAGCAAAGGGATATTCACCTTACAGAGTTTGGAGAGGATTAAATGCGACAGTGTATATATAAAGAACGTAGCACAAATGTTATTCCCCAGAGCTGTGTGAGGTGCTGAGAATACAGTGATGAATGGGAGGTCATCTCTACCCTCAGGGGGCTGAGAATCAAGGGAACGGGCAGATGTGTACTCACTAAAGTTCAAGGCGGACTGTGACAAATGCGGAAGTAGAGGCAGAGGGGCATTGGGAACCGAAAGGAAGACATAGAGTAAGCTTCACGGAAACTAGGTGATATTTTAACAACCCTTAGAGGATACGTAGAATTTTCATCAATGGAGTGGGGCAAGAGCATTGCAAGCAGGCAGAGAAAACCCTAAGTCGTGAGGTAGGTGTAAAACCTCCTGGTATAAAAAATAGTGAACTCGTGTTAGCTGAGTGCTCTCGCTCATTCTGCTTCCCTATTGTGGGCTGTGATCTCTTGATCTGTAGACTGCAGCTGTTGAACTAGATAGTAAATGTTTCTTCCAGCTCACATATTCCACAAGAGCAGGGAGTATTGCTTTATTCATTACCAATTTCCAGCTCCTAACACATGGTAGGCACTCAATAAATATTTATTAAATGAGTAGGTATAATTATGTGTGTGAGCAGCTTGTCCCAAATGAGAAAATCAAGGAATTATTTTTTCCATTTACTTGATGTAAGTCATTTCCCTCGGGTACACGTGCGGTGGCAGTTAATCCAACTACATCATGTCACTATGTCTTGTCAGAGTCCTTCTACCATTCTGTGCCTTACATTTCCTGGCTGTACTTCTTTTTCTTCCTCGTATTCCAGAGTCTTGTTGTGAGATCCTGCTCAAACTTTGAAGCTACTGACATTTTCCCTGGAGATCTCCTCAGCGCTCAGCACCACGTCACCCATCCAGGTAGGACAGACCCAGTTAACTTTGAAGCGATTTCACATCTTTCCCTTCATTTAATCTCGTTTTGCATTTTGAAATTCGAGCACAACAGAGCGTTTCTAATGCCCTTGAACCACAAGGGCTGACTCGGGGTGGCGAAATGTTCGTGAAAAGGCGGAGGTCTTGGTGTTCCTCCACCCTCATCCTTTTTCGTCTCTGCTCCCCTCCCCAGGCCAGTGCTTAAGACTCTCATACGGTTTTTTTCTCCACTAGGACTCCCCTAGTACATTGTTCCCTGGGGCTTACTCTGTTCCAAGCTTTTCCAAATCACCTTGTTCTTCCGAAACTCATTCTGGGTTCCACTTCCTCTGTGATCTGATATCTCCTTTGTTCTGGGTACACTTCGATACACATTCGATGCCTGTCTTGTGCCTAGATCAGCGATAAGCTTACGGGGTGCAAAGATGAATGAAACAAGATTCCTGACCCCTGGACTTGCTTTCTAGAATGGGAGTCGCCATCATCAAATGGCATGATGCAGAACTATTAATGGATAGTTCCTTTTCAGTGCCTAGTAAGATTTGCATTTTAACAGGACCCTTTTAAAAACAATGGCTTATCTTCGAAGCCTATTTTTCCTTAAAAAGAAAAAACTTAAAAAAAAAATTTTTAACCTTAAGAACAGTAAGTAGAGCAATACTTATTAATTGTAGAAAACTTGGTAAGTAGGGGACAAACTTTTCTATGATCCACTAACCAGAGGCAAACCAGCCTTAGCATATTTTTCCTGTCTTTTTTTTCTATGCATTTGAGATTCTATGTTTACATAATTTTGTGTACTACTTTTGTTACTGAGCACTATATCCCAACCGGTTTGCAATGTTGTCAAACACACTGAGGGTGATTCTAATGGTAGGAGTGTGTCAGCAAGTAGGAGTGCTGAATTTATTGGCACAGAGACTTGGGATAGTCTCTCTAATAAGACACCCTTTTCTGCCAGCTTCTAAGACTGGCCCTGCCTCCCCGAAAGTGCTTCCATAGTAAATTTGTAACTGATCTGCTCAGCCCTTCTCTGAAGAAACAGCATCCTGTGCTCTAAGGTGCAAGCATTTCCAGTTTTCAGATTCTCCACCTCCTCCCTTCCCCCACCCCAATTTCCCTTGTCTCCAGTGTCTCCAGCAAGAGATAATATCTTTCATCTGAGCCTCTCTCCCTGCCTCCGATGACTGTCTCCCCTGATGAATTCTCTCTGGGTGACTTTGGCATTTGCATATTTTCTCGCTTGGATATTCTGAGATGTTGGAACTAGAGACCAGGTTGACACGATCAGGTACTTAGCTGAATGAGGCTTTCTCGGGAACTGCACAAATATTTGGAGTCGGGCGTGTGCCAATAGGCAATTAATTGAAATGTGGACACAGCAAGCTTCTGGAGGCAGGAGCCTGAAGTTGAGAAATTAGCTGTGGGAAGCGATCCTCCGCAACATACAAAACAGTAATTTGGGAATTCCTTTACCTCAAACTGAAATAGATTTGGTACAGAAAGAAAAAAAAAAGAAAAAAAGAAAACAAAGAATAAGTGTAGGATCAAGGCTGACTCCTGTGTTACTAGGTTATTAGAGCGGGAAGCCATCCTCAGAGAACATTGGTGTGACCCTCCTGAAGATGGAGGAGAGTCCAAGGTCATAGCAAACCTGGGCAAATTCAGGACCAGGGGCAACATGTCCTGACTCCCGCCCAGGACACTTTCCATTTTATAAGCTGATTGTCTACCTGGAGACCTGGATTATCATATTAGGAGCAGAAGGGCAAGGACTGCGATTTAAGCATTTTCCTGTCACTGATGACTTTGTGAATACATTTAGTAAATCCATGACAAAACCAAGCTACTCACTGACTGTACTTTAACTCAAGAATGGAAGCACATCTGGCCAACCCTTACGGAGTTCCTGCTGCATGTCTGGCTGCCTGCTAAGCACTGGGGATGGGGGTGATTGCAAACAGGGTCGCTGATCCACGCCTTGTGGTGTTGGTGTAATCCCAGCAGGGGCCTGACCTCCTGAATATGCTCTTCAAAAGTCTCAAGCATCTGTGCCCTTCCACATTTCTCCATCTTCCAAGAGAATGAACTCACCTCCTTAAGATTTTTATAAATGATGTATGAGAAAAGCGGGGCTCTGACCCTGACATTGCGTTAGGATCCAGGTTGTTTTAGGGTGAGGTGAAAATCACCTTTTTGTTGTTCAGGTTTATGGAGCCAAAGTGATCATTTCGAGGTTTCCCCTAGAACATGGTTCTCAAAGTATGGCCGCTGAACCAGAGGCCACATTCTCGGGTCCCACCCCAGCCCTACTGAATCAGAAACTTGTGTGAGGGCCCAGCAATCTGTGTTTTCGCCAGCCCTCCAGGGAATTCCAATACACAAGTTTGATAACCATTGCCCTAGAAAATTATGATTTGGAAATCTGGGCTGTTGAATTCCAGCACAAGGAATCTGTTTTTCCTTATTGGACCCTTAAAAATAAACCCCCTTTATTTCAGAATGCCCAGGTGAGCTGTTTTTATACATTGGTGAGTAATAAACTGGAAAAAATTTCTAAAAATTCTGGTAGCCCAACTTACTTCCAGTAAGTATGATATTTTCATATTTTCAAGTTTCATGGAGTGACTAAGTTAATCGATTGCGTAATCTGTTATTTTTAGAATATCACTTCCTTACCTCATGTGAAAGTTTATTCAAATGGGAACATTTTATTACCCCAAAATGTTTTCATGTATACTTTAACGTGTTACTAAGGAAACCAGTTGCAACATTTCAGTGATATTGTTGCTTTAACAAATTAACAATTCAGCAATGGATATGCCATACTATAATGTTTTTTCTCTCTAGAAAATTTCACACTTATTGAATTTATACATTTATAACACAGGACATTGGAAGCAACGGGAGTAAAGCTGTAAAAAGAAATCAGATTCCAGAGTGACAGAGAATATTTCTCTGGGATGTGTTTTGTGCTGTTCGAGCATAGGCAGAACAAGGTGATTTTTCATCCCTCATTAGGAGCTTCTCTGCGTGGGGAAACTGATTGAGAGAGAGGAGCCATCTCACAAGGACACTAGCATGGAGGCTTGGGGGGTTCTAACTGGTATGCTGTGCTGGGAAGGACTAAGACTGAATGTGTGGTGCAAAGTGTGTGCTAATCACACGTTTAAGGAATCAAACGACATCGAAGCATGAGATCACACGGGCGCCTGAGATGGCACCAGGAGATGGGGGATACGGCACAGTGGGAGGCCTCCTGCTTTTTCGTTCTTGATGGGGGAGGAGAGGTTATTAATGATGGGATGAATTAGAACAGATGGATACTTTTGACACATCTCCCCATGTTGTTATTTTCCAATTTCCCATCTTCCCACCACCTAGTCATGTGCTTTTCTCTTGGTTAGGAGTGAAAGCATGTGACCTTTCAAAGGGAAGCCTCAGGAATGGAGGGTAGAAGTAGAGACGTTGCCATATGGCTCAGAGAGCATGCTTCTTGAAACCTTTGCTGAGAGAGGAAAGGGAGAAGGTACCGTGGGCATGCATGTTTTTGGACACCGCGTTCAAAGGTGAGCCATGTGACTTTTCCACTCACTGCATTTCAGCTTTACTCCGTCCCAGCAGCCATCACTCCCTTCTTGATTGCAAGTACCTTTCTGCAGCCTGGAGATTTGCATTGTAAATGGTGTTTGTTAGGCCCCTGAAATAATATTAATCATTGAAAAACAATTATGTTGCATAATTTGTACATAAGAAAGAAAGAATGAACATTTTGCTTGAATTAATATTTCCTCGTCTGTATCTTTCTCATCGCCACAAATAATGAGACCCTTGTCTGCCCTTCTAGGTGAGAATGGCTCTGGAAAAGTCAAGCCGCCTACCCTCATATGGGTTCTGGAAATGATGCACATTAGTCCCCAGCCTGCAGATGATGCAGTTTCAGGTGGAATAGTCAGGAATGGGGAAATATAGATATCTCGGCACCCCATCACCAGACTCTTCTTGCAGAGAGACAAAAGGACAGGCGCTGTTGAGGTGTGCAGAAGGAAGCCCTGGGATGCACAGCAGTGAAGCAACAAGGCTGTCTGCCTGGGTTTCTGCTTGTACATTTTCGTGACCACTTGGAGGTATACAGCTAGCAGTGACCAGAAGCCTCAGGGAGTTTGGACCCACCCTCCACGCTCACTACAGTGGGTCAAATGGTGCCTCCCCAAAAGATACATCCATGTTGTAATCTCTGGAGCCTGTGAATATGACCTTATTTGGAAATAGCATCTTTGCATATGTAATTAAGCTAAAGATTTTGAGATGAAGCCACCTCATATTATTTAGGTGGGCCCTAAATCCAGTGACAAGTGTCCTTATAAGAGACAGAGGGAGGAGAGACACAGGAAGAGTAGAGGGGAAAGCATGTTAAGCTGGAGGCAGAGATTGGAGTTACACAGTGACAAGCCAAGGAATGGCTGGAGTCACAGGAACTGGAAGAGGAAGGAAGGATTTTCCTCTAGAACCTTCGGAGGGAGCGTAGTCCTGCCGACACCTTGGTTTAGGACTTCTGGACGCCAGAACTGTTGTTTTAAGCCACTAAGTTTATAGTAATTTGTTACAGCAGCCCTAGGAACTAATGCATGCATCATGCCCTGCTCCCCCCCCCCCCCCCCAAGGTTTGAGTTTCTGGTAACATTCTCTGGCTGCAACTGGAACCATTGCTGGGGGTTCCTAGAGCATACCCATGCTTGTCAGATTGCTGCTCTGGGGTCCCAGGTGATTTTTCCCAGGAAGGTTCTTTCTCCTTTCCAGGAACACAGGGACCCAGCACTAAACACACAGAATTTCCATGTCAGGTCACTCTGACACACAATTTAGAGCTAGAAATAAGGGCCTGCATAAAAGGCAGGATTGGAAAGGCTTCAGCAGCTTCCATTTTGGACTTTCTGGTGTTTTATCAAATCTCATCGGCTCATAACCAGATTTCACACCCATAGTTCAGAACAATGTGCACATTTAAAATAATGGTATCGTATATCGACTGCACATGTGCCAGACACTGTGTTAAGAATTTTACGTTCATCATTCCATTTATCCTTGCAGCAGTCCTGAATGTATGTAGGCGTGGTTTTCCTGATTTTACAGATGAGGAAACGAAGGCCCAGGGCCACGAGGTAATACTTCCAAAGTCAGGAAGCCAACCATTTGCAAAGTCAGCATCAGAACCCGGTGTCTTTGATCCCTTCCAGCACTTTACCTCCTCTTTGTTCAAAGAAATGCAACTCAGTGCGGAGACATACATCTGTGCCTGCTCTGGGTGCTGACCCTCAAAGAATATAAGTATTTTTGTACGTGAAGCCATTCAGCTTGGGCCTTTTTGTTGTTGTTGTTGTTGACATATTTGTTTTTCATTGGGCCTCCAAGGGGTATTTGGGGACAGATACCAATCTAAGCCGTATCTTCCAAAAGGTGCTTTCCGGCTTGGTTAGACTCTATGTTGTTTCTAAATTGACTCCTCCAAGTGTTAAGGAGAATCTCTGATTCAAGTACTTAAGGTCAGCTGAGTGTGGCCTTTTACTAAGTCCCCTTCGTGACTGTGCATTGGGATCCTGCCCCTTCCCAGCCTGCTGACCCTGCTGAGCAGGGTCAGTTCAGTGTGTCCTCTGCTATTCTATTGTTCAACACGAAGTCACTGTCACTGTCCTTTAGGTCCTTTAGGTTCTCGAAGAGGAGTGACTTTGTTCAGAATCGCAGAGTCCGATTGGGTGTGTTGAGCTTAGAAAACTGTTGTACTTGGTGACTTAAAGATCGATGCAGGTACAGGAGAAAGAACCCTGGACTCGGAGTCAGAAGCCCTGGGTTCTTGCCTGGCTCTGCTTTATGGCCTCTCTGGGCTCCAGTCTCTTAATAAGTGAAGTTAAGACAATCATACTTGCTTCATAGGTCATTGTGAGAATCAGAAAAAAATAAGAGATGTGAAAGTTTTTATGAACTGGAAGGTGTACAGGTGTGAAGATGACTGGTATGTAATGAGTACTTAGTTAACGTCTCCTAAAGGGATGTGTCCTGTGTCTGCGGATGGTTTTTATCCATAGCTGTGTAGCCAAAGAGAATCTCTTCCTTGGCTTTGAAGGTGTGGAAAGCAAGACACTCTCCATCTTCCACGTTGTCCCCTAATTGTCTTTTCTTTCCCAACATGAAATGGTCAGAACAAAGGGCATACTCCATGGCATTATCAGAATGGGAAGGTCTGTTCCAATTTTTTTTTGGCTTCTTGTCTGAAGCCCTGCCTTTAATTGGTACCAAAGTATCCTTGTAAACAGAGAACATATGGAGTCTACAACTGAAGTTAAAGGCAAAGGAATATGAAAATGATTGAGTCAGAGAGAGGAAGGAAGGGAGGGAAGGAGGAAAGGGGAGCGAAAAAAAGAGGGGTGGAATATGCAATAGGGCCGCAGTGCTAATTATTCGATTTTATTCTATGACTTCCTTCCAGAGTTGGGTTTTCCTAGTGGGAGGAGTAATCGTGTTCAGATGGTTGAATGCAGATTGAAATGATGGGATTCCCTCTTGTTTCCTGTGGGTTACTGCAGTCCCCATAATTGCGGTGTGTGCGTGTGTGTGAGCACAGGGTCCCACTACTCCAGGCTGGTGAGGCTGGCATGACCACTCCCTGGACCTCTGCAGGAAGTGTGCCAAAATGCCTCCTACAGCAGCCTCTGCAAAGCCAGCTTTCTGCACCCAGGCCCATCATATCCTGTATGCAACAGAGCAGGCTTGTTTTTCAGAAGGAAAAGTGATGAAAATGGTAGGAAGCCCTTATTCACCAAAAGACAAGAGGCTGGGCCAGCCCGAAAGGTGTCAGAGATGTGGAGGGAGGGAGAAGGAGGGAGGCACTGGCTCCTGTGCAAGTCTGCTCTAGTCAGAGTATCACTGAAAGAGGAAGCCTTGCTCTCCAGGTGCTTACTGGGCTCTTGGCCATCTTCACAAGGATAATTATCAAGAGGCTTGAGCATAGCTCTAACTTCCCCCTTATACAGAACCTGCAGCAGAGAAGCCTGGCTGGGCTAGTTCCTGGGCACTGCGGGTCACTCATGACCCACTGAGGGGCCGTAGCATTACCCTTCTTGGGCTCTAGAGGAGATCTTGAGAGGCAGTCTATGGCTAGCAGCAGACAGCTCCGGGGTGGGGGGGGGGGGGCCTTGGCTCAGGTGATATGAGATCACAACACTTCCCCAACTAGCCTCAAGCTCAAAGTTTGTGTTTCCTGCCCAGAACCAGGGCAGACAAGCTCAGGTCATGCCACGTCCTTGGGACTTTAGAAAGCGATGTTCCAGGTATAGGAGGCCAAATTATGAAGTCTGTCTTTCTAGGCTTGCAGAGGTGGGGGTGGAGGAGGTCTGTCTTTCTTCTTTTCTATCCAACATCACCTTCGCAGTTCTTCCAGCCTTATCATTTCTTGCCAGTACTATTGTGAGAGCCTCTTAAATGGCTCTTCCTGATTCTGGTTTCATATCCTCCAATCACTCCTCAGCACCGCAGTCAGTGACATTTATTGAATGCCAACCATGTGTCAGACACCGAATTGGTTACTGGTGACACAGAAGTGAATGAGACCCAAAACCTGAGCCCCAGAAGTCCTTGGCCTGGTGGAGATCAACTGTGACAGATGGTGACAACAAGGTGTCTTTAGTGCTGTAACCGTGGTGAGCTGATGCTGCTTTGGAAGCATAAAGCAAGTCACAACAAACCAAACTAGTGACATTGAAGCTGAGCTATAAGAGGCAAGTAGGCGTTTGCCTGACAATAGGAGATTTGAGGCAGCAAGTACCTGAGAGTACAGACCTGGCAAGTTTGTTGCCTCCGGGATAGAGAGGACTTGGTGCTGGTCTAGTACCTAGGCAGCGACCTTGGATGCCCTACTGAGTTGGCTGGGATTTTTGCTAAAACCAAAATCAAACCATGTTCCTTCCTGCTTATAAAGCTTAAGTTGCCACTAGACAGAGCACACTTTCTGGGCTGCGTGGTTCGCTTGGGCTCTTCCCTTTTCCTCAGCCACCTTTGCTTTCCCCATAGCCACCTGTTGAATTCTGATTCATCTTTCACAGTGATCTTAAACCCAACCACCTCTGTGAAGATTTCTGCAGCTGAACATGACCTTGATGTCTTTGAACCCTCACAGTACTGTGTGCCCTTGAGGACATCTCCTTTCTATACTTTGTATTTATGTGCGATTCATTTTTTTTCTCCATGGAGAACTGCACGGAGCCTGGCACACAGTAGTGGTAAAAGTTTTGTTGAACTAAAACTCTGCTTTTAATGCCTGTTAAGTAAGGGTTGAATTACGTCCTTCCAAAAAGATATATTCAAATACTAACCCCCAGTACTGGCTGGTACTTGTAAATGTGACCTTATTCAGGAAAAGGGTCTTTGCAGATATAATCAAGTTAAGATGAGATCGTAGTGGAATAGGGTGGGCCTTACTCCAATAGGCCTGGTGTCCTTATAAAAAGAGGAGAAGAGGGAAGATGACGGGAAGACACAGGATATCCAGCCTTGTGAAGACGGAAGCAGAAATTGGAATTAGGCTGCCATAAGCCAAGGAACGATGGGCCTACAGGAAGCTTGAAGAGGCAAGGAAGCGGCCTCCTCTATAAACTTTGTAGAGACTTTGATTTCAGACTTCTGGCCTCCAGAACTGTGAGACAATACACTCCGTTGTTTTAAGGCCCCAGTTTACGGTGCTTTGTTACGGCGGCCCCGGGAAACCCAGATGATGCCTTACTTGTCTCCTTCTCATCTTCTTTCCCTGTTGTGCCACAGTACTGTCGTCTGGGCCCTGACAGCCACACCTGGGCCTGGGCCCTCTCACTGGGCCACTCCCTAACTCACCTGTACCCAGCAGCCACCACCACCGCACCCATTTCTTAGCGTTTTGTTGAGGCCCTGCTTAATGGGCCTTAGCTGGCCAATCTGCTACCACCATAGTTTGTTCTTCTTTTAGTATACTCTTGCTTTGGTTGTAGATTTGAATTTTAACCTGGGCCTTCTGGTGACTTAAAGTGTCCACTCCCAGGAGTGACTCTGAATGTGGGGCTATCACAGCATCACAGAATGGCAGGGCTGGAAGGGCCCCTGAGATGGAAAGACCAAGGCGCAGCAGGTATTTATGGAACACTTGCTCTGTGCCAGGCCCTGGGTTAGGTGCGGGGTATACAATGGCGAGTAAAGAAAAGAAGATAAAACCTGCCCTCGTGGATCTCATAGTCCAGTGGAGAAGGTGGCTACTAGCCATTAATCAAAGAATTGCCTAGCTAGATGCAAAATTACAACTAAATATTTGATAAATATTTATGAGAGAGAGGTACGTGGTGCCGTGGGATCGAGATGAAAACTGAGACAAGAGGCAATTTTTGGGCGAGAGATTTTGGATTCTGATGGGATCTTTGACATTTCTACAGTCACACATTTGTTTTTATGGATGGATACTGTACCCCGCCTATGTGCAGGGCTCTCTTTGAGCAAAGGAAAGAAATAATCTTGTAAGTCTGCTCTCCAAATCTGTGGAAATGCCAAAGAAAAGGATCATATGTCTCTTAAAATTTTACTCATTCCTTTATTCATCCACTTATTCATACATTAAACAAACATTTATGGAGTACCTTCTATGTACGTAGCACTGGCTAAGTGCTATAGACACACATTCATATCCCTTCTCTAGAGGAACACAGAGCCTACCCAAGAAGACAGACAAGTGAATAAACAGCTATAATCTAGTGCAATAATGATATAAAAACAGGTTCAACCTGCTTGCCTCTGTAGCCATGTAATCCTGCAGAAGAAGGGAAATTCAGGTTCAACCTGGAAGGCTGAAATCTATTGCCAGGTAGAGAGTAACGGGGTACACTGCATGAGGAGGGAAATCCAGCCAGAGGGCAGACATGGCAAAGACATGGCGATGTGAAGGTACATGGCAAGTTTGGGAAGTGGCAAGTGAGTTCTCTGTGACCAGGATGTAGAGTACAAGGGTTGTGAGTGTTGGAGAGTGGGCTGCAAAAGACTAGTTTCTTTTTTTTTACTATTAGTTCCTTTCCCTGGAATACTTGGGTGAGATAAGCTGTCATCTCCCAATGTCAAATTCTAACCAATTTGCAAGGTTGTAGAACTATATCTGGCTAAATGCTGTTCTTTTCCTAAAACAAGCCAAACTTAGGGCATCACAGGGTGGGACCCACATCTGTCTCTCCTTTTGCCCCACATCCTAAGATGATATAGTGAAAAAACGTGGATTGTTAAGTAGGGCGGCCCTGAGTTTGGAGCCTACCTCTATCACTTACTAACTCTTAGGTTAAGGTAAGTTATTTACCCTCTCTAAACCTCAGTTTACTTATCTGCATAATGGGGATAAAAATACCTACCTTATAAGACCCAGAAAGGTGCCAGGCACATAGTAGGCACTCAAAAAATTTTCCTCTTTGAGATCCTGCAGCTGGAGAGGCCACCGGAAATGGGGGTTCTTTACATTGAAGTCGGTTGTCTTTGATCAGTACCCAAACCTCATTTTTTACTTTCAACTGGTTCCCCCTCCCCTTTAACATTGACGCTCACAAGATGCTCTTTGTTTCTGTTATGGGGTGTGTGTGTGTGTGTGTGTATGTGTGTGTGTGTGTTGGAGGGAGGGGTTATAGAGAGGCAAGGTGTATTTTTAGAGCTATAGAGGAGCTGGCGGAAATTGAAAATAAGGTTTTCAAGTTCACATGTTTATGCTTTAGAGGAGACATAGAAGGAAAAGCTCAGTGGCAGTGTGTGTGCCCCATTCGATATCTAGGAAGCTTTCTGTGACATGCCTTCCAGCATCCTGATTAAACAGCCACTCTGCCCATTTCTTGCTTGCCTCCCTTCCTCTTCCCCTCCCCCAGCAGGGACCCAAATTCCCCAGGTGGGAGAAAGCTGCTCCCTGGGGAGGAGTCTTTTGTGCAAGCCTCCTGCTTAAATGAGGAACCTGCTTTCTCAGGTTAGTAGGGCCCAAGGATCCCAGTAGACTAATCCCAAGAGGTGGTCAGTGCACAATTAACATTTTTG
Source organism: Rousettus aegyptiacus (assembly GCF_014176215.1). Lineage (NCBI taxonomy): Eukaryota > Metazoa > Chordata > Mammalia > Chiroptera > Pteropodidae > Rousettus > Rousettus aegyptiacus. The sequence goes on along the minus strand of NW_023416284.1, from coordinate 24,531,721 downwards.
CCCCTTATTTTAATTAAGAAGGGCCAGGGGGGTAGAGCGTTCGCCTGTCTAATGAGACCACGTGGCATGTGCCGACTGCGGGTGGAGTTTCAGTTACCAGCACTTGTTGAAGACCTAGATAATTAAATACCACATTACCCCTTACCCCAATGGACAGAGATTTTTATTTCTCATTTTGACCCTTCATATGCAGAAGGCAAAGTGGCTCTCGGATCCTGTGCTTCTCAAGCACACAGGCAGAAGCTCACCCCATGAGTACCCAGTTTTGATGATTTTGTGGGAAAGAAAAGATTCTCCCAACCGTTTGCCTTCCCTGTTCTGACAGCTGAAGCTCTCTTCACAGGCACATTAACATGACCTCATTAGTTTCTGCAGCTACTCTTCTAACCACATAAAACGGAGTGCAGTAGGAGCCAATCATGCTAATTACATCAGATCGGTTTGCATATTCATAAACCATTTTCTGTTTTATGGACAGCAAAAATAAACACAGTATCTCTTTAATAATTTTAAGTGGGTCACTTTCAGGACTGTATCTGTTTTAAATAAATTATCATATTGTTAAAGGCCACAGTCAAAAGCTATTTTTTGAGCAGCCTGAGGGGGGGTGGGGGCAGGGTGTGTGGAGGGGACTCGGAGAGTCAACAGGATTAACCGATTGGTCAATTTCCAAGGTCTCTTCTGCCAAAGAAAATCCAAGCTTGAAAATCCTCCCTGGTTTAGTGAACAGGTGCAACGCAGTCTCTTACTAATGACAAAATATATTCTTGTCAGAAATATGAGATTATCCAAATCACAGTCTTAAACAGCGAGAGTGAAATCCAATAACGTACCAATTCCTGTGTTTTCTTGGAAGTGTTTAATTTTACGGTCTGAGTCTGACATTCTGGGTTTTTCCAGAGGGATGAAAAATTGATGTAAAAACAATTAGAAGTCAAACCTGCAGAAAGGGACCTCTCCTCTGTCTCATTTGTGCCACATTCTTCTCAGACAATACTGCCACCGGAACAGGACACCCAAGGCCCCCTGCTCTGTGGAGATCCTTCCAGCGCAGGACCTGTCTCCACCGACAAAGGAGCTGAGTTATAGATTTCCATTGCTTTTTTTTTTTTGGTGGAAGTGGCGTGGGTAAACTTTAACAAAAATACACAAGATTTTCATACTTAACCTAGTTAAGAGAATAAATTGTTTTCAAGACTACCCAAAGACCTAGTTACATGAGACAATTGATTTGATAATTACAAATTATTCCTATTCACTCATTAAAGTAGGTCCTAGAGGACTAATATTGTCCTAATCTGATTGAGTGCTCTATGCATCTTAAGGTAATAAGACAGCATTTCTTTATTTAAAATGCATCCTGTAATCTAGGTATTCCACTGATACAAGCTGATCTTTTTTATCACGTTTATTTCTAGCTCTGGATCTTGCTTCCTTTTCTCTTTGTTGCAATCACTCCTGGGAAAATTCACGTGCCATTTCTTAGTGGTAGTTTAGGGTATCCCCACGTTGTTGCTGTTTTTGAAATGCTGCTTCCGATTGAGTGGGTGTACAAGCTGGAAAAGGCTCTCATTTTCCTTGATGCATAGGTCCCTGACTCAGAGCTTCTTGAGGACCTTCCGTTCAACCTCCAAAAATGTTGGCATTTGTTCACCTTCACCTTGGTTCCTGACCAGGTTAGTAGACTCTGAGCACAGATGGCTGCCCCGCGTTATTATCTGAACCAGAGTTGAAGCTTCTGTATGTCAGCTGTGCTGATTTCAAAATACCCTATTATTTGTGCGATATACCTTGGAATTACGGTTTATAATTTCATGAAAGCCTAACATATCTGAATGTTTACAAGTTCTATCCCTTGGGGAAATATATAGTGTTCATTTCTTTTGTTTAGTCTATTTAAAGTAGGACTAGATACAAAGCAGGAGTGATTGACAAATTAATGCTCTCAGCTCCTACTCGAAAGTACTTGAATTATTAGTACAAAAAGCATGTTACACACTGTAATAATTTTAACTCCATTTCATTGCTAAAAGCTAATAATAATGAAAACAAATGAAAATAGTAATGCAATCTAACGCCAGCCAGAATGGAAGCAGTCACAGAGTTGGGACTCTGCAGTCAGATAATTAGTTCCATTAAAACTCAGGAATGGGTGAGCCTGTTCATTTATTTTGGATTCAGTTCTGTGAGGGAAGAAAAAGAGAAAAAAGAATGGCCCGTATGCAACATAAATCAGACCTAACCTTCCTCCTTTCGTCCTTCTTCCTCCGCAATTGGGGGACTGAACTTCCAGGGGCTACATTCCCACAGTGGAGAAGGACCAGAGGAGCTAATGGGTGGCACCAGGGAGTGGAAAGTCAGCACTGATTGCAATTAGAACAAAGGCGTCTGGAAGGCTCCAATCCCACCTGCAGCCTGTCTCAGTCATTTCAGGGGGAAGGAGAAGAACTGTGCGTGCTTAGGAAGAACCAGACAGAGGAGCCACCCTGAGTAGAGAACACCAGGTATCAGGGAAAAAAAGTTTCCTCTTACTTAGCCTTTTTGTTCTAGTTGGGACTTCAGTGGATTGCATGAGGCCCTTTTGCACACTGGGGAGGACAATCTTCTCTACTCAGTCTACCTGTTCCAATAATTGTCTCATCCAGAAACCCCCTCATAGACACACCCAGAATAATGTTAGACCAAATGTCTGGGCCCCCCGTAGCCCAGTCAAGTTGACACATAAAATTAACCATCACACTTGGGATCTCTAATTTGAATTCATCTTGGTTAGTTTATTGGTTATATCTATGGACGTAAAACAAACCACTCAGTGTGGTTCTTCTAGTTTGAGCTGTTAGGCTGATCCCTGCTGAGCTCACTCATGCAGCAGCAGGCAGCAGGTAGGTCGGCTATGGCTGAATGATCTAGGATGGCCTCACTAACATGTCTGGGGGGTATCAGAATGGGCTGTGTGACTCCCATCACCCAGCAGGCTAGACAGGGCGTCTTTTCATGGCGGCAGTCACAAGGCTCCAAGTGTAAGTGCTTTTCAGGTCTCTATTCCCATCCTATTAGTCCCTTTGGCTAATGCAAGTTAAATGGGCAAGCTTCAAGTCAGTATGGAAGGGAAATGCCCAAGGTTGTGGATACAGGGAGATGTGAACAAGTTGGGAACCGTTCTGCAACAGTGTGTTCCAGATGGTTTCCTGGTCCCCTAGGATGCTCTCTCTGACCCAGGCATGGAGGGATAGGTGTGGACAGACGTGCACGTTCTTTCCCGGTCTGTTTCATGGATTCCTCGCTCCCAGCCTATCTTTTAAACGCTGCCAATCCCAAAAGTTCTGTCCTTGGCTCCCAGTAATGAAGGCGATGTTGAGACACTGACCTGCACACCGAGCCTAGAAACTCTGGAATATCAGAGCGGATTACTGGAGTATAGTGTGCACAAAGCCTCAATGTCTTTTGGATGGAGCCTGAAATATTACGTGGTCCAACTCCTTGAGGAACATCTTCTAAATTCCCTGGCAAATCAAAGATGTCTTAGAGAGTTCTAGAAGGAGCCGTGTTCACATAGAGCTCAGGTCATCCGAGCCCAGAAGCTCTACCACGTTTCTGATTACAGCTGACTCTTGCCCCGGTGAGCAAAACTTCAGGGAGTATAGATAGCCTCAGTGACATGAGGAGAAAATCACCATGGCTGTTTGTTTAGGGAAAAGCTAGAGCTATTTGTACCTGGGGGAAAGGATGGGGCAGGAGAAGCTGGGATTGTTTGTGGTTTTGTCCTGCTAAGTTAGGCCAGGAGGTGGCTTAGCGTCCAATACTCCATAATTATCACCAGCCGGGAGAGCCAGGCCGGCTGTGTGTTTTGGGAGGTGGCAACGAAAGATGTCTGTCCAAGATGTGGAACATTTGGCTCAGACATCCCAGGAATCTTGCCTCAGTCTAGTGGCCCCAAAACTCTGACACAGCCTGGTGAACTGATTTCGTTGGGCAGGTCACAAGCTTTGATATAGTTATGGGATGGGAATTGGTGCACAGCCAGCAGCAGCCAAGATGAACCGCCTACAGTGCTTTCCTTGTGTGTTATGCTGCTTTTGCTTTCAGAATTAAAATATTGTACAGAAATGCAGGTTTATTGTTATCAATCCCATCTCATGAAACTTGACAAATGCATTCTTATGCAGATAATTAAGAGATAATGTCAACTGAACAAAGCTTTGTCACTGAAATAATGGTTCCCTGCTGTGAAGTTTATGCCTCAGCAAAGTCAAGGTGTTTGTTCCCAAAGTATAACTCCCTATCCCTTTGACAACCGTCTGTGACATCTTCCTTCATCCCCTTACCCCGCCTCCCCAAGTCATGATTACAGCAGAACCACTGTCTGGGGACACTGGGTAGGGATGAGAATTCTCTTTGCTCAAGAATCCTGGATTGGGACCAGAACTCTGGGCTTCCAACACAGGCTTTTCTGCTTCCTCTCTGTAGGAGTCACCGCAGGCAAAATGCTCTTCCTCATTCTGCCTTTATTTCTCGTCTTATGACGTGAAAAGAATAACTGCTGACTCTGATTCCAAAGTCGAATGTGATATATCTGATGGCATTTGGATAACTTAGACTTTTAGCAAGATATGCATCTAATATAGCTATTGGGTCTCCTTTTTGCTCCATCCATGTTGTATTTCTGAGAGCGAATATACAAATGAGCTTATAGATTAAGTTAAAATTGACTTTAAGGGCCTTGGAAGTAGACATCACACACGCCTACGGTGCTTTTCTTTTGCTCGGTCCAATAAGGAGTTAAGTAAGCATACTATTTTTAGTGCAAGGGTCAGAAACAGCCCGGTTCTTACCCATGAAGTATTGTCATGAGGCTGGAGGTCCTCCTCTTCATTTAGCAAGTGTGAACCATTCACTAGAGAAGCGCAAGGTGTGCTCTCCTAGACCAGGTGTAAATAGGATGATGCATGGAGAGGAGTGGGTTGGTGAGCTTGCTGGAAGGATGCACAGGAAGTGGGAGGTCTTAGCATAGAGGTGCTTCATGCATCAGCCTTAACACGGAGGTCCATCATACATCATCAGGATGGAGATGGCTCTGTGGACATCTCCAGAGAGGAGAGTGTGTGGCTTCTAAGATAGAGGGGAACAATGCTGTAAAGATTCCAAGTCCATCTGCTGCAAATACTTTGAAGTTTTATTTCTAGGTATCCTTTAATTGTACCGATTAGAACTTCATTATCACAGGCCATGAGGGAAGATGAAAACACCAGCGGTTTTTAAAGAAGAACCTGACAACAGACATGAAAGGGGGAAGGCACAGGGCTGGGAGTTGAGACTTGGGTTCTAGTCCCTGCTCTGCCATCCCTCCCTGGGTGGCCTTGGGAGAGCCATCTGAACCAAGTCTTAACAAGGAGGGGCACCCAATGGTTTGTAAAGTATCCCCCAGTTCCACATTTTATTATCCTGATTCTTAGAGTTAGAGATGCTCATCTGGTAGAATTGTGTTATTGACCTACTATTTGAAATACATTTTTAGAATTGTATCAAAATGTACTTTTCCTTAAATTTACATTCCTCCCCAGATTGTCATGGTTATGATTAATCATTGGAAAAAAAAAGTCATAATTCCTGAAAGCTGGTTACTAGAAAGGATCCCTTTCTTTAAGGAGAAAGAGTCAATGGAGAGTTCTTTTAATTTCTCAGCTTTCTCTCATTTTTCTCTTAATTTAAGAAGAAGAAGGAAATGGAAATCAATGATTTAGTTGAAATTAACCTACGCCTATACTATACAGCTTAATGTATTAACATTAATTTTGGAGAGCAGAGGTCGTATTGTGTTTTTTTGGACGCTAAGCTTCGTTGGGGTTAGTGCTTAGAATAATTATATTTATAAAAAGACATTTTTTGGATGGGAAATTCTATACCTGTTGAATGTAGGTATAATTTAAAAACATCTTTTAGGTTTTTATTTTGTGGCAGGCAGGAAGGGGCTAATAAGGAGACTTGGAGTTTTTTGGGACTAAGTAGAATTATTAGGTACTCTTAACCTGGCTTCTTCTATGTGACAGAAAGAGGTGCCTCTTCTGAAGTTAGAAAAAAAAATTCAAAGAATTTCTTTGAAATTGGAGGGAAGTGGGGGGAGAAGCTGAAAGAACCACAATGTTCTACATAATAAAATGGGAGAAGGGGCTCAGGGGAAGCTTCTGAGAGATAAAGGACAAAGAAGAGAGGGAAGGGGTATAGGAGAGAAAGGAGGGAAGAGTGACAACATAACCAAGTGGCAGTCTATTAAGAAAAAAGATTTCTAATAATGAATTATAATTTATTAGCTTTGCTGGGACAGAAATCCATTTCCATTACCCCAAACCTTTAATAAAGTCTCTTGCACAAATGCAGGCCTTTAGTAAGTGGGCAGGGGGTGAGGGGGGTTGTTTATTTGTTTTTATTTTTGCTGCTGTTACTATTTGTTGGGGGAACCTCCTTTGCCTGGCTTATTTTCCATGGGGAAGATTGGCAGGTTCTACTCTTGCCCTGAATTGATGTTACTGGCTTTGCCCCCAGAGTGGAGGGTGATGAACTGATGAGTGAATTTGGAGAGGCACTGGGCTTGAAGCTCATCTTCCTTCCCCACTTCATTTTGAGAGCTGTCTCAGTAGAAAACCTGCCCATGGGCAGCCCTAGCAGTAAAGGTGGGGGTAACAATTTTCCAGCCATCCTGTGACTGAGTGGGAATATTAGGAAGCCCACTGACACCCTGTGACCAAGCTTTGCCTTCCAGAACAAGTTCTTATCAGTCTGACCAGACTATCAGAACCAGTCTTAAAGCCAAACAATTCAATTTCTACCTTCCTGATTCTGTGTCTCTTTCAGTTGGTCCAGATCTCAGGCAGGAATGAAAGAGAAAGACTGGTTAGTCCCTTAGCTCCGTACACAACGACCCACATGTTGGATGACAGTATCTGTTTGTGGAATGAAAGATTGAACCAGTGAATCACTGGAACCAGTTGTGACAAAAGTAGTACAGGCAAATAAATTCACAAAGAAGTTAAAATTAGGTTGATCATATGAAATTGCTATTTTTGTAGGTCGAAAACAGTTGAATATTGGCAATTTCATACAGTTTCACCTAATAATCTTCCAGTCCCAAGGGAAAAGTGAAGATCCTTTTGAGCTTCCAGTGGCCTTGCTCTAAAATAACCAATTTCCAGCTGCTGACTGACTGGAGAGATGTGCCCCTTTCTGGAGTACCTCTATCTGAGTTCTACATCTCCACATCATCCAGAACTAAACATCTAGAAATAAGAGCATCGCCTTATTTCCTACTATCTAAAGCTAGTCTTGACCCACCACCTACACTGCTCTGCCCAGAACCAAAAGACGCTCTCCCTTTGCCCTGTACTCGCCTCGCTGTGACTTGGAGAAAAGCAGTGATGGACACCCTCAAGGCCCAGGGGATATACTAGTATTCTCAGATGGAACAAACAGTTCAATCCTACCCCTTGGCACTCAGTATGTATTAATAACATCAAAATTGACTTCCACAAAAGCTACAAAACGCATCAATTATCATAACAATCCAATGAAAAATGTGTTACTGTCATTTTACAGATAAGGACACTGAGGTCATAACAGCTGATGGCTCTAGAATACTATTTGAATGGCACTATGCTATGCACCTTAAATAGAATATCTCAGTTCTCACAACCCTTATGACAGAGGACAGAGTACTATTATTATCCCTGTTCTACAAATGAGGAAACTGAGGCTAAGAGCAGTCAGGAATCTTGTCCAAGGTCATACAGCTAGTAAGTGGTAGAGCGGGCTTCTAACCTATGCATGGGGCTCTAGAGCCCACTGGGTTGTATGTACCACCTCCCTTTTTACATGAGGAGAATGGCTCAAGGTGACGTGAATTGAATAGTAGGACTGAAACCTAAGGCCGAAATATGACACCGTCATCTGCTCCCAAAGGTATTTTTCCAATCAGAGTCGCCTTAAAATAAAAATTTATTTCGAAGTAACGTTTCTTAATTATTAGGGTTGGAAGGACAATCGAGATTTATCATCAATCAGTAAGAAACATTACATAGTTTTAGCACTAATTCAAGGAGAAGAATGAAGTGTTGTATGGAATTCTGTATGTTACTTTATGTGTTGTAACAAATGTAGGGATAGGACGAGGTAATGATTATTATAAGGGCAACTCAGAGGAAAGGCCTTGGAACTAGGATTTTGGTCTCAATCATGCCACATATGACAAAGACTCTCTCCTTGACCAAACTTTAGTCAGGCTCCTCTGAGCCTTCTTTTTTGACTAGGTCTCAAACGTGGCTTTTTGTGTCTGTCTCCGAATAGCTAAATTTTAGCAAGAATTTTGCTAAGTCAGTTTAGTGAGAATCTTTTCCCTTAATATCTGATCAAGTTCTTTATCTCCTACTTTGATATCTAAGTCCTTGGTCTGTCTTTAGAAAAAAATCTCCCTACCCTTGATGTTTCCCCTTAGTAATTTTCCATCTACTGACCCCCTCACTCGCCTCCTTGGCTATAAATTGCTAGCCGTCTTTGCTGTATTTGGAGTTGAACCCAGTCTCTCTCTTCTATTGCAATAGTCTTGAATAAAGTTTTCCTTATTGTTTTTTAGCAAGTGTCAGAATAATTTTTCCTTTCACACTTACTACCCCATTGACCATGAGCAAGTCATTTGACCTCTTTGCCCTTCACTTTCCTCCCCTGCAAAATAGGACCAATAATTCCTGTTCGGGATTCCTCCCAATGCCTCTGGGAGAATCAAATGGGATAAGAAATAAAAATAATCTGTGTAAACTGTCAAATGTTAAATGAATGTATGTATCATCTTTGTGAAAACTATCAAGATCAACAGATTTATGTTATGCTCTTGTTGACAACCTTCCCCAGGCCACGCAGTGGCCTTCAGAAAGGACCTGGCAAAACGGGAACTAGTTTAGCTGTGCCAGAACACCGAATTCCACACACGCATGCCTAGAAACCTCCTGTACCTTCTCCATGTGCAAACCGTTGCAGTTTCTAAACCAAGAAAGATTTTACTGCCTCCAAAAGCGAGGTGTGATTGCACATTTCCCACACGGCTTCTGACTGCATGCACCACACAGCCTGCTGATAGAGTGGGTGTGCATGTGTGTCTGTGTGTGTGTGTGTGTTTGTACTTGGAGAGGGTGTCTGTGAAATCTAAAGGGCCATATCGCACTTGCTGTAGCTCAGAACAGCCAGCGCCTTCTGGGGAGCCCCATCCTGTATTGATGCACTGTAAGTTGTAACAGATAGAATTCTGAAATTAACATGTGAAATTGTTTGCAGTGGGTTAGTGGGGAAGTTTACTGGCTTCCTCAAGCTTTCAGAAACAGTAGCCAAGCATAAGCTTACTGGAATCGCCATTCAGTTGAGCTCTGCCAGGGCACAATTATTTTGCCAGGAGGTACACTTGGGGAAGTTGCTTGAAGAACAGTAACTTGTGAGCCCATTGTTGTTATTACTATTATTATTATAATAATTAGTAGTAGTAGTAGTAGCAGTCGTAGTATTATTTTAAGTGGGTTTTGGCAACCGTTTTATCATAGTCTATAAAAAAAATTTAACAACTAAGACTGGTTAAGAATCTAAGATGTAAAGACAAGGTGAACCTTCCTTCTTTTCCTTCCAAGTCTTCAGCTGGTCCCTCTCTTTTCTCCTGGGGGGGGAAAAAAAACCACACACACACACATTGATTTCACAGTCCTTCTTTGGGCCAAATGGCCCAAGTCAAATCCAGGTTCTAAACAGGGAAACTTCAGCTAATTCAGCTCTTCCTAAGTATGTTCAAGAACTAGAAGAGTTGGTCATAAAGGGTTAGTGAGCAATGTGAAGGGAAAGCCTTGGGCCATAAGCCCTCAGATACTGAGGAGTAAGGCCCACTCAGCCCCACTAGCATTGTGGCAAGCAATTCCTCCCATTTCGTGCCTGCTTTTGTGACCCCTTTATATCCAAGGCTGAGGACCCTGGGAAACACTAGTTACACATCTAAAGGCAGAGGCTGCAGAGGTAGGCTTTAGAGATGCTAATTTGTGTAATGGTTTGGAGCTGATTGACAGGCAGCAGGACAATAAGCCCAGAAAAGTGAATGGACAGTGCTGAGCTGAGGCTAGAGGGCCTCAGGGTGGAGGAATTGAATGTTTCTATCTAGATTTAGATTCCAGGGAAGCAGGCGATTTGGTTACAATTTAAAAGGAAAACTAAGCAAATAAGTACTAAGCAATTGAGACTTTAAAACCAGGGGGTTCAGAGATGAGCTTTAGGAGGCCCCTGAAATGAAATGCAATGTTTGTTTGTTTGTTTGTGGGTGAATCTTTTGGGAGAGAGGAGGCGAAGTTTTCATTCGATTGTCAAAGACATTTGTGACTCTGAAATCGTTTTTAAAACTCCAAAGTGTTTAAAAGCCACCAGGACCCAGGTGTCCAGGGAGCAGCTCTCTCAGGGAGGAACAGGTCTGAACTGCCACATCTAGAGGGTTGTGAAGTCCCCGAAAACTCCATTAAATTCACTCCACCCCACTTCCTCAGTCTCCTAATTGCAGATTCATTGTCACCTTTAGTGTTTATGGCATTTGACACTCTTGACTACTCCTTGGAAAGTCTCTCTTCCTTGTTTCAGTGACACTAATCTTCTAGATTTCTTTCTTCTTCTCCAATTTTCTTGGTTCACCCTTTTAAACATCAGCCTTCTCCAGGGCTGCTTTCTCCTCTCTCTTCGCCGATCCTATATACATACTCTAAATGGCCTTGGTTCCCAGCCCAGTTCCTTGGAGTCTCCATATCATGACATCCACAACCTTTTCTCACCCTTAGCTTGTCTGTTGTGTCTAATCCAGCCATATTTTAATGCTAATAAAATTAAAAATTCAGTTTCTCAGTGGCACTAGCCACATTTCAAATGTTCAGTAGCCACATGTGGCTAGTGGCTATCATACTCGTAGATTATAGAACATCACTATTATTGTAGAAAAGTCTACTGGACAGTGCTGGTCTGGCTAACTTCTATAGGACCTCAGAATTTAGTCCGTGTCATTTTCTCAGGGAGACTGTCTAGTCTGGGTTAGATGCCTCCTCGCTCTACCCTTCCTCTGTCTTCATTATACTATACTTTGAGACTCATCGACTACTATGAATGCTCCACCATCCTCTAGGTTTCCTGAGGACAGGGACCACACTTAATCATTTGGCTCAGTATCACCAGCACCACCCAGCACAGTGTCTGGCAGAAAATAAGTGCTCAGTAAGCATTTGCGGAATAAATGCTTACTGAGCACTTAAGTTGTGACAAGCTGAGCTGAGTAGCATAACCATGGCCCTCTGTTATTCTCACCTGCAGCAACTTAGCTTGTAGAGTGTGTCGATTCCAATTTGTCCTGCTGTGGAAGAGAGATGATAATGGGATCCCAAGACTGAAGGAGGAAGGAAAAAGGTCTTCGTATTCCCCTGGCTGGTGCAATAGAGTTGGCCAAAGGCAACTTCTGAGCACTTTTGGTTTTCTGTGCACGTCATTATGTTCTGAGATTCTGGCCAGTGTGGCTTCCTTCTCGCCTGTCTAGATAATTCATACACTCAGAGAGTCATGGCATCTTAGAATTAGAAAAGATCTTAAAAGTAATGTAACTCAGACCTGTACCCAATGAATTAATTTCCTCTGCAGTAGGGGACTCTGCTTGATCACATCCAGTGACAGGGGACACCTTTCCTCCTGAGTTAGGCTATTTCATTCCCAGGCAGCTCTTTTGGTAAAAAGTGTTGTGTGTGTTTTTTGTTTGTTTGTTTGTTTGTTTGTTTGTTTTTTAATATTGAACTATAATCTGCCTCCTTAAATCTGCAGCCCTGGCCTTAAGTACACAGGGAATGGATCTGTCCCTCTTCAATAGTGGGTGCAGACATTCGTCCCTTCCTCCAAGGACCATGGGAATTTCTAGGTTGGATACCTCAGGGGTAGTTAATTTTTATTAAACCAATTATTTCACAGCGTCTTCCTTCCTTATTCACACAGAGATGTAAATCGGCAAACTTTACTTATCATGAAAAGGCTCTATAATATTTTACGCCTTAAATGCTTTTTATGTGTAAGAACTAAAGCCAGTTTCTGGCTGGGATGCGTGTTCAAGGAAGGAGCTGCAATGACAAGTCATGCCCTCTCGACAGGACCCTGAGAAGGAGAGTAGATGTGGAATGGTTAATTGACATTGCCCAAGCAGAGGCAGGTGTTTAACACTTCACAGTTGATATTTCATTATTTATAGACTATAATACTGATACATGACAGTCATAATAATAGCAACAACAATAATTGCTAACTTCCACTAAGAGCATTCCTTGAACCAACCAGATTCTGATATTTTCACATATTACATTTTACAACAACCCCATGCAATATTCCCTATCATTATCCCCACTTTGCAGGTGAGAAATTTGAGGCAGGGAGAATGAGTATTCTCGATCCCGATTGGTTAGTTTTCTTCTCTAATCATTTGTGTGATTCCCTAGGCTTGCCATAGGCACAAAATATATCTCGCTCTAACAGATCGCATTGAGCTTCAGCTGACGGTGCTGAAGTCCTTGAAATCCTCACAGCCTCCCTATGAGGTGGGGCTTATCAGTTTCATTTAATGGTTGAGAAAAGCAAGGCCCAGGGGAATTAGGAGGTTGTCCATCACAGAGCTCCTAAACGAGGAGAACTGGAACTCCAGGAAGAATTTGAAAACTCCCAACTTAGTGCTCTTCCTACTATACCACCACGCCTTCCCACATGAAGGCAGGGACCATTTGTGACACTAACATTTACAATGTACTTCGCATCTGTATTTCATCCCCCTTTCTAAGACAGTAGGACAGGCAGCCTGGCCCTATTAGCATAAGTGCAAGGAGGTGGTAAGTTTGGGCCTTAGGACACAGGTGTTCTAACTTTATGCTCAGGAATTTCTGAAGATTCTTTGACCTACTCAAGGACCAGCAAGGTAGAGCGTGGTCCCAGGTATATCCAGAACAGTCTCCAGTGAGGGCTTTGCTGTGATGGAAGGCATACTCAGGGCCTCCTGGACAGGTACAAGTGCTAAGAGAGCCTGAGCTCCTTTTGAGTGCGACATCATCTCAGTCCTTTATACCACGGGTCCCCAAACCCCAGTTGTGGACCGGCACAGGTCCATGGCCTGTTAGGGACCAATCTGCACAGTAGGAGGTGAGTGGCTGGCCAGCAAGTGAAGCTTCATTTGTATTTGCAGCCACTCCTGCCCGCTCACATCACCACTTCAGCACCACCACATATGACCAGGCATTAGATTCTCATAAGAGCACCAGTCCCTGATGCCAAAAAGCTTGGGGACCACTGCTCTAGACCTGCTTCTCTCTCTGCCCTGTTGCCGCAGGCTGGCCTTCCTGGCTCTGCTGTTCTTCCATAAACCCAACAAGAAGACATTTCATGTGGGGCAGTAGGGATGGCTCTGGAGTCAGGGAGAAGGCTCTGCTATCCCACGGAGCTCTTTCACCCTGATTCTCTGTGAATACAGACAAGTAATTTATTGTCCTCATGCTTTAAACTTCTTGGAGCTAAGACAAAGCCCCATAATCTGCTTTTCTCACAGGGCTGTCAGGAAAGTTCAAATGGGACAATATATTCAATTGTTCATTCATCTGCTCATTCATTCATTTATTCGTTCAATAGATATTTGTTAACTGTCAGCTATGTAGCAGGTTCTCTTAGGTGCTGGGGTTACATCAGTGAACAAAACAATGTCCATTCTGGAGGAGGCTAGATAGAAAAAGCATATAAGGAAAAATAAAGCAGGATACAGGGATAGAATATGACTGGGATACTATTTCATAAAGGTAGTCAGAGACGACTTCTGTGAGAAGCAAAGAACTAAATGAAGTGACACATAATTGGAGAAGAAAATTAACCAATCAGGATCATGTGACCAGGGAGAGGACCATTCCAGCCAGAGAAGAGCAAGTGCAAAGGCCCTGAAATGGGCATGCTCGATCTGTCCAAGGACCCCCCCGCCCCCAGACGCCAGCGTAACCTGAGTGGGATGAAGGAAGATGAGAATGGTAGGAGATGAGGCCAGAGAGATAGCCTGAGGCTTGATCATATAGATTCTATAGATTGTATAGCTCAGGATATTATCTTAATGTAGGGATGAGCTGCGGCCCAGGCCACCTTTCGAATGCTGGGCACCTGCGACTCTGACCAGCTGAGGCTAGAATTCAGAAGACTGTAGCCAAAGCTAGATGGGGCCCTAGGGGTAATTTAAAACATAGGTTGAATCCTGGATGCAGCCATAGGAACTTAGTTTAATAGTTTAATTCATATAGAGAACTGGGGTCTAGTTTTAAGATAGTCTTTGAGTCCTTCTGTAGGCAGGGAGCTCCGTGAGATGGAGAGAAGTAATTTTTCTCTCTGGTTCCTGTTCTCTTGTAGTTGTGATTCTGTGCCTGTCTCCTGGGGACTCAGCATGCAGGCAAGCCTCAGCTACTTTTTTAGACCTGAGGAAGTTACTCTGGAGCTCTGATCCACCTGCTTGGTAAGGATGCACAGTGCTGCAGGCCGGTATGCACATCTCTCTGCGGGTTACTAGGGCAGCCTTTTATGTTCACACTTGTATGTACATGGTGCTTTCCAGCATTCCCAGACCCTGCCCTGATAACACAATGCGAAGACATGAAAGATAGGCTTGCAAAGCAAAACATGCTTGTACCCCCTCTCCCCAGAACAAGTGTTTTCATACTGCTATAGCTCTTTCCAGTCATTGCCACATACAGATTTTTTTTTTTGTATTTGCCAGTACAGTACAAATGTGATATGTGGCCTGATTTTTCACTTTGCTTTCATATTATTTCCCACATCTCCACTTGGCCTTCACATCACTGATTTGTAAGACTTCATTGTGTCGATGTGCCAATCCCCTCTTGTGAACATTTAGGCTTTTCCTCCTGGCTTTTTTCTTTTTAATTAATATATTTTCCAATTACAGTCGACACACAATATTATGTTAGTATACAACATAGTGATTAGACATTTATATACCTTAGAGAGTGATCCCCCCAATAAGTCTAGTGCCCATCTGACGCCATACATAGTTATTACAATATTATTGACAATATTCCCTATGCTGTACTTTACATCCTCATGACTATGTTTGTCACTGGCAATTTATACTTATTAATCCCTTTCGCCTTTTTCACCCATTCCCCTAAACCCCTTCCCATCTGGCGACCAACCCCCTGGCTTCTAAGAAACAATTTTTAAAAACAAAAATAAAAATGAGCCATTCCCCACTTGCCAGAACTACAGTCTTATTCAGATAAATTCTTAAAAGCTTGGTGGTCACAGGCTGAATGGACCCCAAATGACTGGAGACTGGCTGTGCTGATTCAA
Source organism: Rousettus aegyptiacus (assembly GCF_014176215.1). NCBI lineage: Eukaryota > Metazoa > Chordata > Mammalia > Chiroptera > Pteropodidae > Rousettus > Rousettus aegyptiacus. The sequence continues at coordinate 24,516,313 of NW_023416284.1, read as the reverse complement.
GGAAGGATATGTATAAAAAATCATCTGAAACCTCGGTGTCGCTGTGAAATATGAGATCTAGCAGTTTGCCCATGTGGCCTAAACTTTTCCAACTCCTAGTAATATAATCAGGCGTATTGGTGGTTAAGTTAATAAATCATAAGAATCTGAGCTGCATGGGAAAAGAGGAAAATGGTAAACTAGAGCAGAAAAAGGAGAAAGGCAAGCAAATAGCCATTCCCAGGGTGAGAGGGAGTATTGTCAACAATTCTGCTTGGTATCTCAGAATGATCATTTGGTGCTTTGAAGAAAACCTGACACAGAAGTGAATTTAGGAGTGTCTTACATTTAGGACCAACAAACAACTCTGCATGCAGAGCACTGGACCAGGTTCTGAAGTAATCCAGCAAGAAGGAAAAATACATCTGCCCCATTCCCAGAAGATTCTTCTAGAAGCCGAGGGAGCAGGAACATACACAGAGAGATGCTATTGGCCCGACAGTGAAACTCGTTTGTATATGGCCCTATTCCCTTGACTTTTTTATCTGGAGGCCCTGTAAGCTGCTAAACTCCCTTTCTCTGAGCTGGGCCTGCAGGGAGCTGGGATAGCGGAAAGCAGCCATTGTGCTGTGCAATTAGACAAGAATGCTCCGATCTAACAGTTCCACTGCGAAAGTTTTCAAATAGTGTTTGGAATGTTTACATAATTGTTCAAAAGAGGCTTTTTCAAGGTACCTGTTTACACTCTTTACTTTTGGAAATTCTTTCAGCAATCAGGCTTTGGAGGGCTCTCAGCCCGTACTTGCCACCCTTGATTGCCTAGGGAGGAATGAAAGGCCTGTCAGTGAATCGCTGGGAAAACATTCCCTAATAAACGTCCTCTAATGAGGGGGTGCTGAGAGCAGAGGAGAAGAGCTGGGGGGCCGGGAGCGGGGTCGGTCACAGTTTTGTTGTGGAGCCATTTGGTGGAGGGAACGCCAGACACCGTGTCTTTGTGTGCAAATTTCCCACCGGGGCCAAGCAACTTTCTACAATTTAATTAAGTGGCTTTAGAGTCCCGGAGTTGGCCTAACAAGCTACTCTTCATGAATGAAAGATTTGTCCTCAGCAGTGGGGGCCTGGCTGGAAACAAAGTGGGCAGCAGTTACCGCTGGCTCCGGCCGACTTAACTGCTCACACGGCTGCCCGCCCGGGAGCGGCTGGGGAAGGCAGCGCGGGGGTGGCGGTGGTCCTTCTGGGACTCATCTCACCTAGCTCACAGCAAATATGCCATCCATATGCCGAGGATCACAACCGAATCAGTTCCATCAGGTCTGGCACAGAGGCATTTAAATTGCTAATATTGTACTGGGGAGCGATGACAGCCCTGCCAAGGATCAGCTCTGTAGGATCCATAGAGACAACCTGGCTGGTTCGGAAGGAGAGGAAGTGAGAAACTCTGAAAGTTGGCTGTTAGGAAGCGGGAAAAGTGAGGATCTTTGGTAGAGAGACGTCAGCAGAAGCTGCAGCAGGAATACGCCCAGGATGGAGCACTGGTAGGGCGGTGGGGGGCTCCTTTCTCATCCATTATTTCTGATAAGGGGTCAGATGGAGTTTCCATAATGACTGCCCTGCAGGGAGAGGCATCTCCCTCACCTTAGAACAAGACAGGTTTTCTAGAATGACACAAAAAGCCTCGGAGCACAGACTGTCTGGAGGAAAGGAAGGCCAGCTGTAGCTGTGAAATATTCCCTCGGCTGTGGTTATTGAGCATCCCTGCTTTTGACAGCGGTTTCTGTCAAGTAGGTTTGGGGTCTTTCACAACCACTTTCAGTGGAGGGTTCACTGAATGTTTTTCTCTGACTGTATTTTTAGAAAAAATTATGATGACAGTTGTTAGGTCTCAGGCAGGCAGGCAGCACATTCCATTACAAAGTTAGCATGAAATCAATATGTAAATAACCCTTTCTAACTGGCAGCTATTTTTGAAGGCAGAATGCACCTGATGTTGCAGGTTTGTTCCAGTTCACTTTAAATACCTCTCTGTCCTCTGGGTCTATGCATGTGCTCACATTCAAAAGATCCTCCTTTTCACTTGATCGTTGCATCATTTTGGAGAGTGGTAATGCCACCATGAGCCTTGTCCTCAAGCCTCGTCCCTCATTTAAAAATCAGATCGACAAGACCTGCTGCAGGCTGGGGGTGTTAGTTCTCCTTGGGCATGGTCGTATTTCAAAAGCATGGGTTGCTCCAGGAAGAGAAGAGGCGACAGAGGCCTTCACCATCCATGGAAGGAATTAAAGGAGAGAAAGCCTGAGATGCTGAGATTAGGGTTGAATGAGGATTCGGACAGTCACTGCCAAAATGCATAGCAGTGACTGCCAGGACATCAGAGGTCAGAAGATTCCAGCCATGGAAGGAACAAGGTTAGAACTGTGGCTGCAGCTCAACTGAAGAAGAGTCTCAAGCTTCTCCTATCCTAGCTCAGTAGGGTTTGAGACCAAAGGTCTTTGAAAAGCCCCCCCTCTTTAGTGACAGTTTTGTTGTTTGATTTTTCACTAGCTGTGCTCTGTGCACCTGTATTAAAAGCAGTAATACTTTAAGAATGTTCTATGTCAGGCATCGATGGTACCAGAGAGCCCAGTGTGGCATAAGGTGTGTGTATGTGTGTCTATTACCTGCATTCAAAAGGGTTCTGATAATAATAATGACTGCTACAATTTATTGAGCACCTACTGTATATCACTTGCTGTTCTATGGGTTTTTATGTGCTTGAACAGTTCTGAAATCTTTTCTTATAACTGAGCTGAATCTACCTTCCTGTAACTTATGCCTCATGAAGTACACCTCAAAACTTCCTCTTCCAGGACCAGTCCTCAAGTCAGCTGGCATCTGCTTCTGAGGCTTCGCTTCTCCAGGCTAAATACTCTCATTCTTCAATTATCAGAGTCCCCTCCCTCAGGTAGACTCCGTCGGGTCCATGTGTTACCTCCTTGCCGTTTGGTGAGTCTCTGGAAGGAACCAGGGGCAGCTATTCCTTCTGAGACTTTTTAGTGTGTGTCCAAATACAAAAGGAGTGTCTCCTGGCTGGAAAAGCTGCATTCGAGGTGAGGCTTTAACTCTCGTCAGGCACTGTAGGAGTAGGCCCAGGGAGGAGTCTTTCCAGGCAGAGGGAACAACGTGTGCTAAAACTTCCTAATGGATGAACAACATCTCCTCTTACCATCGAAAGGAATAAATAGCCAAGTAAGCGTTGTCCTACGAGTGGATCCTCTGGTTCCAAAAGTTACCCAGAATCAGGGAACGTGGAGGAATTCACTAACCAAAGCACTCAGATGTTGTAATATGTGTGATTTAAACAGAAACATATTGTTATTGTCATTTGGAGGAATGCCACAGAAAAGTTTAGTCGAAACTGCGGCTCCACAGCCTACTTGGGGTCATAAACCTGCTGCCAGGAAGATGTGGCTGGGGTGATGAGTGGTGTTCAGTGTGTGGGTTCAGTCTTCTTCAATGAGAAACAGAGAAGGCTGCCCCCTTGGCCCTTCCAACTCTGTGTGTATGATAGCTCGTGTCTCTAATAGTAATCACTTAAAACACTGAGTACATTAAGAGTGGCTTAAATATCCAAGGCTGTTTTATCTGTATTAGCAGAACAGAAACAACTGCTCAAGAATAGGGCAATGGCTCACCTCATTATGATTATCAACTCTGTGGACAATTATACAACAATTACAAATGATAATTTTGACGAAAACGTAAAACTTTGAAAAAAATGTCTGCAGCATAATAGAAAATGAAAAAGAAACACAAGTATGTACACTGTGACTACACTGGCAGAAAAACACAGCAGGTCCTTGAATAATGTTGTTTCATTCAACAATGTTTTATAGTAACATCGATGAGGGGAAAAGAAACCCAAACAATTCCCAGCTAGGGCCACAGTCTGTGGGGAGTTTGCACGTTCTCCCCATGTCTGCGTGGGTTTTCCCCAGGGACTTCTGCTTCCTCCCACATCCCAAAGATGTGCACATGAGGCGAATTGGCATGTTAGACTGGATGAGTGTGAGTGTGCCCAGCAACGGAGGGGCGTCCTGTTCAGGGCTGCTTACTGCCTTGTGCCCTGAGTGGTCCCGGGAGAGGCTCTGGCTACATTTGACTCTGAACTGGAAATAGTGGGTTAAAAATAGTGGTCTCACTTATTTTTGTTAAACTTTCTTAAATGTATGTATAGCTCACATTTATTTCAACGTTTAATGTTAAACGTGTTGGGGTCTTTACTTAGATGGTGATGTTTTTGCGACCAGAAATAAATATGCCGTAGGAACTGAATTCTTGTTAATGTCAATTAGCCTATGGTAAATTGGTTTCATTATACATCGTTTTGCTTAAAGTTACAATTTCCAAGAACCTATAGATGAGGTTAAATGAGGACTTACTGTATGCCTGCATTTGGATGAGGGCTGGAAGGATAAATATGTAAATGGGGAATAGTTGTTATGTAAGGGGAGAGCTGGTAAGGTTTTCTTTTCATAGGTTTAATGTCATTACATTTTAGTTTTTAAAAATAGTGGGCTTGCTAAAATCAAGAATTTTCTTGGCAACAAAAGTATAAATACAAACACAATGTCTTTAGATTTAACCAGTAGAATTTTGGGACTCTTAATGGGTACTTCTCTGTCAATTATGTGACCAAACCGCTAGGTTGAAAAAAGTTGTCATATGAGGAGAAATCAAATATGCAAATATTTCCTCTAGAGGTTGAAAATTCTAAATAGTTCTATGATAAGGCCAGCAATACAGATCCTATGAAATCATGGTTACAGTTGTTTTTCTTTATATTTAAAGTTATTCCTTATATAGAGTATTTTTTTTTTTATTTTTAATTGTGGTAAAAAAAAACCACACATAATGTAGAATCTACTATCTTTACTAGTTTAAGTATACGGTTCACTAATGTTAAGTACATTCACACAGTTGTGCAACAGATCTCCAGAAATTTTTCATCTCCCAAAACTGAAACTCTGTGCCCATTAAGCAGTAGCTCCCCATTTTCCCAGCCCCTCAGTCCCTGGCAACTATGATACTACTTTCTGTTTCTATGAATTTGACAACTTTATATACCGCATATAAGTGGAATTATATGGTGTTTTTTTGACTGGTTTATTCCACTTAGCATAATGTCCTCAAGGTTCATTCATACTGTAGCATGTGTCAGAATTTTTTTCCTTTTAAAAACTGAATAATATTCCATTGTAAATATACCATACTCTGTTTGTTCTTTCATCCATTGATGAATATTTGAATTGCTTCCATCTCTTGGCGATTGCAAATAATGTTGCTATGAACATGGATGTGTAAATATCTCTTCAACATAAAGTTCTATTATGATGCCCCCCTGACTTGGACCCTCTTTGGGAAATCACATCCTCCCTGCCCACTCCTCTATGTGTGGAAGTCTGCAAACTCTAAGGATTATCTTTAGTTAATCCCTGGCCCTCAAGGGCTGGGAGGCTTATTCCAGTTGGTGAGAAATGATCTTTAAGTTCAACGTCAGAAGGTTATCTCCTTCCTGGTGATTACTTGTTTATAATGTCTTTCTTTAAGAAGTCATTCTCAGTGTACCACCAATGTATGAAGAAGATGCTAGAAGTTTTCCAAAATAAAATGATAGCCGTAAAAGAGTTTTATGTTTCCCAAGTGTGATTTGGACTTGAGGCTAATCTATCCTATACTCGTCATATATTCAGAGATGATTCCACCACTTAATAACTGGGTTTTCAGTGATTTGTGATACGTGATAATTCATCTGGTGCAAGACTGATAATTATTTTTATACTGTTTATGAATTAAGAGACTGCTAAATAAAATAGTCCTATAAACAAAATTACATGGTGGGGACAGGATGTTTCAACTGCTTAAGGGGACAAAATGTATTCAAAGATATTGGCAATTTAATTTGCATATAATTGATGTACTAATTATAGATAAGTTTGTCTGCTAATTAAAACAACATTGTTAGAACTTCTACTTAGAAATATTGGCTAACAAAATATATACTTAAAGAGGCAAAATTACATTTCTTTTCCTTTGCAATTTAAATATAAAAAAAAATCTCCACTTTTTGCCGCATGTTCCTAAAAGTATTACTGAATGAATTATTGTAAAGTAAATCATATTTGCCAATAAGAACAATATAGATCATTCATCCAACAAACATTTTATTGAGCAACTAACATGTGTCAGACATCGTGCAAGGCACCAAATGGAATATACAATATGACAGTTAAGATCTTTGCTCTCTTAGAGCTTACTTCTTAATGGATGGAAGACAGTCTGTTTTTGACAAATAACAGCTCAATGAGTAAGATAATTTCAGGTAGTGAAAAATGTTATAGAGGCAGTAAAACAGAATCACATGACAATGTGAGTGGAGGGCTTGCCACTTAGATTAGTAGTCAAGGAGGGTCTATTTGAGGTGACATCTGAGCTGATACTGGAAATAGAGACAGAGATAATGGTGTGACTATCTATGGGCAGAACGTTCTAAGGCAAATGTCCTCGGATGGCATAAGGAAGGGCAAGGCACGCTATGAAGAACAGCGGTCTCAAGGCCCAACAAGATTGGTGTGGTTGGAGCATAGTAAGAAAGCAAGAGGGTGGTGTGTGCTGGAGTCGAAGACGTGGGCAGGGGCCAGCTAAGTGGTAAGGCCGTGGCAAGGAATGTTCTATTCTAAATGCAATGGAAACCCTGGTGTGGTTTAAGCAGGGCGATGACATTCTCCAACTTGTGTCTTAAGATATTCTCAGAGCTTTATAGAGAACAAGTGGTCAAGGGCAAGAGAAGAAGCAGGTCTTGCAAGGACCAAGGACAGCCACTTGAAATAATGTCTGGAGCATGTGGAGATTAAGAGTAATACTAATTAGTATTTTATGTATCTTCTTTTTCTCTCTCTGTCTCCCTCTTCTCTCCCTCTTTCTCAGCCCAACATGCTCTCAGGCAGAGGTTCTTACCTGGGTTACATCAGAATCACCTGTGGCACTGTCTGTAAGAAAAGTGCCAGTCTCACCGGGTGGTCTGGGATGAAGTCTGATCTTATTGGTTGGTTGTTGGTTGGTTGGTTGGTTTAACCTACTTAGATGATTTTGTTGTGCACTGAGGAAAGTCCCAAATAGCAAAAGCTGTTGATGGACGGAATGTTGTACAGAAAGTAGGGACTGCCCGAAGGGACTCTCAGTACACTGTACACAATTAATCATGATAATAAATATAAAGAGATTGGAGCCGGTGCTGATGGGAGGAGAGCTTCCGTCAAAAGGCTCCTGGTGTTTAGGGGAGGGGCAGATGCTTGACAGTGAGGAGGGGTCCAGGCCTGATCATGAACATTTTAGCCCCAATGCTTAGTTGGTGACACTTGATAGAACTACTTCACCACTCTATTGGCTGTGTCATGAATGACTGTCTGTCCTTAGCCCCCATAAGCCATGGATACAGAGAATGGGTAGGAGAAAGCCTTGGGAAACAGGCAGGGACATCCCAGATGAAAAAGGAAGAGGAGAAGCTTTGAGGTTGGACTTCACTAATTCAGACCCACTCCCTGGCTCCCCCTTTCCAAGTTTGAATTAGTGAGCATGTGTTCTGGCTAAGTCATCTTTTCTCTGGACGGGTTGATTATCAGTACAATAATACAGGACCAGTGCTCTGGATTCGTGGGCAAGCTAAAAAACAAAACAAACCCATTTCTCAGGTATTCATTTGCTATATTGGCCCTCAATAATACAACTCCCAGAGTGGGCAGATTGGGAGTACATAGAGGATCTCAGTTCTTCTCATAGAATTTTCATCATGAGCGGAGGAATAGACTAATAGAATTTAGGGTGGGAAGGAAGAAGCGTAGAAGTGAGAAAATTATAGGTTTTATCTAGCTGCGCTGCTTTACTCAGTTTAAAACACACACACACACACACTAAACTTATAAAGAGATCAATCAAGGAGTGAGAATTTGCCTTATAGATTCCCTAAGTGTCTTTAAATTTCAAGGTCTCTCTAGAGCTTTCATTATTATGAATCATTAAGTGGAAAAGATACAGTGAAAATGAGGTTCTAAGCCACTGGTAGCCGAGCACTTATCCCAGGTCAAGCTCAGTGCTCTGTTTTCGTGGACTGTAGGGAATATGCGTCATCTAGTTGAGTTCCTACTTCCTCTGAGCTGTTTCCTAGCTCCCTGCTACTGCCGTTGGCCTCCTCATTTGGCCTCTGCATCTTGTGGAAGATGCCGAAGCACTTGACATTTAAAATTTATCAGCAAAGTTAAAAAAAAATCTAATGTGAATTAAACGGGATTTTTAATCCCCTCAACTGTTGCCATCAGTATAATCACTAACAGAATGAAATCAGCATCAGTGAAGGAAAATATTAATCATGCATTTGCATCTATTAAAAATAATGCAAGAGCAAGTAGGCTGGATGCTCAGGGGTGATTTTCTAACATTTATGAGGCAGGCGGCTGTGGGTCACTGAGAGAGAAGAGTGATCCTCGCGGGTGTCTGTTCCCTTCTCGCCAGCTCTGGTGCCTGCACAGCCCACACAGGCCCAGCCTGCTTGAGTGACGAGGCAAGCTGCTGGCTGGTAAGGAAATCCCTTCCTGCCTGGAGCCTTGTGACTTGGTTTGGATTATATAGGAACTTGCTGGAGACTTTGGGACTTTGAATCTCTAACTATTTAAAAAAGGGAGGAGTACAGAGTAGCTTCCCTCCCTCCCCCAGACCGGGAGCTCATCTCTGAACCTATAAAATAAATCCACTGCTGGGGACTGAGTCAGATAGCGGTTGAAGCCCAGGAGTGGGACTGAGAGTAGGTCTTTGGGGTTACTGCCTTCAGTGAAAGACTAGCCCCAGTGGTTAAAATCGTGAACTTGGCATTGAAACAGACCCACCTTTTATTAGCTGTGCAACTCTGGGAAGGTTATTTAAGCTCAGCTTCAGTTTCTTCATCACTAAAATAGGTGGAATAATAGTTACTGCAAGAATTAAATGGGATAATAAATATAAAGCTCTTATCTCAATGCCCTTGACCTAGTAAGCACTCAACAAACACTTTTTAAATGTTGTCTGTACAGTTCATCTTTGGACAACACATTGTCCTGGCCGCCTCATCTCACCTAGGATATCAACCTCTCATGGCCTGAAAATGTTTGTCTCTGAATCTCTCGTCTGTATTTCAGACCCGGTGGCATTCTAAACAGGACCCATGGGTGCCTCAAACTTACCAATTCCACAACAGACTGTGCATTTCCCCCAACACAGTCCTTCTGCTCTGGCCCTAAATGCATAAAGGACACAACTTTTCCTCCAGTCACTCCAGCCAGGCAACTGGAGATCATCCCCATCTCCTTCAGCCTTACCTCTACTATGCAAATCAGATTCGACTCCGTAGCCTGTGGATTATACCTGCTAAGTAGCTCTCAAATCCATTCCTTCCTCTTAACAACCACTTCCTAACCTAGATCTCCAGTCTTGTCTCCTCAAATTTACTCACCCCAGAGCTCTCAGAGGGATCTACTGAAATCATTTGCCTGATCCTTTCTGTCATGCCTACAACTCTTCCTTGGCCTACAGAGTGGAATCTAATCTCCTTGGCATGGGTACAAGACACTTGATGGCTTGTCCCCTGCTATCTCGCCAGTCTCGTCTTCTGCGAATTCTCGCTCCTCATTCTGGGTTCTTTTAGGGGAAAAAAAGGCATGAGTCTAGCCCTAAGCGAGTTGTAAAAACAGAGTTAAAAATATGGGACTTTCCTAATCAGATATTTTTTAAATTACTAAAATACAATAACACTCATTTTTTATTCACCATTTCAGTGAATATTTGAGTACCTATTATGTGCTAGGCACTATTCTAACACTGTGAATATAGTGCTGATATAAAATAACATCCCTTTTCTCATGGAGTCATACTATTGTTGCAGAAGGCTACAAACAGATCCGTGAAACTGAACAAGAAATCCAGCTATAGGCTCAAGCATATGAAAAAATGCAGATATTATAAAAGTGACATGTAAAAACAGTGGAGAATAACTCAGTATGTGCTACTAGGATAACTGGTTAGATTTTTGGGGAAAACATTAAGTTGAATCCCCACCTCATGCGATATACCAATACATTTCTGACGGGATTAAAGGTCTAAATGTGGAAAATCAGCTTCTGTCTTGGGCCCCATAATTATAGTCAACCCCCAGTTTCAGTCCTTGTCCTCTTTTCCAATCAAGGGTCACAAAATCGGATGCCGACAAGGACCAGACAAGTCATCTAAATAAATAAAATGATCTTGCAAGAACTGAGTAACTTGGAAAGCATTTGATCTGGGGTAAATGCCCAATAATTACAATCATAATCATAATAGCAGCAGCTAACATTTGTAGAGCCAGGCAGTTTTCTAATCACTTTACATGAATTTATTAATTGAATCCATGAATTTACTAACTGAAACCTTTCAACAACCCTATGTGACATATACTATTGTTACAGATAAAGAAATTTAGGCTCAGAGGAGTTAAGTAATGTGCCCCAAATTACATAGCTAGTAAATGTTGAGCAGGATCTGGAAACGAGCTAGTCTGACTCCAGAACCTAAGCTCTTAACCCATATATTCCAGACAGTTATTAGACCAAATGAAAACCATATGTATGTGCCAGACTGAGTTCACAGGTTACCGGTTTCGACCCACGCCCTGGATTCTCTGTGTAAGCTCACCACTCTTGTGGCTTACTATCTCCTCTCTGCCAACAATTACACATTTCTACCTCAAACTCAACTTAGACTTGTCTCCTGAGATCCATGTTTTTTCAACTTTTCTGGACCCCACCTGGACTTCCCTCAGGCCCATCAAACTTAATAGGCTTAAGCTGATCTCTCCACTCCTACTCAAACCTGCTCCTCCTGTGTAGGCCACTCCCATGCCTTCCATGCTTTCCTCCCTTCCTCACTTCTTTCCCAAATGTCATCTTCCCATGCATACTCATTCACACGTTCCTGCCAACATTCCTATTCTCTTCCCTTCCCAGGTTTATTTTTCGTCATACCACTTATCACCATCTAACATACAATATATTTTTCTTATTTATTTTGTTTGTTGCCTATCTCTCTTTGCTAAAATGTAAGCTCCTGAAGGCAATGATTTTTATTTGTTTTGTTTGTTGTTATATCTTCAATGCCTGTAACAGTGCCTGGCATAGAGAAATGACATTAAGAGACTGGCTGAATGAATGAATGAATGAATGAATTACAATTCATCTTATACGATGATAAAATTTCCTTGAGGTCTTATGTTTTATCTTTAAGTGGAATCCAGATTTCGCATTTGACTCTATAATACACCCAATTTTATTATAATATTAAAAGAGGTTTTGTATTGTTCCTCCTACACCCCAACTGAAATTTCAAGTAAAACTGATGCTCTAGGTCAATGCTCCTTGTTATCCAGTGGCCTTCTGGACACCTGGCATACCATTGCACACCCTGCTTTTTGCTCTTGCCTTGACTTTCCCAGTAAATGAAAAGACCAGCTGTTCCAGTGAAAGGCTTCCGAAAGTGAGTTGCTGCTTGTTCAGGAGCAACTGACAGTCTGAGAGACAATGGGATGACTTAAAGCCAAGGGCATTTCAGGCTTCCTGGATAGGCATACTGAGATTGGAGGAAGGGAAGGGACAATTCCCTTTATTTATCACAAATCAAACCATATCTTTTTCTTTTCTTAGTTTATTCTCCCACCCCACCCCCCACCCCAGCGGCCTTTAAAAACAATTCCTTTGTTTAGTTTTTCCTTCTTTCACTTTCTCTTTCACTTTAACATTATCTCACTCATTAATTTGTTTAATAAGTATGTCTCAAGTTGCCTGGCACTCCACTGGGGATAAAGCAGTGGATGTGACAGACATTATCCTTGCCCTCCTAGAGTGCCCCTTCTTGTGGAGTACACACAAAAATACAGACTGTGAAATTTGGGGTGATGATTGCTGGGATAGAGAAGTGCAAGATGCTGGGAGGGCACTTACAAGAGCACCTAACTCAGATTTTGGGGTTCAAGGAAGGCTCTGCAAAGGAAGTGATGAGGGAGATTTTAAATGTCTTATCACAAGAGAGACCAAGAAGGAACACATGAGAGATGTGTGTAGTGGTACTTGCCAGGGAATTGGGCTGGAAAGTCTTTGGTGGCTCCTCCTGCCAGAGGTTCTGTGACTCTGAGCTATCCCGTCTTAGCCCTTGAGGCAGGGCTTCTTTGAGGAGAGCATGGGGGGCATATTTGGACTTTACTTTGCTCTTGGCTAATAGAGAAGTATCAGACTTGAGCCTCGTCCATGGCAGCTCCCACACTCATCAGGGAGACAAGCACATGCAAGGCTGTAGGTAACTCACAGGGGAATTTATAGAGCAGAACATAAGAGTAAAAGAAGCAACTGAGTACCCTGGAGCAGTAGGGGACACAACTTAGGAGAGTGAAGAATCCTGTTTGGAGTCGGTGACCTTGGATTGAAGTCCGGTTCTGCCCAGATATATGGGTTCAGCCATTTCTTTTTCTGAGGCTTCCTTTGCTCCTCTGTGAAATTAAAGTCCCCATTTGAACTCTAGCATTGTAGAGGTCCATGACCAGCATTCTGTAATGACCATTTCAATAGCTGGAAATAAAAAGGAACATTCACTCATCCACTCACTTACTCATTATTTTCATAAGTATTTGTCGAGCTCTCCCATGGGCTTGACCACTGGAGAAGGCATCTAAGGCAAACATGAAGATGATTGAGATGGTCCATAAGAAGATGTATGAGCAGGTGTTCACTGTGACCTTGTTGGCAATGGAAACAATTAAAAATCCATCAATAAGGAGATGGCCAAATAAAGTGGCTTATTTATATGATAAGATAATATTCCTCAGTTAAAAGGATAAACTAGACCTCTATGTACCAAATAGTTAGATCTGAAAACAAAACATTGAAAGAGAAAAGCAAGACGCAGAACAATATATGCTTGGCTAGTAAGCAGTAGATGTCATTTGTAGATCTTATTGCCTCCCCAGCATCCATTCATTTCTCTTGATACAATTTTGTGCAGGTCTCCACAGCAACTTGTGCACTTGAAAGAGGACAACCCTCCTCTTACAGTTGGGGGTGTGTCTCAGGCCAAGGCTGACCAATATATTCCCACCCATGGTCATCATGGCTGTTTCAGGGACAGTTGCGTGAACCATTGCAGGCCATAAGAACTGAGAAGTTTGTTGAAACTTCCAGGGGAGAAGTTTCCTCTCTCTCAGAGCACTTACTGACTGATTCCCTTGAATTGTCCCTTGAATGTGGACAAGGAGGTGTGTTGTCCTAGAGGAGGAACTGGCCCTGGGATGAAGCTAACACTAAGGAAACAAGAGCCAGGAGATGAAAGAAATTGGGTGCTTGATGACATAGTTGAGCTAATAAAGCACAAAATCCTCTTTGCCACCTAGTGTTTCAGTTTTAGGGGGTAGTAGATCCTCCTTGAAAGTTAAGTCTATTAGAGTTGGACTTTCTATATTTGTGACTCAAAGGATACTAACCAAGATTCTATTTATGTAAATTAAATAGCACATACCAAAAAATACTCTATATTTTTCATGTATATATACATATAAAAATAAAAGTATGAAGCAGGGATTGAAAGCATATATACTCAATTCATGATATGGTTGACTTTGTTGGATGGTAGGGGAGGAGCAATGAATAATAGGTCCAGAAACAGAAGACAAATAAGTAGCTAGCATTTATTGAGGGCTAATCATGTGCCAGACAGGCACTGTTCTAAGACCTTTACATGAATTAACATATTGAATTCTCATAACATTACACATCCATTTTACAGGTGCGGAAACTGAGGCACAGAGGGTTAACTTGTCCGTGGTCACCTGGCTAATAAGTGACAGACCTGGGATTTGAACCTAGAGAATCAAGCTCCAGAGCCACTTATTAGCTTTATATTCTCTTAATAACTATACTAATGTAGTTTCAACCTTATCTGTAACATTCTTGTTTCTTAAAAAACAAAGTGAAGCAAATGTAATAAAAATTTAATGATCATTTGTTCTGATGAGGGTGATGGTGTTATTATTCCCTGACCTTTTGAGTGATTTTTCACATTTCTTAAAGGAAAAAATTAAGCTGGGGACAGCTTCTGTTCTCAAGGAATCCCCAGTCCACAGACCACGGGCTGGAAGACAGGCCGAGACAACACTGCGGGAGTAAGTAGAGGAGGAGGCCCGTCGCGCTTGGATGAACATGGACAGCTTCGCAGCAGCCGCAGCGTTACAAGCTAGACCTGGAAATACGGTCCAGGTAAAGTCTGGGCACAGAGTGTTGAGGGCAAGCGAGCCACCAGGCATAGGAGGGAAGATGCAGGACCGGAGGAGCCAGTCTGGGTGGTACTGAGGACACATGACATGAGGAGTGAGAAAGAATGTTCCCGGAAATCAGCTGAAGTCAGATGGTGATGGGGCTTATTCTCCCTTCGCCTGCTCCCCACTCTAAAGGGTGGCCTTTTGTTGGGCAGGAACTGACTGCTGCTTCTGGCACTGGCCTCCTCCCCATCCTTGCCATTCTCACAAGGTGCCCATCTGGCTGTTTATGCTGCATCTCCAGATGTTCTCTGGGCTCCCGCCGTGAATTATCTGCTGACCCAGCAGTAGCCCCTTCCCGAGCACCCGGGGTGCTCTCAATGTAAAACATACGGTCACATAAAACCAGCGAGACCTTGTCTTCCTGGGAAGCCATATTCAGACCGATTTACCTGGACTATTCTGGGCTCTGAGTGTGCTCAGGGTCACCTGCGCAGAAGCGGGTAAGATGTCCCGGGGCATCCACAATGGCTCCTGACAGCCGCGGGAGGGACACAGATGCAGGCTAGCATGTAATTAGTGCCAGGAACACAGCTCTCTCATTACTTTCCCCCAAGAACGTGCCTCTCTGGCTAAGAGGCAGATAATGGACAATCACAGAAGATCCTTGATTATGGCTTGATTGAGCTTATGGGAGCTCCAGACGGCTAATGCAATTGTGGCTTCCAAACTGTTAGTGGAGGGCATTTCCATATGGGCAGGGAATTAAATAAAGCTGTCCTGAACACTTTACTGGACTAGTGCCTCCAGCGTCTAGCCGGATACAATCTTCCGCTCCAAGTGACCTCGACAGAGACTACAGGGAATGGTCGTGACCCAGGATGAGAAGGCCAGCTTCCTCCTTAATTACTGTCACATTTCCCCTTCAGGGCTCTTGACCCACCTGGCATTAGCTTTTTGCTCCATTTTCTGGAGCCAGAAACCTACTCTCTGCCTTCCAGCCCCCAGTCGGCACTAATACTACAGGCCTTGGGCTTTTCCAGAAGCCTTGGCTTTCAATAAGTATAGAATTGTACTAGATACTCCTTCCAACAGGAGGTGATTCACTGGTCTGGTGGAGATGGGCTGGAGAAAAGCATGAGATAGAGCATAAGTCTAAGGTCAGGCCCTCTGGAAGTTGTCAGATCTGGCCCCAGATTTGCCCTGACCTACACTCTGCCAAATTCTTTGCCTTTCTGGACCTCAGGCTCTCATCTGCAACATAGGGAGATGGGCTAGATGATTTCTAAAGTCTAGAGATTAAAGCAGTTACCCTCACCTATGAAAGCAATAATGTAAGTAAAATAGGATGCTGAATTTACCTTCTGTTGTCTTGACATTTTGGCAAAAGCACCAAAGATGGGAACAGTAGCTGCCAGATGCCTTGTCTGCAGCTTCTGGAAAGATTGATGAACTTGGTGCCCAGTCTGTTCTCTGCCACCCATCTTCAGCCCGTACAGACAGAAGAATTAGAGCTCATCGAGAGAGGCAATTTGGCTTAGCGAAGAGAACTGTGCCATTTTTCTTTCCGCTCCATGCTAAAGATGAGGGGAGAGGGTATTCTCCCTACTCAAGGCCAAGTGACAGCAAGTCCAAGAGAATTACTCATAGCCTGAGGTGCCAGCAGAAGTGCAAACGGGCATTTTACTCTCTAACCGGAGAACTGCCAAGCTACAGAAACTTCCAAGCCCGGGAGCGGAGCACAGTAAGAGCTCTTGGAGAGCTTGGCATGCATCCACTGGAATATCCGTGAATGTAGAAACTGATGACTGGAGAATTCTGAAGGCAAGTGGTGGTTGAGGTCATTTGTGAAGACAAAAGTAGGACCACGATGGTCAGCTTGCACGCACATCAGTGTTGGATGTGGCAAGGACACATGAGTGTCTCACGAGGGAAGTGGATGCTTCAGAGGATGGCTAGACTTAGGTAGTCTTAGATGGTGAAGACGCTCTGCCTTCTAGGCAAGGGATTTTATCCGTAGAGGTCCTGGGGTAGGAAGAGGATTGCAAGAGGTCATCTAGAGGGCACATCTCTCATGACAGGAGACTGTTTAGGATGGAGATCCCTGAAGGAAACTGTCAATGGGAAAGTCAAGATTTGAAGGCCCAAGATAGCAAAGGCATCGATGCCAACAGCACTGGCCAAGGGAGAAGTGTAGGACCAGTTAAGTTAAATATAAGTCTTCTGCTCTTTCTTTCTAATCCCCAGTCCTTCTGCCAAAATTGTAGAGTAGCCAAGAGCAGCAGAGATAAGGACGAGAAGAACAAGGAGTGAAAGAATAGGCCACACCCCTTCTCCATGACCAGGAGACCACACCCCTTCTTAGACCCAGGGATGAGTCCTGAGCTGGGCAAAATGAAGTGGTTTTGAATCATGCAAGATTAAAGTTTCAATTTGCGTGGTTTTGATCTGGATAGCTTTGGACTTTTTAATATCTAAAAATAAGTCTTAATTACCAAACAGAGAATATTCTCATGACTATGAGAGAGAGGACAGCTCTGAGTTCCATTTGAGATGGCTTCAGAGGACAGGAAGGAGAAACCAGACAGAGCCTGTTTGAAGGCAGTGTTTGGATAAAAATAAAGTCATTTTCTGTTAATATGCCATCAATTTCAGACTGTTCAATATGCAGTTTTAATAACTAATTCTCTGGTTCAATCTCTTACCATATTTAGTTTGGGTTAGTATTAGAAATAAAAAGGTGAAATGCACTGGATTCATACCTTAATCTGGGCAAATACTGTCTCAAAGGTGAAGATCATATTTCCTTGGCCCCCAGGTGACCTTTCCTGGCTCCCCAGAGAATTAAAGGCCTCTGTTCTTGCTTCCAGTTCATCATGTGCTGTCCACCATACTGGCACTTTCCCTACTGAGTTGCATTTTTGCATTTGGTCTGTCCTCCTGTAGACATTGTGCTCCCCAAGAGTAGAGGCTGTATCTCTGATATTTAGTGTAGAATAGCTCTCAGTATATGCAGTTGATGAATATGTCTGTCTCTGATCTTACCTGTCTGCCCAGTCCAGAGTTGGGGACTCAGTTTTCTCATCTGTAAAATGGCACATTGGACTAGATAATTTTAAAGGCTCTTCTAAGCCCAGAAACCTTGGATTAACAGCATGAAATTTTCTGTTTATTCCCACCCTGCGAAACGTTCTGACAACTGGCTGTTGAGTGTTCAGCACTAGTTTTCTTTGAGGGAAAGGGCCCAAAATGGGCCACAGAACTAGCTCACTTCAGTGCTGGCCACATGTTGTGAAATCTGTTTTGCCTTGGGGTACAGCAGGGCATACACTGGGTCACTGCAGGGATGAGTCCAGCAGGCCTGGGAGGCATAATCTGAGTAGCATCCCTCCTCCCCATCCCTCCTGACCCACTCTGCAGGTGGAAAGAAGGTTTTTGTTAGGTGGCAATGCCCTAGCCTCTGATCTGAGTTTCCCTAGGACCACAGTCCATGGGAGAGAGTAAACACAAGCTGGATTCCCCCAATCCAAGAGGTTTTGTGGTTGCACACAGGACTTTATAAGTAGCTAAGGCTCAGGGAGCAAGGCATGAGATCAACTGAACACTGGGAAACAGAGTCAAGGTCTGATTTACACAGTGATGCTAGTGCTGAGTCCCAGACATGGGTTAGAGTTTCTTAAATTCCTGCTGCTTGAGCTCAGGATTGGAGGCAGAGGGTACAAGTTAGGATCGGCAGTGCCATAAAAGGAGATGAGAAGCCGAGCCTTACAACCCCCATCTCCCTTTTCCGACTTTCCTCTTGCTCCAAGCAGTCATGGCTTGTACTTCACTTATAAAGAAGTAAGCACTGTGATTTGCATGCATTTGTCTGCAAAAGCACAGAGCTTATGCATGGAGATGAGCAGGGTCCCTGCAAACACTGGATCTGAAAATTTTCCGGGACATTGGGGGTACTCTGGGGTGCTCAGCTGGGTGGGAGGGCCACATGAAGTTGAAGAAGGAGAGGATAAAAGAGGTTTGTGAACCTCAATGCTGTGTAATTTTAACCCTCCCCCCCCCACACACACACACATACACCTCAGACTTCTCAATAGACACATGCCGAGGTATAGAATTTGTATAATTAACACAGTCATGGCAGCTTATCATTTTGGAGTGCAAGGACCTCGTGTGCCTCCATCTCCTCCCAGTCAGGATATTTACCATTAGCACCATCCCCAAGGACCTCTGCCCTTGGGAGGACTTTCAGCACAGAGATCTGTGTGAAACAGCCACCAAGAGCTCTCTGCCTGGGAGAATGACTGGGGAGGAGAAGGCAGGGAGGACGAGCAGAGCTGCCATTCTGACCCCAACAATCGTCCGTGGGGCTGTTTGACTTGCATGAAGTGTGACTTTGCAGAGAAATTCAATGGTAGGACAGCTGGCTCCAGTCCTTCCCACACAGTGATGACTCAGGCAGGCCAGCCCCTCTGGGGGCAGCTTCATGGCTCGCTGACAGAATACTGTGCTTCCTGGTCTGGGTTTTAGGGTCTAACCTAAGTTCTCTGAGGAAGGCACTGGTGGTTTTAATTCAGATGAGATGTCTGGGATGTTCTCGGGTTTATCCTGGTGAGATGAGATAGTTATTTTAGGGGAAAAAAAAAAAAGAATTACAGTGACTATGCTCTGCCAGCACATGGGAGAAATGGTCTACTTTTCAACAAAAGAAATCTCTGAAGCATCTTAATTCTTTTAGAGTTTTAATTATAAAATTAAGCAAATTTATGGGAGAAAAATAAACACTAAACTCAGTTTTATTTGTGGTTCATTTCAGTTGTGAGGAATAACCCTTGTCAGGCCTTCACAGGCACAGGGGAGAGCATTGGGAGAAAACTTATACCAGGAATATGGGCTCAAGAGCACGATTCTTATTTTGAAAGTTGCCAGATGGGAAGGTTTTGGGGATGGGTAAAAATGAAGAAAAGATTAGGAAGTACAAATTGGTAGTTAAAATTTACAAAACAGTAACGGGGCTATAAAGCACAGCTTAAAGAATATAGTCAATAACATAGTAATAACTATGTATGGTGTCAAATGGTACTAGGATTATCAGAGTGATCACTTCATAAGTTATATAAATGTCTGATTCTTATGTTGTACACCTGAAACTAATATAATATTATATGCCAACTGTAATTGAAAAATAAAAAGGTTATTTAAAAAAGAAGGAGTGTTCTTACAGGGACCAATTGCTGACCGTTCGGCCTCCTTGCAGCTGAAGCTGGAGGGACTTGAAAGATGAGGGTGTGTCTGGGGGCCTCGGAGGCAGCTGTCCACAGGCCTTCTCTATCACACTATTGTGACCTAGTGATGTGGGTTGAATTGCGTCCCACCAAAAGCTATGTTGAAGTCCTAACCCATGGTACCTGCCAATGTGCCCTTATTTGGAAATCGAGTCTTTGCTGATACAATCATGGTAAATGAGGTCACGCTAGACTTAGATGGGCCCTAAATTCAATCACCGGTGTCCTTATAAAAGGAGTTACAGATACGCACACAACACATGGAGGGAGGATGGAGGCAGAAACTGGAGCGATGCAGTCAGAAGTTAAGGAATGCTAAGGATTGCCAGCATTTATCAACAGTTAGGGCATGGAAGGGTTCTTCCCTCCAGCCTGCTGAGGGAACTTGGCTCTGCTGACACTTTAATTTTGGACTTCTAGCCTCCAGAAAATAAATTTCTGTTGTTTTAAGCCACCAGCTTATGGTACCTGTTATAGCTGTCCCAGGAAACAAATATACCCAGCTATATACCATAGGACTGCTGGCAACTGGCATCCTCTTTTTTTGTTTCTTGTTTAAGTTCCTAATACAAAAAAGAGTGTGGCCCTAGTCATCTTTTGTGGCTGTCCCGTGAACAAGCAGCTCTTGATGGTTCAGGGGCTACCCTATGACAGTCAACCACAACCAAAGTGTTAGGTTCACATGGGACAGAGCAAGAAGGCCAAAAGAGGTCAAACTTCCTATGAACATCCTACATTCCCCTGTACCTGGGCACAGAGCCCTTTTGATTTTGGGCAGGGCATAGGGGAGGTTCTGTGGAACTGCGATCCACCCCTAAAGGTCTTATGTTTTCTCTCCCTCTCCCTTTTTATGCATCAATCTAGTTTCTACTTTTCACTGCTAAAGGCCAGAGAGAAAAGTAGATTGTTATTCTTTTTAATGGAAGTTCTGTGGAAAGTACAGGGACTTGGGTTCCGAATGCAGATTTCTGAGCCCTAAGTTTAAAGCAAGATTTTGGTACTTACCAGCTATGTGACCGTGGCCTGAGCAAACCATTTAATTCCCTAAGCCACTACATCCTTCTTGTGAGACAGAGT
Organism: Rousettus aegyptiacus; assembly: GCF_014176215.1. NCBI lineage: Eukaryota > Metazoa > Chordata > Mammalia > Chiroptera > Pteropodidae > Rousettus > Rousettus aegyptiacus. The sequence goes on along the minus strand of NW_023416284.1, from coordinate 24,495,643 downwards.
CAATGCCGCTGGTAGGCTCAGAATGTGATCCAACAGGAAAAAGGATGTGAACATCTTTGACCTTATTGAAATTCCAGCACCCCCACGGAACCTTGCAGGTGAGGAGCAGCCCCTCCGTCAGGGTGGGCCACCATGCGGAAGCCAGGATGTGCGTGCCGACCGAAGGGCAGGCTCAGGGATGAGGTGCCGGCTGGCCGCCCGCTTTTCCTTTGTCTTTTTCGATAATGCTAATTTGGTTACTCTTAGTAACAGCTATTCCCCATTACTATTATTCATTCCGGGCTCTGAATCATTCTGATGGATACAACTTGACATCAACCAATTTGCCTAATTCATCACCTTTGCATTTCTTTAATACTAAAGACAAAGTAGGAAGGTTTTTCAACTGGCTTTGCAATTCTTTTCTCCTCTCCTCCCGCATAGTTGGGGGCTGCAGAAAAAGCTTCCTCTGAAGGATCGTTGGGTGGAGAAATCAGCTGTCCATTCCCTGTGGCCTTGACCAGACTCAAAGTGACTATGGCTTTGCCCTATCCTTGACTTTGTAGCCCCCAGGGCTGGCTGTTGGGCAACCATTCTTTTTATATCTGCAATTAAGCCTAGCCCGGCTGAGGCATACAGTACTTGTGCAAGCTTATCCGTGGCCTAAAGGTGAGCGTTCTCACTCAGCGGCTCAGGCCTGATTCTCCCCATGCCCAATTTCAGAAGGTCCTAAGGTGACTCATCCTTTCAAGTCCAGACCAGCCACCTTCCCTATGGAGAAAGAAATCTCCTGCTCTGAACTCTCACACTGCTTCTCCTGTTCTTGCATTATGACCCTTAATCCTTTCTCTCACATACCAAAATAAATATGCTCACTATAACAAGTCCAAAAAATACTGAAATTATATAAGGAAAAAGCTAATAATTCTCCAGTTTTGCCCTCCCCCTCGCATCCCCTCGGATAACCAGTGTTTTGTTTTGCCTGCACCTCCCAATGTCTTTCTCATTATTCACGCTAACATACTCATTCATATGTTTACAAAGAGTGTTTCTTCTAAATTTTAAATGGGATCATACTATACGTACACAATTATCTTTTTAAAAACTTATCAATATATTATATAAATCCCTTTGTGTCAATTCACATACACGCACATACATATTATTCATTTTAATAGTTTCATAATGTTTCATATATTCATTTAACCCTTGTTGTTTTCTGTTCCGCAATCTTCGCACACGTACCATTTCACACTGATGCTTTTGTTTCTGTAGGGAAAAGTCGTAAACATGTGACTTCTCGGTCAAAGTGTATGACATCCTTATTTTTTATAGTTGCTGCCTGATAGGATATAGTGACACGGCTCATCAGTGAAGTGTGGCAGTTCCCGTTTCCTCATACTCTCACCAGCCTTTAGATATTAGATGTAAAGATGTCACGATTTGACTTATCTGCTGGGTGGTAAATGGCGTTATGATTTTAACTAGCATTTCCCTATATACTAGTGAGTCTGAGCATCTTTTTATATTTGTTGGCCATTTGCATTTCTTTTTCTGTGAATTCCTTGTTCACATCCTTTGCCTATTTTTTAGGGTATCCTTTAACACGTAAAGCTTGATATTATAGTTATTTTTGTACTTGTCCAACATTCCCCATAATAATAGCTAACATTTATGTAGCATATAAAGCATTTTTTTTCACATACATTAACTCATTATGTCCTCACTGTGGCTTTGCAAGAATTGTATTATTATTCTAACTTTTAGAAAACTAAAACTCAGAGATCTTCTCAAGATACTCAGGCTATTAGTGGCAGGGCTGTGACTCCAATAGCCTTCCACAGCACCATGGGAAGGATCCATGGGGGGCTTTTCTTCGCCTATCCATACGGTCTTTCACAGGCCTTATAGCAGGGAATAGTTACAGACTGGGTAGAGAGGCATAAGATGGATGAATTGATGAATGGCAAGATGGAGAGACTGATGGATAGATGAAAAGATAGAGGGTTGGATCAACTTCCCCATTTATTTTTCTCCTTCCCCTCCAATATTTGTCTCTTGGATTTTTGCTAAAATAATAATAATAATAATAATAATAATAATAATAATAATAATAGAAAGCTCTTCTCATTCTTCATTATCATTGCGAAGCACAGTCTTCCAGAGGTGTCTGACCTTGCCATATTCCCTGACTTCTCATATAGTGAGAAATCGCTGGTCCATGCATGGAAAACGGGCCCTTGACTCAGGTATACATTTAAAGAGGGCCACAGAATAAAAAGGCATAAAGCAGCAGTTCTCAACTAGAGGTGATCTTGCCCCCCTGAGGACATTTAGCAATGTCTGGGGACATTTTTGGTGTCACTACTGGGGGAGGAGATGCTACTGGCACTGGTGGATCGAGACCAGGGATGATGCTAAATATCCTACAATGCACAGGACAGCACCTACGACAAAGAATTATCCTGCCCAAAATGCCAATGATATCCATTTTTTAAAGTTTAAAAAAAAATAAATAAATTTATTTATTTAAATTAGGTTCAAGTATACAGTGCATTGGTTAGACACCTATAGTGTTCCTAAAATGATTCCCCCAATTGCTACCTTCCTCCCCTGGCCCTCCACTTAGCCATCATATTAACGCTAACTGCATTCCCTGTGCCGTACTCCCCATTCTCGTGCCCAACTATCAACTACTAATTTGTACTTCTTTTTTTATTAGTTTGTTCTTTTTGTTCCTTAGATTCTACATATAAGTGAAATCATATGGTATTTATCTAATGATATCACTTTTAAAGGGCCTGGCTTAAAGCCACAGCAGGCCCATTAGAAGCAGCATGAGAAGGAAAGATATAGAATTCACAAACTCAAGGGATGTGACTTTGAGCATTAAGGTGCTTATATATCAGCTGTATGATCTTGAACAAGTCATTTTGCCTCTCTATGCCTCCATTTTCTCAAACCTTAAGTGAGAATAATTTTATCTTCCTTGTGACACTATTGTGAAGATGAAGTAGAACAACATATGTGAAAGGGTGCCCGGTAACGTGGGAAATGGTACCTGTTGTCAGGAATCGTTGTTTATCTGGGCATGAGTCTGCAGGAGCTGAACTTGCACTCTCTTGGTTTCTGGACTGACTGTGTGCAGGGTCTTTGGATGTGGAAATGCATGTGTTTGTGATTTAGAGTCCAAAAGACTAGCTGAATGCTAATCTCTCGGTGCCCTTGTTTGCTCCTCTGGAAACTTTGCAGGTGGACAGCTAATCAATGGGGGGAAATGATGACTCCTGCATTGTGCGCCTCCCAACTGGCAGCCTGTAGCTGAGGCCCAGGCCTTGGGAACACACTTTTACTCTTGAAGGAAGGCTGGGCAGGAAACCGTGGTGGAATTCCTAATCCTGAATCTGGTTGTTTAAGGGCAAATTCTGATCCATTCGGGACATTGAACAAGGTGGCAAAGGGAAGAGGGAGAAAAGAGGTACAGAGCCAAAAGCAGGCCTGGAAAATTAGGAAAAACTAAAAGCAGAGGAAGGGAAGAAAATGGGAGGAGGTCTTGAAGAATTTGGAGCCTGAGAGCAGATGCCCAGAGAGATATTTTGGGCTCATGGACAAATGATTTTTTCTAATCGGCCCCACCGTATCACCCTCTTCTCTGACCGCATTTTCTGACCCAGAGTGCAATTACTGTTCTGCCCCAAACCAGGCCCTGCCCTCTGTGCTCTCTTCTCCTCATGCCTGGACCTCCAACTCTTCCTTCAACCTCTCTGCTATGACTGGAATCCCATCCACTATCTTTGGTTCAGTCCGTCATGCTGACTTTGGTAGGGAAAGAGAAAGGGAGAAGGCCGAGGGGAGGGGCTGGTCTCTTTTGAACCCAGGCAATCAGATTCCTCAGGCTTCTGTCAGCTCATTCTGCCCCAAAGACCTAAAGGGTAGTCTTTTCCTTAATATTCTGGGGCTAAAACCAGCCTGTGCACAAATCCACATGTTATGTTTTGAGTCATAAATAGTGGTTCATGAGCATCATTTACAGTTTCTGGAATTCACAGCTTGGATGTGATACACAGTCTGCCCAGGATACGAGCCCTAAGCCAGATTCTGTGTCCTCCTAGCATGAGTGGCTTGGATCTACTGACCTTCTTGCCTTTCTGGAACTCTTGGGCTAAGGTGGCCCTCAGCTCAGTGAAAAGTTTCTACAGGATGGAGAAGAGGAACAGATAAAGTTAACGATGTCAAGATAGCTTGTAAGGTGATTCAGACCCTAGTTCTGGGAAGGAGGAATCCAGGGAAATTCCTTTATCAGTGTTTCTTGCTCAGCAGTAGTAGCAGGCGGCGTGGAAGGGACACAGACCGCCTGTCTCCCATGTGGGGACCAGATCCTCAGGAGAGCTCAGGCTGCCTCCAGCCTGGCTGGGTGGGGCGGGGACTGCGGGGGCTGGTGTGGCAGCTGTGGGCTGCACCGAGGCCTGTCAGGGAGGAATGATTAATGAACAGCCGCACCAGCTGAGGCTAACCTTTGGAGAGCTGAACAGGACATCTGCAGAACTGTCAGCGCTCTGACAAGGACAGAGCTGAACAACCAATTATGCCGCCATCACTAAGGTGGGCTGTCACTTTAATCCCAGCCATTCACTTAGGCAAGGACAGGGAAATTTCTCCTTTGCAAAGGCGTGTGCTTTGGCCATCTTAACCATTTCAGGACAGGGCAAGGACCATCCCTGGGAGCTGCTCCAGCTAAGCCTTCTGACAAGCCACCTTACTTCTGGTTTCCAGTCCCTCTTTCATACTGACCATGAGAGCAGAATTCCAAAACCACCCACACATACGCCTCCCATTTCATTCTGCTGCTTCCCATAGCTTGCAAGATAAAGTCTGAATTCCTTAACCTGGCATTCAAAGCTTTTCATCTTATTAATTCACTCACTTATGTATCTGACGAACAATTACATACTGAGAATTTGGTATGTAATAGACAGACTGCTATCCAGTGAGCAGAGTAATTAAATATGAGAGAGTTCTTACCCTTTAGAAGCTTGTGATCTCAGAGTAGAGGCAGATAAGTAAGACCTCGAGTAGAGTATAAGATCTATTACAGAGGTAGTAACAGAAAGCTGTGGGATGTCAGAGAAGCAACATTGCAACCGGATTGGCGGACAAGGGACAGGAATAATCTTAGGCTCTGTCTAAAGCGCTGAGCACACATTAGTCACACAGAAAGGTGGGGAAAGGGAAAAGCAAGTACAAAGACAGTAAGGTAGAATTTTATGAATTCTAGCAATGGCAAGCAATTACACATGTCTGGAATGCCAGGTATATGAGAAATGGTAGACAAATTTGGAAAAGTGGGGAGCAAGTGGTGAAGGGCTTTGAATGCCAGATAAAATGATTTGGATTTTGTCCTACTTCTTAGAAGGGAATAGATGTGGGACAGGCCCTACTTCCTGTGTTTTTGACATTCTCTGTAACTCTTACCGTATATCCTGGATTCCAGCCACATTGGACTTTTCGTTGTTTGTAACTATGACCCTGCCATATTTTCACACCTCTGTGTTTTTACTCATGCTATTTTCTCAATCTAGAATGTTCCTCCTACATTCCTTGTTGTAAAGCTAGGAATCGTGGTTAGCTAAAATAACGGAGGCCCAAAATAAGAGTGGCTTGAGCAAGGTGGAGGTTTGTTTTTCTTTCGTGTAACATAGTAAGGTTTCGTGATAGGTGATTCAGGGGCAGCAGTGGCACGACAGTGTTATCAGAGACCCAGGCTTCGTCCATCTTCCCGTTTCATCCCTTTAGTGTGGCTTCCAACCTCAGAATCACCTCATGGTCACAAGATGGATGCTAGAGCTGCAACCATTGTGTCCACACTCAAGGGAAAAAGAAAGAGCAGGAGAAGAAAGGCAAAAATACTGTATTTTACAACTGAGTCAGCCACTCTGAGGAGCTTTTCTAGACACCTCCCCTAAAACTCGCTTTTGTTTCGTGGGTCACCCCAGCTGCAGACAAACATGGGAAAGGTGTGTTTTTGCAGTGTTCATTTTATTTCCAACAAAATTAGTGTCCTGTTAATAAGGAAGAAGCACAGAATGAGTCGGCAACTGCCAATCTCTGCTACACGTGCTAAGCAAAAAACACCTGAACGTGAGTCACAGTAGAGGCAGATATGAAAAAAAAAAAAAAAAGAGTTCAAGGATAGAGAAGTCATGGTATGAAAAGTTGAAAGGAGAACAATGAAACCAGAACAATAGTGATAAATCAAAATAAAAGTCTAGGTATCCCCCAAATTTCTAACATTTAGTTTGAAATGAAGTTTTACATGATGTAAAAAGAGAATAATATAACATAATCTGCTTCTAAAATTTCAGTTCAAAAAAAAAAAAATGAAATGTGAAGTTGGAAGAAGAAAGTACAAGTATGCTTAACTACTTCTCTTAAATAAAAAGATCCCAGAAAATTTCAATCCACACTTGATTCTAACGATTAGAAAAATGTAAATTAAGAAATATTTTTGAAAAATGTCAAGTTATGAATAGCGGAATCAGAGCCAACATTTATCTTCTAATATATTGAAGATAATAAATAAAAAGAAAATAGAATCCATCTACCAATAGGTAAAAGAAGAAACAATATAATTAATAACAAGATGATGGGGGAAAACTAGTTATAACAATGTGTATAAGTGTATTAAATTCCCCTATTAAAATATAAAGACTCTTAGATTTTGTTTAAAAAAAAACTATATTCTATTTATAAGACAATCAACTAAAACAAAGTTAGGAAAAAGACTCTTTAACACAGGGATAGGCAAAAGTGCATCAGGTGAACAGAAATCAGGGACCACAGTATTAATCAAGCAAAGTATTATTTAGAGCAATAAAGAATTAAGCAAGAAAAAGAATCTTGTTTCACACAGAGAGAATCCAGTTTTAGCCTGAGCAGGACTCAGAAATCTGTGAGTATTTCTTTTTTGGACACCAGAAATTTATGTAAACGGAGGCCAAAGGGTCTCTTGGGAAAGAATTTAACCTGTGTTTACTGTGGCGGGTGAGATGTGGCTATGCTTATCTTATGAGATGACAGGCCTTCTTGTGCCAAAAGTCTTTTTGCTTGGGATTTTAGAAGGCTCGCCATTAAAGAAAACAAGTGTATAAAGAAAGCAAATGCAATGAGTGTGACCTGAAAAAAAAAAAATTGTAGCTATGAGAGGACCAAGTATTTCTTAGGATAGTGTGGTATCTATTATTGGGATTTGCTTTTTGGCCCCTTATCTGTTATCTTTATAATCTAAGTCTTGTGGAAAGCAGGAAAACTATAATTAAAGACTTAAAGGATGACTTACTTTCTTTAAAATGTGGTTAAAAAAAAATCAGCAGTATGTCCTTAAGATCTCTATAAAAGAGTATAATGCAGAAGGTAGAGAGAGCTATTCATTCACTTCTACTTTGCATTTGCTGCCACGCGATTTGATTAGTGTTTTAGAAATATTACTCTGGTAGCAGTATAGAGTAAGTCTGGAGTTAGAATAAGCATTTAAAAAGCTATTACAACAACCTAAGAGAAAAGTACAGTTTAACACAAAACAGGCTCTAGCATATTGTCACTTGTGCACAGCAGAAAACAGGGGTGTTTAACAAATAAATGCATGGTCGTAGCCCATGGATGCCTGGAAGAAGGACAGTGGAACTTCTACTTACAGTCTTGATGGAGTAACTGGGATCAGACTCCCCTCCCACTGTAAACAACTAGAAATCTAGACAAACGACATGAAATAACTGTTTTAAACATTGGACAATGGTAATAGAGGGCTATGATTCTTGAGAGAACTGAAACAAACAAGGTAAACTCTGCAGTTACTTCAGATTACTGCCTGGAGGTGTTTTCTGAATCATGGTTCTGTAAAAGGGGCCCCAGATCTTGCTGAGAAACAGATATCAGAAAGAGGGATGCTGAAGTAGTTATAATTTTCAGTGCAGAATAGTAGAGAAGAGGGAGCAACACAGAAAAATCACACCAGAAGTCTGCACATAATCTCCTTAAGTCTGTTGTTGAATTCTAAGCTAGGCTGGGCAAAGAATGACCAGAGGGTTGGAAGCTGAACAATTTCCAGAAGTCACACTGGGCTAGAATAAGTTAGAGCTCTGTCTGACCTCTTAAGATGCAGAGGTCTTATAAATGGCTCAGATACTCAGTGGAGACATCAGAAAGGCAAAATTAGTCCTAAAGTTTATGTTAGACCTGTCCAAATAAAGCTTCAACAACGAAAGGCTCAAGCTGATTTACAAGTAACTTATCTGCCTGCCAGAACAAAGTTTAACATTCCTAAGGGAAGACAACAAAATTCAGAACTCAACAGCATAACACTCACAATTTCCAGCTTGCAACAAAAAATTACTAGACAATCTAAGAAACAGGATAACATCAGTCATAAACAAGAGAAAATCAAGCATTAAAAACAAAACTGAAATTACAGTGATAGTGGAATAAGCAGACAAGAATTTTTAACTGGCTAAGCATTTATGAATATACTAAAGTATTTAAAGAAAAACATGAATGTAATGAGGAAATAAATGAAATTTTAAAAGAACCATATGGAACATCTTTATATCATAAATGTAATATATAAAATGAAATATTCATTGAATGAGATTAAGAGCAGATTATATACTACAGAAGAAAACTCCAGTGAATTTGAAAACATAGAAATATAAACTATCCAAATTGAAGCACAGAGAGAAAAAAAGACTGAAAAAATTAAGCAGAGGCTTAATCACCTGTGAGACAATATGTAATTTAACATTCATATAATGAGTCTCAGAAAGATGAGGACAGGGGGAAAAATAGGAAGATATTTAAAAAAATTATTGTCAAAATATTCCAGATTTGATGAACCATCAGACCCAAGAAGCTCAATGAATCTTAGGTAGAATAAACACAAGAAAATCGCAACAAGGATACCATAAACAAATTACTGAAGACCAGTAATTAAGAGAGTTATAAGAGTAAATAATCAGAAATACAAGTATGGTGAGAGATTTCAATATTTCTCCTTTTATATTTTTATTCATAACTTGGTGAATCTTTCCAATCTATATATTTAGCTTTGATTTCATCTCAGAAATTTTTGCTTTTATTCTTTTCTTTTCAATTGTCTTTGATTATTATTTCTGTTATAGATATTCTATATACATCTTTAGAAACACCTTTAATTTTTCAATTGGATTTTCTTTTTTTTCTGATTCTTCAAATATGTCTTTTTTCTCATTGCTTTATCTTTACTTTTTCCTTTTTTTTAGTAGTTGTTAAAACTCCAGTCCTAATTTCACTACATCAATGATTCTTTAAAAATACTCTTATTATTATATTGTTATTACTATTATATTATTATCAGTTCTATTCTACAAGCTTTTGTAATCTACCCTTCACTCAAGCTGGAAACATGGGAACAAGCTTTCATTTTATTCTTACCGCTTTCTCCTCCTTTTTTTACTGCATCAACAAGTCCAGTAGTTTTAATCTTCAAAAGATGTCTCAAAACTCCCTATCTTTATTGTTACAGCTACTCCCTTTGTTTGGCCCCTCATCATTCATCATTTCTCTTCAGAATTATTACAAAAACTTTTTCCACTGATCTTTTGACTTAGGTCTTTTAGGACAATAGTTAACCTAAAAAACTTGTTATAATTTTGCCCTTGCTCTTCTTTCCAGATGCATCATTTACTCTTCCCTCTCTTGGATGCTGAAGTAATAAGCATTCCTGAACAAGCCAGGCTTTGTCATATCCTTGTGATTTTGCATGTGCCTATACCCTCTTATCAAGCTTTTATTTACCTCTCAGGATTCAGCTCAAATATCACCTACACTGGGAAGCCTTGTCTCACACCTGTCACTCCTCCATAGTCTGTGTCAGGTGGGGTCCTTCAGCACCCCACATTTTCTTCTATCACAGCACACATCACACCCTGTAATCCTCTCTTTATTGGTCCATCTCCCACAACCCTCAGATTGTGAGCACCCTGTGAATACGGATTATCTTATTCATCTTGATTTCCCTAGCACCCAGCACAAAGCCTAGTCCAAGATGTTTTCATTGAATAAAACAAACAAACAAAAAAACTAGAGCGCTGATACAATTCCAAGTCCTAGACAAATAGCACTTACACGTAACCGTTTGTTTAATGCTGCTTTATTCTAGCTCCTAGACTCTGAACAGAAAACTCGGCCACCAAACAAGCTGTGTCTCTAGCTCTTGGCACATGGTTGGGCATACAGTAGGCACTCAACAAATATTTCTAGAGCTAGACTTGATGGCGATCTATTATTCTGTCCTAAATTAGGCTTGTGCATTGAGCAAATGGCTGGAAGTCAATGCTAAAAGGTTATTTAACTGCATCCAAACCAGTCTCCACAGGAATTATATGGATTTTGTTTTATATGGGGAGGTGAGAGGACTACAGACTTGAATAAACCCACTGCTGCTCACTGGAAGGGTTGTAATGAAAGAAGACCCAGGAACTGTGCAAGAAGGCATCTTCTGTGGAGTATTTTTAAAGATGGCCAAATTTGGTGTAACGTGCAGCGACAGAGTGATCTCCTCCTCATTCATGGGGCATCCAGCAAATGAAAATCAGATTTAGAGCGAGATCATGTTTGCAGGACAAATAAATAACTGAGTGTTCGGCACCCTCCATCCTGTTCCCCTAACACCGGCATGCAGTGAGAGGTCTGAAAGGCTGGATGGTGGCTGGATATTGCCAGCCAATGGCGTCCGCAACTAAGAGGGCAATTTGGGGCTATTCCAGAGATGGAGACTCAGACACAGATGCAATAGGATGGTGGTGGAGCCCAATGTAGCAGCTAGTGCATCGACCTGGACCAGGGAATTGGCCCCTGCTGGGCCACCCCCACGGGCCATTTTAAGAAGTAATGATATGATCTAATCAATTGTGCAGGACAGAGAGAGAAAGAAATGGCAACCAATAAATCTTTTAGTTGTCTCCTCCGATTTTCCTAAGCCTTCCTTGCTAAAATCTCACATTACAGAAGAAAGCATATACTTTCCTTTGCCTTTCAGTTCAATTTAATTTGACAATTTTTTACTGAGCAACTCCTCACTGCTGGCAACTGTTGGAGAGGTCCAGGATACAAAGAAAGATGAGACAGTCGCTGCTGTCATGGAATTTTGAGTGTGCCCAGATGGTTGGGCACAGAGAGAGAGGAGCTGGGCTATCCCGGGCCCTGATGCAAGCAGGACTGCACGAAAGGCAGAGCCCGGAGCCCAGGTGGGTGGAGAGCTCCCCTGTAAGCAGTACAGGGGCTCAGGAAATCCCAAGGAGGCTAGAGGCCCAGGGGAAGGGTTGTCTAAGCCAGTGGATGGGAGTGGGAGCCCTGGCAGCCCTGAGAACAATACCTAAGCAACCAGAAACTAGGTAAGTAAGGCTGCTGTGTGGGGACAGGTGGGAAAAAAACAAAGACCTAACGGTAACCCCAAACTGGTCAGATCAGAAAGTATTCAGAGTATCCAAGGAACCAGAAGAAACGGGTTATTTCTGCTGCCCTTGGTCCCCTGTAATCTCATGCAGTGTTTCCATCCAGGTATTAAATGTCCCTAGTGTAGCATCTGTCACAGTGTAGTAGGGAGACAGACACAAACCACCCAGGGTTAAAAGTGCTGTGTGAGCAAGAAGCTCCTGGTGGTGGCGGGGAAAAAAGGAAGGAGAAACAGAACAGGTTTCAAGGAAGCGATGACATTTGACGGAAGCCTTCAAGAGGGTCAGGGCAACCTTATCCTTGGTACCCGGAGAAAGGGCCTCAACCCCCCCGCCCCAACCACCGCCCTCCACCCCCTCACACACACACCACCCTGCCCAGCACTGGATGTCTGAGTGACTGGCAGCTCTGTGTAACTCCTTTACTGAAATTCCATCTTCACCAACTGTTCTAGGGCTGGAACATTGAGATTCTGCAAAGCAGCGGGCCTATTGGAATGCACAGGAGGCACCCTGCCTGCCGGCGCCTCTTCTTTCCTTGGGCTGTGTTCCCAGGGAAGGCGCGAACTTACTTTTCCATGTCTCCTGGGTGGAACATTTGAATTCCCCTGGGAAACCCTGCTAATTCAAACCCCCATGATTCAGAATTTGTGAGCATCTGAATAGGTACTTGGATTAACTTGCTCCTTGAACTTGATGTGAAGGAAGGATTTTTCTAATCCCGTAAATAGGGTAAGATTTCATGGGTAATGATGGATTAAAAAGCTATTTTTCAAAGGCTTTAGGAAAAAATCAGAGTCACAGAAGAGATCTCGGGCCATTCAGCTCAATCACAGGTAGGCTTGGTACCCAGCTTCTGCTTGCATGATTACATACATCCTGTGACGGGGATCTCACCCCGTAATGAGACAATGGATTTCATCTGTAGCAGGTCTATTAGAAGGGTCTTATACCAAAATCTCTCTGTGTGGCCCCTAACCACTGGTCCTATTTCTGGCTTCTGGAGCTGCGCAAAAAGGGTTTCTAGCAGCATGCTGCCCACCAGAGACCTGAAGATGAGTTCCCGAGTAAATTCCCTTTTCTGGTTATATACGAAAGAATTTGTCTTGAGGCCTCAAGCCTCAGGGAGAGATTGCAGACTTTCTGGGTGAGAAACTGCAGCAGGCAACCCTCCCAGGGATGGAAGGAGACAGCAGCTGCAAAGTCTTGGTCTGGAAACCTCAGGGCAGGAGAGGATTGGGAGGCAGGAGGGGATTCTAGGCCAGCCGTGCCCTGAAATTGGGCTCAGGGCAGGGCTGAGAGGGTGGAAGTGGGTTAAAGAGCTGAAGGAGGAGGGCATAGTGCTCTGGAACAGAATGCTCTCACAGGACGTTGACTGCAGGGGATAAGCCGTTAACTGAGCCCTCTTTTCCTCTCCCACCCTCTCTCCTCCCTGGATCCTCACTCTTTCTTTTTTTCATGCTTTTCTTTTCTCCTTCCTTCTCTCTCCAATCAGAGTTTTTGGCTGGTGTCCCCATCCCTGACTCTCTCCTCTCCATACCGCATTCTTTTTATCATCTGCTCCTCTATCTGCCCTCTTTCTTTCTGTTTTTATGGTTCTCTCCCTTCTCCTGCCCTTTCTGCCTCCATCACTGTTTATGTGAGTCTCTCTCTCCCTGTCTTTGATATTTTCAAAGAGAATATATCAGGTATAAAATATTATAGACACAGTGTTGTAAACACAAACCATGCTCAACTAAAGCTATTTGTGAACTGGGCTTCATTTGTCTGTTATCTTGAGTGCTTTCTGTAGGGCAGTGACCCTCCCATGAAATAAAATTCTGTTCCCTGCTTCTGAGTAATGGTCTCCGCATCCATTTTGGGGTCGTTAAGAACAGATAATTTCTGCAACAAGCAAACAGGACTCACAGATGAAAATCCAGATTCACAAATACAAAATAATTTGCTTCAGGAATTACTTAAATGGCCAGTGCATTTACAACGTGATTCAATTTACAAAGATTAACTTCACATGCAACCTCTCTGTAATATCCCTCTTATGTATGGTGAGTTCATATCTGAGTGTTTAATAAAAAAAATATTTTTAAAAAATCAGCAAAATGTTTGAAAGCCTAATCGAGTCCTTGTCCTTTTGGGTGGCCAAGGGAAGCCAAATCATTTTTTTAAGGGAGCTTGACACAGTGGAAAAGGCACTGATTTTTAATCTTGGCTCCTCAATCTTCTAGGTCTAGGAAGGGTCAGCCTTCCTGAACCTCTGTTATCTCATCCGAAAAGAGGAGACAATAAAATGGCAGGTCTGTTGTGAGTTGACCTGTATACTTCATGATCTTTGAAGCTAGTTGGATTACACAATAGTTTATATGAAAGTATCTTCCTGGGGTCTTTCTTGGCATTTTCTGCTCACATTTAACAAAACCATAAAGATTTGTAGATTGGATTTAGGAAGGCCATGGTTCTTGGCAGCAAATCCCACTGGAAGGATCACCTTCAATTCCTGGAATTAGTTTAAAGGGAAACTTGTTTGGAGTTGACACATGAGGAAACCGCTATAGTGATTAGTTTTGGGTTAACAGGTATATTCAAAATGATCCGTTTGGAAGCTTGTGTTTCTTAGAGGCAATAGTTAGGTGTAAACTTAAAATCTAGAAAGTCTAGGCTCTATATCAAAGGAAGTAGTATCCCACGATATAGTAGAGTATGCAAATTTCTACAGCAAAGAGGAAAGCCAAAATCTTGAATTAATACATGCCAATAAAGAGGGAAATGGAAGAAGTGAAGAAGTAATTACCCAGAGACAAATCTGTAGGATTGGAGGGAAGCCACCACGGAGAATGGGGCTTCCATCTAGAGGCGGTTGGGGCTACAATGTACTTTATCAGTTTTGTGTGTGTGTGTGTGTGTGTGTGTGTGTGTGTGTGTGTGTGTGTGTGTGAGCTAAGAGAAAGAGAGGCCAAAAACTGAGTGCAAGAGACAGCCAGGGGGCTTCAGAAGACATCCACAGAGGGACTGTCCAGCCAGCAGTGGAGAAGACTATAAGAGCTTTGACAATAAATTTACTTTGAATCAGAGTCCATAGAGTAAGTGAAGTCCTCAGGAACAGTGATAAGCATTTAATTCAGTTCTGGGACTAAACCCAGGCCAGACTGGTTTAAATAGTCATGGATACTAGTTCATGATTAGAACAGAATGAAAAGAACAGGATAGAAGCTAACTACTAATTTCCTTCAATCCCACTGTACATGCGCTAATTTTTTTTTTTTTTAATTTAAAGACATGTTTCGAGTTGCTTTCTCTGCTTCCTCAATTTACATTCTCTTCTCGGTCCCTGCCAGTCGAATCTGCCCCACTTCTCCTCCAAGACTGCTTGTTCAGGTCACTAGTGACCGCCATGTTGCGAAAGCCAGTGGCCAGTTCTCGATTCTTATATTATTCGACCTGTCAGCAGTGTTCAGTATATTTGACCACTATCTTTCAGCATTTTTTAAAACTTTTATTTTGAAAACTTTCAAACCTGTAGAAAATTTGCAAGAATACTATAAACACCCACATATCCTTCATCTAGACCCACTTATTGTTTAGTATTTTACCACATTTATGATAAAATTAGACATATTAGTGTTGTTGTTTTTGCAGAAGCATTTAATGATAAATGGCAGACATCATGTCCTGTGACTCCTACATACACATGTGTCTCCTATGAAGAGGAAAATTTATTACTGATACAATAGTATTATTGAAAAGATGGTACATATTTGAATTTCTCTTGTTCTCTCAATAATGGACCTTTACAACAACCACAAAATTTGCAATCCAGCATCCAATCCATGACCACGCATTGCCTTTAGTTGTCATATTAATTTGGTTTTCTTTCATGTAGAACTGTTCCTCAGCCTTTCTTTGTCTTTCATAGCACTGACATGTTTTAAGAGTACAGAGGTGTTGTTTTATAGCTGTCTGCAGCCTCCTCACAGCTGGAGTTACATGACCCATCTTTTGCAGGAATATGACATTAAGTCATGTTGTATTCTTCTCAGGACATCACATCACGAGGCCCTGATGTTGCTTTGTCGCATCATTGGTGATGTTCGCTTTAATCATTCATTTAAGGTACAATCCACCAGGTTTCTCCACCCTGAAGAGAATTTTTCCCTTTGTATTTAGTATGCGATCTATGAAAGATTTTTACCTAAACGATTTATTGCCAACCAAAAAGTATAGAGGGAATGATAGAGGAAGAAATTTAACATTTGGCAGTAATCGACTTTCTTAAGCTATTATTCCCTCTATAATTTTTGTTGGCATTTTACTGTAAAGAAGACTTTTCCCTTCTCCCCCTTTATTTATTTATTTGGTTGGTTGTTTTGTATTACTATAGTGTCATGGATTATTTTATAACTCAGTGAATTACAATCTTTTACTCTTATTATTCATTTTATTGTATAAATTACCCCCAAATTGGCTAGTGAGAAACCTTTTAGGCTGGCTCCTACATCCCTTATGATGTACTGAAAGACTGAATATAGAAACAGACAATAGCCAGACAACACATAAAAATAAAACTCTGTAGCAACTAATAAAAATAATCTGTAGCAGCTAATCCAGGAAGCTAATCCATTATCTATAGCAAGGACATGAAATAGTACCAGTCCCTGGCTTGTTAGGAACTGGGCCACACAGCAGGAGATGAGTGGTGGGTGAGAAAGCAAAGCTTCATCTGTATTTGCAGCTTCCCCCCAGCGCTAGCATCAATCACCACTTCAGCTCCACCTCAGATCATCAGGCATTAGATTCTCACAGGAGCACTGGTCTCTGGTGCCAAAAAGGTTGGGGACCACTGGTCTACAGGAGCCAGCCCAGGAATCTGGCCTGGTATCTCTACCAGTCAGACTGTCAGGAAGTCAGACAACTTTCTCTAGCAACCAATTCAGGAAACCACTCATTAATTTTTGTAACAATCAGCCCCAAATGGCCAGCACTTGATTAATAACTAAAAAAATTCCCTAATTTTCACCCTTGCTGCAGTAGCAAAAATCACATCTAATGCACAGATCTTGGTTTTGAAATACCATTCTCCAATTAAAAGAACCAGGGGTCCCTGGAGAAGTGACTGATTCTAGGGCTGGGCAAGAAAATACGAGATGAACCTGGGGGCATTTTTTAGTAACAAAAAGTAAAGGAAGGAAAGGGAGGGGGGAGAAAGAGAGCGAGAATAAGAGAAAAGATAGGAACATGTCCAAAGTACACAAGATATGAGTAAGCTTCCAATGGCCGAAGCTGGGACAATTTAAGCAATGGAATATGTTACAATAATATTGAATTATAATCCCCAAAATAAAATAAATTTCTGTTAGTCTATATGGTTGTAAATAAATATTGAGTAAATAAATTAGTAGGGGAGAAGAGACAAATTTCCTACATGGAATTCCAAATAATTTATGTAGATCCTTCTTCCTCAAGGAGATGAAGCAAAATTTCCCACCCCTTAACTACGGACTGTGCATATAACTTCCTTCCAAAGAAGATGATATGGAAGAGGGGAGGGGAGAGTAACTCCAAGTAAAGAAATCAAACAACAGGACCTCACCCCAGTGATCAAGGTCAAGAAAGATAAGTCATGATAGTATATACCTTTGATATGATGTCATGAAAATGACTCTTCACCTCTGTGGTCTTCATTCCAAAGACACATAACCATAGTCTAGTTATGAGAAAAACAGAGAAATCCCAGTGAAGGACATTCTACAAAGTACTTGACCAGTATTCCTCAAAACTGTCAAAGTCTTCAAAAACAAGGAAAGTCTGAGAAACTTTCCTAGCCAAGCGGAACCTAAGGAGACATGACAACTAAATGTAAAGTGGTGTCCTGGGTGAGATTCTAGAACAGAAAAAGGGTAGAAGGTAAAAACCCAGGAAATCTGCATAAAGTACGGACTTTAGTTAATGATATGTCACTATCGGTTCATTAATTATAACACATGTTCCATGCTAATTTAAGACGTTGATAATTGTGGAAACTGGTTGCAGGGTATATGGGAGCTCTCTGTACTATCTTTGTGATTTTTTTTTGTAAATTTAAAACTGTTCTAAAATTTTAAAAAAGGGTTTTTTAAGCTCACTTACAAGTATTTTAAAATGTGTGAATTTTATTGGATAAAAATAATACCTTAATTTTTTTTAAATGGTAAAAAAAAAAATGAGGAACTTGAGAGAGTTCCCCAGCACAGCTAGTAAGTGGTGAAACTAAAATGGAAATTCAAGTTTCTTTATTCTATATCTCATATTACTTGCTATGGACCGAATTGTTTCCTCCACTAAAATTCATATGTTGGAGCCCTAACCCCAAATATAAACTTATTTGGAGATGGGGACTTCAGGAAGTAATTAAGATTAATGAGTTTATAAAGCTGGAGTCCTAATTCAATAATACAAGAAAAGGAAGAGATCTCTTTCTCAACCCTCTCCCTACCCCATGCACACACCGAGGAAGGCCATGCGAGGACAAAGCAGCCAGCTGCAAGGCAGGAAGAGAGATTGCATTAGAACTCGAACCCTGCTGGACCATGATCTTGGACTTTCTAGCCTCCAGAATGATAATAAAATAAATTTCTGTTGTTTAAGCTACCCAGTCTGTGGTATTTTGTTATAGCAACCCAATAGCAGACTAATACATTACCTTAAAAAAGAATAGTACTCTAACTCATTGAGTACTATATCTCAAGCACTGTTCTCCAGGTAGTAAACTGGGCCAAAAATAGAGCTGTATTTGTTTCCTGTCACTTAGCGATCACTGTCCTTAATTGCCTGCTATTCAATGTCTGAAGAGCCATTGTTTCATATATTTTGTCAAGTTTTAAAATTTTGTTGCAGGTAGGAGGTTAAATCCAACCTGTGTCACTCTATCTTGGACAAAAGTAGAAGTCTTATCAATTGACTTTTTAAATTTTTTTTTTAAAAAAAGGAAAACTTAAAAAAATATTCCACATACAGTTTTCAGTGCCCTTTATTTCTCCCTACAGATCTGAATTTCCATAAGATCTCATTTCTCTTCAGCTTGAAGAATTTTCTTTAGCATTTCTTATAATTGGATCTCCTGATGGCATATTTATTATCTCGCCTTTCACTTATCTGAAATTATCTTTATCTTTATTTTGTAGAGTATTTTCACTTGAAATAGAATTTTATGTTGACGGGTTTTATTTTTCCTTTTTCTTTTAGTATTTTAATGAAGTCTTCTGGCCTCGATTGTTTTTGATGAGAAATCAGCTTCTCTGGCTGTTTTTATGAAATTGTTTATTTATGTGTGTGTGTTCTTTTTTTCAGGAATTTAACTTTGAAGTGTCTATATGTGATTTTCTTTGTATATATCTTGCTTGATATGTACTGAACTTTTTGGATCTCTGAGTTTGGGGGTGAGCAAATTTGGAAAGTATTTAGCAATATTTCTTCAAATATTTTTCTAACGTAATCTCATCTTTCCTTCTGAAACTGCAGTTGCTCATTCATTCAGCCACTTGACGTTATCTCACAAATCACTGGGGTTCTGTTAATTGTTTCCAATCCTTTTCTCCCTCTGGACTTTAATTATTATAATTTCTATTGAACTGTCTTCCAGTTCACTGATTCTGTCTTCTTCCTTATTCAATCTACTATGATATTTTCTAATATATATTTTTTTAATTTCAGATATTGTATTTTTTAGTTTTAGAATTTCCTTTTGGTTCTTTTTTACAGTATTCATATTTCTCAAATTCCCATCTCTTCACACATTAAATACACCTTTTCTTATAGATTTGTTATCACATTTATCATAGTTGTTTTAATGTTCCCTTCTGTTAATTTTAATGCGATTTATTTGTTACTTTGTTTTTATCAAATCATATTTCTCTATACTGAGTTACATTTTTCTCTCTTCACATGTGTGTTTTTAGAAATTTTAAATTATGCATAGAGAACTCTTCTTTTATCTTTCTCTGAAGAACACTGAGTTTTGTTTTAATAAGTAGGTAAATTACTACCCACTCCCCTTGGTTCTGCAGGGGCTTTGTTTTAGGCTTTGTTAGGCAAGTCTATTCTGATTTTTCCCTTAGTGCTAGAGTGAATCCCTGAATCTTAGGACATGGTATTTAATCCTAGGATGTGGCCCTTCTGAGTTTTCAGTGGAAAGCTTGGGGTCCTTACCAAGGCCCTCTCACTTAGTGGGATCCACACTTTAGATTCTGCCTCCAAAGTGGGCAGCTTCTGCATTCTATGCTAAGTTCTCCGTCTGTTTTGTTTTGTTTTGTGTTGGTTTAGGTTTTTGTTTGTTCATATTGCAGAATTTCAGCTACCTTTGTTTTCTCCATATGTTTCTTTTAATCTCACTCACACATCCAGAGTTTAGACATCTGCCAAGGCTCCTCTCTCCATGGCTCTTTCCTTTCTGTGATTTTCCCCCTTCAATTTCCAACCACCTGGCTAACCCAGTATTCATCCTCCAATTCCTCAAACCAATGTGACTGCAACTTTCTGCTTGAACCCTCTTTGAAGTTCCCCTGCACACCATATAGACAGAGGATGCCCTCAGATAAGAAGCTGGATAAATTGGATTTCGACCAGTGTGGTTTCCTTCTTTTATGAGTCAAATCTCCTATAGTTTCTGCCTAATTTTCATCACTTTCCACTACCTTCAAGCAGTTAATTTTTTCCTGTTTTGTCTGGAGTTTATGATTGTAAGGTAATTAGTACAATACAAGCTACTCTACCATTACCTTGAGTTGGAGTCTCTTGGTTCCTCATTTTTAAAATGAGATATATCTACTTCATAAGGTTTTTTTCTCTGTGTGAGAATTAAAAGGAATATACATGTAAAATGCTTGGTATAGATAGTTATTCAAGAAATGTTAGTTTCCTTCTCTTTATGTTGAATTGACACCTGTTTCCTTTTATCTTCCCTTCATTAGTCTTTGCTTTGCTCTCTGGATCCAACCTACATAGGATAATTTCTCTTCCATGCAGCAGCCCATTGGGGATTTGATGACAGAGATCATATTCTTTGCCTCCAAGTCTTCTTTATCTTCAAGCTTAAAATCCCAGTTCTTCCTGACATTTCTTAGGCCATGCATTTTCTCTAGGGAATATGGTGCCTCTTTAACCATCCTTTTTCTTCATTAAAGAATGGCCTAAATTCGAGCTCTAGTTCTGCCAGTTATAAACTCTATAATTTAAGCAAATCAACTTATCTTTTGAGTTTCAATATCTCCATCTAAAAAATGGCATGATAATTCCTATCCAGTTTGTACCTTACAAATGCAAGACACCTCAAACTTTAACTACTGTTGGAGGGAGAGCACAAAGTGAGGTGTCCACCACCCCAGGTTCTTGCTGGCACTAATGGGGGAACTGGGGCTTCTATCCTCTGATTGTCAATAAAGGGAAAGGGGATATTATAACCATAAATTCAGTCTCTCTCTCTCTCTCTCTACTGTGAGCCCTGTGGCTAGTTTTCTCTTAAATTACTAGAGACAATCACATTTCCATGTTGCAAGTTTCACTTTTTTTCCAATGATCACATAGCCTGTTCTCACCTGAGAAATGTGTATTCTTCCTGTTATTATAACTTTGAACCTATTACTTACAAATTAACACTTGTATTATATTATAGAAGTATTTTCTTCCCTCTTGAGTGTCTCTGGATAAAACACTAGGATTAAATAATACATCCTTCAAAAGTTTCTCTCTGATCTCCAAATTTCTTTGGAGGAAAAGAGAATGGTAGCGATTTTTTTTTCACCAAATGACAAAAAGCAATAGCAAAGGTATAACAATTTCTTTATAAACTGTAAAGTCCTTACACAAGTGAGAGAGTAATCATAATTTTTTTTTATCCAAAAAAGGATACTTTTGAGAGTGAAAGGGAGCACTATTGATAATTGTGTTGTGACCATCTTGGGAAAATTGGAATGTATATGGTATTGAGCTATTATATGCCATAAGGTGTGAATTCCTATAAAACTTACTGATTCCTGAGGGGAAAAAAATAATGTTAGGCAACTGAATTACCCCAAAATGCAAATAAAGAACCCTTTTCTCTATTTCTCTAAAGAGATTTCCTTTCTAGGGAAATTTATTGCTTGGGGATTCCACCCCACTGGTTCAGGGGGCAGACACAGGATCACCTATGCAGAGAAATCCAGGAAAAGAACTGATGTGGTCTGAAACTCTTTTGTCTGAAACGCATTCTCAGTTCTGGAAGCAAAAACTCGAGCTCAAATCACCTTCTTGCAAGTCAAGGACTCACTTCCCTTCATTGAGCTGCGTCCTGCCTGGCTAATATCTGTTTACTCACACAGCTCCTGCAAAAGGTCACTGCCTTCCCCCAGAGGTGCTGGTTTGCATGTAATGGAGCTCCAAAGTGACCCTCCTCTCCTCCAGTTCAGTTCAGCTTGAGAAGTAGCCCAAGCCTAAGTCCTAAACAGAATATTCAAGAAGTACAAATTACACTCATCTTGCTATTTTCTGAACAAGCCGTGCTTTTTTATACCTCACGCCTTTCTACACTGCTAGTATTGTATCTAGAATGCTTTCCTCTTTTCTAATTCTTTCTACCTGATAATTCACTCATTTTTCAGATCCAAACTTAAATATCATGGGCTCTGTGAAGCCTTTCCTGACACCTCTCACCTTTACTAATTTGCTTCAGGTGTCAGAATTCATTAGGATTTGCTTCTGCTAATGTAATAATAATAATATATACATATTTTTAAAGCATGACAGTAGTTTAAACAAGAAAGGACTTTATTTCACTCTTACATAGAAGTCAGAAAGCCGGTACTCCAAGGCTGGTACAGTGTCTCCTTGGTCCCATCAGGGTTTCAGGCTCCTGTTTTTCTGCTTTGCAATCCTCAGAGTATGTCTTCCTTCTCAAAGTCACCTCATAGTCCCAGATAGTTGCTGGAGCGACAGCTATATGTCCATATGACCACTGGAAATAAAAATAGCAGGAATACAAAAATGGATTTTCCTAGCTAATCAAGTCCTTTGTATGTTAATGGCATGAATACAAGTTGCCATATGTTAAACCAACTTTGAATTCCTGGAATTAACCCACCTTGATCAAATGTATTATTATTTATACACATTGGATGTCACTTACTAATGCTCTATTTAAGATTCTTACTCCTATGGTTCACGAGGAAGACTGATCTGTAATTTACCTTTCTTATACTGTCTTTATCAGGTTTTGGTATCATGATATGCTAACTTCATAAAGCAGGTAGAAACTACTCCCTTTTTTGACATTTTGGAATGTTTATGTAAGATTGGAATTATTTATTCCCTTGAATGTTTGGTAGGACTAACTGGACTCGAAGTTCTCTTTATTAGACACTATTAACTATTCATTCAAATTTTCTTAATGATTATAGGGCTATTCAGGTTTCCTATTTCTTTTTGAAAATTATGTTCCCTAGGACTATGTTCATTTCATCTAAATTTTATTTAATATATTCTCTTTGTGTCTGATTCTCCAGTCTACTGCATTCCAGATAATAATGTCAGTCCTCATTTCCGGTTCTCTGATTCTTACTTTTTTATTTTTAATTTTCTCTTCGGTTCTTCAAACCTTCTTGCTCGTTTCTGAGGTAGAGCTGTAATACAATAAATGACACATGTTTAAAGTGTATAAATTGATAAATTTTGACCTATGTCTATACCTGTGAAACCATTACCACAATCTAGAAAATTCAAACACGTATCACTCCCCAAAGTTTCCCTTTTCCTCTCTAAGCTCCCTTTTCTGTCCCTTCTTGCCCATCTCCCATTCCCAGGCAACCACTGATTTGCTTTCTGTCACTATAATTTAGTTTTAACTTTTAGAATTTTATAATGAGGTAACATCATATTCACTCTTTCTATTGTTGTCTGTTTTCTTTCATCCGTTATAATTATTCATTTACAGTCCTGCATGTGTCAATATTTAATTCCTTTTGGTTTTCAAGTATATTCTACTCTAACTATACAACAATGTGAGTATTCATTCACCTGTTGATGAACCTTTGGGTTGTTTCCAGTTTTTGGCTATTACATTAAAGATGCTATGAATACTTATACATGAATCTTTATGTGGACGGATACTTTCATTTCTACTTAGTACCTATAAATGAAATGTCCAGGTTACATGGTAGGTGAATGTTTAATCTTGTAAGTAACTGCCAACGGTTTTCAAGCTGATTTTACCATTTTACATCACCATCAGCAGCATTTGAGGGTTATAGTTTTTCCACATCTTTGTCAATACTTGGTATGGTTAGCCTTTTTAGGCATTCTAATAGATGCACAGAGGCATCTCATTACCATTTAAAAATGCACTTTGCAAATAACTAATAAAGGTGTGTCCTCTCTTTTTATTCTAATTGGTATGGCTAGAGATTTATTGATTTTATGATCTCAAAGAAACAATTCTTGATTTCATTGATTTTCTCTATCATTTCCTGTTTTCTATTTCATTGATTTCCACTCCAATTTTTATTATTTCCTTTATTCTGCTTTCTCTAAGTTCCTTTACTCTTTATTTTCTAGTTTCTTAAGGTAGAAGCTGAGGTCATTGATTTGAGACCATTTTTTTTAATATAGGAGTTTAATGTTATAAATTTCCCTCTAACTACTTTAGTTGTTTCCCATAATTTTGATATAGTACATTTTCATTTATATGCATGTCAAAAATACTTAATGATTTTCTTTTTCTTTTTCTTTGCGCTATGGGTTACTTAAAGTATGTTATTTAACTTCCAAATATTTGATGATTTTCTGTAATCTTTCTGTTATTGATTTTTAATTTAACTCTATTGTGGTCTAAGAACATATTTGAATGACTTGAATCCTTTTAAATGTATTGAGACTTGTTTTATGATCCAGAATATGATCTATCATGGCGAATGTTTCACATACACTTGGAAAGAATGTATATTCTTCTGTTCCTGGGGAGAATGTTCTATAAATGCCAAGAAGTTGGTTGATAGTGCTATTTAAGTCTTCTCTATTCTTATTGATTTTCTGTGTATTGTTCTAATAATTATTGAGAAAAAAGTACTAAAATCTTTGACTGTTACCGTGAATCTGTCTATTTCTCCTTGAAGTCCTATCAGTATTTACTTCAAATATTTTGTTGCTGTGTTATTAAGTGCATTGGCATTCAGGATTATTATGTCTCCTTGATAAATTGTCTCTTTTTTATCTTTATGAAATAATGCTCTTTATTCCTGGGAATATTTTTTGCTCTCAAATGTATTTTGATATTAATATAGCCACTCCAACTTTCTCCTTATTACTGTTAGCATGATGTATCTTTATCTACTCTTCTATTTTTAATCCGTTAGTGTCTTTATATTTAAACTGGGTTTCTTATAGGCAACATATAATTGAGTCTTATTTTTTAACCTAATCTAAACATCTCTGCTTTTTAATTGGCGTGTGTAGACCATTTATAAATTTAGTGTTTTCATTTATAATATTGTGCTTAAATTTATCATCTATTTTGTTTCTTATTTGTTCCATCTGTTCTTTGTTCCCTTGTTCCACTCTCTCTGCTTTCTTTAGAGTTGAGTATGTTTTATGATTCCCTTTATCTCCTTTGTTGTCTTATTAGCTATAACTCTTTGTTGTGTTATATTAATAGTTGATTTAGAGTTTATAGCGCACATCTTTAACTTATCACAGTCTACCTCAAAAGGTAAACTACTACACATGAAGTATAAGAACCTTACAAATATATTTTCATTTCTCCTCTTCTCAGATTTTGTGCTATTAAATACAATCGTTATTGCTTGCCACCTTTTACTAAAGGTTCCTCTCAGGTTACCTTTTGCTATCCTGTAGTTCTTTCTTTATGCTGCTCTGAGTTGTTCTTTACTGTGTTGCCCCTGTATACAAAACCCTCCATTAACTCCCTCAAAGAATACTCAGCACAATAAGAGTCGAGAGGCAGAAGAGGGTCGGGGTGGTGGGAGTGGGGAGGAACATGTGTAAGGCTAGCAAAAGAAAAGGAAAAATTAAAACTAAATATCAGATATACATACTCCTGGGGTCCATCAATTGTGCCCTCCATTGAGGTCATCCCTGGCCATCTCTTGCTTCTCACTTTAGAACACTACCTTGTTGCTGGGCCAGCTTATCTCTACAGATGGGAGGCTCCTTTGATCAGGTCCTTCTCCATGGACTGCAGGCCCTTGAAAGACTGTGAGATCCTCCTTTTCCCCAACCTGAGGCCCACCTCATTTCCTTCCCAAGACACTGACAGTGAGGATTTCTAACTTACAGATTAGGTACCCTACCTCCATTCCCAGGGCAAGGTTGGGCCCTCTGGCCTGGCAGACAGTCACATGGTCAATAGTACATTTCCCAAAGACTATCCCCAATCCCCTCTAGTTCCATTTCACAGTCCTTCATCTCCAGTGTGAGATGAAAAGAACATCAGACATGTATATTCCTCCTTGTTAAATATAGGCTCTCAATAGCATATAATTGAAAAAAGTACAAACATATATTCTCAGAAACGTGTAAAGTCATTGCAAGGTAGTCTTTTTAAAATTTATTTTTAGAAAAATAATCTCTCCACAAGGCCCTGGTCTTACTATAGATACAGTTGATCTATAGCACCATATGGAATCCTCAATACCTCAGTGTTGATTTGGACCATGTCACTGGTTCAGTGCTTGCTCAAGAACAGTGAGGCATACTGACCTTACATGTGAAATATAGTGCTGTGGTTAAGAATGCAGACTAAAAGACTTCCCTTTAATGGCTTTAATACAAATGAGAGGAGGATCTTCTCAATAAAAAAATTCCTGTTTCCTTCGAGAAGCAGACACTTTTCATGACCCTCCAAATGGGAGTTTTCTAGCCCCACCGATTTAGAAAGAACTGATTCTAGGGAAACTTTCTGCCAGCAGCTTTAAAACGATTGGGGTATCCAGTGCGTGGTTTGAGACAGAATGTTATAAAACCTCTAAGAATTATGCCACCAAAGTCCACAACTAGAATGTATGATTACTGGCCTTTCCTAGAGCCCCTTTGAGAGGGCCTGACCAACTTCGAAAGGTCTGTCTCATGCTCTGCATGTTCTTGCTTGCCTTCTTTCCTAACATGTTTGGACCACTTGTCCTAAGGCCACCGATAGACCAATTAAACCACCTTACTCCAGAATTTAAATAAGAGTCAGCACTTGGTAGGTAGTGATGGGAATTTGAGTTGAAATGTACAGTTGAGGATAGAGTAGGTTCCATATGCAATGTCTCACACACACTGAACTTATAGGGAGCAGAAATCACAAGCTAGTAGGAGAGAACTACAAAGCCAGAACCATGTGTTTCCTGGATGGAAGGTGAAGAGAGAAGTTGCCTTCACTCCTAATATCAGTGACTCTAGTTACAGTACTCTTGCCCTGGGTGCTGTGATGTCTCTCCATGTGATAGAGACCGTAATTTTCTCATTCAAACCCCACTATCCCTTTCTTGGTTTTATTCAGTGTGGTCATGTCCACAGTAAAAAGACTAAATCTTTCACCTCTCTTTACAGTAGGTATAGCCCTATTCCTGGCCAAAGAGACTTAAGTGGAAGTTATTGAGTAGAACTTCCTAGAAAGTTCTTAAAAAGAGGAGAGGCAGCTGGGATGCACTTTTTGGCCCACCACACCCTCCTTCTAACTTCAGCCTGGAGATCAGAGTTGATGGCTAAAGCCCCAGATTAAGGATGGATTCCTCAGCTAGGGATGGAGGAGCAGTAAGGTGGAAGAAGTCTGAGTACCAGATGACAATCAACCTGCCATACTAAACAGGGATTGCCTACTTCTCAGTTCTTCTAATAAGAGAAAAACAAGCCTTTCATGCCAACGTGGCTTGGTTGAGAGCTAGAGGCAGTCAGCAGTGCCCTCACACAGCCAGAAGGCACTCAGCAAACATTGCATGCTAAGCATGTGTTGGCAGTCTATGAGCTGAGATGTGGGCCCTCCTTCACCATGGTCGCTGCATTTCAGAGCCCCATGTCCTCAAAAGAAGTGCAAGAGCAAATGCTGTCCACCTAGAACAAGATCAGAACTACCTTGTGGGGTGGCTACCCAATAGTATCGAGGTGCCGTGTGGGGCAGCCCTCTTTGAGGCCTCCAAGTGGTGATGTGAGGATCCCTTCTGGGGTCTCAAGCTGACAGCCATGCTCATGCGCAGCAGCGCCACTATTCATGAGCTTTTTTTTAACGCATCCGGGAGCAGTTTTCTGTAATGATCACCAGGTCTCCCTTCACTGGTTTATAAGAGAAGGGATGGATGGGGCGGAATTCACAAAAGTAGATAATGGCATGATGATCTGGTGGTGTTAGAATACCGATGGTATGAAGAAGCGGCAATTAACAACAGAAGAAACTTTTGAAGGTGATGAGGAAAAGATCTGTGAATAAAGAAGTCTCTCCTTCGTCTTGACCTTTCTTAATGAACAGTGCTATCCCCGCCCCCCCCCAAAAAAGTCTCTCTGACTTCAATTAAAAACAAACAAACAAACAAACAAAATACATGGTATTTCTTTAACCCTTTATAAGTGAAAATGAGTGCATCTTCAGACTTAATGGTTGCTGGGTCTAATGGCTCACGTGGTTCTAAATAAGTTTATATAGGACCCTAAAAGACAAGACAAATTTGTATTAGCAGCCATCTGGAATATAGAATATACACTAAAATAGCAAGGAATTGGCAACCCCACGAAACAGATCAGGTAATGTGGACTTTCTACTGCACGACTTGGAAGAACCGATGGGCCATAAAAAGCTAAATACATGAGCCTGATTTTCCATTCAGGGTTCAGCCATGTTTGAGACTTCACACGGAGTATAGGTAGAATAATTAATTAGTAGTTTTTCATCCTTTTTGATGAAACCCTGAAGTTGTACAGTAATACCATGTCTTGAATATGCAATATTGAACTTTGACACAATCTTTTCATAATAAAATACCAAAAGTTAGATAAAGAAGTTTGCTTGGGAAAAAAAATTGGTAGTATCTAGTCGAATTGAAAGGATGTGAACTGTATAACCGAACAATCCCTCATAAGTATATGCCCTCAAGCAGGGCTTGGCAAATTTTTTACGAAAAGGGCCAGATAGTAAATACTGTCAGTTTTTCAGGCCATGTGGTCTCTGATGCAACTACTTAACTCTGCATTGTAGAAACAAACAAACAAACAGACAAACAAATGAAAAAACAGCTATAGACAATATCTAAACATATGAGTATGGCTATCTTCCAATAAAGCTTAACCAAAAAAGTGATAGGCAAGGGTCATCGTTTGTCAACCCCTGCTAGAGAAACTCAGGCAGGTGTGTACTGAAAAACGGTTATAAAAATATTATTGCAGTCTTGTTTGTAGTAGCCTCAAACTGGAAACAACCCAGACCCAAATGTCTATCAACAAGAAACTCAACAAATAAATCACAGTACATGTATCAGTGGAATAGCAAACAGCAAATCAAATGATCTCTGTATACATGTAACAACATTCTTCTAAGATTCACTGGTGAGTCTTAAAAACAAAACGTTGAACAAAGGCAGCTAGACACAAAGGAATATATCCTGTATGATGTTTGATCTGGTAAAACTAAACTATATCTCCTAGGAGTGTTGTCAAATAAAGCAGAGAAGAAATTACCACAAAATTTGGAAGGTGAGAAGCAATGGTGATGGAGAACAGGTTCATAGTGGGCCTTGGGTACTCACAACATCCTATTCCTTAACTTAGGTGATGGTTACATAGATATTCACTACTTACTATTTTATAGAAATTATACATTCAGATTTTTACACACACTTAAACCTATGTTTTATATGTATATAAATTTCACAAGAAAAATGTGGGGGTCTTAGTACTTTTCACCTATAAAGTGCCGTAGACATGACAGATGTTAATAATATGATGTCTGGGTCTCCCTAAAATGAAAGGTACCACTCATGGTTTTTGTTTGCTGTGTAAGAGCAGGGGCCTATTTTGTCCTAGGTGCTGGGAGCTGAGGTTGACCAGCTATAAACCAACCAGGAGCATCTTAGCCAGGGCACTGTGTCTGTGTACTTTCACGTGCACGTAACATAATTTCTTAGTAGTTCATATGCCTTTTATTTTGTAATCTGCCAACTACTAATGTACAAACCCTTGAGAAAACGTCTGCATTGTTCCTGTAAGTGAAATCAGACATCGACTACATGGTATTCTGGAGTAGTTAGGGTCTGCAGCTGTCTCTTCTCTTTTACTCTGAAAAATATTATGAAATTGAGAAGTGCTATCTTTGATAGTGTCTCCTGGGAGCAGAGCACGTGAGGAACAGACTTCCACCGTGGAAGAGATGGGTGAGGAGGTTAAGTAAATTTTCTTTGTGTAGTTCCCATTAAACTTCAATCAGAGTTACAGAAAGAAATCTCCTCCAGGCGGCTGCGAATACAGGTATTGGTTTGACTTTAATAAAAGTCATAACTGATCTCTCTGAGGTCTCTCGTGAAATGAGCTCAGCAGAATTCAGGCAGGTCCTTGAGAGGGAAAGCGCCCACTTAAACATCACATTATCCTAATAATCCTATTCCAGAGCTGCCGTCCCATTATTTTAAAGGTCTTCATTTGCAAATTGTGGTATTTGAAAGTTTTCTTTTTACATTATTGCCGAAAGCAGGATGGATCTTTCTGAGGGCCCCGCGCCTATTTACACACTCCCTTTCCTTCCAGGCCAGTGTAAAACTGCATGATGGGTAATCCAGGCCGCCCTGCACCTTTGCATCCTCACTTTACTAAACCACCTGTTTAAAGCAATACCTACTTTGGAGGTAAGACTAGTTGTAATGAGATTTGTTAGAATGAGAAGAAATATTCTTTAATTGCTAAGAATAGCCTTGATCACGCTGGACATCAGGAATTACATTGTCACAAGCCAAGAAATCTCATCCATTGGTCATTTAACAAATCTTTTCAGGGCACCTGCTATATGTCAGGTGCTACTCTAGGCATTGTAATAAAGTGGGTATCATGGCAGACGAGGGATGTACAGTCTAGTAAGGGAGACAGAGTGAACGGTGAAATTTTAGTAAGGCGATTTCTGATTATAAGAAGGTATAAAAAATTGGAGTGGATAATAGGTGATGATTTGGGATGAGGGCACCGGTGTAGACAGAGTGGTCCACTTCGGAAGGTATCATGTGAGTTGACAACTCACTGAGGAGAAGGAGCCACCCATGCAAATATTTCAGGGGAAGGGATTTCAGGGCGAGGGTATAGCAAGTGTCAAATACTTAAGGGAAGACAGGAAGAAATTTCAAGGTACAGAAGTGTCCTGAGTGGGGAAATAAGGACAAGAGATGCATTTGAAAAGGTAGAGGGGGCCAGGTCCTGCAGAGCTTCGTGGGCTATGATAAGGTTTCGTATTTTATTATACATGCAAAATCTTTTTGCCCTTTTAATATATAAATAGCATTTCTCAGGATAATGTCTGGCTTTTTTCTGGGATGCAGAGGTACTTGGGTGAGTGTGAGGAAAAATACAAAGTGGCTCTGAACCCTGGCTTTGCCACTTAGCTTTTGTGTGACCCGAGTAAGTTTCGCAGCCTCTCCAAGCCCCTTCTGTAGAGTAGGGATAACCACACCGCTTGATGGAGTCATGGCGAGCATTAAATGTCTGTGAAAATGCCTCGCCAGTGTCCCTATTCAGCGGGCACTTGATAAGTTTCGGTAGACTCTCAGTTTGAATAACCCCAGGGCCTGCGGAACCTGTGGGAAAGCCCCCCCCCCCCCCCGCAGCCCCCAGTAAAAGCTCATTGTTTAAAATGAAGTCAAACCAACAACAACGCATCAAGGAATATCTGAAAATGTTAACAGATCCTAGGCAGGCAGCCTTGGTGTAGTGGGGTAGGCACTCAGCTCTGGTCCTAGCTCTGCAGCTCACTAACCAAATAATCTCAGGAAACTGAGCCTCAGTTTCCAAATCTGGGTAACAGGAATAGTCATCATTATAATTCTGGTCACTTCACAGTTAATCAGGGCTTCCAACGCAATGAGGGATGTGAGGGCTTTGCTGGGTGAAGTTAGCCTCCTGGGCTTCTTTGTTAATGCTTCACTCTCCATCTCCTGGGAGATGAAGGGCAAGCTGATAAGACCTCTGAATAAGTTTCAATCGGTGCTGTGAGTTGGAGGAAGGCACAGGAGGTCCCCTTCAGGACTTCCCTCAGTCTTATTCTCTACTAGAATGAAAGGAATTCATTTACGGCTTTCCTTAGGATGTTCAAAATTTACATTCTTTATCAGATTTAGAATTATTTTAGTTCAACTTCTTGGTCCAATGTCCCCTCTCTTTGAGAGGGGAAGGGTATACCCGCCTTAAGGCAGGCGCTTCTTTCCCACCCTCTCTTTCCTCCACTCTCCCTTCGCTGTCCTTTCTCCTTGCTGAAGCAGAGCCAGCAATAAACTGACTTTCATTCTGGGCCACAGAGGAGTCTCATCGGGATGATGATAATGACCCTGGCCAGCAGATTTTACAAAGCAAGCCTAACATTGCTGCAAGTTCCAGCCCCTCTGATTACAAGAAGTCCCGGATCTAGAATCAGGATTGCATTAGGAGTGTTTGCCTCTCCTCACTTCTGCTGCTTGACTAAGCCAAGGGACACAGACAAGAAAGACATGACTGGGACCAGGTGTGAATGAGGGGCTGCTGGGAGTGGGCAAAGCTGTCAGCCTCAGACAGGAGGAGTGGGAAGGAGGGCCTAATGTCAAAGCTGAAAACTGGAGAAAATCATAATAACTCCAACATGACATCAATAGATAAATGTATTTCTGTTCCTAAACTGAGATGGGGACTCAAAGGGACAAACACAATCAGGCCACGGGCACTTGGGTATAACGCAGAAGGGGAGGAAGAATGTAAACATAGAATCAGCTGGATTTTGGTTTTGGTTTGGGGTTTTTTAAAACTTTTGCTGGCTAGGATGCAAGTCTTGTTTCTAGAGGTTCTGAAAATGAAGATGATGAGAACTGAGGAGGCAGGATTATGGAGAGGGACGGGGAACTTTCCACTGGGGAAGCCTGAAAACACACATTCTCCTATTTAATAGTCAGCTCAGATCTGTGAAGTAGGGTAGAATTCATCATTCCCAGCTACAGGTGAGGAAACTGAGCCAAAGGGATTGAGGACCTATCTTTTGAAACACAACTTATAAAAAGCAGTGCCTTTACTGAAGTCCACTGGTTCCAGTCCTGAGCCTACCAGCCAGCCAGAACTCTCACAAGAAGCCTCTCATACCCTTGACGCCAACGCCATGTTACCTTGAACCTCAGAGAAAAGAATGAGGGTCCAGACCCCCAGAAATGAGGCTCATTAACTGGAAGGAGAAAGAAGGGACCTACCGCTCTCTCCTCCTGAGAGGAACAATTTGTACTTATTAAGAAAGGCATTTGTTCAAATCGGCAAACCCTTTTAAGAACTAGAGTCAACTTCTATGCTGAAAGGGCCTGTGCTCAGAGCTTCTAACTGATGATAATTACTAGTCAATTACTCTTTTGTGAAGCCCTTGGGCCCAGCAGAGCACCTTGAGGGGGTGGTGCCCGCAGGCCCAACTCTGTCCTGGCCTGCTCCTCCAGCATCTCATATTAGGAACCAGAGACGAAGATGCTGGGCTCCAGGACAGACCAGCAGTAGGCCCCAGTCTGGTCTGCAGCCCACATTTTTTTGCCATATAAAACACAAGTGTGCCAGATGGGACATGCTTAACTCAAAAATTCTGTGTTGTTTATCTGAAATTAAATTTTAACTGGGCATCCTGTATTTTAATTTGCTCAGTCTGGAAGCCCTACATGCAACCCACCCACTTCCCCGGAGCCCTGCGACCTGGCTTCTTCAAATCACGAATGATCGCTTGGGCAAGAATGCCTTTTCTTCCTCGGACTCTGCACGGTTTGGGTTCCTCAGACTCTGCGGGGGTTGGGTGGGTACAAATATTGATTGATGCCTATTATATGCCAGGAATCAATACATAGTCTAACTCATTTTAATCCCCAGCATAACCCTCTGACATAGGCATTATTATTACTATTTTTTTAACTTAATGGGAGCTACAGACTCCTTGCAGAAAAGGACACACACACACACACACACACACACACACACACAACTTTGCACACTATTTACAGGAAACAACAGCACCCATCTACCTAACCCCTTATCTGTGCTATTAGGTCAAATACCCTGGTAACTCGTGGTATCTCTAAGGGTTCTCCCAGCTCACATTCAACTTCTCAGCAGCACTGAAACATTCTACAGAAGCACCTGCTTAGTGGTAGCTACCTCCACAGCAATAGTAGTTATGCTGAAGGCTGGAGCTGCAGGACAGGACGGAGATTTAGGAAAAATATATGGGAGAGTGGCCTCATGGTGCTGGACCCTGCTTGACTCAAAGGACAAGGGTCCTCGGAAGGAAGTTCTTTTTCTCCCTGCCTCCCTACCCCAGAAGTCTTGTTTCGCGTCTCCTTCCAGAAGGAAGGGACAGGCAGAACCCTGGTTGCCTCCTCAGCACAGACAGCCCCATCACCAAAGGGCCCAGACTATTAATTACCCACCATCATGGCGCCGTTTAGCCTTCAATTTTCCTGACTACCACAAGGATTAACTCAATCTGTGAGACTTCACTGGGCCATTTAAGGGAGCATCATAACTCTTTCTGTTCCCCAGAAATTGTAACCCGGACTCGGTTTTGTAATGCTAATTGCCTTATCTTCATAAATTTTACAGTCTTACATAATTTACCCGCATTGTAGCAGGATTTCCCAAGAATAAAAAAGCAGGTGCCGTCAATGGTAATTTGAATAAGAAAAGACATGTTAAGTGGTTCTTCTCTCACTAGTAATAGAAATTAATTAGCTTTGAGCGGCTTTGGAGGTTTTTGCATTTTTTGCTGTAACCTGTTATGTTTTCTAATTGTATGGAAAGAAGGTTTGATTTGATCACATTATTTGGTGACGGAGAGGGCTCTGTTTGGAGTCAAAGGTACAGGAAGGGTGGCAGCCAGAAGTGTGGGAAGCCACTAAAGCCTTGCAGAGAGTGTGGGCTTTACAGTCAGATAAACATGAGTTCTGAGCCAGGGTCAGCTCTTGTTAGCTCTGTGACCCTGGACAAATCACTTTTCCTCTTTACACTTCAGCCTTTTCATCTGTGAGACAGGAGTCACCAACTCCAACTGCAAGGGAGAAAGCATAAAGCGGAGCAGTTGGGAGTGTTAGCTCTGGAGCTGTATGCACTCAGCTTTGATCTGGGTCTACCGTTTACTTGCTCTGTGGCTTTTCCAGTTTGGATGCTTTTAATTTCGAGAGACATACAAGGCCATTTAAACTGATTTAAGCCATATAAAGATGTGTTATCTCACATGAGAACACTTGAGTTACTGCAGGATGCAGGGGTAGTACAACTGATGGACCGATTGCATCAAAATTCTAGGTCTACTTTCTATACTCTGCTCTGTCTTAATGCTGATCCTCCCCTCTCCTGGCAAGTATCCTGGTTCACATCTAGGGAAGAGGAAAGGAGCCTCTCCCCCTAATGGTCTGGCTGAGCCAATCACCCCGGGACGATGATTGACTCCTGGAGAAGGCTACTCATGGAATGTTAGACTAACCAGGATTACCTTTATAGAGCTGGGATGAGGTCTACTTTCTTAAATCATGTGTATACTGCCTAATGTAGACACACTATACTGTAGTAATAACTAAAAGGATCTTGGCAAGTTACTTATCTCCTCTAAGGTCAGTTTCCTTGTCTATAAAACGGGTCAATAAAAGCACCATCTCTTAAGGATGTCATGAGGATTTGTTAATACAGATCTAATGTATGATAGGTTCTCCATGCATTCTAATTTCTTCCTCCTGCTTTCTTTTCTCTTTCCTTGGAATCCTTTTCTTGATTCCTTAAAAGAAATCCTCTAGCAAGTTATTCAAAGCAACTCCCTGTACTTTGGAAGGACTAAAAGCAAATAAGAGAGAGGAGAAACAGTTTCCTTGTTCTCCAAAGTAGCACCTTTCCAACCACAAGAAAACTATAATTAAGGGACTATGTTGCCAAAGACACAACTAAGAAAATATGACCATAATGAGAAAGAAGCATTACGAAAGCAGGACATGAATTGCATGGAGAAGTTAATCAAAGATTGACCTGCTTTTTGACACACTTTCTCCAATCAACTTCACAAACTCTGTGCCAACTCACTCCCCTTGGATGGTTCCACCCTGAGTCCTGGCTCTGAATCACGGCAAGCCAGGTGACAAGCAGGTTCTGTAGCTAAGGAAGAGACTCAAAGACTCTTCTTCCTTTGATCAGAGTCATAGAAATGGGAGCTGAAAGGCAACTCTCCTGTCACCCGGCTGAAGCCCTTCATCGTACAGCTTTAAAATATATGAAATCCAGTGATTATCAGACTGGATCAAAATGCAAGATCCAATTATTTTCTGTCCATAAAAAATGAATTTTAAATGTAAAGACCCAGATAGGTTGAAAGGAAAAGGATGGAAAAGATATATCATGCTCTTTCTTACGCAAACAGTGAGCGTATGAAAGCTGCTGTGGCTATATTAATGTCAGACAAATTAGACTTCGAGATAAGAAATATTATCAGAGATAAATAGGGGTATGTATATTTCATTACGATAAAGGGATTAATTCATTAAAAAAAAGACATGATTGTCCTAAATGTGTATGCATCTATTGATGGATCTTCAAAAGAAATAAAGTAAACATTGGCGAGCATAGTTATTCTCTCAGTAGTTAATAGAATGTCTAGAAAAAAATCAGTAAGGATATAGAAAATTTGAATAACACAGTCAAGCAACTTTACCTAACTCATATTTATAGAACTCTATACCTAGCACATGCAGAGATTTCATTCTCTTCAAGTACACATGGAATGTTTGCCAAGACAGGCCATGTATTTAACCTTAAAATACTTTTCAATAAATTTTGAAAGATTATAAACATATACAGTGAGTTCTCTGAAAACAGTGGACTTAAATTGAAACCAATAACACTAAAATATTTGGAAAAGTTTCAAATAATTAGAAATTGATACACTTCTAAAAAGTTGCATCAAAAAAGAAATCACAAAAGAAATTGTAAAATATTTTGAACTCAATGATAATAAAAATACACATATCCAAACTTGAGAGATTTAGTCAAAGGAATACTCAGAATGAAGTGAATGTGTGTGTGTGTGTGTGTGTGTGTGTGTGTGTGTGTATTTAAATGCCTATATTGGAAAAGAAGAAAGATTTTAAAATTAATGAGCTAAGTTTCTGACTTAAGAAACTAGAAAAAAAGAAAAATAAATAAAAGAAGGAAATAATAAAATACGAATAAACATAAGATACAGAAATAGATAAAAGTTAAGAAGAGAGAAAATTAAAGTTAAATTTCATTCTTTGGAAAAATTAAAACATTGAAAAACTCCTAAGGCTGATCAGGAAGAGATTTTGAACAAAAGGGGGTAGAGATGACACATTATCAAGAATAAAACAGTTATCGCCATAGATGTTATAGATACTAAAAGAAAAGGCACTATTTTGCAAATAAATTTGACGACTTAGATAAAGTGGACAAATTTCTTAAACACACACACAAACACAAGTTATCAAAACTGACACAAGAAGAAATATATAATTGGGATAGTTCTTTGTTTATTAAATAATTTGAATTTATAATTAAAAAAAAAAAAACTTTCCGTAAAGAAAACTCTAGATCCAAATGATTTCCTGGTGAGTTCTATTAAACACTTAAGGAACAGATAACACCAATCTTACACAAATTCTTTCAGAAAATAGAGGCTGTAACAAGCCCATCTCATTTTATAAAGCCAGAATAATCTTGATACCAAAACCAGACAATGATATTACAAGAAAAGAAAGACATATACCAATATTTTTTATGAATGTGGGTGTAAAAATCCTGAATAAAATATTAATAAATTGAATCTAGAAATATATGAAAAGGATGCTGCATCATAGCCCTGGAACACAAGATTGATTTAACATTTAAAATCAATGTAATTCGCCACCACGTCACAAAAACAAAAGAGAAAAATAATCTTAACAGATGCAGAAAAAGTATGAGGAATTCAGCACCCAATCAGCTCACAGAAAACTTCCTCAGTCTGATAAAGGGAAAAATAAACACCAGCAACAGTAATGACAACAAAAACAAAAACCTACAATGAACATCACGCTCAGTGGGGGAAATCCTGAACAGTTTTCACCTACTACTGGGAATAAGGCCAGAATGTCTGCTCTCGCCACTTCGATGCAGCATTGTATTAGAGGTTCTGTCAATACAACTAGAAAGAAAAAGAAAAAAAAATGTTGGAATAGAAGAAGTAAGACTGTCTTTTGTCAGCAATGGTATAAATAGTTACGTAGAAACTCTAAGAAATAAAAAATTCTTTTAGTTACTCAAACTAATACATTATTTTAGCAAGATCACCAGTACATAAGGTTAATCTATACAAATCAATTATATTTCCAAGTGCTAGGAGCAAACAATTAGAAAATTTTAATTACAATAGCTTAAAAGTAAAAATACTCAGAAATAAATTTATCAATGGATGTGCATGCAACATCTCTACACTGAAACCACAAAACATTAAATTGTACAAATTAAAGACCTAAATAAATAAAAAAATATATATACCATGTTTATGAGTTGGAAGTCTCAATGTTGTTAAGATATCAATGCTCCCCCAAATCTCTGTAGATACAATGGAATCTCAATCATAAATTCAATAGTTATTTTTTTAAATGAAAGTGATAAGTTGATCTTAAAATATATATGAAATTGCAAAGAATCTAGAATAGCCAAAATAATCTTGAAATAAAGATCTAGTTGGAGGACTTTATTTGATTTCAAGACTTATAAAAAGCTTATAAAACTAGCAGTCAAGATAGTATAGTGTACAGATAAGGATAAACATTTAGGTTAATGGACTAGAATAGAGAGTCCAAAAATAAATTCATACATACACAATCATTTGAATTTTAACAAAAGCACCAGGTCAATTCGATGTGGAAATGAAAGTCTTCTTAACAAAGGGTGCTAGAAAGAAAGGAAAAAAGCATATGAAAAAAAATGAACTTCAACTCTGACCTCACATCAGACACAAAAATTAATTCAAATGGATAATAAACCTAAATGTAGTAGCTAAAACATTTAGAAAAATACATAGAAGAGAACCTTTTTAACATTGGAGTAAGCAAACATTTTTTTTAGAATATAAAAAGAACTAATCACAAAACAATTGATAAATTAGACTTCATCAAAATTTCAAAACTACTCTGCCATTACTAAAATGAAAAATAAGCCACAGACAGAAAAAACATTCTTACTACATATGTCCTAGAAGTCACTATTAAAAGACAAACCACTCAATAAAAATGGGCAAAATACTTGACTATGGACCTAACAAAACAATATATATGAATGAGTAAAAGCACATGAAATTTGCTCAAAATTATTAGTCATTAGGGAAATGTATTAAAGCCACAACACGATTCCACTTTACATCCACTAAATGGCTAGAATTAAAAGGATAGAAAATACTAAATATTGACAAGGGTGTGGAGACTCTGGAATTGCTATTAGCAGTGTCAAATAGAGAACTGTTTCATAGTAGTTAAATATACACTTACTGTATGATACGGATACACTCCTGGGTAGTTATTCTAGAGAAATTAAAGCATGTATCTTCTAAAAGACCCAAACATGAATGTCCTTAGCAGGATTATTAATAAAAAGTTCTCAATGGAAATCAACCAACCCAAATATCCATTAACAGGTAAATGGCTAAATAAATGATGGTAT
Organism: Rousettus aegyptiacus; assembly: GCF_014176215.1. Taxonomy (NCBI): domain Eukaryota; kingdom Metazoa; phylum Chordata; class Mammalia; order Chiroptera; family Pteropodidae; genus Rousettus; species Rousettus aegyptiacus. The sequence goes on along the minus strand of NW_023416284.1, from coordinate 24,456,311 downwards.
AGTCACACAATGGAATACTATCCAACAATAAACAAGATTGCACTACTGATACATATAAATGAATCTCAAAAACATGTTGAGCAAAAGAATCCTCGTATAAAGTAATCCCTGCTAGTAGATATCAGTAGTTGCCTCTGGTGGGTAGAGATTGATTGGATGGGAAAAACATGGGAAATTTTTAGTGATGGATCTGTTCTATATCTTGACTGGGGTGGTGGTTATACAGGTATACTCATCTGTCTAAACTCATCAAATCATATCGTTAGAATCTGTGAAGTTTGCTGCAGGTAAATTTTGCCTTAAAAAATATAAAAGATGATTTGGTTATGGGACATGGATTCGAGGAAGTATAGAGAGATCCCGGGAAGAACAGTCAGGAGGCTCTTCAGCAGACAGGTGAGAGATGATGGCGCTTGAAATAAAGTGGTGACAGTAGAGTGGAAGAGAAGTGAACAGCGCTAAGAGATATCAAGGAGGCAATCCCGTCGGCGCTTGGAGATTGAAGGAAGAAGGTATGTGTTTGATTACTCTCAGACTTCTGGTCTCATTCACTGAGATGGAGAACCCAAAGGAGCACCCAGTTTGTATAATAAGATCACAATGCCCACGAGTCAGCTTTGAGCATGAAACTCTGACAATGTCCCTTCCCTGCTTACTCTCCTGTAGCAGGTCCTTCTGCCCACAAAATACAGTCCACGCCTCTTAAACAAAAGAGGTCCTATATAATCTGGACCCTGCTGACTTCTCCAATCTTAGTTCCCCTAACTCTCCTTCCCTTCATCCCTTGAATCCTGGGCTACATTCATTTCTAGAGGCACTGCATCTTTTCAGGCCCCTGTACATCTGCACTAGCTAAACCCTCTGCTTAGAAAATCCCTCAGTTGGAGTGATGTATCCTTCCTTTGGGAACCCCAGACTATTCGGTGTGTGCCTTCATATAGAAATCTTGTGTTGCAATTTTTTTCTTTCTCACTAGATTGTGAATGACTCAAGGGTAAGGCTATTTCATATTAACTCTGGTACTCCCTAAGCCTAGGGTCAATAATGTTCAGAGAATGGATAGGTAGTGAAGGGTCAAGATTTCTGTCTTTGTACTTACCATTCATTCTGCAAGATCTTGTTAAGGTCCCAGGAAGTTCTCTGCAAAATAGGATAAATGCTAAATCCTTTAGGTGAGGGCAGATGACATGAGAAGTGACATTTTACCAGAAGACCCTATGGGAATGATTTCACTGTAGTCACTCTCTGAGGCTCTTTAAAATGAAAGCAGTCACAGCCGCCACCAGGAAAGCAAGACTACCGTGTACTTGAGGGAAGAAGAACACCCCAAAACACAGAACTTCTTTACAGCAATATCACTAACCTTACAGGTGATGTTGAAACCAAGTTAATGAAGTCAGTTTTGTTAGAGTATTGGGCACAATGAAAGTACGATGTGGAATATTTCCTTTCCTGAAGCTCTTTAAGAATAGAAGAAATTTTATCCTACCCGATCTTCTACATTCTGTTTCCAAAACGCAAATTACCTTCCTCTCTATCTTTACTACTTCTCTCTTGGTTCAAGCTCTTCTCTCTTGCTTGAATTATAACAATAGCCTGCCATGTCTCCCTGGCTCCAATCTATCCTAAGCTCTGGCCACCAGAGTGACCTTTCTCTAACTCAGATCTGACATGTTACCTCTCCTAAAGCTTCACCCCACTTATATCATACAGGAGAAAGCCCACATGCCTTACCATGATCTGAAGTTACCTACAGTTGATGACTCTGTCTCCCTTTGCAGCCTAAACTTCTGCATTTCTATCAGTGGCTACTCTTTCTGATGGGAGATGTGTCGTATGGGCAAAAAGATTAAAAATTGTCCTCACCGCCCTTCTTTTCCTGCCATTCTTTCTGGATGTTGCATTTATTTTGATTGGCGAGTAACAAATTATCACAAATGTAGCAGCTTAAGACAACATGCATGTATTATCTCACAGTTTCTATGGGTCAGGAGTCCAGGCACGGTTTAGCTAGGTTTTCTGCTTCAGGACTTCACCAGGTTGCAACCAAGGTGTTGGCTGGACTGCATTCTCATCTTGAAGTCTGACTGGGGAAGAGTTGACTTTGAGGCTGGCTTACTAACATTGCTGTTTGACTTCAGTGTTTTGAAGCTGCAGGCCTGAGGCCCTATGCTCTGACAAGTCACCTGAAGCTCTTTACTACATATCCCTCTGCAGGTAGATCACATCATGGGCGCTTGCTTCTACAAAGCCAGAGGAAGACAGTGTGCGAGACTGCTAGCAAAATGGAGTCTTACAAACACAATGTAATCACTGGAGTGACATCCCATCACCTTTGCCATTAATCGATTGGTTAGAAACAAATCGCAATCCTTAACCATACTCGGGATGTGAACACCAGAAGACTGGGATAACAGGAATAATCTTTGGGTCTGGCCACCAATGTCATGGATTTAAGCTTCCAAGCCTTTGCTTGTTTTGCTCTCTTTCTTTAATATGTCTTCCCCTGAGCTCCTGCCACTGGTATAGAGGAACAAGCATTGCACCTGAGTTACCCTGTGCTGATTCCAGACCCACCTCCACAGGATGTAAACTAGACAGACGTCTGAGAAGACAGATGGAAAAGCTTCAGTTCAAGTCTGCCTCTGTTACTCAACCAACATGACTCTTGAAAAGATACTGATCCTCTCCCGGCCTTAGTTGTCTCATGAGTAAAATGATGCAATTTACTTCACAAGTTGGCTGTGAGGATTAGATGAGGTAATACATGAAAAATGCCTGGTGGAGTGCCTGGTGTGCAGAAAACCCTCACTAAGAGTTTTATCACATTGAAGATGATTCTCAGGTTTAGCTGCATAGAGGCATGTCCCATGTGGGCTCATGACGTCATGGGAACCAAGGACATTATCTCTGGATGGGGGCTCCCCCTCCTCTCCACAGATCCCACTCCTATGTGGTTTATAGAAATGACTTATCTCAGACAGTGTCCTCCCGCAGTCCTCTACCCGGGCCAGCCATTCTCCAGCCTCAGCAGTGGTCAGCACTAAGGACAGGGGCCAGGTCCTCACAGGATTTCATCAGCCTTCCCTGGAGCAGATTTCCTTTTAGGGAAGAGAGCAGCCAGCTAGTCCCAGGACAAGTACAGCCCCTGCCACAGCTCTCAACCCCAGGCTCCCTGGGGGCAGGACGGGGCGGGTGGAGGGGGATCACCCACATTTTCCACGGCTCTCTCTGAGTACTTTGAATTTCATTAGAGCAATTATTTCAAATGGAATTAAAAGGGTTTAAAATTAGACCTTAAACTCTTAACAATTAGTGACGCAGCGACCTGCCATCCACAGAGCCACAATAGACCTATGTCGATTGGTACGTGAGCACAATGCCAGTCTCCAGATCTGCATGCACTGTTACAATAAACGGCTTTTAATAAAATGAATATTCTTAATTACCGTTGCATTAATAAGCTGCAAATTAGTCATCATTAGAGGCCCCACAGTCCCTCTCCACCTCTCTGAGAGTCACTGGTGGGCTTCACCAGCTCAGCTGCTTCTGCAAACTCTCAAGCTTTACTGTAACCTCTTACGAGGTGGCCAGTTAGGGGAAAAGCCCCATATTGGCTTCAGGGAAGAGGTTCAAAAGCTGGATCAGGTCTCTGGGATCCTTCTGGCTGCTCTAGCTTGAGACTCCCAATGTTCTCTAGGCTAGCATTATCCCGGCTTAGAACCCTCAAACACCTCGACCAAATCATTAATTCTCCTCATTATTTGTTCATTTATTTGTCAGGTACCAAATTAAGAATACTCGCTAAGGTATCTAGCATCTACTTGAACCACTCTGGGAACTGGGGCAGCCCCTGCTAAGGTCTTATAAGGTCTTCCTTAATAAGTGCCTAAAATCTGCCTGAACCTGACTTCTGAGACGCTGGGCTCCACCCCCCACCCACATGGACGAGGAAGCTCTGGGGATCCTGGGAGAGTGTCGTCTTGAGCAAGAGCACTAGATTCACAGGTCTGGAATCTGCCCCAAGTCCCTTGTGGGATTGGGCAAGTTGCCTGCCCTCCTGGGCCTCAGTTCTCCTACCCGTATGGTGGAGACATTGGTCTAGGCCAAGAGCCAGCACATTTTTTCTGTAAAGGGCCAGATAGTATTATAAGCTTTGAAGGCCAAGGAGTCTCTGTCACAACTACCTAACTCTGAGTAACTGGCAGGGACTAAATTTGGCCCATGGGTTATAGTTTGCTGGCCCCTGGTCTGGGTGAATGATAAGCACCCTGGCAACTCTCCCCCCTACTGAGTATTTACCCCAAAGACTTAAAAAATCATACCCATAAAGACATTTGCACACCAATGTTCATAGCAGCATTTTTCACAGTGGCCAGGACATGGAAGCAACTGAAGTGTCCTACGATAGATGATTGGCTAAAGAAGCTGTGGTACATATATATAATGGAATAGTACTCAGCCATAAGAAGAGATGAAATACGGCCATTTGTGACAACATGGATGGACCTCTAGATAGTCATTCTAAGCAAAATAAGCCAAATAGAAAAAGTTGAAAAATCACATGATATCACTCATATGTGGGATATAAACCTAAAAGCAAAAAAGGAACAGGACAAAAAAACAGAGACTCATGGACATGGAATATAGACTAGTGGTTACCAGAGGGTAGGCGGTGGGGGAGGAGGGTGCAGGTAGATGGGGTTAAGAGGGTAAAATATGGGGAAGTAGGCGGAGGGTAAAGTGGGTCAAGGGGATCAAATATATGGCAGCTGAAGGAAACTGGACTTTGGGTGGTAAACACACAATAGAATATACAGATGTTAAACTATAATGTACACCTGAAAATTATATAATTATATTAACCAATGTGACCCAATAAACTTAATGTAAAAAATTAGAGTAAGTTTAAAATGCAAATTTAAATGGCCATATTATTCATAATAAAATTAATAATTATAGTGAAGAAAAAAGAAAAGAACCTTGGCAACTCTTGGGTTCCGTGAATCTGTAAAAAGGCCATCCTTCTACTGGGATGTTTGAGAAAAGCTTTAGCAAGATTTAATGAACACAAAGAGAAATTCAACTCAGATTTTTCTTTTTCTTGTGTTGTTCCCATTCTAGGGCCCTCTAGCATGGGCCTTCCCCAGTCTCTGTCTACACTGGCCTGCCACACCCTTGAATACCATCTTTATCTAATTCTGAAAATTCCCAGCCTTTTCTTAGGATAGACATTGTAGGAGTGAGAGTCCCACTCTGCTCTGAGTATAGAACCAACCACAAAGGAGAAACTGAAATCAGAGAAACAGAACTTTGCTAAGATTGATAAAAGTTTTAGGTCAGTGGTCAGCTGAGCCTCCCTCTATCCATCATTGGCCTACTAGACAGCCTCTGCCTTTCCTGCAAGAACAGACCTGTCCCTTAAGTTGACCACACGAAGGAAGAGAGACTGCTCTGGTTCTGAGCACAGGTGCTCCAAAAGAGAGAGAATCTGGAAGAGGCTGAGCAGCACTTACTCAGTCCTCACTCTAAATCACTCAGATATAAGTAAGTCCTGGGGAGGAGGCAGGGGTGGGGGGAGGGTAAGGAGAGGCCAAGAATGGAAGTTCCTGCCGTCTATAAAGCATAAGTCATGGCGAAGGGAGCGAGGAGACAAACTAACAGTAGTGCCTGTCGTTACAGTGACCCCACATTCTATTCTTTTAGGGACAATCTCAATTTAAGCCTGCTGTCATGTAGTAACTACAGATGGCACCCCTTTCACCCTCAAAAGTGTCTGTCTGGATAATTGATACGGCCAGTCGAATGGAAAGGGGATTGCTTTCTTCCAGTGCTGACTGCAAATACCTCTGCTTCTGCCCTATTACTTTCTACTTTTGTTGCCCAGAAGCTCTTTCTCTCTCCCTGGGCACTCAATCTACTGCCTCCAGGTCCTGCTCACATTGCAGGGTCATGAAAGGTTTATAAGTCTTATTTTAACCAGTCACATAAGGTCTTTTTGGCAAATTAGATCCAAGCTGAAAATTAGTGGCCCATTGGGCAAATTCACAACAGTCCTGGTCTTTCTCGAACATTACCATGAAATGCTTCTTCGCTCAAGGTTTTGCTGTTTCGCATTTTCTCTCTGCTGTGAGGGAGGCTACACTGTGTGCTGAAGAGTCAATAAAATGTATTTGACAGGATTCTGTCCTTGCAGGACTTCTAACCTGGACTATTTATTGTGACAACTGTATGGAACCCATACATGGTGGGCCACTCCACAGAGAGCCTTGGAGCTCAGAGAAGGATGGCGATGTTCTAACAGTGAATGGGAACATGGCACCTGGGCAGGGCCTGAGAGGTGAGCAAACTCTCTAGAAGCAGAGGCCAGGGAGAGGCTCATGCATGCAATATGATGGCAGCCTTTTGGCCTTCCCTGCTTATCCTCGTCCTTGCCCAGTCTCCAGCTCCTCTCATAGGATGAACCTCAACAGTCCTCTAAAGCACGGGTCCCCAATGCCTGGGCCATGGACTGATACCAGTCCAGGGCCTATTAAAAACCAGGCCACACAGCAGGAAGTGAGCGGCGTGCAAGTGAGCGAAGCTTCATCTGTATTTGTAGCCACTCCCCAGCACTAGCATCGCCGCCTTGGCTCCACCTCAGATCATCAGGCAGTGTATTCTCATAGGAGCACCAGTCCCTGGTGACGAAAAGGTTAGGGATCACTGCTCTAAAGTGCCATCCTCTCATCCATTTGCTGCACTGCTGCCACAGCTATGTCCCTAAAGCACAGCTCTGGCCATTCTACTTCCCAGCTCAAGAACCTGCAATGGCTCTCCTTGCCTACAAAATGGCAAAGTGCCTACTACATCTTACTGCACCCTCCTCCTTTCAGACATTTGCATCTCTGATTTAAAAAGTCCTTATTGTCTAAAAATCAGATCGAATGCTTCCTTCTCTCTGCAGCCTTCTCAGATTTGTATAGCCTGCAGGAGCCTTGCCTTTTCCTGTTTCCTTGTTGCACTGACTCTTTTCAGTCTCCTTTGTCCTATAATCCATTGGGGTTGTGTGCCCCCACCCCATCACTGACTGTGGGACCCAGTAGGGCAGGCACTGTGTCCTTCATGTGTTCATCCTCTGGGTCCATCCCAAGGCAGGGCTCAGAGCAGGTGATTAGGAAGTTCTGCTGGGTTGTGCAGAAGGACCCCATGGGACAGATGTCATCAGCCAGCATGCCACTGCCTAGTTGACCTATGCCCCATCCAGGCCCAGAGCCCCTCAATGACTAGGCAGGCCTTTCTTTCGGGGGCTTTCAGGAGACCCACCTGGCCCTCCAGTCATCATTTTGTTCTTTGGCTGGAACCAGAGGAGGGAAAACAATGAAGTATATTAGTTTACTGCTTGATCTTTGCTTCCCTTAAGCAGAGCCAAATCTAAAGTGAATATTGATGACTTAACAAAGCCCCGTGTTTGGTATTCACTGAAAACCATTGTGTATTCCCTAAATAGTTCGTTTTGTTTTCAAAAGTTCTAAAAAACTCACTGTATTGAAATGCATGTTGTTGCATCGATTTTTCTAAAATACACCTTGTTATCTTTTCTTTGGTAATTGGTGACTGGTAATGACTTTGGCAATTTAACATGTTCTTGCAGACACTTTTCCCATTCCCCTTGATAACTGAAGTCAGGAGCGAGGGCCTGTCTGTCAATCTCTGACGCCTGTCAGCCTGTGTGATTGACGGCTTTTGGTCCCACAATAGAGACCATTTTTGCAGCCCCCGTTCTGTTATTTTCCCCTCCTTTAATACTTGTGGGGGATGGTGTTTGCTTTATAATCTGCGTTTAAAATCCAACTTGGAATGAGGCCAGCGCCAGAGAAATTATCACAATGTCTTGTTAGCTTTGCATCAGGAAAATTCTCCAGAGGGTTTCTTAAGCTATGAGTCTACCTTCTGAAATTACCTCTGCTCAAAAATCTAAGCTTTAGCCTTCATCCTGATCCTTTCAAATTCTTGGAGAAAGGCCGAGGGGTCTGCCCAGCCATACTCTAATAGAGGGCATGACCAGGGGGACTGTGTGCATCTGGAGTAAAGTCGCCCATCCCTCACTCTTGGGGCCTCTGTGTATAAGCCCCCACATAATGAATGCGACTCTGAGTGGCGGAGCTCAGCAGAAAACAGAAAGCTCTGGGTCTGCTGGGCAATTATATTCTTCAAAAGCCAGAGCAGGCATGAACCTCTCCAAACTAAAATGAAGCAGCATTTGGTTCAGCTTGACACCACTGGATTATAGGATTGTCTGGCCCCTTTGGAGAAGCAACAAAAAAGCAAAACCAATGAGGGTCAAGGATTAAAGTTATGACGTGTCTCTCTGTGGTTGTGAATAGTTTGAGGTTTCCAGATCCATTTTGGAATCTGATAAAAAACTATAGCCCCTATCCCTAGAAAAATGCTCATCCCTTTATGCTCAATTCTTACCTACAGTTTCAGGGGAAGTGGCTCCTCCTCAAGGATCCATGGGTCTCTTGGGTTAAGATCTGCTCTCTTAACCCAAGGTAGCTAGTTATCTTAAGCAGAGTTCACCTGCAGTCTCGTGACTCTGTAAGTTAGATGATGACCTGGGGCTTGACTGCAGGAGCAAAGTCTGTATGAGGCAAACTCTTGGAACCAGTGCCCTTGGTCAGAGCTTTCTGTGAGCAAATGTGGCTGGAGGAAGCCAGACCTGTAAATATCCACTGGTAGGTTCTTAGTCTGTGGGGCCTCCGGGCTGATAGAAGAGCGCTATGCAGCAAAGATTCTAATATTTTATGCACAAAGAAGGAAGATTGGAAATGTGGTCAAACTGAGAACCAAACCAGCACTGGAGAACCAGAGGAGGAAGGGGCTGGGTAGGTCAGAGGATGGCCAGTTTCTGTGTCAGTTACAGAAAGACATCTTCAGGAACTCACTCTGCAAACACCTTCTCCATCCAGGCCTCTCTCTTAGGTGTGGCTTGGCACATCTTGAGAAGAGATGGCAATTTGTCCTTAAAGGGACTATGCCTCATTGTAAAAAAGTTCGAGATTTATTCTCTTTCTGTTTCCTGCTTTCCATCGCAGCCAAACTACCATCTATATTATTGTTTCTAGTCATTAAACCTGGGAGGTTTTTAAGGGAAGAGGGTCTCCATTTAACCCCATTTTTTTTCAGGATGAGGCCCAAGATTCTCACTGTGGAGTCAGAACATTTTACAAGAATAGTAACACCTGTCATACCTAGCAGGTACCACATGCCAGGCATTTAATCTTTACAATGTAAAGTAGGTAGGTGCGGTAAGCAGAACAATGCCCCCTACCATAAGATGTCCATACCCTAGTCCCCAAAACTTGTGATTATATTACCTTACATGACAAAAGGGACTTTTCAGATACAATTAAGTTAAGGTTCTTGACTGCAGAGATTATCCTCATTGTCTGGGTGGGTCTAATGTAACCTCAGTGGTCCTTATAAGAGGCAGAGAAGACGGCCAGAGTCAGAGAAGGAGAGGGGATGATGGAAGCAGAGGTTGGAGTGATGCCACCATAAACCAAGAAATGTGAACAGCTGAAAAGGTCAAGGAAAGAATTCTTCCCTAGAGCCTCCAGAAGGAACATAGTTCTGCCAACACCTTGATTTTAGTCCCCATGAGACCTGTTTTGGACTTCTGACCTGTATCATAATAAATTGTGCTGTTTTAAGTCACTACGTTTGTGGTAAATAATGGAAAACTAATACAATTGCAATTATCCCAACTCACTTTTTTTCCCCAGATGCAGAGACCAGGTCTCAGTAAGGTTATATGACTTCGCCCAGAGTCGTGACACTTGTAAGGATCCAAGTCTATGTTTGGCCCTAAGTTTGTCTGGATGTAAAACCCATGGCCTTGACCACTCAACCACACTTTCTCAGTGGGCTTCAACCTCATTATCACCCTCATCTCCTACCACCTCTTCCTCTATCCTACCACACTCATGCCTTCACTCCCTCTGTCCCCCCTGTCTGGGGCATCCTTCCCCATTCACCTTTACACTACTGACATCTCTGGCCCAGACTATGACCAGTCATTCAGAAGAGCCTTCTCTCCCCTTCACAGAGAACCACACACTTCTCTCCTACCCCTGCTTTATCATAGCTCAGGTTAAGTTAGTGTCAGGACAAAGAGGGGCCTGTGGACCATCTGCCTTTAAATCAGAATTCCCCAGGACATGGCTCTAAAATCTGCATTTTTGAGCACTATAATGTACATATAATAGGCAGCAAGATGGTCATTTGCCTCCTGGTTAGAGTATGAATTTCACAAAGACTGGGTCTTTCTTTTTCAGTTCTATATCCTCTGCATTGACCCATTGTGTTGGTTAATTTTATGAATCGAGTTGGCTGAGCCACTGTGCCCAGATATTTGGTCAAAGGTTATTCTGTATATTTCTGTGAAAATGTTTTTTTTTGGATGAGATTAACATTTAAGTCTGTGGACTTTGAGTAAAGCAGATTGCCCTCCATAAGGTGAGTGGACCTCATCCAATCAGTTGCAGGCCTTAGCAACAAAGACTGACCTCCTCTGAGCAAGAAAAAGTTCTGCCAGCAGACAGCCTTCAGACTCCAACTGCAACACCCCTGGGTCTCCAGTCTGATGTCCCACCCTGCATATTTTGGACTCACCAAGCCTCCACAATCATGTAAGCCAGTCTCTTAAAATAAATTTCTCTATATAGATAGATATCTATATCTATCTAGATAAATATAGATAGACGTAGATATAGATATAGAGACAGAGACAGATATATAGATACAGATACAGATATAGATGTAGATATAATATAGATATAGATGATATAGATATAGATATAGATATAGATATAGATATAGATATAGATATAGATATAGATATATCCACACACACATCCTGTTAGTTCTGTTTCTCTGGAGAACCCTAATACACCCATTAATGAGTGTTCATTGGATGAGCTCAAGGTGAGATTCATAGATGGTCTTTATAAGAAAAGCTTTAGTAAAATTTTCTTTTAGACTGCCCCCCCCCAAACCCGCAAGAATTATTTCACAGAAGGTCTAGGAGCCCAGAGTAGGCGGGCACTTTCCCCTGAGTCAGGATTCCTGACAAAATGACATGTGTCCTTCACTGACAGAAAGTGTCTGTAAGCCAAGGCAAAGCTGGAGGCAGATACCTGGGGATGCTAGTCCTTCTGGGGGGCCTCAGGAGTAGCTATGTGTGTCCTGATGCCAGAGTCCACTGGGCTGCTGAGCCTGGGGTCTGGGACACTCAGACTAATAAAGCCAGGGACCCCTGTCCACAAAAAATTTCTAAAAATATACTTCAGAGTTTCTAATGATGCTTTTTGAGCAGCTACTCAAAAATGAGAGCTTCAGGCACCCTGAGAGGCCATCTCAGGTTTCTGGTCTCACTTGCAGCGTTTTTCTTCATTGCTTCAATGACATTTTTATGTGCCTTCTATAAGGCAGGCACTAGAAAGACAGAGATGAACCAGAGAGAAAGATGTCTTTCTCCACAAATCTCATTTTCTAGTAGGGTGGGAGCATGGGAAAAAGCACAGATAATAAGCAAGTCAAAAATACTTAGCTAAGACAATTTCAGGTACTGTAAGTCTCACAGAGTACTATGACTGTGCAGAAGGTTTTATTTTCCAAAGATGGCCACAGTGTCTTTGGCCCCATTAGTTCTTCCAGAACCTTGCCAGGCTCACATGAAGAGTTAGAAGAATCTAATTCCTCTCCTCATGATCTGGGAAGGCTATAGAATGTGGCAGAAGGAAAACTGTATGACTTCCAAGGTCAGTCGCAAAAAATGATGCCGCTCCTACCTTGTATGAAAAAACATTTGCCCTGGAGCTCTGAGCACCATGGGGCCACCATGTTGTAAGGAAGCCCAAATTAGCCTTCTCCAAGAGGCCACACGAGAAGCCCTTAGATTACATAAACAGAGAGAGAGGGGTGTCCGGCCAGCCTCCAGCTGCTCTAGCCTTCCGCTGTTCCGGCCACAGGCACCTGCATAAGAGGCACTGAGACAGACTGCCCAGCCAAGCTGTTCCCAAGTGCCTCGCCCACAGAGACCATAAGAAGTAATAAAATGATGATTGTTATTTTAAGCCACTAAATTTGAGGGTTATTTATTACATCGCAATAGATAACCGAACAGGAGGTGAGACTACTTCATTTTACATGGTCACGAAAGCCTCTCTTGAGAGATGACATGTGAGCTGAGACCTAAATGACAAGAGGAGCAGCCATGTCACGAGATAGGGAAAGAGCATTCCAGACAGAGGGGAATGCAAAGGTGCTGGGGTAGCAACATTCTGGGAATTTCACAGAGGAGCAAGAAGGCCGATATGGCTGAGGTATAGTAAATGAGAGAGGACGTGGATGGGGAAAGGTTCAGAGAGGTAGGAAGTGGGCAGGTTGTGAAGTGTTTTGAGCAGGTTGACCTTATGTCCCAGTTTGCCTGGGCTAATCCTGGTTTAAGCTTGTTGTTCCAGAACTGTTATGTGACCACTCAGCTTATAGGTCATGGTAAGGAGCTTGGACATTTGCTATGATGTTTTTTCTTCATTCTCTGGGCTAATTTCTAGCCTCTTTCTTTTCTGCCCTCACACTCTGTCCTAAAATGAAGAGATAGCTCTTCCCCTCTCATACATCCCTCTCGCAACCTTGCTGTTATTCTTACTCACTTTCGAAACAGCCAAATCTGTTTCTACCATGGTCCCAGAGAGATCACTGTACCTTTAACTCCATGGGAGGTGTGAAGTGTCTGGTTGGAGTGGCCAGTTAGAGCCCAAGAGTCTGAGTTCAAGTTCTGGACCCACCATGTCTAGCCTGTGTGAGCTCTGGTGGCTTGCTTTACCTTCTTAGGTCTTAAGAGTTTTATCTGTTACATGGAAATTTTAAATGTCTACTTCACAGCATTGTTGGAAAAAGAACAAGTGGCTATCAAGAGTTGGTTGCAAGTGTGAGGAAGCCTGACAAGCAGAAAGGGATTTTTATTCAAACAAAACAAAACATTATGATTGGACACAGGGAAAAAGTGTGATATTTATGGGTGGGGATAACGTCACTGGAGTGATAAAAGGTGGGTTCACCCTGGAGATGTTTAAGATGAAAATAGCTGACTGTCTCTCTGGAGGGGGCGGGGTCTAGCAGATGAGCTCAAGATCCCTTCTGTTGATTAATAAGTTCATGTATTCATTCAAACAGTCCTGGATGCATGTTCCGGTTCTCTCAGTTGCTAGCTCTGTCAGTTTGGTCAAAGTACTGCCTCAGTTTCCTTAAATAATAGTACTTATTTTTTGGGTGCACTAGGAGGTCAAATAAGAATGAAATGCAAATGCAAATCCCTGTGTCACTTGTGTAAGTGCCAAAATTTTGCTACCTTGCTCTTTCCTGTTAACAATGTGCCAGGCCCTGGGTTATACCCTGGGCGAAGGCGGAAGTAGGATCCAAATATGAAAGTGTTTCCAGTATAGTCGTGGGGAGGGGACAAGTACTGTACATCAGCCATCATCACACATATTCAAATCAATGAAAGGATAGAGACAGGAACGCAGGTTCCCAGTGAGAGATGGAAAGAGTCACTAAGCCCCTGATGGCTTCCCAAGGTCCCAGTTTCAATTCCCATGAGATCTGGCTGAGTTTGGCTTCTATGAGACCTCCAGGTACTATATCCCCCTTACTTGAGTGGTTGAGTGGGTTTCTGCACCCTGAAGAACACAAAAATATTAGAAGATCATCAGCATGTTTAGGGAGCCCCAAAGAAGTTAATTATTTCCTATTGGTGCTGGGGCAGGTTGGGGGCCAGAAACTTAAAGCTTAGGTAGAAATTGAACATTTATAGTTTGAGGGTGAGACTTCCATGGAGTAAAGAGCATGGGCAAAAGGAGAAAAACTGGAAAATGCAGGACATGTGTCAGAAGTGGGGAGTGATTCACTTTGTCAGGAATTTAGTATGTATGAAAGAGGATGGGGACCCCCCAAGGATACAAAGGTAAGCAGGAGCCAGATCCTACAGGCTCCACATAGCAAACTGAATAGGACTTTATTCACAGAAAACAGGGAGTCACCATCAATGGCTTTTAAGCACAGGAATGACAGAGTCAGGGCCAGTGACAGAGTAGCTGTTTAAGATGGATGAGAGCTGCACAGCCCTGGAGGCAGAGAAGGCTGTGGCAGTGGCCTAGGCAGAGATGATGAGCCTGGGGCTAAGGCAGGGACAGCTGACATGGACAGTGGAAACTGATGGGATTATCACCACGGCCAGCAGGAAGGAGTGCTCCGATTGGTCAACTTGATCATGTGACCCCCACCATGCCAGCCCCCACCAAGGATCATGTAGAGTGAGAGGGCAGTTTCCCAAAGGAACCAGAAGGAAGACAATGGAAACGTACAAAACAAAAAAAACAAAACAAAACTCGTAGCTTTGTCAGACATTTTTCTAGACTAGCAAAACTTGGGGCATGTAGAAAAAAAGAAAAGACATAAAAGTTCAAAGTCAAAGAAGCGTTCATTGCAGTATTGCTTTTAGTAGTAAAAAAAAAACGTAGAGCACTGGGATATCCAGTAATAACAGACTAGTTAAATAAATTATGGACCATCGTTCAATAGAGCTGTACCCTAGACTTTAAATGGAAACGGGAGATTGAATGCATAGGCATGGAACTGTACCCAAGAGACAGCAGAGTGTGAAAAAAAAAGTGGTTAACTAAACAACATGTATGACATGATCCTATTTATGCTGATAGGGAGCTGTAGCATTTTTTTTTTCTTAAAAATTCCAGGAGGGCTGACTCTTACAAGAATAGCGGTCACAAAAGAATTGCACTGTCTGGGAGCCGTACTTAGGGATGCGAGCTCTGTGTCCATAGGGTTCAGGAGGGCACAGCCCGAAGACAGCAGGGATGAGTGGGAAGAAGCGAGAAGAGGATTTTAGCAGCTGCTGTGAGCGAGACACTTCAGGGAGGAGAGTTGTCTAAGGCTGACTCCTGCAAAGCTGTGAAAAGCCCCTGCACCGCCTTTTTAAGAAAACCAACAATAAAGATTCGCGTTATTCTTCAGGCTTCTGGAGTCTGATTGGGGTAATTTCGGATGTACTATTGGGCAGAGGCTGGCCTTAAAGGCTTCTTAAGTATGTTTGGGTCACCTCTATATATATTTATATATGCACTTTCAAAAGTTTGAAAAGATATACACCAAACTGTCAATGATGGTTATATCCGAATGAAGAAATATTAGGGACTTTTATTTCCCATGTATTGTTTGTTTTTCTAAAAAAAAATTTTTTTTTTTACCAGATTGTGCATTATTAGAATAAACAATACGGATATAAAGAAAGGGAAAAAAAGAAATCTAGTAAAATCAAAGTGCACAGTAAATAAATACACGTTAGCTACAAGCATATTCAGTAAACAGTAATTAAGTGACAAATTAAATAAAGCTAGACTAAAATGATGAAAATTCAAGACATTCAGAGAGCTTCCGCCTTCGCCCCCCAGCAGTGCCATGCAGGGTCCTTTTGGTTAGTCCACAGGCTATATGACCTGTCCCAGAAAGGGCTTCTGGAAGAGGAGCCCCAGGGCAGATTGCCAAGTGGGGCAGAACCAGATGCTTCGGATGGTTATGCCTCCGCATGGGCTGCAGCCCCTCTCTCTCTCTCTCTCTCTCTCTCTCTCTCTCTCTCTCTCTCTCTCTCTCTCTCTCTCTCTCTCTCTCTCTCTCTCTCTCTTTCCACTCCACCCTCCCTCCCTCCCTCTCCCTCTTTTTCCATGCTCTCTCCTCCTCCCCCGCCTTCCTCTCTTTCCCTCCCTCTTGCCCCTTCCTCTGCCCTCTTCTCGCTCCATAAATCTCAGTTAGGTTCAGAAAATATTATGGGCGTTATCTCTACAAGAGACCCCACTGTGCTCTCAGGGTGAGTTGCAGTAGTAGGTAGGGGATCCCAAGGAAACCAAGGGAAGCCCATTTGTCTTTAAGGAACTCTCAACCCAGAGGAGAGAGAGGCCCCACAAATGCCCCAGATAGCTAGATCTGTGAATAGGGAAGTGCCCTAAAGTGGCCTGAGAGCAAAAGTAGGTCTGAGTCCCTTCCTGGAAGGTCAAGTGACACTTGAGCAAAGGGAAAAAAGTCAGGTGAGAACTTACTTAGCAACCAGAGAGCATGTCTGAGACCAAAGTTTAGGGGGCTGTCAGCTCCGCGTTCAAGATCAACGGATGATATGGGATGGAAGGAATGTGGGTAAGTGGCAAGGAAGAGCAGGATCCAAGACCTAAGGGCCCAAGTCCTAAGGGGAAGGGCCTTGAATGTGATGCTACAGAGCTGAGCCCTTATCTTCCAGGCCCGAGGAAGTCAGCAAAAATCTAAACAGAGGAGTGACAGAGTCAGAAGTGCATTTTTGAACAATGTCTGGAGATGATGCGGAGGGCGGGTTGGAGAGGAATGAGTTGAATTGCGTGGAGAGTAACAAGGCCACAAAACAGACCAGGATGATATGATGAGGACCTAAACAACCATAACAGCAGTGGGGATGAAAAGAGGCTGATAAAATCAGGCACACCCTTGGGCGGGGGAAGCTGTGGCCTGGGGCAGAGACCACTCCCTATCATGTAGTTCAAAGAGACAACAACTCCTTATTGCATATAGCTCATTCATCCTACCGCATGTCATTCATTCATTTGAAAGACATTATCAATGCTTTCTCTATGCCCAGCCCAGGTCAGTCGCCAACACAAAGACATAAACAGGACAAAATTCCTGTCATCTAGGGCCTCAGAGTTCAATAGGGAATGTCAATGTGATAGATTGATTGTAAAAATGACCCCAAACATTCCTCTCCCTGTAAAACTGTGCCTTTGCAAAGTGACTTTGGAGTTCCTCTCAAATAAAGTGGAATCTGTTTCCCATGCCATGAATCTGGGCTATCTTGTGATTGGCCTTGGCCAAGAGAATGTGGCAGTTCCAAGCCTAGGCCTTAGGAGGTCCGGGGTCCTGACTCTCAGTCTCCTGGAAGCCTGTCATGTCACGAAAGGCTACATGGAGCACAGCCAAGATCAGCTCAACCCAGGCCAAATTAGCAGAATTGCCCAGATGACTCAGATTCATGAGCAATAATAAGTAATTTTTATTTTAAGCTCCAAGTTTTCCGAGGTCTGTTATACAGCAATAGCTGACTAATACAGCATAGAATAAACTACTTATTTTCAAAAGCATAGTATAAAAGCTCATAACCCAGATGTCACTAGGGATCATAAACAGCTTCTCGTCTCATCCCACACCACCTTAAAGCAGGGATCAGCACTTACTTTTACTCTGGGGAGACAACTTTCCATGGGTCTCTTGCATTTCTACGCATTTTACAAGCCAAGGTACTGGCTGGTTGCCTTTGTTAGGGACTATCCTTTAATATATGTTTGTACAGCATACTGCTCTGGAAGCTAGAGATCGTCCCTCTCCAGAGCAAAGGGAAGATTTGTTTGTCATCCAATATAAAGACATGTCTCTCCCCAGGGAAAATTTCATTTAGGCTTATGAAAGATTTGGGTTCCCTAAGCTAGGGGGTTCCCTTCTTGTAACAAAACCCACTGCATGTAGCTGCAGGTATTAGTTGACTCTCTGTGTCATCCTGTGGGAATTAGGGAATCAGCACAAATGCTAACACTCTGGCTACTGCTATTGTCATGAGTCAGAAAGTCCTTTGTGTCTTACTTGAAAGTCTCCTGTGTTCTGCCATCATCCATAACACTGTGGCAGGCTAACTCCTTAGCTTGTAAGTAGGCTAAACCCTTCACAGTTCTTGATACTATCCTTCCAAAACAATTTAATCCAATTCCACGTAGCCTTCGGGATAACAGGTTTTACTGAAGATGTCATTGGGAGACAAAAGAGGAGTTTACATAGCACATCACACATGAAACTTACCAAAACCCCTCATGAAACATTTATTTCCTCCACATTCACCCCCAAAGTTCCTCTTCAGCCATCAGCTGCCTCTTCTCCTTATAGGCACTTCCTCCCCTCATTCAGCCTCCCAGACATACGCCCCACCCTCAGGTCTTTCTGCAGCTCTTCCCTTGCTCAAGCAGAGAAATTTGGCAAAGGCTTCACCGAGTTGTGCCAGTCCAGCCTCCCCACACCCATCAGCCAACACAACAAACAAAGGACCCACCCTTCTTGGAAGATAGCTGGAGAGAATAAACAATAAACAACTTATTCCTTTCTCAGATATTTTTTTTTCCCTAAAGAAGATGTAAGCAATGTGTTCAAAGGTTCAAAGAAGGGGGGAAAAAAAATGTTTCCGACTGGGTGATCTAGTAAGGCTTTGCAAAAGGTAACACTTATCCCCGAAGGATGAGTAGGTTTTCCAAAGCTAGGACATGAGAGAGACAGAGAGAGAGAGACAGAGAGAGACAGAGAGCGAGACAGAGACAGAGAGAGACAAACAGAGACAGAGAGAGACAGACAGAGAGAGAGAGTATCCTTCTGAGGGTAAAGGCTAGGGTCAGAGGTCGCAAGACAGCTTGAGGTGCCATCCCAGAAGGCTTGGACTGGAGTTCACAGAACAGAATGACCCACTGAAACTACCACGAAATGTAGCCTGTCTCTGGGTGCTGGGCACACGTGTGAGGTTCTTTAAATTCACACATGAAATTTCAAAGCACAAGGGCTTGTAACCAAAGGAAACACCCACTAATCATAGTTTTCGCCAGAAACACCCTAACTGACATTTTAATTAACAAGCTGTTCTCCCCCCACATCGTTTTTAATATAAGGACTTCTTGTTGCTTTAAATCTAAAATTAATTAAGTGAGAGTTCTCTGGAGTGGAGTATATGGCTCATGCTAAACGGACGGGAGTGATAAGGTAAGATATATGGCTGGGAGTGGGGGGTTGAGGGGACATTGAAAAACTCTGCCTCTGCCGCTGAGGCGAAACGAGCCAGCCACAGCCCACCTACTCACTGAGGACCCGAGGGTCCTGGACTTTTTCCAAGAAAAATTCCATTTGATAGTGCAACCCGGCTAAGACCTAAGAATATAGAAGCTTCAAACGCTGTTGCAAAGCCCTACATGATCTGGCTCCCACCCATCTCCCTGACCTTACTCTCACCACGTCCCACCTTGTTCATAGGCCCAGCCACCATGGCCTTGCTCTTCCCAAACATGACAAGCTCGTGCCCACCTCAAAGCATTGGCACCCGCTATTTCATATGCTTGGGACACTCTCCTGGCACATTTGCCTGGCAGGTCTCAGCTGAGAGTTCACCTCTCTCTCTCTCTCTCAATATTTTTTCTAACCGCCGCATTTAAAATACTTATCAATCTGTGCTCTGCCCCCAACACCACCAATTACCCTGTCTTCATAGCAGTTCACCAACTGAAGTCATGTGTCATTTATGTATTCACTCTTGTCTCCCTCCACTAGAATGGCAGCCCCAAGAAAGCAGGGGTTTGTGCCTTGTTCACTGGGGATGCTGCTGATGCTCAGTAACTGTCTTCTGAATCAACGGAGGGAAGCTATTCCTTCTACTGATAACGTCCTTTCCCCTCCCTTCTCTCCTCTCTCCCTACCTTTGCCTGGCTACCTTGTGCTCATTCTTTTGCTTTCATCTCGAAAGACATTTCTTGACCCTTTAAGATTGGGCCAGGTCCCTCTTTGATATTATTCTTTATAGCATTCATCATAACTAAAATTAAAAACTGTTAGAATTGGTTATTTAATGTACATCTAGAACGTAAGCTGCATGGGGGCAAGAAGTTGTTGAAATATCCTTAATTAGTAGCTACTATTTAAATTTTATTTTTATCATCATCATCATCATCATCATCACAATCATGATGCAGGATCTGTCTGACCAAGGCAAACAGAAGGAAGATCTTCCAAGATAGCCTCGGACACAGCCATGTTCTCCCTTGGACATGTGAAAGTGTTTGGGGACAACAAGGGGAGGGAGCTATGTGACCCGAGTTAAGGTTCATGGTAGAAGGGATCTTAGCACAAGCATCCTTAAGCAGGTGCACCACTGAGGCCCCTTCTTGCTATTGAAATTTGTTCCTGTAGGCAATGAGTCAGCTGTAGAGTAGCTCATCATTCTGAATATAACATATTTTATTTATCTATTCTTCTTTTGATGGACATTTTAGGCTGTTCATAATTTGTTACTGTGACAAATAATTCAGTAATTATCTCTTCATTCGCCTGCACCATTAGATCTTTTCCTCTCTACTAGATTGTTCCCACCAGCCAACAAACACGGTGTAATTTCTCTCGTCTTTGAAAATAATACTAATAAAAAAAAACCTCTTTTTCCCTACATCCTGTTCCAGTTACCACTGCATCTCTTTGCAAAACTCCTCAAAAGTTGCTTTTACTCAGCACCTCCACATTTTTTTCCTTCTTTTTTTTTTTTTTTCCACATTTTCTCCTCCTTATTCTCTCTCGCGCCCACTCAGCTTCAGGTTCTCGCCCACCACTCCACCAGAACGCCAGGCACAGTTGCCAGTGACTCCACGTGGCCGAGTCCAGCAGTCAGTTCTCAGGCTCACTCGTCCTCCTTAATCACTGGTAGCATCGCCTCTTCCTTGAAAACTCTGTTTACTTCCCTTATCGTTCTTGATCCTCTTTCTAAAAATGGCCATTTCTTCTCAGTCTCATTTTCTGAATAGTCTTTACCGCCTTGTGCTTTGAACCATGGCAGGTACCAGGACCCCCTCTTTAGACTTCTCTTCACCACCTAAACCAGTTCTCTAGGTGATTTATCTGCCCCCACAGCTTTAAGTACTATCTACACACTGCCGACTCCCAACTTTCCACCGCCCACCTGAACTCTCCCCTCAAATGCAGCCTTATAGTCCAGCTGCCTTCCTGACGCCTTCGCTTAACTGTTTGACGAGCTTATTAAATGTGACATGCACGTGCATGCACACACACACACACACACACACACACACACACACACAATCCTGTTCCTGCCACAGTCTTCCCCCACCTTCATAGATAGCAATGCTGTTCTTCCATGTGCTCAGGCCAAAAGCTGTGGAGTCAACCTAGACTCTCGTTTTGTTGTTGTTGCTGCTGTTGTTGTTGTTATTTTCCCCACACACTCCATATTTATTTAGTCCTTAGTCAGTCCTGTCACCTTCGTTACACAGCCAGCACTGATTCTAGACACATCTCCCCCACCGCCGCTTTGTCTAACGCCACATCCCTCCTCACCGAATGATTCTAATAGTCTCCTCATCTTGCCCTCTTCCTAGTGAAGTGATCTTTAGAAAACTTCGTGAGATCGTGTTTTTTTCCCTGCTCAGAACTTTCCAACGGCTTCCCATCCCACTGAGAATAAAAGCCAGTCTCCTTGCCGTGGCTGAGAGGACTCCGTGTGAGCTGGGCCCTGGATGACCCTCTGACTTCCTCTCTTACCACCTTCCCCCCACTCTCCCTGCTCCAGCCGCCCTGACCTACTTGCTGTTTCTCACCACACCCGCTCCCCTCAGGGCCTTTGCACTGGTTAGTCCCTCTGCCCAAAAGACTCTCATTCCCCACACAGCCGCATTCACATGCTCCCCTCTGCCCAGATGCCTCCCCATCAAATAGGCCTTCCCTACCTGCCCTATTGAGCACAGTGACCCCCGCCCCCAGGGTTCCCTTTCCCCTTTCCCTGGCCTCGCTTTCCTCCACAGCACTCTGATGATATACTCTTAACTTATGAATTCCTTTCTCGATCGCTGCCTGTCTCCTCAAGTAGGATGTAAGCTGTATGAAGGAAGGAGCTA
Source organism: Rousettus aegyptiacus (assembly GCF_014176215.1). Lineage (NCBI taxonomy): Eukaryota > Metazoa > Chordata > Mammalia > Chiroptera > Pteropodidae > Rousettus > Rousettus aegyptiacus. Next base: position 24,434,532 of record NW_023416284.1, on the reverse strand, counting down.
CTGTGCGTTTCATTCACTGTCCTCTCCCTAGTATGCAGCACACATAGCAGGTGCATAATAAACATTTGTTGAATGAATGAACGTCTACATCACATCTTCGTGCACACCTGAGTTCCTCTAGGTCAGACTCAGGAGTAGAACTGCTCACTGACAGAGCGCATGCATTTTCCGTTTTCCTAGACACAGCTGAGTTGCTGTCCTGAGTGGCTGGCATCGAGCTGCCCAGTTTCCAGATCATATTCAACACTACATTTTTGCCAGACTGATGTGTAAAAGTGGTACCACTTTGTTTCCATTTGTAGATCCCTGATTATTAGTGAGGTTGAGCTTCTTTTCATGTTTCCTATGACTGGCCTTCCATCTCCTTTGCTCATTTTCAATTTGGTTGTCCTCTCTGGGCTTCAATGTCCTTCTGATGACTGAGAATATCAATCCAGATCTTCTCCAGGGTTCATTCCAGCCATGTTCCCCAATGCGGTTCAGTTGACAATTGTTTATCGAGCAGTTTTGTGGGCCAGGCCCTTGTCTAGGCACTGAGAGTACATCTGAAAAACAAAGTCTTGCTCTCAGAAGCTTATAGTCTAGGAAGGAGAAACAGAAAATGGACAAGGACACAAGTAAATGATATAAATTCAGACCATGCTCAGGGCCATGAAGAAGAATGATAGGCGGGAGGGGTTGTCACAAAAAGCCTTTCTGAGATGATATTTAGCTGGCACATGAATGATGAGATAGAGCTGGCAATGGAAAAAATATAGGGAAATGCATTCCAGGCAGAAGGAACAGGAAGCACAGAGGCCCCAAGATAAATTCAGCAGTCGTGAGAAAAAGGAAGAAGGCTGGGGAGACTAGAATAGAGGAGCTGGACCTGCAAATATCTGGAGAACATTACAGTCAGAAGGAAGAGAGGGGCCCAGGCCATCGGGAGGGAGAAGCCAGCAAGGCTGTTCGGAGGGAACTAAAGGGGCCATGGCTGCTGGAGCAGAGGGAAGAAGAGGGGACCGGCAAGCATGGGGTGCGGGAGGAAGGCAGGGCCGGAGCTGCAGAGTCTTAGGTATTGTCGTAAGGGCTCTGGACTTCATCCTAAAAACAGCAGGCAGGCAATGAAGGCTTTTATGCAGGGGAGCCAGGGGCTCACATCTGTTTCTTTAAAAGAAGCCACATGAAGCATGAGCTAGAGGACAAAAGCAGGTTGAAGAAGACAGGTTAGGAAGCTGGAGTAGACATTTGTCATTTCTATGAACCTCTGAAAGCCCTTGTCAGATTTAGGGACCCACTAATCTGAGTGTCTTATGGAGAAGCAGAGCAAGCCAGTTCCACATGCCAGAAGCTAAAATGATAGGGACTTGCTCTCCTTGTCCCCTACAGCTAGAGCAGGAGCAGAGCAGGGATAGTCACCTAGCTGTGCTGTTCGGGGATCTGGGTCTGGAACTAGTGCCACAGAACAACCAGGGCCATTCAGAAGTCATTCCACTGTGGGGGGTGATGGCATACGGCAGTATGACAGTCACTATGACTGTCAGAGGATGTACAGTTCTGTTCTCATACAGGCCATAGGCCTGAGGACATTGGGCTGTTTAGGAAAGCATAGCCTCAGCCAAAGGGACAGTCATTGCTCAGCCCTAGTGACCGAGAACAGGCCGGAAATCAAGCCCAGTGTGGCCAGATCTTCTGATGTCTCAAAGAAGCTAGGAAATCAAAATGTTATGTAAATCTCCCAGTTTTTATGCTAATTACAAATTAAAAATTTAAAAAGCCTTCAAGTTGGGGCAGAGAGGTCAGACATAACTCGCCAGTGGCCAGTTTATAACCTCTCATAATGTTTTGTCCTTTTGAGATCAAGAAATTCTTCCTTCCATCTAACGAGGTGAAAGGAGGAGAATTTTCACAGAGGGCTGGGAAACAGGCAGCTGGAGACAGAAGTTTCTTGGCTAAAAGGAAGCAGCTGAGTTTCCAATGCTCCCTGAAGTACAGAAGTCCAAAGGCAGGCGCTGAGCTGATTCCGGGGAAAAGGAAGTGGTGGCATCTCCTGATTTAAGTGGTGTGGCTGGAGAGGAGACAGCTCTCGTCTGTGAGTGGCTCTGCATTGTGCTTCCTCTGGAGAAAAACAGGCATCATCAGATAGGCGGAAGTAATGGGAGACCTGGGCTCTGCCCCCAACACAGCAAATGATTCTGGGCCCTCCGTGGGCCTCAGTTTCCCCCTCTGCACCATGATGGGTGGCACTAGGTGAGCCCTAAGAGCATGCCCAACCCCGCCATTCTATACTGCTGGGATCCCCCATCCCAACAGCTGTAAGATGGGCAGCTTCTCCGGAGATGCCCTATGGGGATGTGGGGGCAGCTGAAGCACTTTGAGACATTCCTACCACCACCATGCATTGAGTAATCATTTCTGAAATAACTTCAGATTCAAGCGGCTTTTGTAAACTGCCCCGTTTAAATTAAAACAAATCAATATGCTTTCTAAAATTTAGTCTCAGCTAAACAGCTGTGACAGTTCATAGCAACCTGAACTTGAAATGAACCCACCCTACGTATAAATAAAGCCTTTGATGTCTTCATTAGTTTCTCACATGCCATTTTTTCACAGTCTATCAGGCTAAGTGCTTTGCAACTTATATATATTTTTGCAGGAGGAGTATTTAACCTTCTGATTAGTCACCACAAGCAGCACAATGACAGAAACCCTGATTTTGCACACAATGAATTTATTGATAGATTTAGCCCATTAGCTGTATTTACCTGTCAGTTCTATGGACACTAATGAGTTGTTTTTCAAGGACTAATGAGAACTGTAATGGCTAATGGATGTTTACAGCTTCACCGCGCTGCACCATGTGATGCTGTGAGCACCCGCTCCCGTCCCTCTGAGTCTTTAATTGGCACCATCAGAGGACTCTTTAATTACATTTGAGCAGACAATAAAGATCCAGGCCAAATCAATGGGAGGAAGGCAGTGGGATTCCACAGAAGGCTGGTCACTCCGATGGGCACCAGCCAAGTGCTTTAGCCAGCGCTGTGACTTCCTCATGACACCCTTCGGCAGGAGCAAGTCTTGAAGAATGTCCACGTAGAGTATGTCTCTACAGATTAGCCTCCCAGCTCATCCTCTGGGCTTGCAGAGCAGGGCTGGGGGTCATTGTCCTGCCAGGGAAGTTCCGTCTACAAAGTGTGACCTCTCCAGGCATTGGAAAACAGCGCATCCTTGGATTTAGTTAAACTTTTTTATTCATCAAGGACATGCCATCATACATGTTCCATCCGAAGAGTGACCCTGGCTAAGGTTAACCTTAACCAGATCTTAGCATCGGCAATGAAGAATTGGCTAATGATAAACTTACAAACAAACTTTGTATTTGCAATACTTATTCACTTATCCATGTCCTTATCCATTTATTCAGCACTTATCAAGTATTTACTAAAGATAAAAGTGTGCCAAAAAAGATAAAAAATACAGTAATATCTTACCAAGTAGGTGAATATAGGTAAAGAGCCCCTAAATTTACTGGTTCCTTTAAAGAAGTATAAGCATACAACTTTCAATTGTACAAAAACTCATCCCAAAGATAATCTTTCTGTACCATAGTCTCATACTTGCTGGACCCACTGTTACAAGTTTCTGACCACAGTCAATATGCCAAATGGCTCAAGAACACCTGTTCTTTTTAGCAGATGGAGCTGCTGTTGTTCTTCACAGAAAGGGCAGAGATTCGCTAGACTGATCAATAAAATCTTCCATTAGAGGAGGCTAATAAGAATGGGAAGAAATCTATGGATTGTTTTCATAACAGGAGTAGGTTATGGGGATGTTAAGCCTGGAGAAGGATGAACTGGTGTTATGGGCAGGTTGGGGGGCACCACTGAGAGAGGACATTTGTTTGTTGACCCAATGGGATCACAAAAAGATTCCTAGGCATAAGGCGCAGGGGCACAGCTCATTGAAGACCAACCTACCTGCAAGTGAATCCTATCACGGGATGTCCTCCCCTGCTAGCCTCGACTTTTCCCAGGGCCCTAGCCAAGCCTGGCAGGGAGGCTTCACCTTTCTTGGTGCTTCATATGGGCCATGAACAAATTCAATTTGGTGATGAGGATGCTGCTCGATAAATCAGAAGAGCAGTTTCCATAGAGAAGTGGGGGGCGGAAGCCAGATTGCACAAGGATGAAGGAAGGAGTGGGTGGTGAGGAAGTGGCAGCAGTGACAACTTAAATGATGGAAAGAGATAGAGCCGTCGCTCAGGGGGTCAGGAGGACCTGAGCACATTTCTACGTTTCTGGGAAGATGTCAACTGAAAAAGGAAAGATTGGAAATGCAAGGAAGAGAAGTGACTGATGGAGTAAGTTCTCAGAGGTATCAGGAGTTGGGAGAGAACAGAATAACAGAAAGAGGAGGAGAGATTGGCCTCAAAACAAGATAAGAATCCTACCTCCAATAACAAAAAGGGTGCAATGAAGATGCCCAACATTTTTGAAGCGGAGAGGAGAGAAATGAAGAGCATTTCAGTCTTTCCCAGTTTTGTTCTCTGAGACCAGGAGACCTCATTTGTCTCAGCTCCATGCGGCGATCTGGAGCAGCCACACAAGGGCTCTCAACCATGGGTCACTCAGAATAAAAGGATTGGAGAGTGTCCCACCTGGGACCTTAGGAGACTCAAACAATAAGGCTGCCTGGCTCTGCCTAGAATGGAAAAGAACCAGCAGAATGGTTTTGTCAGAGTTCGGCACTAGCAGAGAAACATGGGCAGTCAGGCTATAAAGGAGGCTTTGAGGTTGTGAGACTATTGATAGAAAAGCTGACTGTGGGGTCAAGATTGGGGGTCTAGAAGAGGATGAATGAAGAGGATCAAGAGAATCAGGAAAGTGAAGAGACTTTTGAGGATGAAGAGAAGGTTCAAAGGAATTAAACAGGATATGGGAAAGGAAACGAAATCTGGGGGTCAGTAAACTTTCAGGACTGACCACAGGCTCACTCAGTGACTAACAACAGGGTCCTTCTCCAAAGCTGAGTTCCTCTCTTCCTTTGAGACCATCCTAATCAGGGAAGGGAAGACATAAGTAGCCTTTTCTTTCTCCACAGCAGATGCGGGTCAGAGTTAGTTGTGCTGCCTCATGAGGCCCAACACCTGGTGTTCCCAGGGTGAATTCTTGGCTACCTTGTGCCCTCAAGTCGTAGCCCACCTGTAAGGTATGGCAGGGCTTCTACCTCAGTTAACATAATCAACACACTGATCCTTTGTCAGAACAGAAGCACTCCCAAATCCCAATCTGTAGGAATAGACTCACCTGGACCCTTTCTTTACCTGAATCTTGTAGATCCCTTCCTCAGGGAAACGGTGCCCTATATTGGGTCTTGTGAGGCAGACACAAGAGAGAACCCAATACCACTGACCAAGTCTTGGGAACTGTCCTAGCCCCCTGGAGAAGACCTTTGGATAGTGATGTCCTCAGCTTCATCAAGCCAGAGTTCACAGCCACTTTGGCACTGAAAAACTCCTGTAGGAATGTTGAAGCCACAAAGGACCATGTTGGAGGCATTGAGTAGGAAGTCTGAGCTGGAAGCTGTGGTCACTGAGGAAAGTACTCTGGATGTTAAATTCTGTACTTGGCAGGAGGGTACCTAGACAGACAAGACACAGCCCTGAAGAAAAGAAGCAAACAATTTGACATGAGTATCATGGTAGTGAAAGGAAGGGGTGCTATGGGAAAATAGGGCAGGCCACCGACCCAACCCAGTGAGGTCAGGGAAGACTTTTGGAGGAGTGGATGAGTAAAAGTAAGTGGGAGAGGCATCTTCACAACAAAAGACAAGGAGGCATTCATTCATTTATTCACCGGCTCTACAGGTTTTTCAGTACAATTAGAACCAAACTTCTAAAGGGTTAGGAACCAGAGACAGGGGTGAGGAGGTATGCAGGGGTGAAATCGGATGAGTCTTGTATTCCATAAGGGGTTTGGAGCTTGCCCTGAAGGGTGACAGAAGACTTTCACACAGCTGCAATCTGCATTTTAACTGGGCAATAATAGTAGGAAAGTTTGAAAGTAGAGTAAGACCTGCCATTGAGAGACTAGTTAAAAAACTGCTAGAATACTCTAAGTAAGAAACAAGAGCTGCTGCAGCGGCAATGGAGAGAAATAGATAAATTTGAGGGATTTTTAAGAGCCAGAGTCAATTGAAGTGTATGATCTGTTGGACAAGAAAAGAAAGAGAAACTTGGAATAACACCCGGGTTTCTTATCTGGGTATCTGTAGAGATGCTGATACTGAGAAGAATATAGAAGGAGTAGAGATTCAGGGAGAAAATGATAACGTTTTGGGATTTGGAGTTTGAGCTGTTGAGGGTTGCTGGCAGCCATGCAGGTGCCTTGGGATGCAGTCAGACCAGAGTGGTGTACCAATGGCCTCTGAAGTACATGAGGGTGGGGGAGGGGATTGAAAGTGGGCAGGGAACAGGAGGTACTTTTGGCATCCTAGATTTCAGTTTCTATGAATTCTCCTACCTTCTCTCTCCTCTGCCTTAGAAGACCCCTGAAGGCCACAGCAGCACCACAGAATCCCACCGGCTAGCAGGAAACTCCAAGTCGTCCCTACCATGGGGAAGGATGTGGACCAAGAGTCAGCACGGAAGCAAAACTGCCATCTCCAGAGGCAGCGACTCATGCCATGTCAGTGTGCCCAGGCTGGATGACAAGAGAGAATTTTGATTGTGAGGAGGAGAGGAGGGGAGGAGAGAATGAGAGAGGAAGGAAGAAAGAGGGAGAAAGGAAGGAAGGAAACATTTACCTCGTTCATACTTATTGTGTGGAATGCCATGCCAGATGCTTTGGGAATATTCACTTACTTAATTCTCGAACCAACCCTGAGAGGTGGTATCATCCCCACTGTAGAGGTGAAAACCTCAAGGCTCCAGCTGGTTACTCCAGCATCTGCAGAGCGCTGGTCAAGAGCAGAGCTTTGAATCCAGATCTCCCTTCCCTCCCTGGCGGGTGCCCCTCCCACAGCACACACTGCATCCTCAAGATGCTGCCTCTGCCACCATTCTTAGCCCTGCACCAACCTGCACCACAACCGCAGCCGCACACGGTCCCTGCATCACGGTCACTCAGATGAGGGCCTCCTGCCTGCCATGGCTGGGAAGGGAACAACATTGCAGTCACACACTGCTAAAGGTTACAGTTAATTTTTTTATAAAAGCACTTGACTTGGAGCCATAAGACCTGGGCAGGTTCAGTTCCTGGCTCTAAGACCCACAGGCTGTGCAACCTTGGAGATGTCATTTCACTCTCTAAGCCTTAGCTTCCGCTTTTGTAAAACAAGAACCCCTACCTCCTAGCATTGTTGTAAGGGTCAAATACAATTAAGGACATGCTGGTAAATGGCGAATGGTCAGCTCTCCAAAAAGGAGGAAGAGGAGGAGGAGATGAAGGAGCTGCTGCCCAGATTTGTAGTGTTTGCTGATTTCCACGGTGCAAATACCATGTCTGAAGTCAAGCTACTACTGTGACATTGCTGAACATGAAGTTGGAAGGAGACATGGAATATCATAGCATTGCACAGTCCTTCATACAGACTCAAGAGATACAAACAGCCTCTGGAATGATCTCTAGAATAGAGACAATAATAAAATAATTACAAAATGATGGCATTTTTAGTGTTTATTGCCTTCGTCTTAAACATAATTTAATTGTGTTTAGATAATTTAATCTTTAATGACGGCTGTGTTTAATGACTGGTTCACAAAATTCCTACAATGGAGCAAGCACCTTTCATGAGCCAGCCCCAGCACACATGCCACTGATGATAGTGACTATACTGGTGATTAGTTATGGGGTGGGGTTGTGCTTGGAACCCAGGTCCGGCCGACTCCAGAGCCCACGCTGCCACCAGCTTCTGACTCGCACTGCAAGGTGAGGATCTGGCTGCTTAGAATGGCTGGTTCGTCCCAGGGCCCATTAGGGAGAAAAGAGGGAGATGCTGATTTGCAGGCACCACAGTGAAGAAACTTGGCATGGCCTCCTTCCCACCACTGTGCAAGGTTTGGCTTCAGCTTAATTAGCAGTCACCTTTCCTACCTCTGTTCATCAAAGCCAGTAGCAGCTTTTATAATAAATCTGTAATAAATCCCGTTCCTGGAACCGAGCATTTGTTAGTTTTCCCAAGAGTCAGACCACTGGTCAAGTCCCTTCCCTCACACCCACCCCAAACCTCCCAGAACTTCAATTTATTCACCTATCAAAATTAGCAAGTCGGATCAGCTCACCTTGAGAATCCCTTCCAGATCTGAAGTCCTCAGACCTGGTTCATACGTAAGTGATGCTGGAGGCTCTGACAGCCTCAAAGCTGTGGGGTGATACGATCATGGCAGGAGCCTGAGGATCTGCTGGAGGGGTCAGATGGGAGGAAGAGACCAACTAGGAAGCCACTATGCTGGTTTCCTTGAGAAGTCCCAATGAGGCAGCTGGAAAGGAGACAAGAGATCCTTTGTTTGTGCAGTGGAACAATGCCAGCCCGGGACTGAGCACACTCCAGACGCAAGTACACTTGAGCGCTTGGTCCCGCTCCCCGCTCTGCCGTTCGTGATAACGGTCACTTCCTTCTCTGATGTGCACCTTCCTCTCCTCATCTATAAAGTAAGGACATTGAACTACATGACATCCGACTTCTATTTTCTCTAGAGATAGAGACCCAGCTGCAGGTGAGGAGATGAAGAAGAGGAAAGAGGTATGAGATATGTGACCGCTGGGCTAAGGAGAGAGAAAAGAGGGCCCAATGGCTGAATAGTCTCAGCCTCAATGGTGCAAAGAAGGTGAGAGGAGTTTGTGTGTGTGTGGTGGGAGTGAGTTTAGTTCTGGAAGCCTGTGGGAACGGTGTGGACAGTGCCTCCAATCTACAAACCTTGCCCCAGTCCTGGGGTAGTCCTGGGTCCCCGGCATAAGGGCAAGTGCTGCCTGGGGATGCTACAAGGATGCTCGGCTGATCCTCGCAGCGTTGCCATGGAACCCCAGAACTGCAGTTTGGGAAGTGACTTCTGGGCGCAGCTACATCTCGAAGGAGCCTGCATCACGCCTTTGGCAGAATATTAGGTGGGAGTCTCAGTACACAATGAGCTATTGTTCTTTGAGGCTTTACATGAAATCTGTTTCCAAGGTTTTATGAATCATTTTGCTGCTGAGCTTTAAAAAATAATAATATACAAGCCCCAGTGGAGGGACATGAACTTGGAGAGAATTCTTTCCCATGTCTTGCCTGCACATATACTTGATCTTCCCGACAACTGTCAGAAAAACCTCTTTGAAGGCTGTGATGCTGCCTGTAGCACAGGCCACCTTGGCATTGAACCTCAGCCTGGGAAAGAAAACTTGGATCCTAAGGAGGGAACAGGAAAGCACCCAGACTCGGGGACTGACAAGGAAAATTAATGATGAGCCATTCAAGCTAAAGCCAAGCAGTTGCTGTGTGACCTGGGCAGTCCCACATAGGCCTGAGCCCTCAGGAAGTCCAGCTCGGAAGGAGCAGCCTCTGCAAGGAGAGCATTGTAGGCCTCCCAGGGGGATGAGCATGTTCTTTTAAGTAATAAAGTTCTCTTGTGTTTGCCACGAACTCAATTCCCAGAATGCAATGAGACTCATGGTCAGAGTTTTTGCTTTATTCTTCAATAATCTGCTCTCTAGCCCACTTGTCTTTCTGTCTGTCTCAGTACTGGCTGAAGTTTCTCCTTGGAAACCAGACCGCAGAAGATCATGTAGGAACTGCCTTGGACTCCAGTTACCAAAGGCTCATTGGCTGTGTCGCTTAAGGTGTCCTGGCTTCCGAGCAGAAGCTAGAGCCTTAGGTCCCTCTCAGGCCACTTACCCAACCAGCCTTACAGCAGGTCTTAGCATCTCACTAAACCAACTGCCAAGAGATGAAATGCACACCAGACAGTGGTCCATGGGGGCTGATCATTCATTAGATGATCTCTCTGGGTTTTGTTTTTCCAAAAGGAAAGTGAGGGACTTGTCTAGAGCTTATCTGATGCTTCTAGCGTCATCAGTATGGACCCTATTTCCAACTTCCCAGCAAGTGCTCCATTCCTTCACCTGGTCTGATTCTTGACCTTGACATGCCCCAGCTTTTGCTTCCTCCTCCCCTTTTGAGTTCAGTCCCAACCTCAGCTTCTCCCCTCTTCCTGTAGCCCCAGCTCTGAACACCCCTCAGCCCCTGCCCCAGCCCTGGTCTCGGCCCCAGCCAATGCTCTCCTTGCCTGCCGGGCCCCAGTCCCTTCCCTTCCTCCTCCAACCTCCTGGCTCCTTCTTGCAGATGGTTCCAGCGCTGGTTATTATTTAAGCGAGCTGCTTCTGGCTCACATGTTAATTAAAACCCGCTGTCCAAAATCTCTTGGTACAATTTGCAGTGTAATCTGTAGCCTCTAGTGCATCATTGTATCTCTATTAAAAGGGATTCTCTGTAATGATGCGGGGATTTAATTAGTTTCTTTGCCAATGTTGTAAAACACAGTGATAAACGAGCCAACAGGTCCGCGGATCATTATTCTCCTCAAGATGAGCTTATTAGCTGATTATGAATCATTAACAAAGTCTACACGGGATTTTCTTATCTAATTCAACACAATTTTTAACATTCAATGCTCAACATCTATTTCTCTCTACCAGCAACATTGGGTGGTGATTGCAATCTGTATGTATGGCTTCCTGTTCTCCGCTTGGGTTTTCTCCCTTTTAGTATTTAATTTTAGATATGTCAAGGAAGAGAACTCAATATATGGTCTTCAATATTTAGATATGTATTATAGTCTCCATTTATATATATATATATGTATATATATATATAGATAGTTATATAGAGATAGTTATATATAGATAGTTATATATATATAAAACTATATATATATAACCATAGTATGATTAATTCAGGGTCTCATTTTATGGAGAGAAATGGCCACCATGAACTGGGAGTGTGTGTGTGTTTGCAGGTGCACACTTGCATATGTGTCTGTCTGTAGCAGAGAGGCAGCCTGGGTCTGTACAAGTTCCTATGTGCCTGGATGTGTGTGCTCTGTGTAGTCAAATGTGTGTATCCTCAGGGCTGTGGATGACACTTACTTCTTCATTATACATCTTGTATATCCGTGTGTGTGTTTATGTGTACACCCAAGTACATGCACATAGAGGGGAGCTTAAGGAGAGAAAATTCTGGACAAGCTTTCAGTCTGACATTATTCAACTACTCCATGAGATGTCAGCATCCCCCAAAAGTTTCAACGGGCCTCTTCTATCTTCCCAGCTTGGTGCCATTCTCCTTTCCGTCTCTACACATATGGATGAGGGCCAAGCACAGTGCTTGGCACTACTGGCCTTTACAACAGCTTCGTGAGGTAGGTGGTACTCTCTGTCTTACAGATAAAGAAAATGGGGTTTGGAGGGGTCAAATGACTTGCCCAAGGTCATAATTAACAAATAGTCAGGATCAAATGTCATCTGTTTCATTCCAAAGCCCTTTCTGTAACACCAGGCTGCTTTGGGGTGTCAGCTTCCTCTTATCAGAGAAGCCTATGGTTCCTCAGGACCGAAGTGGGCCCTGCTCCCTCTACAGCACCACCTCCTGGCACATACCACCTTGTCATGGCCTTCTAACAGGCAACTTCAGGAAGAACAGCTACTATATCCAGGACAAGTCACTCCTGGGGTGCACCTCTGTGGACTTGGTCTCAGTAGCTTCCTTCCATCTTCTCATGTTAACAACAAAAGTCAAAACAAGAGAGACAAGAGAGACCAAGACAAGAGACAGCTGGTCTTGGACAGGGGTCCAAAAGAGAGTGGTCTGGTTGTCATGGGCTGGAAAGGCAGAGGTGCAAGAGAGAACATGGAAACCTATAAGCACTTTTTCAGTGTATGCCTGCATCACATTTGCAAACATTGCATTGGCCTTAGCAGGACATGTGGCCAAGCCCAGAGTAAGAATAGGAGAGGAATACAAAGTTACAAGGCAAAGAATTTAGATACAGAGAGATTATTGGTTGAGGCCTATTATTGTAACCAATCTACCACAGAGAGTGAATCAAGAAATGTTTGGAGCAGAAGTCAAGGGGAGCAAAACTAAATTCGGACTCACTTGCTGGTGGGGCGAATCCACTTATTCCTCCTGTCCTTGGTCAGAATTGGCTCAAAGGCTGTAAGAGCTTTTTACCCTCTACAACTCCACAGATTGAGACTGTAAATAACCTCTGCTGGATGACCCCTGAGACTATACCTGCCTTACACTTTATATAATCTGAGTGCCACTAAGTGGCGTGGGGAAATCTAAAAATAGTGCGATCTTCAGAGTATCGCCCTGGGTACTCACGCAGAACACTCCGCCTGGAAAATCACATCCCCTCTCACCATCTCGGCTACTTTTCTCCTGCCTTGACACAACTGAGAACCCATCAGGAGCAGTGGCTCTACAAGACAATACCTTTAAGTTGGGGATTGAGGGAGAGGGAAAGAAAAATATCTCCTGAGGGGCGTTGAAGTAGATATCAGACTCTGGGATGTGTGGTGGTAAAATTAAAAGATTCTCTCAAGAAGTTCTGATAAATATCTCACCACCATGAATGTCAAGAATTACAGATCTATATAAATAAATGATTTTCAAATCTAAATCTCCAGCCCAGGTTGCTCTCCTATGTTCCAAACCCATAAATCCAGCTCTCTGTGTACTTCTTCATGTATGTCCCATAGGTCACCACCACAAAAATGAAGTAATCTTCACCAAACTCTGTTTCTCTTCCTGTACTCCTTCTCTTAATGGCTCCATCACCCAAGCCTAAAATCTAGAAATCACCCTCGACTCCTGCTTCTCCCTCACCCTATATCTCCATAGTTAGCAAGTTTTTGTCATTTCAACTATCTACAGCAGCCCAAAGGATAGTTCAGAAAATAAAATCGATTCACATGATTCTCTTGTTTATAATGTCTTCAGTGGCTCCCAGTACCCAAACATCTTCACATCACCCATAGCATCGTACAGGACCTGACCCCTGTGTACGTTTTCAGCCTCAACTCCTCCACTCTCCTGAGTTACTGTTATCTTCTTCATCTCATTCATTTTTTTAAATGACGTCTTGACTTCACCCCAAGGCTTTTGCAGGTGCTATTTCTTCTGCTGGAAATACTCTCATATCATCCTTTATTGCCAGATTATTCTTTGTGCTTCAAATCTCAGCCCAGATGTCTCTTTCTTAATGAAGACACCCTTTACCCCATAGTTTGGTTCATGCCCTTTCCTATGATATTCCCTTTATAGCACTTGTCACATTACATTTTATGCTACTTTGCTTTCTGTGTCCCCAGCTAGACTATAAGCTCCTTGGAAGTAGGAGCCACATCTTGGACCCCAGGATAGCTCTTGCACTTGGAAGGACAATTAACAGAAAGTAAACATATAATAAATTATTATTTAATAAACAAATGAAACCCAGAAGAGTCGCATAGGATTAATTTACATACCCCAGGGAAATTTCCAAGCTGCTTATATGAAATCTCTTTGTAAGATGCCAATAGTCACCTTTCAGTTAAAGTTTTAATATCTGTAATTTTATGGAAATGAAGAAGTCTCAATACCCAGGGAGATAATTAATTGGGAAGTTCATTCCCTGCTTTCTGCTTTTACAAGAATACCACTCCATGTCCAATACCTAAACCAATGAGCACTTCTCGAATTACTGATTAAAATTTAGATGTTGATCTGCTTTTTCAAACCTCTCATCACTGCATTACAAAAGGTGGTATTCACTGTGACCTACTTACATTTGAAATGACCTTTAATTGTGATGTTTAACCTAAAGAAAAAGAGAAAAAAGAAAGTTTTCATCTCTGTCTTCAAATATCTCAAAATTTTTAGAGGCAGATTTGAATGGGTGTCTTCAGAGGACAGACTGGGATCAGGGAAAGATTTTGGCTTAATAAAACATCTTTCTCATGAACAAAAGCAACATAATAGGATCAACTCTAAAATAGACACAATGAGAGAATGCATAAAAGATGATGCTTAAGAATTTCCTAAGAACATAGAACAAATAGATCTGAAAGTGTTAACAAACGGTTTAGAGACATGCAGGAGAGACTGAGAAGCTAAAGTCAAATGGAGCTTCAGAAAAAAGGGGATAGAGATAATAATATAAATTAAACACTTGAAAACATTAGAACTGAGAATTCTTCATAAAGAAAATATAATTTCATTATATCAAAAATAGATTAAATGCAGATAGTTCTACACCTAGAGGTATACCATAGAAAGTCTATAAAGTATAAGGAGAAAAATAAAATCTTAAAACTACCAAAGGAAAGACATAATTTACAAAGGAATGATACAAACAGTTACAGCAAAATTCTCAGCAGCAACAGCATATGGCAAGAAGACAATAAAGTAGTAGCTTTGAAGTGTTAAAGGAAAATAGCTGGCATTTTAAAATTTTATACCCAGATAAATCATCATTCAAAGTGGGGGGGGGGAGAGATGTTTTCAGACATACAAACACATGAGCTTCCCAAAGCATTAAAAGAACTACTAGAGACTTGCAGTTTCATCTCCAACATGAAAAATTAGAACTCCCATCCTTACAACAACAAAAAGGCTAAACGAACTGAAAATCAATGACATCCCTTGGACCCATACGAAAATTAAAGTCAGAGGGCAAACCATTACCCTGAAATCTGGACAGACAAAATGAATATAAAGACTCACTGCCAAGATCAACTTACCTGGAGCTAAAGCTGCTAGAGCCATAATTGGTAGAAACACTTAAACATTAATTTCAATGAATTGCTGGAAGTAAGATGTAAAACGGTATGAGTGAGAAACTCTTCAGAGCTGCAGTCTAGGGGACTTTGCACTTTCGTGTGTTTTACCTCCAGGAATCCTACCAAGTTGTCATGGTGAAGAGCCAAGGAAAAAAAATCCCATGTTTCTATCAGGGGAGAGGGAAAGGTCACCAGTTCAAAATAATGCCCAGAGCATTCTCTTTAACGAAGACATATTCAAGGGAAAAGATTTACCAGAGTTTTATCTGATGTGGGTGGAAGGGAACTTATCCAATTCCAGCCCCCTCTAGCTTTAAACATTCGTGAAGGTCACAGCTCAGGAACATAGGCCCACTAAGGATTGAGACTTAATCATAGGATTATAGAATTCTCCTTCCCAAACACCTTACCACCACGGCAATAGGGCTCCAGTGTAATAACAGTGAATTACAGAGGAAACAGCTATAAAACTCAGACTCTATTTAAGAATTTTTAAGAAAATCCAAAGACAATAGGTAAGACAATAAAATGAGGCTACTAAGGGAAATTAAAGCCTTTGACACCTGTAGCTACGGCAAACATTAAACACAGCACAATCTCTAGCCACATTAACATAAAAACTGACACTTACAGCCTTTTAATCACCAGTACACCTGTTCTGCAAGAAATATTTGAGTAAGTTCTTCAAGGAGAGAAAAAATGAGGTAGATCAGAAATTTGGATTTATGCAGGGAAAGAAAGGTCATCAGAGAAAAAAGAAATGATGCTAAAATAACTATTTTATTTCTCTTATTGTTAGTTGATCTAATAGGTTATTACTGTTTGTTCAAAATAATGATAAAAATATATTATGTGGTTGTGGTATATGGATAAGTGAAATGAAATGACAGCAATATAAAAAGGGAATGGAGGGAAGAATTGGGAATATTCTATTATAAGGTAACTTTACTGCCCATGAAGCAGTATAGCATTAGCTGAGGCTGGACTTAGACTAGTTGTAAATTTACATTGCAAACTGTAGGGAAGTCACCAAAAATATTTTTTAAAGTATAAGTGAGAAAAGTATATAATTGATATTCTAAAGAAGGAGAGAAAATAAACTCATATACAATGCTCAGTTAAAACCAGAGAAGTCATAGATGTTTAACATGTATAACCCTGTTAACATGTAATAACAGTGCATCGAAATATGTGAGATGAAAACCAAGAGAACTAAAAGGAGAAATAGACAAATCCACTAGTACAGTTGGAGACTTCAACATCCCTCTTTTAGCAATTGACAGAACAAGCCAGGAGAAAATCAGATGAACTCAACACCACCATCAATCAACTGAATATAATTGACATCTATCAATTACTTTATTCAATAGCAGTAGAATACACATTCCTCTCAAGCTCACACGGAGCCTTCACCAAAATAAACAACATCTTGGGCCATAAAACACACCTTAACACATCTAAAGGAATAGAAGTCATACAATGCCTACTCTCAAATGACAATGAAATTAGACTAGAAATCAATAGCAAAAAGAAAGGTAGAAAATCCTGTAGGCTGTCAATAAGACTAAACAAGGAAACAAAGAGAAAAGGCATAAATGTTCAAAATTAGGACTAAAAGGTGATAGAACTAAGATAAAGTCTTTAAAAATCACAATAGAACATGCTCAGTTTAATGTTTTTAAATTTAAAAATCATATTTCTAGAAAATAATAATTACCAAAATTAATTCAAGAATAAATAGGAAACCTGAATAAAACAATTTAAAAAATAAAATGGTAAACAAAATGGTAAAATGGTAAACAAAAGTAAACTCTTTTCAATAAAAAGATCTATCCTTAAATGGAAAGAATAAATTCTTCGATAAATGGCACTGAGACAATTGGACATTTTATTGAAAACAGTAAAACTAGATGCCTACATTTTCATCATATGTAAAAATTATTTCCAAGTAGATTAAAAACCTATATAGAAAAGGCAAGATTTTAAAATATTTAGGGAAAAATAGGAAAATGTCTTCGGGGTAGAAAAGGATTTCTTAAATAAGGCATTATAAGAGAAGATAAATATTGACAAATGTGACTGCTTTTTAATTAAAAACTTTGTTCAACAATAGCTATCATAAGCAAAATAAAAGACAAGCTACAACAGTCACTCTGGAAAATAGTTTGGCACCCTCTAATAAGGCTGAAGATATGCATACCTGATGATTGAGACATTCTCTCCTAGGCATAGTCCCTAGAGAAACTCCAGTACATGTGCACCAAGAGATATGTATAAGAATGTTCTTGGTGATATTGTTTGAAATGTTCAAGAACCGGAGGGGGGGAAAAATCAACAGTGGGACAGATAAATAAATTGTGGACTGTTTATTTGATAAAATATCATTAGCAGTGAAAATGAGGAATGAGAGATACACATGACAAAAGTTAATTTTACAAACATATGTTGAGTCAAAGATACAAGACATTAAAGAAAAATTATGAAATAATTTCACTTATATAAAGCTCAAAAGCAGGGAAAAAAACTAATCTATAGTGTATAGTATAGGGAAACCTACATAGGTGGATAAACTATATTAAAAGGCAAGAATTTGATAAACATCAAGACAGTAGTTACATCCAGGAGAGGAGAAGTAAATATTATTAAGAAGGGACACGTGAAAGATTTCTGGAGCTGGCAACTTTCTACTTCTTAAATTGGGTAGAAATTTCCATAAGTAGTCAGTTCATAATTACGCTGTACATTTATGTCTTAAGCTCAAGCCACAGACTAGGGGAATATTTTTGTAATTCATATTCCCAAACAAAGATTAGCATTTGGAATATATATATTCACATATATGTGTGTGTATACATATGTCTTCAAATCAGTAAGAAAAAGGGGGCAAAAGATATGAAGAGCAATGTGGTAAATATATATATTTATGTAAATGTGTATATATATATATAGTATAAGGTTGTCAGTCTCATTAGTAAATGTAAATTGAGGAAATTCAAATTAAAGCAATGATGAAATATCATTTTATCGCCATTAGAGCAACAAATATTTTAATGTCTGACAACACGAAATATCCGTAAGGACATGGAGAAACAGATCTCTACTTATACTTCTGGGAGCGTGCTTACAGGAGCAATATGGCCATATTTAGCAACTTTGAAAAAGAGCATATCCTATGGTCCAAAAAGGCAGCTGTGTACTGTGCAGAAGGAGTCTTTAGAAGAATATTTTTCCATGCCATTGTTTGCATAGCTAAAAATTAGAAACAACTTTAAGGTTCCTAAGGAAAGAAGGAATAAATAAATTGTAGTAACAAAATTACATTGCACTGTAGCACAATGTAATGTCATATAGCATCTAGAATGAAGTAGAACTTTGAGTATCAAAATGGAAAAGCAAGTTGTGGAATATGCATAGTAAGACACCATTTATATAAACTTTGAAAACACGCAAAACAACACCACATATTGTTTATGATACATACATATGTAGCAATAGTATGAAAATATGCATGAGAATGATAAACACTAAATTTGGGATGGTATTTGCCTGAGGGAGAGAAGAGATGCATACAGAGCTTCAATTATATCTGAAATGCTTATTTAAAAGGAACCAAAGCAAGAAGAAAAGAAAATCTATCATTTTAAGTCACCGGGTTAACGAATTAAAGTAGAAAAACCATGTGATCATCTCAGTAGATTTAGAAAAAGCACTTGATAAAATTTAGCAACACTAATTCATGATTTTATAAAACCTCTTAACAAGCTAGGAAGAAAATCTTAAATGATAAGAGTTATCTATTGAAAACTAGCAGCAAATATAATGGTGAAATGTTGGGAGTATTTCTTTTAAAGTCAAGAGCAGACAAAGATGTCTGGAAGTCCAAGTAAGTGTAATATGGTGGAGGAAAATGGGGGTGGAGGGAAAGAACAGTAAAACGTAAGCCACACTGAGATAACCAGTCACGCTTATCAGATTTGCAGAAGTTAGCATGGCTGATAACACCATATATTGGAGAGAATGGGAGGAATGAGGAACTTTTTCACTGTTGGTTAGTCTATAAATGGGCACACCACTTTGAAGAGTAAATTGTTCACATATGGTAGAGTTGAAGATGTGCACATACTAGGATCCAGCAATTCCACCTTTACATATTTTGATTAAAAAAATTAGAAAGCAATTTAAATGTCCATGAATAGAGAATAAATAAATCAAGTGCAATTCATTCATACAATGGACTACCGTACAGCTGTTGAAATAAACTAAAATTTCATGCATTGACATGGTTAAAACATAACATTAAATGAAAAACAGTTAAAAAGATGCGGTTAGTATGATATAATTGATGTTAATTTTAAGAACACAAAAAGCAATGCTGCATTTACTTACAGTTACATATATATGCATTAAATGTATAAAAACTGGTTTTTAAAAGCTTTTAAGTTAGTGGTTACCTTTGGGGAAGACAGAAAAGATAGGATTTTAGCTATAATTATAATTTTTCTTCCTTAGAAAAAGAAGAGTGGGCTTCAGCAAATATGACAAATGTTAACCTCTGAAATCTGGGTGTTGAGATATGAGTGACTCTTACATTATTTTTACCTTCGTTTGTACACATTTGTAATTATTTTATTGTTAAATGATTCATTTAAAAATAAAGAGAATGAAAGACTACGATACAGTGGAATTTCAGAGTTGAAAGAAAACTCAGAGAAGTCAATTAATCGAACTGCGTGATTTCCCAAGAGTCCTCCAGTCTTGACTTACATGCCCCCTGGTGATGGGTAGCTCACTACCTTAAGGCAACCCACTTCAGTTCTAGACAGGTTTGCTTGTTAAAAGTCATATGCACACTGAGCCAAAAATGTTTCTCCTTTTAGTGCCCCTGATTCCAGCACCAGGGTTGTAGCTTTACCGTCATGTTCTTGACAGGGAGTCCAAACTCTTGGACCCTTGCCCTAGTTCTGTTGTGACATCCTAGGTAGAAATTTTCAGTCTCTTGCTATCATCTATCTGTCAATTGCAGGGCTTGCTTCGGCAGCACATATACTATCAATTGCATGGTTTAAATTGTCACTCCAGGCCCTGAAATCCAAGAATTCCATAAGATAAATATATTTCCAAAAGTTTGGCTCAGCAAAACCTTTTGCAAAAACATAACTATTATAATAAAATTCACTTCCTTAAAAATCATGCATTTAAAAAAAACAAAAACAAAAACAGCTTAACCTTCTGTCCTAAAACTTGCCTGGCAAGCCTGCTCCATTCAGTATAACTGGAAATGCAGTGCACAGACAAAGAAGGCCTGGCCGGGGCAGCAGAGCGGTGCAGCTCAAGACAGTAGCTCCTCATGGAAAGCCATGTGCATCCAGGTACACCATATGGCTCAGAGGGCAGGACCCTCTCAACCTCCCTTCAGAGGAGCTGGAGAGAGAGACCTGGGGAAGGAAGGCCTTCTGCCGGCTCCTTCTCCACCTATGGAAGCCTTTCACATCATTCAAGGCCCAAATAAGTTCCACGGCCTCTCTGAGGCTGGTCCCGTCTCCTGTAAGAGAATAAACTCTCTCCACAGTTTCTCTTCAGCTATGATACAGAACTGAACATTTTTGTTTAACGAATTCTCCCATCTCGCTTACTAGGTGTCAGGCACACTTCTAAGCACTTTACAGATGCTGACCTATTTAGGGAGGTGCTGTTATTATAAATGCCCATTCCTCAGATGAGGAAACTAAGGCACGGAGAGACTGAGGCTCTTATCTGAGCTCACACAGAGAGCTTTTAGCAGAGCTAGGGGTTTGAATCCAGATCCTCTGGTTTCTGAGTCTGCACTTCTCCTGCGGCGCTAGGCTGATTGGAGCCCTGAGCCCTCATGTCTGAGTTGTTGACATACATGTCTTATCGCCTCCACTAGTTCAGCTCTTTCATAACCTGTTTTTTCTCACTTAAAATGTTATCATGTTATCACGTTATTAAATATTATTCCACAACACTATTTTTAAGGACTGCTTAGTAATCTACTGTGATATGTAACCAGCCTGATTGTCAGGCGCTTAAGTTCCTTTTACTTTTTCACTACCATCAACAATGTTTTGGTAAATACACTTATAATTAAATCTCTGTGTACATCCTTGACTGTTTCTGTAGGATCTGTTCCAGAAGGAATTGCTGGATCAAAGCATATGCAAACTTTTAAGATTTCTGATACATATTGCCAAATTACCCCTGGAAAGAGTCACCAGCAGTGAATGGGAGAACTCATTTCCCTGGGGCTTAGCCAACCCAGGCTACAACCACATATAAGAAAATAAGAAGTCCACTTTTGTTGTAGGAGTAGGGGCATATTATGGTTTTAATTTGTCACTTTGCTTAGAAGTAAATTTTGTTACTTCCTTAATGATTATTTGTATTTCTTCTGTGGATATCCTTTGCTTATTATTCATATCAGTAAATTCTTTTCGTTACTGGTTTGCAAGAAAAGAGAGAGAATGAGCAAAAGCACTTAGAAGATAAAACCCCACATTTTATCCCTTCCCTGTGGACACAGACAGGATCTAATAAGAATACAGCATACCTTTGCGGACTTCTAGCAGAATCTTTAGCAAACGTAAACTCTAACAAATTCCCTATCCCTACCAGCCCTCAGTGTCTGAGTTGCAAGGATGTCCCAGGCAGGCCCCCATCCTGTCCTGGGTATTTCCTGCAATGTCACATGGTGAGCGTGCACCCAGGCGAGGGTGTCAGACCACTACCCGGGTGCAAATCCCAGCCCAACTGCCCATGATCACAGGCCCTTTAGCAAGTTTTTTAACCTCTTACTGCCTCCATTTCTCCACCTGTAAAATGGGAATAATAATGATAATACTTTATTAGGCTGTTGTGAGGATCACATAAGTTCATAAGCAGAGCACTTAAACCATCTGGCACATAGTAAGCACTGAGTAAATACTAGCCTGCTATTATTATTATTTTGTTCTGGGTTTTCTCTGGATATAGCTACCCCACTCCCCACTCTTTTGTAATTCACACTGAAGGAGAATTTTGGGGGGCTATGTTATATATTTTTCCTCTGCAGATCATTTGAAACTTTTGATTCATTCAGCATATTTGAGCCCTACTATGTATCAGGATTCATGCTGGGTATTAGGGATAAAATACAGTTCCTATCTTCAAAGAATCTCCAGTCTAGACAAAGAAAAGTGTATATACACAAATCAGTGATAGCAGGTAGACTGGGAGAAGGGCCATGTGTCAGACACCCCTTATTTGCCATATTAAAGTATCTCAGCACCTCTGTCACTGCAGGCATTGCTGAGTGACCAGCTCTGCCGAGGCTTTGGCCAGCTTCTTGCAAGTGTAACCTGTCAGAGCCAGGTCTAAGGCCATGATACTCTCACTTCCTGCCCTGGCCTTCTGTGAAGTCACAGAGAGAGGTATCAGAGGGAACCCTCTCAGGATACACATGTGCAACTTGGAAATGGAGGCGGTTAGTACCTGTGGGGCTACCATTCATTCCCTCGGGCAGATAACCCTTAGATCCATTGTTTAGGGCCTCAGATGGTGGTCAACTTGGGAGCTCGTCCTTCTATTGGCTTTCCCTCCTCCCTCATTTTACTCCCCTGCATTCTCACACATGCCACCTGGTCCTACTTTCCTAATAAATTAAACACAGAGGAGCCTGTTCTTCATGCTTTGCTTTCAGGGACGCACAGGCTGTGGAGCTGTGGGATTTCAGAGAACAATCTATCCAGGCTTCCTGAAAAAGGTGGCGTCTGGATGGAGTCTTGAAGCCTGGCCATGCATCGATGGGAGGAACTGACCAGCAAATGGGAGAGGAGGGGCTTAGATTCTCTGAAATATTGTGTGGATAAAGGAGACTCGTGGAAGATAAGATGGGAAAGAGAAGGAGGACTCACACCTTGAAGGGCCTTAAATGTTAGGTAAGGTATTAGGTAAGGAGTGTGGGCTTCCCTTGAAGGCAACAGGTGGCAAAGAGGTCAGTCCTGGGTTTTAGAAGAACCACATGGCTGTGATGTGGGAAATGGTGAAAAAAGGTGAAAGTGAGTGTTGGCCAAATCTACTGCAGAGAGGAGACCAGGCCAGAGGCTCTTGGGGGGTTCTGGTGAGGGATGAGAAAGACCAAACCCTGGCTGGGCAGTAGAGATGGAGAGAGGACAAATGAGAAAGCTGGAGGTGGAATCCACAGGACCTAATGGGACACGGGTTAAGGGAGAGAGTAATGCTTACTCTATCCAATGTGCTATGTCAAAGATATTCTTTGTCTATTTTAATTAAGATCCTCTGTATTGAATAATGCCATTTCTGCCCATGAGCACAGAATCTTTATGTCACCCAATGGTACAAAGCTCAGTCCATTAAATCTAACAAACCGATGCTTTTAACGATGATGTGAACTGAGCCCCGTACTCCTCTCATCAGCCAGACTATGGATTCCTTGGATGTGTTGGGTCTGGATGGCTACACAGATATGTGTGAGCCTGTCTAGCCAGGAAACTCTACTTTTAACACAGCAGTCCCCACCATTTTTGGCACCGAAGACAGGTGCTCCTTTAAGAATCTAATACCTGATGATCTGAGGTGGAGCTGAGGCTAGCGCTAGGGAGCGGCTGCAAATACAGATGAAGCTTTGCTTGGCTCACCCACCGCTTACCTCCTGCTGTGCAGCCTAGTTCCTAAAAGGCCATGAACTAGTACCAATGGCGTTGGGACCCCTGGTGCCGGGCAGTTCCTCCCATCAATGCAGTAGACTAATGAGTTAACTAGTACTAGTTGCTCTAAAGAACATTATCTCAGTGGCTTAAAACATTAAGAGGTGACTTCACACTTATGCAAAGTCCAAAGCAAATGTCCCCTTTGGTCATCCTGGGGAGCTCAGGACTTCAGGGTGCCTCCATCAAGTATCTCTTCAGAGTCTTTCACTAGATTCTTTGCATTTGGTTGAAGAATGAGGGAAGAGAAAAGGTGTAAAGGGTTGATTGCCCCCTACTTAACTGCTTTGATCCAGAAGGGTCTCAAATCACTTCCACTCGCAAAGGTGTACACATGAGTGGTAAGTTAAGAAGTGCAGTTTCTGGCTGAACTGCTGCCTCCCTGGAACAGCTGTGCACTGTCAAAGGGGAGCATGAGTCTTTGGTGTTTGGCAGCGAACAAGACACCAACACTGTCCTCAAAGAGCTTAGGTGGAGAATGCTGGCAAGAGTTTACGAAGAGGAATGTACTAGAGAATTTGCCATTAGAGTGGGCAGGCCTGGAGGCATTGGGCTTGGGGAAAGCTTCTTGGAAGAAGGAGCATCTGAGCTGAGACCTACAGGGGATCTGGAGTTAGCTAGGAAGAGGCAGAAGAGAGAGTTCCAAACATATGAGGCAGAACGTGCAAAGGAGGAAAAAACAAAGCACACTGTATTCTAAGAACTAAAAGAAATTCAGAGAAGACTATACGGAGAGGGAACCAAAAGATGGAGCTGGAGAGGTTGGCAGGGGCCAGATCATTCATTCCTTATGTCAACAAATATTTACTGAGTGTCTGTCTGCTCTACGCCAGACATCAATCTAGGCAATGCAGATAAAGCAGTAGATCAAATAGAGAAGTCCCCAGATAATGAAGAGTTGTTGAAGCCAGGGTAAGAAGGCTGGACTTGTGTCTAAGGGGGCATGAGCCCCTGAAGGCATTCAAATTTGGGTGCCTCCTGTCAAGGCTTTTAGGGCAAGGATGAGGATGGAGCCTACTCCCTGCCACACACCACATCCTTCAGAGGCACGATGGAGCTGTCAGGACCACAGTCTGGAATTGGCAGCTGTGTGTGGATCCAATTTCCAGCATTTGGGCAGATGCCCTTTGCTGCAGATGGACTGTTTACTCTGCCATGTGTTGTAATCATTTCTGATCTTTCGCTTATTGTGTCAAAGATAAACACCTCTTGGCTGATCCCCCGGGAGTAGGATGCCTTTTCCACGGGGCTTTGTGAGCCTTTGCTTCCCACTTGAAACAACCTATTATTTTCTCTCTTAAAAGAGGCTCATAAAATGATAGATGAATCTCCAATAACTATAATACCTTCTTAATGGTTCGAGAAACTGGAGCCATATAGCTGGAGTGCAGTCTAGAAGAAAAATAGGAGAGTTAGAAAGACAAGCTTTAAAATATAATGGTGTCGTAATGGGCAAAATGAAACACACAGATGCTATTAGAATTCTGCCCGATGCATCTGGAGTACAGCATTAGCTGGAGAGCAGCCCCCTCTGCCAAGAGCCTCTTCTTTCCCTGGGGTGGATGCCATAAGAGCGTTTGTTGAATGACTAAACAATGACAGTATTTGTTGAATGGCAAAATCCGAATATTGTTTACTGTAAAAGTGACAGATGAGTTCCTAAACATAGTGTTGGGCACCCTAAAGGCACTGGAGAAATGTATGCTGATTAGTAAATAGATGATTCTAAATGCTCAACTCACAGGGAACTCAAGAACCAAAGTACTTACCATGTTTCAGGCCCTGTATTGAGTTGTCTGCAAGAAATAGTTCACTGTCCTCCAAAGCCACATAGCTAGTGGGTGGTAGGTGTGGTCATTATAATGAATAAACATGAAGATTAATGACACTGAACCCCAAAACATGTAGATTTTCAAAGTAATAGTCCAAGTAAAACAAGAAAAACAGCATTTATCCCCTGACTGCAACTTCGACATGTCTCATGATAATGACTGCAAGGTGTCCCTTTGAATTCCATTTAGATTGCATTTTCCGAAAAGATGGCCACCACCTATGTTCCGCCTCCCACATGCTCTTCTCTAGCATGACCTTTCTTGCTGCCCCATCAAAAGATAGGTGGAGCGTCATCCCATTCTCCTTGAATCTGGGTGGACTTGTGACTCCTTCAACCCACAGAGCACAAGGGAAGCGAGGCTGTAGAACACCCAACGCTGGACTGGGTTCTGGGGTTCCTTCCCTGACTTCAAAGAGCTCTCAGTGGAAAGGGAGAAAGAGACATAAATAACTACTTAAAGCACAGGTGAGGAGCATGCCAGAATGCCAGGGTGTTTTCTGGTTGCCACGAGGAGGGAATGACTAATCAGCCTGGGGCAAGAGGGTGGGGGAATGCTTCAGGAAGGGCTGACGTGTGAGCCGGACCTGAAAGGGGTAATGGGGGCTCACCAAATAGAGAAGGGGACAGGGAATCCAGGTAGGAGACTACACCTGGTCTGGAGATGAGGGCGAAGGGAAAAGAGAAGCTCCGTGTAGTTCCTGGGTGAAGTCTGTGGAGACAGGACCGAAGAAGGCCAGGGTCATTGGCAAGGGGCCTTGAACACCCTCCTTAGGAGTTTGCTGTAGAGGTCTGCTGGGTGCCCCAAGCTGGAGAGTGTAGACAAAGCTACTAGGAGAGTCGTGAAGGTTTGAAGTCCATGAAGGCAGGCAATCAGCCCCACCAGCACCGCTTCCTATTAAGAGGTGGGCGGTGGAAGAACCATGTCCCCTGGATTCCAAACTGCCTCCAGGGCTGCCCAGGCTGGTCAGCAGGCTGGCAGGGAGCGGGGCAGTGGGCAGGCTCGGAGTCTCCATGAATATACATGATCCGGCCCTGGAAGCCCGGCTTCCTGCGGAGCAGCGTTTACCAAGCTTTATCTTGACAAGGTGATGTCCTTCAGTAGAGGACATTATATGGCTCTTAGTTCAGCAGTTCTGTCAAGTCCGAGGCAGGCGTTTGATTTCCGCTTCATACATATGCTTAGGTGCTCGGAAAAAGCAGCGAGGAGAGGAGCAGTGAGGCCAGTGAGGGAGGTCAGCCCCAAGGAGGACGTCGCGGGCTCTCCGCGGGCTGCGTCCAGGTCTGACTTACAGCTGACTTTCGCTGCACTGGCCGTGGGCTGCATTTTAACAGCCCCGACACTCTGCACAGCGATGGGGGCCAAGTGCTGGCCAGGGAGGCTCCTTCCGGGTTTGCCCCCTGCCCACCGGGCAACTGTAGAAGTCTCTTTCCCTCTCTGGGTCACAGATCCCTCCTCTGACGAGTGAGGGAACTGCATCAGCGGTCAGCAAACTTTTTTTTTTTAAAGCAGCAGGACTCTTATTTCAAACAATATTTAAACAGATCATAGTAAAACCGCTCTGATTGAGGATGGGCAGCTACCTTTCCCCTCCCTTTCTCCACGGTTTCTGAGGCCCCTACACACAGAATCCCCAGGCTGAGCAGAGCTCAAATGGAGAACCCTGCATTAGATGGTTTTCTGCATGTTCCAGGCCAGGGGTCCCCAACCCCTGGGCCACAGACCAGTACAGGTCCAGTCCATGGCCTGTTAGGAACCAGGCTGCACAGCATGAGGTGAGCGGTGGGCCAGGGAGCAAAGCATCATCTGTATGTGTAGCCAGTCCCCAGTGCTGGCATCACCACCTCAGCTCCACCTCAGATCATCAGGCATTAGATTCTCATAGGAGCACTGGTCCCTGGTGCCAGAAAGGTTGGGAACTGCTGCTTTAGGCCCTTGTCAAATTCAAAACACCCCCCTGACCTCAAACAGAAGGTGACTGTGTTTTCAGAACCCCACCCCTCCACCCCATCAAAAGCATCAAAGTTAAATAAAAAACACCTCTAGGTTTTTGACAGCAATTCAAGTAAACTTGTATTTTTGTTGATTATAGCACCTATATTAATTTAAAAATAGCCGTTTATGGAAGTTTAAGACATATTTAGTCCACAGTAGTGTTCCCCAAAATGTGTTTCTCAGAATATCCGTCCCTGTGGGAGAGCAGGTACGAAAGCTTAGTGGGCACAGGAGTCACGCAGAGCGCTTGATAAAACAGCAGCTCTCTTGGGCCCCATCAGATGGCTTCTGCTGCAGGATCTGAGGGTCTGGGTGGGGACCACAGTCTGCATTTTTAGGAATCCCCTCAGGCAGTTCTGGGATGCAGGTGATTTGGGGACTCACACTTTGAAAAACTCTGAGTTAGAAGCTCCTTGGGGTGGGGGAGGGGGGTGGGAGGCAGCATTCTTTGCTTAAATAAGATTAGGAAACTACCTACTCTCCACCCAGTCGTAGCTCCATAGTAGCCTCATAAAGGATCTGAGGAGCCACACAGTTTCTAAACTTATTTGACCACAGAAGCCCTTTGTACCCCCAAATAACACCATTTAATTTTAGAATGTGTTTTGAGAAATGCTGCCTTATCAACAAAGTTTGGTGATATGCATGTAAGTCTGGGGTCAGTGGCAAGAATTTCTTGACCTTTTCCAAACGTGTTAATTCTATCTCTTTTCTCAGTTAGATTTTTATGGCTCCGAACCAAGACAGCTCATAGGGAAGGAAAAAGGCCACTATGCCCCTTGCTGAGGAGCAGCACCCGTCCCTTAGACATGCATCCACAGAGCCTTCCTTCTTCCCCATCGGACGTATACCCATGATACAGGCACATTAAAGAACCTCTCTGGTTTTACAGTGAGACTGGTGGTATATCATAGTGGTAAAGTATGAAGACTTTGGAGTCTAATGGATTTGGGTTCAAATCCACTTGATACCACTTATGTGACAGTGGGCAAGACACTACACCTCTCAGAGTCGTCTTCTCCTTGTCTGTAAAATAGAGATGATACCTAGCTCGCTTTTGTTGTGAAGCTCCAATGAGAGAACAGAAGCAAAGCATTCGGCGCATTGGCCTGGACCACAGTAAGCACTCAGTGACAAGGGTGACGTGACTAGTGTTTACAGCATCAACAATAATGTGAGCACAAAGATAAGGGCCGATCAGAATGGGCTCTGGTGGAGGTGAACTGAACTAGCTGTAGGTGCCCAGATCAAGGCAGTGGATGATGAGATCCAGGTATATGTTTGTGCTTTCTACTTAGGCTGATCCTTCTCAGACTTGGCTGCACATTGGAATCACCTGCAGCTCAGATCCATTCAATCAAAATCCCTGGAGTAGAATCCAAGTATGAAGATCTGTTAAATCTTCAGCCCTAACTTTTCTTCTGAGTTCAAGGCCTGTATATCTGTCTATTTCGCATCTTTTCATGGCTATCTCATCCTCAGCATATCCAGGACTCTCTGGTCTTCACTCCACATTTGGACCTCTTCCAGTGAATGGCAGCAGCCAGCTAGTTCCAAAAGCCAGAGTCATGTAGTCCTTCTTGATCCCTTCCTTCCAATTGCCAGCTCCTGTTGAGGGTTAAATGTTTCCACGTCTCTCTGTCCTCGCCACTACCTATCATTCAGTCCAAGATACTAGCGTCTCTCACCTAAACTACTGCAATAGCCACTTGACTGTTTTACAGTTATTGATTTGGGTGCTGCCCCAACTCATTCTTCTAGCCTCAGCCAGAATGACCTCTAAACACAAATTCAATTATGCAGTGTGTGTGCATACACACACACACACACACACACACACACCCCACTCCCCTCTCCCATTGCTTATAGGAAAAGGACCAGGCTCCTTATTTCATTATCCCTCTTGGCTCCCTCCTCGCATTTTCCCATCCTTCCCAAGAGCCTTTGTAGATGATGTTCCTGCTGCTGATGTTCCTTCTCAGCTCCTTTTCTCTGGATAGTTCCTACTTAACCTTCAGAATTCAGCTCAAGCAGGCACCTTGACCTCCATGACTAGCTCAAATCCTCTCACTCTGAGATCTTCTGAGTGCCTACCCTAAGAGTTGTAGCATTTATTTGTCTTCTGAGTATTTGATTAATCTCCTCATGTCCCACCAGACTGTATGTTCCTTGAAGGCAAGGTTTATTCCGGTCTTGTTTGCCATTGTTTTAAGTATATAGGAGGGCTTGAATAAATATTTGAGTCCCATTTAAACAACTCCATTACAATCAGCTTTCTGGGGAATTTTCCCAACTGTATTCTTACTGGTGGGCTTTAATGAGGATTCCCAAAGAATGTGGAGTCATAGGTAGGAGTTTTAATTAACTCCAATAGGCATTTAATGCAGATTTAATAAGACAGTTATTGTATGTTAATTAAATGTCAACTGATTGCTAAAAGGTTTTTGCAATTATTGAAGTTTACTAATTATCTAATAGATAAATCAGTTTCCCATGTAAATAACTAGCATCTACATAAGCAATAAATATGCCATTAGATTCCACACATTAACATATTAAAATTAGAGGTTAGCCCCTCAGGGAATTCTTGAAACTGGTGTCCAATCCAGGAAGGGACGGTACCAATCATCTCATAGTCATTATGTCCCATCCTTTGGGAGACAGTGAGAAATTGTGTTGCAAAGATGAGCCCGCTCGAAGCTGGAGCCAGTTGTAGACATGCTTACCTACTTACCACGCTTTCCAAGAGGACAAAGCTGGTAGCAGAGAGATGTCTACTATAGAAAGGTCCCTTCAGGGTCTTGAGGCAATGTCTTGTAAAACGGGAATCTGTAAGGCTCCCCACCCACCTCCCGGGGTGTCTGTGAGCGTTGCACGCCAATAAATGAGCCTCAAGCACCAAGTGAGTGTGCAGTGGACGGGGGAGTCCCTCTCTTCTCTCCCGACTGATGGCCCAGGCCCTAGTTCTTCCACTGATCACTGTGCGACTTTGGGAAAACCACTTTTCTCCCTGAGCCTCAGCATCCCAGTCTGGAAAACCCAGCTCACATGGTTGCACAGATGTAATGAGGCAAAGTGCCTATAAATCTGAGTGAAAAGTAGAAAGAGAAGGAAGGAAGGACAATGGAAAGAAATTAGGATGTTTTTAAAAAATTGGGAAATTGTCAACTCTCTACCATGTACTGGATACTGTGTCAGGCACTGTCGGTGTTTTCTCATTTGATCCTTATGCACTCTCCAGCTTGAGGCAGTTCAAACCATCCCTGTTTTAGAGGTGAAGGACTAGGCACAGAGAGGCTAAGGGATTTGCAAACGTTTACACAGTAAGAGAGTGGCAGAGACCCAGAACTCAACTGCAACGGTCCGTGCCCCTCCTGACCTGTTTCCCTGCCACAAACACTCTTGCCCTGCCACCCAGAGTCACAGAAAGTTAAATCGAATTCTTCTAAACACAGCCTTTCTTAAATGGAAAAAAGAGCTAGATCCAAGTTGGCAGATACTATGTTTTAGGCAGTATATTTAAGCGCTTTTCATATATAATCTTTTTTAATTCTTGCAATAACCCTATGAGGTAGGTGCTGCTATCTTACAGATAAAAACAAGAGGCACAAGGAGACTTAGTAACTTACTCAAGGTCACATAGCTGGTAAGAAGCCGAACCCAGATTTTAAACTAAACCCAGGCCGGCAGTCAGGCTCTAGACTCTGAGTCAGGGCCACTCAGCCCTCACGTTGACAAGACGCCAAGCAAAAGCACAAATGGAGGTCCACGTATCATAAGCCTGAACACTTAAAAATTATAAATATGTCGAAGGAAATACCTTAACATATAAATATTCACGAGGACCTGGAAGGCCACATTTGCATTTAGATTCTTGGACTCAGCAGAGTTCGGTGCTCGCCACGGCCTGGCTGCCTTCTTTGTCTACACACAGCACCACAACATCCAGAGCAGCTGCCTTTTGACCACACCTCACAGGGTGCCCTGACCCCAGGGGATGGACCCAGGGAAGAGGCCCCCTCAGGCCTCGGAAGTGGGTGTGGGGCCATGTGGACAAGGACCTCTGGTGTCCCAGATACCTGGGTTGTGATCTGCACCCACAGGAGGATTGGGGTTCCGGGTAGGCACTTCCCCGTGGATTCCCCGTGAAGGGGTATGGCCAGAGGAGGGCTCCCTGGAAAGCACAGCGGCAGAGCTGATTTGAACCCAGGCAATCTGAGTCCAGAGCCTAAGCGCTTCATTGTCTTCGAAGGCCCCAGAAGGTGGCTCAGCCTGTACCTTGTTTCCCCTTGACTGAGGGACAAGCCTGCAATGGGAAGAATCAAGGCAGCCTGCACCACTAACCACTCTGCTTTGGAGTCAGACAAACAGGAAGATGTTGAGCAGCTCACTCCAACTATCAGAGCTTCAGCTTCCTTGTTCATAAAGTGGGATCATCTTAGCTACTTTATTTTGACCAGTTGTTTGTAAACACTGAATACAGTACCAGGCACATAGTAAATACGCAATAAAGGTCAGAGGAGAGAGGGAGAGAGAGGGAGAGAGAGGGAGAGAGAGAGAGAGAGAGAGAGAGAGAGAGAGAGAGAGAGAGAGAGAGAATGTACTGTGTCTACATCTGTCCTAAGTAAGATAATCAAGGGCCTGTTTTTCTGCAGCTGCAAATTCTTGAGCTCCGAATCCTGGGATGCCCTGTTCTTATGTTCCAGTCAAGCCTCCCCCAGTGCCCTCTCCCTGTCCCCACCAGCTCCAAGCATCCAGAAAGCTGAGGTCCCACAGACAAAGTACAGCCATGCGTGCTAGCCCCAAGGGCACCTCCCCAGGGAGCCTTGAATACTGAGAAGCCCAATTTGCAGGAATTCTCTTCCATCCTGAGAAAGGAACTTCTTTGGGAAATCCTCTCCCTTTCAGTGGCCTGGAGGCCAGAGGGGCTTTTGGCCAATGAAAATTCACAGAGTAAATAAAGGGGGACAAACCCCCAAACAGCTCCCAGGACCCCTGGGGTCAGAAGCCAGGCGCTGCATTTATGTGCAAATGGAGCTGGATTAGGGATTAGGGATTATCGGAGTCCCGAATTACAGCAGCTGCCAGATCTCTTTGTCCGAAGGGATCAGGGAGATTTCTTGATCTCCCCCTACTCTCCCCTCCCCTGTGCTGCCAGAGGCAAAAGGCAAGTGGGACTCATGCTGCCCATTGGGGAGGGATAAAGAAGAGGTGGGGAGAGGCGAGCCTCAATCGATAAGCAGCCCTCATGGCCCAGCTGCCTAGGGCAATCGATGCGCCTTCCTGCTGATTCCTGTACATCCCTGGGGGTGGGGTCGGCAGCAAGCTCAGCACCTCACACAAGCTCTGGCCTTTTCCTTCACAGCACCTGGCCCTGAGAAGGGGCCATTCCAGACACATCCTCAGGTGTAACAGTCCCCACGAAACCTTTCCATGTATTGACCTGCTACAGCAGCGGCAAATCCACCCCGCAAACTACCGAGACCTTGCCCACAGTGACTCAGCTCCTCTTTCCGGTCCTGGGCTGTAGTTCTACACTGGATACT
Organism: Rousettus aegyptiacus; assembly: GCF_014176215.1. Classification (NCBI taxonomy): domain Eukaryota; kingdom Metazoa; phylum Chordata; class Mammalia; order Chiroptera; family Pteropodidae; genus Rousettus; species Rousettus aegyptiacus. The sequence continues at coordinate 24,401,656 of NW_023416284.1, read as the reverse complement.
CGGATATTTGCACTTCTCAGCCAATGAAAAGCAAGCCAGAAACTCAAATACCATGCAATTATTTTTTTTTTTGGGGGGGGGGCTGGCATTTATCTCTGCTAAATGCTGATACAAAACCAAATCTTTATATATATATCTATATATCTATATCTATCTATCTATATATACACATATAGATAGAGAGAGAGAGAGAGAGAGAGAGAGAGAGAGAGAGAATCACTTAAAATGACCCTCACAATTAGTTACTGTTATCCCCAGTCTAAAATCAAGAAAGCCAAGATTCAGAGGAGTTTGGTAGCTTGCCCAAGGTCGCACAGCATGGATGACAGCATCAGGACTATAGCCCTTGGTCTGTCCCCTCCTGCCCTGGGACCAGGAGAGTTCCGCAGCCTGGCCAACAAAGATGAATGTCTGGACAACCCTCAGGCTGGAAGCTGTGTGTGCCCCATGAGGAATACACAGCATCTAGACCCCACGTGCCCCCGGGGTCACAGCTCCCCTGAGCAACTCCTGGGAAAGGACCCGGTCCTTGAATGGCCTCCACAGCTGGTCGAAGCATCCCTGGGTGACCCTGCCCAGAGGAACTGGAGGCAAGGGATAAATAGGGCCTAAACAGTCCTCAGAAGCAGCGGTGGGCTCTCACTGAGGGGATTGGCCCACTTCCTGCTCTTCAGGGGGTGAGGATTGCAGACCCCGCTGAGGCCTGTGGGGAGCAGCACTGAGACTTTTGGTTTGTAAGGCTTAGACTGCAAAATCACAAGAGGAAAAACAGTATAAACCAGGGGTCAGCAAAGTTGTGCTGGAAAGTAAAACTTTTGCCAAATAGTATTTTAGGCTTTGCGGGCCACACCGAAGCTCTGCCACATGGAGGCTCTTCTTGGTTTTTCTTTACAACTCTATAAAAAAATAAAAACCATTCTTAGTTCAAGTGCCAGGCAAAGGGGAGGATTGGCCTTTGGGCCCCACAGTTGTGACCCCTGGTCTTACCTGTCCCCATCTCCTGGAGTGAGGCCAGGGTCTGGGCTCCTGTCCCAGAATCTTCTGCTTGCATCTCCTTGGCAGGGATGATTCACAGGGCCGCTCTAAATGAAGGGGTATGTAGGCAAGTATTTTCAACTGAGCACATGGCTGCCCCAAGCCAAAGAGTAGGATAGGTCAGCCCTGGGGCAAGAGCCAGAGCAGGGCTGAATAGGCCTGCGGCAGGAGGCAGGAGCCGAGGCAGTGCCACGGGCCAGGACGGGAGAAGGCTGGGCAGGGCTGGGTGCAGCTGTAATGGAGCCAGACCAGATCCCCACACTCCCCTCAGTGAGAATCAATAACTATTTGAATTTCTTTCATCTGCGCAGGGATAGCAACACAGGCAAACACGGAAAGGGAAAAGACATTGATCCTGCCCAGCTGCTGCCAACCCCTCCCGACTGTTCTCCACCGGCCCACCCCCTTTCACCTGGCCATCTGGCCTCCCCTCCCCCAGGCCTCTCCACTGGATGTCAGCTCACTGGCCCACACTCAGACATCCGGGAGACCTCCGAAACATTCTGCAGTACAAGGAGAGTTTTGTCCCCACAGCAATCAAACCCATCCAGTTGGTGTCCACAAGAGGACTCCACCTCAGCTCACCCCAAGACTGGACAAGCCTGGGCTTCCCTGGTGAACCCCCACCTCTTAGAGCAACCCAGCTCTTATCCCCTGTAGCTAATTCCCCCACCCTGCTAGCTTCAGGAATCCATTTTCATATTCATGAATCTGAGAGACAAAGCAGGTATTTCATGATCGGTTTCTTGTGCAGAGAGTGATTTCAGATTCAGCCAACATTGGAGTGGTTCCCTGAGGTGTTAGGTAATGGATTTCATGGGGAGAAACTGGAGGCAGGGAGCATAGTTAGGGGAATGAGGTAGAGGAACTGATGGGAGATGATAGAGGCCTGAAATAGTATATGAAGGAAAAGAGGGGAAACATATTTGTGATATAAAATTAGTAGGGTGTAATGATAGGATGAGGGCAAGGGAGGACTCTAGAATGATCCCTAGGTTTCTGGTTTGAGTGAGTGGGGAGCAGGTCATTCACTGAGACAGGCAACAGGAGGGGTGATGGGTTTGCCGAGAAATCTGTTGAGCCTGGCCTCACGTATGTTGAGTTGGAGATGCCTAGGTATTCTGAAATGAAAAGGCCTACAGGATTGTTATATCGGTTTAAATCTGAAGGGGCAGCCTGCACTATAAATGTAAAATTGAGTATCCTCATTTCTCCTCCATCTTCTTGGAAACCCCTCACTCCTTTGAGACCCTTGCCATCTGGCTATACTGCCCCCTCCCCTATTTCAATTCTCTGCTGACCACCCTTCCTCATTCAGGGAAGGCTTCCGATCCTGGATGTTGGTCTTTCCTCTAACCAACTCATTTTTGATGTCTTGAGTGTCCAGATAGGGAGTTCCTCCCACACACTGTTTGGTCAGTTCTTGACCTCCTCACCTCTAGTTGTTTCTCTGCCATACTTGTCACACTATAAAACTCGTTACCACCAGGAACTGTACCACCTCTGAAATCACTTATTAAAAATACCCACTCTCTAATCAAAATGTATTACCATTCCAGTTTCCGTGAGTACCCTTCTTTGATCTCTTTGAGACTCCAAGCCATTGGTCCTTCCACTTTCTTCCTATTTTTAGGGTCTTTCTATAACTTAGGAATTATCTTTAGCTGCATATAATGAAAATCCAACTATAACAGCTTAACCAAATAGGAATCTATTTTCCCTTCTCTAATAAGATATAAACTGAAGAAGTCATCAAACTCCTTTGGCTTCCTGATCTGCCATGTTCTGAGGGTAGCATTCATCTCCATTGTAGTAAATTGCATTACTGACCCTAAAGCTTTGCCTCTCCTTATAGCCATGCCTTTTATTATGTGACTTTGCAGTTCTTCCTACTAAAAGAGAGAAATATGTCCTCACGGTTGGCTTTGGGTTTAGCCATGCTTTGGCCAATAGGATGAGGCAGAAAGTGACTATTTGATGTTAAAAGAGACTTTGTCCAAAAAAAGCCCTCTTGGGCTTCTTCCATTGCCCATGAGAAGTACATGCCCCAGAAGGAGGCTGAGAGACACTTGGAACAGCACTACCTCAGCCGCCACAGTCTGAAGCAGAATGAGCCAACCCAGCTTCACCTAGATCAGCTGCATTGCAGACAATTAGGATTTTCACGAGATACTAAGCTTCAGGATGGTTTATTTTGCAGCACTATTATGGCAATTGTTAACACATACACTCATGATCTCGAGTTAGTAGTTTTACCTCTAGCCTCTCCAGCTCATCCTAGGAATGAGGAAGGACAAGGAGCAGAAGACATATCCCAGATGAGGTTTTCCTCTTTAAAAAGAAAAAGAAACCCACACCCAGAAACCTCCACTTATATCTCATTGGCCAGAACTGTTCCACATGCTACTCTAAATAAAAGGGAATGTAGGCAACTGGGTATTTTTAACTCAGCACACTGCTGCACCAAGCCAAATCAAGATTCTTTTGGTACCTGACTTTACTTTTCTGCTCATCTAGCTCAGATTCCATAGTTTGTCATTATAGTCCTTCTTGTTAAATACTCATCCTTCCAGCCATTACACTCACATGACAACAGCACAAACTTAAATGAGCCCAACTGTCCCTTCTTTACGACTTGACCCAAGAGGCTGGATATGTTAAAGAAATCACACAACTAGTTAGCCTGCAGTCACCATGAATCAATGATCACCTACTTCAAAAAGCAATGCCTGAAAATCTTACTACATTTAAGCTCGCTCCTACCTTCCCCATATTCTTTAGACTTCGCCTCTCTCTCTTCACATCTCTCATCTTCTCTCCATTCCCTCATTCTCAGCAGATAACTCTTCCTTACAGTTCACAGAGAGACAGAAACCAGCAGATTGAAAATTTCCTCAACTCCCCACCACGGGATCTTCTAATCTGCCAGTATCTGCACTTACCAACTCCTGCTCATCCTTCATAGCTAAGTCTACATGTCCTTTCCCCCAAGGGTTTTCCAGGACTCCCAATCCCAACTAGATTAGATTTCCTGGGTTTGCATGCTCATAGTGCCGTGCATTTTCTTGTTACGGCACTTATCATCATTATAATTGTGTAAAGCTTTGTGTAGTTCTTACTGGTTGTTTCTTTACCCCCCCCCCTTATGCATTTATTCACCAAATATGTGTTGAGTGTCTGGCACTGTTTTGGATGCTGAAGAGACAGCAATGAATATGAGTCTTTCATTCTAATTTATGAGCTCCAAAAGGGCAAGGATCATACTTGTCTTTCTCACATATGTTTTTCCAGTGTCTGACACCTACTGGGAGCCCCATAAATAGCTGCTGAATCACATAGCTTATAAGGTGGTAGTTAAAAGCAAAATGTTAGATGAGCAGGTAGCGAGTCCCTGCCACAACTATAGGGAGTACTAATATTTAAGGATAAAGAGAAAGAAACAATTGTCTACCTCTGACAGGGGAAAGGAATCATTAGATAGAGGAGAGCAGGTCACATGCAATATCTCAGAAGCCAAGACAAAAGAGGGTTCAAAAGAAAAGAGTAATCAGTTACAGTAAAGGCAACTGCTTTGTCTCCAGTCATGAAATGACTGAAGCTGGACTTGTCTTAAGGAGGACATAGATTGTTTTTAGCAGAGAAAAGTGATAGCAGACAAAGTCAAACTGTTGTCAGGTGAGGAGTACATGGGAGTCCAGGAAGTAGACTCGACAAGTGTGAAATGACAGCTCCCTTAAGAAGCTTCTACAGTTTGTTGAGGAATAAGTTGGGGAGAGACTCTCACTCAGACTCATAGAATCATAGAGTTGAAAGAAGTTGGTCAGCAAAATCTTAATGAGCAACTACATAGTAGTTGCTCATTAATACATATATATTAACTATATAGTAGTTGCTCATTAAGATACATAGCAAACATTTATCTACTCTGGGGTACACGACATAAATGGACTTCCTGTCTTTTAATAGGGATAGAAAATACACACTTACATAGGAAAAGAGATCACATGAAGAAGATGAAATAGGAATGACAAGCTAGAGGGTGACTGGAAGCCTGTGTTAGCTCAGAGGGTTAGAGAAGGCATCCCTGAGAGTGCAGCATTTGAGGGAAAACTGGAACAACTTAGAGGAAGCAGACAGACAGAATGAAAGCAAGTGTAAAGGCAAGAATATGTTCAGAATGTTTGAGAAACAGCAGGAAAGCTACTATGATTGAGGTGCAGCAAGCGAGGGGAGTGAAGTCCAACAGGGAGCGGGAGCCAACTCTCGTAGAACCCTATAGGCTGTGGTTAGATTCTGAGTTTTGTTCTAATTGGGATAGAAATACAACTTCAGCTGCTCTCGAGGGGAGCGCGCAGGGGACAAGAGTGGAGGTAGGGACACCAGTGAGGAGATTGTAGCATCTATGCGATAAAGCTTGTCGCAGAAGGGATGGTGAAAAAGGGTTCAGAGTCTGCGTATGTTTTGGAAGTTTAATCACAAAGATTGATAGATTAGATAAAGTTGGGGGCAAAAGAAAAGAAGAGCAATAAAAAATGATTTCTATTATTCAATATTGTTCTGGAGATCATAGGTAGTATCATAAGGCAAGAAAAAGAAATAGAAAATATACAGATAGAAAGGAAGAAATAAGCCTGTTTCTGTTTGTTGAAACATGATCGTCTACCTAGAAAATTCCAAGAAGCTACACAAAAGCCACTAGAATAGATAAGTGAGCTTAGCAAGATCAAAGTATATGAAGTTAATATACAAAAATCAATTGTCTATATACCAGCAGTGAACAATTAAAATTTAAAAATTTAAAGAAACTATTCGTAGTAGTACCAAAATACTTTAAAATACTTAAAATACTAACACAGTATTGCAATATCTGTATGCTAAAAACTACAAAATAGAAGAAAAATTTCAAACATAACCTAAATAAATGGAGGGAGATGCTGTGCTCATGGACTGGAAGTATATTGTTAAGATACAAATTCTCCCCAAATTAATCTATAGATTCAGCAAAAGCCTTATCAAAATATTTGCAATTTTTTGTCAAAATCCACAAGCTGGTTGTAAATTTTATATGGAAAAACAAAGGAACTACAATAGCCAAAACAGTTCTGAAAAAGGACAAAGTTGTAGAAATCATACTACCTGGTGTTAAGGCTCACTATAGAGATAGAGTAAACAATACATTTGGTACTGGCAAAAGGTTAGATACAGAGGTCAACAGAATAGAATCGTGTCCAGCAATAGACTCCTACATATGTAGTCAATTGATTTTTAACAACAGTATAAAGGCAATTCAATGAAGAAAGGATAACTTGACAAATAGCACTGGAACAATTGCATACCTGTATCCCAAGAAAAAAGAAAGAAAATTGACCTGTATATAGATTTGTACCATATATAAAACAAACATGATATATGTACCACATATAAAAATGAATCGTAGATCTCATAAGATTTCAAAAAAACAAACAAACAAAGGAGAAGATCTTAGGTTAGGAAAAAACTTTGCAGCTGTGATATCAAAATCATGATCCATAAAAGAAAAAAACTGTACTTCGACAAAATAAAAAAACTTCTGTTCATTGAAAGACACTGTGAAGAAATGAAAGGCAAGCCACAGACCGAGAGAAAAATATTTGCAAAGCACATACCTAATAAAGAATTAAAGAACTCTTAAAACTCAAAAATAAAAAACAACTCAATATTAAAATGGACAAGAATTTTGAATAGACACTTTGCCAAAGAAAATATATAAATGGAAAAAAAAAACAACACATGAAAAGATATGTAACATTATTAGTCAATAAGGAAATGTGAATTGAACCTATAATGAGACACCATCAACACACCCATTGAAACAACTAAAAATTATTTTAAAGCAGGCAAAACCAAGTGCCGAGAAGGATGCAGAGCAACTGGAACTCTCGTACATTGCTGATGGCAATGCAAAATGAAATGGTATAGTGACTTTGGAAAGCAGTTTGGCACTTTATTATAAAATTAAACATAACTTGCCATATGAGCCAGCAATCTCACTCCTAAGTATTTATCCAGGAGAAACGAAAACTTATGTTTGCACAAAAACCTGTATGCAAATGTTTGCAACAGTTTGATTCATAATTATCAAAAACTAAAATCATCTAGATGTCCTTCAATAAGTGAATGGATAAACAAATTATGGTATATCCATACAAAGGAATTCTACTCTTTAATAAAAATGAACATACTATTAATACATAGACCCACAAGGATGAATCTCAATTATACTAGCCAGAGTTAAAGAAGCCAGACTCAAAAGGCTACACACTATTTGATTTCATTTATATTACATTCTAGAAAAGGCAAAACTATAAGGAAAGAAAACAGATCAGTAGCTATCAGGAAGCTGAGGATAAGGAAATGGTTGACTACGAAGGGGCTCAAGAGATTTAGGGGAGCTGAGATGATAGAAATGTTGTGTGTCTTGATTGTGGTGATAACTAAACAATTACATGGGATTGTCACAACTCATCAAACTACATCCTTACAAGGGTGAGCCTTACTGCATGTAAATTATACTCAATAAACTTGACTTTGAAAAGCACTCTAAGTTTCTAGATCACTTCAACTGAATTCAAGCATCCAACAGGAATTGGTTTCATGAAGAAAGGAGGAAAGAAAGGAAGGAAGTAGATGAATAAATATATGAAAGAAGTGATAGATGAGTGGTGGCTGGCTCACTAGCTGACCAGCTGGTTGGACAGACAGCTGGACCATCAGCAGAGTGGAGGAATGGACTGGGCTGGACAGGACAGGAGACTGCCGAGGACAAGCAGCTCGAGCAACAGCAAGAGCCCTCCCCAGACCCAGAGTTATACTGTTTATGTTCCAACCCCAGGTATGTGACCTGGGCAAATCTTTATTTCTTATGTAAATGGGAATAATAATCATCTTCTCCAAGTTACCACATATGTTCACTTAACAAACATTCATTTAGCAACAGCTCTAGATCACACATCTTTCTAAGTGCTTTCTCTATTTTAGTTCCTATAATCCACACAACACTTTCATATTCCTGTTCACAAAGAGGAACAGAGGTACAGACAAGTTGAGTGGCTCGCCTAAGGTTACTCAGCAAGCAAGGGGAAATTGACTCTAAACACTATCCCACAGCCCCACCCACACAGGGGGTCATTACACTCACTGACTCAGACGAAATTGCTGATATTTAGCCACTTCTGACTTACAAAAATGGCATTTTTATTTTGTTTGATTTAATAAAAATACTATTAGTAACCATTGTTTATTGAGTACTTCTGTGGGCCAACAGTACCCATTTATTTGCATGCATTATCTTATTTAACATTCTCAAAAAACACACTAAGTATTAGTGTTCCCATTTTATAATGAGAAAACTGAGGCTTCAAGAGGCAAGCATCTTGTATCTGTTCAAAAGGTAACTGGCAGAACTGAGGCTGAATTTCAACTGTGACTTCAGAGCGTAGAGTACTTCTTTTCTCTGCCAGAGAAAAGCCAGGTGCTGAGCCGGATGCTTATGTCTCATTCAGCCCATTTCAGTTCCTCGCCGTCCTAGAATCTACCCTTAGTCCTTCCAACCTCCCCCAACCAAGCTCTACTCCCCAGGGGTCTTAACAGATCAAGGAGAGAGAGGAGCCAGCAGAAAGAAGCTGTTGGACTCCTTTTCAGAAGTTTAAGACTTTCAAAATTCTTTGGCCCCATTAATATGTCGGGGCTCGATAGATCCAGGACTGTTATCTCCTTGCATCCCCTCTCTATAACCCTCAGCCCTCTCCTTCTCTTTCTCCTGAAAGGCCAGACTCCCATGCCAGCCTGGTTATGAAATGTTTAAGCATCCAAGAAGCCCTTTTTCAGTAGCTAGGTCCCTGTGCCCTGGCCTCAGCCACAGCCCCTGGTTGGCCCCCAGCCCAGCTTCAGATGATAACAGGAAGGCAGCCTTGGTGTCTGCCAACTTCTTGCTCCTCTGCTGGTGCGTTGCTGGGGTCTCAGTGAGTCAGACCCCCCACATACAAGGCTGACCTCTGCTCCCAGCTTCTCAGGGCCTGAGCCCAGGCCCAGCTGAGCTGCTGTCCCAGCTCAGAGCTGAAGGAAACGGCTGTTGCTACTATGGCAACGAGGCTTTGTACTGTCTGCCCAGAACAAAGAGGGTTTTCTTGTCCCTCTTTGGGTCCCAGGGTGGGGGAGTGGCTGCTATCGTGCAGAGGCTGGGAGGATGCTCCACTGTGTCGGACAAGCCCTTTGCATGCTGTGAGCACAAGACAGCTAAGAAAAGCTCACTACATCCTGGCCACTTTGGATGCTCAGAAGCTGGGAACAGCAAATCTCTAATTGTCTGCTTTCAACTATGACCTCTGGGTAGCATTTTTCATCAGGGTATGGGATGTCCCCTAAGGTAGATATATGAAAGAGAACACAGAGCATGTAGAATGCAGTCCCTTTCTCTGGTCCTGTGACTAGAGGTGTGTGTTCTTAAAAGTATCCTAGCCTACCCCACTGAACATTCAGAGAGGGGCAGGAATTCTCTTTAGGTCACACAGCTGACTCACATCAGGTTGGAACTGGCAACTATTTCTCCTGACTCTCAATTCAGTCCCTAGCCTAAGCACCCCACCATCTCCTTCCAGGCATTGAAGCCTGTGATTCAGCCTCAACATCCTTCCTTTGATTGTCACAGCAACCAGGTGGCTCCTGGGCACTCATCCTGACACCAAAGGTCCCTGAGAGGCTCATGATGCTAGACTTGTAGCCAAATGATGATCTCTGAGCTTCTAGCACAGGCCCAGCTTTGTAAGATCATCCAAGTTAGGTAGCAGTGTTCCCAAGGTCAGGACAGCCAAAATATTCTTGGATCCAAAAGAGTCACTGAGGCAGAAGGATCAAATATGGGTCAAACTTAGAAGTGAGGACTGATGGCAGGATAAGATCCATAAATAGGATAGGCAGAAGCCAGCATGAGCTGAGAAGCCAGCGTGGGTCCGAAGCAGGCTCCTCCTCCTCCCAGCCCTCACCTGGTTGCACCAGCCACCCCCCAGTCACTGATGGGCAATGCGGCTTCCTTCTGGCACCAATAGAGAGAACTCTGCAGGGAACCCCTGTAAGTGTCTAATTTTGAATGCATGGTCAGGAATCGATCCTCTTCTATGATGTTTCTCTGTTGTTTCTAAGTAAATTGCACAGTGAGAAGTTTTCCTGAGCTCTCACAAAAATAGCAGACTGCTGTGAAACATGAGAGTGTGGTTCCTGCAGCCTTCATCACGGCCGCTCTTCCACGTACTTGCTTAGTGACTTTGGACAAGAAAATTCTCTTAACCTCATTTTCCTCATCTGTTATATGCAAGGGGTAAGCCAGGAGATCTCTTAGCTCTCTCTCAATTCTGAAAGTCTATGGGACCAAAATTCCAATTGGTTTATACAAGGCTGACCTTGTATGAAATGATTTGGGTCTGTTGGGGGAAGTGTGTTAGTATTTAGCTACGCTGTCTCAAATATTTATGTAAGCCTGGGCTTTAGGAAAGAATACGTATGTTCCCCATACTTCTCTCAGAGTCAGTAGCCCATTGGTTCTGAAGTCTGAGTTCATATCCTGACTCTACTACTTTCTGGATGAATGACCTTGACCACTTTCTGACCCCTTTGGGCTCCCACATCTTTATCGTATCAAATGCTGCTGATAACAATACCTGTGTCACTAAGTATAGTAAAGTATATAAACTTCTCAGCACAACGTTTGGCAGAGAGTAAACAATAAATAAGAGTGTGACGACACATGTTAAAAACTACACGAGTGAGTGAATGAATGAGTGAATGAAGAAACTGCAGCATGAGGGTGCTTTGCTTCTAACACCTGCACCTGCAGCTCAGCTCAGGTATACGTGACTCTGGGGCATAACTTCCCCTCCAGAGCTCCCCTGTGCAGTCAGAATGAGCCACGCTCTGCGGACTTTGCCTGATGCCACATCCTCAATTGGTTTCCTCCCCTTCCTTGCCCTGCTTCTCTCCTCCCCTTACTGAAGGCCTGTTTCTGGATTCTTTGACCCAAGACGCCTTGGCTCGAAGGCATCCTCCAGCTACCATCCCAGAGCAGTGCATGAAGAAAGAACCACAGAAGCAAGACCCAGAGAGGAAGATGTAGGTAGGTAGAGGGTAGGTGGAATGTGTGGGACTAAGTCACAGAAGTCCAAGTAGGAAAAAGGAAACCCATTTCTTTGGGGACTGTTCATCACCCTGTGGGTGGGCTGCACCTGATGACCCTAAGAGTAGTCACATGACTCAAGCTCAGGCAACATGTTCTCTCTCCTGAGATGGGGACTTGGGGGTGAGGTCCAACTAGGTGATTTCTTCACATGTCTGGAATTATACCGTGGGTAAATGAATATCAGACAGAGGACTGGCAAGGAGATTGGCTAGGGCCAGAGCACTGAGGCAGGGAATCTGGGGCACAAAGTATACGGAGGCTCAGGCTGTAGGTCAGGGCCTCAACACGCGGACAGGAGATCAAGGGCAGGATCCTGAGCCCAGGAAAGAGGAATGGGCAGGAGACAGGGAGGCCAGCAGGGACATAGGGACAAGGCAGAGTCTCCATGACAGGACTGAGAGAAAATGCCTGGCTTGTTCCAAAGCCCAGGGACCTAGGCTGGGACACAGGAAGAGCCTGGGAGGGCCCATAACCACGTAACAGTGCCTGAATGCTGGTGACCGACCTCTGAGCTCCTACAGACCCCTGTCCTGGAGCAGAGTCCAAAGCAGAGCTGAGTCTGTGCGTGGGGAGAGAGCATCCTCTGGTGCAGAGAGAGAGCTCCAGGACCAGGACAGGTGGGGAGAGTGAGGACTGCCCTGTCCAGGGAGGCAGCCTGGCTACCTGGCTCAGGCCGCCCCCTCGGCCCTCCAGGGTCCTCAGCCCAACAGCCTCGAATTAGCCTTCCATTAGTGGTGATCCATCCCTTCTGAGCACCGTGCCGTTTCATCACACCATCTCGGCATCCAACATTAGGAGATAACTGCGCTCACAACATATGTCATTACTCATTAAGGGACTTTTTCTGGATTATGGCTGGGGCTTAATGACTTGTTAAAGATGTTTAACACTTACAATTTTGTTTTTAATTTAGGAAGCAGCATGATCAAACTGCGCCCTGAGACTCTCTCCTCGATTTGGTGAAATCTGGAGATGGGCTGGCTCCGAGGCTGTCTGTGCAGGGGAGGTGATCTTAAATTGAATTGCAGCCCTCCGAGGGGTGTTTGCCCCGTCAGCGGCTGCCAGGAGCTGACATGTTAATGGGGCTGAGGAAACAATGGGTTTCAGAGGTAATTGCTGAAGCAATGACTTCCAGGCAACATTTGACTTAAAAAAGAAGTGTTGCTGCTGCTGCTGCTGCTGCCGCTGCTGCCGCCACAGGGAGGGGCAGGTGGGGGCTCTGCTGAGGGCTCGTCTCCAGATTCCAGCCAGGTTTGCTTACCTGCAGAGCTCAGGTGAGCCTGCACTCCACTGCAGCCGCAGGTGCTGGCAGGCGGCTTCCTGTCCCCACCCGCCCTTTGTTCTGTCCATTGTCCAGGTTGGGAGTTGTTTCTCAGGAGATTGCCAGACAGAGGGATTGGAATATAAAATTTCTGGTGAAGCCCTCCGTAAGGAGTGAGCAGGGACTGTGTCCACACTCTGTAATTTGGGTTAAGCTACCTTGAGGTCTCTTGAGGCCTCAGTGGCCTCACCGATGACTCCGTAGATTTGTTGTGAGGGTTCAGAGAGATTCTATAGTTAAATGCTTAGCTCTAGATCTGGGCCACAGTAAGTATGCAGCAAATTATATAAACGGCCAACATTTCGTAAGCACTTTCCTAGCTCCTAAAGTTCCTTCTGAGCACTTTACATGTATTAAGTCATTGAAATCCTCTGAAGTAGGAACTATTATGTCCATTTTACAGATGACAGAATTGAAACTCCAAGAGCTGAAGTGCTAGAGCCGGGATTTAGACTAAGGCAGCTGGCTCCCACGTCCTCAGCCAGTGCTTTAGAGCCGTAATTAGTCAGTCTTACCGCTAACGTGGCTTTGGGCAAGGCACTTTGCGCACAGGGGCAATGATTACACCAGACATAGTCCTCCTGGCAGGTTGCCGCAGGGCTTCTTGTAGAAGCCCAGAAGTTCGTCACCAGGCCCTCTGATAAAGAAGGGCAATCTGAGGCCCTTCGAGCTTCTTTGCTCATAAAAGAAAAATCTAGGGAATTGCTTAAGAAAAATCAGATGCCCGCAAAAGGAAACAGATCGGAGGTACATCTGGGCCTAAGTAAGTTTAACATCAGCCTTAGACAAGGAGGTGGGAAAGAGGAATGGATCCTGAGCTTGGTTCCTTGGAAAGAACATGCCAAAATCAAGTTCAGAGGAACAGACGGGGTTGAGGTTGAGGCTCTGAGTGGAATTGAGGGCTAAAGGAAAAGTTCATTAAATCAGTCATTTACGCATGCATGCATTCGTTCAATAAATATTCATCTAAGTACCTACTAAGCATGTGACTATACTGGTCACATACATTCCTGGAGCTCCCAGCTGCCATCCTACTAAGTACCAAACTCCACCTCGGCCTTCTTCTGAGCCTTTACCCTGAGCCCACCAAAGTCCCTTAAGGAGTAATGACTTGTGTTTTGAGTGCAGTTATTGCCTAATGTTAGATTTTGACAGTCACAGACCAAAAAGGGAGGAAATCACCTCTTCATCACAATGGCAGCAACTTCCCAGGACTCAGGTCCAGACCTGAGAAGAAGGAACGTCAGCTACTCAGGGCCCTTTCTCATTTCTTGCTGCCACTACAGAGAGACAACTGGGAACATCGAGGCTGAGACTCAGTTCCAGAGGCTTTTGGGTGCCGTTCCAGGGGGACAAGAGCCAGGAGGTAGGCAAGCCCTTGCCCACTGTTGATAAGAGTCCACCAAACTGGCCCAGCTCCCCCGCTGTGGGAGCCTCCAGCCCATGGATGACCCAGCCTGTTCTTGATGAATCCGAAGGAATTCTCCTTGGTCTCAGGAGACACCACTAAATGAAACTTTTCTGTGACAAGAGTCATGGGCAGTGCCTTCCTGTGGCCTGAAAGCTCTAAAGACCAAAGGAAAGAAATCCAGTGGAAAGGAAATTCCAGCCACACTCCCCACATCTGGTGTCGGGACAGGAAAGGTACTAGGGACATGGTCAGGTTCCTTGCTTCCCACAGCAAGGCCTCCAAGGAGGAGCGTCCCCTCCACATCAATGGCCTCCTTCTAGCCATGCAAAATGACTACAGGGAACCCAGATGGAGCAGAGATTCCTGAGGCAAAGGACAGGGCATCAATATGCCCACCTCTTCAGTCTCAATCCCACCACACACAAAAATACTCACGTATTCACACACAGACATATAGAAACAGACATGCATGTATATACATATACATATATACAGTCACACACACACACACACACACACACACACACAAAATCAAACTTATAAGCTTCATCTCCATGCCCTTGTACCTGCTTTTCTTTCTTCCTAGAAATTATCACTTCCTCCTTTCAAACCACTCATCCCTCCAGCCACAACTCACTGTCACCTCCTCTGTGAAGCCTTCCCAGACCCTCCCTCCTCTGGGTTTTATAAAACTTGGCACACACGTCTATGACAGGATGTGTCTTTTGGTTCACAGGCATGTCCCTCCTATAAGACTCACGCTTTGAGATCGAAGCTCTGACCTTGTTTGCCTTTGTAGTCCAAGCACCAGTTAGTGTATCCACGTGCTCAAACATATGTGAAGGAGAAGAAGGGAGAGAGGAAAGAAGGGTGGAAGGAAGGAGACGGAAGAAAGAAAGAAGAATGGAAGGAAGGAGACATGGGAGGGGAGGGAAAGGAAGGGAAATACAAGTAGCTAGCTGTATTTCTCTTTCTGCTGTGAAAGGGTCTACATGGCATCAGCTCAGGATATCACAATAACCTAATGAAATTCTCTCTCTCTCTCTCTCTTTTTTTTTTCCATGAAGATTGGGGGAAGAGCCAGGCACACTTGTCGCTATTTATGGTTTCAATTCTAGTTCATGGGTGACTGCCGTTCAGTCAGTCACAGTTTTGCCTAGTTTTCCTTTGTTTTTACTTTCCACCTTGATGGAAAAAGAATAACATTCATGCTGTCACAGAGCAAATAGAACCATGACTTCTGTTTTGCAGTTTTTGTGTGAATGTGTTACAATTTAGAGGGGAAAAGTTAATTTAAACTTGCCATGCTGCAACAATAATGTACCCTCGAAGAAAAACAACGCCTTCATAACGCATACCTTCATTAGGAAAACATCGGCACTGCAGTTGCGAGCTCTTTGATAAGAGAAAATTGTTCTCGTAGATATGTTACTGCTCTTTCCTAATTTTTCCTCACTAACCGTTAACATCATCTGTTTCACTATTTATGAAGCAAATTTCTTCTTTTGTTCCACTATTTCTCCTACCATTACAATTTTCTTTCTCTCTCTGGGAATCTGCAGGGCAGGTGTGGACCTGTGCTTCCTCACACCCAAGTTCTAATGCTATGTTTATGGCCAGAGGGACCCAGAAAACAAATGATCCCTGGGGGATCTTCCCACTGGACCTGCAATAGCCACGGGTCAGGTTCCAGGGGAAAGGCTTGGAGGCCCCAGGCCCACACACTGTCTTCCTTCCCATCCCACCCTCTTTCTCCTCAGGGAGCCAAAAGCATCAAAAACTTCAGCAGCGTCTAAAATGAAGCAGAGCCTTAGAGAGAAGCCGGGACTCTAGCTAGAGAAAGGGAGCGGGCAGGTGCTAACGCTAGCAAGGGGTGTTTAATGGCATTAATTAACCCCCCAAATAGCCCACTTCTACACGTGAGGAGGCCAAGGCTCATGTAAAAAATTATAATCATTCAATAAATAAATATATGTCAGTGTCCACTATGGACAGGCACTGGGGATGTTCAAAGGGCAGAAAAGGGCAGACAGACTTCTTTCTGTTCCTGTGGAGTCACTTCACCTCTCCGAGCCTCGATCTCTTCATCAGGGAAAAGCACTGAGCATTCCCATCTCCCAGGAGTGGGCGAGACAGTGGCATCAGACACTCAGCACAGTGTCCGGGCACGTGGTAAACAAGAAAGGCGGATGGAGGCAGGGCATCCATCGTTATCAGCAGGCCCGCGTGGCCCCCTCGCTCTCTCTCCTTTCCTCCCTTTGTGAAACGGGGGGCCCTCTTACTTCCTCATTAACACAAGTCACTCACGGAGAGTGCGTTGGCTGCGAGCTGTTCCCATGGGCCTGTTCTGAGCAAGCCATACACCACTAAGGCCAGTGGGCAGCAGTAGGCCAGCCCCAGATTGATGCCTGAAGGGACATCTGATCCGTGAACAGGTGTTGAGAGGATTTATGTTTAGAACCATGCCTGGACTGTTGCCTTATGAAGGGTGGCAGTGAGTGGCACTTGTATGCATTTCCTGGAAGGGACATAAGCAGGAGGGGGCTGGGCTTCCTGCCTCCAGAACTATGACACACTCAGGCTCACCCCCAGGATTATCTAGGGCTGTGGGTTAGTGGTCTGGGTTCCCGGGGAGTGATAACAGGGCACTTCCAGCCTGAGTGAAGACATATGTGTGAGTGTGTCTGCTCATGCACATGTGATTTTCCATATGCACAAGTGTGGGGTATAGGAAGCGTAGCTGCATGTACATGTGGCTGCTCGTGGGCAGTTGCGAGTATGCGAGTGCCTTCTAGTGAGCACATGTGTGTGCTGTGCTGATCTCTCTCAGCTATCCCTTGCACAAGCTGGTATCTAAAAGAAGTAATGGGCAAAGCCCAATGGTCTGAGAGCAGCACCCCAGGGAGAACATTCTGGATCTCTTGTGAGAAGGAAAGTACCCAGGAACTCTGCTGTCTCTTGCATCACACACGGGAATGTGCCTACCGCCTCCCCTCTCCTGAGCATCACTGTTCCACTAGGACAACAGCAGGTCAGCAGAAGGTTCCACCTTGGTTTCCATGACCAAGTCCCACGAAGCCTTTCTCTGTCTAGACCTAGCCACAGCTGCACAATCTTCGCACTGCGGGCGCAGAGTTCAGAGGAGTGGAAACTACTGGGCCACGCCCAGGTGCCAACCGAGGCCACCAAAGGAGGGACTCCATCTACCTCAGCAAGCTGGGAGCTCTGTACTTCCCTCTTCCATAGACCAAAGTCACAGCTCCCCACCTTCTGCCCTTGGAAATGAATCATTCAAGATTCCTCTTTCATTCTGGAACCTCTCAAACAGCCTCATGAGCTGCGAGCATGTCTCCCAAGGAAGAATTTAAGGCAGCTGCAAAATGCCTCGATATTTTCAGAGGCCTTATTGTGCTTAAACTCGTTAGAGAGGCCATGGAGTTAATTAGTATATAGATTTTCCCATAGAAAGCTAATCTTCAGAATGATTTGCAGCCACTGGGTCTGTAACAGACTGCAATCTATTTTCTTCTCAACTTCATTTTTCCCAGAGAAAAGCCCAAATTGCAGTGACCAGATGACTTCCATACCTCAGTCCCAGCCCACCCCCTCGAAGGTCCAAAGCCCCCAAATGCCACCTGCTTCCTCAAAGCTCTGCCCAACTCACCAGCTCTCAGCCAGTTGCCTTCATTTCAATAGACTCCAGTGCTGGCTAGCTGAGCTGGCTTTGAGCAAGGGGTGCAGAGCCAGTGGGCTGAGGGCTTCTAGCAATGGGGCACCATGCAAGGGTTAAGTGCATGAACCTGGGGTCAAATAGACCTGGGGACAACCTAGGTTTGGAAGCTTTTAGCAAGGGCTTTAACCCTTCTGTACTTAATTTCTCTCATTTCCTCTACAAAGAATATTATAAGGATCATTACTAATACTAATTTTCAAAAAGGCAACATTTATTAGTGCTTCCAGTGTTCTAAGCCCTATGCTCTACATGCTTTACATCATCTCATTGAAGTCTTATTATCTCTTTAGTTTATGGGAGGAAAGTGAGGCTCAGAGACTTTAAGTAACTTGCCCAAGTTTGCACAGCTAGTCAGTGACACAACAGGTTTGCCTGATTCCAGAGCTAGAAGTAGGTGAAATAGCTCATGGAGAGTGGAAGTTGTTATTATTGTTATTCTTATAAATACAGCTGCTCTTTTCACCTTTTTCCCCAGGATTCTGAGCCCTCCCTTACATTTCACAGCAATGAGATCTCTGCCATCCCGTGCTCCTAAAGGTAGAAAAGTAAGAGAATCACGAAGTCTTGGCACTGGAAACTCCCTTAGGGATTGTGGAATCCACCCCACTCCCATTGGACAGATGAGGAAGTTGAGGCCCAGAGAGGTTGACAGATCCACCAAAGTCACCCACAGAGAGGAAGACAATCTCTAGGACCACTGACCACCGGCCAGCGTTTTCCTCTACACAGAGTCCGCTGCTTCGCCATGTCAGGACTCAGAGAGCCTCAAAGGGCCTCTCAAAATGTGAAGCCAGGGTATGAGCTGACACCTGACAGCCGGGTGATGGTTTGGATGGTTTCTGAAGCCCTCTCTGAGTGAAGGCAATATTAGTCATCAGAGATCTGCGTGCACCTGAGCATCCTTGTCAGAAAATGTGATGACTTAGTGGACTGAAAATGTATTTCCCTGCTTTATCACACATCTGGAGTTCCAGCAGAGCAGCCCCTGGGCTAGGGAGGCAGTCAGCCTCAAGAATTTGCACAGATATTGGTGTTTATCAGAAGAAGTCCAAATGAAGGCTGAGCGGGGAGGGTGACGGGAGTAATAGCTTGAGAACATGCCGATGGCGATAAGGAAGCAGTACCTGCTCATTACCCCAGAGACCTCTCCCACCACCTCAAACCTGCTGTCCTGTCTGCTCCTGACTTTGCGAGATGATTACATTTGCTCTTCTGACCAATGTGAAAGAAGGGGAAATACTAGTTTCTTTGGGGAAGAAGCCAGCTTCTTTTCCATCAAAATCCCATTTAGCAAACATACACTGAGCACTCAAGAGCCAGACCTTGTGCTGGGTGAGCTCCCACTGTGTATCCATGAATGCTTTCTTTTACCATAGCTTAGGAAGGGAAATCATTTGCATGTTCCAGGACTCACGTTAGGTAGACACCTACTGTGTATCAGA
Organism: Rousettus aegyptiacus; assembly: GCF_014176215.1. Classification (NCBI taxonomy): domain Eukaryota; kingdom Metazoa; phylum Chordata; class Mammalia; order Chiroptera; family Pteropodidae; genus Rousettus; species Rousettus aegyptiacus. Next base: position 24,382,507 of record NW_023416284.1, on the reverse strand, counting down.
GCCTAGGATGGCTGGTCTTCCATAGTGTCCCAGGTCCTATGTTGTGTGGGCACCTCCAGCACTGTCAGTGCCCAGCCCAGGAGCAGAAAGCTCAGTCAGGGATTGTCCCTGCCCTTGAAGCATTTGCAGTTTATCTGGGAAGAAAGACACCTGACCCGGTAGCTAAAGAACCCTCAAGGCTCTTTTACCAGTAGGCGTACAAAGTCCTATAGAGACTTAGTGGGGTGAGAGAGTCACTGTGCATGGGGCACTGGGAGGAGCTTCCAGAGATGGTTGCCTTTGAGGTGGGCCTTGAAGGATGGAGTTTGCCAAACAGAAACAGTGCAAGAGCATTCTAGGAAGAGGGAACAACTTGAAGAAAAGCAGGGAAGAGTAAAAGCACATAGCACATTTGGGGACTGGCAAGCTGGCCAGTGTTAGGGGGAGAGAGACGGTTAAGTGAAGATACAGCAAGAGATGAAATTTCAAGGGGAGTCTAGGACCCCCTTGTGAAGGGCCATCCATGCTCTAAAGAGTCTTATGAGTCTGCAGAGAAACCTTGGAGGGGGTAGGTTCTTGGGACCCCCACCCATACTTCAACTAGATGAGCTCTATATTTATTTATTTCATTTATTAGGCATCTGTATAAGAGTACACTTGAAAATAAGATTTGGCAGCTAAAAAGAAAGGAAGGAAGGAGGGAGAGAAAAAGATCATTAGTGCTTTGTTCAAATTCCTTAGGATATTAGGATAAGGACCTGAGGCCCCGAGAACTTAATTGACCAGAGTCACAGAGAATTCATGGCCAAGCTGAAAGTAGAACCCAGGTCTGCCAGCTTCCAGTCACCGTTTCAGCATCTGCCCTTGAGCCTGTCCACAAGTGGAACCCACGATGCGTTTCTCCAGACCACAGATGCCCCACTGCCTACTAGGATGCAACAATGGCCATCTCTCCTAAGCCCCAGAAAGCGCTAAGCCAATGGGCCAAATGCTTCCCATTGATAATATTTCTGCCCTGAAAATCTCTTAAGCCTCTGTCTGGGCATGCCTCTGCTCTCAGACAGGCCTGATGGAGATCGTATCCTGATAAGTAGTCAGTCTGCTAAGTTTTCCTAGTGTCTGAAATAGTGACTTTCAGCTACTCTGTCATTTTCAGATGAGCGATCTGACACCCAGAGGGAAGAAGCATCAATCATAGCCAAGGTCCCACTGTGGGCAGTGCAGAGCCAAGGCTAGATGCCAGGTAGGTGGACTTGACCCCAGGCTGCCCCGCTGTGTCTGCCATCGCCAAGTCCCGGGAAGCACTGAGGAAGCCTATTGAGTGCTAGTGAGTATGACAGTGAACATGTCTCATCCGTGTTGCACAGTATGGCTTGGGGTGAACCTTTGTATCAGTGCCTCGTGGTACAATCAGGACTGAAACCAGACACATGAGCACTCCAAGCAAGGGGTTTGACCCATCTTCAATCTGATAGACTTGGAGGATTTGTCTGGCACTTATTTGGGAGAGAAACTATGTCCTGACTGATGAGGTATAGGCGAGGCAGATGTGCTATCTCTTTCATCGTCCTAGCAATTCTACTCTACTCAGAATTTGTATGAAGAAAAAGCCCTGCATTCAACTAACACACCAACCTTGGAAGGCAGTTTAGAAGTCATTTATCTTCCTTTGGTCTAGGGGCTTGGGGGTTGGGGGTACAAAGAGACATCTTATCCCCACCTCAAGCAGCTCTGTTCAGCCATGCCCAGTGTCCTCCCTGAAACACATTCTGCAAACATAATTGTCTCCATCTTATTACATTTCCAGTGTGTTTTGGTGCCTTAGCCTTGGCCAAGAGGAACTACCACAGCAAGGTGAATCAAGCCCTGACCTCAGGAACAAACATATATTGAGCGTCTCCTATGTGTCAGGTACCGGCCATCAGCTTTCATACTGGTTCTCTCTTCAAACTCTCACAATGGCCCCAGGATCCAGGTATTGTCATCCTCATTTCACAGATGCAGAAACCGAGGTTTAAAGAGATGCTGTTGCTTGCCTGAGGTCCCTCCCACAGCTCAGCAACTGGATTTATTCCCATGTCCCACATTTCCTTAGCCTGCTCTACCCCAAAGGGCGGGATTCCTTTCTCTCTTCCTATATGGGCTCCACTTCCTGGATGATGCAAATGGGCTCTGTTGGTATAGACTAGCTTTAGAATCTCTTTGGACCTGTTACTCGGAAAATCAATCCCTTCTTTCAGGGTCACTTGAAAACCCTGGGGTGGGGATGCAGCCCTCACAACTGCAGGCTAGGTGGGCTTTCTGGAGGCCTCTGCCCTATAAGCCCCAGCTCCCCACCTAGCCCCTCTATTCCTGGAGACTGGCTCCCTCGACTCCCTTCCTGCTATTCGGCACCAGTTCCCCCAAGGGTTAAAAATGGGAACCAAATAATTTATTTCAAGATCTTCGAAAACAAATTCAAATTTTTTTTAATTATGTCAAATTAAGGCCATTAAAAGTTAAGCTGTGTACCAAGAGCATTTTCCTGGGAAAGGTGCTGTAACATCATTATTTCTCCCCAAAACGCACTTACTGTACATTTCTCAAAGCCATCAGCCTTGATTGAAGGCTAATGAAAAAGCTGTCCTGCGTCAGTTTATTTCTTGTATCCATTAAGAATAATTACGGCTGAACAATTTTTGATGCCTGTAACCTTCGAAAGCGTTGCTAATGGCATTATAAATTGCTCCTTGTCCAATGACTACGGCGAGATGCTTAATTCAAAGGCGCTCTGTCAACAGGACTGATTTGTGTGGCTAATGAGTGCGTTTAAAACAACAGCCTCGGCTCATGCATCCGAATGTCAATAAGAGGACGAGGTTCAATAAGGAGGCTTGTCCGTAATAATTAGCAGGAACAAGTGCTCTGGATCAGGCCTATTGTGGCTTTCACAGTCCTGTTCTCAAGACATCACCAGCATCCCTGGCGCCCCTGACACAGCTCTTCGCTCCTGGGTTGGGGCCAAAACCAGGACCCAGAAGACCAGGGCAGAACACAACGGCAGAGGAGGAAGACGTGCTGGACAGAAAGAATGTTCGAGGCAATGAAAAGACTAGCTAGCTGCCATATATAAAGCACTTAATCATTAATTCTGCAGATATTTATTGAGTACCTACTGTGTGCAGGTGCTGGAGGATGCAGGGTAAATAGGACAAATTCAGACTCCAGCCTCACTGAGTTTACCGGCTAGCGGAGCCAGCAGACAACGAACTAAGCAACGCTGGTAAGTGTTATGCTGAGGGAAACAGAAAATGCAATGCGAGCAGCCAGTTGGGTGCCTGAACCAGCCTGGACCTGGGGGAAGTGGTGTTTAAAGTGAGTCTAAAGGATCATTAGGAGTTAGCCAGACAAGAAGAGGGGGCATCTTGCCATCAGAGGGAACAACCCCTTGGGAGAAAAAGGCATGGTAAGGGAATGACGGAAAACCCCACCTGCTGGAGTGGTAGGAGGTGACACTGAAGGGGCTGGCAGAGGCCCGGAGGGCAAGGTTTGGAGAACATGGGGTGGGAGCGAAAGGCTCCCAGTCCTTAAAAGGCTCAGTGCCAATGCCATCCTCCCCGCCCCCACGGGAAGCCTTCCCTGACTTCTTATTTTCTTGTCTAACTACAACCCCCAGCCAGCATCCAAGCTGCAATTATTAGTACTGCCATGATTCTTGCCTATCATATAGACTCTCATCTCTTAAGAATAAAGACAGTGTCTTCATTCTTTCTTGCCCCAAAAGGGCCAGCCACAAAGCTGGGTATCTAGATGGCCCTCAGTCAAGGCTGGTTAGCTGTTCCATTTAACTTTTCCTGGCATTCTCGCTACTGCCGCTAGTCACATGGTTGGCTTTTACTGCGCGGATATTCCTTGGAAATTGGGATTGGGGGAGGAGAGGGAGTGAGAGAGGAGATGCGAGAGATGGAGGTGGTTCTCAGATATGAGACAACCTGAGCCCTGCCCTCCAGGGCCTGCCACCTTTCTCCTGGATACGAACACACACAGCATGTTTGTAAAACAGCACATCTCACCAGGCGCTAGGGTACAAGGCCTGGGTGAGAGAGGATGAGACGTGAGGCCTTGAGATCTATCGTAGGCATTTGGCTTTCAATGTTCAGCAGAAGGAAGGCCGATGTGTGGCTTTAAGCTGAGGAGTGACCTAGGCAGATAAGGATATCTGAGTGCACGCAAGGAGTAGATTGGAAAGAAAAAAATCACAGGGAAAGAAAGTGGCTAAGAGCTCAGAACCCAGCTGCTGGGGTTCAAATCCCAACCCTGCCACTTATAAGCTGTGAAATTTTGAGCAAAAGTTACATCTGTAGCCTCAGTTTCCTCCTGTGTAAGATGGGAATAATAATCAAACCAACCTTATGGGATTATGGTGAGGATTAAATGAGAAAATGTGTGTAAAGGGTCTTGCACAGTCCCTGGCGTTTCATTAGTACTGTTATCGCTATAGTCACTGCATAGCAGACACTTTTTTTAAAAAAAATGGATCCTCATTTGATAAAATGAGGAAACAAAAATGAAAAAAGAAGTAACTGGCACACTTAGCTAGCATGAAGTCTGAGAGCATAGATCCCAAACCAGCACAGTTTCTTCTACCCCAGCTGCCTTCCCAGCACAATGAGTGATGGAATGCAACCGACAGGGATGTGCATGTGTGTGCATGTGTGTGTGCACGTGTGTGTGTATGCATGTGTTTGTAGGTGGCAGGGTGCATAGCGTGAGGAATGATTATGGTACAGCCACACACCATTGTCAGATGTGGTAGTTTGTCTCAGGACAGCCCTGGGCCTGCCAAGAGGGCTCCAGGTGTTTGCCTGCAGGAGCCAAGGGGGACAGATGCAGTGGGGGGCCACTCCCCCACCCTCTGGCGCCCGGAGCCTCCTGGGAGCTCTCCAGGTGCGGAGGCAGTGGGCAGGTTTCAGAGGACAGGCTGTCATGATCTGTCTCCCCACTTTTGATGACAGGCCTCAGATTTCTATCTCAGCAGAGAGGTGCTAGGGAAATCCCGGGAGGAAATGATAAGCAGGGTGTTTGTTCCAATCTCCAAAGAGATATTTCGTCCCAAAAGCCCTTCACTTCTACTCTTGCCAAGAGTTAGTGAGGAAGCCAGTGTTAAGATCTGTGCTTGTCTTCCGTTTTCTCTAGGACAGTGGATGCTTTGGGAGTCCAGTCTCGGCCTTGGTGGATGGAAGATAATTTTTAGACCTCATCTTAGTGGACCATTCTGCAGCATCTAAGCATGTATAACCTTAAAATATTCTCTTCCTCTGGCTTTTGTGACAATGCACCTGAGTTTTCTCCAAAATCTCTCGCCAGTCTCTCTTGGTTTTCTAGACAAGGATTTCTTCCTCTGCCTCTCTCTTACCTTCCATCTTTCTCTCACTTCCATCCTGCGTTCTCCTCTCAATCCAAGCACTCTCCTTAGGTAAGTTCATCCATCTCCATGGCTTCGTTTGTCACCTCAAAAATACTGGCCCTCTAATCTCTCACTCCAGCCCATGCTCGTCTGACCTGGACAGATAGAGCCAATTACCTTTGAACGTCTCTGTTCAGATGACTTAGAGGGAACATAGGTCGGCATGTCCAGAGCAAATGTCGCCATCGTCCTCCCCAACCAGCTCCCTTCCTGTGTCTTCCTGGACAGTACCATCATCCATCCGATCAGCCAAGTCAGAAATTTGGAAGCAAGAAATTCTGGGTTTAGATACAGGCTCTACCACTTACCAAATGTATGACTTTAGCAAGTTACTTACCTTCTCTGAGCCTCAGTTTTCTCATCTATAAATTGGGGATTATAATAGTTCCCACCTCATGAGTTACTGTAAACCATAAATGAGTTAGTGTATGTAATATTAGAAGAGTAATCTCCGTATCCAATTAGTCACTAACTGGATCAGTTCTATCCCCTAAATGTTCTCTAATCTTTCTTCTCTATCATCATATTGTCAATACTCATAAGTTTAGACCTTAACTTCAAAAACATCTAACTCTTCTGCCTTCCTTTGATCTTGCTCCCTTCATTATATAACCAGAGTGAGTCGAGAGGACAACCCTCCATGGCTCTTCATTGCCATTGTGACAAAGTTCAAGTTTTTGAACCTGGCTTTGTCAGATGAGGCCCTTCAGGGGTTTCGCCCCTGCTTACTTACCCAGCCTCTTCTTTTACCTCCCGCTCTGAGCTCTGGGCTTAAACCACATGACTTGTTCTTTTCCAACAGAGTAAGGCCCCTGGGCCTTGCACGCACTATTTCCGCTACCCCACCCACCTCGTTTGAATCACTCCATCACTTCTCTGGGAGGCTTTCTGTGGGGGATGCTGTGCTGCACCACACAGCATCCCTTTCAGGACCAAAGTATTCATTCCCCAACTACCTGGAGCAAGAGCATCAGCTGTTCTCAGGTTATGCCCCTCCATGGGGCAGCCCATGGACAGTGACTGGTCAATGTGAGGCAAAAAGGCCCAGCTCCCTTGCCTAATTCTGGACAACTCTGGCCTTCCTAGCCCCTGTGGGATCAGCTGCTGTTTCCTATACAATGCTTAGCGGTCAGACATCTCCCTCTGACAGTCCTGCTTCCTCTTTCCTTACAGATGTGGTTCCCAAGAGCACTCCCCTGGAAACCTGCCCCACAAAAATCTCCAGCTCAGAATCTGTCTATGGGAACCTGACCAGAGATGACTCCTAGAATATTCCTGCACACTAGGCTGGGTTAGCATCCTTTCTTAAAGACCTTAAAGTCTCCTCTGCTCCCCTCTGTCAAAGCTCCTGCAACATGGGATAAAGTTATATGTCCTTGTCCATTCCCTGCTAAGTGGAAGCTATTTGAGAGGGACCACACTTCTCTACAGCATCTGGTTTGGTGCCTGGAATAACCCCTGATACACACAGACACTTGGAGGTTTAACTGTAGCCTTTTCAAGCAGAGACTTTGATGCGGCTTATAAAACAAATCCTTGAACACTCCACTCTTTGTTATTACCAAATAATAGGTAAGACAGACATCTCAGAACTTCATTCCACCCTTGAGCTGAAGGATTGGGGAGGCTTGAGGATAAGAAATGGGAAGAGATTTGAGAAGAGGTGGAGAGACCAGAGTGTAGAGATTCAAGAAGAGATGATGTTTAATGGACCATGCCCACTAGCCACATGACCCTTCACTCTCTGATGCAGTCACTTGGGTGGCAAATTGGCATATCAAATACGCCTGTGCTTTAGCCTGGCATATGCTGGGTGCTCCCTAAAAGTCTGCTCAGTGGCTGCCAGTTGCTCCAGGATAAAGCTTGGTCTGCTTAGCAAGTTCCATCATGGTCCTCCCTTAGCTAATCCTTACCTACTTTTCCCAGCTTCATTTCTTGCCATGCTTCCCACATGTGTCTTCTGTTCTGGCCCCCTCTTTAAATGTACCACCCCTGTTCACATCCTCCTGCCTATACATAGGCAGCTCCTGCCTGCAATGCCCTTCTTCACTTCTGCTGCCCAGGGAATTCCTACTCAACTGAAGCCCTCCAGTTTCTCCAGGAGGACCAAGGCACTTGGCCCATTTCCTTTTCTTCTCTGATTCCTTTCATACCATTTGGCATTGGGGCCATCTGTTATCTTGTCTGTGTCCCCAGGCAAACTGTGAGCTCCATGCAGGCAGAGGATATATCCGGTTTGTCTCTATCTCCAGCACAGCACTTGACCTCACCTAGAGCAGAAGCTCGGGCTCTGTCAGTTGAGGGAGACAAAGAAGTGTTTGCATCTGAGCCAGCTCAGGGTGTATCTGTGGGTATGGTCTTTAGCTCCCTGGGACGTGGGTTGAGAAAGCTTAAAGCACCCTGATAGCTCTAGAGAACGTGGAGTTAGGGTCCTGGCCCAAGTCTCCAGAGATGAAGAAAGGAGAAGATACTGTGGGCTGGGTGGTCAGAGCCACAGGTTTCCATGCAGACTCCACGTGGGGAAGGTGGAGACCGACAGTCTTGACACCCACCTCACATCCATAGTGTCCATAGGGCACCTGCCCCAGCATCATTCTAATCAATAGCATTTCTACTTCACAACAACCCTGAAGTCACTGTGAATGGTAGCTCTATTTTATAGATGGAAACTGAGGCTTAGAGATCTCCCAAGTTTCTTCCGGCTCCAGCATTCCCTGATTTAGTAACTCTTCCTAGACATTTTGCAGCCATGACTTTGACCATGGAGAACCATGGAACCCAGTGCTGGCTCTGGTTCTGTAGTCCTCTGGTGGAAACCCCAGTCTTGCCCAAGGAGAGATAACAGGACAAGGGACAGAGGAGATATCTCTTCCCTTTAGAAGGGCTCACCTCGACCCTCCAAATTTGATTTGCACCTAGAGATCCTGCCAGTCTGCCCTTCAGTTAGGGCAAGACTAAAGTCACGATTGGTCCCAGAAACCTCCCAGAGGCCCCAAGGCCAACCTCGAGATGCTGTTCACAGGACAGCTGACATAACATGCATGACTAGGCTTTTGGAATTGCAGAGTGTCACAGATAGAAAAGTTATTATTATTAATGCTGCTATGTTTATTCTGTATTTTTTAAAGAAGGGCTCCTAGCATTCCCTTTGTTCAGAGAAATATATTCAAGAGTCAGCCTGAATATGAGAGATTTCAAACAAGCCATTGAATAGAATCTGTGATTACTTTGAAAAATATTGTTCTTTATTCTAGAAAAATCTCAGACTTGTCAGAGATTGAAGTAAAAAAATAAATGATCAGGATAATTTTGAAGTTTTGTTTTTTAATTAGAAAATGTAAATATTTTAATTCATAAAGCACGTGTGGGTGTCACGGGAGTAGTATGTACACGTATATACACACGTGTGCATGTGCATGTGTGCAGACACATCTTAGGTGCGCTGCCTAGATTTTGAGTTTCTCAAGGGCAGGGATTGTGTCTTCTTTCCTGTCCCTTGCACAGAGCCTGGCACATGACTGATGCTCAATAATTACTTGTTGAGTGAAAGAAAGTGAAGACAGTCCGGTCAATAAGAAAGAGCTGATGTAGCAACCTTCCCCTGGGCAGCATCTTGATGGGCCAGTGACCTTCTGTCAGTTACCAGCAGTGGGGGTGGGGCGGGGGAAAGGAAGGGACGAAATTGTTAATGCTGTGATTCTGCAAAGCACCAGAAACTGTTTCCCAGAGTTGTCACTGCCACCCCCACCCTATCAGAGGTTGGCATCTTCTCGATCCCCCACACCTCACCCCCCACGCACACACACATGCACACACACAGCCACTGCTCCGAGAGCCTGAATCACCTCCGTTCTTCCTGACACTGTCGTCTACAGCACTCTGTGTCACTCCCCCTCAGTACCTGGGTCTCAGTCTGCATCCTGGAGGAATTTATGGCTGGAACTGATGATCTATGGAACCTCCTGAGCTCTCAGAGGCTTCACTGTGCTAGGTTGGAAAATGGTCACACTGCTTTTTAGCTCCTCCCATCAAGATGGGACCCCATTTCTCTACTTCTTGATTTTGGACCAGGCTTAGACTCACTTTGGCCAAGAGAATGCAGGAGAGGTGACATGGCACACATTCTCGCTCTTGGTCTGAGCTGGTTGATGAGAGACAGGATATCTGGTCAGCCCTAAACCTTAGCCAATAGCCAATCAAGCCCAGACTTGTGAGCGAAGCCATCTTAGGCAAGCCAGCGCCAACCAACATTCTAGCTGGTCTCAGATATGTGAGTGAACCCAGCGAAGATCAGCCATGCCTGGCCAAGATCAGCAGAACCTCTCCGCTGACTCTAGACTTGGCAGCAATAATAAATTACTATTGTTTTAAGTCACTATGTCTGTGAGTGATTTGTTTACTTCCATGATCCCCCTGCATTGCACCTCAGCCACTGCTCCATGACCCTTGTACTGTGCCATTATCCAGAACCACACACCTCTGAACTAGGCAAATCTCTGACCTGAGCCTGCTTATCCTCCAACCCCCTCACCTTCCTATTTTCACAACACTGGTTCTTCAGTTTCATCAAAACCACCAACATTTTCTTCCCTTTTAATTTTTCCCAGTCTGCCCTTCGTGTCTTTCTTTCCTTCCCAATTCCACCAAGATCTCATGGTCTATTACATTATCTACTCTTTTGCCAAAGCCTTTGATTACTTTAACCCTGGTTTTTCCATCATACCCTTAAAGAAACCCCATTCCTGGATCAATCCAACCTTCTGTGCTTCAGCACCCATGCTGCTAGACACTGCTGCAGGAAATCCAGCCAAACAGGTGGTCCTCCCACAAAGTCATGGTCATCGCCCAGAGCATCACTATTGCTCCTTAGGCCTCCTGTGTTTGCCTGGTCAGCTTCTTGTCATCTGACCCTCCAAGAACTGTCCGAGCCATCACCCTTCTCCTTCCTCCTTAATGCCCTACACGCTCCACAAGCAGTGACATCACCTCCTACCTCACCGAGGAATGGAGTAACCAATGTCCTGTAGCCACCTGTAAACTCGCCTGCCTCCCCATGTCTGTTTTCCTCTTTGCGCAATCAGAAAATTCTCCTTCCTACTTAAGGTCACTCCAGGACAGTGAGTGTGTCAAGGCGGTTGGGACTACAGGTTCCAGTGTCAGACAATCTGGGTAGGTAGAAAGTCGCTGCACATATGACCTTGCCCTGCAAGGGACGAATGGCCTGGAAAGCTAAGAGCCGAAGGACCATTTCTCTTCCAACAGAGCATCTCCTTCTGTTTCTCTGTCTCTTCCCTTTCTCCCTATCTCCTCTGTCTCTATTTCTCTAGGTAAAAGTGCCTCCCTCAGGTTCTCATTCTGTGTGTATGTTTGTTTCTCTCTCTCTCTCTCTCTCTCTCTCTCTCCACACAGACTTACACACACTGTAGAGTGGTGTCCAGGGGGATGAAGAAAAATGGGTCTGGAAAGGTGGACGTGGGTCTGTTCAGGGCCTGGCGCCTCTCGATAGGAGTCTGGGATTAATCTTGAGGGCAGTGGGAAGCCTTAGAGAACTTTAAGCCATGGAAGGATGTGGTCCAATGTGTATTTTAGATAAATTGCTGTGAAAACAGAGTAGAGAATGTGGTGAGGCCGTAGACAAAAAAAGCAAGCATGGAGCCATTGGAGGGATCCCAGCAAAAGATGATGGAGTGGGAATGGAGAGAGTAGATGGATTGGGGAGATACTAGGGATGGAGAGAGAGAGAGAGAGAGAGAGAGAGAGAGAGAGAGAGAGAGACAGTGTGTAAAGATGGAGAAACAGAGGGAAAATACATAAGAAGAGACAGAAAGGAAAGAGACAAAAGTAGAGAGAACTAGAGACAGGCCATGAGACACAGAGAGGACAGAGAGAGAAACGGACGGATGGGGAAAGGAAGCGAAAGACAAATTCCATCCATGAGAGAAAAGTGTCTGAGGGAAACCTAACAGGAAATGGGGCGGCAGGGCTGCAGGATTCTTGGCTCCCTCCCCCCGTGGGACCCCTCCCAGCAACCTCTGTGCCAGCCCTCAGGTGCCGAGCCTCGGGGATGAAGAAAGGCAGAACAGGGAAGAAAAAGGAATGGGTGGAAGGGTTGGGTTTGGCGAGGGAAGGGTGAGCGAGGGCCACCTCCATACAGGCCCAGGTAGCCCAGTGACCATGGCCTCAGACCAGCTCCTCCTCGGGCCCACATCTGCAGTTCCAGAGACAAATTTATTACTAGGAACCTATTTGAGTTTATCAAGCAGTAGAGCAGGGCAGAGTTGGGTATTTCTCATTTTAGTGGCCCCCAGATGTCCAAGTCATCATTAATAAACTGAAGAAATTATCAGGGATTTATTCCCCCTCCCTTCCTGGTAAAGAGGTGAGAGAAAAAGCTGAAGAAAAGAGATGCTCACTTCAGAGAACAACACAAAATTCAGCTGGAATCAGGCAGCTTCGTTCAGGAGAGAGAGGCTGTCAGCCCAGCTGGGGCCAATGACACCGACTCTCTCCCTCCGCTCCCACATGCCCTCCCCAGCATGGCTTCGCCTCCTCAGCACTCCTCCCGCTGAAGAGAGGAGAGCGACTCCAGTGCAGGAGCTCGCAGACTCTCTCTGCACCTCAGAGAGAACCCACCGTGCTAGAAAGCTCCTGACCTGGAAGTCAGGCCAGGTCTGCGGCTCGCTCTGCCTTCTACTCACTGGGCGACCCCAGGAAGTCGCTTGGCCCCTCTGAGTTTAATTTTCTTCATGTCTAAGAGAAGGGTGACACCTCATGGTTGAACCCCTTGATGCCACGCACTAAACGCCTCTGCCGAAATCATCTGTGTGAAAAAGTCCCCTGCAAACTGAAGAGTGCAGGGCACACGTGACCTATCTGGATCACCCTGGAGACAAGAGAGGCGCGCCTCTCACAGAATGCCTGTCTCACCCCCTGAAATGTATGCCCAAGGTATCAGACCTTACGCCCTGGCCCGTGGCTCACATCTCCCCTTGCCCTTGTTCTGCACAGCTGGATGGAGGGTCAGGGCTCAGCAATAAAGGCCAGAGCTCAGGGAGGGAACATACTTCGAGCTGCCTCTCAAAGAACTGGTCTGGGCAGGTGCCCTATGGGGGAAACACATGAGGGGCTCCTGGGAGGAAATCAAGTGGCAGACACTTGCCTGAGGAGAGCCTGGCCATTTTCACAAAGGAGAACCAATCCTTCAGACCATCTGCTGGGAGAAGCATTTAACTGGAGGCCTCTGGCCAGACCCCAAGACGGACAGCAGCCAAGGAAAGAGACCAGGATGGTGATTAGAGGCCCAAGGAGGGGCTCCTGCTCAGTTGGGAAGGCAGCCTGCTCATGCCCTCACCAGATTCTCTGGTCAACAAAAAGAACCAACCGGCAGAAAGCCTGACAAGTGTGAGGAGGAGTGAGATTCTGTCCATAAACATCTCAATAGCGTGATTAACTGAGCATCGCAAATTGTAACCCTTTCCTTTAATGCACTTTCCCTGAATTACCGCGAGGAGCTGGCAGCCGAGGAGCCCGTACAAATTGCTGGAATGGGCAGTTAAGCGGGGAGGTCGGAGGTTAAATGAACACGGTTGTTTATGAAGACACAGCCCGAATCCATTTGCATTTTAATATTCTCTCAGTGAGACGGAAAGCCACTCTGAGGACAGCTTGTTTGGAAATCCCATTAACGGGTTATTTATGGGGCTCGTGGCTGCGTGACCCTTGCCCTTGTTTTGTTAAACATGAACCAGACATGAATCAGACGGGCAGCGGGCTAGCTGCTATTGTTTCCCGTAGCACGAAATGTCATCCGATTCAATTATTCTGAAGCTGACACTTTCTGAATTATCACCCTCATAATGCTCAATTTTCCCTTTTTTCCCCTTTGCTCAACCTGATTATTTCTGTCTTTGTAGAAAGCTGACTCTCAGAGCGGCCATTTCACTGCCACTGGCTGTCAAGGGGGCTGGGGACGCCACAGTCTGTGGCTGGACAAGGCCCCACGAGGCTACCAGCCTGGGAGATGGATGGTTCGGGGGGCACTGGGGAGGGACCCACACCCTGGACAGCTGGCAGCCTCTGCACCCTCCTCTCCAGTCTGGGGACCAGCTCTGGGCCCTTGAGAACTGGATTCCTAGGCTCTGTCATCCAGGTCTCTGAGAAAGCCTTTGATCATATTTAAAATTTTTTTTTTCCTGAAAAATGAAACCAGAAACTAATCGTAAAGAAAAAAAAAAAAAAGCCGTGGACTATTTGGCACTTAGGGTTTCTTCATGAAAAGTTCGGCGGATTAATAAAGCTTCGTAGGGACTAAAGGAGCGTCTTCATTAAACCTGGATGGCAGGATGGAGGCAGGGAGCACTCCTCAGGGAAGTGGGGACATGCCCCGTGCAGTTTAGTCTCATGCTCAAGTGTTTGCCATCTGGAGGCAAATTCATGAGCCCTATGATAGATTTGCCTTGAAATGGATGTCATTTTTAAAATAAAAAGGAATCGTAGTGTCTTGGTCCCAAGGTTAGGCATATGGCCTGGAGCTGTGCCTCCCAAAGCAGAGCCGTTCCACGGGCCTGGTACCAGTGGCTTCTCTCTGCTTCGGGAGATCGGGAGCCTGCCTACCTAGCCACAGTGCTACTTTTCAGCCCTGTGCAGCACGGCCAGCTCCCGCTATGCCCAGGGACCAGAGCTGGGTCCCAGGAGAGAGGCGGGAATGAATGCTCATCACCTCTCCACCCCCTGCCATCTAAACCATTATTTCTGAGCAAGGAAGGACTTCCAAGGGCATTCCAGAATACATGGGGACACTGTGACCTAGAGAAAGGGACAGAAGGAGCTCAGGTTTACGGTTTGTTGGGAAAAGAGCTGGGACAAGAACGCAGCTCATCTCCTTTGTGTGGCCTCTGGGATGATATGGACAGCCAGCATGGCACCTGTCTGTCTGGAATCAGAGAAATGCTGTAGTGCAAGGATGAGATCTGGGGTAGAGCCTGGAACAGCAATGCCGGTAGCAGAGCAGCAGACACCTGTGTCCTTTACCTTGCTTCTCCATGACCTGCCTTCCCTGACCTGGGGGCTTGCTCTGACACCTGGAGCTCGCTTTGACACCTCTGAGGTAGAGACCGGAAACACCAGGAAATGAAAACCACTTGGAGTGACCCTGTGAATGGCTTTGGGGATTTGGTATATACATACCCCAGCTCGGTCAGCCTCTGTGTGGGCTTACTCTAAGGTGCGTTTTCTACATTCCTCAGCAGGATTAAAGTCCACTTGTCCACAGAGGGAGCTGCCTGGCCTTGAGCATCTCCTGTCCCCTCTCCCCTACCTCCACCTTTATTAAAGTCCTGTCTCAGGATCCTCTTCTGAGGGATCCCAGACTAAGACTGCTCTCCTATCCGAGGGCTTCCAGTGTGTCAGGCTCTTCACATGCATCTCCTCTCAAATGATCCATGAAATAGGTGCTATTATTTCTCCATTTACGGATGATGAGACTGAGGATGGAAAGTTAAGTTCTTGTTCGGGGTCACAGAGCTAATTGGGGCAGGGCTGGGATTCTAATCCAAGCAACACGACCCCAAAACCTGTGCACCTAACAGTTTCGCTAGATGGTAAATCCAGGGTTCCCACACATGAAGCGGGTGAGCCCCATTGGTGGGGGGTAGGTGGAATCTACCCTCAGCAGTTAGACCACTCAAGGCTGTACCCACAGGGGGTCAACCCCGGTGTAGGCAAGAGCAGGCCTCGCCCTCCATGCCCAGGTGTGAGCACCTGCATTTCCTTGAGAACTCTCTTCCCATCGCTTTCCACGAAAAGCCTTTGACCAAGTTTAAAATAGATTTCTCCTTATGAATTGGCCGTCTGAGGAATTCTCCTCCAGTGGTTAATTCAATCTTAATAGAAGCTGATTTTTTTTTTCTCCCATAAGAAAAGGGAACAATACATCTTTAGAACGGGCTTATAAGTGTCATGATTTTTCCACTAATTTACACTGCATTCTCTGCTTTAAAATGTGAAATTACCTCATTGTGTCTCTGACTATCCTCCATGCTTGGGCCTGAAATTAAGCCCGCCGTGGAGAAGCCTAAATGACCACAATTTGCTGTGTGAAATGCCCTGATTGCAAGTGCAATCCGGGCCCAGCGCAGCCCAGCTCACTCTCGCTCACTGATTGGCCTTCCCCAGAGGCTTTGCCAGACACACCTGGCGCTACCTGCCACTTGGGGGAGGGGCAGTGGGGAAGTCACACACCAGGCAGATTTCCTGTCCTTAAAAGCAACCGCTATCCCCCAGCGACCTCCCAGGAACCAAAAGAGCATTTGCTCCCTGCTGAGCCACCAAAACTCGTGTCGGGTAAACAGAGTGGTGGCCCCTACCGATACAACCCACAGATCGCCAGGGCACTTCTGACCAATATCTTGCAGCCAGCATAAGTTTTTCAAGCCCTCGATCGCATCGCAATGGTCCCTTACTCTTTCGGGGTTGCTCTGTGGTCTCCAGCTCCCTGCCTCTCATGGGAAGATTTGGTGTCACCAGCTGCCAGGCCGCCGAGGTACCAGCCCCTTGGGCACAGTGGGGTCTGGAATCAGACACCACAAGTTCAAATCCAAGCAGTCCCACTTATCGTCTGTGTGACTTTTGGCAAGCCGCTTCACTTTCCGTGTCTTAGTTTTCCTCATTCGTAAATGCCGACGGTAATATTACGCAACATAATGGGGGTGTCAGTAGGCTTCATAGAATGCAGCGGACAAAGTGGCCGTGCTGGGTGGTCAGTAAATATTCATGGGTTTGCATTTCCGGCTGCATATTCAGATGTGCAAGAATTTTAACTCTGTTTTTCTGTAATGCACACTAATGTCTACTTTAAATGGTAAAGTCTCCAAGTAATTTAATTTTTTTTTTTTCATTTGAGAGGTAAAACAAGTTGACCAGAGAGGTATCAAGAAGCTGATGTTGGCCCAATACACTCACTTCGTCCCGCCTGTCTGGAAGCACCTCTGCTCCCTGCTTCAGGTTTCCAGGTGGGAATTTCAGGCCCCGATCCTGAGATGCAGGGGGCCCTAAACTCGATCCTGAACCTACCTCTGCTTGGGCTCCCGTATTTGCAAATCAGTCCCTCTTCCATCCAACTATTCCCAAGTGATCGGCAGTCCCCTCTGGGCTCCTGGGCCTTTTTAACCATTTTAATTTCAGGAAAAAAGACAGCCAGTGGCTTCCGCTCCAAGGTCCTGGAGCAGCAGAGAACAGATTCACCCCCACTGCAGCGGCCCCTGTCCAAGCTGGTACTCAAGGCTGAATCCTAGAATCGCAGACTCAGAGAGCATCAGAGTGGGAGACGCTCTGGCTAGCATATCAGTTTCCTAAAACTGCTGCAACGAAGTATCATCAACTGAGTGGCTTAAACGACAGACATTTATTGTCACAGTTCTGGAGGCCGGAAGTCCGCGATCATGAAGTCAGTGGGGTCATTTCCTTCTGAGGCCTGTGAAGAATCTGTTCCGTGCCTCTCTCCCAGCTTCCGATGGTTTCCTGGCAATCTTTGGTGGTCCTTGGCTTGCAGAAGTGTCACCCTTATCTGTACCTTCATCTTCACATGGTCTTCTCCCTGTGTGTGTCTGTGCCTAAATGTCCCCAGTTTATAAGGACACCAATCATGCCGTATGAAGGCCCACTCAGATGACCACATTTTAACTTGATTACCTCTGTAAAGGCCGAATAAGGTCACATTCTAAGATACTGTTGGGTCTAGGACTTCAACATATGAACTTGGAGGGAACAAAATTCAACTCATAAGAGCTAGCCACTCCACCCCACCCCCATACCCTTATTTCATAGATGAGGATGCCAATAGCTAAGGGGGAAAGAGTTTGCCAAGCACAATCAGCAACCTGGTTACAGAGGTGAGATTCCAATTCCGGACTCTCATACCCATATTCTGTCTCTGACTTCTTGACACCAGAAGCCCAGGAGGGTTGAGAGGCCTAAAGGAAAAGACTTGGCCGTGACCCAATAGGGCTGACAACGATGACGTCTCTGACGGGTCCCATTCAGACCCAGAAGCTGGGCCCACGCATCCCAGCTGCAAGCTGAATTTTCCTGATGGTCAATCAGGCCACACCAAAGAGCTTTTTAACAAACATCATTCATCTTATTCTGATGCCAGCGAAGGGACCGGCTCACACACAAGGAACGCAAACCCTAAATGCAGAATTAAAATGATTTTAGTGCTCACCGTCGAGTGCCAAACCTTGGGTCTCCTGTCTCCACCGCAGCCCATCTTGACATGGGACTTGGGATCCTGAAAGGCAATTTTGTTAATGCTACTGGGAGGAGCATGCAGGTCTGGAAACTCATCCATCATCTTAACACGCTTCGGGATGGACTGGGAAGATAAAGCTTTCATCTTCTCTGCCAGGCGGAGCCTCTTCAATTAGGCTCTGGAGGATGAAGGGGGGGTGCAGTGTGGGGGAAGCAGGAAAGGCACCCCGAGGGTGGAGGGAAGAGAGGAAAGGAGATGGAAATTCCTCTCATGCAGAAGAGTCTGCGTGTTAGGAGGGTGGCCCCTCCATCCTGTAAAATAAGGAACCACAGTATGAAAAATGAGGGCTGGGGTCTGCACAGGGCCTGAGTTTTAGAGCAGCCCCTGGGAGAGTGAGTGGAGGAGACAGGAAACGGTAACAGTGAGGAAAAGCATCTGTATTCAAAGCACTCAGAGTTCACCGAGGTCCCTTCCCTGCATGGGGACCATGCTGATGGGACAGGAGGGCGCTCTGCCTTAAGAAAACCACTGGCCTCAGCCCTAACCCCCACAGAGACGTCCCTAATCCCAAGGGAGGCTCCCAGACTGCCCAGAGGCAGGGCGCAGAGCAGGGCGCAGCTCAGAGTCTCTCCGCTGAAGGGGGTACCCCACCGACCGACGGTGGAGAGGATACCCTGAGCTCCTGGAGTGGGAGTGGGGAGGAGATGATGGATAAAGACGACGGGGCTCAAGAGCTTTTTAAGCATCCCTTGCCCCCTGTTGTTCTCCCCTCAGCCCACAGACCTGCAGGAGAAGCCGCAGTCCTCACGCAGTTTGTAACAGCCTGTCTCGGCATGCAGGAAGTCAGTCCCGATGCCTCAGGTGACCCTCGTCCAAATTATTGCCCTACCTCGCCCTTCACGAAGTAGGAGTAGGGGCAGCGAACCCCCTCCTCCCAGCACTGGACTTTCGTCAGGACATAGACAAGGGGAGGACACAGCTGTGCCACAAAGAGGGGCTGCCAGAATCAGAGGCCAGCGGGAGCAGGCTGCAGCTGGGCCTGGAGCAAGCCCGGAGGACTTCCTCAGGGGAGGGGTTAAGCAAAAAGTGACGTTTACTTGAACTTGGAATTGGGATGGAGTGTTTGTGCTGCCACTAATGTCTTTATTCTGACACGTCGTCACCTGCCATGGCTGGACTCTCCTGGAGTCAATTGATTATTGATCAAGCTGCCAATAAGTCAACTAGGGATTTACTGAGCAGTATCCACTAGGTGCTAATGGGCCTTGCCCTCTGTCAGTCAGCCAAGAAACACGTATTGAAATGCTCCAGTAATAATAATAACAATAATAAAAAATAATGATAACGGCAGCTACTATTTATCGAGCACTTACTTTGTGTTCTGAATGTTTTACATGTTCTAATTCATCGCCTCGCTTGCCCGATTCATCCCTCGTCTCTCCCTGCCTCCTGCTCTAAGCGCCAGTCACACCTCTCTGCCCACCACATCGTTGTACATCTCACATGCATGCCGCTTCCCCACTCAAGAGCGCTTTGCCCATCCTTCTTCAGCCGACCACCCTCTACTCATTCTACAGGTGTAGCTCAGGGTCACCTCCCCCAAGAAGCTCAGCTGAGGCCCGGCTTGAGGTCAGAGTCCCTCCTCCATGTACCCAGCTGCACCCAGCTGAGAAGGCAAATGGAGTCTTGACATCCCCATGGCCTCACCCACAGCAGACATCACTAACGGATCGTGACACTTTCTGAGAACTTCCAGCACCCGATGGGAAATGCCTGCCATGAGTGTACGGAGCGAGTGATTGAATCAGGTATTGGGTGCGTAGAGCTTAGCTTACTACCTGGTTCGTGACGGTACACATTCAGCTCTGTAACATTATCATGTCCCAACCATGCCTGCCCCTTACCCAACCATGGTCCACATCTGACACCTTAGGAAGGGTGAAGTGGGGTGGGAAGTGCTTCACAGATAAGTAACAGAACAAGAAGAGAAGGGCCATCTCCAGAGAAGAACATGAACTAAAAAGTAGGGACATGAATGGCCATATCCTCTGCTTGCAGCTGGGGGGAAGGCGAGGGTTGGGCATCTGCCTGTGGCTGGATCAGAACAAGAGACAGGGTCTCTCACAGGAGGATGGAAGAGAATGGGGCATGGGGTTGAGTTTTCCTGTTCCCTAAACCTTAGCAATATCACTACCACATACAGATCCTTGCTCTCAACTCAGCATGGCACGAAGTGCTTCGCAAGCAGGTAGGTGCTTACCCTCTCCACCCTCAGACCCACTCAGTGGAGGTGATATTATCATCCCCATTTCACCAGCAGGGAAACTGAGGCTTCCAAGGGGTCTTTTGTTAAACATGATGCTTAGATTGAAATCTGGGGTTTCTTGACTCCAAAGCCCTTCCCCTTCCCCATGGCATACCCTGCGATTCTGTACCACAGTGGCTAGTCTTTGGGGGTGTGGAGGGGGACCGGATGGTGTTGAGAGTGGAGGGTAACACAGCTGGGGGCCGAGCAGAATGAAAACACAGGCTTTAAAGGTTTCACAAGGGCATATGTAAATAAGAAATAAAATTGCTCTAAAAATCAAGTACAGACAACTAAGCAGCATCTGCCTGCCCAACACCTCATTTCTTATTCGCTCAATCTGATTTCAGCCTCCTCACCCCCACTCTTGGCCTCCTAGCCTATTCAGAGTTGCCTGAGAGAGGGAGGAAGGGCAGGAGGCTCCCTAATCTCAGGATCCACCCTGTCTAGGTGACCGGTGTCTTCTTTTTTCCAAAGACAGAGCTGTTCCCTTGTGTTCTATGTAAATGAGCTGTTTTTAAATGTGCATCTGTAATAGGGAGCTGTCAGGTCTAGCTGGGGATTGGCTGGGGTGGAGGACAATAGATTCCTTGCTCTGGGGTCAGGCCTGGGGGAGGGGACTGTGGGGCTCAGGAGGCAGGGAAAGAAGGAGCCAGATGCTGGGTGGGCCTGAGCAGGGTCGGGAGAGGGAGTGATAAGGCCCAACCCAGAGCCTCACTGAGACTGGGAGCCTCAGGCACAGAGGTGACAGGAGCAGGGAGCCTGTGGTGACAGCTGGGGTGGGGGGAGTGCCATGTGCCAGGGTGAAGAGGAGAGGCCCGGGGCTCTGGGACAGCTGGGGCACCCCGTGGGTGCCAGGAAAAAACCTCGGGGCAGCCTCAGAGCAGCTGCATTGGAAATTGGCAGAGAAAATCCTCCCCCACATCCAGGGCTGCGTGCTAACCGTGGTGCCCTGTGTGACCCAGTGGCCCTACGAGGCCAGCACGAGTAGGAAGTGGCCTGTTCGGGTCCCACAAAGCATAGGAAGGTTCAGCACAGCTCCCAATACACATAGTAACACTCAATAAATGGTAGGCCTGATATTTAATTGCAAATAAAAATAAAACCACTCCAGTTAACTTAAGCAGGAAAGAAGAATTTATTAGAAGGTCCTGTGGGCCCCTGAGAAGTGAGAAGCCATGAGGGTTCTGAGCCCAGGAATGGCATAATTCGACTTTGTTTCTTGGCATGTCTCAGAACATCCTGTGTGACCTCAAATTCTCTTGGCCTCGCTGGCCCTAGCGTCCTGGACTTAGTGTTTTGCCACATTGCCTGACTGTGCAGGTGGGCGACATTCTAGCACAGTTTCAGGGACCTTGCAGCTCTGCAGCCAGAGACCTCTTCCAGGCCCCTGATCCCACAAAGTGTAGTAGGAGGCTCATTGTAACTCCCCATATATACAGTGGTACTCCATAAATAACAGGGTACCAGGAATCCTCTGGATCTTCCCTCCACTTCTGTAACTAGAGAAAAACATCACACCAAAAGGCATGATTTCTGATTTTTTTCAGGGTAAGTGACATCACCCAGAAGTGCAGGAGAGTTGACATCCCATGGGGCAAACTCTGACAGGAGATGCGAGGGAACCTGAGGATAAATTCCCTTTGTAACCCCTCCCCCCCCCCACCATCACTGGATATCCACCACACTATTTGCATAGCATGTATGGTCCTGTACGCAAGACGATAAACCTGAGACCAGCCATCAGCTGCACTTGTTACAAAACTGTTTTACGAACCTCGGCATCGTACTTCCTTATGTCTGCTCTCTCTTCCTGCCCCAGTCTCCACTTCCCTCACTCTTACTACCCTGGGATCACACTCTCCATTAGTGCGTCTCAGGCTCCGTTTTCTGGGAACCAGGGGTAAGGCGGTTGGTACTAGGCATGGTCCCAGAGAGCAGACCTTCCAAATGGGGGTTAGGAGTCATAATCCCTTCTGTCTGAAGACAGCAGGGCCCCTACTGCTGGTGGAAAGAGGAGTGGTGAAAACCTCTGGTGTGCAGGGCTTCACAAATACTACACTTTAACCTGCGGTTAATGAGGTAAGGTGAGGCATTGAGATATCCCGTGGCTTTGGGGCTTGATCAGTCTGAAGGAAATTATAAGGATTGTGGTGAGGGCTGGCATTGAAAGCCTTGCAAAAATAAAACAGGGAAGCCAACTGACAACTTAAGGTAGGCTTTGAAAGCCAGAAGGTCATGTGGCATCTTTAAAAGAGACTCATCTCCTGGTGCCACAGGGCTGAGAACTGCCCCCAGGATTTGGTTTAATAATTTGATTATTAAAGGGAAGAGCCACAAAGGAGAAGAATGCCTAGTCTCACAAGTGTCCTTAAAGTCTGTGACAGGTAGAGTGGGACCCTGACATATGGGATGAAGACATTTGTGCAGACAAGCCTTAAATCTTGAACCTCAAATGCCCCCTAAGCCTTCTGTGCCAGGAGAATCAGTCTCCCCACCCTTTGCCTCTTCTCGCTCAGAGACCTCTGGAGACCACCTGACACCACCCGAAGCAGAGTGAGCTGCAAAGGTAAGCACCAATGCATGACCTTGGGACTGAACGCTAGAGATAGGATGGAAGAAACGTCAGGGAAGTGAGATGCGAGGCTATTGGAAGCATTGTCTCTTTGTGCATTGCAATCACCAAGAATTGTGACGGGGCAGTGTTGTAGAAACGGTGGGCTAGGGTTTTAAAATCTCTACAGAACTGGAGTGGGAGGCGACTGGGGGGTCTATAGATGACCACAACAAGGAGGGGTATCCAAGGGGTATGGTCTGAGAGCATGACTTCAAGGCAGCAGGTTTTTGTCTGGGGCAGTGGGGAGGGGGAGTGGAGGGATCATTAGAAGGAACAGTCTGAAAGTGGCCATGATAAGCAAAGAGGATTTCTCTACACCTACCTGGCCTAGCGGTTCAAGGGCTGAGGGAACAGGAAGCCACCACTAGAGAAGGCCATGGGGGAGCATTGTTCTTAGAGAGGGGCATGGTTTCCACTAGTGTAAGAAGGCAAAGAGAATCGGTGAGGGATGAGGACGAGGATACAGGATGCTTTGCTGATGACTAAGCACAGAAAGCACAGTGGACTATTTTCACAAATAAAGAAGGAAAGAGTCAGAGTCATATTGGGGACATACAAGTGCAGTTGTTAGGACCTGGTGGGACCTGGGTTCAAATCTTTATTCTGCCTCGGCTGAGTGATCTTGAGCAAGTCCCTGAACCTCTCTGAGCCTGTTACTTTGTCTATAAAATGCAGAGGCAATACCTACCTCATGGATCATTGCAAGGATTCTATGAAATGGGGTATGAGGAGCACTGAGCACCGAGCCTAGTTCATGCCAAGCCCTTAGGAAGAGGGAGTTGTTTATTTAAAGGGTCTGCACAAGTGAAGCCTCCAGACTAGCCCAGAACCTTAACTGCAAATCTCAGAAGGTCTCCCCAGTTATGACCTCTCTTTCCTCTGCAATGTCTGATGAAGTTATTTTTAAAAATGGATAAGTTGAGAACCGATGAAACCCACATTGTGGAATAAATTCCATACTATTTTCTAAAATGTTAATTTCTGCATAAATACAGACATGACACACTCTGAATGCTCTACAAAATGGATCTGAAGTCTATACCTGGCTCATTGAGGTCTTAGTAAACCCCCAAGATAGACATGACCGAAGCCACTGCCTCTTGTATCTGAGGACTCTCCCTTGTATTCAATATTGGTTCATTCTAAACCAACTATTTCCTCATATCGAGGTTTGCTCATTCATTCGATAAATATTCATTCAGTGGCTACTGTGAACCACGACTTGCATCAGTCAGTTCAGTCAGGAAAACAGATAGCATAGTAGGAATTCCAAGAAGAAAGCTACTTACAAAACCTTTGGAATAGCTAGAAGGACACACATTGATGATGAAACTCATTATATCTTACAAAGCTGCAGGAAACAAGGAATTGACAAAATGCTTGTAGCTATCTCCAGGACTCAGGTGTATCCTTTGCAAGAAAACATCCAGAATCCACAGCAAACACATCACGTTTACCAAAGCCCATGCATCAGCCCATTGCGGCTGGAGGAATAATATAGACTCGGCTTTCTTTCACCGCCCAAATCACGTAGGTGTGCCATTGGTAGACTCACACCTGGAATCCTGTTAGTAGAGGTTCTAGAAAATACAGTTCCCAAATTTCTAGCCCTTGTGATAGAAGAATGTGCAAAGAAGCAGGGAAATAGTGCCCAACTTCCAACTGACAAGCCAGCACTGCTCTATTCTCGGAGCTGGGGATATAGTGGAAAACAAACAAAGTGCCTGCCTTCTTGGAGCTTCCGTTCTGGTGGAGAAGGCAGCCGTTAAACAAAACTAATTTGGCACATGTAACGTTGTCAAGGAATGTCACATAGGCAAAGCTGGGTAAGAGGAGAGAGACTGAGAAGGTGACAAATATTTAAGAAAAGTCATAAGAGAGGTGGCCATGCAGCTCTCTGGGGCAGGAGCATTTTAGACAGAAAGAACAGTGCATCCGTTTCCTGTTATGCTAAAAAATAATAATAATAATAGTAATTAACACAAGAAGTAGTTTAAAACAATAGAAATTTATTTTCTTACAGTTCTAGAGATCAGAAGTCTGAAATGGGTCTTCCCAGACTCACACCAAAGTGTCAACACTATAACATCTTTTCTCTGGAGGCTCCAGGGAAAAAGCCACTCCTTTGCCCTTCCAGCTTCTGGTGGCTGCCAGCACTCCTCAGCGTTCCTCGGCGTTCCTCGGTATTCCTCGGCGTTCCTTGGCGTTCCTCGTCATGTGACCACATTATTGCAATCTCTTCTTCCATCACCATACTGCCTTCTCCTCTTCTATAGTCAAATCTCCCTCCAACACCCTCTTATGAGATCACTTGTGATTACATTGGGCCCACTCAGATAATCTAGGATAATCTGTCCATTTCGGCATCCTTAACTTCATTATATCTGCCAGGTCCCTTCTGCCATATAAAGTGACACTCACAAATTCCAGGAATTGGGACATGGATCTATTCTGAGGGGCTATTATTCAGCCTACCACAGGCAGCATGTGCAAAGGCCCTGAGGCAGGAGCATGTCTGGGAATAAGTGTGGCTACAGTAGAAAGAATTCAAGGGAGGGGAGTGGGAGGTGAGGTGTGGCAGAGGCAAGAATAATCAGAACCTTTGTGTTGGCCAGAGTCAACACTCAGTGCTATGTTATTAACTCCTCCAAAATCTCAAAGGCGTAACAGAGAAAAAGTATGTCTCTTCTCACATCCCAGCCGAACATGGGTCTGACTCATCTCTCTAGTGACTTTTGGATACTCTCTAGGCCTCAGAATGCTGCTTGGGGTCCTCCACATCCATCTGGCAACAGGAAGAAAGAAACAGTGCAGATCTCTCTAGAAATGTTAGGCCCCAGGCCTAGAAGAGGTAGACATCACTTCTATCCATGCTCCAGTAGCCAGCGCTAGTCACATGGCCCCACCTAGATGCAAGGACGATAAGAAACATGGCCTTACTTTGTGCCCAGGAGGAAAACGAAAGGCTTGGTAAACATGTGGCCTTTCCTTTGGTGGCTGTAAGACATGGCAAGAATTTCGACTTTTACTTAAGAGAGACAGGAACTCTTAGAACATATTGAGAAGAATGACATGATTCAACTTAAAATTTGTATTAAAAACACACGCTCCTGGAAATGTTTCACATCTTCATTGCGGTGGTGGTGAACTAGACTGTTTACATTTGTCAAAACTCTTTGAATTGTACACTTGAAATTAGTCAATTTTATTGTACGATAATTAGACCTCAATAGAGTTGATTTTTTTAAGAAAATGATCCCACGGACTACTATTTTAAAAATAAAATTCGGTGGGAAGGTACAGGAATAAAAGCAGGGAGACTAGTTGGCAGACTTTTGCAGTAAGCTTGGCCAGGATGGTAACTGTGGAGGTGGCAAGCAGTTGGGTTTAGGGACTGGGTTTCAGATAGAAACAAACAGGATCTGCTGACCTAACAGATATAACGAAAGGGATTAAGCTGCAGGCTTTAGACGCAAGCATCTCAGTGCTGAATCACGGCTCTACTAATAAATGGCGATCTTGGACAAGTATCTTAATGTCTGTAAGCCTTAGTTTCCTCCTCTGCAAAATGGGAACAATAATAGAAACAACTTTATAGAGCCGTTGGGAGGATAAAATGAGATAATGTGTAAAAAATCTGGAGCAGAGGGGCTGGCATAAAGTAAACCCTTGGTACATTCCAAAGGAGACAGTAACCACCCCTGGATTGAGTGCTTACCAAGCCAGGTAATATAGAAGTGCTTTACATTCCATACCTCATGGTATGATGGCCAAAGGGATGGTCTCCATGTTTTTCTGGCCCTGGGCTGGGGTGACCAGAGCTGCTGGCTTCATGGGCCAAAACCTGGGGCCAGAGTTCCCAGTTCAGACACCACAAGGGTCATAGAAAGCACCTCCATAGGCATGATTCAGACCAAAACCCCCCGACCCCCAGCAATGAAGGCCAGAGTTCTCCTTGTAGGAAAAATACAATTTTACAACAAACTTACAGATTTAAAAAGAAAAAAATCTTGCCACTTTGATTGCTAGGATAAGGCCCTCTCTTTGTTGCTCAGCAAGCCCTAGCTTCTCCAGAAATGGCTAAGGGAGAGGCAGCAGTTAGCATTCTCTGAGCACCTGCTGTGCTACGGGCCCTAAATAAGGAGCTTTCGTAATCACATGCAGCCTCACAAAAACCACGTGTAATAAATATCGTTATTCCCGTTGCCTGGCAAGGAAGCCAAAGTTCAGAGAGAGTAGGTGACTTGCTTGAGCTCACACAGCTGGTAGGCTTTTCAGGCAAGATTTGTCATTTTATGAGGAACGGTAACGTACCCAAGGTGATGCAGTAAATAGCTGGTCATAGAGTGAACAGCAGCACCGACTCTGAAGCCGCATTGCCTGGGTTTGCAGCCAACTTCGCCTCTTACAAGCTGCATGAACCCGCGTGAGCTACTTCATCTCCCTGTGCCTCAGTAGCCTCGTGTGTACAATGGGAATAACAATAATGACGCTAGCACCTACTTTATAAAATTGTTGTGAGCATTAACGGAATTAACATATATAAAGAACTTGGAAAGGTTAACTAATTATTATGGATCACGGCAGGCCCTGGTGCCAGTTATCAGCCCAGCACAGCGACTAAAGGGACAAGAAGAGAATCATAAAATTTCTAATTAGAAGAGCCTAGAACAGAGGTTGGCAAATCATGACCTGTGCTGGCCCTCCACCTATTTTTATAAAGTTTCATTGGAATACAGCCACACTCATTCGTTTATGTATCGCCTTTGGCTGCTTTTGCTCTACGAGAGGTGGGTTTAATAGTTGGAACAGAGACTGCACAGTCTGCAAAGCCTAAAATTGTTACTTTCTGGTCCTTTATAGAAAAAGTTTGCTGACCCATCTAGAAGATAGCTAGTTTGATTCCTTCTCATCTAAATCATCTCCACAATCGGTCTTGATTGAATACCGCCAGGAATGGGGCATTCTCTCCCTCCTGAGGCAACTCAGACATTTTTCAGACAACTTTAATGCTTAGAAGGTTCTTCCTTAAATTGATGTAATCGATCTCCCTGTACCTTAAAATCATAGAGCATCACAAGGTCCTTCGTCTCACAGAGAGAGCAGGAGGCTTGCCCAAAATACACAGGACCAGGCATCAGAGCCAGGATTTCAACCCACTTCCCAAGTTCTGTTTCCTCTATTACCTCATAGACTCTTTACACCAGAATCGAGTCTGGAAACCCGTTCTGAGTCTCTACACAAAAAGTTGAATTATATTTAATGTATTCTGTTTTCCAAGACAGAGAAGTAGGTAATACATTTGAGGAAAATTTTACCTTCCAAAACTATTTTAAATTTACGGTTTTGATGCTCATAGGAGTAAAACTTCTACTGTTGGGAAAGCTGACCTCTCAAGAATAACTCATTTTAAAAAGGTACACTAAAAGACGTTTTCTAAAAGGGAAGATGAAGAGGACAGAGTAATTAAGAGCTAGGGCTTAGGGGTCAGACAGACCTGGCTTTCAGTCCCG
Organism: Rousettus aegyptiacus; assembly: GCF_014176215.1. NCBI lineage: Eukaryota > Metazoa > Chordata > Mammalia > Chiroptera > Pteropodidae > Rousettus > Rousettus aegyptiacus. The sequence goes on along the minus strand of NW_023416284.1, from coordinate 24,354,400 downwards.
GCTCCACCACGTAATAAACATAAGACTGTGGGTTATTATCTTCTCAGTTTTACCACCTGTAAACAGGGACAACAAAAGTGCCCGTCTCAAAAGATTGCTGCAAAGGTATGAAAACTCAACACAGGCAAAGCATTTAGCACCTTCCTAGTGCTATGCAACTGCTCAATAAAATTTGCTGCTATTATAACTGAAAATAAAGGGTGGCTTTCTCTCACCTTCTTTCTTTCTACTTTTCTTCCTTTCTCCAACTTGGCACAAAAATTATTTTCGTTTCCTCGCCTCCAATTAGATATTGATTAGAGTATCTGATTGAGAATGAGCACTTAATAAAAGTAAATAAGTTCTGACATTTTATTTTTACTCTTGAATAAAAATGCTCACCATCCTCCTGAAAATGAGCCGTCACATTTTATTTAACAGCAGAAAAGATTTGTACATTTGGCCCTGCAGGAGCTGAGGAATCTATTTTCATTATAACAAACATTGATTTTGCATTAAAAAGTCTCATTATTTGAGATAATGACTGCTGGGCTCCTTAGTTATTCTTTTGGTTCCTAAATCATTAAAACTCTAACATTTAAAGAGCAAGTGGGACTGCAGCGCCTCCCAAATTATCACCAATGAGTCGTTCCCTCTGTGCCCGAGTCACAGGAAAGAGTCAAGAACGATGGGAACACCAAATCGCGCATGTCTAAGTACAGTTCTTTCTCTCGCAGTTTCAGATTTCCAAATCTCAGATCAGACTTGGTTCCTTTAAAACCTGTTTACAAAATAAAAAAGAGGAGCAAAGAAAAAAACCTTTCGTTGTCACAGTCATGTTCAATCAGTTCTTTGAACAAATCCTAATTCTAAAGGAGCTGGAAAAAAGGGAGGAAGCAGCGCTTGTTCCCAGGACTGGGAGTCGGATGGCATTTTGAGTGGCTGTGAGGGTGGCAGGGTATGTGGTAGGCCTACCTTCCATCACGAGCAGGATGAATTATTGACTCCGGAAATATCCCTTAGCGCATGGTTTTCCATGGTTATACTGTCTGATCCTGGGCGTTTATGCTGCATGAGACCCAGGCCGGACACCTCATTGGCAAGCCGCGTGTGACACAACGGAGTTTTGCAGAATTTCAACCACATGCCCCGATTTGGATAATGTATTCTTTCAGAAGCCAAGGCTGAGCTTTAAACAAAGCATAATCCTGCCTGCATATCAATTTCCCCAGGACTGTGAGGAGGGAAAGGAAAAAAAAAACCAAAACCACGATGATTTCAGCAGCAGCATTTCCATTTGGGGCTTAGCAGTGGGGACTTCCGAGCTGTTTTATAGTCTCCAGGTTCATTAACAGGAACACAGGGAAAGAAGGGGGGAAAGGTGGGGGGGTGAATCATAAAATATGAAAGGACTTCCCTGGAAATTGGCATCAATGTGATTTATTCAATCCAGACCTGAGCTCAACTATTTGAAAATAATTGAATAGTTGATACCCACTGCCACTTGCAAGTGACAGGAACATGGAATGGGGGTGTAAACAAGGGAGGTGCTAGGAGGAATTTGAGATGTCCCAAATCTCAGCCCTGCCCCTCCTCTCCCTGGACCCCGCCCTAACCACCAGTCACCCCTCTTTATTCCATCGCTGTCCTCTCTGATACAGGTTTCTTGAGGGCTGTAACCATCGTATGCAAACGATTTTACATCCTACCCTTTGTATTTGGCATTGTGTTGTACGCATTATCTCTTTGTAAAAATTACTGGTTTTCAAAAAAATTATATAAGCCATACATGCTTATGGTAAGCAATTCAAACAATACACAGACATGTAACATAAAAAGGGAACAATTTACCCACGAATAGGTACTCATCCTCGAAGACTGACACTATTAACAGCTTAAGGCTTGTCCTCCCAGATATTTTTCTGTCTATAAACATATACAAATATACATGTCGACTTTCAAACTTCTTTACAAATACAAATATATATATACATATGTATATGTATGTGCGTGTGTGTGTATGAATATATATATATATATCTCCTGTTTTGCAACTCTTTCACTTTACAGTGCGTGGACATATTTCTATGTCAGTATATATAGAGACTCACTTCTGTCTTTTTACCATTGCTTGTTTTACTTATCCCTCCATTGCCAGGCAATTAGGATATACCCAATGTTCATCACGAGTAGCGCTACAGTGTCACCATACATATCTATTCATGTATTTGTGCCAGCGTTTCTGTAGAATCGATTCCCAGGAGCGAGGGTGCAGGATCTTAGCAGGTGACCAAGAAGCATTTTCTATGTGGTTTCAGCCACCCCAGCTATCGCTTTTAATATCTGCACGACAACCGCCTTTTGAATCCAACTTACCCAACTCGCATAGCAGAAAATAAAATCTCTTTAAAGCTATCCTATCTGTAACTGCCTTCATGTAGAGAGGGTGAAATACCTTGGTGAAATCTGAAGACCCCATCCCAGGGCAAGGTCTGAAGAGAGACAGTAAGGCCAGGGAGAGAGATGAATTGTGCGTGGAATTTGGAGTCTCCCGAAGGCACTGGGAGGACGCCAGCAACGGGGCAGAGAACTTAGGGTCCTATCGCTGACAGAGTGCAGTTCGTACTGTGCTGTAATCGATTGTGCACTGACAGAGGTTTAAGGACCAACTGCTTTGTTTCCTGGTTTCCTGGGTGTAAATACTCATACCTTGATGTGAGCTGGCTCCAGGGTACTAATAAATGCTGCAATATTGTCCGGTACACAAGTGACACAAGTCTGCTCTACCAACAGCCTTGAGACAGTGGAATTCTCCAGAAGCAGAGGCAATCAGGCAGGATCCATCTAGGAGTGGATCAATCAACAAGTAAGGATGAGGGCTGCAGGGTCCAGGAGTGGGTTCCGAAACCACCTGCTGTATAGACTAAAATAATAATAATAATAATAATAATAATAATAAGAAGAAGAAGAAGAAGAAGAAGAAGAAGAAGAAGAAGAAGAAGAAGCAGCAGCAGAAGCAGCAGCAGCAGCAGCAGCAGCAGCAGCTCCTCCTTGGGAATCCATAGGGCTACTTAGAGGGACTTCGCTTTGGGGAAAGGGTGTGAGTTATATTTTTTAGATGTGAATGAATAACCCCAGAAGGCTAGAGGATGAGAGACTCCTGGTGCCTCACCTTGAACCGGTTAGCTAGCACTGGTGAACATCTGTAATGTGCAGTCCAGGCTCTGTAAGGTCGTCCTCCCTCCTTTTCCACCATACCTCTTCCTCTTTACCTACACGCCCTCTGTTCCACCACACCACGCTCCCACCCAGTCCCCGCCCCACACACACTGCACCCTCCCTTCCTGCCCCTCCATCGAAGTTAATCCCATATTCACTCCTCAAGCTCTGATTCACATGTCTTTCCTCCACGAGCCTTCACAGGTGGGCAGAACGTGTCTTCTCCTCCCCCAGAACCCCACAACCTTTTGTGTAAACAGCATCCACAGCATGAACCCCTTGTCTCTGCACAGGCTGAAGGGCTCCCTGGAGGAGGAGACCCAGACTTAACCATCTCCCTGTCCTCAGCACCACACAGCGGTTCCCCTAGAGCCAGCACTGATCTGGAGTGACCATTTAAAAAGCCTGTCATACACCCCAGCCTCTGACACCTATGTGATGGTCACCTTACAGGTGAAAAAGAATTGTTCCTGTTATACCAAGACTCAGAGAGATGTAGCACCTCCCTGAGTCTCCCAGAAAATCTAAGGCTCAGGTCTTCTGACTAGAAATCCAGCTGCATTTCTGTTTATTTCCACTATCAGATGGAGAGAGGAGGGGTCTGCAAGATGATCTATCTGCCCAGGTGTCCCATCTGCGGCCTCAGAGTCCCAGGAATCTGCAGATTGATATCAATGATCCTCACATTTATGTGTGCACAAAGGGAAGAGAAGGAAATCCATACTTCTTTGCCTCTCTTTTTTGTTTGCTTTTTCGTTTGGGGTTTTGGGGGTGGGGGGAGTGGTGGGGGTGTTTTAAAAGAAGAAGCACTAAAGAGTCTATCTCCCATTTTACAGGTGAAGAAACTGAGACTCAGAGAGGGACAAGGACTGGGCCCAAGTCACATAGTGGAGGCTTTGTACTGCATCAGCCCAGCAGAGCTGGAACTGCGCTTCCCTTTCCTCGCATGTCTCTGGGATGGCCACAAGGGAAAGCTGCATGAGATCTGGAAGGTGGAAGTAGAGCAGCAGCCACGTTTGCACACACATCCACGTGGGATCGGGCAGTGGCGTAGCCCATGCGTTTGTTGCCCACCTGCTGCCTCACCTGTCGGCCAGCAGCCAGACATGTGGCCACTCCGGACCCCCCTGGATTTCCTTCTTCAGCTTCTTCAAACTCTGGGCCAGGTTTGCGTGCAGCGTCATGGTGAAGCAGGCCGGTTCTGTAGACCACCCACATCATCCTCATATAACCATAGCGTCGTGTCACCCAAATCATCGTTTGGAGGCTTGGAGGCAGTGGGAGACCAACCAGGTCCCAGCGAAAGATAGATATAGGTCCCCGTGTGTCCTCCTGTGGGTCTCAAGTCATCCTCTCAGGTTCCACTTCGTCCTTGTTCACTCCTCTTCACGTCTATCTTCCCTTCCAGATTGCCAGCCCTACTGACTCTAGGCCTGGAGCAAACACATTGGTCCAGACCGACATCACTGCCTACCAGCTCCTAAGATCACAAAAGGCCTCATTCCCAGCAGAAAGCCCTCAGATCACTCATATTGGATTTGCTTCTGTGGGAGAACCATAACTGATACAGCGAGCTCACTGCAGAGCTGAGAACCTGGGCCCCTACCACTGCTTCTGGACCCAGAAGGCTCCTTGCCCCTCTAAGGAGCTAGAGGAGCGGCCTGAGCCCCAGGCCCTGGCCCCTCCCCAGCAAAATCACTGCCTCCACTCACAAGGCTGAGTCTCTCAGAGCTGTTTCCCCAGGCCAGTGGCCAAGGAAGAGACCTGCGTCTGGCCCATCCCCCAGACCACCAGCATTGTCCATACCAAGCTCCAGGGATGCCTAATCATGCCTGCTGCCCTCCTACAGCCCTCCAGGACAGGCTCCTTACCTTAACTCCACATCCTCCTCCAACCAGGCTGGGGCCTTTGAAGGCTATTTATTTCTCCTGGTCCCTAGGCTCATAACCTCGGAGCTGCCTCAGATGCCTGCTGTCCCCAGAGCCCTATTAATCAGACAGTAAAGATGTCACACTACCAGCTTGGGCCATTGCCCAAACAAGCCCTGAGCTGGCCCTTCCTCGCAGTCACCGCCTCCTGCTTGCTGAGCTGGGACTTATTACTGCTCACCACATCCAGGACTCTGCCATCTGTGTCGGGACAGAATTGCTCTACACTGTGGCACCGAGTGAGGGATTTCAGAATCAGTTGTTCTCTCCTCTCCTTGACAGTCCCCTCCTTCCTCTGGAAGGTCCCAGATATAGCCCAGGAGACTCCCCATTTTCAGAAGCTGCTTCTGAGGGTAATAGTCATAGTGAAGCTGTGGAACTAGATGGCTCTGCATTGAAGTTTCTCCACTGCCACTCGCTAGCTGTATGACCTTAGGAAACTCATATAACCTCTTTAAGCCTTAAATTCCTTGTCGATAAAATTAGAATATTAACCTCGTAGGAATGTTGTGAGTATTAATAAGGTACAGTATGTAAAGCACCCAGACTCAGGCACATTACAATGTACTTTGTAAATGAAAGCTGCTATTATTATTATTATTATTATTATTATTATTATTATTACTACTACTACTACTACTATTACTACTGCTGCTACTACTACTACTACTATTGTTTTTTATCATTATAACTACTAAGCTGTATGCTGCATTAAGGACAGGGACTATATCTAACTTGTTCTCACCGGTGGCTAGAAATACAGTGTACATACTAGCATGCGATACCTATTTGTTGAATGAATAAATGAATGAATGTGTATTAGTTAAGCCCAGTGCACGTCATGGATACAGAACCAAGCAACACCTCCAACTGTGGCACCTGCAATCAGGGCGGCTCTGGCCCCGAGCACAGCTCTCCTTCACCGCAGAATATAAACAGGGTCTCATCCAGTTACAAGGCAGACCCTATTAATAACCTCCATTTAACAGAAGGGAAACTGAGGCACAGAAGTAAGTAATTTTCCCAAGGTCTCATGGCTAGAAAGTGCTGAAAGTACAAACTCACCTATAGCCTCTCACATACAGATTATTTGCAGATCTCGTATACTCTGTAAGGTAGCTATTAATATCTTAATAATCAGATAAGAAAACTAAGGCTCAGACAGGGTTAGTAACTTTCCCAAAGCCACACAGCTCATACAATGAACTTATATCTTATATGAGCATTAGGTTCTAAAACTGGTGCATAGGCAAAAGTTGCACAAGTTCAAATTGCTTTTGAAATCCCTTAAATGATCTACACAGTTTTTTTTTTATATAGCCCAGTACAGTAATTTTTACCTAAACACATTCAGTTTTAGAGCAGATAATTTAGGCTGAGGGAAGGACCAGAAGGAAAGTCTGTGTGAAGACGTCAGGGCATCAAATCATTAAACTATTTAGCCTGTTAGAGAATTATTATGCCCCGGCCCAAATGAGGCAGGGAAAGGATTCTGAGTGCTCCTGCCAGTTCCCCTCGATTGCAATTTAATGTTAGTGCCCTTTGGTCTTTACATGTGTGAACAGACTTCATTGTTAGGGTGATTAAATGAGTAGCATATATAAAAGCACCTGCACAGCGACTGGCATAGAGTAGGTGCTCACGATGTGTCATAGATTTGATACTAAAATAATTAATTCATTTAATAAACATGAATCGCATTTCTGCTAGGTACCAGGCACCATGCTGGGTATCAGAAGAACAGCAAAAAAGCAGACAAGATCCCTGGCCTTACAAAGCTGACATTCTAGCTGAGGAAACATATAATAAAGTAAACCAATAGCTATATGACTAGATGTCAAGTAGTGTTCAGTGATGGGAAGAGAAATCAAAGTGGATGGGGGAAATTGAGAGCAGTGACAGCGAAGCCGAAGAGGGGACAATGTGAGGCCACCCTGCTTTGCCTTTGCACCACATGCAGGGGGCCCACGCTCCCCACGTGTTATCCCTAGCTCAGAATCTTCCTAGAGGTGGGGGTGGAAAAGGGGGTGGTCTTTCATTCTCTAAGGGCACTTATGCCTTATTTCCTTCACAGTACAACCCCGTGAGTCGGTAACTCTTGTCCCCATTTTACAGACAAGGCCCAAGGTTCAATGTGGGGCACCTTGCATAGCAGCTCCCCCTCCACCCTCTCCCAAGGTCACCACTCAGTGGTGCAGTTGAGAGTCCAGCCCAGGACTCCTAAACGGTGGCCTCCCACCTGGCCAGCCCCTGGCTCCTCCTCTGTGGCAGGCGAGGCCATGTGGGATTGGTGGTGTGCTCCCCACATCCTGTAACCCCCTCCCTGCCAGGCCCATGCCACTGCTCTGGACACAAGCAGGCAGCGAGGCTGGGCACTAATTTATACTTGTTTAACTACAGCTGCCGCCCTCCCACCATGCATCTACCCACCACTTATTGCGCTTTCCGAAGCCCTGCCCGGCACTCAGGGGCATTTCCTGCCTGCGTTAATGGAGGAGAATAGACGCATTATATGTGAATAATGGATTATGATGATACAATTTGGGTCTCTTAGCTCTCACCGAGCCTAGGCTGGCCTTGCATTATTGATAACTTACACACACCTTCCCGAGCGTGTTTATGTAAATATTTAATAGGGAAAGCAAGTTAACCCATTGGTTTCAGCCATTTCCAATAGCGTTGGAAGTAAAGGCTGTGAAGGGGCAACTGGGGGACCCCTAGCAGGAGGAGATGATAAGTCACACCCCTTTGGAAAAGCCAGAAAGTTCCCGAGGTGCTCATTTGGTCGCAAGAAGTTTGTGGCCTCAAGGTTCACGGTTTTCCAAGAACCACGAGAGAAGGGTAGGTCTGTGTCACGGTGGAGACCTACCTGGGGTCAAGAAGACAAGTGGCTGCATGGGCGGAGCACGACGAGAATGTTGCGGGGAGGTGCTCAGATTACTGAAATGCGGCAGTGGTGAGTCTCCTCGCTGAATGAATAGACCATTGCTTCCCATTTGCATGGCTGATTTCCTGTACTTTCACAGGGCTTCCACGTTTCACACTCCATTTCCTGTTGGAAGACAATGCTTAAGAGACTGCCTGGGTTTCAGCCTGGGCTCCACCACCACCAGCTGGATGGAGAGTTACTTAATCTCTCTGTGCTCATTAGTTGGTGTAAGAATTCAATGAGATAATATATCAGAAGTGGATTGTATAGGGCCCAGCACACAGTAAGTGTTCCATACCACCTTGTGATTGTGCAGCAGTGATTTTAAGGTGCACGGGTTTTCACATGGCACACATTAATTAGCAGTGTTTCTTAGTAGTATGGAATCTTAGCTGCATTAAAATATGGCTGTTATTTTGCTAATATTGTGTTGCTGGCAATTAGATCACCCCCTCCCCCTCTGGGAAGTCATGAGGATGGGCATGTGTCCCATCTGCTTATGCTGAGAGTAGAGGCCCAGGCAGAATCCAGAGACTCAAGTGAGCCTCCTCCCCACCCATCACCAGCACCAGCATGCTGGCCTCCTCTCGGGGTCATCTTCCCCACGCCCTCTCCCAGGCTGCCACTGATAACCTGCCCTTCTCTGAGCACACTTCCTCAAGCTGCCAAGCCTTTGCACGAGCTGGCTCCTCTACCTAAATCCCCTCTTCTTCCCGAAAAACCCAACTGTCTCAGGGTATGGTTCAGTCTCACCTCCTCCCTATAGCCTTTCCTGCCCCTTCCTGTGCTCATCTTAACATTGAAATAATCAGTTTGTTCTCCTGCCTTCCCACCAGACTTGCAGGTCCTGGGTCCCAGGAGGCAGGGGCTGTGACTGACTGACTCATCCCTGTGTGCCCAGGCCCCGGCACTCATGCAGTTGACATGTCTTCCAGTGAGGCCCCATGCTGGGTGCTATGGGAATATAGCAGTGCACAAAATGGATAACAGTCTGTGTGCTAAAGTGAAGGGACAGACAACACCACAAGAAACAAGAAACTGTAGTGTGTTGGAAGATGGTAAACGCTACAGGGGAGGGAAGGAGCGATAAGAAATACCGGAGGGGCATGTACATTTAAGTAGGATGGTCAAAGTCAGCCTCATTAAGAAGGTGACATCTGAGCAGAGGTCTGAGGAGGATGGAGGAGTGAGCCTGGACATCTAGGAAAAGAGTGAGCAACCAGTACAAAGACCCTGCTGTGGAAGTGAGCCTGGAGTGTTCAAGGAAGCAGTGAGGTGGGTGTGTCTGGACAGAGGGAGGAGGCAGGGCTTAGCAAGGCAGAGGCGCAGATTGTGTAGGGCCTGGTGGCCTTGGTACAGACTGTTTCTTACTGTAGGGAGGAGATAGGGAGCTGCTGAAGGGATTATGAGCAGAGGAGTGACTGGATCTGACTTTGTCTTAAAGGTATCGTTTCGGCTGCAATGTGGAATGTGGAGGGGACAATTACCAGACCAGGGACACCATTAGGAGGCTTCGGCAAGAATCTAAGCAAGACAAGATGGCGCCTCGCGTGGGAGGAGGGGAGGTGATGAGAGATGGCCACAGGGTCAGGTTCTGTCAGAAGTGGGAAGTGGAGCTGACCTGATTTCCTGATGGTTTAGGCATTTGATGTGAAAGAAAAAGCAGAATTGAGGATGGCTCCAAGGTACCAACATTTGACTAGAAGGATGGAATGGCTATGAACGGAGGTAGGGAAGACAGTGGGGGCAGGGGGACAGGTTCGTGAGACGAAGATCAAGAATTCTGTTTGGGATGTGTTGTTAGACATATGAGACTTGAGATGTCTGTTAGACATCCAGGCAGAGGGTTTGAATGGGCAACCGGATTTAAGAGTCGGGATTTTAAGGGAGAGGTCTAAGCCAGACTTATAAATGTGGGACTCATCAGCCTGTAGATGGATGAGAACACAGGGAGAGAGTGTAAAGAAAAAAAGAGACACCGAGGCCTGAACCCAGGGCACTGAGCCCACTACTCACTGAACCCATAAGTACAGGTAAGAGGGGCGGGGGACCAGCAAAGGAGGCAGAGAAGAAGTGACCTATGGAGTAGGTGCAAAATTCATTTGTTGAGACTTCGGTTGTAATAAGCAGTTATAACGAAATAGCTAACATTAATTGAGCGCTTACTCTATGTTAGACACTTCACATGATCCTGAGACTTGGGAATTCTCATTCAGATTTTGCCGGTAAAAAAAAAAAATAGCTTCAGCAAGGTTAAGGTGACCAAAATTTCATGGCACATGCACAGCAGCAATAAACCCAAGCTTTGGCTCAGCTCAACAAACATTTATTGACCATCTACTAAGTACTAGGCACTCTTTTATAGACATTTTATTTAACACTCTTGAACACCCTTGTGTTGCAAAGTAAATGTCATTCCCATCTACTTTGCAGATGTTAAAACTGAGGCTTAGAGTCTCATTACCCAAGGAGATAACAGTGGGCAGGGATTTGCATCCTGGTCTAGTCTTCCTCTGAATGCTTGGGATCCTCCCACGTCTGCATCTGGAGAAGGGAATAAGGTTGAGGGGTTAACTGTAGCTTCTCAGCTTGAAGTGCTAGGCCTCTTCCAGGGACCGGGTGTCAAGCTGGTGCCACTGCGCCCTCCACCGAGTCCTAGGCTAGGAGCAGGGAGGGAGGAATCCCCACGTTATCGAAGCCAGGCTGGGCACTCCCAGGGAGTCTCCTTCTCCCCCGCCTGCCCAGCATCTGCCCTCCGCCAGCCCCTGCCTGGCTGCCAGATGTGCCAGCTGTGGCTCCTCTCCACAGAGAGCCTCATTTATTAATTAACGTGGATACCAAGGGGGCAACTTCTCAGGCCCAGCCTCAGAGCAGATCTTGGCACATTTTTCAGACTTTGTTTAATAATTTATCATCTTTTAATCATAAAAATAATTAGCACAAGAGCGATAATCTGTGCTCTGCCGAGAGCAGACTGGCGGAGGAGTTTTCAGACAGTGCCAGGGCCCAGAGAGCTGAGCTCTGGCAGATGAGAGAGGAGCAGGCTGGCTCAAGGCCTATTTGTCCGCTCCAGAGCTGAGAGTCAGGGTGTCGGAGACACCGCGGCTCTGAGAGGGACGCAGGGACCCATGTTGCTTTCCTAGGAATTGAGGTTCCTGCTCCTGTCTGACCTGACTCACTGGCAACCTTCTGGGAAGTCCCTTCTCCTCTCTGGGTCTTAATTCTCCCATCTGTAAAATGGAAGTTAGAGTGGATGATCTCTACGGGCCCTTTTGTTCAAGATGCCATGATCCAACGAGGAAGCAAATGTAGAAGCAGTTAAGAGAGTGAGCTGGAGAGTCTAACAGAGCCAGGAAGCTTTCCATGGTCCCCCCAGAAACAAGTGTGCTCTCCCCCTCCTCTACATCCCCCAGCTGGTCACAGATCCCTGGGACCAGACTCAGGTCTGCCCAGCATGAGCTGTGTGGCCTGGAGCAAGTCCCTTCCTTTTTTGAGTTTACCCATATGAATAGTGGGAGTGGTCGTTCACGCCCTGCCCTGAGATCTCCCAGGGAAAATCCAGTCAAGGGTGGGACAGGCCCCTTGGAGACATTGACCTCCTTCTGCCCTCGTTTGAACCGCCATTCCCTGTCCAGACTGCTGGCCGTGGGCACAAGGCAGGGATGGCCCCGTCCTTGGTGCTTCATACCCCTGATCGTGAATGAACAGGCTAAATGTTCTACTGACTCCGAGGGCCCATCTGGAATTTGTTGGATCTGTGCAGGAAAACATTTCCTTCCCCAGGGGAACAGCAGAGTCCAGTGGCTCTGGAAAAGACCTCGGCAGTTCAGGAAGGCAGCTCTGCCTCTTCTCGTGGGGCTGTACACAAGCTGCTTAGCTTCCAGGGGCTTCCCTCTCTTCATCTGTAAATGGGGTACTGTTCTGAGGTTGGGGCCCCAAAAGCAGACCCTGAGACAAAAATCTGAGAGCAAGTCATTTGTTTGGGGAGAGATCCAGAAGCCCCAAGAGGGAGCTGAGAGGTAAGACAGGAAAGGGGAAGAGGCCAACCAAAGGTGGGTCAAGGAGCCGGTGACGACTGTGGGCCACTGGGGCTCAGTCCTGCTGAGGACAATCTTGGGGGTCAGTAAACTGCAGCCCATGGGCCAAGTCAAGCCCACCACCTGTTTTTGTATGGAATTTTCGTGGAATCCACACAGCCAAGCCCTCTCATTTATATGTTGTTTGTGATGGCTTTTTTGCCACAACAGAATTGAATGGTTGCCACAGAGACCATGTGGCCTTCAAAGCTTGAAATATTTGCTAACTGGCCCTTTGCAGAAAAAGTTTGTGATCTGTGGTCCAGGATATAAGTCGGAATTCACCTCAGAGTCGTCTCCTCGGAAGAGAGGAAGCTGGGCTATTTATCCGCAAACTCCAGTCCATCGTCGGCTCCTCCCAGGAGCCCTAACAACTACCCGCCATAGCACGCACACCCCGATCTGGGGCAGCACACTCCTGTGGCCATAAGGACCCCTCGGGAAGAGCCCCGGCTGAGGGGAGTTAGGGAGCAGGGCTTCTAGGATATCTCCTCCACATCTCACTAAGAACTGACAGGACTAGATGAGCTACTACTAAGGGTAGCAAGAACGGGGAGTGCCCTAATATTAGGCAACTTTGACCATCACTACCTGCCCCTAACCAAAGTCACTCTTGAGTCATTTCAAAATGAGCTGCCTCCGCTTCCTCACCAGGCCTCTGCCTGCCTATCTTTCTTGGGCACCACTAATTTCTGAGCCCAAGGTGACTCTGGTCCTGGGTAGAGCATTCCTCTTGAGGCCCAGTTCTGCCTGTCTGGAAGAATAGACAGGTAGGTCCCATGTCTACCTGCACTAGCATTGACTCCACCCCTACCCCAACCCTGACTCAGGAACCCCTGCCTTCCCTGCTTCTTCCCGGAGGTCCCTGTGCTTCTTGCCTCCTCAGACCCTGTAAGCCATGCTCTCGGGCTCTGTCCTTAGGCCCGAGTGTTGGACCTGCCCTGGAGGAACTGTCCTCTGGTCTCCATCCCAGCAACTCTCCTCACTGGTCAGTTCTGTACCCCCAGACGCCCCAGCACTTATGGTCCTCATTGCTCTTGCTCTCCTATGCCCTCCAGAGGCTGTCAGCTCTACTGTACCCCATCCTTCCTGGGGAATAGTCTGAGCAGTCAGCTCTGGGCTCCTTTCTGAGAAGGATAAAAGCAAATGAGTTTGGTTAGCAGACAGTTGAAATGGTGTGGGCTTAGTGTGGGGCTGGGATCAGGGCTTAGCCTGGGATCAGGGTCAGGGCTCAGTCTACTCAGTCTAAGACCAGGTTCAGGGGGAAAGGTGGGGACCAAAGGCAGAACTTAGTCTGGGTTCCAATTCAGGATTCAGTTTGAGGCTGGAGTCAAGGAAAAGCCTGGAGTCAGGGTTAGGACCATACAGGGTTAAGGTCCAGGGTTCAGTCTATCCACAGGGCCCACCACTTGGCTCAGTACCCTGGCCGTCTCTGGGAGCCTCCAGCCCGTTTCTCCCCACTGGGGCGCCTACATTCCCACTTATGTGTACATCCTCCTGGCCAGGCAGCGAGGATCCCCAAGTCCATCTGTCTGCTGAGCTGTCGTGGGAACCGAGCTCGGCGAATGGGCCCGAGCCCGTCTCCCTCCGGAGCCTGCCTCCAGACTGTTGGCGTTCACGGCTCTGCCACGCAGCCTCCGAGCTGGGCTCGCACTGCTGAGTCCAAACGCCATCCACTGCTCAGTTCCAGCCAACCACCAAGCACTCCCCAGATGGGCAGGGACCGCGCCGGGCCTGCCTGCCTCCTGCCTCAGGCACTGCTCGCTCCCTGCCAAGGGCCCATGGGCGGTGCCCACTCCCTAGGCTCACAGCCCTGGGGACCAGGCAGGGCCAGGGAAAGGCAGGTCCCTGAGCATCACCTAACCAGTGACTCCCTCCAACCCCGACCCCGTTCCTGGCGAGACCTGACCTTTCTCGCACCAGGAGCCTGTCAGCCTCCGTCCTCTGACCACAGAACTGCCAGAGGACCTGCAGGACCCAGGGTGAGCCGTGGTCAGGGTGTCCATCTGAGGAGCTCCAGGCAGTGTGGAGTTTCAGAATTGGGCAGACCTGGGTTTGAATCTCAGCAGTGCCACTTCAAGTTGTCTCAGTCTGTGCCTCAATTTCCTTTTGTAAATGGGCACAATAGTCTCCCTAGCTTACAGATTGTAGTGAGGGTCAAATATATTAATAGGTATAAAGCCACTGGCATAGGAAAGTTTATAGCGACATCTGTCATATTTGTTTGCTTAGCACCCCTACTTCTAGCCACAGCACCCCCTTCCTATGTTAAACTGGGCCTTCTCCACAACGCATGGGTCTGGTGAGGCAGCCAGTCCTGGGAACTGGCCCCCATGGACAGGGAGTGGGTGCGAGATGCCTCACAGATGGAAGCAGAAGAGAGGGTGAGAGAATAAATGAATGGCAATCCTATTGGCATCATTTGGAGCCTCTAAAATTCCTGTGGCTGGACCATGCTCTGAACCAACCAGTCGCCGAGCCAATAAATCTCTTTTAGCTGAAGCTGTTGGACTTGGGGTTCTGTCCCTGGCTAAAGGTTCAGAAACAGAGAGTAACCATGTCATGGTCAAGAGCCTTGAAATGAAACCAGATATTGGGGTTCGAATCCCACCTCTGCCACTCATTAGCAGTGTCAACTCAGGTAAGGTACCCAACCTCATGGTGCATCAGTTTCCTCATCTGTGTAATGGGGATGATACTGGTACCCACCTCCCTAGGTTGTTGTGAGGCTCTAATTAAAGAATTTATATAAAACACTCAGAACAATTCCTGGCACATAAGTATAGTATAAGTATTTGTTAATATATTACTATTCAATTACTTAGTTCCTCTCTTTTCCAATCTAGAGGACAGAATCAAGTCTTGGACAAATACTGATTGCATCCCTACTGTGTGCTCTACACTGAGATACACTAGTGAATAAGGCTGATAAGGGTTCTGTTTGCCAGGGGCTCACTCCCAGTGAGGGGGAGTCCCGAGGGGCTGCTGCTCCAGGATCACCCACTCGGCACCCACTACACAATGAGCTATCCTTCCCAGAAGTCTGTTAAGGTGATCAGCTAGGGTTTGTTCTAGGGCCCTAAATGCCAGTTTGGTTCATGGACTCATCTGATGATGGAAAATCCTCTCTGAACAACTGGGGCCTCCCGGACTGTGCTGACCAGGCTCTCTGAGAACCCCATTTATCCTCCCCAAACCTAACATCTCCAGCTGTCCTTCAGGACCCTGGAAAATGCATGTCTGTGAACATGTCAAGGAGGTAATGCAGAGATCTAGGAAGAATCTTGGGTGGACCCTGAGGACAGACAGTGACTTTGTGGTCATGATGGGAACAACAAGAAAAAAGGAAAGAGGGAAGCTGAAGCTAGGTAAGAATCTTAAGTGAGTGTAACCAAGTCCCCATAACCCAGGCCATGTCAAGATTGGGTACATTGCCTCTGATGGAGACCAAGTGGGATAGACCAGAGACCTGAGTCAAATAGCAGGTAACTCCTAGGGAGCCAGACATCCAGCCCAAGCCACCCAGGAGGCAAATAGACTCAGCCAACTGGGTGGAGGATAGATGGGTCTGGCAGGCTGAGGGCACCCAGGAAGTGTCAGGGTCCGCGTGCCATCGCCAACTTAGCATGGACACCAGTTCCAATATTTAGTTAATAACTGCAATATGATTTGGGGATGATAGTAATTACTAAAGGCTGACCTTTGTAGGAAGAGACCATGTGGTGTGAGGGTTAGAGCATCCTGCTCTCTGACTATATCCTCCTCTTCCTCTTTGCCAGCTTTCTTTATAGTTCTTCCTTAGCTTCATCAAGACCTCCAGTCCATCGACCTCTTAACTTTCTCTCAATCCATCAGCCCTCTCGTTCATCACTTCCCCCTGTATCCAGCATGGATGTCATAGATTCTATCATGTTACTAACTCTTACCAATACCCTACACTCTCTTCCCCACAGTGTTTTCTCTACCTACATATCAAAATCCCAATCTTAGATGAACCCAACCCTCTGCTCTCTCCGAGATGCACACAAACCTACAAATTCATGATCACCAGCTTTCCATTACTCTTCAACATTTTTTCATCAACTTTCTCTTCTGCTTTCCATGGCCATTTTAAACATTCCTCAGTCTCCTCAAGTCTCCGAGGTACTTTACTTCTCCCATTCATCAGAGGACCTCGCCTCCCCCTTCATGAAGAAAACGGAAGTCCTCCCAAAGGAATTCCATCTACAAACCTACCTGGTCACTACCCATTCTCTCCCCAGCTAGAAACGGAGTCCTTCTGCTCAGCCCCTCCCCCTATGTTTTGGAGTCCATCCTCTCCCACCTTCTCAGGAGCCCAACCTTATCCATTATTCCTTCTCTCTTTTCTACACTTCCTCTAAAGTGGGTGTTACGCACAACGTTTAAAATTTAAATTTCTCCTTAGTATAGACGTTGCATTGGCTACACATCTCCTTCTAGGTTTATCTCTCTCCTCACTTTCACAGCCAAACTCCTTGAAAGAGTTGTCTTCATGTTTCTTCGGTATTAATTATTGGTTAGGAATATGGGCACTGTAGCTAGACTACTTGGATCTGAATTTGAGCTCCTATCCTTACTAACTCCATAAACTCAGGCAAATCACCTAATCTCTCTGAGCCTCGGTTTCCTCATCTATAATATAGAAATAAATGTACCTACCTCACAGAGTCATTGTGAGGATTGTATGTGCTAACACACGTAAAGCTCTTAGAACAAAGCCTGCCCACAGTGTTTACTTCCTGTCTATCATTGTTCAGTATTGTTTTTATCGTTCTGATTGTTTTCTCGCCTCCTGCTCATTCCTCCAACCACTAATTTGATTTCTCCTTTACTCCACCCAAACAGCTCTTTCTCAAGATACTAATGGTCTCCTTGTCTCTAAATCCCAAGGTCACCTTCCAGTCTTCATTTTACTTGACCTCTCGGCAGTCAACCATTCCTTTTTACTTTACATATCCTTTTCCATCTGCCTCTTTGAGGATTCCCTTCCAGTTTGAAGTTTCATGTTCATGTCCCAGACAACATCGACATGGGTCATTCATTACCCTCCATGAGCCAATGTCTCGCCAATTTAACTCTCCAGTCTAAAGCTGTCCTCTGACCTGCAGTCAATATCATCCTCGACATTTCCATTTCAGTTTTCTCAATCGCCCTTGAGATCCAATATAGCCAAAATGCATTCATGATCTTCCTCCCACCCCATTCCACCAAAACAAACCCGGTCCTCTTTCAGATATCACCACCAATCCATCTAGTTTTGCAAGCCAGAAATCTGGGAGCCATCTTTTTTCTTTCTCTCTTTTTCATTCCCACCACCACTCACCCTCCAAGGGAATATTTCCCCCTAAACAGCCCTGTCCATCTTCACTGCCTCCTCTCTGATCCAAAAACTCTCATCTCTTTCAAATACTTGCAAACTAATTGGTCTCCATGCTGGACCCCTCTTCTAACTCCAGTTTCCTTATAGCACCCTGAGTGATCTTTTCAAAAGACGAACCTTATTCATCTCTACCTCTTGGCCCTGATCTCTTTCGTGTTGACTTCTTGGTCTCAAGGTTGTGGCAAAATAATTGCCACAGCTCCAAGCCTCACATTTTCTGCTTTTTAGTCCAATTGTCTATATCCAGAATTTCCTCCAAACTCCCATAGCACCTCGATAGCTTTAATACGACCATGTGTCTATTCTGAAACCCGTAGTTATGGTCAGAAGGATAAAATATCATGAGTGCCTTCTCATGGGTTATGTGCCCACTCCTGGAAATGAGGAATAGACTCCTAATTAAACCACATGTACTAAAAATTCGGGGAGTGGTGGATCTCCAAATAGCTGTCTCTTCAAGGAGAACCAAAGACTGTTAAGCACCAAAAAAATAGATGGCATCCACTACAGTCGCCAGTACGAACATCAATCGTGGTATATCGATATTTCCCAAAGTGTGTTCAGTTGAATACTAACTTCTCAAAATCCTCTAGGATACGAACAAGGTGAGAAAAAGATATTCATGGGTAAATAAGTTTAGGAAAAATTGAATTCCAGCCGGCTGCCCTTAGAGAAGCACAATGCATATTAGTATATTAAGGCCACGGAAACCTTCTACAGCCAAGAAACCTGTCTGGCTTTCTTTAACCTAGCATTTTCTAAGTACATTTAAGTGTATACCTCTTTCCTCCACGTTCTGCTATAACATTCACTCTGAAAAACTTCACTTTAATAAATTCTTTTGTGAACGTTTAGGGCTTTTCTCTCTTCCCTCACTTTAAGCTGTGATTTTTCTGCTGCTCTGGGTGCTTTTGCTTCCAGAAGCCACTCTCCATCTCTTCTTTCTCCTTCTAAATCCTCCATAAGCTGGCTAAACAGTAATAGAGACCATTAAAACTATCTGCAAAGTGAAAAAAAAAAAAAGGAGATCTGAGTGAGGTTCTGGTGCAATTCTCCTGTAAGCAAAGTGTGTAGATTCTGAGCCATTTTGTTTTTGTGGTTCTGATTATCTTAGCCCCTGACCCTTGGCTGCATACGGGAAATGAGAATCTGTTTCAAGAGCTGAGTTCTAGGAGAGCGTTTGCAGGGTAAGGAGGAAGCAGGGTTCGTCTGAATACCTCAAGGTAGTTCCTGTCATGTAACTCCAGGCGGCAGCCAGAACAGCCTCAGGACACCGGGTAGGCTCAACTCTGCATGCTCAAAATGCATTTCAACAAGACAGCCCTTAGTCAGGCTCAGGAGAGATTAATCCGGAAAAAGGACAAAGCAGACAACATAAGAAACAATTGTAAAAAAAAAAGTCCAAGAGGGATTCTGGAGCTGTGTGTGTGTGTGTGTGTGTGTGTGTGTGTGTGTGTAAGTATACGTGCATATATATTCATATGTGAAAGGATGCCTTTGGAAGAACATATGGACACATATAGAGAGGGCTACGTGTGTGTGTAAGAGAAAGGCAGAAAGAGACTTGACCCAATCTGACCGGAGGAAGGGTACTCATATACACAAGGCATGGAGCTATAGTGATGATATTTCCTGAATCTTTAATCAGGAGCTGTGGACTGCTCTGTGGTCTGATGTGTGGGTTCCCTCCGATCTGTCTCGCGAACCGGTGCATGATCTGATATATACTCTGACCCATGGACTGGCCTGTGGTCTGACTTGTGGTCTGCCAGTGCGGTCTGTCACAGCTCCACAGAGAGAATAAACATTCAAAATCTGCCAGGCACAGGACAGGCGGGTTGCCTGGGCTGGGATGTGCAGTCCTTCTGCACTGTGTCCAGGCCCCCTTTCACGAGAGAGGCGTTGGCGGCCCCTGTGAGTTATGACTTTTATTATGCAGAAAACAGGCACATTAACTTCAGGTCTTTTGAAAAATGTGGTCCTGTAATCAGAGGCTGTGTCTGTCCTGATGCACGGTGGCACCAGGCCAGGGAAGTGCAGGGATGAAATAAACATTTAGAAAGACAACTGCATTTGCAGATCTAAGAATTGAGTTATATTCATTTCTGACAGCTTCCTGAATCACAGCCCACGTCTCCACCCGGCAAAACTGGGACCTGGCCCTTTAACTAGACTCCATTTCACATAATTAAAGACTCACAAAATTAAATGGCCTGCATGGAAAGTGGCTTTCAGTGGACTAAATGCCGGGAGCAATCTCCTCGCCAGAGTGGAGAAGTGACACTAGCTTGCAGATCAATATCATCTCTGTTATTAATATCAAAAGCACATTACTTTGTTTTTGCCTGGCTCCCCTCCAAGCCTCCGGCCCCGCCGTGGAGCAGCCATTTGCTCGGGCCATAATTTACTTTGGTGAGTTTTTAAGGTATTGTTTTGTCAGGACCAATCACCGTGACGTTATAAATGGCTGGGAGGACTTGCACTCCCCCTCAGTGGCATATGCAGCGAAATTAATTTTTAAAAGTTTCACGTCAATTACTCCTGTCCTTGAGTTATGCAAGGGGACAAAGGAGCAGAGACGTAAGGACGTGAGTGATCTCAAACAGATGAGGTAACGACACACAGAAGCTGGGGCTGCAGACCAGAGCAGACATTACACTATCTTTAATTGATGCATTGAATTAAACAATGCTAAAGCCAAATAAATATTGACCACTTAGCAAAAGAACCATTGATTTTTATGATGGACAACAATGTCATCTTCCACTTTGCTGGTTGGGGGTTTCGAGCCGGGGTCTTATCGGTTCCGGAAGAGCCACTTGGCTGGACTGCACTGAGAGAGATGCCATAGCTCCTTGGTGGGGCTTGGCAAAGTGGGGATAAATGTTTTCGCTGTTTCTTGCTCTGTCTGACGTGTTCCCTCACTCTGGTCTAACCATGTCTTTTTCTTTTCGCTTGCTCTTAAGGAGACCCCAGGCTGGGCCCTGCCTCCCTCTGCTTTGCTGTTGGCAGCCGGGACAGAGGCACTAGGTGACCTTTCCCTGTGTTTCCTTGTTCTCCTCCAGCACTGCCTCCCCGCCCCGCCCCCGCCCCACCAAGTAGGCTGTGACAGAAACCGAAGAAGTGGCTCCCCTACGGAGGATCTTAAGGACAGTGAAAACATTCCGTATGATACTGTAATGATGGGTACATTTGTCCACATTCATAGAATGTGCACCCCTAGAATGAACCCTAAAGTAAACTATGGACTTTGGGTGACAACGACGGGTCAATGCAGGATCGCCATTTGTTACAAATGCACCACTCTGTTGGGGGATGTGTATGAGTTGGAGTGGGGGCAGGGGACAGAGTTGTATGGGAAAACTCTGTACCTTACTCTTAAATTTGCTGTGAACTTAAAACTGTGCTGAAAAACATAGTCTTTTTTTTTTTAAGTAGTTCACCTTTAGCCCTAAGCACAAAAAGCATCTCTCATATCCTGCTCTGCCTGAAAATCAGGGCTAGGAGGCGGATACAGGAAGCGGGATACAAGAAGATCTGTGTCTGGAGAAAGAAAGAGATCTCCAATTCACAGAGCTTCCAGGACGCATCCAACACTGCACCGGACACCATGCAGACATTATTTTCATTCATTCTCTCAGAGACTCAAAAGGTGGATATTTCAAGGTCAGACTTAAAGATGGACATTTACGAGTGGGTGTCTAAAGTCTATGGGCCTTAGAATGAAATTCCTCAACCTCACCAACCCCAGCTGCCTGTGGGTCTCTACTCAAAACTTTCACCCTTCTCCCTCTAGAATGCAGACTCTATGAGGGCAGGGCCTTGTCTTTCTTTTTCTGCTGTATCCCCAGTGCCTGGCACAGTACTTGCATGCACAGAATATGTGTTTGGTGACTATTTGTAGAATGAATGAATATTATAGGAGAGACAATGGAAGATAAAATATAACATCTTCATTTGGGAGGAATGGGTCACCATTTGGCACCCTATCACATAGAGACACCTGCCAGGCTGCTTTCAATCTGGAGGAGTGAAGCAAAATCAAGTCAGGTAGCAGCTATGCTCAAGCCAGGCACACTCTTTGGCTATCTACATCGGGGTTAGGAACTACAAAATCTGGCCTTGAAGCCACCTGTCACATTGGACTCTGAGATGTCTGAGCAAAGCCATCATGGGATTTAACCAAAGTCAGAGCAAGTCCTTTTGTTTATCTGTCAACTCGGATGTCAGAGGCCAAGGAAGTCAGTGGTCAAAAAGGGCCACTGGGCTTTGGAGAGTTGCCTGACATGTGCTATGATCCCCATTTCACAGGTGATGAAACTGAGGCTCAAAGAAGCTAAATAAGTTGTCCTTAGCATCTTCACCCAATAGTAGAGTAACAACTGCATGTTTCAGTTATCCAATTGTTTCCCCATATCTCAAAGCTGAGCTTGGCAGGGATCAAGTATACAGATCTTGGGATACAGTTTTTAACATTTACCTGGAGGTTGCCAGGCCTTGCACAGGTAGCCCAATCTGTGCTGTGTCCACAGAGCTGCCCTCTGTGGGCTCTTCTTAGAAACAGTGGTCTGCAAGCAGCTCAGTGCCCAGGGCAGGATGAGGGCAAGCTACATGCCCGCACCTCCCCGCCACGCAGTGAAATCCGTAGGCCTTAGTCTGGGTCACACTCTGTATGGTGGGGGCAGGGGCAGTTGAGTTGGGTAGAGGGAGTTCTGGCCTGGGCGTGCCTAGGGCTCACCAGTTCTCCCATCAACGAGCATTTGATGACGGCTCTGTGGCAGCTGGAGGCTGTGCTGATGATGCAAATGAGGCTCCTGTGTCTTTTCCTTCATCCAGTTTATGGTTGGTGGAGAATGAGACACTGCATTGTTTCAAAATTCTTTAGGTTTTACTTGCATAAATCTGAAACAAGGAAGACAACTTTTAAATACATTCGTAGCTTAATAAGAAAATGCAGTTCTTCTATACCAGTAGGTTAATTAGAACTAAATCAGGCAGCCTATGCAGCATCCAATGACAAATACAGGTTTACAACTGTAAGCTAACCGAGTACTTACAGGGTGTAGCCTAACAAAAGTGTTCTTTGAAGCCCAAGTATTTACAAGAAGTGTTTTAAGAAATGTTTTAACAAATGTGTTCTTTAACAAGCATTCAAAGTCCCAAGGTAACAAGGAAACAGACCTTGAGAGATAGCTATTCAAATCTGGCTATCACAGACTATTTATTGCTGCATCAAATCAATACTCAGAAACTTAAACTTCAGAGGTCAAAAATCCTAGTAAGTATAGATTTAGTGTAAATATAATGGTAAAGGGTATGTTGCCATACTTCTAGTCTTGTGCATTTAAACAAAGGGAGCTTGCTCATCTAGGGTTTTGTCAAGGACTTGGGTGCTCAAAAAGTTCCTGTTCACCAGAAAGCATTTGTCGGTCACCCACACTGGGCCTAGCTGTGTGCGGGCCCTGGCTCCCAGAGTGAAGAGGGCCACAGCCCTGGTGTTTGAGGAGCTCCTTGTCCAGTGGGGAGAGGAACACGGGAACAGACAGGGTGCCTAGAACTGGGCTCTGAAGAGTGAATCGAAAGCTCTAGGAAGTAAGGGGAAAGGCATTCTTGGCAGAAGGATTTGCAAGTGCAAAGATCTAAAAGTATGACAGGCTACAATATATCTGGAGAAGAGTCTCATGTGGGTTAGAATTTGTGGCTGTCTTGATAATCTAATCTCTGTTCTCAACACGGAAGGCAGAGCGCTTCTCTACAAATGTAAATCAGATCATGTCTCTCCCCTGATTCAATCTGCCAAAACCTTCTCATTGCATTTATAGGGTAAACTCTAAAGTCTGACCGTGGCCTACAAGCCTCTGCACAACCAGACTCCTGCCCACCTCTCCTCTTGGCCACCTTCAACTCTGTCCCTCATTCTCCAAGCTCCCATCTCATTTCTGCTCCTTGAGTTGGTACAGCAAATTCTTCCCTCAAGGCCACTGCACTTCTTGCTGCCTTGATATGGAATGTTCTTCCTCCAGATCTTCCTTCAGTTGGCTTCCTCTCAGTAAAATAATGGTTCAGATGTCCTCTCTTTGGAGCAGGTTTCCCTACGTGCTAACCAAATCAGCACACATACACTGTACGTACCCTTAGTCACTTCCTATCACACCAACCGTTTTAATGATATCAAGGCACATTTCACTCTCTAAAATCATCTTGTCTATCCATTTGTTCATGGTGACGTCCATGAAAACAATGGTCTGTCTGCTGTGTTCAACGATGTGTCCCCAGCTCTCAGAACAGTACCCAGAACATTCTAGGTTCTCAAAAAATATGTGTTGAATGAACGAATAAGTAAAGAGCCTTGAGAAATCTTTTGACTTCAAATCTTAAAACATTTCAGAGGCAAGGAAAGCAGAAAAGAAGTCTCCTCCACTCACCATATCCAAACTGTGGGGAGAAGGGGGAAAGTTCCTAAAAGATACGCGGAGGGGACAGAAGAAAATTTGAGAGCACCGAATCAAATCCAAGAAACGGTGCCCAATTCATTCATCATAGGCCACAGCTCCCCCACTTTCCTGATGCTCAAAGGAGGTAAGCAGGTCTGACCCTAGAAGAGAGAAGGGGAGAGAGGGTGGAGCCGATGGAGACTTTCAGGAGCAGCCGGCACACAGCCTACCTGTTCCTCTCCTACCTTGAACATCTCTGCAACCGAAGGAGGTGGAGTTAGGACTGAACCGTGTCTGAGGCCAGAGAATTCCGGACTGCCTCTGGCCAAACTGAAACATTCACCAGCCTTGCTCTTTTTTGCCCCCATGCTGTTCCCTCTACCTAGAAGATGATTCCCCATTGTTTATCTGGCAAATTCCAACTCAACCTCCAAATGCCAGCCCTAAAATCATCTTCTCTAAGGAAGTCTTCCCTGATGCTCTGCCCATGGCCAGTCTGGGCTTGGCATTCTTCCCTCATTAGGGCTATCATCATCCTGTACTATAATTGCCCAACTCTGGAGTCACATGCACCCCAGCTTGAGTTTCAGCTCAGCCAATTGCTGCTCAACCTCTTTGAGCCTTTGTTTCCAATTCCATAAAATGGGGAAAATGATATATATCTGACGAGTTTGTTGGGAGGATTATTTGTCATAGTATTGGTAGCTGGTGAGTAATAGGTATTTTTTAAATATTAGATATGATAAATGATGAAGAAGAAAAATTTCTGAATCTACCCCAAATGCCTAACAGGTGGGAAGCTGGGCTATGGTAAAAAGAAAAGAAAAAAAAAAAACTGGACTTGGAATCCAAAATCTTGGCTCTGCTACTATAAGTGTGATTTGAGTAGGTGTCAGATTCCCTCTGAGCTTCCAAGTCCTCCTCTGCAATCCTCATAGGATTGTTGTGAGGAACGAATCATTTTTCAGCTATGTATGTAGCACCTACCATGTGCCCAGCACTGGGCTCAGCACTAGGGTTGGAAATAAAATGAACAAAGTCTGATCTTTGTACTTACGGGGCATGGGGTTGGGAGGAGGGGGGAGTAGACCGGCTATGGCAATAATATAGTTCATGCATAGTTACATTCAGCAGCATTTATTGATCCCCTACTATATACCAAGCTGAGAGCAAAAGAGATAAGGCTTCTGCCTTAATAGTATTAAAAAAGATAGACAATATTCACTGAGCATTTGTTGCATGACCTTGGGCTAAATAAGTTCTTTAAGCTTTCTAAACACAGTCACAACTAACAGCTACCTCACGGGGTGGCAGTAAAGATTATATGTATTAATGCATGTGAAGCTCAGGGCACAGGTCCTGGCACCTCATAAGTGGTCAGCAAATGGGAGCCCCAAGTCTATTTATTAGCTCACTAGGTAGCAGCCTTGTGTTTAGAGCTTTACGTGTTTTATCTAGTTTAATAATCTAATTTGGAGTGATAAGAACTAAGACGCTACCCGTGAAATCGCCTATAAACTTGAAAGCCTTTGCACATGTGAGTATCTGATAATGTTTCAGGGGGCCAGCCGAGGGCTGTGGAATGGGGCAGAACAGTCAGCATGGGGTGAGATCAGCTAGAAACGCTTTGAGGAGGTGAGCGCGGAGTGGGTGGGGGGCAGCTGGGATCAGTGGGGCCAAGCATTAGAAGATGGGGAGGGTGTAAGGGCAGCCTGTCTCCTGCAAACCAAGCCGCTGGTGTGTTTCAGCTACTGCAGACGGCCGGATTCAAACAGGGCAATTTAAAAACATGTAAAAGGCATAAAGCGAGAGCAGCTGTGCACAGCTGCCGCCGAACGCTCCATCGCTGCCTCGCCGTGGACTCTAAATGACAATAAACCTTCCACCCCTTATAAATTAAGCAGACTTTCAAAAAAACCATATCTCCTCCTGCAACTTTTTATGGCTGTTTGGCAACTTTAATCATTTTGCAAAATGCAATTCCTGGCCATAAATTCTCTCCCAAGTACAGATTTAGGGAGATCTAGAGGACTGCGGCGGGTTGATAGGTAAGTTTTAATCTGACAAGGCCAAAAAGTCTATTAGATTTATAGGGAGGCAGCAGATACCCTGTAATTACACCAGGCCCGACCTCCAGGGAATCTCGAATGTGAGGGGTGGGGGAAGAGAGTGGGGAGGAAGCAGCTGGGGCAACGGCAAGGACGAGCGGAAACCTCCTCTGTGTACCAGCCCCCGGCCCTGGCCTTTCGGTCACAGGCCATGGTGATTTCCTGCAAAGGTGCAGAGACCTGGGGTTCCGAGTCACCGAAGCCTGTGATTGATGCACGTGCACACACACACACGCACCCACACACGCTCTGTGCCTGTGGCCGTGGCTGGCGCCTGTCAGGAGAGGCTGAGCTCTTTGGAAGGAGATCACATATCCCTGAACAGGGTAGAGAGTGAACAGGAAGACACTGGCTTTCATTCAGTTATGAGCTCAACAAACGTCTAGTCCACACGTGTGCTACAGGTCACACACCGTAAGGGATGCTGGGACAGGACCATGGACAGTGCACAGGTTGTGCCCTGCACAAGCATCAGGCTAGGAGAGCTTGAGCCGGGCTGACACGTGCCCAGCACAGGCTGCACGGGCCCTTTTCCTGGCTGGGGTGCCCAGGGTGTGCCTCTGCCTCTCACTGGGGTACCAGCCTCCCTGCTGCCCAGCTCCGATCACGGGCACTCGCAGTCTAACAGGAGCCCAGGAGCACGCCGCAGTCTGCAGGCTGAACGTGACCGCAGAAGATTTCACCCGGCCAGCAAGATGTTTTAAAATTTTTTAATGTGAAACAGATTTTCCTTTGCCACAGTGCCACAGCTCATTATTATTGTACACTCAGAGAATTCATTTACATTAACTCCTGGCCCCTAAGGGCATGTGAGTTTGAGAACCCTAGAAGCGAAGGATGTCAAGGGGAATCGGGCACCGCATCCAACTGGGACACCCTAAGAAAGTATGGTAGGCAGAAGAATGACACCCTCCCCCACAAAGATATCTGCATCTGTCGATCTGTTTGGGCTGCTATAACAAGATGGCGTAGACTGTGTGGCTTTAAGAACAGAGACTTATTTCTCAGTTCCGGAGGCTGACAGATTAAGATGAAGGTGCTGGCAGATTCAGTGTCCACTGAGGGCCCAATTCCTGGTTCACAGCGGTCTTGTCACTGTGTCCTCACGTGGTGGAAGGGATGAGGGAGCTCTCTGAATCTCTTTTTTTAAGGGCACTAATCCCATTCATGAGGGCTTCACCCTCATGACCTCATCTAATCCTAATTACCTTCCGAAAGCCACACCATCGCATGCAAGGTAGATTTCAACAAATAGATTTTTGGGGGAGGGACGGCAAACATTCAGTCCATAACAATCTTCTAATCCTCAAAACTGTGAATACTTTATGTGGCAAATGAGAAACTACAGTTGCAGATGGAATTAAGTTTGTTAATAAGATGACTTTAAAGGAGAGCGATTATTCTGGATTATCTGGGTAGGTCTAGTATAATCACAAGGTTCTTAAAAGTGAAAACAAGAGGCAGAAAGAGTCAATGTCAGAGTGATGTGGTGTGGGAAAGACTGGACTGACCATTGCTGACTTTGAAGAAGGAGGACGGGGTCACAGATGACCTCTAGAAACTGGGAAAGGCAAAAAGAAAAAGAAAAAGAAAAGACCAGGTTCTTCCCCAAATCATCTAGAAGAAAACACAGCCCTGCCGACACCTTGATTACAGCTCAGTGAGACCCATCTCAGACTTCTGGCTATAAAATAATAAGTTTGTGTTATTTTAAGCCAGGAAATTTATAGTAATTTATTACAACAGCAATGAGAATCAAGTGACTTTTAGGCTGAAGCCTGAGAGAGGGATAACTTTGGGCTGGGAGTGTTTCGGGTGAAAGAAACACACAAAATGCCATTCCTCCGCCTCCCCATTTTGCTCTCCTGTGCTCTGGTACTTGGATCTGGTTATCCTAGGAATGTGAAGCCTTGGTGGTTCTGGCCTCCACATGGGTGCAGGGTGCAAGCAGAAGCTGCTGAAGGAGGCTGACCCACAAATGAATTATGGGGGCCATGTTTATTAGACCTCTACCAGGACCTGTATTCTGCATCTTCTGCAGATTATCTTCTCAACTGGCCCTGGGAAACTGGATCTCACAGTGGTTAAGAGCCTGGGGCCTAGAGCCAGAGCACATGATTCACATGGAAACTCTACCTGCTACTAACTAACTTTTGTGTTGCCATTTCTTCATCAGTACAGCGGCGATGATTATAACACATCACGGGGTTGTTCTCAACAGTGAAAGAGTTCATGAAAAGCATTTAGAATAGTGTCTGGCACTAAGTAGATACAGGCTGTCACTACCGGGTATGGTAGACAGACTCGAAGGTTAACCCCATCTCCTGGTGTTCACGCCCTCATGCAATCCCCTCCCATGAGTGATTTGCTTCTAACCAATAGAATGTGGCAAAGGTAAAGAATGTCACTTCCATGATTATGTTACATTGTATAAGACTCCATCATTGTAGGCTGGAGGTAGAGGATCTCCTTGCTGTATTGAAGAAGCCCATGTGACCAACACTTGTAGATGACATCTAAGAGATGAGGGCCACCTCCAACAGACAACCAACAAGGAGGCAGAGGCTTTGACACTACAACAGCAAAGAAATGAATTCTGCCAACAATCTGAGTGAGTTTGGAGGCAGATTCTTCCCCAGTCATGCCTCCAGCTGAGAACACATCCTGCTGACACCTTGATTGTAGACAGTGAGTCCCTCAGAAGATGTCCCAACTAAGCTGTGCCAAAACCCCTGACCCATAGAAATGGTGAGAAGCTTGTGTTGTTTAAAGTCATAAAGATTATGATAATTTGTCAGAATTTGTGCAGAAAGGGACGGCTAATACACCTGTTAAGTACTACTGTTTTTCCCATCTTATAGATAAGAAATTAAGGTTGGAGGTGAGTATCTTTCCCAAGATCACACATCTAATTAGAGGCACAGCCAGAACTCAAGCCCAGGACTGTCCAGTTCCAGAACCGTTGCTGACAATCCCCACACCAGTCTGCCTCCTTCCCTCCAAGGCGGCCAGCTCATCCTGTCACGGCCCTCTTCAGGCTCCTTCCTCTGTTTCCCACCTTCCCTCTTCTTTCTTCTCCCCTTCATCCACCTCCAATCCCTCATCCTTCTCCCTCATTTTGCCTTCTCTCCTCTTTCTCCTCTCTTGCCCACTGTGGGGTAGTTGCTTCCTAACAGTCCCTGCCTTCTCAAACCTCTCCCTTCAGGGAGCCCACTAGGCTGATCTGTTATAACTGAAATGAGGAGAATCTACAGCAGCTTCAGCACACCTGGCCAGGACCTGCATGCCTTCACCACTCAATGCCCTGACTCCAACAGAGAGCCTGAATTCTTCTTCCAAAGAGCCAGAAGCAGAACTCCCCGTGGCAGGGCTCCAAGGCTCAGGGACAGCCCACCACACACGTCCCAACCCTGTGTAGCTCAGGATACAGAACAGGTAAGACTCACCGACCCCCTCTGCTCCCCTCTGTTCCAGCCCCTCTGCAGGTCTCTGGGCCTACCTCCCTTAACAGAAAAGAAAACGGGACCTCTTTAAAGATGGAACAGAATAAAATATAGATAAGCATTAGTCAAATGAAATTAATGCTTCCAATATTGTTTTAGACTTGCTCATATACATCAGCATTTATGAAATTACAGTTTATCACATGGGGATATTGCAGTTATATATTAGCTGACTGTCTGGTGGCCACTCCAACAGCTCTCTCTGGACCCCAGGTCGCCCTTCACAGGCAAAGTCAGCCTTGCTGACATCCATCTCCTTCCTCTGCTGACACATCCCCAGATGCTGATAAAAGGCCTTGCCCCCAACAACATATGAATATTTAAATGACAGTCAATTATTCAGCATCTAATGATATTATTAGCATCTAGTTCATTGCTGGCTGTGGGCCCAGCTAAGCCTTGTCCCACACTAAAGGGTGCCACAGAAAAGCCAAAACCCAGGCAAGTCTCATGTCTGCTGCATCTGCAGGGGTCTATTATTATTTGGGGGAGATGTCAATTCACAAACTTGATCGCTGGGATCTCGCGCACCTGCTCTGTGTCAAGCCATGTGCTAGATCTAGGGAGGAGATATCACCAAAGAGTCTCTGCTCACAAAGTGCTCACGGCCTATGGGAATTCGCATTCACCCTGCCGAGCACTTCGTATGAGCATCGATGGACTCGTAAAGCAAGCTTATGATGTCAGGACCATCATTATCCCCTTTTCCTTATAAATAAGAAAACCAAAGCTTAGAGAGACAAAGCGGCACACGCGAAGTCACAGGAAATGATGGAGTCGAGTTTCGAACCAGGGCAGCCTGGCTCCAGAGCCCTCGCCCTACCAGGTGTGAGCAAAGCTTCTGCTCCCAGGTAACAGAAAAGAAGTGCTGCAACAGAAACGCAAGAAACGCCCTGAGATCTGGAAGTGAGGATGAATTTGGGTGCAGATGAAGTGGAAGAGGCTTCAAGAAACAAAGTAGTATCGGAGCTGGACCTCGAGCGATGAATAGGCATGAGTTTGCGGAGGGGAGGAGGGGGACGGTAGTGGGGCAGGCATCCCAGATGGAGGGAACAGCACATGCAAAGGCTTGGAGGAGGAAAAGTGCTTTGAAAATAATGAGGGAAAAGATTGGTATGAGGTAGATCACAGGAAAGCAGTTTGTGAACTGTCACAGAGAGCTTAGAGAGCAAGCTAAAGAATTTGGGTATAATCCTGAGGAATCATGTCAGGTTGTGAAAGATTATGAAAATGGTGACAAGTTGTCCCTTCCTATAAAGAGGTGGAGACTATTTCTCCACCCAGTCTCCCCATCACATCTGGGCTTGGCCACATGACTTGCTTTGACGAGTGGGATGTTAGCAAAGGTGATGCAAGCAGAGGTTTGTTCAGAGCTCACGTATTAGGTCTTGCCCTCTTGCCCGTTCTTGGAACCCAACAAGAAACAAGCCTGAGAGACCACGTAGAAAAGAAATGAGTTGTCCCAGCTGAGCCCGGCCCCAGTTACTGACAGCTGCCAGCAGGCAAGCAGACATGTTAGTAAGACCATCCTGGATGATGCAGCTCACCAGCAGCCAGTGGCCAACTTGCCAGCAGACACATGAATGAGCCCAGGTCAGCCAGGCTGGCCCAGACCAGAACAACCATCCAGCTGACCAACAGAATCATAAGCTAAATAAAACTGTGGTCATTTTCAGCCACTACATTTAGGGTAGCTTCTTAGGCTACAACAGCTAATTGATATAAGGGTTTAAACAGGGATGTTTTAAAAAGGTGTTTTTAATAGATGTTTTAAAAAGTGGCCAGAATTTGTTTTAAAAAGGTAACTCTGGTCATGACATAGAGGACAGGTTAGAAGTGGTGAAACTGGAATCTGGAAACCCACAGGGAGGGTGACATCAGAGCCCCAAGTGAGAAGATGAAGGTCTAATCAAGGCAATGGGGGTGGACAGAATGAGAGCTGTCCCGCTGTCTCCCCGGGAGACACGATGATGTCAGCAAAGCCTGTCTTTGAGGCTACTCCTAAGACACACGGACATACAGATACACATACACACCTCCTATAGCCCACAGCCTGGGTTATCTTGGGGACCTCACACCCAGAGAGTCAATGTCCTCCTGCCCACATTGTTTTCTCTCTGCTTACCCCAATCTCCATCATCTCACCCTACTCACTTAGCAATCCTGCTCCAGCTCCTTCTCCACTTCAAGAAGGAATTACATAAATAATGGTGGCAACGAAGTGGAAACCATGCAAAGAGCACTGGACAAGGTGTCCAGACCGTCACCTGTGCTCGATTTCCAGCTGCACCACCAACCTGAGGCAAGCCTCTGTCCTTCTTTAAGCCTTGGTTTCTCCAAACGCCATATGCTTAGACTCTAGGATTGTAACTTGGTACTTTGGAGTCCCACAATTAGGAGGAGCTTCTGAGGCCTCACTGCATCCCCTTGTTCCATCTGTGCTTGAATTCTTGGGAGAAGCAGAAGGCATGCCCAGTCACCTACCGTGATCCTACCCGGGCCCTGGCGATGCCATAAAGAGACTAAAAGAGACAACCACTGACCAAAGCATCTTCCTCAAAGGCCCATTGCAGCATCCAGAGCCTCAGAGTCACTGCTGAGGGCCTTCTGGAGAATGAGCTCACCAGGCTTGCCCGGCACAGCTGAACTGGGCAGCAGACAAGTTCATTCGTATCCTGAAGACGGGGCATCCAGGGGGATTGGGAGCAGGGCAGGGCAGAAGGAACGCAGGACTGGGATTAAGATCTGAGTGTGAAGCTAACTCTCCTATTTAATTGACTTTGTGACCTCAGACAAGCCACATAATTCCCCAGGCTGCCCCCTGTATGAAGTGCGCATCATAGCACGGATGGAAAATGCCTGGTCCCCATTCATTACTCAACAAACAATCTTTTCTTTCCCCTCCTCTGAACTTCAGTTCTTCTTCTATACAATAAGAATGTCAGTCTCCTTCCAAATTGTTTTTCGAGTCCAGATAGTTCTGCAAGTACTTGACATGTAATACACAACCTTTAAAACTTATTTCATTCTTTTAACATGCACTTCAAGAAAAAGTCAAAGAAATTATGGTGCATTTCTGATATGTTGCAATGTGAAGTGTATAACATCTATTCTTTCAACTTGTCTGTAGGTTTGAAACCCCAAAATAAAATAGGAGTGGGGTAGTGCAGAAACGCAGACAGTGGGTCCAGAGCTGTGGAAGCAAAGCCGGCCAGTTGCGGAGGTCCTGCCTGGCCCTGTGTGGCCAGGCCATGGGAGGACGAGGGCTGAGTCACTGTTGGAAGCAGTCCTTCCGGCTCTGGCTCAAGCTGGGGAGGGCAGGAGGGCAAGGGGTTGGGGACCCAGCTGCAGCATCCCCCACCACCCCCTCTGTGAAAGGTCAGCTCTCCAGGCATCAAGGAGGGCCCTGTCCCCGGGGAGGCTGGAGTATGAAGCGCTCTGTGAAGTTCACTGCTCCCTGGCCAGGAGGTGGCCATGACCACTAGCTCCTTGAAACAGACATGCTTTTGTTTTTGCCAGTCTGAGATTTTGGTCCCTGGTGCAAGAACAGCTGTTGGCTCCCATTTCCAAATTCTCCTAGAGCAACTTCCCACCTCCTTATTTCTGCTAGGATGGGTTAACCACTCCCTGGTCCAGAGAGTGGTGTTTGTGGAATTTGGGGGTATTTTTAGGGACCACAGAGATTTCCAAACTGCATAGGCTGAGCCAGGTAGAAGAGAGCTAACAACTTGGGTACCCAGCAGTAAGGGTGCATTTAGAAAACAGGACTGAAGAGTGTCTGAGACCCCCAGAGAGAGGGCAGGTGGGGCTTGGATAAACTCTGTGGGTTTTAGTCCAAGAGGCTGCTGGAGGCTCCCTTGCAGCCTGGGTTCCTGAGGCATTGGCCAGATCTCAGAATCCATGGAAGGGAGTAGAGGACCCACAGAGTCTAGTGGTGGATTCTAGCACCCTCCTCGACCTGCATGAAAACACATAAAGAGACTAGCCTAGACTACTGCAACAGAGAGCCCACAGTAGTTTAGTGTCTGTCGAGCCCTTCCCAAGTGCCAAGCACTCTGCTAAGTGTGGTCCATGCATTATCTTGTTCAGTCCTACCAGAAGTCCTACTTAAGCTCCTTAATTATAATCCAAGAATATGGACTGTATTTCTCCTATTGCTAGGGATGAACAAATAAACATGAAGGAAATACTAAAGCAATAAGAAATTATGTCCACCTCAGGAAGTAGGGAACCAGGACTTGCACCCCGAGGGATGGTCACCCCCATCCACAGTGAAAACAATATTTTTCCTCTGGAGAGAGTGCTAGCTCCAACCCAGCACATCGACAAATGGGCCATCAAAAATTCGAGTGTGGGCCATAGAGAAGGTCTTCCAGAATGGAGATGATTGGATGTGTTTCCCACAAGATATTCCATGAAAAGGGGGATTCAGAGGTTGAATCAGCTTAGGAAACTCTATAGACTACATTTCCCTCTCAGAGAGTCACAGAGGACCTCAGCACCTTGAAGGCTCTGAAAAGTTCTGGAGTGAAAAAGCCTCTCAATCCTGTTTAAGCCGATGCTTCTCAAAACTATGTGCCCTCCAAACCCCTTTTTTAATATTACACTTAAGATCCAGCCATAATCAATTGGAAGACTCTTAGGAAATTCTGCTATGGAACCATCGTTTTAGCGTGTGAAACAAATCTAGCTTTTGGAGCACCTCACTCACTTTAATGCTTCCCAGTTAATTGTTTTCAACCCATCTTCTCCTTTCTAAATAAGACCTCGACCCAACTGGAACAACAACAATGATCGTTTGAGTTCAGAGTCTAGCCAGGGGAACAGAAACTGCCGTAAGAATTTATAACAGAAGGGATTTAATGCAGGGAATTCATTACATAGGCGATGCCAACCATGAGGCAGTGAGAGAACCAGAGGTTAGCAGGAAGCCACCGTCACCTCTAGATGAGAGAGACAAAGGGAGGGGGAGGTGGTGTCACTGGAGCCCAGGCCACCCAGCAGAACTGGAACCCCAGTTGTTGCTGTTGTTGTTGCTGTTGTTGTTGTTGTTGTTGTTGTTGTTGCTGTTGTTGTATACATCCCCTATAAATTGAAAGGAGAGCATGACCGATACTACATTACCATCTGAATCAAGGGTTTTCCCATCCACCCATGACATTGCTGATACCTGGAAATTCATCTTCTCTTATGAAGAAACGGGGTGTCCTGATAAGCAAGTTAATAAGCCAGTTATGTATTGGAAGCGTTCTGCCAAAAAAAAAAAGAGGGTGGGTGGGTTTTAGAGCTACTAGCCAGAAACTCTTCTTTTAAACAGTACTTAGCCAGCAAAACCAGCTGTTTATCAAATATGCTCCTGGTTTGTTAAAATAAAATCTTGTCAATGGCATCTAGGAAAAACTGATGCTCTTTCTTTTCTTTTGGAGGTGAAGGGACAGGCATCCAGCCACCTAGAAGCCGGAGCAAGCATTTTGATAGAAATTAGCATAATGAATGGGTAAAACTTATCACTGTTCTAGTCCTATCAGTTAAGAGACTGGTCCTGATAACCTCTTCTTTTGACTTGTAGCAAAAATTGGTCAAGTTTGACCCAGTGCAGTGGTTGTAGATGAAGACTCCAGACAATGGCTTTGAGAATACACAGTCCCCTCCATAAGGATGCTTTTCAGGCCAGACCGTATTTGGAAATGACATTGTCCTATGAAAACCTAAACTGGTCATCGCTTTTCAAACCACACCCTCTGCTCCCGCAGCCCCATCAAGCCAGCGAGAATTCAACCTTTCGAAAGAAATTTTTGCATAGGCTAGCTCCCCAGGTAAACAAAGAGATGCCATTTCTCCAGTCAAACAGGCCGCCCGCAGCAGAGAGGAAGAAAATCGCCTCGTTAGAAATACAGTTGACACTCGTGCTGTATTTGAAATGTGAACTTTTCAGACCAAGCCTGGGAATTCTCTGCTGTTAGCATTTAAAAAAAAAAAGTGACCCTCTTGGTGCCAAGGTGTGAGACTTGATTGTCAAGCAACACAGAGAGGAGACTTGACAGAGGAAAGGGCCATGCCTTCGTTCAGCCATCTAATTACAGAGTGTCTGCATGTGCCAGGCACTCTGCATACAGTGGTGAGTAAAGAGACTGGCCCTTCCCTCACAGAGCTCATAGGCCAGGGTAACAAAGACTGGAAAGACTAATATCAAAAATAGAGCTAGATTGGCAATTGTATTAAGTGCTTTGAAAAAGAACACCAGCAACTCTGAGAATGTCCAACAGCAGACCTGACCCAGCCTGGAGAGTCAGAGACCAGGACAGACATGCTCCCATCAACTAATGGCTTCCACATGTATTTTTCTATTTGTATGCTTTTATGTATTTATATAAATATACATATATGTGCTATACATAGATGTTTGCATTAACCATATAGTAAACAGTATGTCATTCTCATTCCAGAGCAGATTGTGCTGGTCTCGATTATGTGTTGACTTTATACATAGCAAGCTCATTCAGATATTATTTATGATCACTGGTGTCCAGAGTGAGCAGAGCAGGTAAGTGTTCTCATCCAGAATAGGACCTCAGCCAGGGAGCATCTTGCCCAGACCTACCATATGTTACACCTGCTTTGAGGAGCGTGTATGAATTTGGACAAGGATGTGCTTGCAAGCCTGTGAGGGGGGCCATGAGGGCATGCGAGGGTCTCTGTGTACCTCACTGTGTATGCATCTGCATGTTCATACACGTGCATATGTGTGTCATGTGGGCTCACGTGTATTTGTGTGGATGTTCTGTGTTCTGCCGAGTTGGAGGGTGGGGTGGCGGGGAGTGCCTCGTTTTCCTGGATCGGCAGTTTTGTGGCTCAGTGCCTCTGGGAGTCGGGCACTCATGCACATCCTGGTATTCCTTACAGCCGTTTTGCCTGCAGCAGTCACGCAGTTGAAAAATCTGGGTCCGTGTGACTGCTCAGAGACTGTGCAAAGGCAAACAAGTAGAATTCGTGGCCATTTTGCAATTCCTGCTCATTAGACATGTCTGGGGCCTTGTGAGTGAGCTCTGAGGATAAATAAGTATAAATATTATATTTGCCTCCAGGTTATCTTTAAAAATGTATTTCCCTCTCCCTCTACCTGCCCCCCAAGCCCCACCGACAACTGTCAGTGCTTCCTGAAAACTCCAGGGTATCAAAAGTGCCATAGCGAGAGTCTAGGTCTTGGCAAGTTGTATGCATTCCCTGAGTTGGCCCCCAACACCCAGTCCAGGGGGTGGTCAGAGGTATCAGGGCACCCCGAGAGCTTGGTTGGGGAGGCGGGGCATGAATGTCCCCTATGTGCTGAGAGTCTGAGCCACCAAGTAACACCACACATGGAGATGACAAAGGGCTTCTTCCTCACCAGCTGCACCCAGCTGACATGGCCAGGGCTACAAAGGAATTAGGGTCAGAGCCAAGGTCTCTATATGCCAACCCTCAGCTGACATAATACCAGCCCCTAAAAGAGACCAAGGCCACATTTCTATGCCCACATCAGGGTATAGAAAGTCCAGGCACCTTCAATTTGTGGGTCATTAGGTTTTAAGAAAGCAAAACCCACTCCAAGAACTTTAGGAAAAGGGGGGACTTGAGGACAGCCCAGGGGAATTCTGTGCCACACCCCGTGACCTGCTGAATTGACAGCGTTTTCATGTGTGGGATTGGGGACATAGAGTTTTTAGAAAGCTGCCGCATGATACTGGTGTTTGGCCAGAGCTGAGCACCCCTGGTGAGAACTGAGAAGAGAACAATGGGCAGATCCCCACTAGGTAGAGCTTTGGACGCCTGCTGCGAGCAACAGAATCGGTGCCTTCCGTGAGTCCCTCCCTCCTCTCTGGGGCCACAGCAAGGTGCCCGATCTCTCTTTCTGTGACAGCCTCTGGGTGTCCTAAAGGAAAGAACAGAGTCCTCTGCATGGCTCTTCTCCAGGCTGAGCTTCATACTCTCAGTCCCATCACTGGCCCCAGCTCCCAGCCACTGTCCTCCAGGTGGGACTTGTGTACCACCGTCACCTAAAACATGGGACACAGTAGGAGCTACTCAGTGTCCAGCCAGAATATCAGGTCATGAGCTGTTCCCATCATCTTGGGACACTGTCCTCCTGCCCACACTGGACTCTGAACGTGGGAAGGGAATGCACCACCCAAACAACATGGAAAAATCCCCCCAAATTACAGAACAATAATAGCTACCATTTGTTTAATAATAGCTACCACTTGTTTAATTTGAAATATCCCCCCAAATTATAGAACAATAATAGCTACCATTTGTTCTGTGTACCGGAGACTCAGTTGGTTGCTTTACGTGTATGATCTTATTTAATCTTTACTATAATAAAGGTAGCATTATTATCATTTTGCAGATGAG
This sequence comes from Rousettus aegyptiacus, assembly GCF_014176215.1. Classification (NCBI taxonomy): domain Eukaryota; kingdom Metazoa; phylum Chordata; class Mammalia; order Chiroptera; family Pteropodidae; genus Rousettus; species Rousettus aegyptiacus. Next base: position 24,316,435 of record NW_023416284.1, on the reverse strand, counting down.
AATACTGAGGCTCGGAGTCATTGAATAACCATCCTAAGGTCAAACAGCTGGAAAGAAGTAGAGGCTGACTGTGAATCCATGTCTTCCTCTTGACCATAGCTCTAAACTGCCCACAGAATGTTCATAAAGCAACAGAGTCCGGCTGCCTCTGTGGAACCCTTTCAGTGATACTAAGGGGATGGGAGCTTTGAAGTCTCCACATTCCTTCAGAATCCTGTGAGGAGAAGAGGCGTCCCTACTTACTGGAACAACTTGTCTACACCTATTACCTACACCCAGGGGCATGTCATTTGACTTGCTGTGATCCCTGTGGTATGATCAGAGACCATGGGGTTACATCAAATCTGAAAGCAGAATTCGAATAATACGATGAGAAACTCAGTGATGTTAGACCCCTAGAACTTGCCCGATCCAGCTCCTCTCATTATACATGGGTAACCTAGACCAAGAGGAGGAAAGAGGCTTTCCAGTGCCACAGAGCTACTGAAAACAGAAGAGGCAATGGATTTCATCTCACATATCAACTCTTACTGATTGGTTGGCTTTGAGCATCGTGCTGAGATGAATTCCGAAGCCACATCTGGGTTCAGAGGGAAGGAATGCTGTATGTAGTTAACTGGCATGACCACCATGGCTTCAGAAAGAAGTAATGGTAGCAAACATGCCAGGTAACACCAACCCTCAGGTCTGACTGCAAGTCTAGTGTCTAGCAGGTGCAAGCATTCTATTCAAGTATGAAACATTCTAGAAAATTCTATCCTATAAAATTGTGAAACAAATGTATCTCAAAGTGTCTCAGTGGTTGTCTTAGGTACAATACATTTGGTTTCCAAGACTAGAAACCCACTCAAGTCAGTTTAAGTAAAGGAGAATTGATTGTCAGGATGTGGTAGCTGATCTAATAGACCCTCAAGAACAGGAAACAGTACATCCAGCCCACAAGAGCCCCAGAATTGGAACTATATATAACCTTAGGAACAGAGACCATTCTCTTTATCTCTTAAAGACACATGTGCCAGAAACTACCAGCTGCCTGTACAATAGCTACTCCCCTTCTATGCAATAGCTACTCCCCTTCTTCCTCACCAGCAGAGCACAGAGTTTGTTTAGAAATCAGGCAATATTGAGTCCAGCCCAAAAAATGTATCATGGCTGGTCTAAACCAGTCTCAATAATCTTATTTCCCTTTACTAGCGGTTGGTTTATCCCAGTTCTAGGAAGTAATATGGAAAGAAGTCTGCAGGGAGTTCAATGAAAGAAAAAGACACAAGGAGAAGCTATCCCTTCCTGCCAGCCTTAGGTGTGGCCACGTGAGGTTGTTGTCATGTGATTGGTCCAGATTGGTGAGGCACTTACTCCTTGTCCAACCATCTGTGAGCAGGTGTGGGACAGCTGCTAACACCATCTTGTCAAGACAAGAGAAGACATCACCCACATTCTGAGCATAGCAGAGTGAAAAGTAGGAAGAAACTTGAGATTTTTGAGCTACCAAATACACCTTCCCTGTTTTGCCCCACTTTCCTGTATCCCTGTGCAGTGAGATAATAAATGGGCATATTGTTTAAACTTTTTTGTTGATGGATGTTCTGCTTCTTGACACTAAAACATCCCTTATAATTTATTTTCTCCTCTCTACACTCCAATGTCCTCATCTGTAAAATGTGGGTAAGAATCTTTCTAAGGATTAAAGGAGATAGTGTACGTAAATCACTTATCATAGTACCTTGAACAATTGTTAGCACTCTTTACTGTTAGAAATCATTTATTCTACCTGTCTCCAATATGACCACCACCAAGTACTTCCCTACCCTTTACCACTCACATTTCCCCATCTAGAAGTGAAGTCTATTCCTCTCTCTCCTTGAATCTAAGCTGGCCTATGACAGCTTGGAGCAATAGAGTAGGGTAGGAGTGATACTATGCCAGTACAAGATCTAACCTTTAAGAAGACCAACAGTGTTTGCTTCCCTTCTCTTCAGACACCTGCACTTAGGACATCCCACTTGGAACCCAGCCACCACATGGTGAGAAGCCCAAGCCACATTGAGAGGTCACCTGTAGGTACTCCAGGAAACAATCCCAGCAGAGCTCTTGGCCTAAAACCAGAACACCAATTGCTATCCAGTGTCAACTGCTAGCCAGTGCATGCACCATCTTGGACACTCAGCCCAGTTGAGCTTTCAGATGACACCAGCCCCAGCCACACTCTGATTTGAACAGTGTGAGTGAGAGATCCCCAGTGATAACCACTTGATAACCATTTGTTCAAGTCCAGTCAACAATAAGTTGTTTAAAGACACTAAGATTAAGTCTGGTCTGTTACATAGCAATAGATAACCAAAACATTATTAACATTACTATTACTATGCTGCTGCTGATGATGATGATGATGGTGATGATGATGATGGTGATGATGTCTTTTTCTTTATATTCCCCTGCAACTCCTTCTTGCATGTGCATGGAGTGCTTCCCACTTCTACATGACTTTTCAGTTCTAGTGTTCAATATCTTACTGATTTGGTTCCTGTGTCTTCATTCCAAAAACCTAGGGGGAAAAAACTGATTGGTCAGATCGAGTTAGGTGTTCCCCCCTGATAAAATCATTTGTGATTAAGAAGGAAGATTACATGCTGCCTCGTACTGAGAGCGGGAAGGGGAATTCCCTAAGATAGTCTGTAGATATGTAGGAAATAGTGGGTGTCTCTTGCAAGGTATCTCTCAGCTCACTTCTATGCTGGCTTTTTTTTCTCAAGCTCAATGTGATGCAACTGGAATAGCTCCAGCCACTATATCCTCTTGGGCTCAAGTACAGTGAAAGAGAACCAGACTCTTCTGGTACCTCCTCCAAAAGTCCTGAACCAGTTTGCAATCAATGGCAAGAAATGCTTTGATTGGTAAGTCCTGGTCATAGACTCTGCTTGTGAAATTTAGAGCTATTTTTTGCAGAAAGATGGATGGATGTTATAGGGTGGGTGTTTATTTTAGGGGTTGGAGGGAATAGATAATAAATTTCCACCATCCTCACCTAATACCAATGGAGATTTCAAGGAACTTCAAGAGGGAGAGAGGATGTTCTGAGCTATGGACTTTGTGTTTTGGTCAGTGAAAGGCATAGTTCCTTTGTTAAACATAGTTGATCATCTTCGCCTCTTGGTCTTAGGCAAACTTCACCAGACTCTCTGAGTCTTCTCTTCTCCAGGCTATAGGTTTTGGCTGTTTCTACCTTTCCTCATGGATCTCTGTCACACTGGGTCATAATTGCCAGGCCAGCCTCCTGCCCCAATAAGAAGCAGCTGCCAGCTGTGTTACCAATACATTTTTTTTCAACACGAATTATATCATCAGTAACTTCTCTAGAAATCCACACTGTCTTATCAGAGTTACTTGGGTGGGAAGTGGGGCAAGTCCCTACTTTCTCAAGCCCTCCCTTATCCTTTGTACTTTTGGCTATTTCTCTTTCCCACGAGGTCCTCTTTCTATTTGAATTCCCACCTAAAACTGGTTATAACTGCCTTTCGATGAGGTCAGTTGGAACATTGTGTCTCCTGAAGACTGACAGGTATGTTGCAGGAGACAAACAGGCATCCTCAGCCCCAGGGTGGCTCTGGCTGGTGGGGAGCAACCACTTTAGAAGAATGGGGAGAAGTAGGCATCAGAAAACCCCCTAACTCTTGGCCTCAGAGCCATTTGTCAGAAACTGACAGTTCCTTCATTGCTGGCCCAAGGCCAGAGGAGTGAGTGGCTTATTTCTGTTGCATTAGTTTGCGTCCATATGCAAACCAGAGGGCTGTGTCTATAAATAAGATATTATAGTTAAATCAATATTGATTATTAGGAGTTAGTGTTATATTTAAAGCCATAAAACTGAATAAATATTATGGTAAAAGTGTCCTAACCCTCATGGGCAAAATCATTGCACAAAGCAGAGACTTGGGCCTTAAATTGATGGAGCCTTGACCCCATTTCCCCACCCTCGAAAAGGGACTACCAAGCAGATGGCTGTCCCTGGTAGGGACAAGGAAAAGGCAATTTGGGGACAGTGGAGATGTCCTCCAACACATTTCTCAGCCACATTTTTGGCTTTATTTGAACCTGTGTCACATGCTACTTGGTATATGCTCAGCTGATTCACATAACTGAGAGTAGAAAGGCAGCTTATTCACAATAATGACAATTGTACTCACTAAGTTTATTTTTCTAAGAAAACCTTTGCCTGATTAAAAAGTTGTTTATTTTTGTTATAGAAACCAGATAAGACAAGATAAGCAAAAAGAAGAAAATAAAATCCACTCAGAATCCTAATACCCAGAGATAATCACCATTACATTTTGGAATATATCCTTCCAGTCCTCTCTCTGTCTCTCTCTGTCTCTCTCTGTCTCTGTCTGTCTCTGTCTGTCTCTGTCTGTCTGTCTGTCTGTCTGTCTGTCTCTCTCTCTGTAAATTTTTAAATAAGTTTGGAATAGCCAGGCTGTTTTGCAAACTGGACAGATCCTATTATACGTACCAAAATTTATTTAATCAATCTCTTATTATTATATAGATTGCTTCCAGTTGTAATTACTTTTAAGTTTTGTTCATTCATTTTATAAGTAGAACTAAAAGGTGCTTATCTTTAGGAAATAAGCCTTTATGTTTCCCAGTTGACTAAGAGGAATGAATCCTGAAACTGGAACGAAGCGCTGTGTCCAGTGGAACACAGGACGTCACTGCGTTCCCGGTTGCGATCCGCACCTCAGTGTGGAGCAGAGGCAGAAGCACGTGGTGACTGGCTCCCATGGGAACCGTCAGTAAGGCCTCTTACCTCGGTCTCTGACACACGTCTCCTTCCCTGGCAGAGTATGCCCCATAACTGAACTCAGTCTGAAGAATTTGGGGGTGTCTTCCTCATTAGTGAGCACTCATTGCACAGAGTCGTGTCAGAAGGTAATTTCCCAGGTCCACTACCCAGTGCCCATCGCCAACTATGCACATAAAGTCGCTTCCTTCATCTCTTTGAGGGACTGTGGGGAGACATGACCTTAAGTTGGCCAGTCAGTCACTGTCTCCCAGGACTCTGAATCATAAGCAATTGCCACCAGGATCACGGGGCCATTTGGAGGTTAATTTCAACAGCAGCGGGAACAGCCATGGCATCAGCAATCATGTCCTCTCCCATCTGCTGTTACCGAGAACCAGTCTCTCAGCTTCCTGCTTCCTGAATCTCAGGCTTCCAGAGCTTCCTTCATTCCTGCCTTTCCCAGGCCTGGTCTCCCAGCCTCCTTTTGATTAGTTGTGTGACTTAATTCTGTTGCTTTCCCACAAGAATCTTAACTGAAACCTACTTCCTCTCCATTCTACTCACCCACTCTTCAAGGCTCAGGTCAAATGTCACCTCCTCTCTGAAGCCTTCCCCAGGTGCCCTAAAGGTAATCAATATTATGTTTCTACTTCATTTCTACAACCCTTTATCACAATTCTTACAGGGCTTATTTTCTCCCGTTTGGTCATTTTTAACCTGACACAGAGCCAGTTTTGTGTCTTACAGGGCAACCATAGGAGCTTGCTGAATGAATGAATGAATGAACTTACATATCTATGAGAATAGGAATAATAGACTTTGTGTTCAACCATCAACTAATTAACTGATGTTAAAAGAGACACTGGATATTGTTCAGCATTTAATTCAAATGAAAAATAACAAGCATTTCCATCTGCAGCTGTGAACAATGAAGTCGTCCTGGTAGGTTGGGAACATGGACATTAAATTGTAGCTGTTTCCAGTGTTTTTTATTTGCATTCAGCATTGTCATACTCAACTATGCCTCAGGTCCCTCTGTGATTCTATATCAGGCATCACAAACTAGCCACCTGCGGGCCAAATACATCCGGTAGCTTTGTTTGGCTCACACTTTGTTTGGTATTTTTGGTTAATCGACTTAATTGTCAATATTTCAAATTCAGGAGATTCTAGATTTCTGACTTTTCTTGAACACTCAGAAGATCTGACAACACCAGGTTCAACTTACTCAACCTGCTGGAGCTAAGCAGTGGCTATTCCCCACCCTAACTCTCACTCTTCGTGTGCAACATAAACTGTCCACAGTCTCCACAAAGCCCACTTCACTTAGTATCTGTCAGATCCTTGAAGACATTACTACCCTTGGTCTCTTCACTGAGGTTGGTCATTAGAGGTAGAAAGATGGCTGAATGGAGTGTTGTAGAAGGGGATGTCCTTCTGTTGACAACAGTTTCTAGAGTATCATAGTCAGTCATAATCAGGAAATGCATATTTAGAAGATTCTAGAAGACTACTCACTTCATTTTCATGCCCACCTTCCCCCATGGAGCACTCACCTGCTTCTGGGAAGCTAAAATAAAGCTTCTCTTTTCTCTTTGAGCCTCCAGAGGCACAAGTCCATCCTTCCCAACAGTCCAGAGAAGGGAATTCTGACACCCAGAGTCTCCAAAGTTCAAAAAAGAAGCCAGTTGAGGCCATGCCTTTTTATTCTGCCACATGGGATGTAAACCACAGCGCAGTGGCACCACAGGACTCGTCAGCCTTCAAGGCCATGTGACGAGCATCTCCCTCCACTCATCTGGCTAAGACAGGGCAACAAGAATGAGGGCTGACGGCTCTCCCCGATTGTTCCCAGAACAAAGCTCAGATGGGGATGGGAAAATGGGAATGAGCCTGGTTGGGCTCAACCAGTGGCTCAGTTCATGATCAGAGCCCACCCAGGAGGCTCAACCCAAGCCAGGCTGCCCCGAGGCAAGACGAGTCTGACCCTCAGTTTCTCTCTGAGCCAGTGTTGTCAGAGTAGAAGGAAGGGAAGGAGTTGGAATTATTCTTCAAGGTCCTCTCTTTTCTCTGTAACAGAGGCACAGGGAGGGAAGAGGGGCGAGGTCTTGAGGATACATCCTAGCTTCCTCCTTCTCTCATCTCCCATATCTGATGCATCTGCAAGCCTCGTGGCTCTACCTCCAAAACAAATCTTGGCTCCACCACACCTCTTTCTGTCCGTTTCTACCACCCTCCTCCCAGCCACACTGTTGCAATGGCCTCCTACGCAAATCTCTGCTTTCACACTTCACCTCATGCAACCCATTCTCAACACGACAGCCAGAGTTAGCTTTCTAAATTGTAAATCAGATGTCATTTGCTTAAAACCCTCCCTAAGGTTTCTCACCACCCTTATAATAAAATTTATTTGCTGTCATGGTCTATAAGACCCAGTATGCTATGACCTTCACCTACCTCTTAAAATGCATTTCCTACTTGTCTTCCCCAAACTCACCACACTCTAGCTACCATGGTTCTTTTCGTTTCTTGAACCCAGGTCCTCCCTCTGGTTGGAACACTCACACATTTTTGTACGGCTGCTCCTTTTTGTCATCCAGGTCTCAACTCAAATGTCACCTCCTCAGAGAATGCTTCCTAACCCTCAATCTAAAGGAGTTCACCTCTGGTGACTTTCATTTACATCGCCCAATTTTATTTTTTTCACAGGACTGGCATTATCTAAAATTATCTTGTGTAAGTATGTGCTTTCTTGTCTCCTGCGGGCATCCACCTACTAAGAATCTAAGCCAATGTCTGTCTTGTCTGATTCTGCTTCCCCCAGCAGCACATAGCAATATTCAATAAACAGTTGTTGAATTCATTAACTAGTTAATTATCCGATGAGAGGTGATAGAGACATAATCTAAGGCAGTAGCATCAAGAGTGAAATGGAGAGAATACATGTGAGGTATTTAAGAATGAGAATCAACATGGCCAGTTCTAAATAAGACATGCGATGGCAAAAGCCTTGGGCTCCAACAGCTTGGTGAGTAGTGAAATAACTCATTAATATTGGTGATTTATGGGGAGAAGTAGGTTTGAAGGGAATAATAATAAATTCATCATTGGTAGGTTGATTTAAAGTATCTAGGCGATGTCCAGTTATACACACATTTTAGAGTCCAGGAAGGAGATTTAGGCAGCTGATTGAGATTTAGGGGAAATCATGGGTGGTAGGTAAGTGGTAGGTAGTTGGAGCTGACCCTGATGCAATAAGAGGAGGACCTAGAATGAAACCCCAGGAGACTCAAAATTTAACGGGGCAGACAAAGCAGAAGCAGAATAGTCTCCTGAGAAGGATGTCTGGAGAGGTTGGGAGTGGAGGGCAGGAAACTGTTGCTAGGGTGAAACATTTTGAGGAGAAGGGAATGGGTAACAGTTTTAAAGGCAGGAGAGATCCTGAAGATACAGGCTGGAATGCACTGCCCTTGCAATTTGGGGATCGTTAGGGGCCTCCTTAGAGCAGTTTCAGTGGCAGGCTCTGGATGGATGCCAGATTAGAGTGGGTCGAGGAGTGAACGGGAGGGAAGTATATGGAGATAAAGACAGAGTAGAAACTCAATCTGACTTTGAATGTCAGGTCAAGGATATGGAAATAGCCAGGTAAGACAAAGGGCCAAGGAATGATTTTTAATTAGAAAAGACTGGCATGTATGTAGCCCAAAACTTTGGCATCTGTAATGTGGTTTAAGATCTTTCCCAAAGGGCTGCTAACAATTATGCAAATCACTGACTGCAGTGTGTTCTAGTTACTCTGCAATACTTGTGGTAGGAATGAATGTTGATACTGTCCAAGAAAAGAAGCCCCTGAGCCAGGTACCAAATTCCTCCACCAATACAGGAAAGTAAGAGGAACAGATGACTGTGAGGAAAAAGTAACAAGTGGTATTGCAAATACCTCAATGTCTTGGAGGGGCAGAAGGTGACGCAGGGCTCTGCTCTAATGGTCTTTGAATTCCCCAGCCTGGTACTGGTAAATGGAAGCTGAGCAAAACAATGTAATAAGAACAAAAAGACACATGCCCGGAACGGTTATCTGGATCCTGCTTCCAGCTTCATCACCAATGATGTGACGCCTCTTCAGGTCTCAGTTTCCCCATCTGTGTTTTAGGGACATTGACCTAGACCTTCTCTGAGAACCTACCACCTCTGACACTCTCTCCGAAATCCCAGTCTGCTGTTTTCTACCCGTATGACCTTGGTTGAGTTTCTTAACTTTTCTTTGTCATCTTTTCCTCATTTTTAAAACTGTTAATCATCCCATCCTCTAGAATCATTATGAGGGTAAAATGAAGATTAACATGTATAATGTCCTTAGAATGGTGCCAGGGACCTCCAAGAGCATGGTATAGGCATTGGCTAATATTACAGTAGCCACTCAGTCCAAAAGAGACACCCCTAAGTGAGTAGGTGAAAGCTGCTGGTCTCATTTTGAAGGGCAGGAGAGAGGAAACTCTAGAATAGGGGCTGGCAAAGTTCTGTAAAGAACTAGATAGTAAATATTTTAGGCTTTGTGGCCTATCTGGTCTTTGTCACAACTACTCCATTGGAAAACAGCCACAGATAGCGTGTAAACAAATGGGTGTGATAGTTTCCAATAAAACTTTATTTACAAAAATAGGCCATAGGCCAGATTTTCAGACCGCTATTCTCACACAAGGGACCCTGGAAAGAAGGGATGGTGAGTTTTCCTCTCTGGTGGATAGAACTAAGAATTTTCATGCACCCAAAACCAGGCCAGAGGTCTGACCCCTCCTGGCTGCAGACTCACCAAGAAAGTAAAGCTTCCAACTCACAGAACAAGCAAATAATAAACGAGTTTTGAAAATAATTAAAATTGAAAATTGATTGTCTGGGCCAGAGCAGATTTATGCAAAGGGCCCCTGCTCCACGGGGAGTGGAAAGAGGGTTTCTAAGCTCTGTGTTGAACAAGCTAAGCATTTTTTCAGATTATTCCCAGCATAATATGCCAAAGGGAATAGGCTCCATTTATTATTTCCTTTAAAAAATCAATGAGCTGAAACATTCCCTCTAGACCTATAATATTTATTTCAATGTTCTGTCAATAAATATAACAAGGTTAGCTTTCTATCAGTTTAGTTGGAAGAATCATTTGAGGGAAGTTCTATTTGTTAAGCTCGATTACAGAAAGCAATCAATAGGGAAAAATTCCCTGGTCACTATAGGCAAGAAATATAGAGCTCAGAGGGGCCATCTCAGGAAGAAGATTGATGCCACTGCCCCGTAATCCCTCCCTCCTTCCCCAGAGATAGGAGATGTGGGTGCAACATTGAGTTACAGAGGGTCAGGCTTCAATAGGCCCATTTGGTGTTGATAGGGAAACTGAGGCCCAGAGACAGAAAAGGAATTATTCAGAACCATGGAGTAACAGAATCTAAATTAAAATCTACATACTCTAATCTCAGATTTCTCCCAGGTCTCAAGTTGTTTGGTTGACTCAGGTAGGACAACGGGATACAGAGACTCATGGAGAAAAATATGTTTTTCTCTTTCATTTGAATTCACCTCCACTGAATAGGGCTTTCCAAGCAATGAATAAAGGTAGGAAGGGTCAGAAGTGTATTGAAAGGACAGGGCAGAAATAGTCTCTCTGTGACTTGGGGATGCCTGGGAACTTGAAGATTTAGAGGAAATGTTTTACCATTTTACCCTCACCCTCCAACACACACACACACATGCACACACACACACTCACGCATCCCTGGCTGAGTTGACCAGTATGTCTTCTCTTCTAAAACTTGAGTCTTGCCTTTGGCATTGCTGCTGGGCTGGGCTGGGTGGATCCACTTAACTATACCTGAGCCTTCCATAAGATGAGTTGCGGGAAACATGGACTTAGAAAAGACTTGACAAGTTGGCTCAGCTTCACCATATTCTTGCCTGAGTGAAGTAGTTTCACCTCTCCAAGCTTCTCTTTCCCATGTGTAGAATGGGAATAATAATGATGACACCTTATTCATAAGGTAGAGGAGTATAGGAAATACATGATATTACTAGACAGGTTAAAATAATGATTAATGTTATTGACTGTTGAATTTTATTATTAGCATGTATTGTATGCATTCTGTATGCCAAACATTGAGTGATATGTGTTTTATCACATCTAATTCTCGCAACAACACTATGAAGTAGTTAACAGGATTAGCTCCATGTTACAAATATGGAAGATAAGGCTCGGAGGTTAAATAACTTGCCCAAGGTCACCAAGCCAGAAAATGGTGGAGTGAAGATTTGAATTCCAGTTATCCAACTCTAAAGCCTATACTTATAACCTTTACAATCGAGATTATAGCAGGTCCTGATCCAAGAGGAAATCGCTTTCTCTGCCCCATCCCATCCCCCAATAACCACTTCATTCAGAAAAGTTGGGACCTAGGGTACATCTAGGTCTTCATCTTTCTTGAATATCCAAATAAGTCTTCAGTTAGTCAAGTGCTTTGTGGACACTGTCCAAAGCCCTGCCTCATCAGTGAGAGGTCTTGGATTTTAGCTAACTTAGTCCCTCACCTAGGGACTAAATTATTCCAAACGGAAAGTAACGACAACTCTTCTGAACTGTCTGTCACTGAGGTTGGGTACCACTGGGGGCATTTGGGGAGAAAAATTTAACTAATGTGGTTGAAATAATATTTACTGAGTTTTTAACATGCCAGCTATTATTTTAGACACTAGAAATACAAATGCTTTCAACAGCCTGCTAAACATCATTACCCGAATGTTCTCCCCAATGTATCCAAAACTTAATTCACTATCTCACCATTCAGTCAACCAAACCAGAAACCTGGGACTCATCAGACTTCACCCCACCCCTCACCTGGCCCAGCACACGTTCACTGCCTCTGAGTACAAATACAGTCTCATTATTTTGATAACTTGGAGGCTCCAGCTGACTGTTGACAGGTAAACTAGCCTTTTAAAAAGTTTTCTTCCACTCTACTTCTTTGCGTCTTCCCTACTAAGAATTTCCAAGACTCTTAAGAGCTTCCACCATTTTCCCACACATCAGTCCTGACTCCTTCTCATTGCAAAAATAATCAGCTCAATACCACAGAGTTAGGATCCAAGAGTTTTGCAGAGGTGCCACTCTGAGTGGCTCAGACAAAACCGGAATTCAGAGAACAGTGTCTCTGTTAGTCTAAGCTAGAAAAATCTCAACACAAAGTTCTAGGCCATCACTTTGTTTCAATACTCAATGATAAAGCTCTTTGATTCATACATATGATCCTTTCCTCCCAAAAGGTAGGTGCCAACGAGAGAGCCAAGCAGAGTTTGTCCAAGAGCTGTTGACCAGCCTTAGGGACGACAATGAGGAAACAGACAAACATGTGCAGACACTAAAGCAAGCTCTAAACAAATCAACCTGAAACATAGGGACGTCTTGTCTTATTGATTCTGCTTCCTAAATATCTTGAGTCCATCTGCTTCTTTTTCCATCTCTACCACCACCAAAATATGAGTCCAAACCACCATCATCTCTTGTATATGGACTATTGTAATTGCCTCCTAACTAGACTCCCTAAGTTCACTCGAGCCCCTCCAATCCATTCTCCACACAATCACCAGAGTCATCTCTTTAAAATGCAAATCCGATCATGTACCACCTTTGCTTAAAGCCCTCTAATGTATTTCATTGCACATAGGACAAAATTTAAAACCTTCCTGTCTTATTCTGTTCCCCTAGGATGCAGGAAATGTTCCCAAAGAGCACAAGTAAAGCAGCGAGGAGAAAGTTCACAGGGAAGCAGAAAAATTCTAGACTTACTCATTATATTGCAATGACCCTAGCTTTCTTTGTGTGCTGGTCTACTAGCACGACAAATCCAAAACAACTAGCTGGGAATCTTTGTTTCATCTGGAAGACAAATTCTGGACCTGACTCAGCCACTCACTGGCCCTTCGCCTTGTCTATTCACAAGATCTTGGTTTTCATATCTGGACATAATTCCTATTTCTCGGGCCTCATAAACCAGAGATAAAAATTAAAGCAAATAATAACCCAGAAGACAGAGAAATGGACGCACTATCACTGATATCAGCGCCACCACCACTATTGCTGTCAGCACCATTCAATCACTTGTGCAGCAAATATATATTTCATGTGCTGGGAATACAAGAATAACAAGAATATCATGGACCCTGCTCTCCTAGAACTTGCAGTCTAGTGAAATAAAAAAGTTTTTATCAGATAATCAAATAAATTAGTGCATAATTACAAACTGACATAAATATTCTGAAGAAAGGCAAACCATATTATGAGAGCAAATAAAGAATAAGTTGGCTTAAATGCTTCTCTGAGGACATAACACTTGAACTGACATCTGAGGCATGTGTAGGAGTTAACCAGGCAAAAAAGAGAGAGTAGAGGAAGAACATTCCAAGCAGATGGTATAACAGGTGCCAAGGCTCTGCGATGGGGGGAGAGAGATTTGAAAGTGTTGGTGGACGTGAAAGGCTGGCATGGCAGGATCACAGAGGCCAGTGGGGAGACTGCCACAAAATGAGGCTGGAGAGGCAGGCAGGGGCCAAGTCCTGTGGGCCTCAAGACCCCGTTAAAGATTTTGGTCTTCCTGGTAAGACAGATAAGAGGTCAGTGAAGGGGAAGTAACTTTACCAGATGGGTAGTTGGAAAGGATCGGTTGGCTGTGATAGAGACAATAGATTGGAATCAGCAAGAGTAGACACAAAAAGACAAGTGAGGAGCCCTTCACAGTAATCCATGCAAGAGACGATGGAGGTTTAGACCGTGGGTGTAAAATCAACAGGACTTGGGTGATGGGCGGATAATGGGCTAAGAGCAGCTGCTGCTGACATCTTGTGCTCTCAGCGTCTCATGAAATTTGCAAGGTTCTTTTGGTTTTGAACAATGGAATCTCATTTTACATAAGGGTTAGATTTTGAAGTCTGTGCATAAGAGAAGAATTGCATGTAGTAAAAAGTACACTTGAAAAACTCTTAAGCTACTTGTAAAGGCCAGTATCCACGGGTTCATTTATGTAGCCATAAGCAAGAATATTTAGGCACGCTAAAGTTGGAGAGGTGCTAAACTAGAATTAAAAAAAAAAAAAAACTACAGAAAGAAATCCCATATGCAAATATCTGAGCATTCAAATCACTCTGCCTTTAAGACAACTATTCAAATCCCTAGTAGTGAATGAGGGAATGGCGGCTGGGGTGGGGAGAGAAGCAGTGTACATATAAGAAGAAGGGGTAGAAATCTTTAAAATGCTACTTTTATGAATATTTATTCCACTCAGTTTTAATATCAAGCCATTGTAACTCTAACACATACTAATGTATTAGTTCCTTATATTAGATCGCTTATGTGTAGGATTCTCATTCCAACATCTACTCTGGCCTCTACTCTTCCTTCCCTGAAGGTGAGTTTTTTCCCAAGAGCCCTGCCCCCATCCTACTCCAGATCCACCTGAATGCCAGGATTAGTTCAACCTGGGTCAGACCAGAACCCTTGTATCAGTCGGGATACAAGGTCATGCTACTATAATAAACGACCCCTTAATCTTAGTGGCTTCAAACAACAAAGATTATTTCTCACTCATGCCTTGTGCACAACATGGGTTGGTTGGAGCTCTGCTCTGTGTCTCCTCACTTACCGGATGGAACAGACATCATTTCCAACATTGCCAGCCACCAAAGCAGAGGGAATGCACATTCTGGAGAGGACTTCACACAGCAATTCAATGCCTAGACATGGCACGAGTCACTTCCACTCACAATTCATTGGCCAGAATTAATCACCAGGTTTCACCCAACCACGAGAGGGCCAAGAAGTACAATCCCTCCATGTGTTCAGCAGGTGCCTAGCCAGAAATATTTGACAAACAACACTAATGACTTCCACATGCTCTAAATGTACAATGACAAGAGAGAAGAGAGACAAGCTTTAATTATTAAGTCTGTGTTTGGATCCCAGGCCCTGTACAACCATGTGGCTGAATGAAATGTGCCCCACTCATGCCCCAAGGGGCAGAGTCTGTGCCCAGAAATAGACTCCCAGACAGCATTTGGATCAGCTATACTGGAAATTAAAGAGGCAGCTGACAGCCTGAGGCTTGGCTCCACTACTTCTCTACCCCCTCCCCAGGCTCTATGGGGACCAAATACAGCATGAAGAACATTGGGGCTGAGCCCGCACCACCACCGAAAATCTCTGACAGCTCCTTAAAGGGCCTGGATTAAGGGCAATTGATAAACCGTTAAATTCCTGCCCTCAAGGAGCTCCTAGAATAATGACTGTTATATAATAGATAGTTTCCAAATATGATCATCAACCATTCTCTCTCATCCCCTGACACAAATGATGTTCTTTTCATCAACAGGCAGAGCCTAATTCCCTTCCCCTTGAATCTGGCAAGCTTTATGATTTGCATTGACCAATAGAATGAAGCAGATATGCAGTTCTAAACTTTCTAAGCCCAAGTCATAAAAGGAATGGCCACTACCAATTCTTCCCTCTTGAAGCCCAGATGCCATACTGTAAGGAATCCAAAGCTAGACTACGGCATGATTAGAGGCCACATGGAGAGAGCCTCTGGGGGGTGAGTGGCCATCTTAGACAGCTCAGTCACAGTGGTGTTCCAAGCTTAATACAGCCACACAAGTGACATGAGCTACACCAGACGGAGCAGAATGACCCAGCTGAAACCAGTCATGTTTCAGAGGACTGACTGAGTCCTCTGTTGCAAATGCATTAGAGTTCAACTTCTCCCTCTGCCCAGTTCTGTTGCCCTCCCTAATAAACCCTCTGCATGTAAATCTCCATCTTCAATCTGTTTCTAGGAAACCCAACCCTACTACTTCTACAGTTGGCGCTAGGAGTAGTTCCTAGGAAACAGACTTTCACGTGGGATTTTGGAGTCATATCACGCACTGGCAAGTTGGTAATGAGAACTCCATCACTGGTGGGGGGTGGAGGTACTACTGGCCCCGGATATGCTCTAGCACTGCAACTGTTAAAACTTTACCAGTGGTGAACTGGAATGGAGTACTGATAGGAGGAAACATACTGGTGGGAGTAGTATCAGACATTTGAGAGGCTCAGAGGAATTAGTATTTATAAAGACAATGGAATTAGATGATTGTTGCTGGGGGCTATCAGTGCATTAGGAAAAGACAATGAAAAACTGAGGGTGATTAATCACCAATTTAAGGTGAAGTGTGAAAGCCAGAGGACCTCCTTGCCATCAGATAAAGAGACTTTCTTCTGTGGCTTGAGGGCAAAAAAAAACCCCTGAAATTTGGCCCAGGAATTAATTATAAGGGTAGCAGATTTCCAGAGAAAATTGAATTTGCAACATAGCAAGTTGGCTGTGCTTGATCGGTCATGGCTTTGATTGGGAAGGAGTGGACTAACATTTGGGCCAGAGACCTCTGGGTTAATATACTTGAATGCCTTGACATTCTAGGTCATCCTGAGTCCTCTGAGGCAGCAGAGTGTGTCCTTTGCCTTCTCTATGCTCTTCACAAGGTATAATGCATCATGCAATACCACCCCACCCTCCACTCCAGGATCTACTCTCCCTCCCAGCAAGGCAACATAAACTGCCTGCTGAGTCTCTTCAGGATTTAGTGTACACAAGCAGGAGCCGGGAGTTTAACTCTATTTCTCTCCTGCATCATTGATTGTCTCTCCTCCTGTAGTCTCTACTCTGCTGCTCCATCTTCCATGTTGCCACCAAAGGAATATTTCTAAAACACCTGCTTAGGATGCTTCGGTATCTCTTTTTTGCTCCTGGATAAAGTCCACAGCTTTGTGCTCGGTATGGCTTCATCCCTTACCTCCCTTTCTATGTATTCTTCTTTTTGTACTAGCCATGCATGTTCCTACATCTGAGCCTTTGTTTTTGCTGTTTCCTTTGCTTGGAAACTCCCTTCCCTTTCTCACTTCATGAGGCACATCCTTGTTCTCAATCAGGTGCCACCGGATCACCTCCTATGGAAGACAATATATTCTCTTCCTAGCTCCCCTCTTCAGGGCCAGTGTCTCTATCTTTAGCTACTGAGAACACTTGTTCTGGGGGCTCACAGCTGCATTCCTCCATAGAGATGGTCCTCAGCTGCAGAGAACCACCTTGCCTAAGGTTATGTCCACTGCTGGGGCAGCCCATAGGCAATGCTGGTTGAGGAGGGGACAAAGACCCAGCTCTCTTGCCTCAGTTTGGGATAACTCTAAATTTTCTTCCACCTCTAGACTTCTCATAGAATTGACTGAGGCTTCAGTTGCGACCACATTGCTGCTCCATTCTTAGCTTCTTCACTTCTTTATAGGTGTATCTCCCACCACCTCTCCCCAACACCACCCCCTCTCACAATAAACCTCATGCAGTTCTGTTTCAAAGTCTGTTTCCAGAGAACCCAATTGAAAAACACCTTCTAAGGCATTCTTAGATCCTCTTTCTCTAGGTTCCCTCAGAACTGTGCATATACATCTGATATTGTGTGTTTTTCACTTATCTGTTGCCGTGTAACAAAGCATCTCAAAGCTTAGTGGCTTCAAATAATGATTGCCTTTCCTTTCATAATTTTATGAGCAGGTGTGCCCCTTTAGAGATGCCCCAAAGTGATGCAAGAATAATCAGTCAGTCATTGAATTGAAACTGCCTCCAGGGAGGGACATAACCTTGGGAAAGGTCACTCCCTTTGGCCAAAGACAATTCTTAGGGAAAGATTCAGTTGAATGCTATTGGCCACCAATGCTCCCATTGGCTGGGAGAATGATTACCTCAATCCTGAGGGAGGTGCCTAGGAACCATACCAGAGTATCTACTACACCGAGCGATTATAGCCAAGGCAAGACGGAGAGTGGTGGTCAGCATCGGTTGTTTCTGAGGTCAACTAGGCATTCACTGGATTTGACTACAAGGAGCTCACCAGAAATCTGGAAGTGTGTTCATTCAGGGGAGCACTGCGAGAGAAGCCCATGCAGGAAACAAAGAATAAGTAGAAGACAGGGAAAGGGAGATGACTCTTTTGACCCCTCCAGGTCCTACAAATGGTGGGCTTCCTATGTGGGGCTGAGGTATGGTGCCCAGGTTCCCAACTTCTGAACCAAGGCACTCCTCCCCAAGCTGCTGAGAGTGCTGTGGCCCATGGCCTTCAACTGTGTCCCTCTCCTCCAGTACTGCCCTCACAGAGGACACCTGCTTCACTCAAAGTCAGCCTCCTTCCCAGGGGCAGCCCATATCCAATATCTGGTAAACAGGTGTTTGGAGCATAAAGAAATGAGGACTTTTTGGACTTTAAAAATGGATTCCATGGGAGCCAAAACAGTAATGTCAAATGGCACATAATGGGAATGCCCTTAGGGTTTAACCAGACCACCCAAAACCACAGAAACACCAGCCATGACCGTCCTGGACAAGCCCCCATCTGCGGGAGCTGATAAGCATAAGGATCCCACCATGTAAGATCCATGTAAGCTGAACACCTCTGACCTTCTGACCCACCATAGCTTCTGGCTTGGGACCAAGGCACAGCTCTCTGAGCTGCCAGTCAACAGAGCTCTCCTTGAAGACACTAAGGACTTTCATCCCTTCACTCTGTTGCTTAAGACTCTACTTCCCCTCTCCAGGTGTTGTGTGTTTACCTGTGTGGGTACCTGATTGGTTTATTTGAGAAGGTTCCACTCGGTAAACCCGGCATTGTGGAAAGACACAAACGCATTCAAAGCATGTTACTTCGGTAGCTGTCTTCCTTGCTCGCAACGGAAAGATGATAAAGGCCCCAGTTCTCTCCACTCCTCTTGGGTCTGGCTCGGAGTTCTTAAAACCCTTGGAATTTCCTAAGTGATGAGAATAATAAAGATGTCTTTTGTTATGTCAATGAGGCGACTTTTGGAAAGCCCCTAGGTAACCTAAGGATGGGGGCTGGTTGCCAGGGGAACCAACCATGTGATTACATGGTCGAAACTTTCAGCCCAACCCCTACCTCTGTGGAGTAAAGAGGCCCCGGGCTGGAGATTGAGTTCAATCACTAATGATCGATGATTTAATCACTTGTGCCCATGTAATGAATCCTCCATAAAAACCCAAAAAGAATGAGGTTCGGACAGCTTTCGGGTAGGTGAACATGCAGAGGTGCTGAGAGAGTGGTGCGCAAGAGGGCATGGAAGTTCTGGGCCCTTTCCCCAAACCTGGCCCTATATGCCTCTTTCATCTAGTTATCCCTGAGTTATACTCTTTTATAATAAATCGATAATCTAGTAAGTAAACTGGTTTCCTGAGTCCTGTGAGTGGCTCTAGCAAATTAATTGAATCCAAGGAGAGGGTTGTGAGAACCTATGATTTATAGCTGATTGGTCAGAAACACAGGTAATAACCTGGAGTTCCAATTGGCATCTGAAGTGAGGGTAGTCTCTTGGGACTGAGCTCTTAACTTGTGGATAGTGTCAGAATTGAGTTGAATTGTAAGACACCCAGCTGGTGTCAGAGAATTGCTTGGTGGTATAGGGAAAACCCCATACATTGATCTGGTGTCAGAATTGGAGTGTTTTTGTCCTAAGCAGTGGGAAAAAAAGACTTGCTAAGAGTGGAAATGGGGGAAAACTGTAGTTGAGGCAGGTTTGGGGTGAGATCAGGAGCTCTGCTTTGGATGTGTTGAGTTTTAGATTTCCAGAGTAACAACCCTGGGACTGAGTAGCCAGCTGAGCTCTGTGACATAGTACAATCCCATTGGATGTGACAATGGTGCTCAGAGACACAGTGGAAGTGGGTGACATGGGGGGTGCTCAAGGGCACAGGGGCCTGACTCCATAATTCTGTCACCTGACATTCCAAGATTCACTCCAAGCTCCTAGGGCAGCCTAATTCTGTGAATGACAGACAGAGGCTCCATGTGACAATGAGGAAGACTCAAACTATGCACGTGTGGGACTGAGTGAGAGTGTATTTGGAATCAAGAGGAGGAGGTCTGTGCAAATAGAGTGGTCCCTGTGTATGGAAGTGTTGATTGTGAATGTGCATGACTGCTTGTATTTGTGTTTGTGCGCACGCACGTGCACCTGCTTCTGTAAACTCGTGCATGTGTGTATATGTGCATACTTCTTGAGGTGCATGATCTGTGTCCATGCTTCTATGAGTGTGTGTGCATGTGTATATGCTTCTTGGAGTGTATATGTATGCATGCTTCTGTGAGTATGCTTGCATGTTTCTGTGTGTATATACGTGCATGCTTCTGTGCATGTGTATATGTGTATGTGTGCATGCTTCTTGAATGGTATGTGTGTGTGTCCATGCTTCTATGAGTGTGTATAGATGTGACAGTGCAGGTACAGGGGGTGGGCACACCCTGGAGTGTGCAAGTGTGCATATGAGTATCACAGTGGCCCTAGGAGCTGGTCATACACTGATGTGAGGAAATGATGCCAACTCAGGGCCTGACACCCTGTAGACACCTATAGTTGTGAAAGGTGTCAAATAAACAAATAACTGCTATTGGTGTTCAGAACAAAGCACATGGGTCACCTGGACAGTAGAGGTGGAACCCCCCGTAGCCACCCAGAGCCATACAGATTCCTCGCAGCCCAGCACAGACAGTTCCAGGACATGGAGGTCCAGGCAGCTCCCCCATTCCACGCCCTTCTTCTCCCCTGGGCTGCATTCCTCAGGGCTGGAAAAACCACAACACAGCTCAGGGGAGGGAAGGAGGTTGACTCTCCATTTGCCATTAAACAGAATCAAGAAGAAATCCATGTGGAACACGCTGCTCTGGATGGTAAGCGATTCCCCAGAACAACAGATAAAAGCTTGGCCCTAAAGTGCAGCCAGAGACGACATGTAATTGAGATGAGCGAATCCTTAAATCCGCCTGCCGCTTTTAGCTTGGGAGACTTCAATTACAATTAATAGTTCCCTAGAAGAAGGAAGGAGGGAAAATAGAAGAATTCCAAGGCTTGAGCTCAGAGCCCTGGGCTCCATTCTCAGTTCTTTGGTATTTAGGAAGGTGTTGGGGGTAGTAAGGAGGGAGGAGGAAGCTGCGGGGGTGTGTAGGGAACCTTTTTAGGATCTTGGGCTTCCTGATGGACTGCATCCTTTACAAGTTCCAAACCCAGCAGTTCACAAATAAGCTCATCTGAACTCCTAGACCTTTGCTCAGCCCCCTTCACAGCATCTCTGGGATGCTGCCAACATTAAAAATATTGTTCCCGTTTTGTAGATGGAGGAACTAAGGAGACATACCTATCCTGGGGTTCTGGGTGCAGTTAATCTACTTGTATCTCCAAAACCAGGAGAGGGCTGAGAGCTCATCTCTCTCTATGATTTCATTGGGGTACAGAGGCACAGAGAAGAGAAAGTGTTTGCCCAGCATTACGCAGGGTGACAGAGTAGTGAAGAACCCAGGCCTCCTGACTCCAGTGGCTGTTCTTTCTTTTGCACCCCTGGTCAATGAGCCCAAAGTTCTCTGAAGGGAGCACAGTTCTCTAGCACCAGCCACTTCCTGCCTCCTTATCTCACCTGCTCCAGGGGGCGGGAACTGAGCCCTAATGCCCTTATCTGGGGCAGTCCTCCCCTGAGCCTGGGCCTGGCCCCTCCATCTTTGCTTGGCCCAGTCTGGGCTGCCCCGCTTCACCCCAGCACATGCCCTCTGCCTGAGATTTCCTCTAGGGTCCTTTGGACAGGCATTCAGGTGGGTGGCAGCTGGGCACAAGTCAGAATCATGAAGCTGGCTGGCTTTCCTCCAGGAATGAGGGTTTGTACCCCTAGATGACACCAACAGACAGACAGAGGGAGCCTTGGGAGCCGCCTGGGCATTCCCCGTTCTGGCTGAGTAGCTGCTCCAGCCACTCGGGCCGGGAGCGCAGACTCCTGTGTTGGCTGGAATTCCAAAGCTCCCCCACATGAGCTCATGGGTGGCTGGGTGCCCAATCCTGCAGTTCATGGCTTGGGAATGTATACTCTGGGTTGGCCGGCTTCAGTCCCTGCATCTCGCCACAGTAAGAGCGGCTGCCTGCTCTTGGCCCTTCAAAGCCATGCAAATTCCATAGAGGGCTTTTTTCTAAGCC
This sequence comes from Rousettus aegyptiacus, assembly GCF_014176215.1. Lineage (NCBI taxonomy): Eukaryota > Metazoa > Chordata > Mammalia > Chiroptera > Pteropodidae > Rousettus > Rousettus aegyptiacus. The sequence continues at coordinate 24,294,575 of NW_023416284.1, read as the reverse complement.
TGCCAAATTGTGTAATTCCCTACATGCACATGCATGTGTGTTTGTGTGCGTGCGTGTGTGTGTGCACCATGCTAGCTCCATGCATGTAAGCACCCTGCATGCATGGGTTAGTCATGTGTACCTGTCTCTATGCATGAGTGAGTATACGTGTGCATATTTGTGTGCCTATGTGTATATTCTGTGTGTGTGTTCTGTGCATGAGTTGTTTTAAAAGAACGCAGCAAGATCCGCTTGGGGCCCTGTGTAGCAGAGCCTTATTTATAGCTCTCCTCTGTCTGGTTCGTTTCCTCTAACTTCCCTGCAGAATGATATGAATGAAAATGACACTATTGACTATCTTGGTAACCATAAAAGACCTTATAGAAATAAGATTTTTATAGTTTGTGGACTGGGAGAATCAAAAGACTAAGAGTTATGGACTCGGAGAATAGGAGAGAATCAAGCTGAGGCGGTAAGAGAAGTCCCTGTGGTGGATCGTCTGCGGGTTTTTTAAAACAAACTCATATAAATAAAGTGATTGTCTTGAAAGAGTTATGAGAGCCCTGAAGCTGGTGGGCAATATCTCTGTGGCCTCTGCAAAGGCGGGAGGGTGGGCATGCTGTCTGCACGAGAGGAAACCCTTGCTTTATGCAAGTTCTGCTCCTGGCCTCCTAAGAGAGGTGAAGGAGACTGCAGCAGGACCCAGAGAGCTGCAGCATTGGCAGCCATGGGACAAGAGCCCCAGGACTTGCCCCTCACTAGCTCGCCTGTGAAGCCTGCATGCAGATTGAGCCTGCAGATTTAGGGCGGCAGCCCCTCCAGGCTTGAATGAAAAGACCCCACTTTCCCCCATGAAGACTGAGCATCCAAACCCTGCACAGAGCTGCCCAGCCTCATCAGGGGAAGCCATACCATCACCACCAACAACAAACCTGCATAGAGAGAGTCCTGGCAACTCCCAGGCTGAGCCTGAGCAGATCCTGTTTAGCAAAATCCTAACCCAGACCAACAAATCTCCAACAGCATCCACTTTGCATTTGTCTCTTCGGAGATAAACAAGACTCCAACCTGCCCTCAAGGAGCTCTCTATCTGATTGGGAGGATGGAGAGACAAAGTGTGGGCAGGAAGACATGCCCACACAGGTATACAGGTACACAGGTACGCAGGTATGCAAGTGCAGACAGAGAGTAGTGTTGAAACTTGGTGATGAAACTTCTGATTTTATTCATCCCAACAAACCAGGTGCTGGGCCCTGGGCGCTTAGAGCTAAACCAGACTCAGTCCCAGGCCAAGAGTTGAATCTCATGGCCAGTGGGGATAGGCACCCTGGTCCTAACAATCACAGTATAGATGTTAAGGACTGAATCATACAAACTGCCCAGGGAGTGTGGATGACCTCTGCCCAGCAGTCAGGGAAGGCTCTTCTGAAGAGGGGATATTTCTGATAAGCCTCAAAGGACAGAGAGGAGTGCACTAGAAAGATGAGGAAGAAAAGGCATGGCTGGCAGGGAAAATGCAAAGGCCCAGAGGTGACAAAATACAAAATGTATTTGGACATGTCCCGAAGGATTGCCAACTGGAGGGTCAGGGCAGGGGAGTCGAGGTGGGGGTGGGGGGGAGGAAAGGAATATTAGGGGCAGATCTTTATTCTTTACCATGGTTCATTTTCTGTGGGTAGTAGAGCAGTGTGGAAGCCCTTGAGGGAGGGGGAGCTATGGTCAGATTCATGTTTTGGAAAGGTCACATATAGAAGAAAGAAGTCAGGGAGGAGAGGTGACCCAGCCCAGGAGTTCAGACACTGGCAGTAACATTGGAGAGTCATAGCAGAGGTACAAAGTCAAGGGAATGTGGGAAAGGCTTCTCCCCAGCTTTGCACCCAAAGACTGTCCCCAATCCAGCTAATGGATTTTCAGACAAAAGAGCGCAAGGGCACACTTATCAGCGAAACGGTCAGCAGCCCGGCTTCCCTGATGCCCCTCCTTCACTCTCCTTTCTCATTCCAGCTGCCCCTAAATGCCCACGTGTTCCCAGTACTCTGGAGCAACACCAGGTCTATGCCCTCTTCCACTATGAAAGGCATAATTCTGAAAACCAGACAGAAACCGCTCCATCTGGCCAAGCAGCTCTTCAGAAATAACCGCCAGGCCTGAGGGGCCATCCAGCCTCAGGTCTCCTCTCCCCAGGGACCTGAGGACATGGGGTGGAGGCCAAGGACTGCCTGTGGCACTCGTCAATGCCCCGACTCCTTGTCTGCAGGCATCGATTTCTCTCCTTTCTGACCTTTCAGGAGAGGCACCTGAATCCAATGCCCAGCCATTATAGAGCCAGCGGTCTGAGATGCTAGGAGACCCAGCCCCTCTTGCTGCAGCCCCTCCAGAATGCGATGCGTGTGGGAGAGCAGCCTGACCACCGCTGTCAGCCTCGCCGGCCTGAGCATGTCTGAATCCAGGCGAGCCAAGCAGGGCTCGATTCATACGGACTCAAGCTTCAAGGCGAGTTTATGGTTCTTGATTACACCCAGCAGGGAGGCCTTCTTAGTGATGAGAGAGAAAATATTCAACAACCTGTCTTTGCAATGTGCTGATCTCTTGGAGAGAAGGAGGGCGGGAGGGAGTGGGGGAGGGGGTTGACAGAAATAAAGTGATTTCTGATTTATGAGAGAGGAGACAGGTTGCTTTTAATCCAAGGCTCCCCCAAAATGCCTCAACGTTTCCTCTTTCTCATCATCTGTTTTTGCTTTGGTGTAACTTTGGAGCAAAATGATGCCATCCCTGTGCGCCTCCGCAAGGTGGTGGAAAGCTGAGAAGGATGTAGAGCCCTGCGCACTGGCTCAAAATTGGGGGAGAGGGGACTCCGGTAGCACTGCCTTTTCCAAAGGCCCCCGCTCTCTTCTTCACTGCCCTTTCACATTGTCCTTTATACTCAAACTGCCTCTGCTCGTCCTTGGCTTGCAAACGCAGTGCCTAACTCATGATTAGTGCTAATAAATGAAGAAACGGAAGAATGGGTAGGTATCTGTTCTCCCTCCCCAGGCAGAGACCCCTCGTGCCTCCCACAGGCCCAGTCCAGCAACTTGTACAAACTCAGCACCGATTATAGGTTTTGAATAAATGAATGAGTGAATAATAGATTCCACACCCTACAGGGCCTCAGCACTCCAGCTAAGCTGCCCTTCACTCTGCGTGCTATCTCTGAAGTTCATTCTAGTTTTAAATGATACATTATATGCCCCCGGAAAATGGGATACCGGGGAAGAGAGGGGGCATTTTTTTTGGAGAGTACATTTTTAGTTGCATCTTAATAATTCATGGGAACTAGAGTTTTAAATCATTGGATTTGAAAGCACCTCCCAGTGTATGGCCATGGGGGTCGGGGTGGAGGGAAGAGGGTCCCTCAGTTTCTGGAAGAAACCGGAGTCTGGGGGCTGATTATGTTCCCTTTTCTCCTCTCCCGCAGGTCTTCCTTCCAATCTCCTGACTCCCTGGGGGCTCTCCCATGGCCCGGTTAAGACTCTTGACACTTTCCTTTCTATCTCCGTCTCCTTACTTGAGGGATGGAGAGGGGCAACTTAAAAGGAAAAAGAGGCCCCCTTGTCTTTACATACACATCGGGATTCCAACTTGCAGTGTGTGTCCTGGATGCAGGTGGGGAGGGAGCCAGAGGCCCATTTGGGGAGGGCTGGGTGGATGACAGCCCTGCCGCCACCAGCAGAAGAGGGGGGGCTCTCACACAGGACAAGCCACCCTAAAGGAACTTTGCAAGTTCAGTGTCTCAGGGGAAGTTTAGGCATTGGGCCTCTGGTCGACCCTGAGGCAGGCTGGGTCAGCAAGCTGGGCTCTCCGGACTGCCAAGGGCCCTGGCGTGGCCCCTGCCCGCCCGGCCTTTTTTTTCCCCCAGAGCTGACCTCTGGGGCTGCTGAGAACCCTGTCAACCAACTCCCCTTGCCTCTGGCTCTGTAAACCTCGGTACCCACCGAAAGAGGAGGGGAACAGCACTACAGGGACGATGCCCGGAGCTCTGAAACTTTACACTGAAAGTTAATCCCCTGAAGCGTAGCCCAAAATAAGCGCACTGCCTAATGTGCCGGGAAGTGCCGGTCGCAAGGCCAGACTGCGAGCGGATGTCTGTGCATCTCCGCCCGGAGCCTGCATTTAGCGCCAGCGAGGGAGTCTGGGCTGGAGCGCTGCTTTCACACCGACTCGAGCCGGCAGTTTATGGATCTTGATTGCACCCAGCAGGGAATCCTTTTTAGTGATGAGAGAAAAAATATTCAACAACCTGTCTTTGCATTGGGTGTGTTGGACACACTTCCCTGCTTCGGAATCAGACATATGCAAGTTGTGGGAGTGAAACTGCTGTCAGCGGGCCAGAAACACTCCTCTCCTCTCCGCGTCCCCGTGGAGGGGGCGGGGAGCCCAGAGGGGCTGTGGACGGCCCCAGCGCCCCGGGAGAGGAGAAGCAGCACCCCCGGCGAGGCTCCCACCTCGGCCATCCGCCTCCTCGCCTCTCGGGCCGCCGCCTCCCTCCTCGGCCCGCGGTGTGCGCGCTTGGGCGGTCCTCGGGGAGCCGGCGCCCGCGTGGGGCCCGCTGACAGCAAGCCCAGTAGAATATTGTATTAGTTGGTTGTGAGCTGTGTTCTCGTCAGGGTATCTGAGTTTCACAGAACAGACGGGGTGAGAGTTTTTGTGCTATATCCAGATTGGCTTAAAATAATGTCGTTTTTGTAGCTTATTAAACCACAGAAACTACACCAAAGTCATCTCTGCTGCTGCCAGCAAACTCTCGGAGTTTGGGTAGGAGCTGAGATCAGCTCAGGGCTCAGGCCCCTTGGCCAGTGGGGGGAAGTGGGGTAGGGGGGACAAGGGAGGAAAAGAGAAGCAGCCATTTCGGACTGACGCCTTCCTTGGGAACCAGGCTGAGGGTTCTGCGGCAACACTGGGCCCCGCCCTGACCCCAGAACCCCTACTGGAACATCTGAGAAAGCCTAGGGATGGGGGCCTGTAGGTACAGGGGCTGCTTGGGGCTGGGGCACTGCCTGGAGGAGGGGAGAAGGTGGGTTAAGGTGGTCACTGCGTGCCACCAGGGGAAAAGGCTAAAAATGGCAGGTCCAGAGGCCATGTCTAGGCAGGAGCAATACTGGTCTGAGTTTCACCCTTTGTCTGGGTTTATGGTCTTGTTCCAGGATCGCAGTAGAAAGGCAGGGTCTGGGGAACTGGGAAAGGGAAGGGGCCTGACAGAGGAAGGGTGCCAGGCAGTAAAGGCTCATTGATCCCCTTCCGTGGCTGGAAAGCCCTCCCCCTGCTTGTCTGGCAGACATACTCCCTCCTAGTCCCAAAAGAATGGCCGTGTTTCCTACCTGTGGGGAAAGCAGAGAAAGGGCTCCTTTGAGACTTGCCCAAGAATAAATATCAAAACCTTGTTCGATGTCATCCTGCCCAGGTTTGAATGATCACAACTAGAGCTGCTGCATAGTGGCTTATCTAATGTACTCTTCACAAACAAGCCTATGAGGTATATGCTGTAATGATCCCTAATTGGCAGATGAGACAAGTAAGACTCAGAGAGGTAAAGTGTTTGCCCAAGAACACACAGCTACTCAGTGGTGACCTCGGAATTTGAACCCCCGAATGACTACAGAATGAGAGTTTTAACCACTGAACCACAGGGCCCCTCTGCTATTTGAGACAAGAATGAATGGTATACGTCTCTAGTTCTCATACAATCTCGTGTGAGTGTTTTTGAAATGGGGATGCCGAAAGAAAATGAAATATATTCAAGAGGAAATCAATGCCTCCCCTCATCACTTCCTGATGTGTCTGTCCAATGGCCATGCTCCTGACATCCTGCCTCCCCAGCCTATGGTGTCTATCAGGAGGAAATTCAGGGCCAATCCAAACCTCTCTAGGGCCAGGCAATGCCCTGCTGTATCTCATGGACACCGTGTCTAGGCCACCAGGGCCAAAGGCTTCCCTGCCCTCCTGAAGGACCCATGGGTGTGTCAGGAGCCGTTCTCTTCTCAGGGTCTTTACCCACTCAGGTACCCAGAAACCCAGCAGTCATTCATTCTCAATGACTCCTTCCCTTTCACACTCCCGATATTCGGTCTACCAACAAATACTGAGGCTTCTACCTCCTAAATGGCGTCTCTTCATCTCTGCCCCCAACCCTACCCCAGGCTAAGCCTTATCACCCTTTAACCTAGATCATTGCATCCCTCTGATTGCCAGCCTCTTTGCCTCCAGTCTCTCTCTAATCCATGCTACAGTCAGATGGAGCCTTCTAAAGTGACCATGCCACTCTCCTGTATGAAATTCTTCTCAAGGAACCTCACCACCTATGCTATAGGATGGAGGTCTCACACCTTAGCCTGGCCTGCAAAAGCCCTTCACAAGCCACCCCTGCTCACCTCTCTGCCTCACTCCTGCGCACCCTATATACCAACCACCCAGAATGAATGGCCCTCCCAAACCCAAGCTCCTTTCCCACCGCCCTCCCCCCTTTGTCTCAGTTAGGACTGTTTGACTGATACTCGTACTTTGTAGGTAAAATCCCCCCCAAAAAGTTCTGCTGGGAACAAAGAGCATGAGACAGAGATAGGGAACATCAAAGTAGCGCCCCACGCCTGACTCAGAGACCAGGTCACACCTCCAAGTCCAGGAAGTAGTACCTCTTGGTGGTTAAGATTTGGGCCTGGGCCCAATTCCTAGCTCTAGTATCTGGGCACGTCATTTAAAAAAAAAAAAATCTCTCTGTGCCTCAGTTTCCACATCTGTAAAATCAAGTAAAAATAGTACCTACCCCTAAATCGATTCTGAGGATTAAAATAGTTAATATATATAAAGAGCTTAGAACAGGTTTGGCGTACAGTGTTATATAAATGTTAGCTGCTATTATTATTATTATTAATATTGTTATTATACCATCATCATCTTCATCATCACCATCATCTCACATGGGCTCCCCAAGCCCTACTTCCTTTGACTTTGACCTCTTTGATCCCAATGACCCTAAGAAATTCCCCCTTCCTCCCTTTCTTCTTCTCCTTCTGCTCTCCTCTTTCTCCCTCTTCTTCTCTTTTTTCTTCCCTCGTCTCTCTCCATCTCCCTTCCCCCCCTCCATCTCTCCCTCTCCCTCTTCCTCTCTATCTGCCTCTCTCTCTCTCTCTCTCTCTCTCTCTCTCTCTCATTCTCACACACGTGTGTCCAGACTTGTATATTCAGATGCACAAGGGTGCACATACTCACACAGATCTACAAGCACGCTCATGCTCACACCAGCCTCCCACCCTCAGAACTCTTCTCGTCACCCTGAAGTCCTCTGCAGCCGCCAGGTCAGAGTCCTGGTTTCGACCTCTCTACCCCTTTGCCACATCGGAATCCAAAGTCAGGAGCGCCCCAAGAGTTCTCCCCAGTTCTTCCCACTGCCCAGATGACTAGGCACACCCTATCCAGTGATGTCTCCTGCTTCAGTCCATCTCAGCCTCCCCTCTACCTCAAACCAGGAAGCAGGAGGTCCCACCAGAATCAGAAATGTTTGCGTCCTGGGAAGTTTGTTGTGGTCTGCTCTGCAAAGTGCCAAAGGCACTCCAGATTTTCATTCACGAGTACTAGGCAGGACTTCCTGGCTGCTGGCTTCGTGCTGGCTTCTGGACAAGGCCCTTTCACACCAGGAACCTTTCGTAACACCCAGCCCAACCTATCTCTTTAATGCATCAAACCTCTATTTCAGGGGAGGGCAAAGGGGAGATTTAAAGTGAGGCAAAACCGAGTTCAAATCCAAAACCTCCCTAGTATGTGATTTCTGGTACAACCCTTGACTTCTCTGAGTCTGCTTCTTCTCTGAGACAATAATCTGTACTTCGGGCTGTTTATGGGGAGTGATAAGGAATATGAATGAGTGTACTAGAGAAATTCTGAAGCATCAGTGGAAGTTGCTCATCACCTTGGGGCTGTGCTAGCCGCTCTCCATTTGCTGTCCCCCAGATCCATTTTCTGCCCTGCTCTGTGCCACAGAGGTCTCATCAACACAAAGGGTGTCACCCAGACTCCCCCACCTGCCAGCTTCCAATCGAGTCCAGCCTCTGTGCAGCACCAGCAGGAGATGGAGAGCAGGAAAAGAGAGAGGTTGGGACTGTGTCTTCATTTCTTCCTGAGTCGCTGCATTCCAGCCCTGACTATAATAGTCCACGGCCACACCTCTGTTAAGTAGCCTCCTTCTCTGTCCCTCTTTCTTATGTGCCTTCAGGCTAAGAGTAGCCAGAGCTTCCTTCCTCCTATTTCTAGTGTCCAGATGCTTCTCTATCCTTTGTTGTTTCTCCAACACCTGCCTCTTCCTCTCAAATCAAACTATCTTCAGTTAAGCCTTTTTGGGTGTGTCAACTTTCCCAAGCTAATCCCAGTGCAGATCATAATTAGACCTACCAGCATCTTCCATGCTCACCTGGCTATTCTGTGTCTCGAAGATGCCCTGGGCGCCCAGCTCTGCCACCCTTGCTTGCTGAGTCCCTGAGGTTTTGGGTCCCTGAGGACTTGCAGGAAGAAGTTGGTGAAAACAGGAAGGACTGGAGCGGTTGTGGATAGCTGCCCCACTGGTTCCTACAGCGGAAGGAGCTTCATTTCATCTTGTGCTCTCTTGCCATCAACACTCCCTCCAGGCAGAGCAGGCGGCCTGTGTGGGGGAAGACCTGCACTGGCCGAGGGCAGCCCCTGAGAGACTCAGCCAGGAGCGGCCTTTGTCCCCTACACCTGGAGCTTGGCACCAGCTTTGCCTGCGCTGTGGAAGCTCTGGTTTAATTAAGGATCTTAGGAGAGAATTCTCTCTTGTTATTTTCTGAATAAATTAAGGAAGTAACTTTGATGCAATATCATTTTCATCTAATCAGGAACATTCTGAAATTACCATATTGTTTTCCATTAGAAACCCCATCACCCCCCAAATCAGATAACCAGGCTGGAGGCTGCCAAGGCCCCTCTGTCCTGGGGCGAGTGTGTGCTTCAGGAACAAAAGTGACAAAAAACGGACTTACAGATCCCTCTATGCCTCCTGGAGTTCAAGAGACTGCTCATGGCTCTCAGCAGGACTCCCGGGCCCTGGCCAGGGCTGGGGAGGGATCCCCCAGGTCAAAGGTAAAGGGAAGGGGCCCAGAGAGGCCTGCAGAGTGGGTTGAGTCAGATGGAACCTGCCCAGGAGCTTCTTGTTAGTTTGGCTGGGAAGCAGGACAGGTCAGGCTCTTTATCTTGAGTCCCCATTCCCACCCCCACCCCAGGCAGCCTCACAAGGAAGGGGGTTCATAGGGTCCTGGCTGGCACGTGGGTGGGGGGGAATAAGGCCTGGGGATCCCCAACATCTAAGAAAAAGCCGAAGACCGCCCACATGAGGTGGAGCCAGAAGCTGCTGGGAATTTGCGAAATTTCCCCACAAAGCTGATTTCCCATCTCTGACGAAGCTCCCCGAAGGCTTGAGCTGATGTCGAGACCGGAGCAAGGCAGGGGACCGTTGAGGGGAGATGGGAAGATCCCTGGGCTGGACCACCCTCCGAGGAGCCTCATTGCCACAGGCCACTGTCTCCTCCTCCTCTAGCGTGCTCCCCAATCCATGTCAGCAGGGTGGGAGCCGAGGCCAGTGAGAGTCCAGGGCACAAACCCAGGCCCCGCTTTCTGAGGACCATTCCAGGGCTATGCAGCCATGTACTACTGAGAGAGACCCAAGCTTGCACTAAAGAAAAGATGGTAATTTTTTTTTTGAAGTGCCTGTGATAGGGTCAGAATCTCTTTCTGTTGGCCTGTTTGTCTCTATTAACTTTTCTCAGCTTCTGTGACTTTAACTCTGGACTCTCTCTCCCCCCTCCCCTTTCCTCTCCCTTCCAGTCTTCTTTTCCCCTCTCCCTGCTTCCTGTCTCCCTCTCTCCCTCTTTCCTCTCTACTCTCCCCTCCCCTCCTCTATTCTCTTCCCTTCCCTTCCCTACCCTTTCTCTCCCCTGGCTCCTCACTCCTCTCATCTCTCCTTCTTTCCTGTGTCCACTTCCTACCAGGCTTCAGGCCTTCAAGAAGCCAAGAGCCTTACCCAGAACCCAGTGGGGACAACTCCACTCCACCCCTGGGCTCTGCCTGGTTCTAGGTCTCCCAGAGCCAAAGCTGGAAAGTGAGGGAGCGGGAGATGCAAAGGAGGAATCTGACCCTCTCCACACACTCCCGATGTGTGGAGGACATGACCAGGTGATATCAAATGGTATCCGCTCAAAGCCAGAGCGAGGGAGGAAAACTGGGGCTTGGAAAAGAATGAGGAGGAGGAGGGCGGCCTTCTGTGGCAGAGATAAGGATGTGTGAGGGCGGGTGGGAGAGTGAATAGGTGGGGCAGGGTCCAGGGAGGATGGAATTCCAGGGCAGAGTGGGAGCCAGCCTGAGATCTTGCTCAGCCCCAGAGGTTCTTTCAGTGTGGCCGAGTTATTCTCCTTGTCTCTGGGCCCCAGGGCTCAGCAGAGGGCCAGGCACATGGAAAGCCCAGAAAACATTCGCCGAACTGAATAAATAACTCAGAAAACAAAAGGCACTGCAATACAGCTGCGTCTCCTATAAGCCCTCTAAGCGCAGGGAGAAAAGGGGGCTCTGGGGCAGCTCAGAGCCATGAGGCGGGGAAAAGCAGCCACCCGGAGGTGCTCTGAGGAGTGGAGTCGTGGCCTTGGCAAGGGGCCGGATATATCTGCTCTGCTGGTACTCCAAGCCAGCAGACACGGAGCATGGCCAGAAAAGGTCAGCGGCTCACAGGTGGACCCATTCACTCATCACACAAAGGCGTCTCAAGTGACCGTGTATGCAGCGCTCCTCAGTAAGGTCTGCTCGCCTCCTGCTAGTGATGTGCATAGAGGCGGTGGGCACAAGTGTGGGGAGATGGAGAATGGGTGAGGTTGCAGATGGAGGGGGATGATGAGCGTGTGTGGGAAGGCCCTGAGCACGCTTGCAGGTTTATGTGGGAACAGCTGAGGGACAGGACTGAGCTGGGACAGTGGGAAAGCTCCCAGGGCAGACCCCGACCTGCGGAACCTGCGGGCTCAGGACCAGTTCCCACTGCCACTGCTTAGCTCACTTTCTGCTCTAGCAACCCAGGAAGTGGTGGGGGGTACCTTCTCCTAAAGACCTTGCCCAGGGATTTCCAAGACCCCCACAGCTCCAGAAGTGCACCCCCTGCACCCACAGTCAACCAAGTGGCATTGATAGCTTATCTTATCACAATGGGCTCAATCTGAAGTTACCAGGAGGTATTTTCATATATTTGGCTCAGCGAATACTCCCTACAGTCTCTTCTGGGCTTTTCCACTTTGATTTCCAAATCAGCTTTTGCTAGCATGTGGCCTGACACACAGTAGGTGTCACTGCTGGATCTACTGCTTCCTGATCACCACCTCCTACCAAGCTGAGACACGTCTCTAAGCTCCCTGGGTCACTCAGCGGTCGTAACTTTCCTTCATTCTGGATGACAGGTCTAGTACTCAATCTCAGTCCAGAATTGCTCTCCCCAGGCCTAGCCCTCCCTCCCTGTTGCTCCCCAAATGCCCCAGCCCCAGGGAGCCAGAGAAGGTCTGGGATCCCTTTAGGGACCCAGTGTTTTCCTCGAAACAGCCTATAGGCTGCTTCCAGAAGAGGTACTGAGTTCTTGGCCTGAGCCTGGCTGGGACCCAGCCCAGAGTGCAAGGACGCCCGTTCCATGGCCGGCTGAAGCTTGTTGTCTAAGCCAGCCTGGAGGTGCCTGGGAGCTGGCGGGGAGGGTGGCCTGACAGGGCTCAGAGAGCAGGCACACCCTGGGTGAGGTCATGCCTGCCTCACACCTCTGGTATTCCTGCTGATCTCTATCTCCTCCCCCAGCCCTCAGGTTACTCCTCAGAGATGCAGTAGAAGAGGTGCTGATAAGGCAGATCAGGCCAGAGGCAGGATGGGCTGTGGCTGAGCCTGGCCAGCCCTGTCTGTGGCTTCCACTGCCACCTACACCCTACCTCCTGCCACTCACCTGATGGACGGACAGACAGAGAGGGCCGGCTGTCCCATGGGAGAGATTTCTGCTCCCCAGTTCGCCACCTCTGTCAGGCTAAACCCTGTTCCACAGCTGGCTGAGTGTCCTGGGAAGGTTCCTCCCTTACACTACTCTCCCAGGAAGCCAGGCCAGGAGGGGAGCTTGGGAGGTGAGGAGTGGGCAGGTTCCCAGAGGGCTTTCCTCTTGCAAACACACTTAGTCACCTCCCTCCCCACCCTCTGGGCCTCACCTCTACTTCCACCAAACTTTGATTCTGTCAGCCATTATCAATAGGGAACCATATGATTATCATGCAAACTTTTGAAAACGAAAGGATGAGAATCATACACCGAGATTGTCCCAGGCAAACTGGATACATGGGTGCTCTGATTCTTGAGCCCCCACTGTGTGCTGGACCCCCAAGAAGGTACATGGGCATTTTGATGACCTCGGGCCTGGGGTTCTCAGGAACCAGCGTTCAGCCCTGGATCCTTCTTTGTAACAGAATGGTGGGGTGAAGGAAGAGGTCTCCCTAGGGATCAGAAATGCGGTATAAACCCCAGCAGCTTTCAGGAGACTAGTTTATGTTTCTTATTCTCTTCACCATCCTCATCCCTAGACTGGTCCCTGAGTCAGGGAACTAGAGGCCCTAAGATAAAGGCAGGCCACATTTTGGGGGTGCCAGGATCTTCCTGGGTGACTGAGACATCCTCTCCCCCACCGTCTCATCTTCTTACCCCCAACACACACACGTACACACACACACACACACACACACACACACACACACACACACACACACACACACCCTCTGCACTCCCTCTCCGCCTGTCTGCCTCCTTCATACACTACAGCTAAGCCGGTGGTCCTCAAAGTGTGGTCCCCAGATCAGCAGCATCAGGGTCACCTGGGAACTCGTTAGTAAAGTACATTCTTCAACCCCACCCCAGACTTACTGCATTAGATACTTAGATATGAAGCAGTTAAGAGTACTGCTTTGCTCCTCAAACTTTAACAGATGTACAGATCACCTGGGAATCCTGTTAGAACACAGATCATGGAAGGGGGAATGCAGATTATGACTCAGGAGATCTGGGAGGGACCTGATAGTCTGCATTTCTTAGAAGCTCCCAGGTGAGGCTGATAGTGCTAGTCCACAGACCACACTGGGAATAGCAAGGCCCCGGGCACCCTGGTTCTCAACTCTGGCCACACTTAGAATTGCCTGGGGGGCCTTTAAAAATACCAGTATCTGGACCCTGGCTCCAGAGATTCTGATTTAGTTGATCTGAGGTGAGACTGGGGCCTAGGTGGGTTTTTAAATCTCCCTGGGTGAGTGTGATAAGCATACAAAGTTCTTGGTCCAGAGTGGTGAGTAGTGCTCGGTACACATACACCCTGTGCCCCCACTCGCCCTCTGCGATCCCCTTCTCTCTTCTGTCTTCCTATCCCCTGCCACGTCTCCTTGCCCACAACTGCAGATGTTTGACACACATAAGCACAAACACGTGGACATAAAGAGAGGCATAAAGACAGAGACTCGGATGCACGCAGAGGCAGGCAGACGGGCAGGAAGCTGCAGGCATGAGTGTACACACACAGGCAAATGCAAGCATGGACGACCCTCTTGTCTGTGTGTTGCAAACACCCACGGGAGTATATAGATAGATGGACACACACACACACACACACACACACTGAACCTGCAGGAGCACACGCCAGCCACAAAGGACTCAAAGAGCTCCTTCATCTGTCTCCAGTGGTGTGACACTTGGTCCTGTCGCTCCAACACCGTGGGGCCTAAATCTGTCCCTGACAATATCAGCCATCGGGAAGGCTGGGCTTAGGCCCCTCGTCTCACTCAGCACCACTGAGGTACTCCAGGCTGCACACAGACCTCCCCGGGAGCCGTTGCTGTCCTGTGGCAGGCCAGCTCAGCTTCTGGATCACCGAGGAGATGTCGGAGTCATGCCCGCCCCCGGCGCCCGTGCCGGCCATGAAGGGGCACTACCTCCAGGGGTCTGAGGGCGTCTTCAGCCCCTCTGCTCATGACAGTGCGGCTGTGTGGGGGCCTCCTTTGAATTTAAAATCTTTGTCCTCCCCACAACCCCCGCCTGACATGCTGGGACCCTCCATAGACAGGCCTGATTGATGACTCAGGGGGACCACGGCTGCCGCAGGCCTATTTTATGATGTCATTAGGCAGCTTCGGCAGCGGGAAGGAATCCCTCCTGACATCATAAAGGACTTGATATTTCGCTAATGTTATCTTGGCGGCGTGTCGCCCTGACATTTTCTCTTCGCAGCACACCCCCCAGGACCAGGAGTTGTCTAACTACAGCCTGGAAAAAAAATGCAAAACAGACAAATGCACCCTCGGGGGACAGCAGGAGAAAACTAATAGAGCAGTCCCCGGCTCCCCACCCACGGAGGTGGTTTAGGTGGGAAGCATGATGTGCTTGTCAAAGGGGACCCAAGGCCGACTCCCTCCTGCCGCCTCTGCCCCCTTGGACCGCCTCTGCTCAGCTGCAGGAGGAAGTCAGGTGCTGCCACTCTGGAACCAGCTCTGCCACCGGGAGGCTCGATGGCCTGGGCTAAGCCCTTGCCCTTTGGGCCTCAGTTTCCCCATGCGCACCACAGGCGGGTTGGCCCAGACAATTTCAAAGACTGTCTCGAGCTCTCTTGAGGGCCTTGACACCGCAGGGGAGGGTGACGATGCCATGGATTTAAGAAAGAGGGACCCCATCCGAGGCTCTCGGAACTGAAATTGTAGACAGCTGGGGAAGGCTGGGTTTACACTCCCCCACCCCCAGGAATGGTTTTGAGAGGCAGACTCAGAATAGCAAGCTGTTTCCCCAGCCTGACACCCAGTGTCTTCAAAAGCCCAAGACCAGTTGCTGGTTCTCATGCAAAACTGAGGTGGTGTTGGTGCAAATTCCTTGCACAGGCCTGGCAAGCTGAGGCCAGCAGAAAGCGATTCTCCTTTCATTCCCAAGGCCACTTGGGTATCTTGGGGTGTGGTGAGGGATAAAGATCTGACAGTCATGGGTACCTCCTAGATCCACCTCCAAAAGAACTTTAGGTTAAATGAATCCTTCCCAGCATCAATCACACCACCTTAACCCCAAAATCCCTTAAAGATGGGCCTCCAGCTCACCACCTTCAGATGTGGGGAGCTCACTCCCTCCTCCAGGCAACCCAGCCATCTCTCTCCTTGAGGCTTCCCCCCAAGAGGTCCAAAGTCCACTCTATGGGCATGGTGCGACATGGCTGTTCCCTCCATCCCAGGACCCTACAAAGACATGTGTGAACATCCTCCCCGACTCTACCCTCCAGTGTTCAGGAAGAGAAATCCGGTTTTGTACTGTTTTCGGAGACTGAAATATTTGTCTTCAAAGAGTATGACTGGCCATTTTAACCTGAAGTCCATGGTTAGAACTACAGTTCAATAGAATGAGTTTCTTCTGTAATTCTATCTTACAGAAGAATAATTTATACAGTTAAAAACACTGTTTCACAAGGGTCCGTAGGCTTTACCAGGCTGCTAAAGACCATGGGTTAAAAAAAAAGTTTAAAGTCTAGACAAAGCCACTTTAGCCATGAATGTGTCAGGTTTGAGGAGACCGTCCTGGCCTAGGCATGCCACCCAGCTCTGGACAACCCCACTTCTCCTTGTTGGAAGAAACCGTTTTAAAAGTAAAGGTAGAATAAGCCAAGACCTGCTCCCAGATCTGACCTCCACCAGAATGTTTCTTCTGTGCCCTGAGGTGACTAGATCACCCAAACCCTGGGCTCTTAGACCTGACCTGAACAGGCCACCCAGCAGATGGCACCTACAGAGGACTGAACACTGCTCTAGAGGAGCAGACAAAGATAGATTGAACCCATTCCTGGCTTCCAAAAGTTCTCACCAGGTAGGGTTGACACACACGACACCCACACCCTGCTACCCACCCATTCCCCACACACCAGGCTCTGCCCATGTTTCTCCCTGGGCCTGAGTGCCCATCCCAAACCCTTCCAATAGCTAACCCTCTCTCAGCCTTCCAGCTTCCAGCTGGACTATCTACCTTAGTCTGAGCACCCTTATTCCCTTGGAAAGGCCCAGCTGAGTGGGAGCCTCCAAGAAGGACCACCTCAGCCTTGGATGTACTTGCAGGTGTGGTGTGTGGAAATAAAAGATAAAAAATGCCAGAGAGAAGATAGCCTTGACCCCTGGCTGACCCATGAGAACTCGGTTGACTCTCGGATTGGGTCAGGAATCAGCTCTAGGGCTGCAGGAGGACGATAACCTGTGACTGCCTGAGTTAGTAGACAACCGCCCCTAAGATTTGGTACTCTCCAAAATGAGAGAGGTTCGTTCATTCGACAAATATTTACTGAGTACGCATTACTTGTCAGGCAGTATACCAGATGGTAGAAACAAAGACAAAAATTCCTGCTCTCAAAGAGCTTACATTCTCCTGGGGAGAGACAAGCAACACAGAAAATAAAGAAGTAAAATTTTCATATGGTGTACTAGAAGGTGACAAGTGCCATAGACAAAAATGAGTCAGAAAGAGTGAGTGTTCCTCACAGAGGTGACATTTGAGTAGAGACCTGAAGGGAATGACAGAGGAGCCATGAAGATATCTGGGGGAAGAGCATTCAGTAAAGGACAGAGCACATGCAAAGGTCCTGAGGTAGGAATGTGGCTGACAGGTTTGGGGACCAGCGGGAAGGTAGTATAGTTAGACAGAAGTGAGATGGAGAAGAAGAGCAGACAGTGACAGGTGGGGAGGCTGATCACATGGGATCTCAAGGCCACTGTGACGACTTCAGCTTCCCGTCCAGGTGAGATGGGAACCATCGAAGGTTTTGAGCAGACATGCGATGCGATGTCACTTGAGTGTTAACAGGGTCGCTGTGACTGCAGTGAGACAATAGGCCACTGGAGAGGGGGTGAAGACGATGGTGCTCGGCCAATGCCAGGGCAGTGGAGGTCGGGGGAAGTGGTTGGGTTCCAGGTATATTCTGCCGCTGGAACGGTACTCGCCAGGCATCGCCCCTGGGCCTGTGCACCATTTTCTCTCATCCTCACAACCACCCTATGAAGTACAGAAAAGGAAATTGAGGTTCGGAAAGGTCCAACAGCCAGTGAGTGAGAGATTCCACCCAGGCTTATCAAAGCCTGAAGCCCAAGTTCTTCACATCTCACCTCAATACCTGCCTGGTCAGGATTCCAATAAGAAAAATACCCAGGCACAGAGTTAAGACAGTGACAAAGTTAAGACAGTAACCAGCTGAGAACGTCATGCTAATTTGGAATTGTTTATACAATGTCATCTTAACATACTTCCTCTTTACTTTAAAGCTCAAATGATTCTTATCAGAGTTAAGCATGTTTATTTTTATTTATACAGTTTCCAACTTCTAATCAATCTTCTTGTTTTAAATTTCATCTAAAATCATCAGTGAAAAGAGAAAACTATAAAGAGAGAGGAAGCATTTGATAATTGCAAGATATGAACTAAGGCACCTCATTTCTTACGAGAATCATCGATCACTGCTGTGGGCCAGGCCCTGGGCCACCAAACCTGGCCAGACAGGGATGACTCTGACACAGCCCCTGCGGGGCGGAATAGAAAAGACATTTACAACCAGCACATGAGGCGAACCGTATCCAGGGTGACCCAGGTAACTGAGCAGAGAGGTGCAGCCAGGCAAGGCTGGAATCTGAACATGAGCAGGAGGAAGAGGGCTCCCAACAGCCTAGAAAAGGGCCAGCAATGAAGACCAGCAAAAGACAAACAGTCGAGCTGGGGCAGAGGTGCTCCAAAGTCTGAGCTGGCAGGTCTTCCAGCAGGCGAAGGGTCATCCTGTACTAGCTCTGTAGGAAGGATGGGCAGGGAGTCCTCAGGGGAAGGAGAAAAAGTCAGGGGTTCTCCCTCTGCACTACTGCTGAGGACAATTATTAAAACTCAATGCTGGATGCAACGACTTTAATTTATAGAGCCCCAGGAGCCTGTGTGGTTCTGTGGCCAAGTCCACATGGGGGTAGGGGTAGGAAGCCCCTTTCTGGAGCCCGAAGTGGGAATCTAAGGCTCATCTGTCACCTCCACGACAGCCCAGGGCCAAGTCTCTTTAAGTAAGTTGAGAGAGGGAAGGAGAGATAGAAAGGATGGAGAGAAAACAGAGAGGAATGAAGAATAGAAAAAGGAAAGGAGATGAGATAAAGAAAAAGAGAAGGGAGAGATACATAAGTTCCAAAGGGCAGGCACGTCCTTACCCAGAAACACCAAGCCCTGGTCTGGTCAGTGGCAGCGCCCAGGAATCTGAGGATATAGTCAAAGGGACATGGAAGTCCAGGAGGCTCCAGCCACACAGGAAAGACCCAAGGGAAGACCTGGAGCTGCTGCAGCCACATGGAAGATTCTATCCTGCCCATCTTGATACAGCTGTGCCTGCATCCTGAAGTCATACCAATGCCCTCACAGGAATACACGCACCCCCAGGAAGGCACCAACACATAGGCACAGACACAGAGGCACTCACTAAGACATGCACATGATCAGACTTACAGATGTGTATGACACACAGAGAGGCACAGAGGCCCCAAAAAGAACGCATATGCTGTACAGTAATGCTTGCATGGATGTCAACAGAAAGCCATGGACTCACCTCCACAGATACTGACAGAGGTGCTCAGACACGCACTGATATGGAGGCCCCGATATGAACACACCTGTGCAGATATTGAGAGATGTGTACACAGGGACATCTGCAGATACAAACAGTAATGTACAGACACATGCTGACAGCTGTGTACATATGAGAAACTCACTTATGCACAGACGTGCAAGTACACATACACAGGCACACACTGACACACAGACACGCCTTGTCACGACTACATGGACGCACCTATTCTTGTACTGATATGTGATGCGTATACACACATTTATAAGCACACATGTTCCCAGATGTATCCTCAGACGTGCACGCCCACAAAGGCACGTTCGGGGACACTGGCCGACATGCTCAGGCATTGCCAGAAGCCAGGCACCTGCACACGGCTGGGCTCTGTTCTGAGCTCAGGCCCCGCTTCTCAGCACCCCTAAGCCGGCTGTCCTCAAGCCAAGCCCTCTCCTGCCCCACTCCTGCCAGCTGCCTAGCTTTGGCTCGCTCCCTTGCGCTCAGACCCTCCCACCATCCCTTCGTCTGCCCACTGGCCCTGGCCCAAGCCCCAGGCTCCAGGATGGCAATTGCCCCATTCTCCCAGGTGCCGACTCAGCCAAATTTTACACCCAAAAGTGGAGCCAGGCCAGCGGGGCTTGTTGCAGCCTGCTTGGGGCATCAGCATGGCGGGGGGGGGGGGGCGGGGGGGAGCGGGGGGCGGCGGGAAGGAGCCAGGATCCCGTAGTAGCAGAGGGCAGAGCAGCCCCAGCTGCCATGCAGGCCTGCCTGGCAAGGCTGCCAGCTTCCTCTTCTCTAAGTGGTCCACCCTCTGCAGGCCTCAGGCTCCTCACCTCTGAAATGGAACCACCCACTTGCCCCACCAATGGATCAGTTCAGTATGTATGTACATCATCTCCCGGATAGCAAAGGGATATTACCTAACCTTCCATTGTTTTTTTCTTTACAATAACTCTAAGACGTAGATTTCATTTTCCCTGACTTACACCAGGTGGCTGAACTCTGGAAGGGTAAGTCACTTACTCAAGAGATCAGACAGCACTGGAACCAAGGTTCCTGCTCCAAATTCCACATCTTTCATAGTCAGTCAATATGCAGCGCATGAGCTACCAGAGTCCAATCACTTGCCCACAGCAGACATCACTAATCGATAAGGCTCTTTTTGTGGTGAATCTGGACTTGGCGCCTAGGATGAAACCTTGTCACTGCATCTAATTCATCTAATTCAGAGGGTGGATGTAACAATTCAGTGGGATCAAGGACAAAAGGTATTTTGGAAGAGCACTAGTGAAGTGCTTATCAGAGGCATTTTAGTACCATTTCCAAAGGTGGTTCACATCCAAGTCCTCCCCGGTCCCACTACACTGGGGAGACAATTAAGGACGAGACGGCCACTATCATTGCTCCGTTCCACAGAGGAAGAGACTGAGGCCCAGGCAAGTGAGTCCAGGGCCACACAGCTAAGAGTCAGGGGCGGGACTGGGATGCATCGACTCCTGTTTCAGTGCTCTCTGAACATCCACAGCCCCAGCCAGGCAGGCCGGCCCAGAGCGTGCGGCACGGGAGAGCCAGGGCTGGGAGGCGAGCAGGAGGGCCCGGACTCCTCCCAGTAGAAAGGAATCAACCCTACAACTAATTGGTTCAGAGTGCTTCTTTTGACCCTAATTAGCTATTTGTCATGTCTCCATTTGCATACCAGAAAAGATGCAAATTTGCATATTTGTAAATGAGGCTGGGCCTGGATGTGGGTTCTGGAAGAACTTGGCAGTTGCTGGCAGGCAGGGAGGCAGCTGGCTCTTGCCACTGAAGCATAGGCCGTGGAATGAGGAGATCTGGAAGACAGCTCTTTGGCTCAGGCCTGAAGGGACTCTCAAAGGGGGTCAGACAAGATGGCCTGCCCCCTCCTCCCCCTGGGGCTGAGTGGTGGGCACGGAGAATGGGTGAGCCTAACACTGCTATTTTGATTAGATGAAACAAGAAGAGGGGAATATAAAGTAATTTCAGGACGCTCTGTGCTGGGAAGCCTTCTGTTCCCATCCTTGGATAGAATCTGTAACACTTGCAAGGGGGGGGGGGGACGTCCCCCTCCACCACCTCTCTAGAGAGGAAAAAGGCTTGGGAGGGAACAGAGGTCAGGGGAAATCTCACCCTAACACCCACCCATACACAAACTAACTCTCTCTCTTTCTCTCTCTCTCTCTCTCTCTCTCCCCGCCCCCCCACTCAAACTCCTAGGTTCTGAGGCACACGTTTACTTGTACACACATCTACAATTCACTTACACATACACACATACACACTCTCACACACACACCCCAGGAGCACCCTCACACACAGCACCCCCAGACCCACAGAGACGCACATGCAACTCTTAACTGGAGAGGCACATTCGCACATGCAGACATTCCCAGACTTCCCGCCACATACACATTCACGCCCTTACACATACAGACACACACTCAAACACTTGAACATAGATGTAGGCATACAGACTCACTTAAGCTGTGTGTAAATATTTACATACACACACACACATATGCCATACATGAGCACATCCTTGCTGAGACCCAATTCCCTGGCAAATTCTGGAAAATCTGACCCCTCTGCCAGAGTTTCTAGTGCCTCTTTGGGAAGGGACAAAAGAAGCTAGTAGCCATTCTTCCTAGAAAGGGAGCAGGTGTATCCCCAAAGAACTGACCCCAAGTAGGGGATTAGTTCCTTCTCTAGGAGAGTAATGACTAAGGAATGAACCAGTGCTTTCTGGGCTTTGGTCTAGGGCTTGGAGGAGGGTCTGGATGGGCCTTGACAAACAGGAGAGCGCAGGAAGCCGGGGCCGGGGAAGCAAGGATATATTGGTGGGGCTTGGCCCATGCATTGAGCAGGAAAGCCTTGGTGCCTTGGGATTTCCACGTTGACCTCAAGGGCCACTGTGGAATGGGGTGTCACAAGCTGCTGTACCTTCAAGGATGCGAGCACCAAGATGCCAAGCTTAAAGGGAGTCCCAGACCCATGAGGCTTCCTGGAATGGGGGCCAAGGTGCTGACACTGGGGTCTGGAGGCCCAGAGTTAGGGACTGAATGCTTCAACCACTGTTGCCATTGCCAGCACCTCCTCCCCAATGCCTGCATCTCAAAAGGCAAGCTAAATCGCTCCGTATTTGTAAATTAAATATAGCTGCACTCCAGCTTTCCAAAGAGCTGGGAAGGAGAGAAGGAGAGAGAAAAAGAGAGAGAGGAAGAGAAGAAAAGCTGCCGCCCTCAGGAAAGTCTGGCTGGTACAGATTGCCTGAGTCATGAATATTCATCTGGCGAATGAGGAGAGCGGGAGTTTGCATAACAGCTCCGCCCACCCAACTGAAAGAAATGTCACCGCCTTTGCCAATAAAGTGCCAAAGGAAGCCGGTGGAGGCTGCCAGCCAGACGGTGCCAAACTGCTGACTTCCACTCCCAGGCGTGGAGAAAGCACATTGTTTCCGGCCCAGGGAGCTGCCACTTGGGGCTGGGGGAATGGAGCTGGTTGCTGGGAAAGAACCAGGAGGAAAAGTTTCACTCACCACCCCCAGGAAGCCTGGTGGGCAGAGTACCTGGGCCACAGCCCTCCTCAGAACCCCTCCAAAGAGAAGCTTAAACTCCAGATCAAGGGCGCCCACTCTGGGTGACCACCAAGGATCAAGGTCCCAATGACAAGAGCTCTATGTTTGGGATGCCCTTAAAGAAATCTCAAGAGGGTCCTCAAGAGGATATTAGAGACCAGAAGACAAAGGGACAAACTAGATGTCACTCTGGTACCTAGAAGTCCACAGTAACCTTGGCCCCATTTTGCAGAAGGGAACATCCCAACTGCAGGTAACTCTTTCCTCTCTGGGTCACATTCACTTCCAAGGCCCAATCTCAATGTCTCTCATTCCAAGAAGTCTCCAACACCCTTTTCCAACACCTAGTCTGTCTCCATCCTTGGCGTGCCCTCATCCCCCGTCCTGAAAGTTTGCCATAATGCCAGCCCTCTCCCTGCACATAGCCACTTCCTCTCCCCTGGGCTGTGGGCTCTGAGGTCAAGGGCTGTGGCTAGCCAATTGGTCTCAGTGTCCCAGCCCAGCTCACGATTCGGAGAAGGCATTGAATAGACTGTTTTCTTCTACCCATTTCCGTCCCTATGCCTGCACCTGGCCCTAGGTCCTTCTTGTTGCCCTGAATCATGCTTGTCAAGTCCTTGGGAGGTGACACTCTTCCAGCAGCTCAGTCTAGGTCCATTGGGATCAGGACTAGCGCTGAGAGGCTGGCCTCCCAGCCTCAGGCCCCGTTTCCCATGAAGATAGCTGAGAGGTTCTTGCTCCCCGTGGCATCCTGTCCTCATGGTAGCACCCACTCGGTGGTGTTACAAACGGGCCTGCCTGCCTCAGAGTCTGCCGCAGCTGGCTCCCTCCAGTAATTACCTAAATGAATGGAAGAAGCAGAGCTGGAGAGAGGATGTTCTCTTAGTACAGAAAAGCAATTAGGGCTGTGGGCGTCTCCAGCTGCTGCTCCTGTTATGTAAAGTTTGGGATGTGTACTTGGGACTTAATGAGGATATTTATGTGTTCGCATCTTACCTTCACAGGCTGTTCATTTCAAGCATCCCAAGTATTCTTGGGCCAAATACGCAGCAGTACAAGCGAGGCAACAGGCTCCGAGGGAAAAGTACCACCGCTGGGCAGCCAAAGGGCCCCTCTCCAAGGGCTCTTGGAACCCTAGAAATCAATGATGATACCCACCTGGATCCTGGCTCCCTTCCACAGCATCCCTGACAAGCCCGCACTCCCAGGCCTACAGGGACTGGAATTCCTTTACTGCCTCCATCATGGTTAAAACAGCTGCAATTTTTGCAAAGTTCTTCCTTGAACTGAGCCGGAATCTGCCTCTTTGCAACATCCCCACATCAGTGCAAAAACTGCACCTGGGACCACATAGAAATGTTGCTCCCTCTGCCCCAGGACAGCCATTAGTCCTGCAGGAGGTAAATTGGCATTAAATCGAAAAAGTTTCTGTGGCCGAATAAGTTTAGAAAAATTCTACGTCAAAGTTTCTTTGCTGCAAGACTTCTCAGGGCCTTTACCGTATTCATATGCCCTAGGCTGTGGGTGCTGCATTTCATAAACATGTTTGTTCACAGAACCCTTTTCTGTAGAACAACCTCAAGTAGCTAGGGTTCCAAGAAGCATACTCCAGGAAACACTGCTTCAGCAGGTTAAAAGCAAATGTTTAATTCCTTGGCTTGAACTGCTTCGAGCAGCCCTCCTTAACTGGGTGTGATGCCTGGACCTCTTCCCATCCTGGTCAGTTTCTATAGATGAGCCTTGCTCATGTGTCTGCGTTCCTCCACTGCTCCTGACAAGTTCTGGCCACTGAGAGTCCAGAAGAGCCTTTACCCAGGCCCTCGTGCTCCCATTGATGCAATCAAAACACCACTGGAGACACAGGAGCTGAATCGCTATCTTTCCCTAAAGTCCTCCCGACAAGTCACTCCTTCTTCTTGCTCTCCAGCCCTGCATTGGAACCCAGAGGCAGACCCCCTCTACGCCAGGTGTTCCAGACAATGGGGTTCTTGATCTGCCTTCCCTGGACAGCCAGAAGATGAGCCACAGTGAGCCCCAAATATCTGTGTACCAGCTAGTAATTCACACACCATTGGGCTTTTTTTCAGTCACCCAAAGCATAAATTTGTTCTCGTATCTCATCACCTCAGACTCACAGACAGAGCTCTCCGATCACACTGGGCTCCAGGCCCAGAGGCTTCCCAGACCGAAGCCATCATCAACACCTGCCCCGGGAGGCCCTGGCTCCAATGGGCCTCCTTTCTCCTGCGCCTTTAATCACCCCCTCCATGCCTGCCTTCTCATCACCCTTCAAGTATGCGTTCAAGCCCAGGCATGGAAAATAGGTTCATCTCACTGGCCAAGTCCATTAGATTACTAGTGGCTCCCTGGCCTGGCTGTTGGGAGAAAGATTTTGAGTTTTCTCCCAGGCTTTACAGAATGACGGACACGTGATGCCTGCCGGTGTTGGGGAGCGGGCAGGGTGGCACCTGTGCCAGCTATTGCCATCCCTGATCACAGCTCAGTCCCTTTTCCTCGAACCTGCTCCCCCAAGCTATAAGCGTCCTCTCTCCCATGACAAACTCTCTCCCACACCCACACACGCACACATACAGCCCCACTCTCCCAACACTGCTCTCTCTGAGGTCACCAACAAACTCCTATTTGACAAGTGCCGTGTCCTCTTTTCGGTCTCAATGCCCCTGCAGCATTAGACATGGTTGACCTTTCTCTGGAAATTCGCCCCTGCCCCCACAGAGTTCCGAGGCATTCTGTGCCACTGGCCATCCCTCGTCTTCCTGACCGCTCGTCCTGTTTCTTCTCTCTCCTATCTCTATCTCATACATGTGGCCATGTTCCAGGGCCCAGTTTTCAGCCCTCTCCTGAGCCTACCCATGCACTCCCTCCCTCCAAGATTTCATCTGCGGCATCGTCCTTGGGGAAAAGGACAATGTGCCCCTGTGATCAGTCTCCTGCAGCCCACCAGCCACTGCCACAAGCCAATGCCCTGAAAAACGAGCGCCTCCTCTTTCCTCCAGAATCAGCTCCTGCTCTGGGTTTGTCGCCATGCATAAGAATCAAATTCTTGGCTTTCATCTTGACTTCTTACCCATATCCATTAAATCACCATGTGCTGATTCCTCTTATTTAATATTTAGCTAATTTCCAAAATAAAAAGAAATTTATTATTTGTTCTGACTGAAAAACACATATCTTCATTATTTAAAAAAAAATCAAATCAAAAGTATGAAAAAGAAAGTAAAAATCACCCAAAATCCTACCTCCCAGATATAACCACTCCTAGCATTTTGATGAACAGCCTTCCAGACATATCTCTATGCATATATACACATAGAAATCTATGTATATAATTTTATAGAGGAGGGATTGTATTATACATACTGTTCTCACTGACACCTGCTTTTCTCTCTCAACAATATGTCATAGACATCTTTCCATGTCAATAAATAGAGCTCTACAAAATTATTTTAATTACTTCATAGTATTTCATTGTATGTATGTATCATACTTTAACTGGGTCTCTATTGATCGTTTAGAAGTTGTCAAGATTTTACTCTCCTAAACAATGTCGTAATAAATAGCCATGTGCATATCTCTTTGCTCATTTTTGCAATGATCTCCTTTGTATAAAATTCTACAAAGGACATTACTGCAATGAGGTAGGCAGTATTTCTAATTTCGTCGCTCTGCCCTTCAGAAAACTTACAACGATATACATCTCATCAACAGTGCCCAGCACCTGTCTTCCCACACCCTTGCCAACCCTGGGCTTTAATGTTTGGCCAAGCTGACAGAAGGTAAATGACACTCATTTTTATTGGCATTGCTTAGACTATTAGTGAGAGTAAACGAATATCTATTCGTGTGTTTCGGTCATTCGCAATTATTTTCTTTATAAATAGCCTGTTCATGCCCTTTGCCCATTTCTCTAATGAGATAGTTATCTTTTTCTTAATGACTTGTAAGAGTTCTTTGAACATTTGAGATCAGATTAAACATTTTATCAGTCATATACGTTTTCTCTCTCTTTTTTTTTATTTTTCTGTTAATGGTCTTTCAGCTACTTAAATTTTTAATGTTCATATATCCAAATTTATCAATATTTTCTTTTATGATTTCCAGATAGCATATCATGCTTAAAAGGACCTTCCCCACCTTAGGATGATCAAAATATTCCTTCATATTTAGATTTCTATAGTCTTCATGGCTTGATATTATTGTACTAAGGTAGAAAACTAGCTTATATTGTAATGGCTAGCCCGTTAACCCAGCATTATTTCTAAAACAGCCCACATTTTCCCAATAGAAACATCATTTTATAATATGTAAAATTTTCTTAAATTCTTGGATCTGTTTCTGGACTCTCTTTCCTATCCTAATGATCTGTCTATTCTTACATAAGAATTTTAATGTTTATCCCTTTATAAAACATTCTAATATCTAACAGAGTAAATATTTATCACTTTTCTTTTTCAGAATTTTCCTGACTACTCTTGTTTTTTATTCTTCTAAGTTAGCTTTAAAATTATTCTGTCAAATTTTTTTAAAAAAAGAATTTCGTGCGGGACTTGATTGAATTATCTTAATTTTATATATACGATTAAGGAGAATCCACCCAAGAACTAGGTATGTGCCATATTTTTATTCAAGTCTTTCATATCCTTCAGAAGAGTTTTCTGGTTTTCTTCATATAAATTCTACATGTATCTTATAAAGTTTATTTCCTGGTATTTTACGTTACAGTTTTCTTGACACTGGATGAGACTTTCCATTTTATCTTCCACATAGTCACTTTATAAACGGAAAGGCTATCCATTTTTGTTCATTGTTTTGTTGCTGGTCATTTTACTAAACTCTATTTTTTCCAATTGCTTTCAAAAAAATTGTCTTGGGTTTTCCAAATAAATAGTCATCTTATCTGCAAACTATGATTATTTGCGCTCCTTCTCCAATATTTACACTTTCTATTTCATCTTGTCTAATTGCAATGTCTAGCACTTCAGGAAAAGTGTTTTAAAAACTATTCATAACAACAGCTACCCTGATCTAGTTTCTAACTCTAATAAGAATATATCTTAGGGTTTCACCAGCCTAATGTCTCTCATCCATTCTTTTCACTCCTGTGACCACTACTCTAGTCTAGCTCATATTAATTTCTCACTATGTTATCACAGGCATGAGGAATAAGAATACAGGGTCAAAGGCAGATGAGCTATGTTCAAGTTCTGACTGCCATTTGCTAACTATATGATCTAGTCAGGTTACCCAAGATCTTTGAAACGCAGTTTCAAAATAATAAAAAGGGGCATTATTGTAAGGATTAAGTGAGATGATATATACACTATGCACAGTATCAATAAACAATCATATTTTTTAACTCTCAGGCCCCAAATTGTCCTTCCCATCCAAACCTATATCCCATTTAGGTTGATTTTCCCAAAATACCACTGTGTTCACATCACTCTATCACTCTTCCTCCACTGCTCAAACCTCCAATCATTTCCCATTGCCAAAGAATAAAGTTCAAATTCTTAAACTTGTGTCTGAGTCTTTCTGTTATTCAACCCCAAACTTCCTTTTAGCCTTATTTCCTGTAGCCTCCTGCAGCCCCCACTCGTCACACCACAGGTCACACTTCCCTACCACACCTTTACTCCAGCCGAGATGTTCTCCTTACTGATGGCTGCCTAACACCAAGCAGATTCTCACTCCCCAGATTACTGTAACAGATCCCTCCTTCAACCCCTTTATCAGTTTTTAGTTGCAAGGAATATGAAAATAAAATCCCAACTGGTTTAAAAAGTAGATTTATTATCTCACTTAATTAAATAGTCAAGACACAACAGGCTTCAGGCACAGTTTGATCAGGGATGCCATTTTTCCGTGATTTTTGCAGGCTCCTCCTACCTCCCTATGTTGACAGTAGTCTCAGGTTGTGCCCTTAGTCACCAAACGCCTGCCTGGAATTAAAATCAAATGCTTCCTCATTCAAATCCAGAGAAACTGGATGTTTCTCCAGCCATCTAACGGAAGTTTTGAGCTCCTGTCTGATTGGGCCAAGCTACACCAATCCTAATATCCAGGGGAATGTATGTACTGATTGATTTCCAAGCAACCAATGTGCCAAGTTGGGGTGGGCGAATTATCCTGACTGGCTAAACCAATCAGGATTCATCTCTGGAGCAACACACATTCACTGTTGGAGATGGATGGAGTGCTGACAAACTCAGTTGTACTACAACCTCTTCCACTTCACTTTCCTGGGACATGGGCTTCCTTGAAGACCCACGTCAAACCCCAGACCTCTGATAATGTGCCAACTCCCTTTTACCTTCCAGAGAGACCTTACTCTCTGCTCAACACATGGTAGCCACAGTCCTATATGATGTATTTATACAGTCCTTTGTTCATTCTTTACCATTAATAATCAGACTGATTAGAGTCTGTAAAACACTTTATACAAGCTAGCCCTTTAGACCTTCACAGCAAGCCTCTGAGACTCAGAGAGATTAAGTGACCTGCCCTGTATCACACAGCCAGAGATGATATGATGACATTGCCCCAGAGGTCTCTGTAGCAAATTCTCTCTCCCTCCCTCTCTCTCTCTCTCTCTCTCTCTCTCTCTCTCTCTCTCTCTCTCTCTCTCTCTCACACACACACACACACACACACACACACACGCACGCACACCCCTCACTCTCCCTCCACTCCCCAACTCAGGCCTGACCTAAAGATGCAGAACCTCCCAGCACCACTTCTTTTTTCCCACTTCACCTCAATTTCTAGAGCTCTGAGACTTTCTCCACAAAGTACAAAGTTTTCTTGCCAGACAGCAGTTTCTAAGATTTGTGTGACAAGGCCGGGTAAAATTCAAATGACTCTGGGTGATTTAATCTGCTTGGGGCTGGGGTGGTAAATCAGTTCAGCCCAGGCTGCCACAGCCGCCCCAGAAACCCACAAGCTGAGCTGATGATAGGAGCCTATCTGCAGATCTGCAGGTGAGGGCCCAGGAAGCGTGAACTGCGGCCTGGGGAGTTCCCCTCCACTGCACTCAGAATACATTTGGTGGGTCCTATAGCCCAGAGCCTCTCCCGGCCTACATGTTCCACCAGGAAGCATCTCTCTCAAGGATGCAGCCCCAATTCCTTCCTCCCCCGTCCGCCAATGTCGGCACTGTCTCCCAAGTCCACACCGGACTTTTCAGGGGAAAGCAGCCTACATCGGTCAAGCTTTCATTGGAACTTCAGCCTTGATGCCAGGTCCTTGCACACCCACACACCCATTACCTCATTCCATCTTCACAACAACTTAATGAGGGAGGCTTGTCCATCCCCAGTTTACAGGTGACTTAATTGACGCCCAGAGTGATTAAATAACTTGCCCAGGGTTATTATATAGCTAGCAGGAGGCAGAGCCAAGATTCAAATCTAGATTCATAAGACTCCAAAATCCTCATGCTTTTGACTCCATCCCTCTGTGGGCAGTAAGAAGGTGGCAGCTTATACTGCAACCATGTCATCTGAGAAACGAGAGTCCCTGGTTGAAAGGGAGTCGTTACTCTGAGCTAACGAGACAATAGTTTTTCTTATACAAAGGAAGTGTCAAAGGGGAATGCAGTCACACTGTGACATACCTACTGTGTGCCAGCATGTGTGCATACGTGGGTGCCGTGTGCCAGGTGCTCAACACCCATCAACCTAACCATCTCGCTGTAAGCAGTGGTACGCTGGCAAATATTTACCAGCCAGCAATCTGGAGGAAAAAGCAATCCCTGATTTGTAGCTTTTGCCAGTTTCTATGGTATAAATACGCCCACTATGGTCAACTTCAAGCTACCAATAGGATGTCACTGAACACAGAGTTGGAAAGAGCTGCCCTCAATCTGTTCTGTAAGCCAGGAAGAACCCACTCCAGCACGCTGCTGCCTGTAAGAGAGGCTTTATGAAACCCACTTAACAGATGAGACCATGCAAAAAAGGTGCTCAGCCTGAAATCCACTTCTTTATACCTTTCTAAAGTCCACATTCTCTCCATAGCTCCATACTCTCTGAACCAGAGGTGATGCAGGGAGCCACAATCGCCTGATCGCCAATCTCCAAAGGAGGGTAGACTCTTGTGAAGTCCCGAAGAACAGAAAACCAATGGGTGGAAATTCAGCAGCTCAAGGTCCAGCATAAGGAAGAACTTCCTGAATGCCCATCTAGACGAATAGCTCCAGGAAGGCAACATCCAGCTGTGCCTGGCACATAGTAAGTGCTCAATAAATAATGAACGAATAAATGAATTTTTTAAAAAGCCATTATATACATCTTCCATTGATACCTCAGACTCTCTAAATCCATAACTGAATTAATTATCTTTCCAAGAAAACTCATTCCTCCTCCTGTTTCATGTCTCAATATCACCAAGCCAGAAACCTGGGAGTCCTTGACTCTCCCTGCCCATCACTTGCCACATCCAATCAATCACTAAGTCCTATTTACTCCACTTCCTAGTTCCTCTGAAACAAGCGCTGTCCTCAGCATACCTACTTTGCTCCCTGCCTCAGACTGTCACCGTCTCTCACTGAGCTGACACCACGGCTTCTTAACTGGTCTTTTTGCAATCGTCCCTGGCTTGGACCCATTCCCAACCCCTGTCAAATTCATCATTAACAAAGTTGCTAAGGTGATCTTTCAAAACCGGCCCTCTGAGCGAGTCCCACCCATCCCTTCAATGGCTTCCCATTCCTCAGAGGATGGAATCAAAGCCCCCTAACCCCTCCAAGGTGTAGGCCCATCTTCCTCTCCTGTTTGATCATGTACCTCTTCCTCCACCCACGTTGGTCTTTATTGTCTGACACCACCAAATGTCTTGGCATCCCCTACATGCCTCCATCCACGCCTTCGCTCACATTATACCCCCAACCTGGAATGCCCTCTTTGCTCTCTCTCATCTCTCCTCCCTTCATCTCAAAAACTCTTCAAGATGTAAAGTAAGAGGGTTGGTAGATGATTCCTTCTGACACTAACATTTCATGATTCTAATGTCAAGTCTTGATATACAAGGCCTTCTAAATTTGGTCTTCACCTTCTTTCTTCGTGGAACCCTGTAAGGATCCTTTGGGATCCTATAGTCCAATTCCACCATCTGACAAACAGAAAATCTAAGGACATAGAGGGAAAAGGATTTGTCCAAGATCACACAGCAAGTCAGTGGCAGAGCCAAGACAAGAAACAGGCACTTGTCCTCCAGCCCAGGGCTCTTTCTTGACATCATACTCTCCATCCGACACGTGTATTCTCACCACAATCATCACTGCCCTACCCCGACCTACCTCCTGATACCCAACCCAGGCTCTCGCCTTTCTTGCCTTTGCTCACACTGCAGCAAGGCCATTCCTTTACCTCCATTCAACTTCAATGGCTCTCCATCTCTGAGAAGGTCATCAAGCCAAACCCGTCCATACTCCACACCCTTCCCCAAACCACACATATTTATCAGAACCCAGCAACTGATATTCAGTTCACTCACAGCAGTCAATGTCTTATTCCATCTTGCCAAGTAGGATGCCCACTCCCTAGAGCTGGCCGATGTCTCCTTCTCTTTCTTCTTCTCTTCCTCCTCCTGCTTTTATATAACTGCTTGGGGTAACAATGTATAGTGTGAAAAGATGGTTGGCATCTGAGGTCAGATAGATGGAGGTTCAAATCCCACCTCTGCAGATCCCTAACTGGCTGACCTTAATCCATCTGAGCCTCGACTTTCCTTATCTATCAAATGGATCTTCTTCAAGGGTTGTTCTGAGAACTGAATGAGCTCACTCATATCACAGGCCTAACACTTAGTAGGATTTTGATAAATCATAGTTCCCTTTCCGCTGCCCTTCTCAGTGAATCCTCAAGACACTGGGAAAAAAAAGTTCCTGTGGGCTCGAAGGTTAACAGAGTCATGAACACTTTCTCTTACTCCCATCCTCAACAGGCTCTGAGCAGCCTGTGTGCAAAAATGTGGGGTGTATCCAACCCCCCCTTCCCCACCCCCAACAATCTGCTTTAACCTTCTTGTCACAAATGCCTTGTTTATTTCAATATCATCCATTTTACTTTTCTGTTCATGCAAAAAAAAAAATTACAAAAACAGATTTAAGAGGAAAAGAAGTATTTAATGAGTAAAACTGTCTGCAACCCCGTTTCTTTCTCAGGAAAAAGTGGCTGTGATTCTGGCATGAGAGAGGGAAGCTCAACAGCTTCACTTCGCTGCAGCTGCCATAAGTGCATTTCAGAGTGGAACAGAACTTCCAAATTAAACAATATGTCTTTGAGCCAGGCGCTTCCTGTGCCGAATTCAGCTTGGCAGGTGACACCCCAGCTCAAGCAGGGATCCAGCCCCGCTGTGAGCAACTGCAAGGCTCTCTGTTCCTACCCACCTCCAACACAGGACAAATGGCCCCACTGGGTCCTGGCAAACTGCTGACCACCAGGATAAGGACTCTGAGAGCGGAAAGAGGCAGCTGGAAATGGGGTGGGTACACTTGGCCAGTGGCCAAAGGAACCAAGACCTTGAGAGACTAGCACTTTCCTCTCCCCTAAATGAGGGCAGTGTGGCATAAAGATCAGATCCAGGACTTGCTGCTCAAACCAAAGTTCAGAAAAGCTGCAGCCTCTTTCTCTCCTTCAGAGATGTCATTTTGGAGGGCTGCTGTGGATGGAATCCAAGGGTCAAACTCCAGCTCTACACTCTAAGAACCCCCCACAAAAAAAACAGAGGAAGAACTGAAGAAACAGAACAGAGCATATGACCTTCAAATATGTACAATAGTGACTGCCCCGGGGCAAAGAGCAGGCCAGGTCAGGACAGTGGATCCCCTTCCTTGTCCCAAAACGCACACCTCTATTAATGTAGCCCATTAACTCATTGAACTTACTGGTTCTTGACTCCTAAATCTCTTTCTCACGAGCTGCTGCTCCTCTACAATTTTTCCTGTAGTCAAAATGAGCCCCAGCTCATCATTTATCTCTGTGACATTTCATCAATGTTTCATCATGCCACCTTGTCACTCTACCCTGTTGAGATCCTTCTGGATCCTGATTCTGCAAATTTGACCTTTTCTCTGTCATTTTTCTCTGTCCTACCGTCTCCTACTCTTACAGGCCTGCACCCTTTGTGTCTTCTTCCGGATCCTTGGCATATATTGGTCAGAACAAGGTAGAAGGCAGAGCCCACAGCATCCTCTAAAGACCTTTGCAGACTGACCTGGTTCCACTTACATGAACATTCTGTGGCTGTTGTTCAGTCAGGTGAGAACCCCCTCTATTCCCCCTCGTAGCCACCTATCAGATACATCCCCAAGGGTCATGAGAAACCCTATCCTCTGTGTTAGGAGATACAATGAGATGGCAGAAAGGATCAGACAGATCTTCAAAACAGAGACTGTCACATCTAGTGCACAAGCGTGCGAAGATTAAGTAAGACCATGTATTGAAGTGTCTGGCACACAGTAGGTCTCAATAAACAGATTCCACTCTACTCCACACTTGCTTATTTTCTTCATGCACCAGTCATTAAGCTGTTGAGAATCTAAAAGACTTGCCCACTCTTAGTGAACCCGTGTTGGCTCTGGGGATCACTGCTTTCTCTAAGCGTCACAGATTCCACCATCATATTAGGCCCTCCTACTAATTTGAGGTCAGCCGAAACCCTGGATCTTTATTATATGAATTCCTGTCAAAGCAGCCTTCCCTTCCTGGATCTGCGTTGTTTTTTAAATAAAATAGTAACCATAGTAATAATAGCTGAATCCTTTAAATCTCACTATGAAATAAAAAGTATCTCCATTTTGCCTATGAGGAAGCTGAGGCTCGGAGAGTTTAAATAACTTTTCCAGGATCACACAGCTGAAAAGTGTGCAAGCTAAGCAGAGCTCTGTCTGACCCTGAATGCCACACTCTCAACATTAGTCAGCATTTCCTAAATGTTGGTCTTAGCCCAAAGTTCACTTGGTTGAACACGTTTTGGGTCCTGATACTGTCATTCACAGGGGTGGCCACTGCTCACCCCCACCTTCCAGCAGCTCTGTACCAACCACTTTTACATAAAAAAGGACTAGACTGAGGCACAGACCCCATTGCTCTCTGAAGACTGGGATTAGTGGTTCCTCGTCTTGGCTGAGAGGCTACCTTCACACTAAGCTCCTGACGCCTGGGCCCTTGACTCCTCCACAGCCTAAGCACACATCCAGCTTGGACCCTCTTCCCCAGCCCTTTATCAGGACCCAGCCGCCTACTGCCAACCCTGATGACTCTGAACTACCTGCTGCCTCCTGAACCCCAATGTCCAGGATCTCCAGCATCAAAGGGACACCTCAAGGTGCCCCCTCCCACCCACGTATCCAGACTATCTGGATGCTGAGTCCAGCCACCCAGCATGGCTGTCTTCCAGCACTAACCACCAGTCTTTACCCTTCCCTTGACTCCTCCCAGCCCAGGAGTCAGACTGGGCTGCAGGTTGAGGGAATTTCCTAAGCCTGGGGACCAGGTCTACCCATGGAAAAAGGAGGAAGTGGACCCAGGGAGCTGCCAGGACCCGGGCTCAGGTTCGTGGCCACCAAGGGAGCAGCTACTCAAAAAAGGATTCCTAGTGATTCCAAAAGAAACCATCCTTGGGGTGTTTTCAAACCCTTAACAATGTCCAGGCAGGGTGCCCAGAACCTGAAGTCCCTATCAGATAACTGACCAATCCCCCTAGGAGGGCCTCAGAGGACAGAGCTTTGGAGCAAGCCCACCCTACTTCAAAACACGGTCACCTCTGCCATCAAAACCCATCCCTTGACAGTCACACCCATACGAGCACTCTCTTTACAAGCTCATACACACACAAACACACACACACACACAAAACACAAGTCCACTCATACCCTCACTCACACACAGAAGCCCATCCACTGATTCAGTAAATATTGGTTAAGCACCTGCTACATGCCAGGCACACTTCTAGGCATGTGACATACATCAGTGGCCAAACCAGACAGTTTCACCCCTTGCAAAGTCCTTTATTCTAATAGGGGAACCAACAATAAAAAATAAAATTAAATCATTCAGTGCAGTGCAAGTTGATAAGGACAAAAGAAAAATTAGAACAAGATAAGGGAAATTGAAGTGCTTGGCAGGGGGCAGGTAGCAACTTTAAGTAAGATGGTTGGGATGTCATTAACAAAGTGACACTTAAAGTGCTCAGTAGCCACATATGTATGGCCAGCGGCTTCTGTATCAGACAGCACAGTTATAGACATCTTCCCACATTAACTTAGATATTTACTGTCACGAATATCCAAAGACCTACTTAAGCTACCAAATTCCATAAACCTGGAGCACTCCTGAGAGGAAGGTCAATAAATGTCGCGAAGTCAGTGGAATGATCATGGGACCCCACCGCCTCTTCCAGCTAATATGTTTTTTCCTCCTTCCTCCAAATACTGTCTAAATCTACTATCTTTACTTCGTCTTTTCCACTTCCCTTCCTGACACCCTAAAATCTGTTCTTGCATCCACGGAACTCCATCAAAACTGCTCCTGGAAAGATAAACAACACTCTCTTTCTTAAAAAGTAACTTCATTTCACCTTGTTTCCATACTTTTTCTGCATCTTGGTGATATCCACTACTGGTCCACATATGGTAGTTTGTGATCAACAGTATTTTCGGGAGAAAAAGAAGTGACACTTAAAAGAACTCTTGAAGAAGATGATAAAGTTATTCATTCAACCATTCATTCAATAAATATTTATTGAACATCCGCAACCCCACGGTGTGTCATAGATTACTCTAATAGTGGGGATTCAGACATGAACAACACAACTACATCCTGCCCTTGTGGAGTTGATATTCTGACAGAGGAGAAGAAAACCATAAACAAAATACAATGGTTCTCCCCTTATCCGCGGTTTTACTTTCTGTGGTTTCAGTTACCCACGGTCAACAGAGATCCAAAATATTAAGTGGAAAATTCCAGAAATAAAGAATTTGTAAGTCTTAAAGTATGTGCTGTTTTGAGTAGTGTGAATCATCCTTTGTCCAATGTATCTTCGCCTGTGCATCACTTAGTAGCCATGTCGGTTATCAGATTGGCTGTCCTGGTACCACAGTGCTTATGTTCGAGTAAGCTTTATTTTAATTATGTCCTTAAAGCACAAGAGTAGTGATCCTGGCAATTCGAATATGCCAAAGAGAAGCCATAAAGTGTACGTACGTATAAGAAAAAACATAGCATATACAGGGTTCAGTCCTACCCTCAGTCTCAGGCATCCATTGGGGGTCCCCTGAAGATAAGGGTGGAATACTCTAAGTAAATATATAGTGTGTCAGTGGTGATCAATGTAATAGAGAAGATTAAAGCAGAGGAGTAAAAAGGGGGGAGGGTACAACTTTAAGCAAGGATGACCTCATTTTCTCACCCTTAATTTCTTCCACTAAACAAACCTACCCTTAGATAATTTCTCAAACTCACCATCACACACACCACTCACATTAGACTCCACACAGACTCACAATTGAAACATAGGTACACCAGCATCCTCTCTGCTGTGAAAAGTACACTCATAAACATACCCACACACGCACACACACACATACAACATGCCTAGGCACAAACATGCACACATACTCAGCACAAACACACACACACACACACAGCTCACTCGAACTTCAGAGAAACACACCCTCCAGGTCACATAGAGAGGCTATAAGGTCAGAATTGGCAGGACCTTCAGCAGCCAGAAGGAACTAAAGACCAGAGAGGGGCACCAGCTCCCCCGGGGGAGAGCAGCAGGCCAGTGTCGCAGTGGGCATGACTTCAGTTCCAAATTCTTCATAATACATCACACTCACCCCTGTCTGTAGACTGCCAACCTCAGCACCCAACAAATACACTCACACTTGTGAACATCCAGAGATTAGCGCACAGACTTGCATACAGGGACACACACACATTCACACAAAGACGTAAACCTCATTCCCCTCTTCCAGGCAACAAGGTGGTGTGAGATTTGGAGGGCTTCTTGCAATTTCGGCATTGCTTGTTCACTTCACCCTCTGCCACCCACCCCACACGCCCCAGCTCTTTCAGCAACCACCATGTTTTTCTCCTGCCCTGACCTGTGGCTGTGAGTTCCATGGATGGCATGTGTGTGCGTACAAATGCATCATATGCGAATGTGTACAGTGTGGTCTGCAAATGGTGTGCACATTTGTGTGTAAGTGTTCATGCATGGGGAGTTTGCCATGTGTGAGAACCTTTATGTGTATGTGCAGGTGTGTATCTGTGCACATGTGTGTGCATGCTCCCAGGAAGACAGAGAAATTTATAATCTAAATCCTGCTTCTCGTGGGGGATGAAAGCAAAGCAAAGTTCAGGTTTAAATCATACCACCATGGGCAGGAGGGGTTCCCTGGCCTTACATGATTATCTGCGGTGTGCAGCAGAACGGGCTGGCAGGCAGGAGGCAGCCAGCAACCCGTCAGCAGGGAGTCATTTGTTGTCTCCAGGCCCCTGGGACCTGCTGTGACTGCTCCAGGAGCGGGAGACCTAGAGTGCAGCAGTGAAAATCACATGCCTGTCCCAGGTGCTGGCGGGGCGGTGGGGAGGAAGGAGGCTGGCATCCGGCTCAGGCTTCCTCGTGCTATAGAAAAGCAGAAGGAGAAGAGGCAGGAACCCACGGGCCAGAAAGAAGCCCAGGCACTTCTTGGCCTGAATGGAGAGAGAGGGTCCAAGTAGGAGGTAGCCCTGGCCCCAGGGCAGACCCCACCCTGCCAACCTATTCACCAGCCAGGAAAACATCCTCGGGGCTCCAGGAGGTCACAGCCTCAAGCAGCCTGAGCTCCCCTGACTTTTCACCCTGCAACAGTCACCTCTTCCCTCCTCTCTCCCTTGTCTCTTTGTTCCTGTGTGTTTGTTCTTTGTTTCTCCTTATCTCTGGGTCTGGGATTCTTTTATCTCCTGTGTCTGACTATCTGGACTTCTCTCTCCATCTGTTCATCTTGCACTCTTCTTTTCAAGTCCCTCTATCAGCCCTAACTTCAAGGCTTCTCTCTGCTGACCCCTGTCACCTGTGACCTTGCTTATAATACATCACACCCCTCCCAGAGCACGTGATAGCCTTTGAGCCTCTCATCATTTGAGGGGACAGGCTAGGAGGGTCAGGATTGGAAATCCCGTTTATAGATGAGGAAACCGAGCCCCCCAGAAGCTAAGAGGCTTGTCCAAGGCCACGCAACTAGCACAGAATTAAAAATCCAGGTGTATTTCCATTGCATGACCAGCCTCCCATAAGTCCATATCACCTGGAAGGAAGAACAGTTCTCCCCAGTACCCCAAACCCAAAAGGGAAGAGAGTTTAAGAACCCAGTGCCACAAAACAGCTCATCTCCAGCCCAACCACTAAAACTGCTTTCGAGTCACTAAAGGTCCTAGAAAACACAAGGGCTAAGATGGGAAGCGGGAGGACTCTGTATGTCCTCCCAAGGATGCCCTATCCCAATCCCACTCTCCCCGGAAGTCTGAAGTCTCTGTACATCCCTATTCCCCAGGCCCACCTGGAATGAATGAGCTTCCTGCTTCTTGAGTAAGTGCCTCCTGAGGGCTCAGTCTTCCCATCTGTACAATGGGGACGAGGAGGTTATAATGCTCACACTGCTGAGCTAGGCCCCTGCTCCAATCAACACAGCGGCTTCTCTCCCTCTCTAGGACCCTGATCCCTAAAAGACCTCTAACTTCAGCAATCAAGAACCCTTGGATACCTCTGGAGATCACAGTGGTTCCACAGGCCCAAACCAGCTTTGCCCGCATGGGCAGCTGAACAGCAACCGCCAAGCCCGGAGACAGAGCCCCATCCACAGCGAGGTCCGGCAGCCTCCTAAAGCCTCCGCCTCCGGCCCCCACCGAGAGGCGTCAGCAGCAACGACCCGCCAGGGCCTGCCCATTTTCCTTTCTTTTCATTGCCGGCTCCGCACAGTTACAGAACCAGGTCTCCACAGAGTAATTTACTGGCAGAATCTCTCCCAGAATCCAGCTTGAAACCAAGCTGTAAAAACAGCTTCGAGTGTAAATAATTCATGCAGACAATATGACTTTTTTATGTAAATTCGGTGCATTAACCCTCTATTATAATGATGGACGACAGATAGGGGCGACGTTGCCTTGGTAAGAGCTAATGGATGGCCGCCATAAATTCACTGCACATTTTATTGTGTTGCTGGAAATTGTGCCTTCAGGCAATGCTGTTTACTTTTATGTAAAACTCTAGGTTCCCTAAATATTACAAATATTTTACATCCAGCTCCTCAGCATTTGGGCTCTGCCCACAAATCAAGCTTTCTCCATGTGAGTTGTAATTAAAGGTTTGTTGTTTTTTTTTTCCTGGGACAATTATCTCCAACTATAAAGAGAAATATTTTTCCCCTTTAGATGTTCCGTCATTGACTTATTAACAAATCCTTTGAAGAAGGAGGTTGGAAGCGACTCGCTGTGGTACTTGGCATGAGTGGGTCGACAGGAGAAGGGGCGCTGTGGGTACAAGAGCTTGGTGGCTGGCTTTTATGTGTGGCCGACACTCCGGTTTATTTACACATATGATATTCTTCCTCCCCCCCTCTT
Organism: Rousettus aegyptiacus; assembly: GCF_014176215.1. Classification (NCBI taxonomy): domain Eukaryota; kingdom Metazoa; phylum Chordata; class Mammalia; order Chiroptera; family Pteropodidae; genus Rousettus; species Rousettus aegyptiacus. Next base: position 24,254,698 of record NW_023416284.1, on the reverse strand, counting down.
CCTTTCTATAATTCATGACCACTTTAGCAGGGTAATTCCTCTAGCCACCTTTGCAAGAGATTGGCCCCTTGCAGGGTCCCTGCCTACGCTCCTCTGGGGACATAGACGGCTGGGCCTTATGCCCAAGAGGGTCAGAAGTAGTCTTCACAGCTGGCTGCCCATACACAAGCCAATTCATCCCTCCTCGACCCCCACCGCTCACATGGCCCACACCGCCTTGCTTGGAAACCCAGGGTTTCTTGCACTGATTCTCCTTTAATCCAAAGTGCTGGAAGTGCCCCTTGGCTCAGTCCCTGCCCAGGCAGAGGTCATGAGGATGCCACGAGGTCTGGGGAGAGGAAGGCCAAGAACCTCAGAAGCTTCTTAATGAAGGGAGACAAAAAAAAAAAAAAAAAAAAAAAAAAAACACGAAAGGAGACAACAGCTGGAGCAGCAAACCTCTTTAAAAATAATTCTCACATTTGTTTATTATTGTCATTAATATTAATGGTACTCTGTTAATATTCATATAGCTGCATTAATATCATCCAGGAGCACCTGGGATCTCTAAGCACTCTTAATAGCATGTGGATTCTGCCTCTTGGGCCCCCACCTCTCTGCTCGTCCCTCCCCACAGGCATGAATGTCCATCCTACACAGGTTCCAAACTGCCCTCCTCTCTGACTGGCACTCGCCTTCAGAAACCCAGAGCCACACTGGTTTTGGAGTCACCTCTAAATCCCAGGGGCTTTGCTAAGAGGATAGGTCCATGGTCAGGGACCCCTGGACATTTCCTGCCTCTCCAAGAGGCGCAGGAAAGTGTCTCACAAAGGCGGCTAAAAAAGAAAGATGGTTCGTTTCCCCTGCAATGGCTCAATTTCCTGCAGAGTCAAAAAAAAAAAAAAGATGTGTTGGTTAAAAACAAAGATGAGATATCATTTTTTCACCAATTAGATTGGCAAAGATAATTATAATAATAATGGCAACAGCGGCCATCAGCTCACTGCCTGCAGGCGAGGGAAAACTAAGCTCAGCCCTGTATACCTACTCTTACTGAATTCAGCAACCCCACCATGGACCCTTTACAGGACTGTAAATTCATAAAACCTTCATGGAGAGCAATTTACACCATGTGACGAAATGCAAACTCTGCTTACCCTCCGACCCAACAATTCCATTTTTAGGTATTTTATGTATGTTAATAATTGAAAAAACTGTTCCCTCTAAGTGAAATTGTCTTGCTTATCCCCTCCACACCCACCCATCCTTTCTCCTTCTATCCCCTGACCCTGTGTCTTGCCCATTCGTCTTTCAACTTGAATGTCACCTCCTCAGAGAAGCCCTCTCTGCCTCCCAAGTCTAAGTTATCCTCTCTTCCCTTCTATGGGTACTTATCCTTTGTACTCCGTATCATCTGCTAATTGGATAGTGATTTGTGTAAGTCCTTAAGACATAAGCCCATTGCAAAAAGTTGCTGTCTGCCCTGCTGGCGGGGTCTGGCTGTCCTGTCTCCCCACCATGTCATAAACTCTATAAAAGCAAGGCCCAACTGTGTTGTTTTAGTCACCACTTCTATCCCCAGCCTGGCACTGGGCTGGTATGTAGAATACACTCCATAACCATTTGTGGAATGAATGAATGAATGAATGAATGCACCGATATATGCACATAGATATTCATTGCAGGGATGTTTATAAGAGCAAAGCAATTGGAAAAAACATGTATCACCATCAGCTGGGGACTGGGTAAGTAAAGTGAGGTTTACTCATACATATGATGCAGACATTAAAACTCTGAGGTGGAACTATATGTATTGACATGAAGGATGTCCATGACATATTGCTGAGTGGGGGTGGGGGGAACAGGTGACGGAACAGAATGTGTCGCCTAATCTCACTCGGGGTAGAGTTGCATACGTGGAATCTATTTGTGTATATTTATGCACGGAGAGAAGTCTGGGAGGACGTTCACCAAAATGTTATGTGGTTATCTCTGGATGGTGAAATCTGAGGTGATTTTTTACATTTTTCTTTGAACTTTTCCACATTGTCTGAATTTTTTTACAATGAGCATATGTATCCTTTTTTACGAAATGATAAAAGCTGCTTTCAAAAGGAAAAAAAAGTATAGGTACATTGGGAAAGGATGGGGGTGCCTTGTTCGACCTGAGGCCAAGTGAATCTGACAGAAGCTGGAGACCCAGGGGGGCTGCAGGGCCTTTCCTGTCTGTGTGGGTTAGGCACCGCCCCACCACCCCACCACCCCCAGGCTACAAGGGAGAGACATTTAGGGCCACAGCCCCTACCTCATCCTCTGGCCTGTCCAGAATGAAGCTTCTAAATAGGGACTTCATGTTCGATTCTTCTGACATGCTTTACCACTTCAGAGCGGTTTTGCAAAATTCATAGCAGTTTTGCAGGCTCCAAGCTTCCTGGGACCAATTCCATTTTGAACAATAGTGGAGTGTCTGCTTGAGGGCGGGGTCAGCCCACCCCAGAGCAGCCTCCCAGCCTCTGTGAGCTGGGACTGTGGGGCTGAGTGTCGAGGCCGCATGAAAATACATGAGCTTGTCCTTGTCCTCTTCCTCACCCTCCCGCCAACAAGAGGGAAGGAGGAAGGCTGATGCCCCTCTCTTGGCCGTCCAGTGCCCTGAGGGGACCCTTGTCCAAGGAGACGCATGAAACAAAGTCCTTTCCAACGTTCCCCCTTTCTGCCAGGATCACTTCCTAAACCCCTGGAAGCTAATTGACTGGGCCAAGCCAAGCTCACAGAGCAAGACAATAACAGGACACAGGATCGAAACCAGGGTTCTGGCTGCCTGCTCTGTGTATGCCTTAATTTAAAAAGTCTTGGTGCCGCATTCCTTAAGATATACCGAGGAGGTATGGCAGCACAGTCATTACAGTAAACTAACCCTCAAGAGACCGCATTGCTGGCCTCCCTGTCCTTAGCCCTGTCCTTAGCCCTTCCCTATCTGTCAGGATCCAGTACTCAGTTAGTACCCAGGGTGATTTCTATAAAACACAAAAAATCACCAGCCAATCCTCTGCTTAAAAGCCTACTTACTATAGCTCCACCTTGCTTATGGTGAGAAAGAAATCTAAGCTCCTAAGCCTGGCACTCAAGGTCTTTTGTGATATGGCCTCTGTCCTGCCTCCCTCTCTTTTCCTTTCTCCCTGAAGAAGGTAGAGTGATGTTTCTGCTCTCTGCTCCTAATCCTCTCCTCCGTAATGGCCTTCACTGGCTCCTCATTGCTCTCGACATACACGACCCTGGATGACCCACTCCAGCTCCCCACTTTCCTGCAACTTGCTCCTGGTCTCCAGTTACTCTGAATGGGCCAGGCAGTTTCACAACTCCATGTCTACACTCCCTCTGCTGGCTCACTCTTCTTGGCTTCTTCATCTGGCTAACTCCTACTCATCCTCCAAGATTCTGCTCAATAATCAGCTCCTCAGAGAAACTGTCCCTAACTCCTCCCCACCCCTATCAGCTACTTGGAGCTGAATGATGGTTCTCCAAGTACCCTGTGCCGCCGCCTTATTAACCTTGCTGGTCACTACCTGTTTGCAGGTTCATCTCTCCCACTGCACTGTGGGCTCCTCAGCTGCCAGGCATCCAGTGTCCAGTGAAGTGAATATGTATTACTGTTGTTATGGGAAGGGTAGGTTTCATCTGCCTCATTTTACAGATGAGGAAACAGAGGCACAGAGAGGTGGAGAGATTGTACCAAGGTCGAAGAGCTAGCAAGGGCCAAAGGTATGGTTGACTCAGATGTCACTGTTTCCAGTGGGCTTTTCTTTCCAATGCATTACAACTTCATGTCAGAGCCACCCAAGCAAGCATCATACACACACACACACACACACACACACACACACACACACACACAAACTTCAACATCTATAGGAAGGCACACAAGTATATCCAAACACATACAGAGACACACACAGTCCTACTGACACCCAGATGCACATACACAAATAGCAGACCCCACAGGGGCACCTAATGACCCACACATAGGCACTTATACGTGAGTGCCCACTAATGTATACATATGAACATGAACTTACATGTCTGTGCACATATGCACATGTATGCATAACCCACACAGATACACACACACATGTACCCAGGCACACAGACATAAGTGCATGGAGACATGCACAGACACATGCATTCAAGCACACATACCCAGTCACAAACACGCAGACCCACAGATATGCACATAGGCACACAGAGGCGCACACTCGCACATGTTCAAAGATGCACACGTAGAAAACCACACTCATTCGCACTCATACCCAGACTAACACACAAGCACACACACACAGGGGCGCACTATATGGACACAGGCAGCACGTGTGCATGCACACACAAGGACACATATGCATACCCACAGACCCACAAGAAAAGCATATGCACCGGCCGGCATACACGGATACGTACATGCAGACACGCTCCCTGAGACGTGTTAGTGAATGGCGCGGGTCAAACGGAGCTGTCTGCTAGGCGCGGGGGCCTGTCTGAGGTACCTCGGGGCGCTCACATTTTTGCAACTCAGGAAGGCAGCTGACGTACCAGCCCGGCTGTGATGGTATTTTGCATAAATGCTAATGTATTAATTACCATGTACAGTACACAGAGCTGCCATTTAAAAGAAAAAGTTAAGACTTTTTAATTCAAAAGCCCCATGCGGGGTGGGGGTGGGGGGCCTGCCCAGCGTGGTTGGTAGAAGCACACAAGGCAGCCGTGCCTGCACCCAGTGCCCCTGCACGTGGGTCCCCCTGCAGCCTGCCAGCCCAGCCCACCGGGGTCAGCCAGCCAGTCTTCTGCCTCTGGAGTCAGTGCTCTCTGGGGGCCCCGGGCCTGGGAGAGAGATAGGGAGAGTGTGGAGAGTGGGTAATGCCTAAGCTGACAGAGGGGTGGTCATCTGGGCAGAGTGGGGGTGGGCAGGGAACTGGGCAGGAGTGGAATGGACAGCTATCACGATTCCTTCCTCCGTTCAATATTCTCCACGCTGCCACCGAAGTAACCTTTTAAACCACGGCATCAGATTATGCCGTGCCCTGGTTTTAACCCTTTCGAAAGCTTCCTATCACCCTTAGAGTGAAGTTCACACCCCGTAAAAGGGCCTGCTTCTCTCCTGGCTTCTCTCCTATTTCTCAAAGCCTATGCCACCACATTCCTCCTTTCTTACTACTCACCGAAGCTGGCGGGCCAGTCTCCTCAACTTCTCTAGGCTGGCTTCTTCTCAACAGCCAGGCCTCAGCTCACCCGTCACCACCTCGGGGGGGGGGGGGGGTGGGGCGGGGGGATCTCCCCTGACTTCTCTTAGCCACCCCATCGAAAAGAATCCGTCTCTCCCATCACTCTCCTACATCACTGGCGGGTGCGGGGAGGTCGTCTTCATAGCACAGCTCGCTGTTCCAATCCTCTTTGTCGATTTGTTTTACTTGGCACTATCCGCCACCTCCACTGTAAAGTTAGCTTTACGGGAACTTTGCTAGTTTTATTTCACTATATCGTAGCCCCCTAGATAGGATCTGGCACCTAGTAGATGTTCAATTAAACGCTGGTTAAATGAGAGGACGAACTGGAATAAACAAGAGGTGTACTTTCTGGCTGGCTCCATTCCAGGTGCTGAATTCAGACAGTAGTGCTCTCTTCACCTGGCAGGACAGCCCGATGTTTTCTACGTCCCATGAGGGGCTCATGTCCCAGAGCAGGAGACGGAGGCCCAGAGCAGGAGGCACGTCCAGGGTCACAGGACATCTTAGAGACTACCGTCTGGGCCTCCAGGGTCCTCCCTGTCACATGGAAGGGAGGCTATTAAACAACAGCGATGAACAGCTCACAGGCCTTTCCGCTCTCACAGCCGTGGTCGTGCACGGGCCCTGCGAGGCGGGTACCCTTCCCCCAGCTGCAGAGGAAATTAAGGTTCTAAGACAGGAGTTCTCCCAATCTCACTGCTCGTCAGAGGAATAAGTTCATGTTTGATGCCCAGTTCGGGGCTTCCTCTGCTGTACCACGGACCTTCTCTCCCCTCAAACCCTCAGAGATGCCCTGGGCACTGGAGTGCTACAGCGACGGAAGACCCCAAACATGCGCCACAGGCCACCCTTCGAGAGGCAGGAGAGCCAAGGTGGTCCTGCCAGGCAGGCGAAGAGGGTGCCTGGAACAAAGACGGCTCGCTCCCCAAACACGGGGTAGAGTCCTCAACCTCACCTTCATCCTCACCCTCATACCCACTCAGCTGCCAGGTCCCACCGTTCTAGGTGCTACGTCTCTCCCAAACCCATGCTCACTGCCCTGCCCTCATCCAGGCCATCTCGCCATACTGTGCTCTTGTGACAACCTCCAGCCTAGACCCGAAGATCTGCCCTCCACCCAGCAGCCAAAGTAATCTTCCCTAAGCTCAAATCCTGTTTCCCTCCCCGATTTCCCCACTCCTCACCCTAACTCCCCTGTCATTGCCCTGACAGTGTTGTAAATGTGCATCGGTGTTAACACTACCTAAGTGCAAATCCTGGCTCTGCCCCTTACTAGCTGTGTGGCTTTGGGCAAGTCACCTAACCTCTCTGTGCCACGATTGCCTAATCCATAAAATGGAAATGATAACAGTATTCCCTCCAGTTGTTTTTTTTTGTTTGTTTTGGGGTTTGTTTGTTTGTTCGTTTTGTGGTTATTTGATTTATGTCTTTCTCCTCCATAAAACTCTAAGCTCTATGAGGTTAGGGGTTAGACTGGGATAGCTGCTTGGAAACTTCTTTGCCCACAACTCAAGTCCCTTTCTGCCTGCAGCCTTTGTTCTATTTTCCCCTACGTGGCTGGGTGTTGGCCCTAGAGGGAGAAGAAGGGCATGCCCTCAGCAGGAAATGCTGTCAGCATCAGAGTTCTAGTCCTGATGAAAATGACAGGCAGCAGCCAGAGAAGACTGCTCCCTGCAGAGGGCCGGGTAGGGGCTGTACCCTCCAGAGCCCCAAGTTCCTTGGAAGCCCCCACAAAGCCAAAGCTTCCTTTGTCCTGAAGGTCAGGAGCAGCTGGCCAGCTGTGGTGGAGTTCCGCTACCCTGCTCCAGCCAGCAGCCCAGATGTGCGTGTTTGCACAGCCAAGTCTGGCCTCTGAAGCAGCCTTGTTGGGCATCATGAAAGGAGGCTTGTGATGAGGCAGACGGCCTCCGCACCCCAGCCTGCCTGCCTCCAAGACAGCAACCAGGAATGCAGCCCGCAGGAAGCCCTTCCTCCCAGGCCTGCCAAGTGCCCTTCTCCTGCCTGAGAAGTCAAGGCCACTGGCACGAGCAGGTTTAACTTGCCAACTGCAGACTAGACGTCCGGGTCTGCTCCCTCCTCAGTTTCCTCTTCTGTAAGATGGGGAGAGGCCCCAATCTCTGCCTCCTGGGAAATGATGTATGGTATGGGAAGCCCGCGGCCTTATGACTAAAAAAAAGCTCTGGAGTCAGAAAGACCAGAAAAGAATTTTCACCTCCATGAACCTCAGTTTTTTCATCTGTAAATGGGGATATCGACTGCCTCCTGGAGTTGTCCTGGGGACAAAATGACATAATGGGAAGGAAGGACAGAGCATGTGCTGAAACATGATAGGTGCTCAATAGCTCTGCATTCTCCTTCTCCTACTCTAGTCACCAGGCTCCAAAATGAGGAGTCTGAGGTTGTCTGCATTGAGGGCAGAGGATCTCTTCCCACTGTCCCAGAAGAAGAGCTGCCGCCAGAAGCCCTCACACCAGGCATGGTACCACATAGCCCTATACCAGGCACATGTCTATTTCCAGGTAGAAGAGTCTCTGCCCTTTCCTATACTCCCTGGACACAACTAATCTCCTGACACAGCCAGTACCTGGGCACAGTGGGTCTTATATCTCCAGATACAGCCCATCCTTGGGTCTAGTGCAGCCCTGGACAGGATCAATTCCTGAGCTCAGCTGGTTTGCCAGATACAGCTGTCCTTGAACATAGTTGGTCACTGCTAATCTACAGACACAGCTGATCCCTGACACAGTCTCTGAGCAGGGTTAGGCCACATAAAGTCAATCCCTGGGCATACACATTCTCTGGCATAATCAGTCCCTGGGCACAGATGAGCCATAGGCACAGTGAGTTCTCACAGGCTCTCTGAGAGCAGCTGTTCCAGGGTTCGGTCAGCCCTTGGGCACCAGGAGTCCTTGGGCATAGTTATTCCATGGGCACAGTCATTTGCTGGACATAGCAGGTTCCTGAGCACAGTTGGTCCCAAGGCACACTCAGCAGTCAGTTGCTGGGCACGGTCATTTCTGGGCTCAGTTAGTCTCCCGGGTATAATCAGTCTTTGACCATAAGACAAAATGGACCGCTGACACAGTCCACCCAGACCCCCTTCCTTAATTAACATGCATAGACCTGTCACCCCCCTCCTTGGTGGCCCCTCACCCTCCTCAGAGGACATGGAGGACTGCAACTCACAGAGGGGACAGGAAATATCCCCTGGGGTCTTGAGAGCTGGCTTCATGGCAGGTGGGGATGGTAGGGCAGGAGTACTACGGGGGAGAGAACTAGAGGACCAGTTCTCAGGAGCAGAGTTTGCCTTCAATGCAGGGGAGGGGGGCTCAAAACATGGTAGAAAAGCCCTGTCCTGAGGCAGGAGACCCTCCTCCTCTCTACCCTACTCCCGACTATACCCAGAATGGATCCCACAGGTCTGTGAAAGAAGCATGGGCTGGCCTGCTATAGACCCTCCGCGTGACCATGGGTAAGTGTGTTAGTCAAGTCTCTTCTAGTTCTAGGAATACAAATTCCCAACCAGGTGGCCGTCTCTGTTCTCCAAACAACATGCTCACAGCCTTAGGCATGGCAATCACAGGGAACGGGGAGGTAGCCAGTCCTGGGGGTCTGTCGGATCTAGGAGGTGGCTGGTGCTGGATTTGACTCTTCCTGGGTCTGACCAGTCCCGCAGCTCCATCACCACCCAGTGCAGTTGGGAACAGAGCAGCAAGCCCAAGGCAGGGGTCTAGCCTGCATGGAGGTCCTGTTCCCCAGGCCTCTTTGGTACTCATTCCCTTTGGCCCATGTCATTCCCTGAAGGGGCATGATTCCTGCAGGAAGATAATGCGATGTGGCATCCCATTAGCCAGCACCTGCCCTTTCTGCTCACCTTCCTCCCTCCCCCAGCCCTATGCACATCAATGTTTAATTGAATTTCCAGTGTAGTGGTGCAAGTCACATCTGTTTCAGGGCCTGAGAATGAAGTGAGCAACACTCTCTAGTTACCCACTACGGGGGCACCATCCACGCATGACCCCTGCCATCCCAGATAAGCCTCACTGCTCAGGAACGGCTTTAGATCTGCACATTTGAACCCCCTAGGTTTGCGCCCTCAAAAAGAAATTGAAGGAAAAGTCTACTCTAGAACCAGAAAGAGGTGAAGGAGAACATGTGGGAAGGGAAATTGAAGAGAGGTTTCTCTGGCAAAGTTAGCCAAGCCAGAGCCCACCAGCTGCAGACCCCCAAGGGTCCACAGGCTGACCCCTGTACGGTTAATAATCTACTTACACTTTCTCTCATTAGTGTCCCAATTAATGCCATCCAACCAAGGAATCCAAAAGAAGAACATCTACAGGGAGTCAAAACTCTAATGCTGAAATGGATGTCAACCCGAAGAGACAAACGGAATTAAACTAGGTCAGTCCAGTTCAGGCCGATCCCAACTGGTTGCAACCAGATCTAACTTATTCAAGCTGGCTCGAATCAAACCAAACCTGTTGGGGCTGGCTCACAATGTGTGGAGCTGGCCAAGACTAGCTGAAGCTGAATCAAACTGGTTGTGACCTGCTCAAACCACCTGGAGCCATTGGAAGGCCAGCAATTGAACACCTACCTCTTTTGGGTTGGCCTTTGCCTAATACATCTTTATGGACGCCTTCCTCTTAAAACTTCCTGAACCTTTTCGTTTTTAGTATATATTTTGATAGCAATTTTTAATCCAAGCATTGCATCACAGCCGAAGGATATATAATACCTATATCTTCCCTAATATTAAGGTGGTTATATGAAGTGCAGAGGATCTCTACAGCCTGGGCTCAGGTCCCCACATGGCAGCTTCCTAGATGTGAGATCTTGAGTAAGTTACCTATTCTTAATTACTCTTCGTCTCATGTGTGAAAAATCCAGCTCATTATAGAATGTTCCTCATAGAGGACAGTTTTCAAGATTGGGATTATACATATACACTAGCCCTGTGCCTGGCCTGTAATATTATTATCATTCTGTGGCTCTGACCTCAGAGCCCAGCCTCAGAGGACCAGGACTTAGACTCCTGCACTGCCACTTCCTCAGTGTGTAAACTTGGATAATTCACTTAACTTCTCATAAGCCTCAATTTCCCCAGTTGAAAATGAGGGTACGAACACCTGTCCCAAGGCTCATTTTGAGAGGTAAATAAAATGAACCAAGAACTTAGCACCATGCCTGGGACATAGTAAACAGTACTCCATACATGTTACCTATTATTATATTAAGGACTAATACTTCAATAAAGCTAACTCTGTGCTAAATGATCTATGTATATGAACTTAATTAATCCTCAGAACAACCCTAAGAAGTAAGTGCTATTATTATCCACATTTTCAGGAGGAGAAACTGAGGCTCAGAACATACCACAGTGCCTGGTGATTCCGAACTATTTTAGGGAGGAGGGCAGTGAAAGATTGAGCAGGGAACAAGTCTTGGGAGGCAGGTGGTAATTAAAAAGAAGACAGGCTTTGTAGTCAAGCAAATCTAATTCAAGTCCCCAGCTCGAACACCTTCTAAGCCTTAGTTTCCTTCTCTCTGTAATAAGAATAATAATCTTTATCTCATGGAATTGTGAGGATTAAATCAGATACTATTTAAAGCTTGGACATATAACTCAAAAAATATAAGCTTCCTCTCTTTTCTTCAATAATGACATTAGGGTTCAAAATGGTATGCATTCTGACAGCGACATTTGTCTGGGGTGACCTGTATATGGTGCACCAACATAATTTTTAAATGAGGTCTGCACATGTGTACTATCCATCTCGAATGTGGCATCTGCCCAGAGACTACCCACTCTCCCCTGCACACTGAACACCTGCCAGCAGAGTGACATGGCTCCTCACTATCCCAAGGTTTCTCCTGGAATCAAACAGAATCATACTAGAGGAAGTGACCATATTGATGTGACAAGCTGCAGGCCAAACATATCTGTTGAATGAAAGCCCAGTGAGAAAAGAAAAGGAGACCTGGGGATGTGAGCATCCTCGGAAGGATGCTGCCCCAGGGCTGGGCCAGGATGTCTAGCCCTGAACTCACAAGGGTCTCTTTGATTCTGCATTTGTGAAATCCTCCATCTGTGACCCTTCATGGATGACCCTCCTCTCTGCTCCCCATCTGGATGGATGGGGCAACAACTTCCCCCAATCCTACCGATGATGACAAAAATGACAATGATGACGGTGGTGATGATGACATCTAGCACTTATTTACAACAAACACTATGTGCCAGGTGCTTTTTATAAAATATATTATTACATTCTCAAATCTGAAAGACTAGGACTAGTATCTTTATTTGGTAGAAACTCATGGAGGATAAGTAAATAGCCAAGTGGCACACAGCTGGTCAGTGAAGGAAGTAGATAGAGATTTGAGTCCACACTGCCTCACTCCAAAGAAGGTATTTTCTGCCTCCATCTTGATGGGCCCAGATTTCCTTTTCTTATTCACTTCCTTCTGCAAAGATTAATGTCTTCCGTGTGGCCAACCAGCCCTGGGAGAGATACAAAGAATAAAATATGTTCACTAACCTTAAGGAGCTCAACATCAATAAATAAGAATCACTGCAAGATCTAGTTGAAGAGGGATGAGCTTCATCTGGGTTGTTATATAGGTGATGAGAAAGATGTAAAGCCCAATGTGAGCAAGCAGCATGATGGCCTATTAGTCAGATGTGGCTAGGCTGTGCTACAATAATAGCAACCACTACAGCAAAACGTCAGTGACTTGACACATGAAAGTCTATTTCTGCTCTTACAAAATCCACTGGGGTCCAGCAGCTCTTCAGGACAATTCCCTTTCCAATGCTGACTCAGAGATCCAGGCTGCTTGTGTCTTATAGCAATACCGTCTGGAACACATAGCTTCCAGGTCACCATGGCAAGCAAAAAGAGCTGGAATGTCACTCACTGGCTCTTAAATATCTCATTCTAGAGTATCACATATAACTTCAGCTTATACACCACTGGCCAGATTGGTCGTATGGCCTCATCTGGCCACAAGGAAGCTGGAAAATATGAGGAGCACATGAATTCAATAAGAAATAAATGTGTCTGCCATAAAATAAAGCTATTCATCCCAGGTGGGCTACATCATTAGAGATCTAATATCCAACCTGAAGAAGGTATATTTCTATTCAGATCTACCATTCCCACACCATATCTGGAGTTTTATATCCATTTTTGGTGCTGTATTTTCAGACACTCCCAGACACACTGGATTCCCAAAAAAAGAAGAGACCAGCTTGAAGAGAGGACTTGAAATTTAGTTTTTTGAGGAAGAGTCAAAAAGATGTTTTTTTCTGGAAAAAGAGAGGCCTCAGATATTTAATTCCAGATTCTTGAAGGGGCTGTCATGGGACAAAAAAGAATAAAACTACTCTATGGGGCAGAGCCCAGGCCAGTGGACAATTGCATGGACACTTCCGAGGGAAACCATCAGAGCTGAGCACTTTTGAAAAGACTGACTCAAGAGAGAGTGAATTCCCTGTCCCAAGAATATGCAAGCAGAATCCAGAAAGCTATTTGATTTGGATGTCACGGGAGAATACAGGTATTTGAAGGAGTTGAAATAGACATCCAATGATAATCCTTACAGATAGAGTTTAGGTGGCAGGAGTAGGGAATACAGCTTATTCAGACTCTAAACTTGGTATCATGAGGTATTAGAAAGGACCTCTACCCTCAGAACTATTAGTCAGGTTAGTCTAGGCTTTGCTACAGTAACAGAGATTAAAACAAAACATGAAAGTTCCATGGTTAAACAAACACAGGTTTATTTCTCTGGGGCAGGATGGGCTGTCCAGACCTGCCTTTCCTGCACTCAGCCTCCTCCCTTCTGCTCCTCTAGTAAGAAGCTATGCCGTCTGGGCGCCTCCCACTCTCAGGGACACTTATGAAGGACACCCAAAGTGAAAACAAATAAAAGGAAATCACCCCATCAGAGCTATAAGTAATAATCAATAATTCAAAGCCTTGATAAAGTCTTGCCAGAGTGTGCTTCAGAGAGAAGGCACGGGCTGAGTTTCATGGTTAATTCAATGTCAATTAGCTGATTGCTAACTTCCCTCCAGCGAAATCGCATGCGGTGCAGGGGAGAGAAATCAAACGTGCTCTCGCTTTAACAAGCCTGGTGTTTCAATCATTCATCTCTGGCCGCAGGCTCAGAACCAATGCCAACAGACGTTCCTTCACAGTTTTTTCAACCATTTCTGCATGTCACTGTGTTCTCAGTCGCCCTAAATTGTCCCAGGACCATCTCTTGGAACCAAGCCTATTTGAAATCCAAAGCCAGCAGACCAACTTTCTGCTTCCTGGAAGTCGTGGGACCCAGAGCTCCTGAAACTCAGTTTACCCATGATAATCTCTTCCTCCAAGGGATCCTGTGATCAGTTACTGTGACAATACATGTAAAGTGAACAGCAGAAAACTTGGTACATAGTAGGTGCTCAATTAGGATAGTTTTCCTCTTCCCTCACAAATCCTGAGATGGGTTCGTTGCTCACCTCCACAGCTCCAAGCCCCTATAAAGGCCATGGACACCTTCAGCACCATGGCCAGAGTCTCTGCCTGGAGGTTGGAAGATGGGCGAGGCAGTGCCAAATGAGATGTTGCACCTCTCAGAGCTGGAGGGTCAGTGGGAAAATCGGTGTGAAGGGATCCTGGGGATCACTGAGGCCCACTGCTTCCCACTGTATAGCAGGAAACAGGCCCAGAGAAGGCAAAAGACTTGCCCAGGATCACAATGATGCCGGGTCTCTGGGCTCAGCATCTCCACATCTCATGCTGTCCTACAGATGGAAAGGTTAGGATTCTGAGTCCGCTTCTCCTTCCTGGGAACCTCCAGGGGATGGATCACAAGAAGAGAGTTACCGATGTACAGAGAGACCCAGGAAGGGGCTGCCTGGGAGAATAGATGTTACGGGAGACCTGGGCTTTCCCTGGGAGCACAGCCCTTGTCCAAAATGCCTGGAAAGTGCCCTTTGCTTATATCTTCTTGCCACAGTTCCTAGCTGGGTCTTCAATCAATTATTCACATGCCTAGCATTGTGCACAGCACTGGGAGGGTGGGGAGAGACTACCTACACACACATCCAGCACCTCCTCTTGGTGGGCAGACATACATCTCTCATGAGTGTGTAGCATGCCGTGGTGGTTAATTATCTGTGTCAGCTTGACTGGGATAAAGGATATCTAGATAGCTGGTAAATATTATTTCTAGGTATGTCTCCAAGGGCATTTCCAGGAGAGATTAGCATTGAATCAGTAGACAGAGTAAGGAGGATCACCACCAACAATGCAGGTAAGGGTCACCCAATACGCTGAGGGCCCGAATAGAACAAAAAGACCAAGGAAGGGTGAATTTGCTCTCTGCTTGAACTGAGACATCTGTCTTCTCCTGCACTCAGACATCACTGCTCCTGGTTCTTGGACCTTCAGACTCAGACTGGAACTTTTATCATGGGCTTTCTTGGCTCTCAGGCCTTTGGGTTTGAACTAGAACTACACCATCAGACTGGAAATACAACATCAGCTTTCCTGGGCCTCCAGATTGCAGATGGAGGATCATGGGACTTCTCAGCCTCCATAATCACATGAGCCAGTTCCTTATAATAAATCTCTTTCTGTACATCTGATTATGTCCTATTGGTTCTATTTCTCTGGAGAACGCTGACTAACACATAGGCTATACCTATGTGTAATAATTACAGCTATTTTGTCCTGTGCAAGACTGAGAATGTTCTTTGCACAGGTCCTCCTGACCCTCTCCTTTTCTTGGGGGTTGAGGAAGGCCACACTCTCCAGTCTCCTCTATCACAGGCCACCCTTGGGCTGGGACTTGTCAGATGTGGCCCAGGTCAGGGCTAAACGCTTGGGAGTTATACTCACCAAGTTGACCTGTGGACCCTCCTGGTAAGAGATCTGTAAAGTGTTCATTTTTAAAAAGAGGGAAGAACTACAACGTCTGGTCTTTGTTAGGCAACATAGCGTAATAGTGAAAATCTACAGAGTCATAGAGACCTGGGTTTGGATCCTAGCTCTACCACATACTGGCTGTGGGGCATTGAAAAAGCTGTTTAACCCCTCAGAGCCCCAGTTTCTTCATTTATAAAATGAGGAAGATGACAGAACTGAACTTATAAATTGTTGAGGGGATTACATGAGATAATTCATGCACAGTGTTTAACACAGTGCCCAGCACAAAATGACCCCAGTTTCATAAGTCTTCCTTTAGTAAAAGTTTCCTGAAGAAAAATTCCAAGCCTCAAGGGTACTCCATGAGTCTGTCCACAGCAGAATTAGCATGGAAGTACTCAAGGGTGGGCTGGGCCTCTCTAACCTCCTGACCCAGATAGGGCGAGACTAACTCTGAGGCCATGTTTAGGGCCAGTCCAGGCATTTCACGTGAGGTCAGAGTTCAGGCTCAGTCTGGGCCCAGTCAAAGCTCTACCACTGACTCAGAACATGACCTTAGGAAAGTCCTGGCATATGAGTCTCAGTTTCCTCACCTACAAAATGGAACAACGGTCCCCACCCAGCATGTCTCCTGGAGGTGCTGGGACGGTGCCATCGAGTCGTGCATGTGAAGGCTTGTGTCAGCCTCAGAGATCAGCTTCACTCCTTAGTGTTATTTGTATTCCCCTGGACCTCAGGCCTGCCAGGTGAGAAATCCTCCCCTTGTTTCCACAGGCCCGTGGCACAGGCCATTCCTCAGGATGGGAGCAGAAGGCAGGGGACTAGGTGCGGAGGAGGGAGGACACCCAAGTCTCTGCTGCTCCTCCCAGGAGCTGGGAACAGAAGGCTTGGAATTCACTGCACACATATTTGCTGACTTCTCTGCACTCTGCCAGCTTCGGGCATTTCACTTCCCAGAAGTTTATTTGAGGAGATGCAGATGAGCTGGATTTGGGTTCAGGAGACCTGCCCAGACAGACAGGCTGAGGCCTTTCTCACCCTCCCTCACACTCTCCACCTCACAGGGTTCCTCTTTGTCTGCCTGTCTCTCCTGGACCACCTGCTCCTCTGTTTCTCTTCCCCTTTGTGCTGTGTATTCTCCACTTGAGCCACTGCTCCAAATTCAGCCCTTGCCATTCTCAGCCCTGCTCTGTACCCCGGGAGGCTGACCCCAGAGGACTGCATGGCCTGGGTGCCCCAGTTTGGGTTCTGCTGGCGGGAGGTACTGGCAGAGATTGCAAGAAAGGAGGAGTAGGAGGTCAGGGATTCCTTCCCCACTCCCTCTCCTGGGCAACATTTTTAGCAGTGGCTGTGTTTCTCTATGACTCATCTTGCACAGGCATCCCGTCCTCCCCAGCACCAGCCCTCCTCACTGGGCCTCAATAACACCATCTCCTTCTCTCTCTCCAACAGTCCTAGAGGTGGCAAGGGCTTCCTACAGTCGCCAGCCTCTCCGGCAGCACCATCCCTTGTTGCTTCCTAAACTCCACCCACGCTTTGTAAGTAGTGGACCCATTACAGTCTCTACATGTAAGACCATAACCCCTCAATCCTCAACCCCACCCACAGTCTCCTTGGTGTCCTCAATATCTCTCATTTTCTTGGCTTTATCAGTTTTCCTGAACCCAGAGGGAAACATTGAGATTGTTTCTGTCACATCCCTTAGTGGAGACCACCCCAGGGTGCTGGGGGTAGGGAGAGGGGGTCCCTGATGTTACACTCACACACACACACACACACACACACACACACACACATGCACACACACACACAAAACCAGAATCAAGAGCCCCTCTCATCTTCCTCAAAGGACAAGGAGAACTAGGGACAACTTGGGACTCAGAGTCAGAAGAGCTGGGTTATAGCACCCCCTTTGCCACAAACCAGCTAAAGCATTTAATAACCTCCATTTCCTCCTATATAACATAGATAAACGCACACTCCTTCCCAAGCTGTTAGAGGATCTGGTGGGCTGTTGGATGTGGATGTGGTTTGTAAACTGTAACCACAATATAGATGTAAGAAATTATCACTGAGCTGCCACAGAGAGCCAACAGAGCTCCTAAGATATGGTAGGGGGTAGAGGGTATATGGCAGGCCTACAGAACAGCCAACATCTGGTGACCATGGATGGTTGATCTCTGCCCCCAAGGACAGGCTAGTGATAGTGAGTTTGAGGTTGGAGCTGGAACTGGGCTGAAGTTGGGAATGAGACCGTGGTTGAAATTCAGGCCGGGATTAGATTTAGGGTGGAGCTGAGGCTATGGTTGGTGGTAAAGTTGGGGTAGAGATCTGGTATTGAGGCTAATGTTGGCGTTGAATCTGTGTTCAAGTTGGGGCTGAGACCGAAGCTGATTTTGAGACTGAAGTAGGGTTGGGGCTAAAATTGAGGTTGAGCTTATGACGAATCGGAGTGGAGGCTGAGGTTAGAGCTGGGGAATGGTTCAAAGTTGAGGCTGAGGTCGGCATTGGAGTTCAGCTAGGGGTTGTGACTGGAGTTGGAGTTTGAGCTGGGTCTGGGGCTGAAGATCGAAGTTAGGGTGGAAACTGAGATCAGCTCTGGCTTGGGGTCTGGACATGTGGCTCCAGAATTTTTCCCACCTGTTCAGACTTCCACTGGGCTTTGGGGAGTGTAACCAATCTGACAGTGGAGATGTTGATATATTAACATCTCCAATGCCCTTCTGGGGTGACTACTTCATTCATTTATTATGTCATTCATCCGTTCAATAAAAAATTTATCAATCACCTAGTATGTGCTGAACATTGTACCAGATGCTGGAAATGTACTCGTAAGCCAAGCAGATGTAGGCACTACTCTCATGCAACTTACATATTAAAAAGAAAAAGGACAATAACCTAACAGTCACAGAGCTGAATGCATAAATACAAGTGTGCCAAGGGCTCTGAATGAAAAGCCCTGAAAGCCATGTGTGAGAGAACACAGCAGATGAAGAGTCATGGGAGGCCACTGGATGTGCGAAAAAGCTCCCAATGTGGTTCAAAGTTCATACAGGCCAAACGGATGACTGAGGGGTTCAGTCCAGCTAGTAACCAAAGAATGCTTCCCGGAAGGGGTGGCATTGTGCTAGTTCTCCATGGTCTCCTCCGTCCATGAAGCTGGGAACCAGTGGATGCTGTGGATTTGGAGTCAGATAAACCTGGGCTCAAAGCCAAACTATCCAAAACAGAGGAGCTGTGTAGCCGTGGGCAAGTAACATTCCCTCTCTGAGCCTCAGTCCCATTCTTTAAGATGGAGATGGCAACGCCTACTTTGCAGGACCTATGTGAGGATTCTAGATGTGTATAAAGTTCCTGGCACACACGAAGTGCTTGGTTAACGTTAGCTCCATTCCCTCTTCCAGGGCAAGGGGAATAGCAGGAGCTGGGTGCATGCAGCCGACACCCCACAAGCAACCACTCATGGTCCAGATCTTCGGGCTCGAGCTGTCACCCCAAGAGGCCCAGGCGTGATTTCTCCCTGGAGTTAATGCTCCCCAGAGTGCAGGCATGATTTACACAGCCATCGGGACAACTCCAAATTGGACTAAAACCTAATGACTGGAAACGAGACGAGTAATGAAATTCTACGCAGAAAATTTACAGGGGAGATTTATTAGGTGGATTTTATTTACAATATTGAGCACTTAGGGCTCTGGGGTGGGGTGCAGCATTGGACAAATAAATCCAGTCCACAAAACTTGCCCTGGCACTACCTCCCCTCAGCCATCATAGACTCCTGATAGGTGGGAGATCCCTGCAGCATCCTTTGTGCCCGCTGAACTCACGACCTCCTCACCTCCTTGGGCAGGCTGTTCCCTCCTTCACCACTTCATTCTAGGACTTCCAGCCTCTCCAGACTTTGGATCTCTCACTATCTTTGGGAAAACAGCTGCATCATTCTTGGGCAGGTTGTGCCTGGAGGCTGGACCTCAGGAACACAGAGGGGAACGTCTGGAAAGCAGGGGATTCAGGAGTGGCCAGTACAGTGGTTGGCGCCTAATGAACCTGACCATGAATAAGTGTTCCCCAAGGTGCAGAGTGGCAGGCAGAGAGGGCACCAGAAATCCAAAGAGAAGGATGGTGCCATTCCAGACCAGCAGTTCCCTGAAATTAGGACCTCCCCTGTGGTCAGGACAGGGGAGCAGCTGATAGGAATCCAGAGAGAAACCAAGGCCATTCTGTGCTACACCTGGGTATACAGGGGCCAAGGACCCAGTCAAGAGCTGCAAGGCTGTTCCTCACTACAGAAAGTAGAGTCCTCTCCTGCTCCCTCCCCTCATGGCTGTCCCTCTCCTACACAGAGGGAAAAGCTGATGACCCTCATAACCCTCTCTGTGCCCGCCCCCCTTACCTCCACTAGACTTTTCTTTCCTCCACCTGCTTCTCTTGACTCCAATGACCTTTGACCTATTTTCCCCTCCATTCACCTCACTCTGAGCACACTGGCCTCCATGTTGTTGCTCCAACATACCAAGGTAGTTCCTGCCTCAGGACCTTTGCACTGCATAAAATGCTCTTCTCCCAAAAAGCAGCACGGCTTGCTCCCTTACTTTGTTAAAGGTCACCTTCTCAGAGAAGCCCAACAGTTTGTGTGGGTTCCTGACCCACCAAAATTTCAACTTCCCCCTAGACAATTCCTCTCCCCCTTCCCTGCTTCATTTTTTTCTCCTTAGCATGAATCACTAAATGCTTTCTTTTCATTTTATTTATCTTGTTTATTGTATATCTTCTCCGCTAAGAAATAAGCTCCCAGAGGGCAAAAGTTTCTCTCTGTTTTGCTTGCCTGTGTAACCCACAGCTCCTAGCACAGGGCCCGACATTTGGAAGGCGCGGATACAAACGTGTCGAGTGATCACACTTAGTCTCTAATGACCACATTGCCCTGTAAGAAGCAGTGTACATAGGAACAGTTGCCAGACACTGTCTCAAGGGCCCCTATGATGACCTTGAGTGGCTCATTCAGCAAGTGCCCTCGGTGTTTGCTCCTGGGCCAGCGACTAAGGCCACCAGATGAATCAGACCCGGGCTCAAAGAGCTCCCAATCTGGGAGGCAGGAGAAAAGATTTGGGAAGAGCAGTTTCATGTGTTCAATGCATAGCCCCTGGGAGATAACAGGAAGTCAGCCAGGGAGGCCTAGATACCAG
This sequence comes from Rousettus aegyptiacus, assembly GCF_014176215.1. Lineage (NCBI taxonomy): Eukaryota > Metazoa > Chordata > Mammalia > Chiroptera > Pteropodidae > Rousettus > Rousettus aegyptiacus. The sequence continues at coordinate 24,234,334 of NW_023416284.1, read as the reverse complement.
GACAGTCAGAAAGACTCCTGCAGGAGGCACCCCACAAGTGGCCCTCGCAGCCACACAGAGGCAAATAGGATCTGGCAGCAGAGGCCCACGGAGTCAGGTATAGGTCTCGGCCCTGCCATTTACCAGCCGCTTGACCTCAGATGTTCCTCGACTTCTCAGTGCCTCAGTTACTTTATCTGCGAAATGTAAATAATATTGAGTCTACTCATTGGATGGCTGTGAGGATGAAATTAATTGAATGTGCAAAGCTCTTCAAACAGACCCAGAATATATAATTAATAAGCACACAATAAATGTTAGCCGTTATTATTACTGCTTTTATTATTGTTAATGAAAATCGATAGGCAAAGGGAAAGAGAAAAGAATTCCAGGAAACAGCCTGGGCAGCGATTGAAAGCAGAATGAGTCCAGGCATGTTCAAGGTCAGAGCAGAACCTTTCACGCCAGTCTCAAGGCCAGTTGTGTTGGTAAAAGTCTAGCAATGGGCTCTGGGGTGAGGGAATCCTGATTTGCAGCATTTGTCAATTTCTGTGGAGTCAATACTCCCACCAAGGCCAATTTCAAACTACCGAAGTGACAGCACTGAACAAGAAGTTGGGAAGAGATGCACAATTGGCACGCACAGGCCTATACAAGTGACCTCCAGTCTGTAGGCTGACTCAGAGGGGGCTGGCCTCCAACCACCCATGCCACCTTAATCCTTGACAGGACTAGCTCCATCTGTACCCTGCCCTTGGGTCTCAAGTTGAGCTTTAGAAGGGAAAAAGATAAGGAATGAAGTACAGGGCAGGAAGAGACCAGCTCAAATGTGGCCTGAGATCTATGTGTGACTAGACCTCGGAGATCTCTGCCCCAGGGAATCTTGGGAGCCAATTTCCCCCCCCCCAACCCCCACTCACCATTTTCTCTCTCTCTCTCTCTCTCTCTCTCTCTCTCTCTCTCTCTCTCTCTCTCTCTCACACACACACATACACACACACACACACATACACACACACACACACACACACACACGGCCTGAATCCTCAGCCCTGAGCCCCATGGCCACCTGGAAATGGGCACATCTGCCTCTGGGGAGGCCAAGGTGATTTAAGCTGTTGGTATCTTGGATGGAATAAGAAAGGGGTCCTTCCCGGAGCCACATGTTCCAACCTCCCACATGAATTCCCTTTGGAGGGCCCTTGTCCCCTCCTGTGGGCTCAGATGGAGGAAGCTCCAGAAACCAACTTCAGAGACCTGGGGCTGCGCCAGCCCCCGCAGAAAAGGAGGGGGAGGTGCCCTCGAAGCTCCTGGGTTTGCCACCTTGCTCCCTCCCTCCCACCCGCCCTCCCCAGCAGGTTATCAGCGTGAAAACAGGAAGGCTGGCAGTGCTATTAATAATACATGAAGCCAGCTCTGCCCCGATCAGGCAGGCAGGCAGAGGCGGGGAGGCAGCTCCAGCCCCCAGGGAGGGAGAGAGCTAGGTTCCTGGGGGCCTACCTGGCTGAGCCACGGGGCAGAGGTGAGGGCAGCCCTTCTCTTCCTTCTCCCAGTTGCTTTGTTCACATCCAACACTCAAGATCAGACATCGGTGCTCCCTCCCTTCGTTTCACTGACTGTCATTTCCCTCCTCAGCCAGTGCCTGGGTCCTGCAAAAGCTGCAGCCAGCATAGAAAATCTGGCCTGGGATGCAGGAGACCTGGATTCTGAGATCTGGGAGGCCACAGAGCGCAGAGGAACAACCCAAGCTTTGGTGTCAAACAGATCTGGGTCTGAACCCTGGCCCAGGCCTCCCTGCTGTGTGACTTCAGACAAATTACTTTACTTCTCTGAACCTCTGATTTTTTATCTGCAAAATCAGAGGAAATGTTGAGAATAAACAAATAGATTTGAAATTCCTGTCACATAGTAGGTGTTCAATAAATGGTAACTGGGTATTACTATTTCTATGACTATGAACTTGGGCAAGTTTCTTCCTTTCCTGGCCCTCAGTTTCCCCATCTATAAAATGAGGGAGTTAAACCAGGTGATCTCCAAGAGACCTCCAAGTGCCAGGAGGAATTCCATGACTGCAGGATGAAAAACCCCAGGTCAGATGTGGGATCTGAGAAGCCCCCAAGACACCCACTCCTCTGCTAGCCCCTCTCTGGAAATGCTGTCCCTGCACTAAGACCCAGCATGCCTGTGTGGCTCTGTTCTTCTCTGCCTCAATTGCTCTGCTTATGGTGTAGGGACAGTAATCACATCTTTGTTCCCTGAGGAAGGAGTGAGCAGAGGACAGATACAGGAAGAAAGAGGGACGAACCAATGTCCTAGGGACAGAAAAAGAGCCTTGGCCATCAGTGGAGAATTGCAACAGGCCCAGATCTTGGGGAATCACCAATCCTTTCTACCTGCATTCATTCATTCATTCATTCATTCTGTAATACTTATAGAGTCCCTTCAGGGTTTTGGTAGCAGCCCTCTGTCCTAGTTCTCCTTCTGCCTTCTGTTTGTCCTTCTGAGGGTTCTTCACTAGCTCTTTTTCCCTGACCAGCCCTTTAAATGAAGAGGACCCCAGAGTTCTATTCTTAACATTTTCCTCTCCTCATTCCACACACTCCTCTGCGCCTTCCCTGCTCCCACAGATTTATCTGTCTCTATGCCAACAACCCCAAACCGCCCTCCCCAGAGTGGATTTCCCTCGAACTCCAGACCCATGGACCCAACTGTCCATGGGGAATCTACATGTCGATGCTTCATAAACATCACAAACTCAACAAGGCCCGAGTCCAGCTTACCATCTGCCCCAGGCCCTCCTTGATCTGGTCCCTCAGACTATTCCATCTCCACCTCCCCTGAGCCCTGCACACACCCTGTACTTCAGCCAAAGGCAAAACTGGGCTCCCTCCTCCACCACCCAGCTCCCTCTGGCTGCCTGCAGACTCACCTGAATCATTGTTCACAGAGAAAAGAAAGCCATTTCACCCCTCGGTCATATAAAGCCATGGGAACTCAGAAGATCAGGGTTTAAGCCTTAGCTCTGCACTATCAGCAGGGCTACTCTGGGAGCCTCACTGAGCCTCAGTTTCCTCATTTGTAAAATGGGGTGATAAAGAACCTGCCTCATTGTGTTGGGTTGTTCTGAGGATTAAATGATCTGCTTCAAGCGTTTAGCACATGCCAGGAACACATTAATAAACATCAAGAAGGAGGAGGGGTAGGAGGATGAGGAGGAGGAGGAGGATGTGATGATGATGATGGTGCCGATGATGGTGGTGGTGCCGATGATGGTGGTGGTGGTGATGGTGGTGGTGGTGGTGATGGTGGTGGTGGTGGTGATGGTGGTGGTGGTGGTGATGGTGGTGGTGGTGATGGTGGTGGTGGTGATGATGGTGGTGGTGGTGATGATGATGGTGGTGGTGGTGATGATGGTGGTGGTGGTGATGATGGTGGTGGTGGTGATGATGGTGGTGGTGGTGATGATGGTGGTGGTGGTGGTGGTGATGGTGGTGGTGATGATGGTGGTGATGATGGTGGTGGTGATGGTGGTGGTGATGATGGTGGTGGTGATGATGGTGGTGGTGATGATGGTGGTGGTGCTGCTGGTGGTGGTGGTGGTGGTGATGGTGGTGGTGGTGATGGTGGTGGTGGTGATGATGGTGGTGGTGGTGATGATGGTGGTGGTGGTGATGGTGGTGGTGGTGGTGATGGTGGTGGTGGTGGTGATGGTGGTGGTGATGATGGTGGTGATGAAAGTCTGTTCACCGTCAAGCCTCATGTTAGAAACACAGAAATGAATAAGACAGCTTTGACCTCAAGGAGCTCATGGTCTGGTAAGAGAAGCTATTATACAAAAATATAACTATAAAGCAAGCAATAAATGCTTATACACTTGTAGGAACAATGAGTCATTTGGGTGCTCAGAGGAGGGCCAGACTAACTCCACCTGAGAATCAGGGGGCTCTGGTTAAGGAAGAGGATGTTTGAGCCGGGACTTGAAAGATGTGTAGAAATTCACCAAGCAGAGAAAATGTAGCACCCCAGGTCCAAAAATCCTGCTTATTCTAAACCAGGTGCCCCTTCCAAAGAGTATAGCAGATAGGAAATCTTGTCAGAGTCCAGAGAGTTTCTCACCCCCACAGCAATGAGCAGGAGGGTCAAAGGCAAACTCAGCAAAGCGTGATCTGCCCTCAGTACCAAAGCAGCAGAGATACTTACAGGTGGCTTGCTGGGTAGAGGGCTCTGCAGTTTGCTCCAGCCCCACATCAGGTTCCCAGGTTCCTCTTTCTCCCTTTCATTGTCTTCTCTAACCTAAGTTATGTGAGGTTTTTGTCTCCTCACTCACAGCCATGACCTCCTCCCTGTGCCCCACACACAGCATTAGGCAGACAGTGTCTTTGCCTGAGCCCTGGGAAGATTATACACCTGTTACCCTGTCCCCCTCCACCCCCATCCCAATGTCCTCCTTAAGCCAGTGAATCTGGGTGCACAAAGCAATGAAGGACCAACTGGTGGCTGGGGTCCTGTTCTGGAAGTCTCTAGCACTCAGAAAGTTAGAGATGCCAAGAACAGAGAGACCGCTGCCTCTCCACAGCCAGGTCCCCTCTCCCCAAGGTGACACTTGTGTTTCCTGAGTAATGGGACCAAGAGGAAGGAAAGGTGCGGCAGCAGTACGTGTGGTAGCAGCAGAGTATAGATTCTGGCCTCAGACAGTTCTGAGCTATTCCCAGCTCTGTGCCTGCCTACCTGTGTGATTGGGTACAATTTCATCTTTCAGGATCTCACTTTTGTCATTTATAAGATTCAGTCACTCAATATTTATTGACCATCTATTCTATTCCAGGCCTAGTTCTAGGCATAGGGACCATTTGGGCGAAGTCTTGGCTTCCCTAAGCTTACCTTCTAATTGGGGAGACAAATAATCAAAATATAAACAATTGATAGGCAACATCATGTAACATGGGGATAAATGATCTTCCTAAGAGATTGAGAGGAACTGGGAGGCATCTATTTTAGCGAGATAGACAGCAAAGGCCACCTGAGCAGGGGACATTGGAGAAGAAATATGAATCAAATGAGAAGAGTGAGCACGTGAAGAGGTGGAGAAATCACTTCTGGCAGAGGGGACAGAAAGTGTAGGAAGGGGCTTAGCAAGTTTAAGAAGTTACAGAGCAGCTTGTGCAGTTGGAAAAAGAGGACAAGGAGAAAATGGGAGGAGGGAAGATCTGCAAGGAAACAAGAGTGGATCATGCAGGGCCTTGAAAGCCATGGTAAGGACTTGGCTTTTACCTTGTGTGAGATGGCAGCATTTAAAGGATTGTGAACAGAGGAAGGACATGATCCAACCAAAAGTTTATAGGCTCCCTCTGGCTGCTGTGTGAATAACGAACTCTAGAGAAGCACTGTCCAAAGCAGAGATGAGGTGAGCCACATATATTATTTAAAGTTTTCTAATGGCCACATCAAAAGAAGTAAAGAAACAGGTGAAATTAATCTCGCTATTTTATTTCACCCAAAATATTATCACCTCAATGTGTCATCTATATAAAAAATATTAGAGATTTTTGCATTCTTTTCTCATACCAAGTCTTCGAAATCCAGCCCATATTTTATACTTGTAGCTCATCTCAATTTGGACCAGTCACATTTCAAGCGCTCACTGGCTCCATGTGGTTACTGAAAACAGAAAGACCAGGAAAGAGGCAGTTTCCAGGTGCGGAAAGGAGAGTTAGAGGTGGGGATGAGGATTAGGAAGGAAACGAGGATGGGAGGATGAGTAAGGATGGGAGGATGAGTGGAAGTGAGCTGAGCCGAGTCGGTGTCGTAAGTCAGATTCCCTGGAAGTGCTCTGAGACTGAGATTTGCACGAAGGAGGTTTATTGTTGGGTTCCTTCAGGAACAACAGCAAGAGAGGGAGGCCGCATTGGGCAAAGGGAGAAAACCGATGTGCACTGCAGTCACACAAATGCCCCTGCCCATCTCACAGTCTCACAAGGAGCTCTGAAGCTGGGACAGCCCTTTAGAAGTGTCCCAAGTTGAAGTAAGGGGAGCCGCCCTTTGCATACACCCTACCCACTGACCAGCCATTGGATACGGGCTGCCCCCAGGGAGGGGGCATAACTTTGGGCAAGGTATCTGCCTTCAGCCAAAGGCAATTCCTGGAGAAGGATTCAGCTGTGAGCTGTCAATGGTCCACACTTCTACAGTCAGGCAGCCAGGGAATTAAGGGACAAGAGAGGCCTCCTCACTTAGAAAACTTCTTCCTCTCAGGAAGAGGAACAATGCTGTCATGGCAACAGGAGTATCAAGCACAGGCTAGCCATGTCCACTGACAGCCTCTGAGCCCAACTGGAGAAGTTTCAGTCACTGGAGAAACTCAGGCCCAGCTGGGAACCCTGCCCTCAACCCTTGGGGCCCATCTCACAGCCAGTCCTCGGGTTCCAGCTCCAGCTTTGCCACTCCTCCTCCCCACACTGCTCCCCACAAGGGGGCACATCCCTGCCCCCATCCTGTTGAAGGACTCCAATCCCAGCTCAGCTGGGCTATTGTGAGGCTTGAATGAGCTTAAGCAAGTGGAAAAGTTTTGTTCACTCTAGGGTGCCATCCACATAGGAGGCGGCTGTTATTAAACTCCTCACTTCCTGCCTTTGCTGTTCTCCTGGGCTCATCACTTTCTTCTCTTGCCCTGGACTTCCCTCCCCGGCCCCTTCTCTTCTCTGCCCTTTGAATCTTCCAACTGATTTTCTCTCTCTCTCCCTCTCTCTCTCCTCTATCTTCATATCCCTCTGATTCTCCATATCTCCCTCTCTGTCTTGATCTGGGTCTTTGTCTATGGCAATTCCTGCATTTCACCTCCAACCAAGGCGGCTCATAGCCACCCCACAGGTCTGGCCTGGACAGAAAAGAGGGAGGGCAGGGAGAGTGACCACAGCAGTAGTTCAGCTCAAAGCTCACCCACCAACCCCCTTTAAGCTCCCACAAGACTCCTGCTCTTGCCGGTGCAGCAGCCCCCACCCCGGCTTGTTTGTTTACTACAGCAGTTTGGAGAGGCTCCACAGCAACTCAACTTCACCGCTCAGAAGCCTGGCGCTGGCAAGGGGCCAGCAGTCCCTGCAGCAGCACAGGCAGGCTGCCAGGAAGCGAGGCCCTGCCCCTGGAGCAGCCCAGCATCCTCCAGGCTGGATCACAGTGAGGGTCACAGGCATGGATGGCCCAGTGCGAGTGAGAGCAGCAGGCAAGATCCCTACCACCCTGGCCCTACAGGGTGCCCAATGTGGATAGCTGCTGGCAACCCCACAGCAAAGACAGAGCCTTGGCTCTATAGGGAGGGGGCCCACTTCTCAAGGAGCTTCTTTAAGAACCAGGTGGACAGAGGAAATATAAACAGAAGGGTCACAAATGTGTAAACACTGACCAGTTCTCCAACACAATAAGCATATCTAAACTGGTAGTTATATTAGGCATTCAGTCAGTGGATGGAAAGATGGATGGATGGATGGATGGATGGATGGATGGATGGATGGATGGATGGATGGATGATGGCTGGCTGGCTGAATGGATGGATCATGGATGGATGGATGGATGGATGAGCGAATGGGTGGATGGATGGGAAGACTGACGGAGCCACGGTTTCCAGGTTGGCATAGCCCATCAGTACAGGATCTTCCTTTTCCTTCATCCCACCCAGAAAACTCCCTTCGCTGGGTTTCCTTATCATCAAAAACTGACTGACGAGCCAGACTCCTTCTTTGCCTCTGAATTTTTAGAACTTTTCTTTTTCCTCTTCTCTGTTTCTTTTTTTATGGGAGAGGGTGAGAAGCCCAAGTCACAGGTATGAGTAGCTGGTCGAACCGAAAAGCCCCCCCCTGTGCACTGACATTCTCCAGGTAAGGGCAGAGGGAGCTAGGCAGGGTAAGCACTGCCCCTGCTACCTCCAGCAGGGTTAGCGAAGCACAGCATTTCAAGACAGTCCCATCAGACAACAGGTATGGAACCCTCTTTTCTCCCTGCCAGGAGCCTCTGCCCTGAGCTATGACTAGGGCCCAGAGGATGGGGTTTGAGATATGCAGAAGACTGGAGGGAGGCCAGGAGCTAAGAGGAGAAGAATAGACAGAGAAGACGTGGCTGGAAGCCCCCAGGGAGAGGAAGTTCTGAGGCAAGCCTGGCTGGATGGGATTAACGCAGACACCCCACCCTCTCTAGCTCCAGGCTACTGGGTGGCTTCCAGGAGGCTCAGGGCCTGATCCTGGGCAGAACCCCACCAGGACATGAAAGGCTCTGGAGTGGTAATGTTCTCAGGACCACCCAACCTCACCCATTGTGGGAATTCTGGTCTTTCTGGGTGGCAGACACTGGGTGCCCCAAGGTGACTGGGAGATGGAAAGAGGCTGGAAGAATCAATTGTCTTCCAGGCTATTAAAACTTGTGAAGATTAAATGAAGTAATAATATATGTAAAGTGCTTAGAAACCTAGTAAGCACCAGTAAGTGTTAGACATAAGCACCTAGGATAGTGTCTGGCACAAAGTGGGCACTATTTGTTGAATTGTTATGTGAATGAATGAATGAATGAATGAATCTTGCTCCCACTTAGTTCCTCTACTTCAAACACTGGCATATAGAAATCAATACTGTCTCTATTAGGACAATACTGACATTAGGTTCATTCCCACCCCAGGGCCTTTGCACTTGCTATTCCCGGTGCCAGAAGTGATTTTCCCCACACCCTCATATGATTTACTCCTCCACTTGATTCAGATCTCTGCCACTGGAAATGAGAAAGAGCCCTGACCACTGCTAGCTAATAGGGCAATATCATCCCCAAAGTCATCTCTCTTTCTCTAGCTAAGGACTCCCACTAAGTATGCACATATGTACTACACACACACACACACACACACACACACACACACACACACACAGATAATCTTAACTAGACAATTTCAGTATCCCACTCTATCCAGGGCTAGGACTTGAACCAATAGGTCTCTGGCCTGGCAGGTGGTTGGTTCCTCCTATATGCTGATGGCTATCAGTTTCAGTGCAAGTCAAGGGCTCATCAGACCCACAGAGGAGGTCCTACTCTGTCCCCAACCACTCCCTCCTTCTAACCAGCATTGGCAAGAACCATGGCACCACTCGACCAGTAGAGTCCACTGGACCAGGATTTAAACATTCCTAACTCTAACACTTATGGAAAAAATAATAATAATAACTTTTATTGAGCATTAACTGTGTGTCAGACACTGTACTAAGCTCCCTATACAATTGAGCTCATTTAACCATGAAAACAACTAAGAAAGATAGCTATTATCCTTATTTTACTCCTGGCCAAGGCAGAATAAACAGGCTAAATGCTTAGGTTCTGGAATGAGACAGAGCTGCATTCAAATCTAGGCTCTTCCATTCACTTGCTGTGTGACCTTGGGCAAGTTACTGCATCTCTCTGAGTCTCTGCTTCCTTCTCTGTAATGAGGAGATAAGACAGCCGCTGCCTTTGATCTTTGCAAGGATCAAAGGAGATAATGGATGAAAGTGCCGCGTGGTGCCAGGCATGCAGCTTTCAATCGAGGTCGGAGCCTGCCCTTCCCTCCTTATCTCAACAGCTCCTCTGCCAAGGTTTGCAGGCTGGGACTGGTCTCCTCACGGTGCCAGGCACAAGGCTGGACACAGCCAGCACACACAGAATATTCTTGCTGTTTGGCAAATTTTCCCAAGGCCTGATTACAAAGAGCATTCTCTCACCTGGAGCACCAGGGAGGATCCTCGCCCTAGGACACTCCCAGTTGGGGGTCTCTAGAGCGAGGCCTCTTCCTGCCTCTGAGCTTCTGCCTTGTCTGGAAGCTCTCACCTCTACCACATGCCCTACCCTGGACCCCAGGTCTCATCCTAGTTCCTTGGGTCTGAGTTCCTACCTAGAAAATTTGACTGGCATCCTGGTTTCTCCAAGAGTATGGCCACCTATAGACCTACTACTCACTCACCCAGTGCCTGGAGCTCTGACCTAGGGTCAGCCCCTTAGTCAGACCCTGCCATATGCCATATGCTGACAGACATCTGTCACTCACTAGCTGCCCAAATCGCCCATTCCAGAATCCCAGGATCCAGTCTGCCCAATACTCAACTCTCTGGCTGCCATCCATCAACCTACAGCTGTCATTTGCACCCAACCCAATAGTCGCCACACATGCACACTCAGAGTCGGCAGCCAGACAGTAGCCATGACCTCTGCAGGGCCCTGAAGCCTGGCAGAAAAATCACCAAAGCACTTTGACATTAATCAAAAGTATGCATAAATAAATATGTGTAAATCACATGCAAACCAAGGTAGAAATTTACATCTTTTAATGCTGAGTCAGCATCTCTAGGCACCCACCCAGGCAGCTGCCTGAAGCTCGGGAGGTTGGAGACAAGAGACGCCCCCAAACCTATCCCAGATTCATCATCTGAGATTCTCAAACTTCCAAGTTGGGAGTACCAACTACCGCGTAGTGATTGCTTACTACATGCCAGGCATTTTCGTACCCACTAGCTTCTACAGGCATTAAAGGACATAACATGTCAAGTGCTTTGAAAGGTACCTGGCATGTAGTAAGCACCCAATATACTTGGGCTATGATTACTAATACCATCTCTGAGCCTCAGTTTCTTCATCTGTAAATGGAAATAATAGTTCCACATAACCCCCAGTGTTTTGGTGAGGATGTAATGGGCAAACTTAGGTAGAGGCACTTAGCATAATACCCACATATAGTAAACACTCAATAAATCTTAGCCAATATTATAAAATAGTGTGTATCCATACAAATAAGTTCTGGGAAGATACAGCCGACAGGTGTAGTATGAGAGGTGAGGCACAGAGATTCAGGGAGGACTTCTACTTTATGTTTCATATATTCGTGAGGTAAATAACTTTGACAAATAAGCTTGTATTGCTTTCATCAGCAGCAAAAGCAATAAAGATATCCCTCTTTAGGGGAAAAAAGCCATCAAGGCAGAAAGCCTGGCCGAGAAACATTCACTTTTCAGCTACCTCTTCCGAATGTGGCCAGGTGCCAGGTGGGCCTGACCAGGAAGAGCAGTTTGCTCTGGGCACAATATTTGTATTAATTACAGCTACATGGTTCTCCCTCTCTGGCAGGACCAGCAGAGCTAGGGCCCCTGGAACGTTACCACAGCAGCTAAGCCAGGCCTAGATTCTCCCACCTGCCCTCAAGGAGTTGGGCTTGGCCCCAGGCAAAGGTCCTCTTTCTTTGAGTTAGTCCCATCCCCACAGCCCACGGAAAAGTCACGACATCTGGAGTCCATGCTGCCCCCTCACCTTCACTGCTCTTCCCTGGTCCTATCAGCAGCAAATGTATCAAATCTTTGGATCCTGTACATCTCCATCCTGGTCACTGACAAAGGACACAGGGCAGAACTGACTCTAAAAGGCCCTCGTCCAGGGAGCTCTGGGCGCATTGCCCAGTACCTTTACGCTTCCGTCAACCCACCAGGTACGAATAAAAAGATTCACCCTCTTCTCTGAAGCCCACGTCTTCTGAGACTGAAGCCAGTATCTCTCCATACTCAGTTAAAAGAAGAAGAATATGATATCACAGTGGCATAACCATGTGGTCAATCAACAGACATTATTTATTGGATTTGTTGGTACCACTATAGACCAGGAATTGGGCTGGGTACTGGGAGACAGAGATGAGACAGAGCCAACTGCCCCAAGAACTCACAGTCCCAGGGGAGAGACAGACACACAAAGGGTAATGACAAGGCGGGCCCATAAATGCTAACACCAAGGTGTCTGTACAATACAGTGTGAAAGCAAGGCAGAGGTCGTGGCTCAGTCCAGAGAGAGAGCAAGAAGACTTCCCAGAGCATGAACTAGGACTTGAAGGATGTGATGGCGGGGAGAAAGGCATTCCAAGGACAGGGAACTGCATATGCAAAGGCAGGGAGTTGTGAGGGCCTGGTGTGTTTGTGGGAACAGAATCTCTGTGCTGCTGGATTCTGAGGGTGCACAGAGGCAGGACCTCTGGGAACTTTGGACCTGATGATGTACACGACAGGGAGCAAGTGACATGTCTGAGTTGTGTCTTAGGTAGCACTCTGACTTGACTCAACAAAATGAATAGAGTAAGAGAGAATCGTCCCAGACCAATCACTAGATTTTATGACCTAGTTACTCCCCTTACACATTCTTTTCCTGGAGCCACTGGAGTATAAGCTTTACTCGTCCCTTGAGGTGCCCAGACCAACCAGGGCAACGGGTGTATAACTAGAGGTAAACTGAGGCACTCAACCTAAGAGCCCTTCCCTGATAGAAAGGAGAGCAAGGACGTGAGTCTGGCATATGTTCTGTTCTCAGCCACAAATAAAAGTTGAGACTCAGGGTGATTTTATCTGCAATGACAAGTCCACCTCCAGGCTCAGACAGGTATTGTTCCAGGCTCGGCAGACGTCCCCAAGTCAGACAGATGTCCAGGGCTCAAAGAGACATTGCCCTCGGGCCAAGAAGATGTTGCACCAGGTCCAGACAGATGCTGTGCCAGGTATAGACACATGTCCTGGGCCCAGACAGAAGCTGTCCCAGGGCCAGATAATACGCTGGGCTCAGCCAGGTGTCCCAGCCTCAAACAGATGTTGTCTCCAGCCCAAGCAGATGCTACCCTAAGCTCAGACAGATGTCTGCCACCAGAGATACATAAAGATGCTAAGAGTTCCCTGGGAAATATATAATTCCTAAATTTTCCTTTTCCACTTCCACTCTCCACCTGCCACTCCCAAAAAAGCTGAGGAAAGCCAGCATGGAGCCCAGCCAACTCTCTTCAGACCCTCTCGACTTGTAACAGCCAAGGACCTACATCATCCTGTTCTTCCCCCTGACTCCAGCCTCCTGCGTGAAGGGGAAGAAGGCGCATGCAGTGGGGCGCTGAGTAAGGCACATGAACAGGAGAACAGGGTGTCTGTGCCATCTGCGGAGTGGTTGATAGTGACGCCCAGGATACCCAAACTGACTCTGCAGGGGGTGAGAGGGCTAGAGGGGACAAGAGAAAGGAGTGGATCGATATAAGGACCAGGCCATGAAGTCCTACCTCAAACCCTGGGACTAGAGGGGAAGAGAAGGCCTGTGACCTCATCCCCATAGCCATATATCTGGCCAACACCCTAAGAATGTCATTACTGGGTCATTTGAAGGTAATTACTGCTCCTAAGTTGGGCTGAATTAAGCCAGGGAGAAGGAGGAATAGGAGGTCGGCCCAGTGTGGACATGAAGTGAGAGACAGTCCCATTCATCAGGTTGGTCCTAGCTAGAGGAATGACCTTCCTTCCCCCAAAAGCCCTCATAGGGGCATCCCAAACACAAAAGGAAAAAGAGCTTCCTTCCCCTCATAGCCACATGGATTCGGGTTCAGGAACTGTGGGGTGCTAGATATTCCAGGCCGATGGGAAGAGGAGGCAGCCACTAGATCTAGGGTGGGGAGCAAGAGGTGTTACAGTGAGAGCCTGACCTCCCCATCTGCCCTCAGGGGCCTCCGCTGGACTCAGTCTCTACCAGAGGAGAGCTAGGAGGGAGCAGCTCATGAATATGTAAATTTACCTTGAGCCCTGTCCCCGCAGCTGATCTGGGTAGAGGGTTCCCTCAATTGCTACCTACTTCCCCTCAAGAGCTAACTGGAGGCTGAGGAAGGTGAGGTGTTGTCCTTAAAATCACTCAAATGAAAACACTGTCTGACAGTTACAAACACTCGTGCACACACATTAACACAAACCTAGCACAAGCACCCTGACACAAGCACACAAATACTTATGGCATCTATAAAGTACGAACACATGAAAACATGCGAGCATGATAACATACAGTCACCATGCATATACATATCCACACCAAGCCCCCAACACACTACCATAACACTGTACCACACACAAACGCAAGAAGACTCCCCTCCCACACATCCACCCCACCCGAGCTGCCCACTCTCCACCCTCAATCAGGCCACAAAGTCAACAACAGCCCAGAAACGCACCTCACTCTTCTAACTATGGTGACAAGGACTTAAATTATCACTCACTGCTCCCCAACCCACCCTGTGGTAGTTTTTGCAGCCATCCAGATAAAAAGTGCTTAAAAAAAAAAAAAAACCCGCACTCAAACCTAGCCCCAGCCTTTCAGAGTGATTAATCCCACTAATGATTTACCGATTTGCAGAGAGCGTGTTCTGCATAACCGGATTGTGGGCATTAACACCAGCTCAGAAGCTGCCATTCTGCTAAAAATGAAAGTAAATTTCAAGAGCAATTGGTCACCATTGACTTGAATGTTCTACTGAAGCACTGTGAGGACCCCCACCTCCGCCCATAGGCCTAGGGTGCTGAGGCAGGGGGGAAAAATGCAAGAAAAGGTCCATCCCCAAGAGATAAATTTCATCTTCCACCCCTCCTTACCTTCACCGAGACTGAGAGAAAGGAACTTTAGATTAAACAAGCGAGACTGCTTCTTTCTCCACTGCCAAAGGGAGCAATGACCCCTCATAACCTCTGCTCCTCTATGCTAGACACTTGGGAGCCCAGGAAGGACAGAAGAGGTACAGACACCTGGAGGGGCTGGGTTTCGAGGGGAATAGGTAGGGGCTTGAGAGCTCAGAACAGTGATCGCATCCCATGTGGGAGAGGTTTTTCTAGATGAGCACGATGAATCTGTCTAGCTGGCACTAACTTTCACTAAGGCAACTAGCTGATAGACAAGGTGACCCTGGTGCCACCCTAGGTGGGAACCTGGGACAGCCGGACCTGCCAGACTCTTCCATTGAAAAATACATTCCAGGCCCGAACAACAGGGTATGGGCGTGGTCATTCCTGACAGTGCTTAGCAAGAACTGGTTGGGGGAGCAGACAGGTTCTGATCCTGCTCACAAAGCCTTACTCACCCCAGGCACCTGGAGAGAAAAACCAAGCCATACTTTCCCTTTCCAAGTTTCCACCAGGCAGTGATCTCACCCCGCCTTCACAAGAAACTAACAGAGACATCCTGCCCAGCTTACAGATGAGGATGTTGAGGTTCACAGCGATTAGGAGGCTGAGACTTGTCCAATGTCATCCAGCAGGCCTGAGTCTGAGCCGAGAGAGAACCCAGGTCGCTTGATGCTCTGAAAATGCAGGATCTAGAGCGTGAAGAAAAGACCGACAGAAGGGAAAGGCAGTGGGCTGTGAGTGCTGCCATCCTGTCCCCGCCCGCAGCCTAGTCTCATTTGGACAAAGACTCAAAGCCCCCCCCCCCCACACACACACACACACACGAGAGTATCCTAAGACACCAGGTCCTCCAGCAGTCCTCCCCATGGGCCCCAGTCTTCCCTCTCCTCAGCACTCCTGACTTCAAGGAATCCACGTGGAGTGTCCAAGAGCCTGTCTTCCCCCAAAACTAAAAAGGCCTTGGGTCTGCAGCGCAGCTGCTCTCAGTGCTTCCTGGACTCTGAATCTCCACTGACTGACTAATGTGACACAGAGCAGTAGCTCAGAGTCCAGAGGGGGAAAGCAGCCAGACCCAGCTGGCACCTTTTTCTCCCTCCCGAATCTTGCTTGATGCGCCATTGTGCAGGCTTACCTGTCTGGGGTGTGCGTCTGGAATATTACAGTGCATATATGACCACAAGAGTGCTGATGGGGAGTGTGGTTGTGTTCTAGAGGCTGGGTCTGAATCTCTCAGGAGAGAGTGTGAATGTAGCTGATAGAGATTTGTGTCTGTGACAACAGGCTCCGCAGAGAGCTGATGTGGGGCTGAAGCTTGTGTAGTTGCCATTCAATCCTGCAGAACCTCCCTTACAGCCCCTCTAGCTCAGAGACCCCCCACGGTGAGGGCCCCATCTGCTGGAGGCTCAGTGACCTGTGTCAAATGAGCAGGCGCTCGGTCACACTCCAGAGCCTGGAGGAAGCCGAGCCACTCTGGGAAAGCCCCGGTAGCCCCTAGCCTGAGGGGTGAGCTGGGCAGGGGCCCTGCTGGGAAGGGAGGCCTGGGAGCCTCTGAGACTTCTGAGACTGGCAGGGGCCTGGCTGAGAGCTGCTCTCCACAGACAAGAGGAGTGAAAAAAAAAAAAAAAACCGAAAAGAAAAGAAAAGAAAGGGCTTTACTGCTTCCTTGGGACTGGCACTACTGCCGAACCACGTGGACCAAACTCTGGGCTGGCCATGACCCTTCCTCTGTTTTCTGATTCCTCGTGTGGGTGTGTTAGTTCCTACAGAGTGTAGGTGGGTGGGTATGTGTGTGTCTACATAACGTGTGGGGTGGGCCTCTTTGTATCTTTGCAGTAGTGGGGAGAATGTATGTGGCTGGCTCTATATGTTCATGTGGGTGAACACGAGGGTATGCCTATTTGTGTGAATTGGCACACCAGTTGAGAGCCTCTGTGCTTGTGACCCCAAGGGCCTGTAGGTCTCACGCATCTGTGTCGCTGAAGGAATGCCCACATGAGCCTATTTCAACCTGTGTGTAGGTTCTGTGTATGTTCCTGTTGACACACATGCCTGTATTTATCATCGTGTGGTTTGGATGAGTATGAATATCTATGAATATCCGACCTAATGGTGTAAATCCAAGTGCCCCTATTGTGGATCTGTATGTCCCTGAGCTAAAACGTGTGTGTGTGTGTGTGCGCGCGCGCGCGCATGTGTGTGAATGCACGCCTGTTCACATGCCTAAACCATTCTGTGTCTGTGTGGGTCAGCTGAGTGTCCAACTTTTGTGTTCCAAGTTCTCCCCAGGGCCCGTGAGGGTAGGGCTCCAGAAGAAAGGGGTTGTCCTGCAGCAGGAATCTCTCTCTGCCAGTGACCATGCCACAGTCTCCAGTGTCCCACCCAATAATCTCAGAGCAAGAGCCAAGAGGATGTGGAGACTTCCTGGTGGTGGGGCGGCGGGGGACTCTCAAATACAAGAAAACACATATCATTGTAGAGGGTCTAAAACTTCCAACGCAGAAAAGGGGATGTCATCCCTTCCTAGTCCACACTGCTGCTCACCCCAGGCAGCATCTAACATTAAGAGGCCGTCTCGATGACGTGTTTTGCTTCACCTTTGGAGCTTCAGAGCAATCCTTAGAAGCAGGCATTACTGTCCCCATTTTAAGATGAAGAAACTGAGGCTCCAACAGGCAAGGCAGCTAGCACAAAGTCACAGAGCTGCTAATGGGAGTAATGAGATTAGGACTGAAATTTGCTGACTGACAAACTGGTAACAGGAGCCTGGCTTTGCTGCAGACACCCCTCAATTCAGCACAGGCCTGGGAATCCAGCTTAGGAGCGCCAGCTGGCCCTGACCTCCCCCTGAGAGCTACCAGAGATAGAGTGGTGAACTCCCTCTGCCGTGATGGCCAAAGCCGCTGCCTGGCACCCTTCCCCTTCCCACAGTAATGGGGCAAATCACGAGGAGTGGGACCTTCCCAGGTTCTGTGCCCTCAGACAAGCCCAGGTTCCTTCAACTATGCACTAGCAATAACAATCTCAGTGCTCTCTCACGGGGCTGAGAGGTGCAGGTATAATGATGAGCGAAAAGCACTTGGTAAAGAACTGTGCCATCGTCCTTCAAGTCTCAGTGGACATCACGACACCTATCCACTGTCCAGCTATTTCCCTTCCTCCAAAAGAAACCGATACACATTTATAGAATCACAGCCAATCAGAGCTGGAAGGGCCTGAGAGGTCAACTGATCCAAACCTCTGCAACACCACTCTACAGATGAGGAAACTGAATTTCTTTAGAGCAGGGGAGTAATTTGCCCATTCACTGGGCACTAACAATAGAAACAAGCAGAATAAAAGCCCTTTCTGGAGCTTTTCATCCCAGTTGTCTTGTACCACCCTCTGACTTACCTTATGAGACAAATGGGCTGTCTATGGTACTGTTTTTCCCAATTTACAGGTAGGAAAACCAAGAGCTAAAGAGACTGGACCAGAGTTATCCTTGCCCATGAAGACAGTGGCAGGTCCAGGTTGGAAGCCCGAGCTTTGCAGGCCTGGTTACAGATGCATGAGACGAGCCTTCTCTACAGGATTCTCAGCTTTGATGCTACCTCCTGGGCCTGGGAGACGGGACAGGAAAGCAAGTGGACTAGGAGGTCTGCTGCTTTGTGATCTTATGAAGAAAAGGTGACTCAGGGTGACCACTTTCTGGACTAGAGTCCAGGAAAGTCCAGCATCCCTAGCTGGATTCAGACGCAGGGCTCCATCATAGCTCTTACAGTAAGAATGATACCTAAGGAGCCTGCTCAGAATAGTGGTCACTGGCCAGACTAGGATCTTTCCCTGTCCTACTCCATCCCTAGGGCGTTCAAGGCCTGAATGAACAGTCTGTACCCAAGATAACCTATGTCACTGTGGACTCTGCTCCAGCTACCCATGATTTCATCCCCACTGCAACTGTGACCAGAGCCTCCATCATCTTTCTCCATACTCTGAGGCTTTATTCCATCCACAGTCCTGCCTTTCCCAGGAGGGTCCTAGCAGGGTCCCCAGCTCAGTCCTGTGATCTGGGACCCCAGAGCCCTGGAATCCGTGAATGCATTAGAGACAAGATCAGGGAGAGAAAAGAGGTGAGCTAACAGCTGGAAGACTCTGTGCAAGCCAAACCTCAGTGAAGGGAAGAGGTGGAGGCCACAGTTCTCTCCACTCAGCCTTGATTTGAGCCCAATGTGCGGTTTAGAGGCACAGACCAGCTGCTGCTGAGATCTGAGTCCATTCAGGATCCTTCAGAGTCCTCAAAGGGGAGAGAGGAGGTACCAGAATTCCATGCCTCTCTTTTCCAAAAAGGCCTCCTTCATCTCATTTCCCTTTTCAGCAGCCCCAGGCAGGTAGAGTTAAATCCAGCCCAGGGCTAGATTCCAGGCTGGACAGCTCCCGGACTGCATGCTGGATTTCTCCAGTGCCAGACGCCCTTCCTCAAGTCCATGCCACTCCTCACCTACAGCAAGTTTCCCGGGGCGTGACCCCTCCGTGACCCGGGACAGTGAGTGGGTCAGGCAGGGAGAAGGAGTGAGAAGGAGGCAGCGGCATGGAACAGATACCAGTGAGCCCAGTGTGTCCACCATCCCTGTCCGCGGCGTCTTCCCAGAGCTACTACAGTCAAGGTCCTCTAGTTCCGAAACCCCGAAACTCCGGGACGCCGCCTGATTACATCGCTGCTGCAGGCCGTTCCTCCTCGAGCCGCCCGCGCTGTACTCACCTGGGCCACGATGCCCGGGAGAAGGAGACCCCGCCCGAGGCGTGAAGCGAGCAGGTCCGACTCTGCCCGCGCTGGACGCGCCTTCAGGGCGGCGGAGGTCGGCAGAGTTGCGACGCTGGGTCTAGAGGGAGAAGAAGGGAAAGGAGACACGCCGAAGAGATGCGCAGAGGACAGCTCTGTGTCGGCTGGAAGCCACGGGAGCGAGGCGGGCAAGGTGAGCAGCCACGCCGGAACCGAGTCAGGGACCCGCGCCTCCTCCCACTCGCAGCCACAGAGACCCGCCAGAGTCCCAGCCTGTCGGCAGCGGCACTACGGAAGAGTGCTGAGCCGAGCTGCTTCTCGGAGCCCGAGCGCCTCCCGGAGCCTGCAATCCCCGCCGCCGCCTCTGGCCGCCCCGGCGGGAGACGGGCGGGAATTCAGCTCGTGTGGAGAGTGGGATCCGCCGGGCTCCGAGCCTCCAACGCAGGGGGAAAGCAGGGCCCACGCAGCCAGGAGGAGAGGGGGTGCGGTCCCAGTGCCACCCCCGCGCCACTCCCCACGTGGCGGCCGCGCCCCCGGGGCGTGAGTGTGTATGCGGACGGTGGGGGGCCGTGAATGAAGCCCCAGCGGCCAATCAGCACGGCCGGCGCGCGGGACCCCGGGAGCAAGGCCCAATGGCTAGCTCTGGGCGGCCAGGCCGAGCGGCAGGCGGGCGCGGGGGGCGGGGGCCGGGGCCGGGGGGGCGGGAGGCGGCTCCGCGGGCAGCCAATGGGCGGCGGGTAGGGTGGGGCTCCGGAGCGCCGAGCGGGTCGGGGCTTTAAGCCGGCGGAGCGCGGCGACAGGGCCCGCAGACGGAGAGGAGCGGCGGCGGCGGCGCGGCGCAGGGCGCGGGGCGGCATGGCCACCACCGCGCAGTACCTGCCGCGGGGCCCCGGCGGCGGAGCCGGGGGCACGGGACCGCTTATGCACCCGGACGCCGCGGCGGCAGCGGCGGCAGCGGCGGCCGCCGAGCGGCTGCACGCGGGGGCCGCGTACCGCGAAGTGCAGAAGCTGATGCACCACGAGTGGCTGGGCGCGGGCGCGGGCCACCCCGTGGGCCTAGCGCACCCCCAGTGGCTACCCACGGGAGGAGGAGGCGGCGGCGACTGGGCTGGCGGCCCGCACCTGGAACACGGCAAGGCGGGCGGTGGCGGCACCGGTCGAGCCGACGACGGCGGCGGCGGCGGTTTCCACGCGCGCCTGGTGCACCAGGGGGCGGCCCACGCGGGCGCGGCATGGGCGCAGGGCGGCACGGCGCACCACTTGGGCCCCGCCATGTCGCCGTCGCCGGGCGCCGGAGGGGGTCACCAGCCCCAGCCACTCGGGCTGTACGCGCAGGCGGCCTACCCGGGGGGCGGCGGCAGCGGCCTGGCTGGGATGCTGGCGGCAGGCGGCGGTGGCGCGGGGCCGGGCCTCCACCACGCGCTGCATGAGGATGGCCACGAGGCGCAGCTGGAGCCGTCGCCTCCACCTCACCTGGGCGCCCACGGACACGCACACGGACATGCACACGCCGGCGGCCTGCACGCGGCGGCGGCGCACCTGCACCCGGGCGGTGGTGGCTCGTCGGTGGGCGAGCACTCGGACGAGGACGCGCCCAGCTCTGACGACCTGGAGCAGTTTGCCAAGCAGTTCAAGCAGCGGCGCATCAAGCTGGGCTTCACGCAGGCAGATGTGGGGCTGGCGCTGGGCACGCTGTACGGTAACGTGTTCTCTCAGACCACCATCTGCCGCTTCGAGGCCCTGCAGCTGAGCTTCAAGAACATGTGCAAGCTCAAGCCGCTGCTCAACAAGTGGCTGGAGGAGACCGACTCGTCCAGCGGCAGTCCTACCAACCTGGACAAGATCGCGGCGCAGGGCCGCAAGCGCAAGAAGCGCACGTCCATTGAGGTGGGGGTCAAAGGCGCACTCGAGAGCCACTTTCTTAAGTGTCCCAAGCCCTCGGCGCACGAGATCACGGGCCTGGCCGACAGCTTGCAGCTGGAGAAGGAGGTGGTGCGCGTCTGGTTCTGCAACCGGCGGCAAAAGGAGAAGCGCATGACCCCCGCGGCCGGCGCAGGCCACCCGCCCATGGACGACGTTTACGCGCCAGGCGAGCTGGGGCCGGGCGGAGGCGGTGCATCGCCGCCTTCGGCGCCCCCGCCACCCCCGCCGGCCGCGCTGCACCACCACCACCATCACACACTGCCCGGCTCCGTGCAGTGACCCTGCGGGCCGGTCCCCTGCCAGCGCGCGGCGAGGCGCCGCGCGGCCTGTACTCTTTTTGTTCGGTTGCTTTGGATTTTACAAAAAGCCCAGAAACTTTCGAACAAAACCAAACACCCGGACAAACCTCTCCGGCGAGCGGCGAAGACGACGGATAGGCTGCGTGGCTCGAGCCCCGGAGGAGAGAAGGGAAGATCCGGACCGCGTCGACTCACCCCGGGCATCCGGCCCACCGCCTGCTCCCTGCCCCCATTCCCTCGATGACCCCCGCCCCTGCCCCCCGGGCTGTTCGGGGCCGGATCCCGGCAGCGGCCTCCCCACAGCGACAGGTAACGCGGTACGGGTTAGGGATTCCCCGGGAAAGAGGACGAAGAGAGGAGGGTTCCCCGTCGCTCTCCCCGGAGCGGACGCCCGAGCCTGCGAATCGAGGGTGGGGGACTGTCACTTTATTTGCTCCGCGCCTCTTCTCTCCCGTGAGGATGGGCCACAACCCCCTTACTCTTCCTCCGGGCTTGGTTTTTTACGGTTTTTATTTATTCATGGAGCCTCTCGGCTCCTGAGGTCCTTCTAACTCCGCCCGCGCCCTTAATTTAAATCGCTGTATACTGTATTTATCGGGGCCCCGGAGGGGAGGCCGCGAGAGCCGCGTCTGTGTATAAAAGCAGGAAATAGCCAAAGCTTTAATCTAGCCTAATTTATTTTTTCCCCTTACCTCTCCCTACACTACCCCAAAAGAGCAAAACAAACAAAAAACAAAAAAACAAAAAAAAACAAAAACAAAAACTAACAAAAAAAAAAAATTCGAGTGTCCATTTTCGTTTCGTTTTATGCGAGCTTCAGCTCGGTTCCCGGCCACGCTGGAGGGGTCTGCGCTCCCACCTACACCCGGATGGGAAGGGGCTTCAGCCCCGCAGCAGATTGACCACCGCACAGCAGGGCCCCCGCTCCCCGCAGGGCCCTGCCCCCCTGGCCACAAACAAACGAAACTTGGAAAAGTTGGAGGTATTTTTTAACCAGCTGTAGAAATAAGCCGTTCCCTGAGAGCCTTCTGCCTGAGTCCCTGCAGCTTCCTTCTGCTCCCTTTGCAGCCCCTGGATTGCGGGGTGCTGGGGGAGTCTGGGAAAGAAATTCCCCAAGTTTGGGGTGAGGTGGGAACCATGTAAATATGTGAGATATGTACACACTGGCGGGGAGAAGAAACATTTTGTGCTTGGTTTTTATTTTTGGTTTTCCGGGTTGCCCTCTGTCCCCATCCTACAGGATTTTGTACGCGGACTAATCCGAAAAAGATATTTTAATATGATTTCCAGATTTCTGACCCATCTCTATTTATTTTCTGGATGTGTTTGGAGCTTCCCCCTTCTCCATTTCTCGTTTGTTACAGTTTGAATTTAAATTTTGTTATTTTTATTATTTTTTGGAACAATGTTTTGGTGCATTCTCTTTGTATCTTTATTGCAAAAAAAATAATGTAGACTGGGAAGTTCCCTTTATATTTATGTTATAGTAAATATTTTATTACTCACATAAACATGTACCCCAGGGCTGTGTCCTGTCCTCTTTACTACCAGGGCTGGGTCGGTTCGTGGGTAAAATATCGGGATACCCTGGCTCACCTCCTGTACTAGCCTCACTATTTTGGAGAAAGATGACCACACAGACTTTCTTCCAGGCCAGTATCGGGACCGCCTGTCACTTGGGCAACAGTTGGGTGCCTTCCACCAGTGAATGAGTTTAGTAAAGATGAAGCTGCCTCTTGTCCCCTCCCATAAACAGACTGTCCTGAGAGCAGACCAGGGCCAGGACAGTGAACCACAGACACCACAGTGAATTTGGGTCAGTCTTTCCTCAGGCACAACTTGACTGCTCTTCTCAGCCGAGGAAGAACCCTACATCGACCTGGACCACCAGCCTGGCATCTTTGTGTCCCCCACCTGATACCCTAACCCCTGACTTTAGTTTTACTCTGCGCTCCACATGTGGGGTCTGAGCCGGTTTTACCATTCCAGAACCTGGGGCATCTGGAAGCTGTGTCAGGCCTCACTAGACCGCCCCAGCCGGCTCTCCACCCACTAGCAAATGGTGCCCAAACCTACCTGGGTCCACTGCAGTGGTCTTGCAGGAGTTGAGTGGGCCTTGGGAGAGATCCTTGCCTGTTTGCTTGTGCAAAACCTGTCCTACTTCTCAGCAAACAACTAACCTGCCTTAAGTTCTCTTGTAGAAAACTGGGGGTACAAACAACTGTGCCACCAAAAACCCTGTCATGTCCTCTCTAGGGATGGATACCCAAGCACCATGCCCCCCAGGGAGTGCTGCATATGCCTATGGGAGGACCCCAAGGCTGTGCAATCATGACCTGGGTGGGGGGCATAGACATCCTCAGACATCCCCCTCTCAAACCTTCAGCAGCAACACACCCCCTCCCTAAAGTCAGGATGGTGGAGGCAGATCTGGGTTCCGGGGCCGAAGCCCAAGACTACCTGTGTCTCAGCCAAGATCTTTTTCCTCTAAAACTACTCTTCTTAAAAATACTAATAAAATAGCTCTCCCTGTTTCTTCCATAGATGGTTCTTTTCCCTTCTCAGGAGAAACCACATCAGGTCTCTCTGACTCTTCGTGGAGACAAAGCTCAAAGACACAATCACTCGATTGGGGGGAAAAAGTTGTGTCCCCAGTGAGGGTATCTGTGTGGCCCAGGGAAGCTACCCAAGCGAAAGCCTGTGAGAAGCCTTGGCTCTAGCCAACAGCTTCTAGGGCACCCGGAGAGGTGCCCCGAGGCCCCTGAGTTGGGGATCCCTAGCTGGACTGAGGCCTCAAGATGTTTATGCCTTACTGAGAATTCCAGTGACTTTCTGGGCTCTGCTCGTCAATCTTGGGGGAATTGTCTCTGTAAGTACAAAGGCTACCATGGTTTTCAAATGCTCAGCCTCTCACTCACTGCTCCTTTTTTTTTTCTCCCTCCTTCAGTCCAGCCTAGTGAGCAATTAGCCCTGTAATTGGCACCCGTGTCCCAGCCGGTCCCCATACTGGCAGGCCAGTGAGCCTCCCTGTGCTTCCTAAAGAGAAAGCCAGGAATTTACAGGCCAGCACGGTGACAGTGTGGCCCAGAGCCACAGGCCACCCTATCTCGGTCTCTGATTTCCTGCTCCACTAACTGTAGAACTTCGAACCAGTTCTACACTCCCTCCTTCTTTCTCCATTCCTGGATTTGTCCCAGCTTCAGTCCCTGGAATGGAAGCAAAGGAAGTTCAGAGCTCCCTGCGGCTTGTGTCGCCCTGAGCCTCAGCAGGTTTGGACGTTAGAAAGGGCGACCAGGAAGACAAGGCCTTTCACTGGCAGCTGACACCAA
Organism: Rousettus aegyptiacus; assembly: GCF_014176215.1. Lineage (NCBI taxonomy): Eukaryota > Metazoa > Chordata > Mammalia > Chiroptera > Pteropodidae > Rousettus > Rousettus aegyptiacus. The sequence continues at coordinate 24,209,598 of NW_023416284.1, read as the reverse complement.
TTGATTGATTGATTTCCTAATTGTCTGCTTAATCCTGTACAAGAGGGTGGATTTATTATTTAAGCAAGTCAACCCAAAAACAGCAAAAACAATGTAGCCTCCCAAGAACCAGTAGCAGCTGAAGAGTAGAACAAAAAAGATGGAAAAAAAAGGTGGAAAAGGGGACGGAAGGAAATCTCCCACTTTATGAGGATTTTGCTTAATGAGACAGCAGCCCAGGACAGCTACCCAGTGACCAGCCCCTGGTCACAGAAGCCTCCCCCACCCCCAGAGCTCCCCCCGGTCTCCAGCCTGGGATGAGAGTGGGAACCACAGTACATTTGACCGTGTAAGGAGAAGACATAGGGAGAAATATTTTACCAGAGCATCTTATTCCCTGGGTAGAATAGAGTTTAGGAAAGGCGTGTTGCTGTAAGCTTGACCGAGCCATTTCTCCATCCATGTGTCTGTGCATCTATCTACTTGCTCACTCCTAGAACTTCAGACTTCCTTTCGTCCAAGAGAGGCAGAAGTTCCTAGCATCGACCTCCAAGGAAGACCAAGCTTTCCCTAGCAGATTTGAAATTTTTTTATTCCGTCTTCCTTTCTCATTTGAGCAAAATTATTTTCTATGATCATGTGGCCACAGATTCTATTAGAGCTTTACTCTCCCCGTGTGAACCTCTGTGTGTTGGTATATGAATATGTGTACAGTGGTGTGAGCCACTGTGCCTGCTCCCTCCCAGAGGTAGGAGAGGGAAAAGAAAGTCTGTACTACACTGCTAATGCCTTAAACTGGGAGAACATGTGCAGGCTGGGAGTTGGCCAACAACGGGGAAAAGGAAGGTGGCCATCGTGGTCACTTGTGATCATCAAGGCAAACCTAGAAGGTGCCCTGCGCTGTACCTCAAGGATGCTCACCTCTTGCACCAGGAAGTTGTGCTAGCTTACATGTTGCCCGGCTTAGGTTCAGTGTAATTACCCCTCGACCCCAGGATTTGACTGAGTGTCCACAGGACAAGCTGACCCCCAACCACAGCTACACACTTAGAGCTGGAATCAAATCTCTGGAGAGGCTCTGGGCCTGCATGCAGGAGTGTCAAGCCCCCAGTGATGTGTCCAGGCCCACGCTTTCCCCGGCAGGGCTTGAGCTCCAGATAGGAAACCCACCTGAGGAGAGGAAGGAGCTGTGGAAAGTCCCGCTAAGCTTAGTGAAGAGGAGTCACCAGGCCTCCAGCTTAGTGACTGAAGCCAGAGAAGCCGTCGATCTTGCCCCTGCCTGGCATATTTTAAGGCCCTAGAGTTAGTGTCCGGCCAGCAGATCCGGGTTCTCCTTGCTATCTGGGAGACCTCTGTGTGGGAGGACTGCCCTCTATTGGTCCCTGAGCTGGGACATGGTAGCAGTACTAGGGCCACCTCATAGCTGCGCAGCCCCCCAGGATAACCAGCTTCAAATTGCCTACTGTATGAGGGCACCAGGTAGAGCAGAGGCAACTATCACCTCCTAGGAAGGAATTCTGCTTCATGTACACACACGGGCTTGCCCGCAACCCTTCCTTCTCCATCTCCCACAGCCACTCTCAGAAATTCACCATCTCAGCTACCTCCTCTGTCTCTCTCCCACTCACACCCATCCCCATCACTCCTCCTCTCAGCCAGCCAAAACCACAATGCACACTCTCACCAGCTTGCTCACTCACACACATGCTAACACGCTCATCACACCCATACCACTGTTGGGCTGTCCTGTACCAGTTTTGTGGTCTTTGACGCTGAGCTCTCCAGAGTCACCAGGTACCTGGCATCTGTAATATTTGATTAAGCACACACCTTTGCAGCATTTGAAGGGGTCTCCTTCTCTCAGGATTTCCAATCACTTATTCAGCAAACCACTTTCCAAACACATCCCTGCCCATCATTGTTCTCAGCTCCTCCCACCTCTCTCCTGCTCCCTTCAGATAATTAAAGTTAGGCTGTGTTTGTATGTATGTGTGATCTTATTTTTTAAACACACACCCCCACACATACATATGCGTGTATATATACAAACACACACAGCAATTAGATCTATCCGTTCCTGCCATCATTCCTCTTGTTCAGTGAAACCTCAGCTACGCACATGTCCCCACATCGCCACGCGATGAATCCAGCATCATCTAGTCACGGGCTCCTGATGACTTTCACACACACACATACACACACACTGGTACTTTTCACACAGGTACACCCACCCCCCATTCCCTGATATTTTTCCAGGACCACGACCCACCTCAGGGCATCTGAAAGGGCTCCCTGGATGAGCTAAGTACCAGGGGGGCTGCGCTTCAAGGCCCCCCAAGCACATATACCCAGTGGACTTGTCTCTGGCTGAGCCTGACCAGGGTGGGTCTGGGTATTATTAGGCTGCAGAGACAGCATGGAGGCATATGGTCTCGTACACAAGAAATAATGTTCATGTTAAATCAGACCTCATGCATAATGCATGGTGCCTGATCTCACATTATTTTGGGTGTTCGTCAAAATCAGTGTTCTTTCTTGTGAGGGCTTCTGAAAAGAAGGGGGAAAGGCGTTAGCTAATTGCACCCGCAGCCTGGACCCAGGGAGCCGAGAGTGCCCTGTGCCCCGCTTCGCCCGCCAGTGGGTCTCATCTCTCTCTCTCCTCTGTCTTTCCACATGGAAAGGAGGGGCTGACTCAGGTTTGTAGCAGGCGTAAGACCCCATGTTATTTTTATTTCTTTTCTCTCGGCTCTCTGTCCCCAGAGGGTTCTAGGGAATAGCAGTGGCTCCGTTGTTCTCACACCCGATTCATTTGCCGTTTTATGAACTCCTCGTTGATTCATCGCCTCCCTAAGTCAATGATTCACTCCTGATGGCTTTTCAGAAATCCTTCTTCAAAGGCTCCAGAATATTTAGCTCTAAACAGGAGCAGACGTGGACCCTACGCTGTTCTCCTTGCTTAGAGTGGGAAATTGTCACTGTCCTTGGCCTTTCCTTGTGCTGGGCAGCCTGGGGAGAAGGGAGAGCTCCCTCCACGCAGAAGCTGCTAGAATTGACCGCAGCAGCTCATAGACAGAGCTGGCTCTGCATCAAGGCTCCCTCCAGCCACTATGGGTCACCTGCCTTCCCTCATTGTCATCAAAGTCACTGGGGAAGCTCTTCGTGTCTCAGGGGGAGGCAGAAAGCAGAATGGTGAAACACACGGGCTGTGAGAACAGACAAACCTGGATGCAAATCCTGGCTCCACCTCCTATCAACTGTGTGACTTTAGACCAGATACTTAGCCTTTCTGTGCCTCAGTTTCTTGATATGGTGACAGTGGCAGTTTCTGCATCATAGGGCTATTTTGAGAATTAAGTGGGAAGATATATAGAGAGTGCTTAGCATAAGTAGGTGATAAATGAATGAAAGCTGTTTTATTGTAGGGCCTGGGCGGTGCATTGTGCCAAAACAAATGAATGGGGGAAGAAAACCAAAACGTAATGAACTTTTACCATGGAGCTCATTCTGTTTAAGTCGCTCAGACATAATACCTATCCAGCACTTATTTTATGCTTTATTTTCATTATTTAATATTAATTATTCCTATTTCACAGATGAAGAAACTGGCACCCAGAGAGTTTCAGTGACCTGTCCAAGGCAGCAAGACTAATGATAGGACCTGGGATAAAACCATTTTTACCTGATGCCCAGGTCCATGTTCTTTTTATATTCCCTGCCTGGGTCAACAGCAGCATCTAGCGCTTGGGGCATGTGCACAAAGCAGAGGAAGTTCCAGAACTTAGGACTGGGCCAGGGAGAGAAACTGGGGACCAAGGGTGTTGGAGCTAATTGGTTAGAATCCGCGCCCCTCTCTACCGCCCTACCACCAGGTAAATCCATGAGGCTCAAGGAAGTTGGATGACTCGCCTGGGATCACCAAGAAGGTCAGTAAGCCCTTCTGATGCATCCATTCAGAGTGCTGTGTACTGAGCAACTCATATAGTGGCTAAGAATGTGGGCCCCAGAGTCTGCCCAGACATTATCCTGGCTGCACCACCTACTACCCACAGGACCTTGGGCAAGCTACTTAACACTTGCCACACTTCAGTTTCCTCATCTGTCAAAAGAAAATAATAGGGCTGCTGATATTCATAGACAGGAGCCTGGCAGATGTAAGAGTGCATTAAATGTTAGCCATAACATTAATTTTATGTGTACAATATATATTATTATATTATTGCTAGGCCGAAGCAGTGCAAAAAAATAATGCCTAGTACTTTTTTCCCTCAGAATTATTCCTCTTTTTTTCTCAAAACCTCTCTGAAGAGTTCGAGCTCTCCATTCCCAGTTCACAAATGAGGAAATGGAGGCCCAAGGATGTTGCGAGGTTCACCCAAAATGACCCAGAAAATCAGTGGCAGGTACAGTCTCCCAACCTCTTCCCCACTCCTGCCTTTTTGTGGCAATCCCGTGTCTCTGATCAGGTACACTGAGCCCCTCCTAAGGCTCTGTGCTGGGTTCTGGAGAGAAAGCACTCAGAGGGTCAGGGAAGTCCTTAGGCAGTGGTACCATTTAGCTGGGTCATGAAGAATAAGTAGGGGTTTGCCTCGGGGGCTCCCAGCTAAGAGCCTGATCCAAGGAGGCAAAGCCAATCGGCCCCAGCCCTCAGACCCCACTCATTCCCCCTTCCTGAAGCTTCAGTGCCTCTTCCTGACCTGCTCAGGACACTTCTACCCATGGGCTCCCCTCTTTTGACCCCAGCACAAAAGACTCAACTAAGACCAGACTCTAGACCAGACTCTGTGGAGCCACCTAACATGAGACTAAGTCTAGCTATAGATCCCTTCAGGTCCCAACTCCTGGTTCTACAGCAACCCTACCCAACAGTTGACTACCAAACCATGCCATGAGGCATCCCAGCCTCAGAGGTGGAGGCAAGTCACCTATACAGCCAGGCCTCACTGCACTCACTGTTCATCCTTAGTATGACCCAAATTGGGTCATTTGTCATTTTTAGGCCTCGATATATGAAATAGGCGGTCCCTCATTTATCCACTCATCTCTATCCATTTATCCATTCATCAAACCACCCACTCATCCATATAACCTTATTCATTCATCCATCTGCCCACCCATCCATTCATCCATTCATCCATGCGACCCTGAACTACCTCTTCAGCCATCCACCCAACTATCTCCTTATTCAGTCGTCCAGTATGACAATCAAGCCCTGTGCTGAGCAGTGGAATACAGAGATAAATAAGACTGGTTCCCCTGTCCTTAAAACACTTCTAAATTAGCTTCTTTCCCTCCCTACCTCTCAGTCATGTAGGGTAGGCATGTGAGGGTCCAAGTGAGATCATTGTTTGGGAGGAAACAATGAAGTCTATTGTGTCAGAACACTGGGAACTTCAATGTCCTACTCGGGTCTTCAGGGCCTTCAGGAAGGTATAGCCAGTATGGTCTCTGCATGGCCCGAGGAATCCATTTAGCTCTAATTTCTCACTCTAGAGATGCCAGGTATTGACCTGAACTAGAGGGATTTCAAAGGAAGTCGGAGAGAGGAAGGAGTGTATGAGCATAACATCTCCTAAGGCTGGAGGTCACCACTGGGACTCAGTTTTTCTACCAGAAATGGAAGCAGCATCTTGGCACCAAGGAGATATGAAGAAATGTTCTGGTCCCAACCTTGTCACCACCTAGCTGTGTGACCATGAGCAAGTCTCTGCCTTTCTCTGGACCTTGATTTCCCCACCAGTGCAGTGTGAGGGGTGGTTGATGGGTCATCCCACCTCTGAGATGGCCACTCTCAATTCCCAGTTCCCCTCCAGGCCGAGTGGGCCTACCCCTCTGACAAAGGGGACTCTCTGACCAGCCCACACACGAGGAGGGGTAAGAGATGACGTTGTTGGTGTCCACAGCCCTGAGTCCTCTGGCTATTCAACTCTCCCTCACTTGACACAAACAACCCTCAGTCGCCTCCCCCTCCCACACCCCAGAATCTGGGCACAGCTGGGGTTTGCTTTGCCCTGGCCACCGCATGAATCACCCCTCTATGGTCCCCCAGGGGAGTGGTCCAGGGAGCATCCTACGCCCCCTGCGGGGTGAGGGCCAGAATCACAGCCCTCAAGCAGGCAGTGTCCACAGGAACAATGAGGGCCTGTGGCAGACAGCCGGAATGCAGCCATTGTCTTGCCCTGGCTGCCAACCCCAAGGCCTCAGGTCCCCAGGCCAGGCAGGCTGGCGTGGGTCGGTGCGTCAGGCGCTCGTGTGCCAGGGCCAGGACACATGGCTGGCTGCTTCCCTTCTCTGAGCCAATGGGCCAGACCCCACCCCCCCTCCACACACAGCCTCACAAAGGATCCCATGCAGAGGACGAGAAGTAAGACAGGACCTAAGGAAGGAAAGACTGCCTCCAACCCATTCAATCCCGGGGTACTTGGAGCAGACTCAGAGAAGGGGCCTTGAAGCACTGAGACCCAAGCTATACATCACAGTGGGAAGGGGGACCACATTAGAATAATGCAGGATTAGGATGGAGTTGCTATAGCGACGTATTAGGGCAATACATCTAGAGAGTCCTGGCCCCTTGGTGATGTATGACTCTGCTCAGCTGAGGGGAGCAGGGGGAGGGGGCCTGTCCCACTGCTTCCAGGGGACAGCAGACACCAAACATTCTCTTCATTGGTGGGAAACATCTGCCTTGGACTCTAAAAATCGGCTTCTCAGAATCCTGTCAAGACGGGGAGAGATATATCCTGCCAACCCAACCTCCAACGACCCCACTTTAGTCCATGCTCAACTAAGCTGCAACTTCAAATCCCAGCTCTACCCTCAGCCCCAGCCTCCATCCCAGCCCCTCTAGGCTCTGTCCTTTCTGCTTCAGTGCTAAGGACTATTCCCATACTCTCTCTCCCAGCACCCATTGAGATTAATAGGACTACATCTGGGGAAGGAGGTTGTGGAGAGGGACAAAGGGGAAGGAGGCAGGATTGTTCAGAAATATAACTCCTCGGTCAAACCACTCAAAACTGTTAATTTGAGAGACACCTGGAGACTAACTCTGAGGCACACCTGCTGACCCCTTCTCACCCACAGGCCCCTGCATGCCAGCATCTGGACAACATACCCTCATCTAATCCTAGGTCTGGGAGTTTAACTTCTCTGCACATACTCCCAGGGCCGCCAAGAGGGTGTAGCGGTGGACTAGCCCTAGTGAAAAAAGAATTATATGGAGCTACCAACAAAGAATTCATTAGAAATCTTCAGGTAATGTTTGTAATGTTATGTGACAAAGTCAGGCTATGAGCTCCCTTTCAAACTGCTGTGTCGAGTCATTTGTACCAACTTTCCCCATCTCAGAAGCCCTGTCTTTCAACCCCCAGGGCAATTTAGGGAAAGATTCTCTTGCGAAAACCCCCTTTGCTATACTACCTTAGCATCTTGGTGAGGAAGAGGAGGAAGAACCAACAACCCCTTTTAAGAATCATAGGGATGCCTGTGATATATCCCTGTCTCTCTGTATCTTGACCTGCCCTCTGTATATCCACGTCTGTGTGTCTGTGTGTCTGCATATGTGTGCATGCCTGTACGTCTTGCTTACTCACTGAATGGTAATTTTTAGTTAATTCGATTGATTAGAATAATTATACAACCCAAAAAAGTCTTCCTTTTACCTTCCGAAAGTGACACTCTGACCCTGAGGGGTGTATGGCTCTAGCCCAAGCAGGAAGATGCTAACCATAGAAGTCGCCTCCTCCCACCAGAGGAGGACATAGGTCATAGGACAAGGCAGAGTAGGAGGCACTCTTCTGCTTGTGTGCACATGACCACTCCTGCCCATGAACACACACAGACACTTGCGCATGTACACTTCGACCCTACCCTGGTGTTGTCCTCACAATGGAAGAAACTAGATTCACCACACAAAGGGAGTTTCTTCTCTCACTGCCCTTCATCCTCTAGGTGCCCCCTTTCTCACATTTACACAGACAGACACTCTCACATGCAATATACACACACCTCGAAGCAAAGAGAAAGGAAGAGAATGAAAAGAAGGTAGGTGAAGACAGTGTGTGCGCCCAGAGGGCAGTTCCCGGGGTGGGCGTGGCAGGGCGCCCAGGGCATAGAGTGGGCAGGAGATCTTCATGGCTTCCTCTCTTCCCTAGCCAGTGACCAAAGGTCAGCCCAGGCGGCTCAGCCGCGTGCGGTCCAACCACCCCCGTCGGGTCATGTGAGACCAGGACCAAAGCCTCATCAACACACCATTGTCCTCCAGAGCCCAGGCTTAGGCTGAAAGGATAAGCCCCCTCCAACCCAAGGCTAGTCAGTGCCCCCTCCAAAACCTGTTGCCCCGGCTAAGGAGGCCCTCTGAGAGGGTCTCTAAGCCCCACCTTGAGGATAAGCTGAGTGATACCTCAGCTAGATCCTACCCCTCTTTGAGACTTTGAATCCCCTTCTCGGAAATGGGAAGGAGTGACTCTCCATTTGCACCGAGTGCCTGTGGTGGGAGCAGAAGGAGGAAAGACCCTCTTTCTCATGTTCCCTTTCCCAAGTGCTCTGGAGGGGAAAGAGAGCAAAGCAGAGAGGGCCGAAGACTTGCCCTGAAGGTCATCGTGCACGTCAGACCCCCTTGCACCCTGGCTCCCAGCCTGGGCCACAACACAGGCTCCATTGACTCCTGGGCACCCTCTTTCCCAGCATGCATGCAAAACTGTGGGCTCGTGGTTCCTGCCCACGGGCCTCTGGCCCCACAGGACCCACCCAGGAAAGGAGGCCAGAGCTGGCTGGCTGGATGGTCGTGGGTGGACACAGTTCCCAAGGGGCTGATGGAAGGGAGGAAGAAGGAAGAGATGGATACTGCACCTATACCAGAATCTTCTGGAGCTGGGCTGAAGGCTCTCACTGCCAATCTCTAGGCCCTGTCCTACCCAACCTGGAGTGGAGTCAAAGATCTTGTGGACTCAGCTTGGACAGATTCTCTACCAGCGCCAGCCCTACCTATCCCTAATCCATTTTTACTTCTTGCAAAAACAAGGATATCCCCCCCACACACACCCCTGCCACTGGGACTAAATATGGGGCAAAGCCAGCCCGACACACCCTCTGTTTCCTACAAGGAAAGTCAGGTAGGGAAAGATGGTTGTGTCTGGGGGAGGAGGACTGGAGGAAAGCTGGGGCTCCAGTAAGGGGAGGGCTGCCCCAGCAGGATGACAGAGAGATGATTAAACCCACAGAGAAGATTGATAAGGGAGCTAAACAGCTGCAGCTCTGCAAGGTGGGCTGGGGACAAATCTCATCTTGTCCTGGCGGCACTCAGAGCATGGGGGGCTGGGCCAGCTCAGCTGAGCTCATGACCTACACAGGCTCCAAGCAGGAGGGAGGGGGGGCTCCTCCTACCTTCTTCCCCCAAGGCCTAGGACAGTGGCTCTCAGAGCCCAGCCCTCATTCCTGCCACTCCAGAGCGCCCTCCCTGCCTGACACCCCTCTGCACCTGGGCAGTGTGCCCCTTCTCACCAGTGCCCCCTTCACCCACAGTATCTCTGCCACAGCTCTTGCTCTCGTTATTATTAGATGTGATTTACAGCGGAAATGCTGAGTCAGACAAACCAAGACTCCCCCGACAGAGGCAGTGGGAGAGCAGAGGAAAGTCCAGGGCAGGTGGCCTTCTCTGGGCAGGGTCCTCAGAAGAGAGGGAAGAGATGGAGCTCCAAAATGAGTGGGGGGTTCATCTCCCATTTCTCCTGTCTGCTCCAGGCCCAGGAGCCTCACTGGAGTCTCTTAGACCTTCGAGCCCCTTTGCTGACCCCGACCTAGCTTTTCAGCCTAATCCTGTCATTCTCTGATCTTCCTTGGCAAGTCTGAGAGAACAGCCCAGGGATCTGGAAGTCTTGAAATCAAGTGGTTCTTTTCCTCATGGGCCATCTCATCATGTCAGGGCTCGTAGTTCAAAAGGCAGCCCCTGATTCCCGAAGATGGAGAGAGGCAGGAAAAGTGCATTCATTGCTTGGGGTTTCAGCCCCCACTCTGCAGGCAGAAAACAGAGGTACTGTGCGTCCAAAGGCACAAGAATTCGCGGGAAGCACACACACAATCCTGCCCCCACCTTGCTCAGAAGAACTCGGCGACCAGCTCCGTCTCTGCTCCCTGGGTCTCTGACTCCCTGGCAGGGAGGAACTGGGCATTATTGCCAAAAATAAACGTTCTCTCTCCCGCTCCCTGGCTCCTGGCTCCCGGCTCCCGCTCATTAGGATGCGTGGCGTTTGGCTGCGGTCCCACACCTTGCAGCTCATTATAAATATGCAGTCGCTGCTGGCGCTACCCCAATCATCTCTGCAATCAGAGCTTTTAATTAGGTTAATTAAATTGTATCAAATCTCGCAGGGACGCAGTTCACTGATGCTGATGAGGCAGCCAAAACAGACCCCAGCTCCTCCGCTAATGAAGGCCGCTGCCTGCCTGCGCAGTGAGGGAGCCCGAGCGCATAACAAACGGAGCATCCTCTGGGAGGAGCTGCTGCCCAGACCCTGAGCTCCAGGGGCCTGACAGGGGGTCTGCATCAAGCCCACCAGGATCCAGCTGCCATAGAGACTCCCACCCCTGGGACTAACCCCTTTACTCCAGAACTAACTGGGGCAGCTTCCAAGGCCCAGGCAGGTGGGCAGTGTCAGGGCCCTGAGCCCCTGCCAATCCTACACAGCAAACTTAGCTGTGCCTCCAAGATCCCTTGACTCTATCTGGGGTTCCTTCTTGACTTCTCCCCCAGAATGACCCAACAAGGCCAGGATTCCATCTCCTAGACACACACACACACACACACACACACACACACACACACACACAGCCCTGTCACTACCCCTCTGGATTGCCTTATTAGCCAGGGAGGCCAGGGTGAGACTAGAAAGCTCATCCAGCCACTGGCGGCCTAGTCTCCATCTGCCATGGAGGCCATCTGCCCTTGTGGGGGGTGGGGGTGGTTTATCATAATACCAGCCAGTAACAGGAAGGGGTAGTACCCCCATCTCCATGTGCCAGATGGACCCTGCATCTTCCCACCTACCACTCCACCTAAAGAGCCCTCTCCAAGGGGGGGACACTTGCCCCTAACCTCTTGGGATCAAATTAACTAGAGATGTGATACAATGGTTTCCTTCCCTGGCCACTGCCCATCCTGAGCTGACTGTCCCTGGCACCTGGCAATCCACTGCTGGACATTGGAGACCATAGGCTCCAGAGCTAAAGCGCCCTACAAAGGTCATCCCCTGTCTTTAAGCAGGAAGGCAAGTGCTGCCACCTCCAAAGGGGCTGTCCCCAAATCGCTTCTCAGCCTGGCTCCAGCCCCCTCCTCTGAACGCCTCTGGGACAGGTCTCTGTTGCTGAGTAACTGCAGAGAGAGAACGGGGAAATTTTCGGTGCTCTCAGGACATGTTGTTTCTGCTGCAGAAGCTGGTTTTCTGGTTTGGAAAGGGTTTTTTTTTTCCACCCCGTAATGTGAAAACCTGAAACCTGAAACCAACCCCCCCCCCAACATTTGTCACCTCAGAGCCTTTGGGGTAACTGGGAGAAGGCTGTAAATGAGTCAGGCTGATTCAGAGCAGGGGGGCTGCCCAGGTGCCTCCAGGGCACCACAATTTCATTAACACTTATGATCTGAGCATGGCCGTCAGGTGACAGACGACAGGAGGAAAGGAAAGGGCTTCCTTCCCACCCTCTTCTTCACCCCAAACACAGCAGTCCCCAGATACACTTCTCTTGCCTGGAAACAACAAGGTCCTTGGCTCTGTTCTGGACCAGTCCTTACTACCACCCACCGAAGCAGGGGGCTCAAGACTGTTCTACTGCCCCAGCTTCAAGCAGTTTGCTCCTCTCCCACGAGAGAAGAGACAGCCATTGCCATTAGTAAAGCAGGCAAGACTGGACGGGGAGAACTAAGTACAAACTTCAGTTAGAAGAGACACAGATTAGATAGCACTTCCCAAAAGCAATGATGATGGATCCAGGAATAAGAAACTGGGAGATGGCTTATAGGAAGTCTGAAGAAGCGGTAGAAATTTCATTCTTTTAAACAATTTGAGAAAGAATAAGTAGAAGCATAACATGGGCAGCCTCTTGAGCCTCCTAACTCTAAGTGGTGGGCTTGAGAAAGGAAACTCTGCCTCTTGGAGTTTCATAGCTTCTCTCTGATCTTTCCTGGCACTTTCTGCTGAGACAGACCCATGATGCTAGGTGGGAGCCCCGCCAGCAGAGAGGCCCCATGACCTGGCTGGCAAGAGACAGAGCACCCTCTGACCCCAGGAGGCAGCTGCACAAGCCCAAGAAACCTGCCAGCTCAGCCCTAAGACAGTATTTCAGGTCCGCCCCCAATTCCTCCAACTCACTGAGGGCTTCGGGCCAAGACTCCCACCCAAGCTTTGGCCTGCCCTTCCCCAAAACCCTGGGCACAGGCTCTGTGAACTGACACACTGGGAGAGCTTGAGGAGGAAGGGAGGCCAACACCATCCACCCACTTGCCTCACTCTTTCAAGTCCCAACAGGCCCTGGCCTCACCGGCCTCCACAGGTCGGCAGAGCAAGTCTGCATTTGCTGGCTGCCTTCCTTGCTGGAGGATGTGCAGTTCTAATTGCTCCCTCCCTCACAGCCAGCTATAAACAAACACTCAACACTGCACACGGGGAGACCCCCACCACGTCTTGATGGAACCACCCTCTGGACAACCTGGGACTCCAAGACATTCTTTTCTCCATGGTCCTCATGAGAAATGGGAAAAAGCCCTTTCCTGCTCAGTACTTGTCTTGGGGCCACACTAAACTCAAGCTGGGGGAACAGGGGCAAGAGGAAACTTTTACACGCGCTCTCCCCATGGCATTGAATCCAATAAACAAATACATATGAAGCACCTACGGAGTACAGGATGCTTCCAACAGGAGCAAAGTGTGTTAAGTAGATGGACACTAGCACCCTGAGAACTAACCTCAGCGAAGGGGCAGCAGCTCCACCTACTGGTCCCTTTCCCACCCTGTCGCCAAGAATCAGCTCTGCGAGGAATCAGTTCTCTTAAGATTTTATTCAAGAATAAAGCTAGGGCTTGACACTCTCCTGCTTTGTTCAGAAGAGCCCTAAGCTGTGGCAATGGACCAAGACTGGGCTAGGCTGGTTGGTTCTCTGCTGGGGAGACTGGAGGGTTCCATGTCATCCAGGTAGCTGCTTTGGAGACTGGGCTTCTACAAGAGACCTGAACCATACAAGTCCTGACTCACAGAAATGTTCCCCACCCTGGTAGGCTACCCACATTCCCCTTGACACATGCAGAGCAGGAGGCCACCAAAAGTCCAGCTCACCCTCTGTGCCCAAAGGGGAGGAGCCTTCAGAACCAACACTCTTCCTCTAAGCAATGATCCAGGAGTCTGATGCTCCACTGAACACCAAAGTTTCAAAGGCCTGACCTATTTTCAGGACTCCAGGCTCCATGAGGCTGGAGCCTATGTCTTGGGTTAATCTTAAGGGGCAGCCAGTCTCTCCTCTTGGACTCCTTGGGCCTCAGACAGCCCTCAACACGACAGCCATCCCAAACACCTAGCTTTATCCCCTGTGGTTCTGCTTACCTCCAGCCTAGAACTTTAGCTACTCCAAGAGGATGCACCTTCCTGCTGCTTTTGGCCTGTACACGTCCCTTTAGGTATCACTGTGTACCTATCATGTGAGGACTCGTTTGAGTGGAACCACTGCATGTGAAACCCTGGTGGTGTGTCCGTGTATCAGAGGCTACATAGACGTGCACTCACTTGTCTATGAGGCCTGAGTAGTATGTGCCTATGTAACTAACAGGAGAGCCTATGAAGTATGTGTACCTTTGTGTGGACAGGCACTTAAGGAGAAGGCATTCAAGTTAACTCCCCACTGTCTCCTACCTTCCTGGCCAGCAGGGACAAGGGATAGAGCAGCAGTCAAGCTGTTTTGTGAGGAACAGACTGCTGACTGGTCAGCTCACTCCTCTATCACCTATGTGGCAGTTCCTTCCCTGTCTGGGACTCAAGTGCCCCCAAGCCCTGCGTCCTAAGACTATCAACATTTACTTAACACCTCCCCAGAAGAGAGTTCATATGCAGACTTGGAAGCTCCTCCTTCCTGAAGGCAAAGCTAGCTTCTATTCCTGTGGCCCTTCTTCCTACTTTCCAGGGACCCCAGATCCAAATCCCACTGGGTACACCATGAAAAAAAAAAGGCTCTCATTTTAGGATTTATACAAGAAACTAGCAATCGTGGGAATTAAATTTTAACAATTATTTTTTTTCCTATCTTTAATATCCATGCACAGCTGTTTCTCTTCTAGGGGACAAAGTTTAAGCAAGTCTTCTGGAATCCTGTTCCTCCGACATATGCTCTGAGCATGCTCAGTCTTGTCCTAAAAGCCTTGACCTACCATCCCTGTATGGGTAGGTAAAGGAAAGGTGACTTGGAAAAGAAGGAAGCTGCCACACACACAACCTGGGGTCCATATCTTCAGGGTGAAGAAAGGCCTTGAATTCATGAGTTGGCCAGGAATGCAGAGGGCAGAAACAGAGAGGCAGGTCTGTTCTGACTTGAGCTTCAATAAAGAAGAGGTGCCCCTGTGGGTTCCTAGTTCCAAGGGTTTCTATCTGAAGCTATAAAGTGTAAGAAAAAAATTCCTCCATGGCTAACTTATGAAGCTACGTGAATATCCAATAAATTTAGAACAAATGAGGGTAAAATCAGTCTACCCACTGGATAAACATTATACACTGAAATAGTATTTTTTACTGAACATTTTTTAAAATTTAGTGATGTAACAAAATGGAAAAGAGCTCATGATTTAAATGAAAAAACTGATATAAAATGGTTTATTATAATTTCAACTACAAAACACAAAAACATATAAAAAATCCAGTGCACACCTTTATAAAACAAAGGAAATATACCAGAATGCTCACTGTCCTAGTTCCCAGCACTGTATGCAATAACTATTTGTTGTTCTTGAATAAACTCTGGGATTAAGGATGAACTCATTTATTTTCCAAATTTGCTGTAATGAGATTACGGAACTTTCATAATGGAAAAAATGTAAATATATAAAATTAAGACTGACCACAACATAAACACAATAAGAAAAGGGAAGGGGTTTTAATGTCGTTCACATCAAATGACAGATCACAGTAAATTATGGTTACAAACAAGGAAACCATGTCATTTAGACCGAAGGGACTTGAAATTATTGGGGGCGGGGGGGAGGAGATATAGAACTCTTTTCCTTGTAGAATGACGAGGCTTATCTATAACATAACACGTCAATGTTTTCGCTGACTTTGAAATTTGTAAATAGCTGGGGAGCTCACTGTTTCTTTCTTCACCTTCACCTTCTGAGTTTTATCCTATAAAAGAGTAAAAAGGTTACTCCAGTAAATTGTACCAGGGGTTTTGTAAAATAGGAAAGTTCGTAAACTGCCTATAAGAAAGCCCTCAGGTGATTCCATAAAGTAGTGGTTAGCATATCTGCTTCACACGCAGAAGGTCTTGGGTTCGAGTCCCAGCGGAGCCACAGCCCATACCCTGGGTGTGCCAGTCCCCGGGCTTGCCCTGAGCATGTGGGAGGAGACACCCCGCCTTCAGAGATCCAGTTCTTGAGGGGAGATGGCAACACCCTTAGGTCAAGGGTGGAAGGCAGAGAGGGGGGAAATTAAAAAAGAAAAAAAAAAAAAGCAAGCCCCTAATTCAGCCCTTCTCAAAATGCAAGAGAAACAAAGCCCAGTTGCCCTGAGGCATCCCACCCACCTCCTCCATGCCACAAAATCAACTTCTCCCCTGGGCACCTACTAAGGTACTAGAGCATGTAGAGGTTCTTGGGAAAACTAAAAAAGGTATTCAAGTCATTTCTTTTTTTGTAGGGCTTATTCTTACATGGAACCCCAGTTGAGAAAGGAAGAACTAAAGGATCTACAAAGCTGAAGAATTTGACATTTAGAGGAATCATAATATGAAAGGGGCATCTTATATTCCTCAGCTGTTATTTAACTACACAATGCTGTCTATTTTTAAACACCAATGAGTGACATGCACTGTTTTGTTAACCTGTTTAAATGTTAAAGATAGCTACTCATAAGCTATAAAGTTCATATGCTACCTGATCCTATCCTTTGCTGTTCCAAAGCACTGACTAATAAGCCTCTTATTACCTTCTTAATCAAGGAATATTTCAGCGCTGTCAGAGTAACAGACACTGGCTCAAACCACTGCCCCTGAGGAGCAGACATTTTCACTGGGGTTGGTTTACACACAGCTGAAATCCAGTCTCGGTTAAGACCTTTACAAGGGGGGGGGGGGGGGGGATGAAGGCCCAAGGCTCTCTCTCCTCACCAGAAGATCTTTGCGTGTTTGAATTTTCTGTGCAATAATGAACAATTCTTTCTCGCGTTCAATCCGCTGTGTCAGGCAGTTATACTGCTTTTGCCTTTCTTTAGCTATCCGCTGCAGAAGAAACACACATTTTCAATAAAATATTAAATTAAAATATAAATAAGAAACTATATCTTAATCCAATCAAGCCCAAATTTATTGATGGTTTATCAACTCCCTCCTTACTCCAGAATCAACATAACGAGACACTAAAATTGTCGGTTTAAGAACATCACATTCTAGAGCTGAATGGAACCCTGGAGACCTGCCCAGGGACACATGGTTCACCTGGAGCAGAATCAGAACCATCCTGGGAGTCACAGATGTCAGGAATCTTTCCACTACTACACTAAGCTGCTTCAACCCTTGCATGAGTGTCCTGGTTACCTAAGGTGACGCAGGAATGAACCAGTACTGGAAACCCTACACGAAGTGAGTAGAGAAGGGCGCCAGGCAGTGTGCAGTGTCTGAGAACCATAGATCTCAGAAAGGAGAAAGGCTTTGTCAGCAGAAGCTGACCTGAAAATTCTCACTGCTGATGACTCCTCAAAGACTAGTGGTCCTTAAATTTAAGAGAATCGTATACCTCTGAGAAACTGATGAAAGCTTTGGATTCTTTCTTGAAATAAATGTACATGTGTACAAATTTGTAGGGTTTATTCTCTCACAGAACAACAACTGAGAAAGGAAGAACAAAATGATCTAAATTTGTACAAACATATATACCTATTTGCTTAAAATTTCAGTGTGTCAAAGAGGGCATTCATAGACTTCCTAAAGCCCATTCACGAACTGTCCACCCCCTCTAAATTAGACTGAAAATTCCTGTGATTCACACATCAGCAGTCCCTTAATAAAAATAATTTTGCTTTAAAGAAAACAATCAAAAGAAATAACACTACTAGACAAAAATGGCAAGATTCAAACTTTCCCAGTTTCTCAAAAGATAAGTTGGTGAAGTATTCCAGAGTTTGAAACACTAATCTCTTTAGGAACTACCACAATTCTTGAGAAGTTATCAGTGACACAGCTAATTGAAAATACAACTAATTGACAAACAGAGTTATCATGAGAAACTAGTCAACGGGCTTCTCAGCTGGAAGTGTTATCTACATAAAGGGGAATATTACTAGGCCTCAGACTTAAACAATTCCCCCGATTCTAGCATAGTCTCCCAGCAGTGGTTTCAGACAGCTTTTGTTTTCACTTTATTGCACAGACTGTCAAATTTATGGCACTACCCAATATAGTCAAACTAATTAGGGGTATTTATATTACTAAAGCAAGTTTAGCTGCCTCTGAGCTAGAGAAACTGCTGTGAAATTAAACATTGGAAGCAAAGCTGATGCGGTGTAAATGATTCAAATCAAAACAGAACAGCTGTCTGACTGAAACACATTGACAGCATTTTTTTAAATGAATCAGTCAGAAGTGAGAGTTCAACTCCAGAAGGCTTTGAGAAAAAGCATATCTTCTGTACAAACCCAGCTACAGTGATGGAAACCAACATAAGGAAAAGTCAAAACAAAATTTTGGTTACAAATGCGTAACATGAAAGAATTTTTGATATGTGTATTCACTGCTAAAGGTTCAATATCAAAGTATACTTAATCCTTTAATCTTCAGTGCCCCCTCTTTCTCTGCATTTTAAAACTGTTGGCATCTGTTACAAGCATTATAAACACAAAACCCAGGGTTAGAGGTGGGATTCAAATGCAGATCAAAAGGCCAAAGCCTAAGCTGCTAATAACCACTATGTCACCCTTCCTCCAATCTTAGAAACCAAAGGATGCTCCTCCACTCTCATCCCCATCACCGAACCCTCCTGCTTTTCTAAGGGAATTCAGTGTGTTTGCACAATAATTATATTAAATGCAATGACCAAAAAAGGAATCTAGATTCTCCTAAACTGAGACCTAAAGAAAAATGGAGACAATTACCTTAAGTTGAGTCTGATGAGTAACTCCTTTCACTTTCTCCTTCTGCAAGGTCTCTATCGTGGGTCTATTAAAGACTCGGTCCACGAGTTCTGGGGCTGTTCGCAGGTGAGTTGCAATATCAAACTGTTCAACTAAAAGTCAAAACAAACGTTAAGGTACTGTCTCTAACACCAGACAACACAGACGAATATGCTAGACTGTCCCAGGAACCTGCAAACATTTCATACCTTCCTTTTTAGTGTCGAAAAAGAATACATGCTTATTCTGTTGCTTCCCCTGGAAATCCAGCAGATGGAGCTCTGATTTTAGTCTTTCAATTTTCTACAACGCAAAATATGGTCTCATTTTAAATTGGGTTCTTATAAGGTATCAGAAATGAATTTGCAAAAGTTTAAACCATTTCACATAACTATCACCAGCCAGCAAAGAATTTGCCCCATTCTTTTAAAAGAAAAGACCACTAAAACTTATCGAGCACCAACCACATGTCAGGTGCGGGGCTAGGCATCCCCCAAAACTCATTTAATCCTGAGATGGAAGTGAGGAAAGAGCTTCAGGGAGGTTAATCTGTCCATAATCTTGTGTCTAATAAATGGCAGAGCAAGAATTCAAACCTGTCTGTCTCATTCCAAAAACTGAACTTTCCACTCTACCGTGCTTATTTTCACAATTAAGCATACGTCACAGACTTTAATACCAGAAGAAATCAACTTATAACTTAAATTGATATTTATATTTCTCTTCTTAACCAACAAAAATATACATCAGAACAAAGAGTTTCAGTTGTTACCTTAGCTTCTGCAACCCTTTTCATTTCTATATATTTGACATCCTGAGTTCTCATCAGTTTCAGCTGTTCTGGAGTTACTTCTTCCTTAATATCCTTAATAACATGAACTCCATCCTAAAATCCAAATTTAAAAGATACATTTCCTATTAGATGAAAGTCATTACTAAGTTGTTGGCAAAGTTCATCGCTGGAACAAAGAAAACCAAATGCTATACGTAACAGCAATTCAATGCTCTAGGCACCCAAGGCACCTGGTCAATTTAGCACGTCCAGTCATCCCCTTTTAGAACAGCTCCAGGCGTAAGACAACTCAGAGCCAGGGGCAGAAATGCATGCTCCTCATGAAGGGGCAGTTTTGCCTTGGATCCTGACCTGGACCAAATGGAGAAGGGCTGAGTAAGAGCCAAGATTCCTTCTCTCAATTTCTTCCCCCATCCTTATTTTCCTTATTGAGTTGGAGCTCAAAACACCAACTGATTCATTAGGGACCCACCTGGAGTTTAACCCGAGTCATTTTATAGTAGAATTCATCTGGATTTTTTTCAAGAGCTTTCTTCCGGAGAGCTCTGAGGTATTCTTGTTTTTTCCGATAGTCACTAAAAGGCAGGTTAAACAAGGTTCATAGCGAAAAAGCTTTTTACAAACCCACAATGAGCAAACTACAAGCATCTCAAGTTCACATAAAATGAAACAAAAAAGCCAAAGCAATGACTACATTTGATCCATATGCCACTATCACTGATGTTGAGCTCCTCTCTATAGGTCCCCCTCCTATCTCAATCTACCTGAAATTAACTGTCCCCATCTCACATATCTCTTAGTACCATTTACATTATAACACAGAGAGACAAAACAAAGCACAAATTAAAACTCCTTAGACAGGGTTCTGAGGCAAGCCTGGGTGCCAAGTGACCAAATAAGAAACTACACACTGCAGTATAGCACAATGACTGGAATCGTGACTCTGGAGCCAGACTGTCTGGGTTCAGACCTTGGCTCTACCGCTGCCAGTTGGGTAATCTTGGACAAATTACTCTGTATTCCAATTTAATCTGTAAAATGGATGTGATAATAATAGTATCACAGAAGGTTGTTAGGAAGAAAAAAAATGAGTGTAAAAATTATAATTCTCCTAGAACTCTGTTTGGCCCAATAACAGCACTTGGTTATTACCACTCGCCTTAAGAAACTCTGAGATCAAGAGAGAGCAAGCCATCGCCCACCATCTGTACCAGAAGCACAAAAAGGACCTCAGCTGACATGTATGGCAAACAAAAAATTATAAAGTATTCTGCAAATAAAGTGATAAAAAAGAAGAAGAATGGGGATAATTGTTTTATAAAATGTTTTCAGAGTTCATTATCACCCACGCTCAGTCTCATGAATCCATCTTTCATGTCTCTTCATTCCATACCACACACATGGTGATGTAAGAGACTCAACAGCTGGAATTTTAGATTATATCTTGCACTTCAAGAAAAGGAAGAGGAAAAAACTCAGTTTTTGGCACCAACACCAAGGCAGGGGCAAATGAAAGCCACTATGAGAAAACAATCTGGAACAACATAATAAAAAAAAAAAATTCACAATGCAACTACTGTTAAATAAATAATGCTCCACCTAAACAAAGAAGGAAATTTAGGGTCACAGACAAGTATCTGACAGGCTGCCAGAGTTTTGGCCATTCTATCAATGGCACGAAATTATCCCCTATGGACACTCAAGCATTTCAAATGCAATACAGGGAGGCTGTAAGCTTTCTTGGCAGCAGCTCTACCAGAAAGACTGAACTCACTTTGCACGAAGTTTGTAGTCTTTCTTTTTTTCCAGCAGGCCCAGATGTTTTCGAAAGCTGGGCTAGAAGACAAAAGAAAAAAAAGTGTTAAGCTTCTTCAGCCAACACATACCCAACTCAACATAACACCTGACTAGAACAAACGTCTCTGGGGTACTCAGTAAATCCCTGTCCTTAGAGCCAACTCACTACCCTGTTCTCTCCCCACCCCTAACTGGGCTCTACCCAAGGATAAGAAAGACCATGCAGGCGCCAGAAAGGTCACAAGCACTGTCATAGTAGGTTTCTTGGCCTATTAAGGACAGAGAGAGGCAACAATGACTCTGCACTAAGCAAGCAGTTGCCAGTTGTACTAAAATTACTACAGACTTAATCCAAGGGTTTACAAAATACTATGAAGGGAATATATAGTAACAAGGAGGCAACTGTGGTAAGAAAGCTAAATTTAGAGTCAAGAGAACTGGGTTCAAATCCAAGCTTTACCTCTTAACAATCTGTGACCTTGGGCAAGTCACTTAACTTATCTGAGCTGCTGTTTCCTGCCTATAAAATGAGAATAACAGTACCTACTTCTCTGGTTATCATGAGGATTAACTGAGCTTCTATATAAACAATAGCGCCTACACATGGCTTGGCACATAGCAGGTGCCCAGCATATGTTTGCTGTTATTATTGTATCTTTGATAAAAAGTATGAGAGAAAACCAAGTATCACAGAAAATATTTTCTCCGACACAGAACTTGGATAGCTCAGAAGGTACAAGGATTACGTCTTAGTATTATCGTTCTACAAGCTGCCATTTGTTGAACAGTTAAAACATGTCAGGGTCTGTGCTAGATGCTTTTGCCTACATCATCATAACAGACCACATTTATTAAGCTCTTACTCTGTTACAAAGCAGTCTAACCTCATTACACACAATCTCATTTAATCCCCACAACAATCATGTAAAGTAGGTAAAGCAAACAAAGAATTGCTTATCCCAATTTTCCAAAGGGGAATGAGGTTTAGAGAATGACTTGCCCTAGAGCATAGAACTAGTAAATGGCTAAGCTAGAACTAGATAGAACCCATTCTATCTGGGGCCACAGTCTGTGTTCTTCCCCCACCCCACTAGACTGCATCCTCTTCTGCTCTGAATAATCTCAACTTTTAAGGAAGTACATACACTCCTCTACTGTTTAAATTTGTATAACAATTCAGGTGGGGTTTTTAACAGTGACCCTTCTCATTTTTCATCCTTGAAGTGATAGAATAAATAAGTCAATATTTAAATTAACACTCAAACTTCTGGTAATTTTGATTTTAATCACAGCACACAAAGGGAAACCGATAGAGAGTGGAAAAAGAAAACTCGAGGGTCAAAAGAGCAACACCATGAGGCAGAAATCTTTAAAGTTGTCATGTCCACTTGAATGTGCATTGGCATTATAGAAAAAAAACCTGGCATTGCATCTGAAATAGTTCAATAATTACACATGATCCCTCCACACAAAATATCTTCAATAGTGTCCCCACTGCTTCAGTAAAGGATCTAGAGGATAAAACCCAAACTTTACACAAATCAGGAGTGCTTTGTTAATGTATTTATCCACCTTTCCAACATGACCTTCCCCACACCTCTCCCCAAGACCAGCTATTCCTATTCAGATACGGTTATGTAATGCTCATAGCCAGCCTTCTCTGCCAATCCAAATCAATTACTTACAACTGGGATTTTGGACACACTACTCGATCTCTTTAGGCATCAGATTCTTCATTTGTAAGAGTGAGGGTTAACACCCACCTCACAGGAATGCTGTAAGATTTTATGAAATAATCCTTGTACAGTCTATTGGGCTATATCCTAGCACAGAGTTAGGGCTCAAAAAGAGACAGTTGTTATCATTGCATTCCAAGTCCAACAAATTTCACCATGATGCTTCATATCTACTCTTCCCACTCAAATGCCTCATTTGGCATTTTTTATGCGCTACCTCTTATAAAGTTGCCTTTTTATTCATCTTTTAGTAGTCTCTGGATTCAAAATACTTGGTCTGATTCCTGGCTTTGCTGCTTACCAGCTCTCTATCTTTGAACAAATTGCTCAACTTATCTGAACTTTAGTTCTCCCATTTGCAAATGTGAGAAAATAATAGTACCTACTTCCACACACTGTTGAGTTAAATGAGATATTGGAAGGAAAGCTTTTTGTACTTTATCTGGCTCTGACACACAGTAACCACTTCTAGCTATTATTACTTTTAGATTGGTCCAGACATAGGTCCAAACAAAGTGACATATTACACAATTGCTCCTGGCACACCACGAAGCACACAGCAAATAAACAACAAATATCTGATAAATAATATTAAACATTAAGACTAAACTGTGGTTAAGAGGCTTTAGTTCCATCCCATCAGTTGGCGACACAACTTAAGAAACATCTCTCTCTCTTCCCATCTGTAAAATGGAGTTGGACCAGGTATCTCTAAGGGCCTTTCTGGAGATTGGATATTTTGAGATTCCTGAGAGCAGTGGAATAAATTGATTCTGCATATATTAAACGAATTTCTATTCAACCTCTCCACACAGATACATCCTCCACAGAAGTCCTACAACTGTTTATTATCCCTGAATTTGGTGTTTGTGACTGGGAAAGTCACTTTAGCTCTCTGGACCTGTTTTTTCATCTGTATAATGGGGATGGAAAACACCGAAAAACATTACAGAGTGAGACAGAAACAAAAAGCTTATGTGGCAGATCTTCATGGACCACAAAGCCCACGGCGATGATACTCTATCACTAACACCAATCTCTTTGGTCACAACCCCCATATGCAGCGAGCAGAGCTGAGCACCTTTAGATGTGGCTGCCAGTTCCAGCCCGCGCACGTATTGGCTGTGTGAGCTTTGATCTCAGCTTTCTCAGAGAAGGTCAAGCACTTGGCACACACAGTACCTCATTTAATTACCTCGCTGAAACCTTGCAAGATAGCTCTGATTACCGCCAAGAAAAGAGGAGCGGCCCATTCTCTGTTCTTCCCAGAGAGAACGATAACCCGTTCTCTTCGCAGAGCCGCGAAGCTCCGCCCCAGCCCCGCCAGCATCTTTAGCATAGACTTGCATTTACTTCACACGAACACTACGTACAGAAGAGAGCAGGACCCGGGGCGGAGAGGGGGTTGGGGAGAGAGAAGCACATGGGCCAGCGCTCGTGGAGCTTGTGCGGTCCTACCTGGCTTCGCTCTCGGTGTTCCCGCTGTCGGGACTTGGCCGCCTTCCGAAAAGCCGCCGACATATCTGCTCACGCCTGGGAAAGCTCAATAGACAACGCTGGTGCCGTACCACCTCAGACGCCGAATCCACCGACCCTACCGGAAACAGGCCGAGCCTCCAGAGGCTTAGAACCGCCTACTTCCCCTCCGCAGCCTATGCAGGGCCTGCTTTTCCGGAAATACGTATTCTAACAAAGACGTCCATCACTGGCTGCTTCTGGGAAGTGTAGTTACCTAAGTCTGATCTCTTAACTCCACAAAAGCCCGTTCTTATTAGTCCACGTGTACCGAACTCTCTCTCGCCTTCGCGCTTGGCTCCGCGTTGGCACCTGGGAACACATGGCTGGCACTGCCCTCCGCCGAGGCGTCGGTTGTGCGCATGCGCAGTCACCTTCGGCTCTGCTCCACTTGCCGTCTGTATGCGGTGCGTTTAAAACTGGGACCTGTGTTAATTTTACTGGGTACCAGAAAAGAGCACTCTATAGCGAGACAACAGACCTTAAAACCACGTCTCGCTTTGCAGTGTGACTTTTGACAAGTCACTTGACTTTAATGTGCATTTTTCTCATCCACAAAACAAGAATATTAATAGCATGCTCTGCTTGCCTCTTAAGACCTTCAAGGGGCTCTCAGTTGAATGAAGAAGTCATATTGTGGCAGTAGTTGTAAAGTTCTGAGCCTTACACCCTCAAGGGAATGGCTGGCTGACAGAACCAGTATTATCAGATGAAGAACAATGTAAATGATTAGGACCATAAACCATGGAGATGTGTTCTGATCCTAACTGCTACTAGCCAAGGCAAAGTTAGCTTCACTCAACCTTGGTCGCCCCATCTGATTTGTTGTAAGGATAAAATGAAATAATATGTTTAAAATGCCGTGTTCACCCCTTAGCAAGTTTACAATCAATTGGAACTACTATTTTATTATATTATTATTACCAAACCTAACTGTAAAGATAGAGAGAGGGTTGGGCACAACAGAACACTCCAGAGGCATTTGGTTTCTTTTCCACCATGTAAAGCTAGCCTTCAGCGAGTTCTGTAATTGGCACCCATTCCACATTACAGGGCTCACTCCTCCAGCTGGGGAACTCTGAGGAAATCCTCTCCTCAGTCCTCAGGGATGCAAGTCCAGTAGACCAATGGGCATGAAAAAAAAGCCTAAAGTAGCTGAGATCTGCAAGTGAAAAGCTTTTTCTGACTCTGAGTCTAAGCTTCATGCCAACTAGGGCCACATGCATTAACAAAATTCCATCTCATTTGTTATTAACCATTCAAAGACAAGGCCTGTCACCTTTCCAGCCTCATCTTGATTAAAAAGCCCAGCAACCAGGCAGGGTGACATGGTGGTAGCCCCAGTCACTCCTGCCACTTCCCCTGAAAAAGGCATTATGAGATGAGCATACCCAGGAGAAGACAGCTCTGCACACTGGAATGGGGAAGAAACCCTGGAATCAGCCTGCAGGGCTCTAGGTACCCCAAAGAGTAAGGGTGAGCAATACACCCAAACAAGGAAGGAAATTTTCTCATTGGGGGAAGGAGGGCTCTTGATTACAAGCATAAGAGAGTGATTCAGCACCCAAGAGGAAACCATGAGAGGTCCGTCAGTCATCACCCAGGGCCTCCTTTTAAAAATGCTTCCAAGGTGAGGGAACAACTGGGAGACTCTGAGCGAGCCCCCTCTACCACATGATAAGGAAGGGCATGTGGGGACTGGCTGGGTGAAGGAACAACCAGATCCCACTCACTCAAGGCAATTCATCCAGCACTGAGACTCTGCTTCCAGCCCCAGCTCAGACACACCTGTTCCCTAGGAGGCGGAGCGGAGGTGGGGGGTGGAGAGACTGATGGGGAATGGGAACAGGGAGTCCGTGTGGCTGATCCCTAGACCTCCCTGGGGCACGTTCTCCTGGGTCAACGAAAATAGAGCGGGCAGGGAAATGTGAGACCATTGGGGAGCTGGATATGTGGAGGGGAACCAGAGGGGCTCTTACAGTTTAGGCATCAGAAACAACAGTGATAAACAGCCCTTGCCCTATACCAGTCTCTCTCCCCCAGTCTGGGCCAAGTCAGAAATATCCTAACTTTCTCTGGCCTTCAGACTCCAAGTCCAGCAGCAGAACCTTAACAGTTGATTGTGAAAGGGAGTTGGGGGGAAGAGCGAAGCCCCACATATTAAATATCTACCATGCGCTCTCATCCAATCTTCACATGAACGCTGTGAGACAGGAGTCAACCACTCAACAGATAGGAGACTGAGGCTTAAAGAGTTTAAATGCCTACAGAGATTTACAGCCTAACAGTTAAGCTCTTTTGTTGTTGTTGTTTTTTGTTTTTTGGCATGAGAAGCTTTGACATTTGATTGGATTTGAATCTAGGCTTGCCATTATTCACTGTGTCACCCTTGGCAGGTTACTTACTCTCTCTCTGTGCCTTCATTTCCCCATCCTTAAAACAGGTATAAAAATATGTATTTCATAAAGTTGTTGGGAAATCAAGTGCACCAATATATGTAAAGTGCTTAGACAGGATCTGGTGTGAAGTAAGAACTCAGGAAAGATGGGCTCTTATTAAGGCTGTGCAGCAGATTCAAGCCATGAGTAAAAACCAGAGACCCCAACTCTACCTTTGATCTACCTTACTCACTCACAACCCCTCCCTTTCTGGAGGCTGTTCACCTGTGCCCTTCCCCCAGAGCAGACCCCTTTTTGCCATCTGCTCCAAACAGGCAGTCTTCCCTGCACTCCCCAGACCTGGGAGTTTCCTACACCAGCAAGACAAATCCCAGAGAAAGGGCCCACCCAGCTGGCTACTCACTGCCTAGACTAGAGATAGCAAGTGTCTGGGATCCAAACTGGGAGGGAAAGTGGGGATCCAAACTGAAGCAGTATCCATCATTTATTCATTCATCAGATATCTATTATCTAGACATTGGAGTAAGTATTGGGAATGTGGTGGTCAACAGGAAGAACCCATTCCCTGCCCTCACGGACACTTACAGTTTAAAGCATCAGGAACTAAATAATAAACAAACAATTGGTTACTTTTAAAAGGAAACCTGAACTCGAGGGTGACTTGGGACCCAGGAAGGCAAGCATGTAATTCAGAGATGGAAGAGGAGGATACTCAGGAGTCCCAGCCTGGGTGGGAATGAATCTCTTTTGAGAGCTTCGTTTGACCCAGCCTGGTGAATGGGAAAGCCTCCGAGTCTCTACTCTAGATGCTGAGGTTATTTCTAGGGTTGGTTTGTTGTCTCTTGTTTTCCAAACAGCACTGCAGAGCCTCCTCATTCCTCCCCCGCCCTTCCAGATCTCAGCTATTTATTTCTAGTGACAAGCCTGAGAATCCCAGGGGGGGTGGCCTCAAGGACCTAGAGGGGCCTTGTGTCCCTGGCAGGCGCCAGTCCTCCCTCCAGGGCACAGGGAGGAAGCCAGAAGTTTGGAAACCATAGAGGTGAGGGAGAGGGTGTTCCCTCTACCTCCCTCCACCACCCCTGCAGTGTGACTGTGCACTCTCCTCACAGTCCTCTCCCAAAAGTCCAAAAATCATGAGACCAAGGATTAGGATCTCCCCTGAGCCTCAAAGGTCAAAACTATTCCTGGGCACTGTGGAAACCAAGGCAGGACTTCTCTGTTCCAGGTTGCAGCTGGAGGTGAGGAGGCAGTTACTTCTGTTTTTGCCACTCAAGAGTTGTAGAATAAAGCCCTTTGAAGGTCAAGGCTCTATTGAGAAGGGGCAAATCTTCTCCTCACTCCACGTTTCCAGAGAACACCTAGGTCCCCACTGACAGAGCCAGGACAGCAGAGTCAAAACTACCCTCTCCTCAAAGCTGGATTAAGGCTCTTTTTATTGGAGCTGAGTGTGACCCCTGGGGGTAAACTGGGAGGTAGGGGGACATGAAGGAGGAGGACTCTTAGTCCGCAAATAGACCTTGGTGGGCTGAATCCTATACCCCTTGCCTGAGATTGAATACAGCAGTCTCCCGCCTGCAGCTGGGGGGTTGGAGGGAGCAAGAAGAGAGGACAGCAAAAGCTGCAGGGAGGGGACAGGGGCGGGGTCCTGGCCTCCCAAGAAGGTCTGGAGAGCCAGGTTAGGCTGGGCCCGAGGACGGGGGTTGGGGCAGGTTCCAGTCTAAAAGCGAGGTGGGGGCGGGGTCTGGCCCCCAGCTTCGCAGACCAGGGGCCGGGGGCGGGGTCCGCACCCCGTGGGCAGGGGCGGCCGGGGGGCGGGGTCCGGGCGGGGCGAGCCCGGGTGCTCACTTCCTCGGGGAGGGGTTGGGGCCGAGCTCCCACTCGCCCACACGGTCCGGTTGCAGCCGGCAGCGTTGGAAATTGCTCGTTCGGCTCCCGCGCGGCCGGGCCCGCAGGTAGGAGCCGCCGAGGGACGCGGGCCTGGCTTCCTGGCCCCCCGCGACGAGCGCCGCGCCCCGCTCCGGCTGCCGGCTTCGAGGTGAGCTCCCTGCCGAGCCCGGCTCGGATCCCAGCTCCCGGCCCCCGCCCTCGGGCCGGGAAGGGAGCGGAGGCGGCCCGCCCCCTGCCCCAGCCTGAATCCGGCCGCGGGCGCCTAGGGCGCTGAGCCCGGCTCCGCGCTGCTCCCGGCACCGGGCGGGGCGGGTGCTGCCGCGAGAGTTGGGCGGGGGAGGGGGCCAAGTTTGAAATAGAAAAGCCAGAGTGGAGAGAAAAATGGAGGGTTCTGAGAAAGCGAGGCTCCCAGAAATCCAGGTGGAGCGAGAGACCCAGACTGAGACCCAGACCGAGACCCGGACACGAACGACAGACAGGCTTACACAGGAGGCTGCAGAGTTCTCTGAAACAGGGACAGAGACTTGGGCGTAGAGTCACCGAGAGACTGACCTGAGGCACAGGGACAGACTCAAATTTTGTAGAGCGTTTTAAAAAAAATTGTACAGTGACCCTGCCATAGAGCTCTTGTCCCAGAGCCTTGGACGGTCTTGGGCAAGTGAGGGTCCCAGAAGCCTAAGCTGCCTTAGCCTCCTGGTCATTCAGCCTCTGTGAGGCCTATGGAAACAGAGACTGGAGAGACACTCAGGCATACAGAGGTGTTAAGAGGTAGAGAATTGCGGTGGAGTGGGGACCAAGACATCCCTCCCCATAGAGGCCCTAAGAGACCAGATGTAGGTGTTCAGAGGTAGAAATCCACAGACATAACAGAGACACCCACAACACACGGCTGCTGAAGTGTGCAGAGACATAGGCACACGCTGAGTGGAACAGAGCTAGACAGCGAGTGACAGATGTCATGGAGTTTCACTGACAGCTTCCAAGACAGACCTAAGAGACTCACGCCTGCAAGATTGGAAAGCAAGGATGTGGGAAAACACAAACTCTGGACCAACTGAGTCCCCCATGAGGAGGGGACCTCAGACAATAAGAGAGATCAAGAAAGAGCCCTCATGCATACATCAAGACAGTCCCAACTTATTTTTAAACTCTGATCTTGGACAGGCTGCTTCAGCCCTGGGGGACCCAGGGTGAATGAACTGTTCCTCTCATGTCCCCAGAGCAGTTACTGGATCCTGCTTCCAACCCCCCCACCCCACCCCCCAAATGTTCTGACTTCCAGGCCCCATGGGGGGGGAGGGGAAAATGGAGAGTTTGGGGTTGGTATCTGCTAGCAGAGGGTGGGGGTTGGAGTAGTTCAGTTTCTCCCCTTTAGTCTCCTGTCAGCTCCAGGAGCTGGGGGAGGAGTCATTTCTGATCCTGACTCACAGCTGTGGGGCCTGGCGAGGGTTCTCCTGGACAGTGGGGGCTGGAGGGGAGCTAAAGGGTTGAGCTGTTGGCATGGGTACTCGGGAAGGCTCTTGGGTGTCTTCCAGTCTCAGGGCTGGCCGCTGGGAGAAGAGTCGGGTTCCTGTGCTACTGATGTCACCCAGCATCTCCTGTCCCCTGCTCGTAAATGCTGACCACTCCCTCCACCATCACTGTAGCCTTTCCAGGAAAGGAGAAATAGGAAAGGGCTCCTGGGCTCTGATACCTGAGTGACCTTGAGCATGTTCCTACCCTGTTCCTGGCTTATGCTCAGCTATAAAATGGTGATGACACACTATTCTGCCTTTTGTGAGATCTGATGAGATGATGGGGTGGGTGGGAATGCATTTCGAGAAAGGGAAAGCAGCTTGCAGGTGCATACATCTGTGTACCTGTGTGAGGAATCTCAGAGTTATGCTCACTGGAGTCAAGCTGGCCCCATGGCCTGGGCCTCTTTGTTGTCCCCAGCAGAACTAGGGGTTCCCTCTTTGTTCTCCTTGGGCCTATACTGAGAATGTCTAGTTCAAATTCCAAGCCAGCTCCCTGACCCAGGGCTGGCCAGAAACCTGTTGTCTGACCTCAGTATGAGTGGAGTGGCTAATAATAAAAATACTAATAGTCTCCATTTGCCGATTAACTAACTGCCAGGCGCTTTCTAAGTATCATCACATTTAAGCCTGACAATAACCCCAGGAGGTAGGAGGTGGTATTAGATGGGAAAACAGGCTCAGAGAGCTTAAGTGACTTACCCAAGATCACCCGGGTTTATATTTCACAGTTGGAGCCTCTATACACCACATGCCACAGCCATTCTGAGTTCTAGGAGGTTCACTGAGAGGTGCCAGGTGTGTGTGTCTGGGTCAGGTGTAGGGGTGGGGGGGGCCGAGGCTTAGAGCCATCTGGCAGACTGAGCAGCACCCCCTGCACCTTCCCTACCAGCCATGAAGGAACACAAGACTGGCTCCCTCAGTTCCCCAGCTCTGCCAGGGAAAGGAAGAGGAGGGGAATGGGCAGAGACAGGTGGGCCTTGATAGTGCCCTTCACTCTGTCCTCACTAGAGCCCATCTGGACAGACTAGGGGATTCTGGGAAGGAAACAGAAGCCATGCCCATACCCTATTTGGGGTGTTCCTGTCTCAGAATGATGACTGCCTCCCAGGGGGCAGGCCTAGGGCTAGCTTGGGCCTGGGAAGGTGGCGGCTCCGGGCCAAGCAAGGAGGGAAGGAAAAGGCCCAGGGCACTCCAGGATAGGCATGGTCATACTCCACCTGTGTGTCCCCCTGCTGCCCAGTGGCTGACAGCTCAGGCAGCCATCAGATGTTGGGGCAGAGGAAACCCAGGCCGGATGGCAGGGAGCAGACCAAGAAGGGCAGTTAACCCTCCACCCTACAGCATAGTCCCTACCACAGAAGTCTCTGCTCTGAAGACCCCAGCTCCTGATAGCCTTGTGCCATGGCCTGGGGTATGAACTGAGTGTCCTCCCATTACACAAAAGGGCAGCTACAAGCTCAGGAGCCATTGCTTCAGAAGAACCAGGCCCTCCACGCTTGGGGCATCTGCTGGCGCCTGGCGTCTGAACTCCAAGCCAGAGCAATGCTTGTTGGCGAGAATTTCCGATGGGGGTGGCTTAGAGATGAGGGCTTTTCCTTTAACTTGAGCCAGAGCAGGCCCTGGGGAGTGCCCATTCCTAGCGTCTAATGTGGAGGGACTGGGTTGGTGGGTTCCTTTGTACACCCCAGGTTCATCTGCAGCTGTGAAAACACTCCCTTCCTACAGGTCCTGGTGGTTCCTTTCCTCCCACCTCAGGATCCCAGTCCTAGGAGAGCAGGCTTTATGGTGGAGGAGGTTGGAGGTGGAGAGCTCTGAATTTGAGGCTAGAAACTGGAACCAGGGGCACCAGAAGGGACCGGGAACCCCACTTCCTTGCCCGCTCCCCACTCCCCACACTCCTGTTCCAGAGGCAGCTGTGTGGATGACCTCATCCCACAAACATGCTTTGTTCCTGAGAAAATGGAAAGTGTCTGAGGTTTGGTGGGGGGCTGGGTGTCTGCAACAACAGCTCTCAGGGCTCCCCTTTGCCTGACTCCCCACCCGAGAGGGGGCCTGATGGGGGAAAAAGTCTACAATGGCTCCCACTCTCACCCTTCATTCCCCCTGCCCCAAACTCTTAGAAATCAGAAAAGCTGGGGTGAGGTTGTCCCTCCCAGAGGCAGGGAGCAGGGAAATCATGACCGAGGGGATGGAAAGATCCTGGGGCTTGGCCAGATGCTGCCAGGAGTGATGCCCCCCAGCAGGAGGTGGCAAGCAGGCACACTGCGTAATCTCTGTCTCCAGTTCCCCTTTCCCTCCCCAGGCATCTCATTTCCCCTTTCTCTCCCCTGTTGCTGGCAAAACCTGACATCTGGCCATCTGGGTTGCCACAGCTGCTGCAGATGTTGCAGGCCAAGGAGGCCCAGGCTAGTGCGACCAGAGACCCAGCAGGGGGTGGAAGAGGGTGAGGGCAGAGGGTCCAGCTGGGGAAGCTTGACTGGATCCAGCTTGCAGGATTTCCTTCCTGCTTAAACCTAGGCTGAGCCTCTGAAGTCCTTGTTGCTGGGTAATTCTCCTGGGAGGTGAGGCTCAATGACATCGCCTCTTCCACCTTCACCATTCATCCGCCCAGCATTCTCTAACATGCCACTGTTTCCTGGATGGGGACAGAGGCAGGAACAGCCCATTCCCATCCCTAAGCTCCCCACCACAGACCTCTGTCTGGGTAAGGGTTCCTTTATTCATACCCCAAGGGTCCCTTCCTGGGAGTCAGGAGAGGGTGGGAGTACCGCTCATATGGGAGAAGATGGGGTGGCTCTCTGGCCATGCTCTTGCCCCCTTGGGGACAGTAGGGACAGTGGAGGCTAAACTCAGACTGTGGCAGGAAATGAGTCATTGACCCAGGAAAAGCCCCCTCCCCCCAGATCTGCCAGGGCCCAGATAAGAAAACAACTTCTGCTTCCTGATTTTCCTGGCCCCCTTCTACCCCCACCATTAAATACTGAAATAAACAGACAACTGGGTTCCCAGAAGCACCCCTTCTCCATCGTCACCTACTCTACCTGGCATTTTCTTTGCCTGGTCTTTTGCTCTTTTTTTTTTTTTTTAAATGCCAAGGGCTCTTGCAAAGGGCTAAGCCAGAGCCCCTCTGGGTGACCCTGCTGTACTTTATGTTCCTAACAGGGCTCACTCATAGCCATCATGAGCGAGACCTTTGACTGTGCAAAATGCAGTGAGTCCCTGTATGGCCGCAAATATATTCAGACGGACAATGGCCCCTACTGCGTGCCCTGCTATGACAACACCTTCGCCAACACGTGCGCCGAGTGCCAGCAGCTGATCGGGCATGACTCGAGGGTAAGGACCGGACCAGATAGGGCAGGGAATGGGCGGAGGCTGGCGGGAGGGGACAAAGGTGCCAGTGCCTCTGCCGTGCTCTCTCGGCAGGAGCTGTTCTATGAAGACCGCCACTTCCACGAGGGCTGCTTCCGCTGCTGCCGCTGCCAGCGCTCCCTAGCAGACGAGCCCTTCACCTGCCAGGACAGTGAGCTGCTCTGCAATGACTGCTACTGCAGTGCCTTCTCCTCACAGTGCTCTGCCTGTGGGGAGACCGTCATGCCGGGTACGTCTCCGGGGGCTCTTTGTATGTGGGACTGGCATGCTTGGCATCTGTGTAGGGTTCTTGCATGTGCAAGGGGCTGTCATGCCTATCTGATACATACATAGAGGTTTCTATAGTAAAGAACCTGCACATGCAACATGTTCCTAGGAATTTAGTGTATGCAGGATCTGTCTTGCCTGTATGCTCTTGGGAACTTATCATGCACAGGACTCGGCATGCCCAAGTATACATATGAAAGCTTATCATGTACAGGACTGACAAGTTTGGTACATTCCTGAGGGTTTAACGTGTGCCAGACCAGTGGGCTCAATATACACCAGTAGGCTTAGCATGTATGAAGACTTGCATATTTGGTACACATAGGAGCTAAGAGTACACTGAGACTGTCATGCTTGGTACATTAGGGCTTAGTGTGCGGCGACAGATAAAGAGGCGGCTTAACACGTGTGGTGACCTGCATGCCTAATTAGATACATGTGAGGATTTAGAATATGTGGAGAATGGCATGATTAGGCTATACAGGGGGTAACACGTACTGAACCTGTCATGTCCAGGACATTAGAACTTTGTGTGGGCAGAGACTTGCCTGGCTAGCATAAGTGGAGTTTTTGTGTGTCTGCTAAAACCATCATGTCTGTGCAAAATGCAGCGAGTCCCTGTATGACCGCAAATATATTCAGATGGACAAGGGCTTAGCATATACTGAGTCATCATGCCTGTGACATGGAGGCCCGGTGTGTGCTGAGATAGTCATATCTGGTCCATGTGGGAACTTCACATATGCTAGACCCTCATGTCTGGTTTATGGGGACCTAGCACCTGCTCAGCCAGCACATCCAGTGTTTGGGGGAGGTTAGCATGTATAACATATGTTGTGGGTCTCTCGTTGCATATACATGGACACCAGCCTGCACAGGCTATGGGAGCAGTGGAGACTCGGGGTAGCAGAGGATAGTGGCACTCAGGAGCTCAGGACACAGCCTCTGAGTGGAACCTTTGTTCCCCACAGGGTCCCGGAAACTGGAGTATGGAGGCCAGACATGGCATGAACACTGCTTCCTGTGCAGTGGCTGTGAGCAGCCGCTAGGCTCTCGTTCCTTCGTTCCGGACAAGGGTGCCCACTACTGTGTGCCCTGCTATGAGAACAAGTTTGCTCCTCGCTGCGCCCGTTGCAGCAAGGTGGGAGCTGGGCCAGTGGGGTCGGGGTGCTGAACCCTACTGCACACATGGGTGGGGGCGAGCAAGGCTCTGTTGTGGGGTGGGAATCCCCAGGTCCCCCTGCTGACAGATGCCATCCTTACAGACACTGACACAGGGTGGTGTGACATACCGTGACCAGCCCTGGCATCGAGAATGCCTGGTCTGCACCGGGTGCCAGACACCTCTGGCAGGACAGCAGTTCACCTCCCGGGATGAAGATCCCTACTGTGTGGCCTGTTTTGGAGAACTCTTTGCACCCAAGTGCAGCAGCTGCAAGCGCCCGATCACAGGTGGGACCAGGGTCAAAGAACTGAGTGGGTAGGGTGCAGCCAAGGGAATGGAATCTGGGTTTGGGTGAGGCTGAGGGCCAGGACTGCCCTCTAGGTCTGCAGAGCT
The DNA here is from genome assembly GCF_014176215.1 of Rousettus aegyptiacus. Taxonomy (NCBI): domain Eukaryota; kingdom Metazoa; phylum Chordata; class Mammalia; order Chiroptera; family Pteropodidae; genus Rousettus; species Rousettus aegyptiacus. The sequence goes on along the minus strand of NW_023416284.1, from coordinate 24,174,434 downwards.
AACCTCCAGCCTCCCTCCAGGACTTGGTGGAGGCAAGTACGTGTCCTTCGAAGACCGCCACTGGCACCACAGCTGCTTCGCCTGCGCCCGCTGCTCCACCTCCCTGGTGGGCCAAGGCTTTGTGCCGGACGGAGACCAAGTGCTTTGCCAGGGCTGCAGCCAGGCAGGGCCCTGAGCCAGGGCTCCTGGGCTCAGGCCCTCCCAAACCAGGGCTCGAGGACTAAGGCTCCTTTCCAATCCATCTCTGGGACCCAGCCCCTCCCCAAACTGGGGCTCCCGCTGGGCTCCGGGATTCAGCCTCCCCACTCCAACATCCCCAAACTGGTACTCCCTGACCCAGGGCCCCAAACCTGGGCTCTTACTGAGCCTCTATTCGAATCCCCTCCCAAGCCAGGACTCCAGAACTCAGCCCTCTACCCTATAATCTGGGTTCCCAGAACAAGCCCAAATCAGGGCTCTAGACCCCCAGCCCTTCAAACCTGGACTCTGGTACCCAGGCCTCCTTCAATCTAGACTTCTCTGCAGAGACTTTAGGTCTTTTATGGGTACCTGAGAAGTCCTTAAAAGTGAACTGTACTCAGGCTTGACCCTCTCCACTCCAATCCTACTCCTGGGCTGGGGCTGTTTGAGCAGCAGATCAGAGGTTCACTGGTTAGAGGGTCCTAGGGTGCAGGGTTTTGCCCGTCGAGTGTTTTATCATTTAATTTCAGCTCCATTTTGCCCAGAGATGGGCAGCAGGGTGGGATTGCCTCACCCCTTTTGAGATTCTGCAATAAAGCAGCATGAGGAAGCCCAGGCCTCTGTGTGTTTGTCTCGGGATGGAAGGGGAAGGAAGGTTCCTTCACAGACCCAAAGACAGAGGCTCCACCGGACCTCCTCCGTGCAGGGCAAAGAGGGGAGCTGCCTGGCCATGGAGTGGGAAATCTCTTGGGAGAAAGGGGATCCCCGTCGCAGCTACCGTCCCTCTCGGTTTTAACCAGCCTCCCGCTGCTGGCTCAGGGCTTTCTCCTCCCGTGGAGGAGGGAGGGATTGGGGAGGTGGGGTTCCCAGCGGGAGCTGGAGTGTCGGTGCGCGCTGTCGTTGGGTACAAACGACACCCCCTCCTTTAACAGCCCTTCTCAAATCCCGCAGAGCATGCGGTGTGGGTCGTCACACTGGGCCCAGACCCTCAGTCCCCTTCCCCCTCTTCCCGAGGATTAGCGGAGGCGGCCCGGGATCCGCTCGCAGCCGCACGTTTTTTGCCAAAAAAGGCAAGGATGCAGCTGCACGCGCCGCGGGAACATCTGGATCCGATTCCCGGCATGAATGGGTCATGGCCCCGCCCCGCCCCCCAGTGATTCAAGGGCGGGGACGGGAATGAGCGAGGGGGCTGGCCCCCAAAGTGGGGAGATGGGGCGGAGCGTTGCCCTTCCTCACTCGGCGTCCGTCGCCCCATTCCCCAGCCTCCCCCCCCCCGCACCCCTCCCCGCCTCTGTCCCTGCTCCTGCCCCCATGATTGCGAGACCCTCAAACCCTGTAGGGGAGGGGCCTTTGGGTCTGGCAGAACCTCGTAATTATGTGTATCTCATACGAAATCCTCCCAGAAATCCTATGGGGCGGGCATTTTCCTGCTTCACAGAGGTGGAGGCTGCTTGTCAGTTCCCCAAAGTCACATAGGTAGTCATTGGTACATCTCAGATTCTAGTCCGATTCACACTGCTTTCCTGGCCCAATTCGAATTCTAAATTTTCTGAGGCCACGGTTGACATTTTCAAAAAAACCTTTATGCCTACCCTTAATGCTTATAATTAATAATCATATGTCTCCATTTTTGTCTTTTCCACCAGCCTCTATGAAGGCTCACGCCTGCCTTGCTTGCCCCCTAGTCTCAGCTCCCAGCATTTACTTCATGTTCAATAAAGTACTTGTTGAGGAAGAGTAGTCCAAGCATAGAAAACAGCTGGTGCAAAGGCCTGGAGGCCTGAAAAAAAAACATATTGTACTTTGGGGAAGCAGCAAGTACTTTCATTTGGAGAAAGTACCAAGAGACTAAAATGGCAGGCAGAGGCCAGGCATGAAAAGCCAAATGCCAAGTTAAACAGACCTCACCCTGCTGTAGGGTAAAGCAGCCAGTGGAAATGTTTAACCAGGGGTGTGAGATGATCACTCAAGGCTACAGTATGAATAATGGATTGGAGCGTAAGATGAGCAGGCTGGCTAGTTAGTGCAGTAGTCCAGGTGAGCGATGATGAGGCAGGTGGCAGCAAGAGTGGAAAATGCAGGTCTTAGTGATTGATTTGACAGAGTAGGGCAGGAGAAATTTTAAAGGAAAGGAAGGCATCAGGTGAATGGCATTGCTTAGGTGATCTACCCACCTAAGAGTGAGAAGTGTGCAGGGGCAGTACTGTGTCATTGATTTCAAGATAAACATTTTTCAGATTTAACATCTCAGAAACTCAGATTCATTGTATAATCAAAGAGTATCTTTTATTCTTAGTGGAACATAAAATAATAGGTTAATGAGGTTAACATTTGATGTCATCTCGAATTAGATAAAATATGGTAGATCCCAAGCCGTCAATCCCTTCCCCTCAATAAAAAAATAAATGCTGAGTTTCTGCAACCCTGAATGGAGGTTTCTTACTCTATTCCTAGTAGTACAGGAAAAGCCTCTGGTGAGAAATTGTGCTTGGGGTCCTCTCCCTGAGGTTGAGGTCTTACTTAAATTTTTTAGACATAATCACAACACCCCAGGAGCATTTAAAACAAAGAGTCATTATCTCTATGTTATTTTTCAATCAAAGAGAAACGTATGCTTTCGTAGAAAAGTTGAATTTCAAAAAGTAAAGAAAAGAAAAGGTAAGTCAATAATTTCTTCATGTATAATAGTCTCTTAGTTCTTTTTTGACAAGCATGCATGTGCATGTATGTATTTTCTTTTTTAGTTTTAAGTTTATTTTTAAATTGAAAAAGTAATATATGTATACATTAAGAAAAAAACTTATCATGCTATACTTTGGGTACAAAGAAAAATTCCCTCCCATACCAGATCTTCCAGACTACCTCACAAACTACCACTGTTTGTTGTTACTTGGCTATCCACAGAGAAATAATCTCTTTAGGCATCTATTTTTACACACACTGTTGTACATCTAGCTTTTTTTCACTTTATGTGACCATCTTTTTCCATATGAGTTTATACAGATTTTTAAAACAGTTTTATCAAGGTATTAGTGGACCCCAGGAAGAGAGATTCATTTGATGTAAACCCCCAAAAAAGAATTTACCTGCTGAGATGGACTCCTCATGGTCAACCAAGGGCCCAAATTTTACAAATAGCAAGAGTCTAGAGTTCATCTGCTGGCAGCAGCGGTTTCTCATATACTCTGTATACCAGGAAGACTCTCCGTTTCTTGCACTATGCCCTCGTTTATACCATCAAAGTCAACTATTATAAAGGAGTACCTGGTTTCGCCTTTCAGCCAAGAAACCGAGATCTCCCCTAACCAATCAGAACTGCATGAGTAGGACCAATTAGAACCATGCAAATTTAGATGCCTCATTTACATAAAACAGATCTAAGTAGGAAAGTGAGTGGGAATTTTCAGTATAAAGAATGGCCTCTCCTTTGACTTGGGGGAGCACACACTTTTGGGTGTTTACTGTAGCCTGTCTCCCCAATTTGCAAACTGTTTGCCTGAATAAAGTGTCTCCTTTTTTTTTTTTGTTCCAATGCCTTTTGGATTTGTTTACATTTTGGTGGCAGCAGTGGGATCTGAAGCAGCACCCTTACTCTCCTTCTAACGCCATCTCGGAATCAATACCCCAGTACCAGAAGAGCCCTTTGCACACAGTTATTTTCCTGGCAGTGCTGGGTAAGTGGCCTCTCAAATTCAGACTTCCCATATTTTTGGTTGAGGTCTCGGAGACTCTGTTCACTTTAGGGCAGGGACTCTTTATAACATTTGATTTGCACTTGGTCTACAAAGCTCTTTGGATCTCATTCATAACGCTCAGACTCGATTCATACAGTTTTTCTGACCCAGTCCATAAGGTTTTGTAGGGAGAGTCACACTTAAGTGGCCTTCAAAGGGATGAATGGACACCTTCATTAAATGAATGCAAATGGATAGCCTATGTTCTAAGCTCTTTCTTTACACACAAGACCTATGGCTCAGAAAGTTGTAACTTTCTAGATCTTAAGACAAATATCACCCAGGATGATCTTGAACTTTGCTGGCCCAGATGGAGCTCTTTTGGAATTTCAAAACTTGCTTATTTATATGCACAATTGGAAGAAAGAAAATAAAGAACCTCCCAAAGACAGTGGAGAACTCTAAACAAAATCAAGAGGCTGTTATCGATAGCCTCTATTAAAGAATATAATCCTAAATTGAATAAATGCCTTGAAGTTAAGAGGAACCATTGGGAAATTCTTCCTCTAAATTTCACACATGTTGATTCTGAAGCTAGACCTACTAACAAGCCTCAAGAAAAACCACCCTCTGCACCTCTTCTACCACTCCCACCACATGCCCCACTTTTCCCTCCCTTTTCTGCTCTTTCCAAACTTCTTTTTTTCTCCTTCCTGATAGTCCTACTTCTCTTAATGCACCAGACTTCCCTTCCCCTTCCTTAATAGCTCCTTTTAAGGTCGAATCAGTTGATGGTAGACCACCAAAGTTCTTAGGCCGCATGGACTAATTCCAAACCTTTGGCCCTAGTAGAGGACTTTTCTGATCCTATGATTAATTCTCTTGAATTTGAATGGCATTTCAACCTAATTATCAATGCCTATAAGCCCAGATTTTTTAACTTTATCAACTTATTCACATGCTTGTAGGAAATGTTTAGCCCAGGAATGGATGTTGGCCACCAATTGGAATGAACCTCTGGAGGATTTCAAATGAACTGGTATGCAGGACTCTGAGAAGGCATAACAACAGGCCACTAAGTTACTAAGAATTATTCCCCAAATCTTTCCTCACCAAGTCTATTGGAAAGCCATACGCCATTGTATACAGAAAAAGGATGAACCTATTCTTGACTATTTTGACAGATTCGAACAGACTTTCCAAAAAATTTAGGAATAAAAAATTTAAATGATGAAACTCTCAATCTGTTCAATTTCATATTTGTGGCTGGTCTTTCTGAACCCCTTAGGAAAACAAGATGACCTTCACTGGGCTGAAAGATGACCGCATGAGATAGCCTGTTTGGCTAACCAGCTATCTAAGACTTCAGAGAAAGACAGGAAACCTAGGGCTATGTGAGACCTAGATTATCAGGGAAGAGACCTCTAAGCTTATGGTAGTCCAACTCCAATAATTAAAAAGAGATGCCTCAGTTACCAGCCCCTCAAAATCAAAATCAGAAAATTTTGCTTTTTCTGTAAATGCCCTGGAAATTTTAAAAGGGACTATCTCAAATACATATGATAACTGCAACTAAACCCTGATAACATTTCCCAACCCTTTTTGTCTGAGCAGGGCTAGGAATGCTCTGGGAACATTTCCTCTACTTAAAAAACAAACAAACAAACAAACCAAAACCACAATTAGAGGAATTAGACATAAAAATTAAGGATGAAGTGGTTAGAGCTCTAATTGACACTATAGCCACCCTGTCTGTCCTCAACTCCAACATGCTTTCAGTGTCCCCTGCTCAGACCTCTGAATTTATCCAGATAGTTGGGGTAGCCAACCAACCTATGACAGTCCCTAAATCTATACCCATCCCTTTTCATTTGAGGCCTCTTATTAGTAATCATCATTTTTTACTTGTTCTATCAGCTCTCATACATTTCCTGGGAAGAGATTTTTTAAGAAACCTACCAAATCCATATTTCCTTTTCTTGAAAGGGAGAAGTGATGTTTTAATTATTCTCGCCAGAGGATCCTTTCTCTGAGGTGGCTCTCACCTAAATCCATATAAACTCAGCTAGCTTCATCAGCAATATACATCAAGAGGCTGTTATCCCAGGGCTGCACAGAGCCTTTAAGCACAGTCCAACACTGACATGGGCTGGTATTCTGAGGCATCTCTTTTTAATTATTGGAGTTGGACTACCATAAGCTGACTACCATTCAGTGTCCCCAATTAAAATACAGATAGGCTCCAATAAACCCCTCCCCAATATTAAACAATACCCCCTAGACTTTGAGGCCTTTGCCAGAATACAACCTATAATAGATGACTATATATTTTTTTTAAAAAAGACACCTAATCATTCCTAGGACCAGCCCTTGTAATACTCCCATCTCACCAATCTGCAAACCCAACAGAAGATGATGGTGATTTGTTGACTACCTCAGAGCCATAAATAATATAGTCATTCCTTGACATCCTGTGGTTCCCAACCCCCACACCCTGCTCTCTAAAGTTCCCTCTTAAAGTTGATACTTTTCGCCTACAGACCTCCACGGTGCATTTTTCAGTAGGTTCAGACAACCAGTATCTTTCCACCTTTCCATGGAAAGGCCGACAGTCCACTTGTACTGTTCTTCCTTGAGGATACACAGAAAGCCCCACTTATTTCTCTCAAATCCTTAAGGTTGATCTAGCCACCATTTCCTTCTGATGCAGGTTCACTTTACTCTAATACACTGATGATTTACTCTTATGTTCGCCTGAAGAGGCTTGCCTCGCCAACAGCCTCCATTTACTTCATGCTTCCAAAAGACCCAATGATTCTAAAAGGAAACTCCAATTTTGTCAAATCTCCATTAACTTCTTAGGATAGCTCTTAACTCCAGAAGGATTAAATCTTGATCACGCATACCTACGCAACATTTTAAATTCCCTCCAACTTCAAACAAAAAAGACAATATCAGGGGGTTCTCAGGACCTGCAAGTTATTGTTGGAATTGGCTTCTTAATTTTTCCTTAATGTCCCAACCATTTTATGAACTACTTAAGAATTCCTCTCCTGATCTTCTACAATGGACCTCTAATGCCCAACAATATTTTTAAAGAAAATAAAAACCCAGCTTATCTTAGTTCCAACCTCAGAGCATCCAAATTATCGCCCCCCTTTTCACTTCTTCACTCATCAATGTTAAGAGAACGCTCTAGGGCAGTGGTCTCCAACCTTTTTGGCCCCAGGGACTGATGCTCCTATGAGAATCTAACACCTGATGATCTGAGGTGGAGCTGAGGTGGTAATGCTAGCACTGGGGAGTGGCTGTAAATACAGATGAAGCTTTCTTGCTAGCCTGCTGCTCACCTCCTGCTATGCAGTCCTGTTCCTAACAGGCCATGGACTAGTCCATGTCTGCATCCTGGAGGTTTGGGACCCCTGCTCTAGGGGGGGGTTCTTACTCAATTTTATGGGGAGGACAGAACAGGCCTATAGGATATTCCAGTCAGCAATTAGATCCAGTCATATTACGACTTTCCCCTTGTCTTAAGGCTGTTGCTGCTGTTTACCTCCCTTACAAGGCTACTAAGAAGATAGCTATGGGATCTCCTTTAACTATGTTCCACACTGTTGAAACTCTCCTTAATTCCTATTATATTCAGCATTTTTCTTAAGGTCATCTAACCGAATATGAAGTCTTCCTTCTGCCTTCACCCCACCTCACTATTACCCATGCAACTTACTCCTGCTACCCTACTTCCTTTTCCAGATGATAACATCTCCCACAACTGTATTACAATGATGGACCAACCTCTTCCCCCATGACTGTATCTACAAGAAACCCCATTTCCCAATGCAAACTACAGGTGGCTCACTGATGGATCCTATTTAAGGGACTCAACGGCAATTATCAAACTGGGTATGCTATTGTCTCCCTTAATGAAATCATAGAATCTGGCACTCTACCTAATACCAAATCTGCCCAACAGGCAAAACTACATGCTCTTACTAAGGCATGTTTATTAGCCAAAGATAAAACTGCCAGTATTTATACTGATAGCAGATATGCCTTTTGAGTAACCCATGCCTTTGCTATGCTCTGGAAATGAGGTTTCCTTACCTCATCTGGACAGAAAATTAAAAACAAAGACTAAGTCCCAGCACTCCTAGATGCCATACTGACTCCCTGAGCCTTAGTAGTTATTAATGTTCAGGGACATTAGTCTGTCCAAAATGTAGAGGCACAAGGAAATGAAATGACCAATATCGCTGCCAAATTGGCCACTTTACAGGATATAACAACAACCCAACCTCTTAAAACTCATCACTGCCTTACCTCTGGTTTCTCACCTATATCAAAGACCAGCTAAATCTCAGGCCATTTCTCCAAGGATGAAGGGGGAAATGGATTAAACAAAGTTGTTCCTTTGATTCTTCTCAACACTATGGGTATGCCCTAACAACTACCCTGTCCGCCCCAATGGTCTCCAGAAGGAGGAGCTTTTGACCTTCATCCATGATTTAACTCCTTAGAACACTGAGCAAATGATACAATGGGGAAAACAATATTATTGGGATCCCTCACTGTTGCCCATTAGACATATCGGAATGTGCAAAATTTGTCTACAATATAACTCTGGGAAACTGTTGCATGCCTCTCTGAGCCACTTTCCATTACCAAGAGGTCCTTTCAAGGTATGGCAATTAGAACTTATCCAACTTCCCTTTTCACAGGGTTATAAATATGTGCTGGTCATGATCTGGATGTTTTCACATCAAGTTGAGGCTTTCCCTTGCCATCAAGCCATGGCCTTGGCTGTAGCTAAACCTCTATTAGGAAAATTTATTCCATCTTGGGGGAGTCCCTCAAGAGCTTCACAGTAATTGAGGAACTCATCGTATAGGACCGATTGTTCAAAACAATTGTTTGTAATGATTAGCCTATCAGCATTTCTACAGTGTTTACCATCCTCAATCCTCTGGATTAGTAGAAAAACCAATGGAATAATAAAGATTCCATTGGCAAAAATTTGCATGGCATTTAGTCTGCCATGCCCTAAGGTCCTCCTTCACCTTCCTTCTACCCAGGCTGGAAAACATAAACTTTCCCCTTTTGAGATTATCACTGGTCATCCTCTCCACCTAGATGAAGGACTTATCAAAGGAGATCTCCTACATTACTGTAAGGATTTTATCAACACCCTTTTAACATAACAATAACCTTGTTAAAGGTTCCTTCATCAGTGCCTTCTGGAGTTTTGTGTCCCCGAAAAAACTCCAACTCAAAGACTCTTCATCAAAGCTGGAAAGTGCCTTATCAGGTAATTCTGACCAATCCACCTGCTGTTACATTATAAATGTGTACTCATGAATTCCCATTTCTCATTTAAAAAAGGTCCCAGACCCTGTTCCTGAATGGGCTTCCCAGTCTATCAATGAAACCAAACTCTAATTGACCAAAATCCAGGCAACAGGATGAGAAGATGACAGCTGAAGCAGACAATGTTCCCAAGGAACAGGACCAGGCCTGTACCACACTAGGCCTCACAAAAATTCCTAACTTGAGTTGCTTGTCTTTCTCTCTTGCTGACCTTTGTTTATAAATTTACACTGTATTTTAGGGAAGATTATCAACATAAGAACGAGCCCAGTTTTTCTCCTTTTTCTTACTTTCTCCCTCATTTCTCTCTCTGATGATTGGAAAGATAATATTTTAGTCAAACTATCTCAAAGTGCTGCTAAGAGAGGAAATTTAACTAGTTCTTGGATATGTCACCAAATCCCTAAATTGATAAAATAACAATACCTGGCACTAGTTGCTCTAGTTACCAACTTTAATACCATTCCCGACGTCACTGTCTTCTCAGACCAACACATACTTAACTCAGCCTTTTAGGTAGATATTATTTAAAAATCAGAAGCACCTATCTCCTGCTTATCATTATCTGTGTCCACTGAATTTGAATTTAAATCTGCCCCGCATCTCTTCCTTACTTGATCTCTAAATGTCTACATGACAAAATTAGAAAGATATAGCCAAATCATGTAAGCCTGTTCTTTGTATTGGATGCCACTCTGATGGATTTGGCAAAGCATATAAACAGTTTCACACTTGGTTGCAAAAATTTTCTCAGTCATACCTATGAATGAATCCATAAACGACAGTACTAGGGCATGAGAGAGGAGGAAATATGCGCCATCCAGGTTCATTTTATTTTCACTATAGAAGAAGATCCCCGGACTAAAGGATGGGCACATCGATAATTTAGACAGTTGGCAAACATAAGGACTCTCTGCCTGTTGGGGCAATTTGTCACTTCTTTATCTATTCATAAGGACCCCCCTCCTTTCCATAAGACAAATTATTTTAACAAAAACTATTTCAACAGGATCAAAGGCAGATCACGAGGCCCAAAAGGGAAATGCTGGCCAGTTATGATGACAAGATAAGGACAAAGTATACTCAGCATACTAATCCTTGGTGCCAGAATATATGTCAATAGGACTATGATTAGGAATTTGTTCACTGCCATCAGACAAGAAGAAGAAGAAGAAGAAGAAGAAGAAGAAGAAGAAGAAGAAGAAGAAGAAGAAGAAGAAGAAGAAAAGGAAAAGAAGCAGCAGTAGCAGCAGCAGCAGCAGCAGCAGCAGCAGCAGCAGCAGCAGCAGCAGCTAAAACTATTGCTGCCCAGCAAAAGTCCCTAAATTCCCTTGCTCTAGTGGTCCTTGTCATTTGCATAACTCTCAATTACTTGCTGGCCAAGAGGGGTCTAAAAAAGAGGATTGCTCTGGAACTCCAAAGGTGTGCTAACACAACAATGGACAAGTCTGCTTAAACCTTTTATTAAAAAAGTTATATGCCCACCCTGACTTGCCCAGTTTGGAATTTATGATCAGATCACCCTGTAAAGTTACCTTCCTCACTGGACTTGTCAGTTTTATTACAGAATGCCCTCTTCGTTCACAAAAGAAACAACACAAAACTACTATCGTCCTCATTTTACTGACAAGGCCAGGGAAGAAGAAAACGTTGTCAGAAGTCCCAAGGAGAGCTAGAGACTCAAGTTCCTGTCTCCCACCTCCCATCCTTGCTCTTCAGCTACTCCTCAAGAGTCCTCCTTGCCCGCGTGGTGGGCCTCAGGAAGCCGCGCGAATCTTAGGGTTCCTGGATTTCTGTGCGCCCTCTACAGGTAGATACCTGCAAACCCAGCGACATCACTCCACCACACCCCCGGCCAGGAGGGGGCACTGCTGCCATCTCAATGGCACAGACGGGAATCTCCTTGTGGTGCTCACTTTTCCTTCAGTCCCCGAGGTACTTCCGGCACCGCGGAACTTTGGTACAGGCGGACCGGCTGCGTGGGGGCTCAGGCGCGCAAGGCGGCAGGAGTTGTTTCCGGCCCTGTAAGTGGTCTGAATTGAGTTGCGGTGGCTTAGGAAAGATGGAGACAATTCTGGAGCAACAAAGGCGATATCACGAGGAGAAGGAACGGCTCATGGACGTCATGGCCAAAGAGATGCTCACTAAGAAGTCCACGGTGAGTTTGGCCTGGGCAGGGGCTTCCATCTGCGGCTGGGCCCCATCCCCGTGTGTAACCTCCGAGAGTTCTTTGATCCTCGGACCCTCCCTGCGCCTGCCCCACCCCCACCTCCACCCGCGTACCCTCCTGGTCTCCCTCTTCGAGCTCTGGCTTTGGTAACCTCCCAGGTCCAGCGCCCCAAAGGCCGATTTGCTTTAGCTCCTAAGATCTGAGCGGGTAAGCTCCGCCCTCGGGCGGCCTTTCTGACTCCAGAACTCCCGACTAACGGCGTCTGTGTTACTTACTGTTTGCCTTTCTTCAGCTTCGGGACCAGATCAATTCCGACCACCGCACACGGGCCATGCAAGATGTGAGTGCCCCGCTGTCCGATTCTCTGGGTCGAGATGAGCTGGGAAAGAGAGGGAAGGCGGGGTGCGGGGGTCACCTGAGCCTTGGCCAAAAATAACCAGAGTGGCTAGTCCAGGGTTGTCTGCCTGGAGACGTCCACGCGGCTATTAAAGCCTGAGGGTCTGAACTGCCCTTCATCACCTCTCGGAATGCAGAATTCTTTGTTACTCGGAAAGACGCCCTTTCTTATAGCATTCTGCATCTCATGGAAGTGCTTAGATAAGTTATGAGGAGTCTATGACTCAGGTACTGTTTCTTCACTCTAAAAGAGAATGCACCGTTTTGAAGTATTTTTGCCTACATTGTCTGCATTTGTGTAGTAGTAGTTCAGTTTCTTTTAGAAAACTAATCAAAATCGAAATGTTGATTCTCATTAAAGCTGAGTGATAGGTACAGGTATGTGGAAGTTCATTATACTATGCTCTCTACTCTTGCATATATTTGAAGTCTGTTTAGAAAAGAATAAAAGACCTAATCAGTTTCTGATTTGTATTAGACAATTAGTATCACAGCTCCTAGTTCCTTATCGGAGTTCCTAAATCCAAAATATTCTGAAAACAGTTTATTGTTTCTTTGTTTTGCTATTACTTGGTAATAACTGACTTGATCTCATTTGGCAGCAAAACCTGACCCGAACATATGAGAGGCTTGCTATGGTCTTTATCCCATTTAGTAAATAATGCATAGATTTCACTGCAGAACTATTAATATTTGTTTCAGATTCCACTAGGGATATTACATAATATATAATACCTTTCTAAACCTGAAAATTCCAAATTCCAAGGCAGATCTGGTCCCTAAGTTTTGGAGGAGAGACAATGTACCTGTTCCATCCTGAGTTGGAATCTGCAGGAAGCTGTGTGATGTTTTATTTAGCCTGTGCACTCCTCAATCAAGCTTTTTGAAGTAGTGAAGATCATCTTGGGCCACCTTTTTCTCTTTGAGAGTCTTAGGTGTGAAAAATACTGTTTACCATATGGCTGTCTTTTATGACTCTTCTAGGGAAAGTTAAATCTCAGTAGTATGTAAATATAGGAACTCTCTGCCACCTCTTGAATCACATTGCTTAGGTAGTCTTCAAATTGATCTGTTTTAAACACTAACCAGGAATCAGTGCTATCTATTAAAGGTACCTGAAAACACAGGAACTTTTAACACCACATTGCTCAAAGTTTCCCTTGTTGATTGTTTAGCTCTATAATCGTACATATTGCTTCATTCTCATGGGTTTGTGTTTGCCTTTCAGAGGTATATGGAAGTCAGTGGGAACCTGAGGGATTTGTATGATGATAAGGATGGGTAAGTGACAGTCATGACAGTCATAACAGTAAGTGACAGCCAATCCAGGAGTTAGTTTTTCTGAGGAGCTATGGTTAAAGAACTTATTTTGTGCTCTGTGTTCTTTGTTTTTTTTTCTGAATTTGCAGGTTACGAAAGGAGGAGCTCAATGCCATTTCAGGACCCAATGAGTTTGCTGAATTCTACAATAGACTCAAACAAATAAAGGAATTCCACCGGAAGCACCCAAATGAGGTATGGCCTTAAAAACTATTTTCTCCAAACCTGTCTAAGAGCCTGCTAAAGAAAAGGTTTAAGGAAAATGGAGATGTGCTACTCTCATGTTCCTTCAATAAAGAACTTGCTGTTTAGCTGCAAGGAGCGTAGTTAGCGGACATCCTACAACTCCAGTTCTTTCAGGATCCCCCTCAGATTTAAGCCAAAGCTTTTCTTTTGCTGGGCATCCCCCAGCCAGTGACTGAGCACAATGTAGGGATTGTAGCCTGGCTATTCTGCCCAGTGCGAGACTCTTCTTAGGAGTAATCTTTGCTCCATTGGGTCGGTTAAGATTTTGTCCTATCTTTATCATGGTCTAGGTTCTCCCTGCCCAGTCCTCTCCATTTTATCTTTCATGGCTATTTCACCTCTACTCCTAATTGTCTTAAATTTGCTGCCTAGAGGATCCAGCTAACACAAAGAGGCTTTACTCACTTCCAGTGATCATTACACATTTAAGATTCAGCCCAGAGGCCAACTCACATGAAATATCTTACCTAGTCTTACCCCTGCCATTGATCTTTTCTTTCTTTATGAGCCTCTTATTTTATGACAGTGAATGTCTGCCCCACTATATCGTAAAACTATGAGGAGCAGGGATTATGTCCTAATTATCTAGAACCCATTAAGTATCTTGCACAGCTAATCAGAGGAATTTGGGGAGGAGGGGTTGCAAATCATGGCTGTAGGAGAAGTGGAGAGGGATGGGTCGGCAATGACTGAGCTCTCATGGCTGTGTAACTTGAAAGTTGTTTGCTCCCTTGATATAAATAAGGAATAAAGAGATAACTCATTCTAGGTAGAAATGTCCCCTGACCTATTGAAGTTAAGCAACTAGGTCTCAAGCAAGAGGTAAAAGATCATGATTTAGATTTGAGAATTATCATGTGAACTTGATGGTTGAAGCCATGAATCATAGAGCTGTGGGAAAGACAGTGTGAAGGGAGAGTGTCAGAGTGTCTCTGTGTGCCTTGGGGTACACTTACAATAAGATACCGACTGAAAAGGAGCCTTGGAAGACTTCCATCACAGAGGTCAAATTACAGCTTCGGGTAATGTTATCTTACCAATGCTAAGCAAAAGAGATTTTAAGAAAGGAATTCGCTGATAACTGCCAGAATTGCTGCTCCACTGAAGTATTGGGAATGAAAATCTGGTCATGGTAAGAGTGGGTAATGGGGAAATAGTATGGAGTATAGAACATGGATTTGAAAGACTGGCAGAAAATAGAAGAGGAGAAACAGGTCATAAGGAAGATGAGAAAGATGTACATGTTTAAAAGAACAGATGGAAAAATGAAGAGACTGAAAATACCAGAAAGGAAAGGCAATTGAAGTTAAGTGGAGATAGATGAATGTAATCTCACGTACCTACATGTCTCCCCGACTCCCACCACCCTCCCTTGAAGGGTAGAGTTTGAAGTCTTTTGCTAATCAAGAGAGAAGACATGAGTACCATTCCACTGTGTTAGCCATATTCCAGCCATAGTGGAAAGGTGACATATAAAGGATTGATAAGTTGCCCAAGATATACTAAGCAGAAGAAATTAAATTCGATTATGTGAAAAACAATAACGTTGCTCCCGCTAAGGTGTGCTTGTACAAATACATACAAACAGAACAGTGGTTTCCAAATTTTGCTGCATGTTTGAATCACCTGGGGATCTTTAAAGTACTGATACCTGCTCTCTTTCTAATTCAGTTGGTATCAGATGCATCAGAATTTTTTAACACACTTTTCGGTGATTCTAATGTGCAGCAAAGTTTGGGAATAGCTGGCATAAAAAAAGTTTCGTTAACAGTGGTTAACTATTTGCAGGAGAATAAATGGGGACTTCGATTCTTAATTTTGTCTTTTTGTGTTGAGTTTTTGTGAGCATGTGTTACTTTAGCAATTTTTAGTCAAGCAATACAGAAAAGGAAAAGAAAAAAGCAAGGGAATTGGGAAATAGTAGTAGGCTCCTGAAGAAAAATCAAGGCCAAAGGGTCAAACGTCTAATTTGCTGCATAGCCTGTTTCTGTAATATTGCAACTTTTATGTTGAAAAACCCACCTGAGTTTTTCTCTCTTTTTTTTTTATCAGATCTGTGTGCCAATGTCAGTGGAATTTGAGGAGCTCCTAAAGGCTCGAGAGAATCCAAGTGAAGAAGCACAAAGTAAGTAGAGTTTTAAGTAGGATTTAGCATTTCAAATCATCTAGCACTAGCAGAAGTACAAGTTAATAACAGCTCAGTTTGCCCTGAGAGCCCAGAAAACAGGGCTCCAGAGAAATTCGTAGTCAGATTTTCTTACTGTTTTTTTTTTTTTGCTGGTCTCTGGGCTAGATTGACCTTCTAAGTTGGCCTTGGATGGAATACTCAATTTTGTGCTAGCCTAACTCAGATTCACTGGCCTGGAAAGCTGAGATCTCTTCACTCCCTGAACATAGAGACAGCATTTGGGTGAAGGGCTACTTTATGAAACAAGGGACTAACAGTCCGTTTGAAAAGCCAAGTCTAAGAAAGTGGTCTTTAATATCTGAATCATTGGTATCTCTGATTCCTTCAGATTTGGTGGAGTTCACAGATGAGGAGGGATACGGTCGTTACCTCGATCTCCATGACTGTTACCTCAAATACATTAACCTGAAAGCCTCTGAGGTAAGACGAGGAGGAGAGGTTTTGATTCTAGGGGTGAGTCATGATGCTGGACTAGGCCTACTAGACGAAGCAACTAGAGTATTTTCCTTATGTTTTATAATTGTTATGTGAATGCTAAAGAATGATGTGCTTAGACTAAAACAGTATTCAAAGTGAAAGCCAAGTTTCTACATGAATATAATAAGTATAAATTTATTAATAAATTTTAATATTTTAATACAAGCATATTTTGTTTTTGTAAAAATAAATTTTAAAAAATTCATAAATACATATCGAACTCCTGTTTAGGCACACATAGTACTAGGTACATGGAAAATACAAACCAGGGCTATTTAACGTCTTTAAAGACATTAACTTCTCACAAGAGATGACATTTAATATGACAATCTCAGAAAGGTCACAAGTATATGATTAAGTTCCTCTTGAAGTTGTGAGGAAATGTCCCAAAAGTTCAGTGACTAAAGTTTCGTGAGGGCAGATTCCATGTCTGTCATGTTCTCATCTGTATCCATGTCCTTGTTCCAAAGTTGCTCAATAAATGATTGAATGAGGGAACAAATGGTACTTTCCAGGACCTTATTTTAGGATGTAATGGGTGTCAGTCTTTAACCAAGTGCCTGGTATGTAAGTGTTTAACAAATATTTCTTTTTAATTTACTATTTATTAACTTGATCTTTATTTCGCAGAGCTAATTGTGTGTCTGAAAACTGTGTAGGAATTAAACAGTGGGGAAAAAGAGGCTAAATGAGCCAGACCTTGGTACTTTGTTAGGTGACAACTTTAATCTCATGTATTAGAGATTATTTTGTAACTTGATGGAAACACCAAACTGAAACTCTTGTTTCTTTTCATTCTAGAAGCTAGATTACATCACATACCTATCCATCTTTGACCAGTTATTTGATATTCCTAAAGAAAGGAAGAATGCAGAGTATAAGAGGTAAGCATTACCACTTCTAGGCCTTCTCTGGATTTGATTACAAGATTATTTATTGTAATGACTTGAGGGCAGAATTCTGAATTTCATTGCTTAAAAAGCATTCATGAATGACTTCCAGATTTTTTGGAGGTTAGGAATTTGAACGATAGTTTTAAAACATTTGTAATACTCTGGCTCTGGAAGAGCATGTGTCTGTGAGCACATCTGCAATCTTATGGCCATGCGTTCTTAATTTTGTCTCATTGTAGAAGGAAGTCTCCCATCCAGGTACGTCTGCATCTTTGGAGTTTAATGTGAAAAAATTAAACTCTCAGATTGTGACTAAGTAAGGTGTTAAGTTTTGTTTGTACTATTACACCTCTGGTTAGTGATAAAGTAACATTTTATTTTGACCTGAAATCAATTTTGTTTTTAACTGAAATATTTTACGTGTGAATTAAGACTTTATTTGGAATTATATAACGAGGAAGAAATATGATGGGAAAGATCAGAATTGAGATGACATGTTGGGGAAAAAAGTCAGTTGTAAGCTCATATTAAAAAGTAGTATTTTAAAAACTAGTATCACTAGAATTATAAGTATATTTTACAGGGCATAATAGTATATCAAAAATAGAAACCATCTTTCTCTGTATTGCTCATTTCTCTGTAGATACCTGGAGATGCTGCTTGAGTACCTTCAGGATTACACAGATAGAGTGAAGCCCCTCCAAGATCAGAATGAACTTTTCGGGAAGATTCAAAATGAGTTTGAGAAGAAGTGGGAGAATGGTACCTTTCCTGGATGGCCGGTGAGCTTCAGCAGGGATATCGGGGAGGACATCCCAGAGAATTGAAGTAATTGTTTTACTATAATCTTGAGCTTCTGCTTTAAGGCATTAGATGCTGATCCCTCGGGATCAGTTGCGGCCCTGAGGAGTTCTCTGCCCAGTATGCTAGGCTATCTCTGCGCACTCTGCGGTGAGATTTGTCAGGGCCCACTTGCCATTGGCTGGGTCCAGGATTTTCACCAACCATGTCATTACTGCTGTGTGGTTCCTAGTGACCAAAAACTGATGAAATTATGGGCTAGCAATCTCTACTATGTATGTTCAGTCTTGAGGATAAATTTGAGTTTTCCTGAATTCTCTTGGGGAGAATAGACTGTCTGGTTTTTTGCTCTGCTCTTGGGAATTTGATTCTTATTCATACGTGTGTGTAATTTAGATAGTAATTTAGATGGCTCCCTTGCCTTTATTCTAAACCTGGATCTTAATGAACATCATCTTGTTCTTGCCAGAAAGAGACTAGCAGTGCCCTGACCCATGCTGGAGCCCATCTTGACCTCTCTGCTTTCTCCTCTTGGGAGGTATGTTTTCTTTAGCCACTGTACTGGTCTTGCCTGTTCACTCCTCAGAGGGACCACTCAATTTCCTGTTTTTAATGCCATGGACTTATGATAAGACACCAGTTCCTCGAACCAGGGATCTATAAAGAATATGGAAAGATTGGGGGAAAAAATTTATCTAGCTACTTTGAAATTTGTAAAATAATAGTTCTAACTATATTCAGTTGTAGTGGAGGTATGAAACACTACCAGTATGGTTACGTATGAACCTGACCGCAGACATAGTCCATAGGAGAGTGTGAGCTTACTGCCAGGAAATTGGCTATGGAACGTGTGGTCTTGTCACAGCTTCAGGAATACCCACACACCAGCCTTCAAAGACCTAGGTTTGAACATTCATTGTTCTCAAAATCTACAAAATTATAACTCATCTCTTTTTTATACAGGAGTTGGCCTCCCTGGGTCTGGACAGATTAAAATCTGCACTCTTAGCTTTAGGCCTGAAGTGCGGCGGGTAAGAGACTGTTTTTTTTCTGTCAGAACTGTGCATTTACTGTGCGTTTGCATGATCTTTTATGTGACTCTGATAAAGTCATCTCTGACTATGAAAATAAGCAGCAAGTCTGTGTGGTAAGGTAATCTTGAAATCCTTTGCCCCTCCTTTCTCCTTAGGACCCTAGAAGAGCGAGCCCAGAGGCTATTCAGCACCAAAGGAAAGTCCCTGGAGTCACTTGACACCTCCCTGTTTGCCAAAAATCCCAAGTCAAAGGGCACCAAGCGGTGAGTGGCTGGGATAGCACCTGTGCGCACAGTTTTTAAATGTTATTCCTGTGCAGGATTTTTATCACAAGAGATTTTAAAGCCTGTTTCATCCATAGAGTCCAATCTGTTCTTTTTCTCAGTTCATGACAGAGAGTGCTGTTATTGTTATAAACCGAGGACAATCTGTGCTCAGGTGATTGAGAGTGGGTAAAGTCCATAAGGCTGAAACTGTGCTTTAGGTACCCTTTGTTGCATTAATAGCTTATGGAGCCTGAATAGGTTCAAAAACTATTTTCCTAAGTTTATTTTTCCTGATGACAGTTGAATCTATTTTTGAGCCACAGGCTTGTACAGGGTATTTTTTATGTGTTTCTAATTTTCACAACAACCCCGTAAAGTAGTTGTTATCCTGAGTTTTTGCAGATAAGGACTCAGAAAAGTTTTGGAACTGTGTCCACTTTCTCAAGGTTAGTAAGTAACAAAGTCAGGATTTGGGCCCAAATCTGCCTATTCCTAAGCTTACTCTTCTGTAACACGTTTTCTTTATAGATTATAATGATGGAAATTTAAATATCTGGGTATGTCTTTTACCTTCTAGAATGAGGTCTAAGAGGACGCTTCCATGCATTCTAAGAAATAACCTCGGTACTTCTATGAGCGAGTCCTGAGCCAAACAGAGCATTTGCTTTCAGAGCATGATGTCTCTCATGTGCTTGTAATTTTAATGCACTGGTGTAATAAATGTTCTCAGATATAGCGAACAGGCATTAGGTTAAAGAACCCTAGAGTGATAGTTTGTTTCTTGTTCTCAGAGACACTGAAAGGAACAAAGACATTGCTTTCCTAGAAGCCCAGATCTACGAATATGTAGAGATTCTTGGGGTGAGTAACTGACTCTGCTGAGGACTACAAATGCTAGAGTATGCTAGTAAGAGAAATGTGAACTCATAGGATCTTTTTTTTTTTTACTTGATAAAAGAAGGGTAGGTGTTAACCTAGTTCAGAGATAATAGTTTTCTCAAGGTAATTGACCCTTCAGTGAGGTCTTCTTCTTAGGACTCCATGTTTGGCGATATTCCCAAGGTCGCTTAATTCTCATGAGGCTAGGCAGAAAGACTAGACTCTCCTCTCAGTATAGTATTCACAATGGTGCATGTTCTTTGCTTGAGCTCTGGAAAATACCTAGGGGATAACCCAAGAAGCAGACATTCAAAAGGCAAGTAAGAGAAAGGCTACTCACAGCAGCTCTTCAGGTGTCAGTGACCATGAAAAGGTATTACATATTCCCAAGATTGTGAGAAACTTATTGGGGCTAGCATGTTAGTGGTTCAAAGCTGGCTATGAGCTACTCCTTGAATATTCTTTCAAGAAGGAGCTGTGGGCTTGGTTGGAGTGGAAAAAGGCCTAACCTGACCAGAATGCTTATCTCAGTCAGAAAGGGGGAGGAATAGGAGGAAAATAGCTCTCTTTCAGGGAAGGGAAGGTGGAAGAAAGGGCAGCACTTGTGGGCAGTGCCTCTGGGCGTCCTGCAACAGACTAGACTTTCTGATGACTGTCAGCTTTGTGCGATTTTCAACTGTTGTCAGAGCCTTTCCCTTTACAGATGCTCACATGGTGTTCTGAGTGGGTAGCTCTGGCTTAGGTAGCTTGTTTATGTATCTTTGTCAGTTGCTATGGATGTTTTCATTCTGCTCTTGTTTAAGGACTAGATATATAGTAGCTATAAATCTAGTCAATATTATCACTAAATTTAGTCATTTGGTTGCATCTGTTACAACTGCTTTCAATAAAAGGAGGCTAGGCATTAGACATTGGGAATACTTATATTCTCTATAGTAAACTTGGGCTTTGCTAATATGGGCAGCAGTCTGAGTTGCCAGTTCCCTGAAGATGACTGGGAAGCTAATTTGTGCCCTTGACATAAGGTGTACATACCTACCTATTACTTTCTCCCTTCCTTTGAGAGCATTTTGCTTTCTATGCCAGGAGGTGGCACCATTCTCTTTGGAATTTCAGCCAAAATGGTTTCGAGAGTATACTGATAGGTTTTTGTCACCATTTCACCATTTATTGATAATCTTTTGGTTTCCAGAGATTGTGCTGAATCTTTGGATACAGTAGTATATATGACTCAGCTTTCTGCCCTTGAAAAACCCACTTTATGGTTGGGAGACAAATAAATGTGTGGAGCGTGATTCATATTATAATACGTTGAGATTGAGTTTTCTCAGTAGAAAGGAAGAAAAAATGTTCCAGGTAGAGGAAATGGCAAGCGTCAAGGTAAAATATTACAATAGGAAATTAGATGTTCAGGAAATGAGAAATTCAGTGTGTATGGAGAGTGTCTTGTGAGGGAGGGAGTGGTCAGAGAAAAACTTGGTGCTATGTTGGAAATTTGAACGTTGTCCTGTAAACAGTAGAAATCCAATAAAAGCACTTTATACAAAGTGTATTATTAAATTGGGTTTTTTAAGCAGATAAATCTGGGAACAAAATGGAAGCTGGACTGGAGTGAGGAGAGACCCAGGCAAGTTAGAAGGTTTTCATCTTGGTGAAGGCAATAATAGTGAGAAGGAAAAGAAAAGACTGGTTAGGAAATATTTTAGAGACTGTTCTCTGTTCTGTGATAGTCTTTGGCTGCAGATGAGTAATTTAGGCAAGTGACAAAATCTTTGGGGAGGAATTAGTGAAGGCCTGCTGATAGGAGTTCTGATATGAAGGCAGACTTCCCCTTTATTCTATAAGAAAGAAAACCTTATCCCTGGAAATAGGATCTGCACGGGTTGTAGGAAAATAGGAAATTTCCCTTCTTGCTTTGCACTTCTTTTCTGTGACTTCACTTTTCATTTATGAACCTGATTTAGGAACAGCGGCATCTCACTCATGAAAATGTACAGCGCAAGCAGGCAAGAACTGGAGAAGAGCGAGAAGAAGAGGAGGAAGAGCAGATCAGTGAGAGTGAGAGTGAAGATGAAGAGAACGAGATCATTTACAACCCCAAAAACCTGCCGCTTGGTTGGGATGGCAAAGTAAGTCCCAGCACTACCATCTTTCTCCCCATTTTCCATTTGGAAGCAGATGCAGACACTGTTCTAATGCTGTTTCTTTTCTGATTTATTTTAGCCCATTCCCTACTGGCTATATAAGCTTCATGGCCTGAACATCAACTACAATTGTGAGATTTGTGGAAACTACACCTACCGAGGTCCCAAGGCCTTTCAGCGGCACTTTGCTGTAAGGAATTCAGAGTCATTTCTCCTGGAAATTGTAGTATGAAACATGAGTCTTTAGAGAAGAGGATAGGAGCAGCCTGAGAGGATGGCTAGTGTCCAGAGCTTAAGAGAATCAGAGAAGGAGTAGGTCTACAGTCAAGCATGTGGCATGTGGTCTCTAGCACCAGTGCTGCCCCTTGGCTAACACCTGAGACAGTTTCTAGCGGCATTCTTCCATTTTGCTGTTTGAACCTCATTTTGGTTTTCTCTCACTTGTTCTTGTACTTCCCTCTTTTTGTCTTTCTGCCAGCATCTTAGACCAATCTCTGACTCTTCGATCATTTCTCTATTCCATTGCTAGTACTCAGGAACAAGGAAGGGCTGACTTCCTCCTTCTTTGGGTCTTAAATTGGTCTTTGCCTCCTTGAAAAAAGATACTAAAGGGATGACATTTACCGAGTTATTCCGGGTGGTACTCCAATAAGTGGATTCACCCTCATTTTGTTTCTGCTTTCTGCTCTTAGTACTTGGAAGGAAATTTTAAGAATGAAAAAGACTTGCTAGACCAAGGATTGTGAATTTATATGCGCTCCCTCCCTCCTCGCCTCCCTCAGACATAGTACTAACTGATCCTGGGTCTTCTCTGCTGAGCCCCTGAGTAGTCTGAATCCTTCTTAACATCACTTCCAGTGGATTGGAATTGGCATCCAGGATAAAGCCCATGCCATATGCCATCCCTCAGCCCAAACTGTCATTACATTAGTCTCTCCCTGCTCTTTTTCACATCCTTATATCTGATAACAGTCTTCTTTATTTACAAAGATGGCACTGACCTGCCGCCAATAACCCTTACTCATGCCGATGGTGCAAATTGCATAGGTGACTGGTTGTGATGTTCTTCCATAGTCTTGAGAGGTTTTATCTGAAAGAGTGCTAAATCTAGGATCTAGGTTTGTTTGTTTTGTTTTGTTTAGGATCTCGGTTTTATAAACCACCCCAGTGAGGCAAACAGTGCGATGCTGCTTTGAAATAGCTGCATCTCGTCAGTCATGGCCAGTTGTTTATAAACATGAACCGCAAAAGAAATGCTGCTTTTAAGTGGAGTCTTTTGCAAAGGGTCAGGTCAGGGCTTATGAGGAGAGTGGAGTTAGTGTCCTGTGTTTAGCTCTTCCCATTTTACATTGTCCTTTTTCTCTCTTCTTTCAGGAATGGCGTCATGCTCATGGCATGAGGTGTTTGGGCATCCCAAACACTGCCCACTTTGCTAATGTGACACAAATTGAAGATGCTGTCTCCTGTAAGTAAGCTTTATTTATTGTTCCCTTGGCCACATTAGGTGGCCACTCTTACAGCTCACTTTCCCGTTACCCTGGTGTATCCACGCCTAAGGGCAGCAGGTTGTGGATATGTAAAAGCTACAGCAGTCATGTAATTACTATATTTCTGAGGAGTATGAGTTAGCTGTACCGATTGTTTCTCCCTTGAGAAGAGCCCTAGGCTGAGTATAAAACGAGTCTTTTAACTAGTGGCTATGAACTCCCCTGTATGCAAGATTTTGAGTGAATGAGTATATGTATATTTTACTGAATTGATTTTAATATGTTAAGCACCACTGATAGGAAGGAAAAAATAGAACTGGTTTCAGTAAGCTTATTTCTGAAGTGACAGGAGAGATACACAGAAATTCAGCAGCAAAATACCTCTTGAAGGACAAGTGAAGTGAGCAGATGTCAGGGAATGTGTTGTTAAAGCACCCAGGGCCTCAGTCAGGCTTCCTTTTCACCTGGCAGTGGCAGCTTTTTCTGCCATTAGTATCTTCCTCGTAGGCTTTCTGTTTTCTTTCAAGTTTATCTCTTCTGTCATGTTTTCAATTTGCAGCTGGTTAGACTGAGAAGAATGGGATTTTACCACTCCACTCTTGTAAATTTTAGGCACTCGTTCTCATTGCTCAGCTGCTTGGCCACCTCACTCGTTTGGCTCCCATCTCTGAGGCTGTTCAAATATCCTTCATGGCAGAGCCAAATAGAAATGACCTTCTGAGGAGCTCCCTGCTCCCTGATTAGCCATGGATTCTAGAGACTCTCATTAAAATTTTTGTGTGTAGTCACTTCAAGGACTCCTTGCTTTCATGTCTTCCCTTATTAATTTAGGAGTCAGGATCATACAGTTCCTCCAATCAGAATTATAATGTATCTTTATTGCCAGGTTATCCATTTGGCCTCTTTTCATTTTTTTTGTCATTCTCTTTCTGGGAGGAAATTAGAAACGAAATACCTTAGAACTATAATGCTGCATTTTGAATGCATTCTCATTTTTAGTTATATTTTCTAGCTATATACCACTAATAGGTCACAGTTTATTTTTTGTGTGTTTTCTTATGTTCTACAATTTGCCTGAGTTAATTTATTCCAATACCTCAAGATTGATTTATATCATTTTAGGCATAAAGTCATGCCAACTGCAAAAACACAGGGATACTTTTATTAATTTTGTTCCATGTATTTATTTTTCTTCATGGATAGTTATCCCCAAGCATTACCTTCAAGTCTTACATTTAGTAGGAGCATGTAATAGGCAGGTCATTCTTGCCCGGATGCTATTTTTAAAAGGAACGATACTTATGCACCTACGCTCATTTTAAGTTGACTTATAAGTTTATTCTAAAAAAGATTGTTTTTATTACTTCTGTCAGGCATTGGATAAAACAGTGTTCCTGGATAATGCTGGGTAATAACTATTCTTTTACTGTATTTATTCTGTTAGGATTCTGTTTAGAAGTTTTATATCGATGTTCCTAAATAAAAGATGAGCTTCCTGTTTTCCTTTGAGACACTTGCCTGGTTTAGGGATCAAAACTATATGACAAAACGGAAGTATTACATTGCTATATTCTCCTGCCATTTGAAACTTTATGTTTAAATAGAAATTATTACATCTTCATACAAAGGGACCACTCTGAGAAAATTGTTTAGTTAATAACCCATATAATTCCTAGATTTATTATGACAAAGTAGGAAACCAAGTGCTTTTTTTCTGTTCTGAGTTTTATTATTTCCTTTTTTTCTATTAATACTTGCTGTGATCTTGTTATTTCTTTAAGTCTTTAGTCAAGAACTTTTTCTCTTTGTTTATTATTTTTTTTCTAATACAAGCATTTACAACTAGATGTCCCTCTGTTAGGAATCCATTGGGAATAGCCATTCAATCGATGTTATGATTAGAACTTTATTTGTAAAGATTTTTTTCTGATTTTTTAAAAGTAATTCAGAAATTATTTAAGAGTACTTTTAATTCTAGTTGATTGAACTATTTAACTATTTTATTTATTCCTATTTTTCTTTGCCTATGTAGTGAGATACTCCCTGAATTTAGAATATATTTTATCCTTGTGTCCAACTGTATAATCAGTGTCTTGTTAAAGTTTAGGTATACCTTAAAAGAAGCATCTTTCTCTACATGTAAGCTATTTAATCTTAGAGTGTTCAGGTCCTTAATTTCATACTTATATCTATTTCGAACTCTGATGGGGACATGTTGGCATTTCTAAATACAACTAAATTTTGTCTCTTAGATTTCTTCCATTTTTGTATGTATTTTGTTTTGTATGTGAGCCACATAAACTCAATGTTATACTATAACCATATTGACCACTCCCATTTTCTTTTTCAAATTTCCTTTATCCGATAGGTTGTTTGTTCTATTGTCATAAACTTAGACCATTTTCCCAATTATCAAAATTTTGGCAGCAAATGTGAGCTGTTTTTTACTTCGGTCATTAATCATTGTATAGGGATACTAAGCCTTAGACACTCAACGTATTGATCTATTTGTGTTTAACTCCTTTGCTGGAAAGGTTTTCTTGTTTTTTTTGTTTTGTTTTGTTTTGTTTTAGATTTCTCATTTATATAGATTATATAATAAGCTTGAATCTATTCCTTTTATACAGGTATTTTTCTAATATTTTTAACTTTACTATTTCAACTAAGAGTTTATTTCTGCTTCTAATATCTGTTTTCTATTACTAATATGTTCAATTGAATTATTTATAGGAGGTGATTATATTTTAATGCTCAAGAATTATAAATCTTAAGTACTTATTTCTTACTCTCATGATTCAGTAGTTTTTATGTCTTTAATCTTACCATGCCTATCAATATTTTTTTCACGTTGTTTATAAAACATGGTTTTTCTACTTTTATAATCTCTCATCATGATCTTTACTCTAGGACTTGGTGATGGATTCTGTCAAGTTTTTTACATGATATGATATCCTTCGAGAGGAAATTTGGTTCAGTACCACATTCCTAATATAATTGCATTTCCTTATTTATCAGATGTGGGTTGTAATAGACCTACTTCATAGAGCTGTCTCAGAGTTTAAATGAGATAATATAAGTCAAGTGCTACAACCATATCTGACATGCAACATAGAATGTGCTCAGTAAGCATAAGCTGCCATCATCATCACCTTCACTTGTGGGCTGCTCTACAGTCTGAGATCCAAAGTTACTTTCATCTCTTCATTGAGAGTTAGATGGTAGTATTATTAGCTACCATGTATCAAGTGCATCATTAGCTACCATATATCAAGTGCCAGTTCTGGTCCAGGTAAATGGGAGATGTTTTACACTCATTTAATATTCAGAACAACCAGTAAAGTAGGAGGTCATTCACATTTTCAGAAGAGGAAAGTTATGTAACTTTTTAAAGGTCATAGAGTTTGTAAGGAGAAAAAAGCCAGGGATCAAACCCATGTCTGTCCTATAGCAGAGTCTTTTCTCTTTCCTGCCTTCTTTTCTGCCTTCTTTTAAATCATGCTTATCAAGTAGAATTTTTTAAAGAATTGATCATTGAGGGTTATTCCAGAAAGAAACTTCATGCATTCTCTCATTTAGCCACACACAGATTTTTTAGGGAAAAAAAAAAAAATTTTGTTTTTTTTTCCAGAATATTGTTGGCAGTGTCATCATTCCATTATCCATATTATTTTCAGAATTTATCTCCTCGTTCAAATGTCTGGGTTAATCAGTTTCTCCCACAAGGGTGCTTTTATTATTGCCACCTCTTTGATTTAGTGTTTTATTTCCACCCATCATGACTTCCCTTGATATTTTTCGGTTCTCTGTTCTGCGTAGCATTTAGAGTTTTGTTTCTATCTCAATATCGCTGTCTCTTTTCATTTTTTCTCCCCCATCCTCAATAGATCATTCTTAGGTATACTACAAATTTATTATCACCACCTTCCTCCCTTTTTTTTCCCCAGACATTCTTCCTCCTTGTAAACATCTTTAATTAACTCTCTGGCTTCCTTTTAGACTTTCAGTAACAGATAGATGATTGTTTATGTATTGGCTCCCACAAGACTGTCACAGACTTTATCTCAGGCATCTTACTAGTAGTAAGCATCAATTAATTATCAGATTTAAGTGAATTATCTTATTCTGTAGAATTTCTGCAGTTTTTATTTCCTATTGGAATAATTTTTTTTAATTAAACTTGGATTTTGCTTTTAATTTTTTTATTTTAAGCATTAAACTAGACATCTTAGGGATTTTTGGTTATAAGGAAGCGAGCCAATTGAAACTAACTCCATGCCCTCCATCTTATTTGCAAGAATATGCTTATCCGGCTGTGCCTCTCTGTATATGTATGCCTTCTTCGCTTTTTTTATATCTTCTAAGCTTAACTCACTACGAAGGCAGCTCCAGTCCTTGCTCTGTGTGACCTTTTTCTTTTCAGAGCCTGCTGTCATCTAATGTCCATTTATTCTCTCAGTGTCCCAACTTCTAAAACATGGGAAAGACAAGGTGGGCTCCGCCGGGTCAGGTCCTACCTGTAGTCCAGTCAGCTGTGTCTCCAGTAGCCAGCGGCTAACGTAGTTTCTTGTTCGATGGGACTGCTCCTTCCAGAACACGTCAGGAGGACGTATGTCCTAAGAATGGAGTGTGCAGGGCCATAACCTGTTGGCACAGACGTTACACTGGATTTACTTGTTTGTCATTGTTTTAAGTCATTCTGTGGAGTTTTTCTTTTGGAGTTTATAGCCAGATGGGAGGGTTTCAGTATTTTGATTGCAGTTATAAATAATTTTTTTATTTGTTTGTTTGTTTACTTAAATGAAAGATTTCACTTTTAAATTTATTGTGTCAGTTTTTCTGTTGTTGCAGACTTACGATTGTTTTATAAAAAGTTGAAGAAATGACATCTAAGAAAGAACCCTGTGGAATTGCTACCAGAGATCCCCATTTGAGTGATTAGGCACAATTGACCAATATTCACTAGGTAGAAATCCACCTAATTAATAAACTAATAGCATCACATTCAGATAGCGCTATCTTATTTATAATAGTGTAAGAGATTTAGACACCTTAATGAACTCTAGGGATATTGCTTATGAAAGCAATTGCCTTGCTAAAATCACAATGCCATGTGTCTCTGGCCTTTTATCAGGTCAGCTATCCCATCAAGAACAGGAAATTCAGTTGCTTTATTGCAATTATTCTTAGTGAGCCCATGCTGGTGCCCAGAGGTGGTCCCATTCTTTTCTAATTGTTTTTAGATCTCTCCGAAAAGTAACATTTCTCTTACTGGTTTGTAGTTTCCTACATCCATTTTTTATTTTAAGAAAATTACGACAGCATTTCCAATCTCCAGTATTTTAATGTCACTCTGGGTTGGATTCTTGAATGGCCTGGACGAAGAATGACAGGACCTTGCTCTGGCACATGGTCACATGATAAATTCTCTATTCCTTGGTGATGTACATGTTATTTGGGCCAGAGGACTTCAGCTAACTTAAAGCAATTAGCAAGCAAGGAAAAGATGATTACTTGAGCACCTATATGCTAGGCACAGAGCTAAGCACTTTCTCATTTACTATTTTCTCATTTACTATTTCTTGACCCATCTTGAGCGTCAACTTTCTCTATGAGATGTTCCTTCTAATCTTGTCAAATTTAGAGATCTACTTGATGGGAAATGTAAAATATAGGAAGCAAGTAGTTGTATCTTCCTACCTTCATCTATTAATATTTTATCACCTTCTTTCTCTACCAGTGGACCTGAGAGTGCACCTTCCTGACACCATTCGTAGAGATTTAAGTCTGGTTTTATTACTGTCCTGTCTTATATACATGTCTGGTCCCTCCCTCTGAAGCCATGGTGGTATCTGTAGATATCTTCCCCTTTTTGTCTTCATTGGGATAATTTGTTGTTGAGCTGTCAGAATTCTTGTTTTAATGTCTCCAGTATATGTTGAGCCATCTTTCAGACTTTTTGGCCATATTATTTTACCTTTTTTTTCCTCTGAAGTCTGAAAAATATCCACCAGACTTTAAACGTATTTGATAACGTCTGGTGTTTTATTTTTCTTCCGTGTGAACTTTAAGACAGTTCACTTTGTCCAGTAATTCTTATAAAATGTACCACATTTACTTCTTCCCTTCGAGACCATCAGTTCTGTATTCTAAGAGGTCTTTGGTTATATTTGATCCAACCTTTCTTTTATAGCAAAACAAAGAAGATGATGGTAAATTTTGCATTGGATATCTATAGGTGATCCAGAACCAAAATTCCAGTTTGGGGCAAGCACAACCTTTAAAGGCCGAGTCATCCAGGGTAATCCTGATGGTGGGTGTGTTGTAACACTTTGTGCCCAATGGATACTCAGTCTGCTCATTTCTCATCCTGCAGTGTGGGCCAAGCTGAAACTGCAGAAGGCATCAGAACGATGGCAGCCTGACACTGAGGTGGGTAGCACCATAAGGTTAGGGATAGCGTCAAGTGACAGGGCTCACTCATCATGTAGAAGGGAGGTGAAAAATGGTTCCTGGTTTACTGCAGTAGCAAATATATTGTAGATAGTGTCTATAAACTGGCCCTTGACATGTAAGCCTAAGTTATTATATCAAATATGTCAGACTTAAATCTGTGTCTTCAGACAAATTGTATTCTCTCACTGAAATTTTGAAGTGGCAAACAAGAGTACTCAATGTCTTGCCATGGGGATTTATAAACTAAGACATTGAAAATCTGTATTATATATTAGATCTCCTCTGAAGATAGCATTTAATGAGAGATGGGCCTCTCATGGGATGGGGAGACATCCCTATTGGTCTTAAGTAGTCATCCCAAATGGCAGATATTTCAGAAATAATGATGATATGCATATAAGGCATGGTAGACACTCTTTTTCTTTCAGGGTAGTGGTTTTGGGTAGTTTTTTTTTTCTTTATTTTTTCAGCACCAATGCTCTTTTCACACTGTAATGAGGACCTTCCTTTCAACCTCCCTTTCTGCAGTGGCCTCTTGGGCAGAAACTTAGAGTTGTTAACCATTTGAAAACTCATCGTAGGTTAGCCTTTCTCAACCAGGGTTCCTCATCTTAAACACAGAAAGTGATGTGAATGAACTATTTTCTCATATGTCCCAAGGATGGGTCATAAGTGGTACTTTTCTAGATCCCTAGGAGAGAAATTAGTTCATTACACACAATGGGTGCCTTAGGGCAGTGGGGCTTAATTCTTTTCCAGAACCGCCGGTGAGAAGGGCTGGCTTAGATGAACACTGTGGAATCAGGCCAGGGTGAGCTCAGGTACCCAGATGTTGGTTCCTCGGAGGTGTAGCTAACGGTGTACCCTTTCTCTTTTAGGAAGAGTATGAAGACTCCAGTGGGAATGTTGTGAATAAGAAGACATATGAGGATCTGAAAAGACAGGGACTGCTCTAGTGTCAGGAACGTGTTTCAGCCTTTGGGCTTGCCCAGGCTTCCCTAAGACCTGCTTTTTCTATTTCTCTCAACCAAATGCTCCTAAAGACTCTTTGCCACTTAGTCTTATGGTCTAGCATGTGTCTTGTAGAGACAAGGTATTGCAGGGTTGAGATGGGTTTTATCTTTGTTTTATATTAAAAAAGATTCTCTCCAAAAATAAAACTAGCCCTTGTTCTGAATGTGTCTTGTTCTGAAGCCCTGGATTATGGAGTAGCTCAGACCTTTGGTTCTTAACACCTCCCTACTACTTTCTCATCAAGTTCAGTAGCAACTAAGGTAATGAGCACCTGTTTACATATGTTGTTACGTAAATTTGACATAACCTCTTCACCACTTCCCCAAATGAGGACCTAATAGCTAATAGCATTACCCCAGTTATGATAAGCCCTGGCCTTAGTTGAGTCAGCCATTCATGTACATAAAAGGGAAAGATGGGGAGGGTAAGCCAGGGCCTCTGTTAAGGACAAAGGTGTTGGCACTAAGGTTTGCCCTTTTTGTTTGCATAAAGAAATGAGTTGGGCTGTTTTGGAATAGGCCTGCAGCCCTGTCCCTTTCCCAAGCCTCAGCAGCCTGGCCTACCGTGGAACTAGGACCAACAGTGACTTTGTGACTTCATTCGCTTGCTAGTTCAGAACAAATGTCTTTGGTGATCCCTACTCTACTGAGAAGTGGCTAATATTATTGTGTCCTCCAAGCTCAGATAGCCAGGATTTGGGTGGAGCTGAGCAGCTGCCCCAGGAGCTGGATCTGCTATCCCAAATGGAAAACACAGGGAGCCTAGGAGGCTCCGATCTGCCCACAATCATCCGAAGGTCTGCCCCTCAGCACTCAGACTTTCAGTCTGTCTGTGATATATCTACTTGTAGAACTGAGTCAGAACTGGCCTTCTCCCTTATACTTCCCTGTTGCCCTGGTGACCTCCATGGCAGTAGGTTTTCACCACCCGGCACCTGTGGTACTTCACTCTCAATATTTTCCTTTCTGGTTCCGCCTATCCCTAGGGCAACTCCTCACATGCTCATCTGTGCTCTGGCTTGTCCAGTCACTTAAAATCCCAGCTGGGCAACCTCTCCAGGGCCCGAGCTGCTTAAGCAGAGTGAGTAGATAATTAAACCCGATTGAGCCATCTAGAAACATTGATTACCGAAAACCAGCCCAAAGTACAAGGAGACCTTAATAACCTTGGAAATGGGAAATGTGAGGAGACTTCCCTTCAGACTTCCTGTTAGAGCAGCATTGGGGCCTGGAAGGAGTGTGGCTGTCACATTCCTTAGCACCCCTCTTGAGGTGTGGGTACCTAGAACTTGAGGGTTAAGGTACTATGCCAAGAACCTATTTTTCTTCTTCACAGAGTGCAGGGGAGATGGGACCTGGTTCTGTGGAGTCCTGCCTTCACCCTTGCCCAGATAACTGCAGTCTCGTGAACTACACATACCAGAGCAGCCTTAGAGGGAACCTGGGGCTTCCCTATTATAGCAAAGGCTACTTTTCTTTGTTACCTCCATCCAAATATTTTATTCATGCTTTTTATGTGCCAGGTAGTGAGGTTTGCAAACCTTGAAGATTAGGTGGAGGTGAGATGGTGGGAGCAGAATCAGAGATGAGGCTCGTCAACAACCTCCTGGTCAGGCAGGAAGAACCATGTGGCCAACTCCATGCAGCCCCAAGGGCACAGCTGTTAATGTTCAGTGAAACTTGACATCAGAAGTGGTTCTCCCCAGAGGTGACTCCTCAAAGTCTGGACTTGAGGGGGTCTGCTGCAGGTAGAACAGGATTCCAGCTGAGCCCCCTGACTAGGCTGTGGAAGGAGTGGAGGGTTTCATTTTTTGGTTTAGATCAGTAGTTCTTAATCTTTTTAGGATCATAGGTTCCTCTAGAAATACAAAGATAACTGTGGACTTTCTCCCTAGGAAAATATACATGCATAGATATTTCTACACACAATTTTCAGGGCTCATGAATCTCCAGAAGTCCATATTTGGTTTCTGAGTCTTATAAGAATCTCTCCTTTAAACGTGGAGTCTGAACTTCTGCCAGGGTGCTTCCGGCTGAGAATAGATGATTCAGTTCACTCTTCAGGGAGGAAAGCTACCCCATCAGAGAAACTACAGGACTCCTGCTGCTCCCAGCCCAGGCAGAAAGCATCTGGGGAGTTATTCCTGGGACTGATTCCCAGATTGGTGGTGTTAAACCCGGGGGTCGATCCTGGGATGACCCTCCGAGAAGCAGGAGTCTCCTCACTCCCTACCTCTGAGAGGAAAGTGCATAAATCTGTGTCCAGCCTCAACCAGTCATCCCCCACTCCACTTTCTGTTCTCTGCCCGGAACACTCCACAGAGGGAGGACCCCAAAGGTAACCGATGCATTGGGGGAGTGAGAGGCACACAAAGTTCTGAGGATTTTCTTCCTCTTTCATGATTTTTTTTTTTTTTTTTTATCCTTAAGTGATATTCTCTTTCCCCACCTCATCCGTCAAGTCCTGCCAGCAGCAGCCTCACCTCAACATTCTCGTGGCAGGAATGGGCCACACTACCGTTTCCACTAGCTGCTGGACAGTTCTCCCATTCCAGGCGGGCTCTGGGAGGACACTGCACCCCACTCCCCTTCCTCTGCTCTCTTCGGAGAGCCCTCTACCTGCCATGTTTCTGATCTATACAAAGCACATCCCAGTGGGATGTGGGGATGGGGGTTCCTTTGATCTGCCTAAGCTGCTGATTGGCTTTATTTTCTCCCTCTGGCTACAGTCTAGACATTGGCTGTGCTTCCTTTTTTTGCCTGTGACCCCTGTGTGTCCCCAGTGGCAGCAACATCAGAGGGAGCTCCCAGAGCTGGCAAATGATTGGAGGGGAGGAGGAGCAGCTGCCAGCTTCTAGGGGCTGCATTTGCAGCCTTCCTGACTCATGCACACACGCTCTCTGCCCTCTGCACCTGCAGGTGTGCAGGTAGGTCTACAGCTTGGAGGGAGTGGGGCACAGGGAATGTTGGGTATATTCTCTCCAGTCGTGGAGAGGGGCACAAACTAAAGTAGATGAGCAAGGAGCCAGAACTAATACAGACTAGGAGATAACTATCCAGGCTTTGCTGGCTTTCTGATTCTGTTGAGTGCCTGAATGTTTGGCCCCTTCACACTCCTGAGCTGTCCTGGCAGCCTCATCTACCCAAACCAGGAAGGAGGAAGAGGAATTTGTGTGGGGGGCTTGGACCTTTCCTTTCATAAAGACACAGGGACCTTCCCTTAACCTGTTCATTTTGGAGATGGAGGGCCCCTTGAAGAGGTGCTGACTGGACGAAAGCTGCTTCTTGAGTGTAGTGTTGGAGAGAACAGTGGAGGGGCTGAGGCTCCTGGTGGTGAAGGGGAGGAAGAGTAGAGAAAGAAGTAGCCCCTATTGCTAAGGGGTCCTATCCAGCCTCACCTCAGCACCCTGGATCCTGAGCACTGGCCCATTTGTGCATTAAAGATCACAGCCAGAAGGGGCCCAGCCCAGAGAAGGTCCCAGCTCTGGTTGTCACCTAAGAGACACATCCAAGTGCTAAAGGAGGACTATAGCCCTGAAGATAAGGAAACATGCCCTGGGAATGTTGGGGGCTGAGTTGTGCTCAGCCTCCCAGGGTTGGGTGGGAAGATGAGAATGCATTTCTCATCTCCAGCAGTATTCTGCCCTTGGAAAAACCTGAACTAGGCCTAGTAGACTCTTACAGTTCTGATGCCCCAGTCCTGGGGGAAGAGCCAGGATCCAGACATCCAGGGTCTGAGAGCTACCTCCTTCCCTTGGTTCATCTCTGATTTGGGAACAGAGTGGGGTCTGAACCTGAAGAACCTGGACAAGGTGAGCCCTGACTTCTGACCCTCTCTGTGAGCCAGGGTTTCCTTGGCCTGGGCCAGCTCTGTCTCTCTGGGCTGCTGCTGTTGCCAGGCCAACAACATTCACTTTCAGAGGGGCTGTCACTAGGCTGGAGGCCCCATTGTGTCTGCCTTAATATCACTGACAGTATGACTTGCAGGAAGCAAAAGCTCAGCCCCTGGGGCCCTTTTTTCCTTACAGGTTGATCTCCCCTGCTCCCCAGCTTCAATTTACCCATCTGCGTAGTGTAATAATGGGACTCTCTGTTTGCAGCCCTCACCCGGGCTGCCGAGGACTGGTCATTCACTCTCTCCAGCTCCTGCAGCACCTCAACAGAAGATGTCTGTGGCCAATAGTAGTCACAGGGCTGCTCTGCTCAGAGGTAGCTGTCCTCAGCCCAGGGATCCCAGCCTTCCCCAGACTCTGTGATCAACCCTAACCCATGACTGTTGCTGGGCCCTAGATATGCCCCTTCTTTCCCTTCCACCTAACCACTGCATGACCTTTCCTTGACCTGTAACCCTTGACCTGTTTACTCCCTGCAGTGATCCCCTCTCTCTTTTTCCTCTTACCAGTCCTGCTGATATTACTGGTAGCCCAGAACCTGGCCAGATGTCAGCTGACCCCTGCTCCTGTCCAGGTAAGCAGCGTATGGAGAAAGAGAGCCTCCTGGATCCCTTTAGCTATGGGAGTGAGGCCGTGGTGTTCAAACCCTTCCACAGATATGCCACAGCTTCCACTGCTTCGGAGAGATGTGCTACCAGGAGGCAGAGTTCGCCAACCAAATCGCAGAGTGTGAACCTGAGGAGCACCACTGTGAGGTGTGGCGTGGGGCTGCTGTGGGGCCCAGGTGGGAGGCCACCACGAGGGGCTGCTGCAGGGGTTGGGAGTGGTGCCATTGGAAGTGGGGCCGGCATTCAGGGACATACAGGAAGGTGCTGGGAGAGAGACACTGAAGGAGGAGGGAGAGGAGTCCGTGTTTGAGATGCTGGGAGAAGTCAAGATACAGCCCAGGACTCTGTCTCGACCCCCCATCCCCATCCTCCTGGACTCTCTGGCACTCTCTTTACACAGCTGATTCAACTCACTACTGTTCACTACATGGCCCGGTGCAGCCCCAGGTGTGAGGGGGAAATTGGAACCAGTTACAGCCCTTGCCTACTGGCCAACAACTCGGCCCCCAGCCCAGGACCCTGCTCTCTGCAGTGCTGCAGTGGTGGCCCACTCTGCCTGGTGCTCAGTAAGTTGGACTCCGGTGAGACAGCCCCACTCGCCCGCAGCTCCGAGCCTATCCTCCATTGCCCTCCAACTCCGAGCCCCGACTCTGACTCCTGCTCCCATTGGCCCCATAAGCTCTGAGCCCCACCACATCTCTCCCCAGCCCTGAGCCTTGCCTACTCACTAACCCTCAACTCTGAATCCCACCTTTTCATAGTTCCTCAAATCTTAGCTCCAGGCTTACCCTTATCTTTGTGGTCTATCCTACTGACTCTCCAAGTCTGAGCTTTCTACCTTCAGTGTTCATCCCACTACTAGATTCTCTTTCCTAACTCCCACCTTTCCCCAGGCCTTCTTAGCCAGCGCTCCCTTCCACCTCTTCCCCCCCCCCCCCACACATCCTGCAAGCTTTAAGGCAGCCAGAACAATCTCCTGTGCTTGTCTAGGGTGGTAGCAGAGGGGGAAGTTTCAGGTTGCGACTGTCCCACACACAAGATGCCCTCCCTTGGGGCAGAGGCTGGGACTTTGCAGAGGAATTGCCCCATAGCTGAGGTGTTACAGCACTTCCCCTAGGCAACCCTGCTCTGCTTTTAGGTCTAGGCCACCTGACCATCCAAGAGGACAAGCTGGTTCTCACTCCACCAGCCCTTGTGAGAAATGTGAGTGTCTCATTCACACCTGCCTGCTCTGGGAGGTGGAGGCAGGGACGGATGTTGTGCGGTGGCTGGAGCCAGTGGGGTAGGCATGCTTCCGTCTGGCATTCACTGCCTGTTCAGTCCGAACAGCTCCCCACCCCCAACCTTCCTTCCACTTTCTCTTCCAGAAGAAAATCTGTGCCACCTTTTCCTGCCAAGGCAGTAATTGCTTCAAAGGTCAGAAAGCTGTGGCCATGTGCCCTGTTGGCGTGGACTTTTGTGAGGTGGGCCCCCAGAGTGTTCCAAGGATTGGGGTGCTGTCCCTCTGCAGAACTGCAGGCCTTTCTCCTTCTGCCTGGGCAGAGTAGGTCAGCAGATGAATCTGTCTGGAGCTAGACCTCTGGGAGGCAGGTTGCCTGGAGTCTAGCATGCTTGACCCTCTCAACTCTGCATTATGCTGGAATTTTCCAAGTCTCCATGACATGCCCCCTTGTTACTAATCACACTGTATGCCCTCTAGAGACTAGCTGGCTGATTTCATGGGGTGGGAGCTAGGGGTCCAGATAGGTTCAGCTCAGCCATGGCCCACTTAATACTTTCTGCTTCCGTGAGTTGGGGAAAGGGATCTGGGGAATGAATGGTTCCATTTCTTCTTGCAGCTGAAACGGTTCAGCTCAGGCTACACTGCAGGTTGCAGCCAGGCCTGTATGGCAGGGATCCACAGGTGTTATGGGGCTGTGGCTCAGTCCTGCTCCCAGGAGTGCTGCCAAGCCTCAACCTCAGGCAGCTGCCTCCAGCTGGATGGGAACCTCCACTTCAACCAAGCAGCCCCAGGGGCCACCAGGAACCCCCTGTACTGGTCCCTGGTTGGGGCAATGCTGCTGCTCCTCCACTCTGCCCTGCTCCTATTCCTGCTCCCCTAGCTGAGCCCAGCCGAATTGGGGAGCAGCATCCAGCGAGCCCCCAGGCCCACCCCCAGCTCTGATTCCTATAGCTGTATCTTTACTAAAAGGGATTTATTTTGTCTGGGCTCACGGCTCCCCACTTCTCCCTCCCAGGACCCAGGCCTGACCATCGTGTCCTCTAAGGAGTCAGGGCCTTACCTTAGCCCCAGTCCCAAGGAGAGGCTGGGGTTTATCTGAAAAAAACAGAACAATTGTTTTCTTTTTTTTTTTCCCCACCTGACCCTCATCAAGTGGGAAGACCCCAAAGTTCTGCAGGGGAAAGATTATAAAAAGAGCCTGGCCCCATCTATTTTTTTCCATATCCTCCCCCAAAAGCCTTTGATATTAAAGTGTGGGGCTGGGATTGGGGTTCCCCCACTTTCCTGCAGTGACACCCAACCCATTTATCTCTAAGGGTCTATATCAATTCCCTTTCCCCTCATCCTCCACGTGATTCTGAAAACAACTTCAAATAAACTTGATATTCATTTGTGCCACGGTTGTTTCCAGGAAAAGGAAAAGATCGAGAAGAAGGTGATAGTTGTTTCTGGAAGAGGTTTATATATACAAAGTTGTACTGGTCGTCAGGGCAGCAACTCCCAGCTTAGGAAAGGAAGAAAGGACACTGGTTAGAAGTTACAGAGTCACTTCTTCCCCAGCATGGCCCCTTCGGTTTGAGCCAAAGCTTGAGGGCAGGTGTAGTCATTAGGATAATGCATTAATTTAATAATTCGATAAACATGAGGGCCAATTGTGCCAGGGTGGTAAGGAAAAGACATAGTCTCATCCTCAGGGAGGGTACAGTT
Organism: Rousettus aegyptiacus; assembly: GCF_014176215.1. Lineage (NCBI taxonomy): Eukaryota > Metazoa > Chordata > Mammalia > Chiroptera > Pteropodidae > Rousettus > Rousettus aegyptiacus. Next base: position 24,136,019 of record NW_023416284.1, on the reverse strand, counting down.
TAGTGAAATGGCCAATAGGCTGAGAGACCAGTGCTGGACTCTCTTATCTGAGCTTGCCCTTTTTTGTCCATCTAGAGCAACCTCCTCATCTTAGATGGGGAATTGAGGACCAAAAGGAGAAAGGCCTTGCCCAAGTGTACATGACTCGGTGAATCGGGATGGGGCTTGGGAACAACAAAGGGCACTGCTTCCAGAGGAGGAGAAGAGAGAACTGGAACTCAGCCCAGCATAGGAACAAGGAACAGTGCCACACCCTTTACAAAGTACATTCACACCTATTCTCGTACAGCTCCATGAGGCAGACAGGTCGGGTGTTCCCCATCATATGTCATACATACATCATACACATACACGTGAGGCTAAGGGAAGAAATAACACAGGCAGCATGTACTGGTGTCTGGCCAATGGCATAGAAGTTGGAGTCAGACTTAATCAGTTGAGGCCCAATTTTGCGCTTGCTAGCTGCAGGGCCGTGGTCAAATTGGGGAATCTCCCTGAGCCTCAGTTTCTCCAGCTAGAAAGTGGATAATGGTTCTTCATAGTGTTGTTCCCCCTTTAAGCTAGGACAGGGTACCTATTTGGGGAGGAAGAGTTCTAGCAGAGGCCAGAGTTGGCCCACATGAATGAAAGGAGTTGAGAAAGGAATTGCAGAGAAAATAAAAATGCACTATTTTTTCTCTTGAGACAGATGTGACCATCTCCCTTCCCGGCCCTGGACAGATAAATCTGGCCCCATGACTTAGAGGATCAGGGGTGGAGGTTAGGGCATTCATGAGGAAAACCTTTTTGGAACAGGCAGCCCAGTGCACCCCAGGACCTAAGGAGTTAATGGGGGCGGGGGAGCCCCCCATGTTTGGCCTGGGCATGCTGGGACTTGAAGGCTGAGTGACCATTGTGCACAGGGGATGCTGGGAAATGTAGTCATTGGTGGCCAGGGGCCGGGGTGTCCAGCGGTGACAGCTCAGGAGGTAGGCGGCAATGACAGGGGGCTGGGGGCAGAGAAGCCAGGACAGGGCTGGGCCGGAGGGAGAAAGCCAGCTGAGGGCTGAGACCCCTGTCCTGCGGCTGCGGAACTGGATGCCCCCATTGGCCTGCGGCTGATGCAATGGGGCCTGCTGGGCTGGGGTGGGAGCCAGGGAGCAATGGGACACTTTTCCTGTCTTCAGAGAGAGAGGAACAAAACTGGGTTTCTTGTCCAGAATGAGACCCTCCCTTCCTGGGAGTAACAGGATGCTCCCCAAACCCCACACAGACACACACCACTGACACTTCCCAGAGAGGTGCCCGCAGAACTAAAACTGCTCTCTGAAAGGGAGGCATAGCCTCACCCCCGGAGCAATGAGAACGTGTCTCTCTCTCTCCATTAATGGGCCCAGGCACCCCACTTCCCACAGGTAGACTGGATCCCACTCAGGAACAATGGGACACTCTCCTAGACGAGAGACAATACAACAAATTGTACATCCTACCAGGGGCAAAGAGTCAGCTCCTTTTTACAAAAAACTTTACAAGGCCCTTTCTAGGGAGGAAGAGGGTCAGGCCTCTTTTATCTTCTCCCTGCACAAAGCCCCCTCTTCCCTGACCCCAGCCCTCTGAGGCAGCTCTATCACTTCCTGGGTAATTTATTGACCAAAGGGGGCTCCCATCTGTGCTGCCCACCAGGGTGAGTCTGCTCGGCGAGCGCCAGCATGGACCAGTCTGTGGCGATCCAGGAGACTCTGGCTGAGAGGGAATACTGCATCATTATATCCTTCCCAGCGCTGAGCTTCCCAGCCCCAGAGCCTGCTCTGGCCTTGAGAAGTGGAAGGGAATGTGTCTATGTGTCTATCTGCTCTCCCTCTCTCTGCACCATCAGTGTGGAAGGAAACCACTATTAACTAAGTACTTAGTACTAAACTCTCTGCCAGGTGCTTTTTTTCTTTTTTCATTTTCAATTACAGTTGACATTTAATGTTATGTTAGTGTCAGGTGTACAGCATAGTGGTTAGACATTAATATAACTTATGAAATGATCCCCTCAATAAATCTAGCACCCCCTAACACCATACATAGTTATTACAACATTATTGACTATATTCCCTATCCTGTACTTTGCATTCCCATGTAACTACCAATTTGTACTTCTTAATCCCTTCACCTTTTTTACCAGTTCCTCAACCCCCCTCCCACCTGACAACCATCAGTTTGTTCTCGGTATCTATGAGTTTGTTTGTTTTGTTCGTTTGTTTATTTTGATTTTTAGATTCCACATATAAGTGAAATCATATGGTATTTGTCTTTCTCTGACTTATTTCACTTAGGATAACATCCTCTATGTCCATCTATATTCGTCCAAATGGTAAAATTTCATTCTATGTTAGGACGAGTAATATTCCATTGTATATATGTACCATATCTTCTTTATCCAATTGTCTGTTGATGGACAAGTAAGTCTCGTTTTCTTATCCTGTGTTTTTTGATTGGTGCATTTAATCCATTTACATTTAAAGTAATTCTTGATAGGTATGTAGTTATTGCCATTTTATTATTTACATTTTTTAATCTTTTTTTCTCTTCTGCCAGGTGCTTTAACTATGCAGTTCTCCACCCAACCCCCATTGCATTTGGGGTTTATTATCCCCATTTCGCAGATAGGGCAAGCTCAGAGAGGTGACGTGACTTGCTCAAGGTTACACAGTAAATCTATGCGGACAAGGGAAGGGCAGGGAAGGTGGTGTGGGCTGGGTTGGTAGAGCTCTGGCTTCCTGTTTTGTTCAGTTTCCCTTGACCCTGAGCAGCAGGCGGTACAAGGTGTGCTGTGTGAGGGAGACAGCAGGCAGAGTCGTCTCCTGGGGCTCGTGCGCTACCGCCCAGAACGTGGAGTCCAGGAACATGCGTGAGTGAGGGGTTCGGTCCTTGCCTGTCTGGGCCATGGCATTAGTCTTCCCTATACCTTCCAGCTGGACTTCAGCCATCCCTCTGGGGCAGAGTCTGAATCTTTGAGAATAATTATATTAATGATAGTTAATATTTTGTGAACACTATATATAATTGATTTAATTATAAATTTATAATGAACGCTATATTCTTAGCCCTTCGTATATATCAGTTCATATAAGCCTCAACCATCTGGAGAAGAGGCAGTTTAACATGCTGGATCTTGAGCCTCATGGCCTGACTTCCCGGGTTCAAATACAGGCTTTGTTACTTTTGAGCCACGGAGTCTTGAGCAAGGTGTTTTTGTTCCTCTGTACCTCAGTTTGCTTAGATTAAAGATTAAAGTGAGTTATCACACGTAAAGTGTTTAAAACCCTAGAGAGTACTCACTAACACCCACATATTACACAGAAACAGAGAGAGAATAATAATGCTTGTCAACGGTCTCATTGCCAGCATGTGAACCTTAGGGGCTCAGAGCTGGCAGGGAGGGACCTTAGGCATTTTCCAATCCACCTCCCTCACTTTACAGATGAAGAAACTGAGGTTCAGGGAGGGGAAGGTGGTGGTTAAGGTTGCGCTGCTCTACCACAGGCAGTGCTAGAAAGTACAATGGATAGATCAAGCACATGTTTTACTAATAAAGCATGGTCTCCTCAAAAGGAGACAAGTTCATCTTTGGTGACCTATCCATAAATCACAGTCTCTAATAAGTACCATGGATAGAGAGAGTATGATGATTGTGCAGAGCTGGGTACAACCAGCACAGCCCTAGGGACTAATGAGGGAGTGTGAGCACCCCAAGGCCTTCACGATGGGCCTGAGGAACAGCCAGTGGGTCTGGTCCTTACCTCTGCTTTCTGCCCTCAGTCTCTTCCTGTATAACCACCGGAGGATGGCCATTACCGGGGATGATGTCTCTTTGGACCAGATAGTGCCGGTCTCGAGGGATTTTACGCTGGAAGAAGGTGCCACAGGGGGCTGGGTGGGCCCCCAGGTCATTTCTGCCCTTGCTGAGGTTGGACACTGGGAGCAAGGACAGTGCTGTGGCACTCAGTGCTCAATAGCTAAGGCCTTTTCATTTCCCTTCCCACAGTGTTCCCAGATGGTGAACTGTACATTCTTGGTGAGTGGACCTTTCAGTCTGGGTCCCAGTCGGGGTCGGGGGTACAGGCTCTGCAGAGAGAAATGATGTGAAGTAAGAGCACCCTCTGGTACCCTTATCAGACCCTGCAGGGTCCAGACTCCCCACTTCTCTGGCCTCAGTTCCTGTCACTCGCTTCCACGCTTGCCGGGCTTGGAATCCTCTGGATTGCTTCCATCATCTCAAACATGACAGGTTCTCAGCACGAAGTCCCTGCACATGCTGTTCCCTCTTCCCGAAAGCTCTCACACCTCTTTTCTCTTAGTCAGGGCTTCAGTTCACACTTTACTTTTTCCAGGAAGCCTTTGTTGAACTCCTGAAATTATATCTCATTGATACACACTCCTTTGTCTCATCCTTGCCTCTGTCACTCACAGAGATTTAATTTTTCGTAGTGACCTACTTAATGTCTGTCCTCTTTGTCAGACTATAGGAGTAGTAGTATGAATAGAAATGAATATTTAATCAATAATTTTCTTATACCAGGCACTATGCCAAGAGCTTTACACACATTGTACGGTGCTTTCCTTACAACTACTCTGTGAGGTTTTTACTGTTTTCATCCCCATTTTATGGGCCAGGTAACTGAGGCCCAGAGAAATTAAATAATTTACTCAGAACCCAGACTTTGTAGCCCATACTTTTGATCATTCTGCTAGATTGCCCCTAGTCACTCGTTAGCTCAGCACATGTTTTGGGATGCTTTTCATATGGCTGCCAGAGGCTGGGGTTCTCCTATGAACAAGACGCAATCCACAGTCTACTCCCTGAAGACAAGCCACGCTTGTTCTCTTCACCACGGTATTCCCAGTGCCTCACTCCTGCCAGGCACAGTTGGATAGACTGACTGACGGACGGCCCCTCTTGTCTGCTGTTCTGTGCTTTTCATTCCACTTGCAGAGGGATAGACCATACAGGTCAGAGAACTTGCAGCTCCATCTCTTTCAGCTTTGTCTAGTTCTGCTGTGGCAAGGCTTACTGACTTTTTGGAGCCTTGGTCCATACCCTCTATAGAGTGAGGATGATGTTAATTTGGAACTGATGGTACAGAGGGTGTCCTTATTGCTCCAGCAGCGGCCTTTAGTGAATTGCTTAAGGGCTGAAGGGATCTGGGGAGGTTGGGCCGCTGATTCTCCATTCAGAAAACTCCAGCCTTAAGATGCAGCCATCCTCAGCTCCTGAAGGTCAAGGGCTCATTTCTGGCCTCTTCTATGCAGGCTCAGATGTGACTGTCCAGCTGGACACAGCAGAACTCAACCTCATATTCCAGTTACCCTTTGGTTCACACACCAGGACGTTCCTCCAGGAAGTTGCTAGAGCCTGTCCAGGTAGGTAACACCCCAAGCTCCCTGGGGCAATTGGCTGGGCACTGACCTACCCACTACCAGTTGATTTTCTATACTCTGGACTCATACTCCACAGTTTCTGTTCTCTCTCAAAGCTATTGTCATGTGACCACAGTGCCCCCAGGCCACCAGCCAATCATGGTGATTGCTTTTCAATTTTTCTGTTTCTGGACCTGAGTTTTAATTCTAGCAGGTCCACTTTGTCCTCTTGGCTTTGGGCATGGCTGCACAAGGTAGTTGTGATTCTGATGCAAAATCTCTTACAAGTTGGCAGGGTCAATAGCTTCTAGAGTCCCATCTTTTCTCTCTCTCTGCCAGCTAGAACCAAGAGAAATCTATCATATAGGCCCTCCTCCCCTTGAACTCTGCTCTGTCCCCCACTGCAGCTGAGAAAATGCTCTAGCTTTGGCTTAGCAAGGAGAAGTTAGCAGCCTCTAAGGCAGAATTTGTTTAGACTGGGAAATCAGCCAGGCATATTGTAAAGGAGAGTTTGTATAGAGCAGAGGATCAGCCATGGAACATGCAAATTTGAGCCACCAGGTGCTGGGGCTTAGGTGTTTACCCAACACCATGACTTGTTTCCTTTCAGGCTAACATCTTGTCTCTGTAGGAGTGAAGGGAGGGCTTTCCTTCTGTCGTGGTCTCACCATGGAGCATGAACATCGGGAGGATGTGCCAGGAACAGGACTGGCTTTGAATGAAAACTGGGGTATGGGGAAAAGGAGGAAAAACAAGATTATAGAGTTCTGACTGCCTGGTTAAGGGGTTTAATGTTTATTTTATAAGCAGGGGGAAATTTATGTCCAAGCCTTCAACTAATAAAGATAACTTATGATTATTAGTAGTAGTTGTTGGAGAGGTGATAATAGTAATAACAGCAAAGAGCTTGGACTTCGAAGCTACACAGCCCCTTGCATTTGAAACATATCTTTGCTGGTCCCTAGTTGTGTGACTTTGGGCAAATCACCTCACCTCTCTGATCCTTTGTTTTGTAAACTTTTGTATGTAAAGAATATCTTTCTCATGGAGCTATGGGAATTAATGTGATAATGCACATGAAAAGTACACGCACATAGTAGGAGCTCAGAACACTTTCCCCCCTTCCATACAAGAGTGTTCTTAACTTAGGTAATGTTTATTGTTGACTTGTGTGTTAGACACCACTCTAAGAACTTTTCACACATTATCTTTACCACAACCTTACACAGTAGGTATTAGCAATGTTCCCATTTTACAGATGAGGAAACTGAGGCTCAGAAAGGTGAAGTGCCTTGCCTGAGTACATAGCTGGTAAACTCTAGAGCCAGGATTAGACAGGATGAGATATTCTACGCCAGAACTTGAGCTCTTGAGTTTTGCTCTAATGCTTTCTATGCTCCTTGTCACCCTGTCCCAAATAAACAATTCAGGGAAGGCTTCATTTAGGAGGTGGTGTTCAATCTGAGACTTGAAGGATGAATTTTTTTTTTTTTTCCAGGCAGGCAGCAAGGAAAAAAGGACAGTTGGAGGGAATAGCAGGTCATTTGGTGGGGCTGAACTCACAGTAGGAGGAGGGTGCAGAAAGCTGAATCAGGAGAGGTCTACAGAGGCAGCTCATGAAGGGTCTTAAATAACCAACAAAGAGCTTGAGCTTTGCCCTTTAGCTTGTGGGAGTTTAGGAGTTTTAAAAGAGGAACTACAAGGCAGGATTTTCAGGTCAGAAAAGCTCATCTGGCAGCTGGTGCTGGAGAAGAGATCCTAGAGTGGGGAGATCAATGGGAATGTGTCGCAATGGTCAGGCATAAAAAATGAGTCTTTAACCAGCACTTGGTAATTAATGGGGATGGGGAAGAGAGAATGGATTGGAGAGATCAAACAGATGAAAATGAAAGCGCTATGGGAGCAATGAGTTTGGGTGTTCACAAAGTATTCACAACTTTGGCCCCATTGGTTAGAACAGTGCCTGGCATGTGCCAGGCACTTAATACATATGTGCTGAATGGGAACCCAGCTGTGAGAATGAAGGAGAGACGAGAGTTGAGAATGACCTCCCTCTTTTAGGCTTTGTTGCCTTGCAGTTCCCTGAACTGCTCTTTCTTCTGGGGTCCACACCTGGGGTAACCAGCAGGGAAATTGTGCTAACTCAACTTCTCTGAACAGTTGCCAGGGGCCTGAGTGAGAGGGGACTATAAGAGCTGACAGGTTCTTGGATATCCACCAGCCCCAAACTTGTATTTTACAGATAGAGAGACTGAAGTCCAGAATGAAGTTACAGATAAAAGTACTTAGGTTTTCCCCTCCCAGTTCTTGGCTGATAATATGCAGGACAAAAGGCCAAGGAGTGGCAGTGCCTTGGTCAGGAGACCACAGTTAGAGAAAGAATTAGCTAACATTAATTAAGCATCTACTATGTGCCAAACATTTATCTAGACAATGCATAACAACCATATTTTCCTGTTTAGTCTTTGAGCAATTCTAGAGTGATATCCTGTTTTATAGATGAGTTAACTGACATAGAGAAGGTAAGTAACTTACCCAAGGTCATTTATCAATTGAAGTAATAGGACCAGGTTTGGAACCCCAGATTCTAACTCCAAAGCCCATGGAGTCTGAAGATTTCAGTTCATATCCCAGCTCTGCCATTTCCTAGTTGTGAATGTGAATAATATATTTTATTTCTTTAGGTCTTGGCTTTATTATTTATACAATGAAAATATAAACTTGCCTTACCTAGTAATACTCTAAGAGTTTTGTGAGGATCAGATGAGGCCCAATATAGGTTAACAGTATATAAATGCTGAAAATAATTTAAAAACTTTGTCTGGTAATGCCATCTTCAGGACTGGGCCCCAAACTTTCTTATTTATGACATCCATGCAAATCCATTTCAGTTTGGTCAGATTCATGTAGTTCTACAAGGGGAATAGGCAGGATAACATAGGATGTAACAGCAAGTGTTTGGAAGCCAGACAGACCTGGGTTTGAGCAACAGGCATAAGAGACTGAAGAATTTCTAGGAAGAAGGAATGGCAATGTGGTTAAGGGGGAACCAGAGGGCTTGTCTTGAAAATGTATTTCATAACAAGCACACCGCTGAGTTGCTGTTAGAGGTTATGGGTAGTTAAAGCACCCAATCCACTCCCTAGTACTGACATCTGATTTAGTCCCTACTCTGCCACTCACTCACTCTGTAACCAACCTTAGCCTTCATCACTCTGAGCTCAGTTTCCTACCTCCTAAAGTTTGTTGTGAAGATTAAAGAGGTAATAAGCCTATAAAGCATAGATTAGACCTTGGCACACAGTTGCCACGAGGTTGAAGGAGTGCCGCGGGTCTACCTTGGAAGTGCACCTATTGGTGCACATTGCATTTGAATCTCAGACACACTGTGTGCGCGAGGCAAACAGAGGGAAACAGGCTTGGAGACTCCAGAGAGGCTGAGCGATTTGTTCACGGTCACACAATCATGAAGAGGTGGAGCTGGCTCTTCGAGCCTTTGGCTCAGTATTCCTCCTTGTTTCTGCCACAGGCTTCAACCCCGAGACCCCGGATCCTGAGTTCCTTTGGCTGTCTCGCTACAAGTGCACAGAGCAGAAACCCTCACAGCGCGGTTGGAATTCGGCCTCAGGCACCTGGCCGGAGTGCACCAGAAAAGGCGAAGGCAGGTATCCGTCTTGGAAAGGGTGGTGAGGATTGGAGGAGGCTCGGCTGCAGGGGCGGGCTTCGCTCTGTTTAGGGGTGGGGCCATGGAGCAGACCAGCCTTCGATTGGTGGAGGTGGCTCATGGGGCGGGGCCCTCTTGGAGGCGGTGCAGGCGGGGCGAAGCGAGCGGTGCGATGAGGAGCTTGAAGGAGCAGATTGGGAAATGTCCGCCGCCGCCGGCTCTCGGGAGCGCGACCCTGCAGGTCTGAGGGGCGATAGGAAGCTGGATTGGGGCTCAGGACCAGGGGCTGTGGCGGGGCCTGGCCCTCGAATGGGCAGGGCCTGCGGTTTGGTGGGTGGACGCGCTGGGCGAAGACCAAGGTCCTCGCCCTGGGAAGGCGGGGACACGGGCTGAAGTTCTGTGGGGATATTAGTTATTCTTAGCCGAGCGTGACGAGCGCAGGCGTGTGGCAGTGGGGGCACTTCAGAATCCCGAGACTGGGGTTGTAGTAAAGCTCCGTTTCTAACTCTCTGTGTGACCTGGGGCCAGTCGCTGCCCCTCTTTGAGCCTCAATTTCTCCATCCTAACCTTCGGTGAGTTCTTCAGCCCTGACTTTTCAAGTTTGGCTTGTGTGGGGGTGCAGTCGGCTTTTGGGTAAGGAATGGTGTGTGCGTTAGGACTACCTTCCTTTCGTGTAGGTCCTCAGCCCCTGTGATGGGTGGGTCTATGCCCAGACCTGGAGTCCGGGAGAGCCCTGTCGGTCCACCCTGGGACTAGAGACCAGAATGAGGTTACAGGTGAAGGGGATTAAATTTTTTCCACCCATCCCTTGGTGGACAGTGTCGTGCAGCACAAAAGGCCGATTGTTGAGCAGGAGGTTGTCTTTTGGAGAGCATGAGGCCCAGGGCTGAAATTTGGGTCAATCTGGTGCTTTGGGAGGACCTGCAGATCTGTATTTTCTGTCCAGCTCCTAGGTTGTCGCCAGGGCATCCAGGTATTTTTTTTCTCCTGGGTGTGCTCATGCAGCTCGAGTTACGTGGGAGCTTTGGCATGACCGCTAGTCCCCATTTGTGCCTCTTTTCTCTGCCGTTTGCTAGTGATGAAGAATCTGTCAAGTAGCCATGTAAAGTGTGGCCAGCACTCCACTTGCTCTTACAAGGCCTGGAACCTATGAGGGGTGGGGTGGGGTGGAATGGCATGTTGCATAAGTTTGTAGAATGAGAGGAAACGAGGCGAGAGAAGGACTTCCTCAGTGCTTGTGCTTTCCCTTCATTGCAGCCACCACAAGACATGGTCAAAGCACTTGACGACGCTGATAGTTTGTATCTTTCATGTGCTTATCTCAGCTCACTTGAAGTGATGATCTGGAGACATCTATTGCTTCAGTTTCCATGACATTCTGGGCTATGGTGCTGGGACCCATAGAGTTAAGATTAAGAACATATCCTTTCCTTGCTCCTCAAAAGAGGATGACAGGCCCAATGGCAACAGAAAAAGGTGGGTTCTGTCTTCTCTGCCAGCACAGCAGAACCAGGCTCTTGAAGTGTTTCAGTCCCTAAGTAGAGAGAGGTCTTTGGTGAGAAGTCAGCACAGGTCTGAAGCCCCTCGTGGTAAATGGTGCTGGGATCTCAGAATTTTTCGTTTCCTTTTTTTTAAAAAAAAAAAAAAAAAAAAAAAAAAAGAGAGAAAAAGAAAACTAGCTACATGCTGTCAAGGTTTTGGTTTTATTTTTAATTTGAAATGATCTGTCTTCATTGTAATACTTACAGTAAGAGGGATGACTGTATTAATTGCTAAATTGCTCGTGTTAAAATTGGGAAGAAATAGCATCAAGCCCCCTGTTCTGTTTGGGTCAGCTCTGTTTCTGGAGTTGCTCTGGCCTCAGAGGAGAATCGCATCTTCTACAAGTGGGAAGAACCCTTTTGGCCTCCTCTGGATGTTCTGGAGAGTCTAGACCCCAAGGGAAACAGGTAGTAGTGGATTTGGTTCTCTCCATATGCATATGATCAAAATATCCACTTCTCGGTAGCCTGGGGGGGACCAACCTGAGGCCAAAGGTTGCATTAAAATTCTATTTATAATGCATATCAGGAGAAACAGGGCTCCCTTGAGGAGCGGACAGTCTGACAGAGAGGGATCAGTGAGTCCATAAATAGAGGAAAGAGAGTGTAGGGTCGACGCAGCAGGAGGTGGTCCTTGTAGAGTGACCACTTTAAAGGCCTAGGTGTTTGGGGGACAAGGTGAATCTGGTCTTTTCTCCTCGTCTTTGTCTTGGTAGCGAAAGCAAAGAACTCACTGTGATGCTTCCCTCCAAAACATCTATTCCTTTCTTTTTGTCTCTGCTAAATTCAGGGTGTCAGGGCAAGCTTGCTACGGATTGTGGTAGAAAAGCGAAATGCCTTTAGTTTTAGGTTGGAGTCCATGTCTTCCGGTTCAGACCCGTGTCTTTGAGCTAAGTCGTGATGTTAAAGTACAATGTAATGCTTCGAGCTGAGAGGCAGCCTGTTCATCTGATTGGCCTCTTCAGCTGCTAAGACCTTGTGCTAGTGTCAGACAAGTAGCTGTTGTAGGGAGAGGTTTTTTCCACTTCTTCACTTACTTAACTGCTCTTCCTTGTGTAGCTTTTTCTTTCCTTAAAAAGAAATAGGAGAAAAGCCTCCTTATTTCTATCTAGCAACTGAAAGTGCTCTTATCCAGAAAACTCCTTGGAGGATCTGGCTCAGGGCTCAGTTCTCATCCATGTCCTTGTGTAAAGTATTCACCTGCATTTCATCCTGAGCACATGCAAAGACCTGGGCTGTGTTCTGGAGGATTCTGAGCTATGCACCAGAAAGGAAATAGCTACTTAGAAGTCTCACCGGGGCAGTTCTAAGCCAGTTTAACAAAGTGGTGCTAGCAAACAAACTTTGGTCTTTTTGAGGTGATTTTTTTTTTTTTTATTCCATGGTTGATTCAAAGTGAGGCAGCTTTGTAGTAACTCAAATTAAGAATGAGATGTACTATGAGTATTTTTTTCCTTTGGACCTAGGAAACAAAATATTAAAGTTTGTTTGGCCTGAGAAAGGAAATGGATGCTATTTATATCTCAGGGTAGCATAAAGGGTAACCTAGATTTATCAGGGTAGAAGCCGGAGAGAATGTTGGAGAAACAGCCCCTGGGTGTATCTGTCTATTTGACTGTCTGTCTTTCTCTCTCAAGTAAAGTGTGCGTGACCAACATCCTTTTAGCCTAGAGAAAATGGATTTTCCTGGATTTTTATCCTACAAGTAGAAATAACACCCATCATTGCCACCTTTGTGGCAAGCTCTGCAGGCTGCTAAGCAAATTAATTTGAATAATTTTGTTTCTTTAAACAAAAGAGAATGGCTTACTTTTCTTCCTCCTTTTCTTGTTCCCTTCTCCAGTTTCCCTCATTGTCCCATTTAACCTTGTGTTTGTTTTTAGAACAGGAGAAACCCCTGAAAACGTCTTTCCTTCAGAAAACAGTTAGTTTTGGAATTCTACAGTAGGAGTCTAGAGCAAGAGAGGTGACCCACAAAAACATCAGTTAGAAGTGGAACTTTGCACAGAAAAATCCCCGGAGAAGGAAGGTTCAGGAATAGGGAGGCATCAATATTTATTAGAGGAAAGACAGTGTTGGAACATAGAAGCTAACTGATTTGCATGTTTTCTTTGTTGCTTAAAATATACGATAACAAATTTGTAGGCCTTCCCAGTGATGCAAATGTGAACTAAAGCTAGCAAGTATGAATGATGAGAACCTGCGAAAAATATATGTCCAAGTGGCCTGGATATTTTTATATTTATTTTTATTTTCATTATTGCACCTTAGTACAATATTGGACATGACTCTTCACTTTCCTTTCTTCCACCTGTAAAATGGAAGTGAATGTTTGCCTCCCAAAAGGTCGCACAGGACTTAAGGAATGCTAAATTACTTAGGGGTACTTTCATTTAGGAAACACATTTAAGAATTTCAGATTCCTGCCTCCAAGACCTTAGAAACTGGCTGCCTTCTTCAGGGCCTATCCTAGGCTGGTATCTTCCAAAGAGCTACACTCATTTTCTTCTTTACTCCTTCCTTCCCTCCATTTTCTTTTCTCTAGAGGCAATCACTAAAACCTCAGTCATCTTTGACTCTTCTTTCCCTTCGTATGTCTAATAACCAAATTCTGTCCAAAAAATTTTTAATCTCCATAGTTCATGTTGGTATCCTCTTACCAGAACTAATGTAGTGATGAGTCTTCCTAACCTTAAGACTCCTTCTCCCTTAGGGATCTCTTTAGAACATGACTTTTATTGTGCCTTACAATTTTGTATGTGAACTTGAATGTTACATCCTTCCCTGTTGTCTACAGAATAAAGTTCAGATTCTTTAGTTCAGATTCAAGTCCTGCGCAGCCTGGCTTATCCCCCGCTTCTAGTCTTATCTGCCTTAATGCACCTTCATTTCCTCTGACTTCACACTCGACTGTTCATTATTACTGGATAAGCCCTGTGCTTTTTCATCCCCTTGTTGACTGGTCATTCAGCTACATTTTTACAAGCTCAAACTTGCTTTTGGTAGCATTTTGCATCCTCTCTCCCCAAATGTCAACCTAATGCCTTGTATATCAGTAGGTGCTCAAAAAATGTCTTTATCCTTTTTGAACCGTAGAGACCCTTAGAGCTCATAGCCTAGTGTTTTGGACCTGCACAAGTCCTGTCCCCTTCCTCTTTGAGCATGCTCTGCACTTCTCTCCCCTCTTCCTGGTTTGCTCCTGTTCACTTCTCTTTCAGCTTTATCATCAGACCACAGGAAGTTCACAGAAGGCCCAGTAAAGGGAGAGCCTGGAGGAAAAAGTCAAGTCATCTCTCCAATAGCCTGTCACCACTACAACCTGTTGCTGGAACGTGATCGCACTCACAATTTTCCTTCTTGAAAGCTAAACTAATCCTATTTAGTCCTTGCTAACTAACCCAAGTTGCATTTACACTGGGTGCACGTTGGATTTTGAGTCCCAGGCTCAAAGGTTTGCAGGGCACAGGATGTGTTTTTAGAGATGTCTCTGCTCATTTTAAATGCCAAAGTCTATGGCACTTTTTTAAGCCATAAGATAATGGGAAATGTTGAAAAGAAAGAAAAGTACCTAAGAATAATGGTTATTTGACTTTTAAGAAAGTAACAGAACTACTTGGGTTCGCAGCCCAAGTAGTTCCATTCTTTTTAATGCTGGGTGACCAGTGTTTTAGGCTTGTCTCAAGAGTTCCCTGCCTTATGTCCTATGAGCCATGTACTTAGTTCTCCTTTGTCATAAGTAAAATCCAAACTTTAGCATTCAAAGTTTTACAGTTTGGCTCTGATATTTGTAATAAAATGTTATTACTAATACATAAAATAAAATTTTATTTATAAAAAATATATTACTGTTATGATTATTCATTATTGTTATTATTAGCAGTTACCATTTATTAAGCACTCACTAATGGTCTGTGGGCCTCACAGTGTGCTACGAAAGTTCTCTAAGAGGATGTCCATTTTTCAGATGAAGAGATCAAGGCTCAGAGAAGATAAATAACATGGCTGTGATCACTTACTGGTCAATGACAGAGTTGAGAATAGAACTCAGGTCCTCTGAACCAGTGCTTGAGCCCTCACCTCTACAGGCCTACATTATTCTTTTGTATCCCCTAATGCTTCTCAAACAGAACTTTTTATTTGTACCTTTTTATACTACTTATTATCCCTTATTATTTCTGACCATACCATAGTGGCATGTCTTTGTGCTGAAATTATTTCCTCTATCAGAAATGCTTTCTGAACCTCATGCTTTCCTGATAGATAATATAGTTTATTGGTTAAGAGCACAGACTCTTGACTCAGATTTCTTGTTTTTGAATTCTGGATGTGCCATTTATCAGCTGTGTGTTCTTGGCAAGTTACTTAACCTCTGTGTGTTTATCTCCAAATCTGTAAAGTGCAGACAATGATAGCACATACCTCATGGAAAAGCTGTGAAGACCAAATATATGTAAAGTGATTAAAGCCATGCCTGCTGTGTAGTAAGCCTTAAATATTTACTATTACCATTATTCATGATATGTTATTATCATTGTCAAAATGAACACAGCCTGACTTGGGTTCTGGGTAGTTGGATCTTGATCTGTTTATCTCCCCATGAATTGAACATATCTCTTGCTGGTATGTGTTGCCCTGTCTTAGACTAGAGAGCACATAGCATGGTGTCACTAAGCATTGTCAGTAGCATTGAACCAACCCACTTACTCCTGCCAGTTTGAATTGTCAGTATTTTGCTCACGTGGTTTTGTAGTATTTTGCTCACAGCATTCTCGAAATGGAATGCAAAAGCCAGTGACTGAGAAGATAGGAAGGGGCACCTCCTCTTAGACCTGTTTTGTAATTGCTCAGGAAGGATAGGCCATGATCCCCACCCAGCAATGACAGCCACACACACCCACATATCCTGTGGAGACCATGATGGTACTGCCTTGTTGTTGAAACAGACTCAACACTTCTCTTCATACAGTATTTACCCTTAAGAGTTTATAGTTTCATTGAAGATGTTGTGCTCATGTTTGCAAAAGGGGAGTCTGTGGAGTCAAGCAGATCTGGGTGTTAATTGTCCTTGGGCATGTCTGCTATCTGCTCTGGGTCTCAATAACCTTATTTATAAAATGAGGCCAACAATCAGAAATAAAACATGAAGCACTTGGCACAGTAGCTAGCTATTACAGGGTACTAGATAAGTGGTGGTCATTATTATCAGAGCAGTGGGAGATTAGTTTGGAGTGGTAGAGCAGAGAGAAAAGAACTAATAGTTCTTGAATATCTGTTGTGTGCCAGGCATTGTGTTGGACTCTTAACTCATTTAGATTTCATTTGTTTATTCTTTTGATTTCTTTATAAGTTGGGTGGTGTTATCCTCATTTTACAAATGAGGAAACAAGTAATTTGCTTGAGGTTTCATATGAGGTAGTGGATATAGCCAGTAAAATAGCCAGGTCTATTGTGTTCCAAGGCCCAAAGCTTTTCCAAAAGACTCTAATTTCTCTTAAAGTGCCAAACCAGTTACATGGACAAGAAGGCCTACAGAATTCATAGAAATGACTGCCAAGGACTAGTGTGGTTGGAGAGTGCTTTGTGATGGAGGACACAGGAGTTGAGGCTAGGCTTTGAAGGAGAGGTGGCCAAAAAGTAGGAGGGACTTTATATGGAGGCAGGAGTGAGGGTGGCACGCATAGGGAACTGGTCTGTTTAGATTGGGCTTTTGTCTTTGGTGGTGGATTGGTGAGAGATAGTAGGGCCAGTTTGCAAAGGGCCTCATATGCCAGTTCAGCCAGTCTGGATCTTAATGCTCAGGCAGTGGTGTAATACCGAAAGCTTTAGAGCAGGGAGAGATGAAGTCACAGTTTAATCTGGCCAAGTCCAGAGACTGAATTGGGTAGAGAGAAATGGGAAGACCTCTTGGTCGGGAGACTCTTGAGGTAACAAGTGAGGAGAGGATGACTTGGAGGAAGCCAGCCGTGAGAATCAAGGGACCAATGACTGACTGGATGACTGAATGGCTCTAGGGGCACAAGGAGAGGGGTGAGTGAGTGGCAGGATTGCAGACCTGACTGACAGGGAGAATGATGGTGCTGGTGATAGAAGGGAGAGCTTAGGGAAAGGGCCCAGAAGTCAAAGCACAGTTTTTCCTGGGACCCACCCATGCACACAACATCTTGTGGAAATGCCTGGGAAGCAGTTGAGGGACCTGAGTTCAGGCAGAGCTGGACAGCTTTTTTTAGAATTAACTGTGGCTGATGACTAATTTTTAAAATATGTATTGGGGTGACATTCCTTAATAAAATTATATAGGTTTCAAGTGTACAGTTCTATAATACATCATCTGTATATTGCATTGTATGTTCACCACCCAAAGTCAAATCTCCTTCCATCACCGTATATATGACCCCCTTTACTGATGATTTTGTAAAAGATAAAAAACAAGATCTCAATCTGTACTGTCCAACTTGGTAGCTACTAGCTATAAGTGGCTAGATAAATAAAATTAAAAATTCAGTTTCTGATTCACTGTAGCCACATTTTTAAGTGTTTAGGTGTGGCTAGTGGCTGCTATTTTAGGCAGTGCAGTTATAGAACATTTCTGTCATCACAGAAAGTTCTTTTAGGCAACACTGGTCTAGATCTTGGGGAGTACCTACAAATACCTAGAAGACCTGCGGGGATTGGAGGACTGTAAGAAGAGAAGACAGAAAGAGCAAATGAATTAAGAAATAATGTTGTTGCTTCTCATACAATTTTCAAAAGAATTGGGGTATTTGGATTTTGGCGTGAATTTACCTTTTTTCCCTATGTGATGTCATGTTTTAGAAAAATCCCAGACCCCGAATCAGTGTTAGTCCTGACTAAAAGACGTTGAAACTGAGGCTTTGTCTCCTCATTTTGTTTTGTAGATCTGGGCCTTGGATAGGTCTGGTTTGGTTTCTAGGGCATCTTTCAGCCATGTAGTTTGAAAGCTTTGAGTTAACCATAGGAAAGGAAAACAGCAACCATATGAGGTAGATACTGTTATCTTTGTTCAGATGAGGAAGTAGAAGCTAAGAGAAGTTAGTTAACTTACTCAGGATCATACAGCTAGTAAGTGGCAAGGTCAGAAATGGAACCTAAGTCTGACTCCAAAACCTATGCGAGATTATATATACATAAAAAAATCTTATTATCGCGAACTTAAAAAGTACCCGTAAGCAAAAAGAAAAATAAATCCTACCATTAGAAATGGCTACTATTGACAATTGGTGTATACCCTTTCAGCCTTTCCTATGTGTATATATAATTGTCTATATAAATATATATGTACGTTTGTAAACATGTGTTATATACATTCATAGACATATACTTCAGTCCTTTCTGATACATTCAGATATGTTAGGCCATGCTGTTCATTACCATCCTCAATCTTATCAGCATTCTGAAGTCCTTAAAGCTCTGAAGACTGAAAAAATGTTTTTGTAAGTTTGGCCCAAGCTCGATTTGGCAGTAAGACTTGCTTGAATTGACATGAGACTATTTATAGGCTTTATTTATCATACTAAGTGTTACCACTCATAAATTGCAGTGTGGAAATATTAAAGTTTTGATTACTGGGTGTTGGCTCAGACTCTGCTGCAAATGTTGTATAATATATTGCACAAGCAATATATTATACAACTTTTCTAAAGTCCCCCCAATTCTGAATCCCAAAATACACTTAGCCCCAATTCTTATTTTTTTCAAATAAGGGGTGGTGGATCTGTATCAGGCTATACTGCTGCCTGTGCTCAGGAAGTAGCCCAAAGGTCATTGTTGTCTATCTAGTGAGGCATGTGAGAAAGATTTTGGTTCTGTAAGATATACAGTGTAATGCACAGAACTTGCAAGAAATATAGAACACTTCTGCCCTTTTATAGATCAAGCTGCAATTGTTACTATGGTTCACTTAGTAAGTGGGCTCTTACAGGGAAATGGTTTCAGTTGTAGGTGTGAAAGGCGGTCATCAAGAAAGAAATCCAGAAGTGGCAGTGAGCTTCTGCTCTGTGGCTCTTTGGTCAATGTGTTTATTGACTGCTTGGTTTGTTCCATATATTGCGGTCAGCGGGGACCACAGGAAAAAACATCAGATTCTGCTCCCAGAAGCTTGTGGTCTAGCTAAAGAGTTTAGACAAATAAAAAGAGTGAAACACAGGTACAGTTCTACTATGATAAATGCCTTGATAGAGGGAAGCACTGGGTATATGAGAATATAAGGAGAGGGCCAGAGAAGGCTTTTTGAAGGAGATGACTCTTGCCCTAAATCTTGAAGGATGAGTTCGAAGTTTACCATATGAAGTTAGATTGAAGGTGGTTAAGATACATGCAGGATCAGGGATGGGGTAAGGAGGCAACATCTAAAAAGATAAATTGTTTTGGTGTGACTGGGTTGGGGGATGGGCAGGGGAGGTAGGAGTGGTGGTGGGAGATGGGGCTGGAAAGATAATCTGGGGCTAAAAAGGCCCTTTTATGTAATGCTCAGACGTTGGGTTTTAGTCGAAGGTGATGGAAGTTATTGCGGGATTTTATGCACAAGAATTACCTTCTCACATTTGTGTTTTCTTTTAGGCGTTGGCAGAATGGGTGAGAGGGGGAAAGAATGAAGGCAGGGAGATCTCTGTGCATTCCAGAAATGTTCAGGGCCTAAGCTAAGACATAGCAGTAGGGTAGGGAAGAAGGTCAGGTATAAAAATATTTAGGAGAGAGGATTTTTAGGAATTGGTGACTGGACATGGGAAGAAGGGAAAAATCCCAGATGTCCCTTCTTAGTCTGAGTGACAAAGGATTGGTGGCCTGAGGTTGGAAAAGGGGCAGAGCGGGAGTGGGGAAGCAGGAGAGGAGGAAGGACAGGAAGCTGTGGCCAGAGAGGGAACCGTAGGACTGTGTGATGGTAAATTTGGTGAAGAGCTGCTGACAGCCAGCTTCCGTGCCAGATTCAAGAGAGAAAAGATTCCGAGAAGACCGCCAGTGGCTGGAAATCCCCGAACCATGCCTTAAAGTTTCCATACATAGAATTAGGAATGAAGATGTTCCAGTCCTTGCTGGACTGAGTCCTGAGACAGACAGACGATGATGAGATGTAGGTCCGCAAGGCAATTTTCCAGTCAGTACACTGCCTACTATGGACCTAAGCTGAATCCACAGGGACAAATCACTTATCCTTTCAGTCTGGCTGTTAGTAGGAACTCCTAAAAAAGCACTGTGAAAGCACTGGCATGCAGAAACAGAGCTCTTATACCTCAATTTGCCTTTGTATATTGTAAAGCCCCATGAGGTATTTATATTAAAGTCTCTACTTTATAGGTGAAGAAACTAAGACTCAAAGAGAGGAAGTAACTTGTCACACAGGAAAGTAATGGTAGAGCTAGACTTCAGCTTAAGTTTCCTGGTATTTTCATGCATTTAACACATTGTGGACGTACAGTGCAGCAGATGCTGTTTTAGGCCCCTGGGAAATAGCATGCAGAAGACAAAGTCCCTGCCTCATAGAGCTTACATTTTAGTGGAAATATCATCCAATAAACCAAGGAATACATATAAGATATAACATCAAATAGTATTAATACTAAGAGGAAAAATGTGGACAGCAAGGTTGTGGTTCCCAAACTGTGTGCTGAAGCTGCGTGGGCTCCCCAATGAACTCAGAGGGACACTGTGGGACATTTAAAATTCCGAAGGTAAACCCAGGATACTTAACATCTTTTGCAACACAAGACAGACTTCTATCTTGAAGTCATAAACAGTTTCAACATTAAATGGTGCTGCATTCCTTTTGATGACATCATACCTTTGTGAAGCTGGATATTTTGGTGGCTGCTGTGGTTAAAAACAAATACCATGCAAAAATCAACATGGAACGTTGTGTGTTCTCCACTCTGATTCCAAGGTTTGAGAAGTTGTGTGATACCCAACATCTCATTAGTAGGTAGGTGTGTTCATTCAAAATGAAATAGAAGTACTATTTTTTTCTATTTATGTGTATTATTATTTTTGAATTAATACTAAGTCATTAGGGCTTACATACTTAGTAATTTATTTGGCCCTATCTACTGAAACAGAACTCTTAGGTATTTCTTTGGGCCTAGGGGCACTTTGAAAAAATTATTGAGACAGTAAGGATGCTGCAGACCAAGAAAGTTCAGGAACCTCTGGAATCAGGGGATAGAGTGATATGGGACAGTTGGGCCTGCTTAGATGGGGTGTCAGAGAGAGCTTCTGACATTTGAGCAGGGACCTGAATGAAATGGAGTGAGCAACATGGAGATCTGGAGGAAAAACATTCCAGGCAGAGGGACCAGCAAGAGCAAAGTCCCTGAGTTGGGAATGAGCTTGACATGTTGCAGGAACAGTGAAAAAAGAAATGTGCCAAGATCAAACTGAGTGATGTAGAGCATAGAGCAAGGTAGGGGAGGCCGGAGAGGTGTGGAGGCCAGGTTAGGTAGGGCTGCATCAAGTCTCTTCTGACTGCCTGGGAAGCTATTTGAAAGTTTTAAGCAGGGAAGTTACTTCATCTGATGTAGTAATATACTTTCTTTTTTTCCAAGTTCACTGTAGCTCTTGTTTGAAAAACTAACCATAAGAGTGTAAGCACAGAAGCTCAACAACAGTTAGGAATCTGCCATCGTAGTCTTAGTGAGAACTTCCATATATATATATATATATTTTAGGTGAGGCAACCCTTGATTGACCTCACAGATTGCAAGGACCTCGTCAGTTTATAATCTCTTATTTTATATTTTTTATGCCTACAGCATCTGGTCTTCCTAGTTGATCTCCCATCCAGGTACTGACCAGGCCTGACCCTACTTAGCTTCCAAGATCAGACAGGATTGGGCTTGTTCAGAGTGGCACGGCCTTAGACTCCAAGTATATTTTTGAAGGTACAACTGACTGAATTGATTATGAATTAGATGTGGGTATAAGAGAAAAAAAAAGGAGTTACAAGTGAGTCTTAGTTTTTTATTCTGAACAGCTGTTTGAATGATGGTGCCATTTACTGAGAAGAAGGCTAAGTGGAGGAGCAGAATATGAGATTCTGGAGCTCAGATAAAAGATCCAGGCTGGAAATATAAATTTGGGTGTGATCAGCATCACCATGGAGGTGGTTTTTAAAACTGTGAGATCACCTAAATGAGAAAGAGTTTACGTGGAGAAGAGGTCACCCTAGGACCTTGCCTGGAGTCATTCCTGGGGATGGGGGTGGGTAGAGAAAAAGAGGACTAAAGAAAGTGTTTACCGAAGGAGGGAATGGTCATCTATTAAGTGGGGCTAAAGAAGTCAAAGTGGACTTAGCTGAAAACTGGGAATTGACCACTGGACTTGGCGACATGAAAGTTATCAGTAACAACACTAGCAGTTGTAGTGGGGTACAGCAGGTCCTTGAATAATGTTGTTTTGTTCAACATCATTTCATTATAATGTTAATGAGAAGAAGAAAATTGATTCCCTGCCAGGGCCACTGTCTGTGTGAAGGGGGCACGTTCTCCCCATGTTTGTGTGGGTTTTCCCTGGGGACTCCAGTTTCATCCCTCATCCCATAGATGTGCGTGTGAGGTGAACTGAAGTGTCTGAATTGTCCCAGTCTGAGTGAGTGTCGGGGTGGGAGTGAGTGGCCCTGAGATAGAAGTGTGTCCTGTCCAGGATGGGTCCCCACCTTGCACACTGAGCTGCTGGGTCTTTATTAAGAAGTTCGGTGATGTTTTTGTGACCAGAAATACGCTGTAGGAACTTAACTCTTGTTTATATCAGTTAGCCTATGGCAAAATTGGTTTCCTTATATGCTCTTTCTCCTAAAGGCAGTTTTCAAGAACCTACTGATGATATTAAGTGAGGACTTAACTGTAGTGGGGAGCAGAGGCCCAATTGCAGAGGGTCGAGAAGAGAATGAGAGATGAGGCAGAAACTAGATAAGCCTTTGAAAGAGTTTTGATTTCAGTCCCAGTATACATTTTTTTTTTTTTAGGTATTATTTTAGAATAGTTTTAGGTTTTCATAAAAATTGTAAATATAGTACAAAGAGATCCCATATATCCAATATTATTATCTTACATTAGTTATGGCACATTTTTCACAATTAATGAATGAATATTGGTACATTATTATTAACTGAAGTTTATATTTAATTCAGATTTCCTTAGTTTTTACCTTATGTCCCTTTTCTTTTCCAGGGTCTCGCCTAGGGTACCACATTACATTCAGTCATCATGTCTCCTTAGGCTTCTCTAGGCTGTTACTATTTCTCAGACTTTCCTTGTTTTTGATGACCTTGACAGTTTTGAGGAGTGCTGGTCAGGTGTTTTGTAGAATGCCCTTCGATTTGGATTTGTCTGGTATTTTTCTCACAAGTAGATTGGGGTTGTAGGTTTGGGGAGGGAGACAACAGAAGTAAAATATCATCCTCATCACATCCTGTAAGATGTGCTATCAACAGGACTCATCACCGCTGGTGTGAACCTTAAGCACCTGGTCGAAGTGTGCTGGTCAGGTTTCTCCACTGTACTTAGCCTTTTGCCCCCTTTCCAAACTGTCACTATGTGCAGCTCATACTTAAGGAGTGGGGAGTTGCATTTCACCTCCTTGAAGGCAGGATATTTACTTAAATTATTTGTAATTCATCATAGATTTGTCTTTTCTCTTTTTTATTCAATTATTTATATCATTATGGACTGATGAGTATTTATTTTGTGCTTTAAATTATAATCCAGTACTACTATATTTTGTTGCTCAAATTGTTCCAGCTGTGGCCATGGGAGCTCTTTCAGTTGGCTCCTGTGTCCCTTTGATATACTCTCATCTTTGTGGGGTTTTTGTTTTTGTTTGTTTGAGCACTTTCTTATTTTCTGGTACTACAAACTGCTCCAGGCTCATCTTTTATATTTCTTCCTCCATTCCTGGCATAACCATAGCTCAAGGGGCCTTGGTTCCTTATATTAGAAAATAATATTAGAAACGAAGACTTGGGCATTAAGTGTGGCCATTACTACTGGTGTGTTCTTGGCTTCTAGGCTCTCTTAGCTGACAAAGTAAGGAAATACAAGTGCATGTATTTACCTGTGTCTGAGAGTGTGTATTTCTGTATGTAACCATCTGTATTTATATTAAGGTAAACAAGAGTTTATACTGATATCTCCAACACTATCTAGTCCATTACCACATGCATCCTTTCTTCTTCCTCCTGCTTATCTGGAACCTCCTACCCCAACAGTGAGAAATCTGGCTCCCGCGGTCCACCACCCATTTACTTAATTGTTCAGTTCCAGTGTACATGTATAGGTGTCAGAATTGTTAATCAACAGCATCATCAGCTAGAGTGCAGTGCTTTCGCTTTTAGTCTTACATACTCCACTCATTTTGGAAGTTACTTAGGTAAGCATTTTTTTCTTCTACCCCCTTCAGTGAGGTTGTTTCATACATTTACAATATAGTTAGATTCTTTTGTCATTTTTTCCAGGATCCCCTGACTTCAGAAATGATTTTTAAAGATTTTCATTAACATGCATTAACATTTACTGTTTGTGCTGTAAAGTCCTATGGGTTTTGAAACAGACTGAGCATATCATGTATCCACCATTACAGTTTCTTACGGAATAGTTTCATTGCCCTAAAAAGTCCTCTGTGCTTCACTTATTTAATCCCCTCCCCCCGAGCCTCTGGCAACCATGGATCAGTTTACCATCTTTATAGTTTTGCCTTATCCAGAGTGTTATATAATTGGCATCATATAGTATTTAGCCTTTTTAGACTGCCTTTTTTTCTCTTAGCAATATGCTTTTAATGTGCATTCACATCTTTTTGTGCCTTGATAACTCATTCTTTTTTATTGGTAAATAATATTTCATTATATAAATGTACCACGGTTTGTTTATCCAGTCACCTGTCGAAGCACATCTTGGTTGCTTCCAGTTTTTGACGATTATGAATAAAGCTGTTATAAATATTTGCAGGTTTTTATATGGACATAAATTTTCAAATAAGTAAATACATTGGAGTGTGATTGCTGGGTCATATGGTAAGACTATGTTTAGCTTTGTAAGAAACTGCCAAAATGCCAAATTGCTATACCATTTTCCATTCCTACAATCAGTGAATGAGAGGTACTGTTGCTCCACATCTTTGCCTTCAATTGGTATTGTCAGTTTTTTAAATTTTAACTATTCTAATAGGTGTCCCTGTATGCCATTCACTAACTCAAATACATTGGTTCTCTAAGCTTGAGGGCTCAGTGAGAGTAAAGCAAGAGAGGTAGAATCCAGCAGGGATTTGGTTTCTAGAAATAATGAACTAATCTTGGGGTCGTAGAAGTCTAGAAACAACCAATTCTAGTTTTCCCTCTATTTTTTTATTTTCTGTATGCTGAAGACAATGAGAAGATGACCTGAAACGTTTCAAAAGAATACTGATGGTATATATTTATATATAAGGCACATAAGGAATCCATGTTCATCCAGTATTTTCTGTTGAAATGTTGAGGGATCATAATGTGCCAGCTGGTGTGCTGGATGATGGTGATGAAGTTATGAATAAATTAGATGTAGTGTTGTTCTCAATAAGCTTACAGTCTAACTGGGGGGACAAACAGTTACAATACAAAGCAGTCGAGGCCACAATGGGAGAGGTACAGGGAGCTATGGGAACACCGGTGTTAAGGCATCTGACCAGTCTAGGAGGGGTCACAGAGGCTTCTTAGAAGAAATGACTTCTAAGATGTGGCCTACAATGGGGGTTAAGTCCAGCCTGCTACTGGCTTTTGTACAGCCTGTGAACTAAGAATAGTTTTTATATTTTAAAATGTTTGAAAAGAATCGAAAGAGAATAATATTTCGTGACATGTGAAAATTATATAATATTCAATTTTCAGTGACCACAAAATGAAGTTTTATTGGAATACAGCCACGCTCATGGCTACTTTTGCATTATTATAGCAGAGCTGAATAGTTGACTGAGACTATATGTGTGGCAAAGTCTAGGACATCTACTCTCTCTGGTCCTGCACAGAAAGTTCGCTGACCCTGGCCACAGCATGGGTTGGAGTCCACTGTGTAAAGCAGAGTAAAGAAGAAGGAAGTCAGTTTCTAATGAGATCTTCGTATAATTGTAGTAACTTTAATATATTTTGAGTATGGTGTGCAAGGAGGTAGAGGGCCAGACGTGGGCAGGATTCTGATGGGGAAGAGACCTGGTAGCCATATTAAGGGGTCAGAGTTTATCCCATAGGGAGCTTTTAAAAGGTTTTAAGTGGTACAATCAGATTTCCTTTTTCAAAAAATGCTCTGGCCACAGTGTAGAGATTGAGTTAGAGAGAGTGGAGTGAAAACGTAGGTGGGGAGATTAGCTGAGGTTTTTGAAGTCATTCAGGAAGATGTTGGTAACTTGGACTAGTATAGTGACATTGGGGATTGGAATATATTGATTTGAGAGGCATTTAGGAAGCAAGATTGGAAGGCCTTGGTGATTCATTGGAGGCACTGACATGTAAGTGTTTTCGTGTTTAAATGATAGTGTTTTCTTTTCAACTCCAAATTTTTTTTGTTTGTTCTGGATCATGTGAATGCATGGTCGAAAAGTTCATGTTAAGTAATAGACTTCAGAGCAAACTTTAGTGACGTTTCATGCCACTGGTGCTCCTTCTAACTTGTAAATTGAAGAAGCATTTCTCTGTGGTCTCTTCATGCTATTCCTTGTTGACAAGAGATCTGGCTTTTAAGGAGGAGAGAAGCTATTGGCAGATTAATTTTCCTTTTCAGTTTTATCTTGATTTGACAACTTCCCCAAAATATTTCTTTGTTGCAATTCCTTGGGCTCTTTGGTTTTCAAGGCTATTAATTGACAATGACAAGCGCTTTTCATTCTCTAAAGCATTTAGACCCTTTTCAGTTTTATATCTCTGACCCTTGCCTTTTTTTCCCTTGGAATTGAAGTCTCAGTTGCAGTAAATGGTAATCAGATCACTGTCTTATATTTTATAATATGTTGTGTGGCTTTCGAAGTGCCTACTCACATGCCAACCATTTGATCCCTACAATAAACCTGTGAGGAAGGCAGGACAGGTCAAATTACTATGCTTAGGAGAGGATAGATGACTTGCCCCAAATCAAAGACCAATACACGATAGAGCTGGTGATAGAACTTAGGTCTAAAGCAGATTTCATAGCTTTATTCTTTCTGTAATGCACTCTGTCTCCATGAAAAGGGAGTCAGACTCACCGTGAGAGTTACTTTTCAGCAGTAAAGACATCCAGATGAAATACTTTTTTTTCCTTTTGGTACACTGTGTTGGAGCTTCACTCAGACACCAGCATAGCCCTTTCCTGTGCGTTTGGGCAGTGAATGGACTGCCATGAATTCATAGTATGATTTGAGAAGCTGTGGTCTGTATATTAAAGAGTATGTAAGTATGTTTGCTTTCTTTTCCCCACCCTTTAGGTGGTTCTCAGTCTGATGATTTGAGGCCAGACGGGAAAGGCCTGCTTGTGGACCAAAGCTTCCGGGGTCAGGATAAGCCAGACAGCTTGCTCACAAGGTAAAGCAGCTCTTCCTTCATTTGCACCTCTTAGGACCGAGGTTTTCCTCATTATCGAACTGAAACCATTACTGTGGATGTCAGTCGTCCCAGGATAGCCGGCCTTAGAAAACTTGGATGGTTAATGAGCACTTACTGTGTGTGCCAGGCACCATGCACTTACATGGATTACCTTATTTTAACCTGTGAGTAGATACTATTATTTTTTCTATCTTACAGCTAAGAAAACAGGTGAAGAAGAAAGGTTATATAACTCACCCAAGGTCCAGAACTAGCAAGTAGCAAATCTAGAATTAGAAACTGGCAGTCTAACCTTACCTTAGAAATTTAGGAGATTAGATATGTTTTGATTTCTCCCTCCCATTCTTTTAGGAGTTTTCTGACTCTAAAGATACTTTTATTCATTTTTGTTTACTCTTTTTATTTAACTGAGGTACTGTTAAATTTAGTCTATACTCCAGTGCCCTCTACTGATCATAGCTAGAATTATTTGGTCAAGATATAACTACTCCCTTATTTGTGTTAATATTTTAATTATGCACTTAAGCAGCAATGAATAATCTCTGAACCTTAAATGTAGCTAGACCCATCATTCTCAGTTAACTTTTGTGCATTCTTGGGATACATAGATACATTTTTACTTAGCCTTAAATAGTATGTACATAACAATAATAATATCAAACATTTATGTGGCATTTATTCAGTGTCAGAACTTCAAGTGCCAGTTACTTCAGTATATCTTAATTCATTAAATAATTTTCAGCAAAAGCTTCTTGAGCTATTAGGATTCTGTTAAGTAAATATGTCAAATTTTGCTTAACTTTTAATGTTGGCATTCAAATAATTTTTAATATGACTATTAAAACTATACAAATAATGAAATACAAATTTTCATCGCCTTTTTATTTTGATTATTTCTGTGGCATAGAGATAAAGTAGAATTATCAAGACAAAGGATCTGGATAGTTTTATAGTCTTGTTATGTGAGGCAGTAGAGTCCAGAAAGAGCACTGTCAAATCTGGGTTCTAATCTGTACTCTGCTACCATCCAGCTGGTTGAATCATTGATGATGTCGGGGCTCATTTTTGTCATTTGAAGAATGAAGGTCCCCTTCTTTGAATTTATGATCAGATCTCTGGACCAGTGTACTATATAATCAACAGCATATAAGCTTACTTAATTCCACATAGAAGCACTATTATTTTAGCAAATAACTTTTACTTTAGCCTTCTTTAGTCTTCTGTGACTCAGATGCTTGTGTGTGGAAACTTCTAGTTTTATATTTATGTATTTTGTCATGGAAGTCTTGTCAAAATATGATAAATTTCTTTTTGTTTTTGTTTTTCTAGACAGAATAAATCCAAGTCTGAAATTACCGACATGGTTCGCTCATCCACTATCACGGTATCAGACAAGGCTCATATTTTATCAATGCAGAAGTTTGGACTGAGAGATACAATGGTGAAATCACATCTAGTGCAGAAAGAAGAGGATTATACCTATATCCAGAACTTCAGGTAACTAACTAACTGGGTCTTAGGCTGTTCTCAAAACAAAATGATCATTCAGCCCTCTGAAGTTTAAGCACTTCTCCCTATACTCTGGATTTGGAAACAAATCCTACCACAGAATCTCTTTCATCATTTCCTAAATGAGTGATTCCTTTCACTCTTTATTAGAAGACATTTATTTTGTGCCTTTTCTGGCCAGGCACTGTGGTAGGCGTGGTGGAGTGGGAGTGACACAACTTGCAAATAGTTTCAGAAATATTTGAAGAGCTGTATGGGTACAGAAGAAGGAATGATATCCTGATTTTCGTGTATCCTATTGTCATTCTAGGCCTTTGAAGAAAGTCATTTAAATTGAAGTTAGTAAAATGAAGTTAGCGTTTGGTGATCTTTTTAGACAGAAAGTTAAATGAATAAAGGTTGCAGAATTCTGCTTGATCTTCTTAAATCATGGCATTGCGATTATAAGACAAAATGACATTACTTCTAGGGGCAGAAATAGTCAATTATGGTAAACACTTTTGTTACTTTCCTTCTGGAAGTAATCATCAAGGTACTTTTCATTTTTTTCATTTCCGAAGCATACATGGGGTAAATCGTGTTATGGGTTGTGGCTCTCTAATGGTTATTAAAGCTAAGTAGGAATGTTCAGAGTAGGCCTATAGTGTTTGACGTTATCACAAAAGTAGCAAATACCACGGCAGACTGCAAGTCACCCTTTGGTGCTACAATCCTCAGTCTAGGTTAGATGTGACATTTCTTATGCTTTAAAACTCCACTCCAGAGAGACTAAAACCAGCATAAAATGCTGGTTTCTCCTGTCATTTCCTTAGTCCTCCGAGTGACTGATTGATTCTCTTTGGTGACAGGTTTTTTGTGGGAACATACAACGTCAATGGACAGTCCCCCAAGGAATGCCTCCAGCCCTGGCTAAGCCATGGTATCCAGGCCCCAGATATATACTGTGTAGGGTGAGTGCTTCTCTTCCAGCAGCCTCTACATTCTCGGGAGTGTATAGCTGTGGTCGAAGGAATGGGGACAGCAATATACACATGAGTCTTCACAGCAGGTGAAGGAATGGAAAAATAACATGTGCTTAATAACAGCAGCTTTCCTGTTTGATGTTCTTCCTCAGAGTAAATAAATTTCTGGCAGCATAAAAGTGATGCGCTTGGCATTTAAATGCTAACATTTATTTTTTAGTGCAGTCTTCTGTTAATATCACTGCACCTTGAATTGACTTTCATTGCTTAGACTTTTAATATTTTGTTGGTCACAAAACAAAATTATCTTTTGCCAGAGAAGAAAGTTAGCTTTTTTTTAAAAAAAAAAAGCCCCTTCAGTCAGTCCTTTTTGTTTCACACACACACACTGTCTCCTTACCACTGTACTGGGCACTATTGATGGGAGAGGGCAGTAAAGAAGCTGGCATGAGAAAATGGAAAGGACCTAGAAATTGGTATTTATACAGACGTGGGTTTGAACCCGTTTGCCACTGGGTGCTTGTATGAACTAGTGAACTCAGATGGAAAACGCAGATGCTTCCAACTGCTTCACAGGCTGGTTATGAAGAAGAAATGGGCTGCTGCTGGTGAAGGCACTGGTAAGTTGCTTAGCATGTAGACCCTTGGCTCTAAGTGTTTTGTTTTTCTTTCCTCTTGAGGGTCCTGCAGTTAACTAGAAGCTAGGATTTATGCGCCTAAACCAATCTGAGAATGTGTCATCTTGTACATTATGTTTCTCTGCCGTCTGACTGATTGCTTCTCCTAATAGATTCCAGGAGCTCGATCTGAGCAAAGAGGCCTTTTTCTTCCACGATACCCCCAAGGAGGAAGAGTGGTTTAAAGCCGTGTCAGAGAGCCTTCATCCAGATGCCAAGTATGCAAAGGTAAGAGAGGAGTCAGAGACCTTCGAATTTTAGGTTGCCACGAAGAGAAATTCTAAGACAGTATTTCACTTTTTTTTTTATAAGCTAGTCCTAATTATCCTGCTATTTTCAGTTCCAGGTGCTCCAGAAGAGGCACCTATGGGTGGGAAATATGCAGGCTTGGCACTTGTAGGTTGTTTAGTTTATCATGTAGCAAGCTCAGTGAGTTGAACAGGTGATTATCCTGGGCCCTCCTGTGGAGAGGGAAATGGGTTAACACTGTCAGCCAGCTTTGAGACCACTTTTTTCTTTGGGAGAGTTATTCCTGTTCTCATCTTCTATTTAATGCCATGATGTGAATGTTTGACTCTGTTTTTCAGGTGAAGCTCATCCGACTGGTTGGGATTATGCTGCTGCTATATGTCAAACAGGAGCATGCAGCGCACATCTCAGAAGTGGAAGCTGAGACTGTGGGGACAGGCATCATGGGGAGGATGGTGAGTTCTTGGTTGGTATGTTTGGCACACCGAGGCCCTTGGTCTCTAAGGTTTTGACTCTACTTCTCATTGTGCATGCATCCCAGTTTGTGGGTGCTTGTCTACAAGTTGAATTTTACCCTCAATCAGGACTAGTTTGAGCAGATCTTTTATAAATCATGCTTGGGTGACTGGATGGCTGATTTGCCACGCTAACATATGTCCTCATGTTCATGCCACCCTAGAGCCTCTAGTCGAGCCTCCTGTCTAATCCATGAAATAGGTTGAAGAAGCTATATTAGGTCGCCAAGGAAAAGAAAGAATACTGATAATAGGTTTGCAATTTCCTCTTCTTCTTGAGGCTATTAAAGTCCTGCTTTTAGGTTCTACTGCAAGACTTCAGCTTCCTGTGGAGAAGGGAAAGCATGTGGTTTACCTGTGCTTTAGTGAAAAGTGGACTCAGCTTTGCCACGGACTAGCTAGTCATTCTGCCCCTCGGATTTGTTTTCTTACCTGTAAAGTACAGACAATAACATTGCTTTACTTATCTCAGAGGATTATCATGAAGACTAATTAAGAGAAAACATTTAGAAAGTTTGTGGGTTTCAACGACTAACACAATTATGTTGTGAATTGGATTTTTTGGGGCTCCTTTTCATAGGGTAACAAAGGAGGAGTGGCGATCAGGTTCCAGTTCCACAATACCAGCATCTGCGTTGTGAATTCTCACTTGGCAGCCCACACAGAAGAGTATGAGAGGAGAAACCAGGACTATAAAGACATTTGTTCTCGAATGCAGTTTTGTCAGGTTGACCCCAGCCTTCCTCCTCTCACCATCAGCAAGCATGAGTGAGTCTGGGCTTCTTTCTTAAACAGTTCACTAGAGTTGTGGGCTCTCTACTTTGTGAGGGAGGTAACTGGAGGCGGCTTCCCACTGCTGGAGTGGGAACTTTAGCCAACTCTGGTCTACATATGGATTACGTCCCTTGGAAATGCTTAATTTCCTAACTTATCATATGGCAGACCTCTAGGATCGTTCTTGAATCACTTGTCCCTGGAAAATACATAAGATTTATTTTAATATGGGTCCGCCTTGACACAGCATCCAAAGAAAGCAACCAAAGAGCAAGCATCTCAAACCCAGGTTTTAGAAGTATGTTTTAGGATTTTATGTCTTTTCTTAACAAAAGCATATGTAATGGAGAATGACTGCCTTTGTCTGCTTTCACTTAGTCTTTCATACCACTTGATTCAACTTTATAAAGCTATAGTTGCAGCTGTTTGGAGCATCTTGTGCTAATTTTGGTCTATTCTCTTTATCGCTAAAACTTCCTATATGTCTAAATTCAAGGCATTAGAATTTCACTTGACAATAACGCTTGAAGCTTGTGTCACTTTTTTTATGAAGAGGAAGAAACCACTTGGGCCATGGTGTCTGCCAGGGAGTATACAGAGTCAAGCCTCTCATCCTGCCTGCTGCCATGGTGGAACTATCTTGAGCTCACTGGTATTCTGGAAGGTGACAGGATGGCTTTCCTTCTCCAGGGAACCTAGCAGGGAGTGTGTCTTCCGTTCTGCTGAACTTGCAGCATCCTAGTTTGTAAGGTTGCAGCTTGCATGTCAGTTTGTCCGCTTTTAGCTTGTGGATGCGTTTATTTTGATGTGTGTACTGCTGTGTAGATTTTCTCAATGACTTTGTCGTTGGCTTCTAATAGAGCAATATTGGACTTCATGAGATGTGTGATGTCATCTAGGAGCATTCAGTTATCTTTCTCCCAAAGCATCCAGTATAATAAAACACCTGTCACTGCAAATAGAGCCAGCCGATGCCATAGTAGTGGTTAAACCCAGACTCCACTATGAAGATTGAGCTTTGTTTCAAAGGAACTAAGCTCTAAAAACAAAGGCTGAGAGTGTGTTGTGGACTAGAGTATGCATGAAGGCAGAGGCAACATCATGGCATCATCTACTTTGGGGTCCCTGGCTTATTGATATGGCTCCTAATACTTGATCTTTTTGCCTCTTCCCAGAAACAAAGTAAAAATTGTCTTACTTTTAGATTTTATTAGACTATCTTTCCAATCATACAAGAATAAAATAGTCAAGGAGGACTCAAGGTGGTTTATAATGAACCTGGACAAAAGTAATTGAGTAACCAGCATGTTAGACATGGTATTAAATGGGATAACAAAAGAAAAAAATTTTCCGAGCCGCTGAGTCACTTTCCCACCCAGCTCCCCAGAGTCTAAGCTTCAGGGTCCTTTTGTGAGAAGCCCACTGTATAAGACAGGTGAAGTTCCTACTAAACCCTGTGACCTTTGTGCTCTGTCCTCACAGTGTGATCTTGTGGCTGGGGGACCTCAACTACAGGATAGAAGAACTGGATGTGGAAAAAGTAAAAAAGCTCATCGAAGAGAAGGCCTTTCACACCCTGTATGCATATGACCAGGTATGGATGGCTGGCCGCCTGTGCCCTTTCAGGCAGCTGTCCTCACACTGTCAGGGCAGAGAAAAGCCTGGCTTCCCAACTCTCAGCCTCTTCTTCCTCAGCTTGGGAGGTTTCCCTGAAGAGCTAACGTCCAGCCAAATCTTTCTTTCACCTGCATCTCCCTCTTGCACAGTTGTCTCCCCATCAGCTTGTCCCTTGAGGTACCTAGTCTCTCTTGGGAGCTGGAGCATGCGCTCTTTCTCCCTCTCTCTCTCCCCTGTCTCTGTGTGCTCATTTATTCATTCAAG